>NC_080787.1:126957295-128157295 GCF_028018385.1 Neofelis nebulosa
AGAGCAGAGGTTTCTCCCAGGGGGCTGCCTTGGGTTACTGGGTAGATGCCCTTGCTGTTGGTGGAAATACGGAAGGCTGAGAGAACAAAAGTAAGGATTACAGCTGATAAGTGTTAGAACTCTTATGGGTAACTGCAATCAATTGTTCAATGATTTCAATATAAACTTACCGATTAAACTATTTAAGAAATGGATTCACTGCCTGTCCCTATCAAAATACATCCTAGAGTCGAACGACATGGACTTGAATCGAAAGAAGCTGTTTCTCTTTCTGTTTAAAGCAGAAAAGTCCTCTGAGAGTGGTACTGACCTATATTTGAAACTACCTTGAACAGTTTGCACTAATCTTGAAAAAATATACAAATTTGAGCTAGGAAAGGGTATTTAAGATATTCTTTGTCCATTCTCACTTGAGGAACGAAATTATCTTAGCCCAGCCAAGAGCATGAGTTTTGTCCAGAGTTATAAAATTGGCTGTTAGCAAAATTAGGACTAGAATCCAAAGCTCCAGACACCAGCTCAGGGGTTATAGCAGAGTCAAGTTTAATCAGTTGGAGAAGGGGACTGACCATGACCTGAAGGAGGCTGAATCCCTCCCACAATTGTACTGCCTCAAAGAAACCTTACCATTCAAATAAAAAAGAAAAGCAGGTCTTAATATAGGCTTCGGATAAGAACATCCAGAAGTCTAGGGATTAGTTTCAAATTTGTGGTTTATAGAACCACTTTGATAATGTTTGCCAATACTGACAATACACTAAGTGAAGTTAAAACCACTAAATCCATTAAAACCAACATTTTAAAAAAATTAATTATTCATTTTTAAAAATTTAAATCCAAGTTAGTTATTCTATAGTGTAATAATGATTTCAGGAATAGAATTTAGTGGTTCATCACTTACATAAAACACCCAGTGCTCATCCCAACAAGTGTCCTCCTTAATGCCCATCACCTATATAGCTCATCCCCCCAATCCCCTGCACTCCAGCAACCCTCAGTTTGTTCTCTGTATTTAAGAGTCTCTTATGGTTTGCCTCCCTCTCTGCTTTTATCTTATTTTTGCTTCCCTTCCCCTATGTTCATCTGTTTTGTTTCTTAAATTCCACATATGATGAATATCTAAGAAATATAATCATGAAGTTATCATAAATTATGCAAAAACACAAGTTCAGGCTATTTAATAACTCCTATTATAAAGGTGCTCTGGCTACAAAGGGACATTCAATGAGAGAAAGAGTGAAGAGGGATAGATATCACCATGTGTGGAGCCCAGAGCATCATCACAATCTCTGTTCATTTCTATTGTGTCCACAGGACACCCTCCCCCCCCAACACACACATGTCAACAATGTCTGTACTTGGGGTTTAATGGCAAACTAGCCCAACACTTAAAACAAGTGTGCTTGATTCACTATATATATATATATATATATAGTTGATTCACTATATATATATATATATGTATATATATATATATATATATATATAGTTGATTCAACTATATATATATATATATATATATATATATATATACATATATATATATATATATATATATATGCTATACAGTCCACTGGGAATACTGTAGAGGCATTCTCTGTCATGGATTTTAAATTATTCTGATAGAATGCAAAGGATAGAGTGTAAAACTGTTTTTCCAACATTAAAAGAATAGCATCCCTGTACTTACTTGAGAAGAGTGAGTCAGAAGCACTTTGATGAATCAGGAATACTGTATAAGCTGTTGTGAGTGTGTGTGTGTGTGTGTGTGTGTGTGTGTGTGTGTGTGAGGTCAGCACAGCTAAAACCCTCAGGCTATTCCTAGGAAGAAGCCTGAGCATTTATTTCCCTTCTGATTTGTTTGGTGAGTATTTTCAGTGCTCGCAGTAGGATTGTCTGACTGGGAAGGGCCCCTCACACAGCCACCCTATTTATTACTGTGTCCAGTTCAAAGGATCTTGATTCCGTATCTTCTTGACAGCTCTTTGAAAACTGATCTACCTACTTTTTTTTTTACATTGTAGGAAACTGAGTCTTACAAAACTCAGCTGGCAATGTTCATCACAAATTCTAAGGCAATTAGAACTGCTTTGTGCTATGCATATGGTAAAAGTGGCTCCCGGAGAAGAGTCTCTAGACTGTTGATTCAATCAGTTAAGAAGACCAAGTTGTGACATATGGCTACCACAGCCTGGCTATGCTATGTGTATTTCTGGTAAGATTTAGTCCCTCAAGGAAGGGTATAAAGTAAAGGACAGCTATCACTGGTTGAACAAAAGCCAGCCTTTTTATGACACTGCAGAGGAACTTTATGGATTTTCCAGTCCACTCCCATCATCATTTTGTATTTACTAATGGATGTGTTTCATTTTCATTGTCTTTGTTCCCTTTTACCTTGGTAGTTGCTATGTATCAAGTGACTAAATTTAAACCAAGTAAAAACAGAGATAATGAGGTATAGTAAAAGAGCACTGATGTAGGAGCCTAGAGATCTAGTTTCTAACATAATACTGAAATAAGAAAATACAAAATTGTGGGATACAGGTGTGCTGTTTCAAAGGGACACATGCACCCCCATGTTTATAGCAGCACTATCAACAACAGCCAACGTATGGAAAGAGCCCAAATGTCCATCGACGGATGAATGGATAAAGAAAATGTGGTATATATATATATATATATATATACAATGGAGTCTTACTCAACAATCAAAAAGAATGAAATCTTGCCATTTGCAACTACGTGGATGGAACTGGAGGGTATTATGCTAAGTGAAATTAGTCAGTCAGAGAAAGACAAAAATCACATGGCTTCACTCATATGAAGACTTTAAGAGACAAAACAGATGAACATAAGGGAAGGGAAACAAAAATAATACAAAAACAGGGAGGGGGATAAAACAGAAGAGACTCATAAATATGGAGAACAAACTGAGGGTTACTGGAGGGGTTGTGGGAGGGGAGATGGGCTAAATGGGTAAGGAGCATTAAGGAATCTACTCCTGAAATCATTGTTTCACTATATGCTAACTAATTTGGACGTAAATTTTAAAAAATAAAAAATAAAATTAAAAAAAAAGAAAATACAAAATTGTAAAATGTAAAACATGTACAAAAAATTAAAAAAAAAACATTACTTAAATAGACAACAAGCTAATGCACTGGGAAACATTTTTTTTTTCCAAATTAGGTCTATCATCCTTTTATAACTTTAATGAACGAGCCTCAGGCTTACCTACAAACATCAAAGCTATACAACTGCTAGGTAATTATAGAACTTAACTCTAGACAGAGTTAACACTTGGTTATTATATTTAAATTTTCTTTCAACTTCTACCCTACTGCTTCAATGTTTTTATAAAAATTCTAGTATGTGGGATGACATTATCAAAGTGATCTGGTAAATAAGTATTCCAGTCAGGCTGGTGCTATAGTTTCTTCTATTTCACTTTAACATTAGAAATGTAGGGGAGCCTGGGTGGCTAAGTCGCTCAAGCCTCCAAATCTTGATTTCAGCTTAGGTCATGATCTCAGGGTTCATGGGTTCAAGCCCCACGTCAGGCTCAGTGCTGACAGCATAAAGTCTGCTTGGGATTCTCTCCTTCTCTCTGTCCATTCCCTGCTGGCTCTCTCTCTCTCAAAAATAAATAAATAAACATCAAAAAAAAGAAATATAACTTTTAGTATCACTTGGGTTAAGAATTTTGTTCCGAGTCCAACATCAAGAGGAGCCTGGAGAAGAAGGTGGTCTACTGTCAGGCCTGGAGGAATGTCCACTTTCTGAAGGTGCTCAGCACTCCTGGGACACTCCAGTACTGGGCCTCACAGTGAGGAAGGCTCTTTACCACAGAGTAACCATGACAGTGAAAATGGACATGATCTAGAATAGATGTCTACAGTGTCCTGTGTCCATGAGGCAGAAGTCAGAGAACTGCGTTTAGAGGAACGGCAGGCATTACAGGTAATTTGTACTACCCTCCTCTCTTTATTCTATTAATCTGTAGTTGTTCCAGGTCCTCTGTGCAGTATACATAGGAGGGCCACAACCAGGTTTGTCATTCAGAATTTTCGCTGAATTGTGCTTGTTTGGGTTGCACGTATTATCAGAGGAGAATAAAAATGCGGGGGCCCTGCAGGCCGTGCATTGAGCATAATCAACCTCCTCACAGATAAAGCATAGTTACTAACAGATAAGCAAAACAAACAAACTCAGTATTCCCAGATAAGAGTTCTCCAATGTTTGCTTTTTAGCTGTTTTTTAACAAGGGGTTCTAGAAGAAGTTGCCTTGAGCATTAAGAGAAAGCTCATAGACTCTAGGTGGGCTCCCCACCTTTCACCACCACTTAGGTGCCCCCTCCACGCACAGACACATGCGCGCGCACGCTTTCCCCAGTAAGGCTTTAAGTAGTTCATTTTTTAAACAGCCGCAGAGATACTTTGTAAGACGGGCATGAAGCCTAAGTCATTACCTCCAAGGAGTCACCTTCACAATCACCTTCCTCTGTGCTTCTCCCCTTCTCTTCGGTAATGGTGTTCACCATTTCAAAAAACCTACAATGAGAATTGGTATGTGGTCACTCGCAATACGTTTGACGTTAAATATAACCCAAGTATGTTCCAGCATGGTTTCGGAGCAAAACATGGGCGCTAAGAGACTTTCTAAAATCAGGCAGTGAACAAACTATTGGTATCAGTATGAAAAATGTGACTTTCCAAAAGGGAAAACACAGGTTGGTAGGACTGTCTAGAAATTTCTGACCTAATGCCTCACTTCAAATAATAGTAATGTAATGTATTATAGAATTAGAACAATGAAGCTCGACAAACTCCTAGAAATGTTAAGAATGTGGACTTGGATATCAGGCCAAGATTGCATTTGTGTGATTTGGGGTGGGCTCTTCCACCTCTCTGAGCCTCACCTCTTAATTACAAAGTGGGGACCTCAGAAGTGTCAAATTAAAGGCTGTTATGAAGATGAGTTGATGTAGTACTTATAAAGTGCTTAGCAGACTTCACTCACTAAATATTAGCTATTATTGTTTTGCTGATGGTAATATTCTTATTTAAAATGGGACTTAACAAAAATACCCATATTCTGGAATAGTGTCTTTAAATTCTGAGGTGACTATTTGTTGTATCAACATTTCATCTGAGATACTGAACCCATTTTGCCTCCATTATCGTAAATGTGGTGTCCCATAAAAACCTATAAAACACTGATGTGAATTAGGGCTGGCTGGCTTATAGGTTTGTAAAAGAAGCCACCCCTCTTTTGGTGACATTTTCTTCAGGAGCTCTTCTTGTGAAGTTTTTGGTTTTTTGTTTTTTTCTTGTAGACCATTTCAGAGGCAAGAAAAATAGTTATAGCAAGAAACAGATTAGCCCCTATAATGCTAGCTGTGTCTAGTCTATTCAAAGGAGATGCTAAGGGTTCATAGACTTAAAGCAAGGGAGGTACTATGAACAGGGGCTGATGATCTCACAGGCAGGTTATGCTCTGCACTGCCAACCCAAGAGAAGAGCAGGTTATGTGGGATAAGAAAAGTCTACCTACCACAACTCAGAACCTTTTTATCTCTGTACCTCTTTTTTAAACCATCCACCATCTAACCATCCAACCACCCATCCATCCATCCATCCAACAAGTACTCCATACTTATAGAGTATCTACAAGGATCAAAAACTATTCTGGCCTTTGGAACTGTGACAAGGAACAAAATAGACAAAGCCCATTTGGGAGTTTGGAGTCTATCTCTGGAGTGCGACTCTTCCTTTCTCTCTACACATTTCTTGGCAGTCAATGACAAGAAAAAGAAGTTCCCAAGCGTGATCAGAATAACAGTATGCTCTGATGAAGATTAAACATCCTGATGAGTTAAAGATAAAAGCAAATTCAACCAAGAGGAAGAAGAAAGTTAAAGACCTAAAAAAAATTCTGGCTTTAAAGACAGACTTTTTTTTTTTAATTTTTTTGAATGTTTATTTATTTTTGAGAGAGACAGAGACAGAATGCGAGTGGCGTAGGGGCAGAGAGAGAGGAAGACACAGAATCCGAAGCAGGCTCCAGGCTCTGAGCTGTCAGCACAGAGCCCGATGCGGGGCTTGAACCCACGAGCTGTGAGATCATGACCTGAGCTGAAGTTGGATGCTCAACCGACTGAGCCACCCAGGCTCCCCAAAAGACAGACTTTAAGATCTGGGGTGAAGACTTCCATCAGCTAGTCACACAGTTTTTCAACGTGTACATCTCTAAGCAGAATATAATACAGTGGGATGGGAACACAATGTAATTTTTAGGAAACTAGATTCCAGAGTCACATGTGCTTGTCCAAATCCCAGATTTTACATTTTTTGGCTATATATGGTTTTAGGCTCTCCAAGATGCCATTTTTTTAAAAACTCTTTTCAATGAAGATATTAATATTAACTACCTAAGTTTTTATTTGAAGATTAAAATAGATATTAGGTCCAGAGTAAGTACTCCATAAATCTGAGCTATAATGATCATAGAAACAAATCAGTAGCCTTGAGAATTTAAGTAGAAAAGTAGACCATATATGTGCTAGGAATTATTTCTTATTTCCAAGTCTTTTTACTACATATTTTACAATAATAAAGATAAAACTATAGCCAAGAATTATGGATTAAACAAACATTTTTTCTTGTATCAAGATAAAAATGACTGACTATATACTGTAATCAGTATATTAGTCATTTACAATGGGGTCAAATAGTGATTATTTGAATAAGAAAAGCCCTAAGCAAAATTTTAAGTCCAAGCTGGCTTTTACCTGCACTTTGGTTTAAAAATTGTCACTCACTTTCCTAGATCCCCACCATCAGTCAACTGTGCTCCAAGGGAACATGAAGTCTTTAAGTATTAGCCCAAGGGAAATATACCCAGGGAGGTTCACAGAAACACAGTCCAGTCCAGTCCATGGATTTTTGGATTATCTTTTATTGGCGTATATCATATAACTAGCTCTTAACTCGAGCTGCACCCCCACCAGAAAATCCAACATAATTAGTCAGGGGTAGGGTCCAGGCAGTTTTTTAAGTGCATCAAGTGATTCCACTATGAACTAGGGTTAAGAGCCACTGTTGTAGACAATGGTGAGATTATCCAAAAGAATTCAAGAATGAAAATTTTGGTAATCATATATCGCAATAAGTGAACACTTTAAAAACGTGACATAGTATCAGGCAATTAACTGGTAAGTCTTGGTTAATGTTTTGTCTTTGGAAAAATTAATTATGACTAAGAGAAAGCTTGATTTATTAAAGAGACTCCCCTCCTCCATTCTCTGATTGTTAAACATACCCCGTAATTATAAGATGTTAGCCTAAATGCAATATTTATATAACCAGATGGCCATGAATTCCTTACATGCTCACTCATTAATTAAAAATAATGATCAGGTAAGAACAGTATTTTTTACACATAGACAATGACTAATACGTACTTTTTACAATGAAGTTCTGTACAGAAATAGATTTGGAAATCGTCAGAATTATGAAGCACATAAAGAAAACAGCATCGTTCTTCAAATTTAGAAATACTGAAACAAACAAAAAGAATTATTCAGGGAAATAGCTATGCTTCTTGCTTCTATGAATCTGTAATGAAAAATAAGTACATTTTATATCTAATCCCAGTTATGACACCATTGTTGTTTGTAACAGACAGATATAAAGAGCACTTGAAGAAGTGATGTTCCCCATAGCACGATACTAAAATTACTTCATAGTCTGAGAATTGTCCTTTTACCTATATCAGCAGACAGGGCTGCTCTGGCATGCCTGAAGGACACCTAAGCTATTTATCCCTCCAGCTTACAGGGGAAAGGCGTCCTGGCTGCCATACCACTACCCTGCGTGATCGGAGGAAAAGCTAAGTATCAACTGGCTGGGTGGGCTCAGCGATTCTGGCGCTATGGCATCTGCAGAACAATGAAATGTTTCCAAAGCTAAGAAGGCAATGTGTGGCGGCAATAAAAGCACCTCATCAGTGTCGAGATTTTAGAGGCGTGAAGAAATGTGAAACAGCACTTGGTTTTGACTCAGCGAGTGATTTTATAGCAACTGAAATAATTCGGAGTTTACCATCAGGCCATGCTATTTTATGCCAAAGGTTAGCAAAATTTTTCTGACATGGGCCAGAGAGTAAATGTTTCAGATTTTGCAGGCCAAACTACTCAGTTTTGTTGTTGGAGCAGCCTTAGACAATACACGAATGAAATGAACGTGGCTGGGTTCCAATAAAACTTTACAAAAACGGGCAGCGGGCCATATTTGGCCTGTGGGTTGTAGGTTGCCAATCCCTATTTTATGCCTTTGCATTTGGGATGCACATCATTTTTGACTCTGTAAAGAAATTCTATTCATCATTCAAGGCCCAGCTTAGATCTTACCCTCTCCCTTCCCTGTGTCTACCTTCAACAGAAAGACTTTCTCTTGCACCTCTGCTCCTTGAACATTTACATCTATCATTGCTCATCTCGAGGTCATCTCAATAGTAGCTCTTGTCATTAGCTGTTAAATGTTATGAGGCTGGGTTGTGACCTCTTTGAGAGTGGGAGTTCATGTTGTGGTCACTGTTGTATTCTTAGCAGAATAGGACTCAACATTTGACACACACCTGGAGTCTCAGTAAAATGCCCATTGACTGAGCTGAGCAAATCCTGAGGGGATGCAAGACAAACTGCTGACTTAGTTGGATTTTTCTCTGTAGTTTGTTATCTCTTCATCAAGAAGGAAGCCAAGAGTAGTTAGCTCTCTTTGAAGCCATAAACTACAGCTTGAGTTTCTCAACATAGGAACCAGAAATAGCCACATAGAAAGAAGCATTCTACGCATATGCTGTAAGTCACAACAAAGGCGTATGTAGTGATGCCATACTTAAATTTAAAAAAATGTTCCTTGGAAAATAGATATGATAAAATGGAATTTATATTACCATACTTTCATAAACTGCTTAAAAACGCAGCAATAAACGAGTGCCTTCCTGATGACTGGTTTTAAAAATTAAATATTAAGAGAGTAAAACTTTATTTGAGAAGGCTGGGTTGGAAAGATATATAATGAGTCAGTCTATTATCTTGCTTGCTTCTGTTCAGATCCTTCATGAGGTAACAGGTGGTTTTACCAGGCAAACTCCAATTATCAGTGACTCAGACGGCTCTAGCAGTTCATGCTCCATCAAAACCAATTATTATTATGCCACAAGCAACAGGGTATTGCATAACTGGCCTGCAGAAATCTGCTTCCTCTCATTTCTATTATGTGGAAATAAATAGTAAACACAACTAATTTGGCTTGAAATTTCCAAGAGCTGGTTTTTAGACTGAGCTTCTATATAACAAGTGTTTAAATGTTTAACCAGTGGTTCTCGCTTCTAAGAAAAAAAAAAAAAGTCTCATTTCTATATCCCAGGAACTGGTATTTCCTGAACCACTGGCATTATGATGGCAATGTCAGAACTGAACCACTGAAGTGAGCCGCTAGAATTTCAGGAACACCTCATTAACAGCGACCTCAGGAAAAGTTTTTTAAAAATAAATTCCCTATAGTCTCTTTAACAGTCACATTAATGTTAACTACAGGATATGCAACCTGATAGATGGCGTGTAGCTTTTTGGCTCCACCTCACAGGAGATTAATTCCTGAAACACCAAAAAGACCGGAAAACCGTCCTATCACATACACCAACAGCTCAACCAGCTAGAGAGGATCCAAATAGCTCACTTTTATCTACACCTTGATCCTGGTCCACAGTCCACATTTATCCCTCATTCTCCATATTTGGAGCAGGTGACAAGCACAGAGTCAGTTCAACTAACAGTGAAAGTTTTGGTTGCAAATCTTTTTATAATAGAGATAGAAAAGGTTGAGCATTTTCATCAATAGAGGATTCTTGAAGTTCTTTGCATTTTTAAATCCTGACTAAAAGTTCTATTGTCTTCTAAGTAAAAAAAGAAAAAAAAAAAAAAACATGTACCAAGGAAACTTACCTCACTCCCCTGACAGAAGAAGCACTAAAATTCCACTCATGTATACCTTTCTAGAACACAGGGGAAGAACAACAAGAACAAGAAATGTTGAGTCATCATAATGAAAATAACATAATAATTTGGTTTCATTATTTTAAAATAATATACCCAGTAATTTTTCCTCGTACATAATTCTTCATGAACAAATTAGCTGGATGGAAATTGTAATTCATTTTCAAGCCACAAGGGTGATGTTTACTCTATTTAATAATTTCTGTGCCTCAATAAAATAGCTTCCAAGAGAATCTAGGAGAATTAGTCTCATTAAATTCTAAAACTTGATTTTTAGCAGATTAACCTAATAACTGCTGTGCCTTAATTTTTTAAATAAAAAACCCAGTGATCAAGGTAATTCAATTACAGCTGAGTAATATTTCTTTTCTGAGAAATAAAAACATTAATTTGAATCAAGTTCTGCAAGGTTTTAAAGATGATTATTTATGAATGATCTTTAGTTACATTTTCTAACTGAAATGGTGGTTCTATTTCTTCAGAAAATGAGGTTAGCCCTTTCCTCTTAAATTTTCTAATGTTTATTCATTTATGAGAGACAGGGCACGAGTGAGGGAGGGGCAGAGAGAAAGGGAGACACAGAAACTGAAGCAGGCTTCAGGCTCTGAGCTACCAGCACAGAGGCTGATGCGGGGCTCAAACCCACAAACCGTGAGATCATGACCTGAGCCAAAGTTGGACGCTTAACTGACTGAGCCACCCGGGCACCCCTATAGCAAGTATATATGTACACACATGTATACAGTATACATCTTAGCTACAGTGTGTTATCTAATTTATGCAAAATTCAATATACTAATAAAGTTTGCCCATAAAAAATTTGATTGTCATATGATAAACATGGGTGATTTGGGGCCAAGGTGAAAAAAAATTGTGGAAATTTATTTTTTGAGTTTATTACTAAAGCTAAGTCTGATGAGTATTAAATTCACATCTTTAAATAAATTACAGGATGGATCACATTCCCTGCAAAAATACATCTGATAACAATATGAAATTGACAACATAAATATTTTAATAGAAATAAAATAGTTGATACACATGTCCAAGTTTAGCAAGTGCTATGCAACAGTCAATTCAGATGGCAATTCAATTCTGTAAATGTGAAACAACCAGGAAAAGAAGCTCTTACCCACCCACTTAAAATACTGCCCGGAACTTGCGGTCTTGGCTGGGCTAGTGAAATGAGTAAGGAAGCTTGTGGTTCTGAGGTGGACCAGAACTCTCCTTTTGGCTGAAGCAAATCAAAAAGCCACAATTTATAACCACAGCACCTAGTGCTTTGCTACAACCATGCAACTTAAAATAAAAATAGATCCTCCCAAGCCCAAAGGAGATTTACTAAAAAAACTAGTTTCGATGCACACCAGTCGGGTCACGGGTAGGTGACCTGAATTAACACAGAGCAAATGTTGTGCATGAAGCCCAGGGAAGGAAGAGACCATAGGAAGGTGCTCATGGAATGCGGCTCTCTTAACCAGAGTACAGAGGGAGTTAAATTAAAATAGCAGCCTGCAGCTTCAGCTGGTAATTTGGAAAGTTGCTTCTAAATCCTGTTGGCCTCAGGTGACCTTCTAAATATATGTGACCCAGGAACTGCAGCTGTTACCTGCACACTACTTGCATACAATGCAGCCTTATCCTCAGATCCTGCAACTGAGCTGCTTTCCAAGGCCACGTCCAAGATCAGGAGGTGGGGGTTGAGTGCAAAACTAATACAGCAGTAGGCAAACTTGCAACTAAACAGGGCAACTGATGAACACCCATAGGACAGCACAGGTAAAACCTATCTTCTATCAGCCCTGTGCTGGGAACAGCCAAGGAGGGATTTCCCAGATTGATAGGGCGGGTTTTACAGGAAAGGAGAACAGCATTTCCAGAATGTTAGATTCCTGAAAGTTTCCAAGTGCTGCCAGTGAATGCTCCCTGTTAGCAGTGTAAAAAGTCCAGGGTCTGAGATGGAGTGATCTAGAATGAGGAGGCCTACCTCCCCAGCTCCCTCACTACTGGGACTCACCACATGGAGGCGCTGGTGAGTCACAAAGACAACCGGTGGATTTAACAGGTTCCTGGGACCTGTCTGGGAATCTAGGGAAAAGGACAGCCAGAGGCAGGGCTGGAATAATTAGCCTCCACAAGCCCTAAACCACACTCAATCTAATTTAAACAGCACAAGTACCATATTGTGGAACTGGTTTGCCTCAGATCCCATGCCCCAGCTAGGACAAGAGTAGGGACTGGGAATTAATTTTGAGCTAAGGCGGCAGGAGTTACACATTGGCAGACACTGTTGGTTCCTTAGACAACGGACACGCTTTTCCTTCTTTGCTAACAAAAACTAAATTTTGTTCAAGTTCAGGTGGCAATGTTTAGGGATGGGGAAACTGATTGGTCTAAATTGGTGAGGTAAGTCCATTCTCCTTGTTCATGACTGGTCTAGGCATGAATACATGATGTAATTTTTGGTACAAAGGAGAGGGTCTGACCCTTTTCCTTTGCATGCTGTCAGTGTGAATTGATGCTTGGAACTGCTATTTGAGACCAGGAAAGAAAAACCGAGAGCATATAGAGAAGCCAATTCAGAATTCTGACACCATTAAGCCACTGAAATTACCCCCAGAATGACCACCTACCTCCCAGAATTCTTGTTATGCAAGATAACGTTTCCTTATTACTCAAGCCACTATTAGTTGGGAGCTTTATAGCTAAAAACATCCTTGATGGATGAGACTATTATATCATCGAAATCTAGAATCTGCCTAGGTGGCTCAGTTGGTTGAGTGCCTGACTCTTGATTTCAGTTTGGGTCATGATTTCAGCGTCCTGGGATAAAGCCCTGAATCGGGCTCCATGATGAGCATGGAGCCTGCTTGGGATTCTCGCTCCCTCTCCTTGTGCCCCTCCCCCCGCTCATGCTCTCTGTCGAAAAAAAATTCTATAGAATCATAAATTTCCCGGGTCTTCTCCGAGTGGCCATGGCCGGAGCTGGAGGAAGGTCAGCACTTCATATTCCACTGGGACCCTGATGCCTGATATCTTCTTCTGAGAAACCACCTGATAGGCCAGGAATGCTTAGACTTCAAAAAAGGAAAGGATTCTAGGGGGCCCCTGGGTGGCTCAGTTGGTTGGGTGTCCAACTTTGGCTCAGGTCACGATCTCACAGTTTGTGAGCTTGAGCCCCACGTTGGGCTCTGGGTGGACAGCTCAGAGCCTGGAGCCTGCTTTGGATTCTGTGTCGCCCTCTCTCTCTCCTCTCCCCCACTCCCATTCTGTCCCTCTCTCTGTCTCTCTCTCAAACATAAATAAACATTAAGAAACATTTTAATTAAAAAAACAAAAAAGGAAAGGATTCTAAATGACAACTGTTTAAAATATCTCAGAAATAACTTTCCTCCTCAGTCTAAGCTTTTCTTTCCTGTGCACATCCAGACTTTCTTCAAGTACTAACTTGACTTTGAGCAGCAACCATCCATTGAACAAAGAGAGAACTGTTAAAAGATTAGGATCTCAATTTATTTGGTTCTTGACGGAGAGTAACCCTCTAAGAGTCCCTGAACTCTTAGGAATTGGTATAATGGTCTTAACGTTTTGACAGTTGAAGTACAAAGTGTTTACCAGCTCATGTAACTGTGCACTCTGCATGTTAGAAAGAAAATACTGAGGGGAGTAAGGAAACATGATAAATGAAAAGCAACACTCTCTATTCTACCCTTAGAAAAAAATTTAAAACATTCTGTGACAAAAAGAATCCGTTTCTTGTTTAACATCAGACCTATACCCCTGTTGTTTATCTGTTATTTAATTATAGTTATTACAGTTGCTTGAAACTCATATCATACTGAGTTACTGTATTGCGTATCCTCATTCCAGTGGCGTCACTTCTATTTTATTTGTTTTTAATTTTTTTAATTTATTTTTTAAATTTACATGCAAGTTAGTTAGCATACAGTGCAACAATGATTTCAGGAGTAGATTCCTTAATGCCCCTGACCCATGCTTCTATTTTAAATAATAGGGAAATAACAGTGGTAATGAACACGCTATGGATAGAGCTAGGGTTTGCAAAGAAATCAACATACATTCAAACAGAAACTTATTTTAAAAAGCTTAAATTTTTGAACACGGAGAATTTTTAGCGCAGTGGGGACAATGCAAATGTCATTCTTCTTGATCAAAGGATGGTAAAAGTAGAAACTGGATAACTCACAGCCTAAATCCATAACTCTTCCTAACGCACTCTTTTACATCCTCGTATATTTACTTCTTAGCATAATGCAAAAATCTCTACAAATGTCACAAAACATAAGAGAGTCAATACAAGGCTAACTGTACTCAACAAAGAACTTCCAGACAACTAGCTGGAAACAGTACTCATTTTCCAAAAATCTCTGGCTTACTTTCTGTTCTTTTTCTGTCTTCTGGCTGTCTACTCATTCTCCTGGCCCTGCTAATTGCTAATTCCTTTAGCCCCATTCTGTTTCCAAGTGTCCTTGGATAACCTTGCTCTTTCCATTCGAGCCTTTGAAAATCTCCTCTCCCAGATAATAATGTTCATGTTTCCTAACCTCTCTTTAGATTTTGTAGTTTCAACTGCAGGATTAAGTCTGCTTGTGAGAACACACAGGCATATACTTTAAAATAATGTGAATGACACACTGTGTACTTTAAAACAACGTTAACAACATATATACATGGTTATTATTATTAGTTATTATTAGTTATTCTCAATTCTGTCTCTAAACAACTCCACCTGGAGTTACGTCATCATGCCAGCTATCAATTGGGGTTCCAAGGACCCCCCCCCTCCTTGTGTTTGATTAATTTGTTACAGTGGCTCACAGATCTCAGGAAAACATTTTACTTATTAGATTGCTGGTTTATTATAAAAGGATATGACTCAGGAAATAGCCAGGTGGAAGAGTTGCATGGGGCAAAGTATGGAGAAAGGGCTAAGAGCTTCCATGACCCCTCCAGGGGCACCATTCTGCCCAAATCTCCACATGTTCACCCACCTGGAAGCTCTTTGAACCCCGCCCTTTTTGGTTTTTTTACGGGGGCTTCATGACATAGGGATGACTGATTAAATCCACTGGCCATTGGAAATGGATTCAACCTCTCCCCTTTCCCCTCCCCAGAGGTCAGGGGGTGGGACTGGAAGTTCTAACCCTCTAATCCTATAGTTGGTGCTCTTGGCATCCAGGTCTCATCCTTAGGTGGATCCAAAAGTCACCTTATTAACATAACAAAAAACAAAACAAAAAAACAGAGATGGCTTTCAGCACTTAGGAAATTCTAAGGGTTTTAGCAAATCTGTGCCAGAAAGAGATGAAGACCAAATATTTATTTTTTACTATAAATCTCAATATCACGGTGCCCTAATATGATGCCAACAACCTCCCAAATGATTGCTGCTATTTCATCTAAAGAGCTAAGCGAGGTTAAGTTCTAAGGGATAGGTTAGGGATTAGTTCATATGTGCTTTGCCATAAATTTTATTGTTGTGAAAACAACACTTATTACATGTCAGGCTCTGTGCAATATACCCTACCTATACTATTTCATTTAATTTTAACAATAACCTTTTGAGATGGATATTACTACTATCCCATTCTAAAGATAAAGATACTGCAACATGCAGAAGCCATCTTGCCAAGGGCAGAGATAGGACTTAAACCCAGGACTGTTGACTTAAAGACATTTAAAAACATTGAAATTGACACTTCTAAAAATTGCAAGCCCATTTCTCTAACTGTACGTCCTAATGCCCCCTTTTGTGCTGTATCACATTCATCATTGAATACACTTCTATATTTATTCATTTACTGCCTGAGTAGAAAAGCAGAAATTTCGCTTATTTTGTACACATCTGTTTCCCTACTGCCCAACAGAGTGCCTGGTAGTGCCTGTCACAGAGTAAGTGCTCTGTAAATACGTGTTGAGTGCATGGATGATTGGTAAGGAAAATTATAAGGGTATTTTGTTTTTTTTTTTTTTTTTTTTTTTTTTTTTTTTTTTTTTTTAAATTTTAATATGTCCACTCTTTTTTTTTTTTTTTTTTTTTTTTAATTTTTTTTTTTTTTTTCAACATTTTTTTTATTTATTTTTGGGACAGAGAGAGACAGAGCATGAACAGGGGAGGGGCAGAGAGAGAGGGAGACACAGAATCGGAAACAGGCTCCAGGCTCCGAGCCATCGGCCCAGAGCCTGACGCGGGGCTCGAACTCACGGACCGCGAGATCGTGACCTGGCTGAAGTCGGACGCTTAACCGACTGCGCCACCCAGGCGCCCCAATTATAAGGGTATTTTGGAAAACAATTACCAAAAACCTCACAAAACTACTTTGCCACACGTCTTCTCTCATTTCTGTGGTTTATCACATGAACTGGAATCAAGTCTTGAAATTTTTCTATTTTTAAAAAATAGTAGGATTTGTACACATATTAAAACTAATAAAATACAGAAGTGGAAAGGGTTATCCAAATGACTGTGAGGAGTGGAAATGAGAGCATTCCAGACCCTTCTGAAAGCCAAGGCAACACAGTCCTGCTCATATTGTGTCAGCACATGGAGCCAGTGACTAATGTGAAATTGAGCAGCTGCTTAGATAACCCAACAGTGTCATGGAATGCTAACTATAATCATACTCGGGTAGGACTAGAGTGGCATTATTATGATAGGCTCCCTAGAATTATGATACACATCTTTTGGGGCACCTGGGTGGCTTAGTTGAGTACCCAACTCTTGATTTCAGCTCAGGTTATGAGCTAATGGTTCATGGGTTTGAGCTGTGCGTTGGGCTCCATGCTGACAGTGCAGAGACTGCTTGGGATTCTCTCTCTCCCTCTGCCTCTCTGTCCCTCCCCTGCTCATGCTCACTTGCTCTCTCTCTGTCAAAATAAATAAATATAACTTAGGGGCGCCTGGATGGCTCAGTCAGCTAAGTGTCTGCCTTCAGCTCAGGTCATGATCTTGCGGTTCATGGGTTGGAGCCTCGCGTCGGGCTCTGTGCTGACCGCTCAGAGACTGGAGCCTGCTTCAGATTCTGTGTCACCCTTGCTTTCTGCCATTCCCCTGCTTGTGCTGTCTCTCTCACACAAAAATAAACTTAAAAAAATAAATAAATATAATTTCAAAAAAAGATAGGCATCTTGTAAGTCATATATATTAAGATCAGTTCTCTGAAATATAATTTAATTTATAGCATGAGTTTACAAAACAAAATAATCTTCTAATTTCAGGCTTACTTTAGATGGTTATGCCACCTAAAATAAAAATGCAAATAGGTTCAGTTATTTTATTGAGTGAAATTCATAATCCATGTTTAACAAATTTTATATTATAGGATATAAGTATTTATGCCAAGATAAATACATGGTAAGCTATTTCTTCTTAACTAATACAGGTATTTGCTGGAATATATAAATGCTAGAAGGGAGTAAAGTCCTTTAATGCTTGTGTGTTAATAATTACACAATTTACCTTGTCATCAGGAAGCACATGCCAAATAGATATTGTCTTTTCCTCAACTTCATTGTTGATAGACAAATAAGAAGGCTGATAGATTTTAGTTGGTTCTAATATTAACACCTTGAAAACATAAGGCAAAGAAACAAATATTAGTGACTTCAGATTTAAATCATTTAGAGCTGTTATAACAACACTGCACTGATGTGGGAGGTTATCAGATGACGCTCTGGGTCCACTGCTGCAGTAAAACCATTTTAATTCTTAATTGTTGCCTTCCTTATGAGTCCTTTGAGTATTTTATGGTATTATTGTAAGTTCCCATGATGCATCACTTTTTTTTGCTAAAGAAATTGGAAATAAACTTTTAAAGTCCATATATTGGTTTCACTATTCCCAGGGAATCTACTCTAATAATGTATTTTTTAAAATTTTTTATGTTATTTATTTATTACTGAGATAGAGGGAGAGTGTGTGTGCAAGCAGGAGGAGGGGCAGAGAGAGAGGGAGACAGAGAATCCCAAGCAGGCTCCATGCTGTCAGCGCAGAGCCTGACATGGGGCTCAAACTCACGAGTTGTGAGATCACAACCTGAGCCGAAACCAAGAGTCAGACACTTAAGTGACTGAGCCACCCAGGTGCCCCTCTAATGATATATTTTTAAAGTCTTTTATTTTATCTTGCAATACATGCATAATCTATTTCTATAAATATAAATATGTCCAAAAAAGGGCAGAAATGTGGTAAATAATTCTGTACATAGAAAAGATTCTACATATAGAGCGCCACATACTATTTTAGGTTTTCTCCTGCCACACCTTACCATCAAGATGCGGTAGCATGTTTTTCATACCCATGTAAATAGAGTGAGAAATGATTCTGGTTATTATTGAGTTTTATATATAAGGCAAAGGAAAGGACATAGCTGTATGAAATAATAAAAATGTTTTTGCACTGCTTTAAGATAAAACTGGGATCTTCACTAATGATATATTTAGCCTTGTGAGAGAGAGAAATAAAACCGACTCCTGTTTTGGAGATGTATGAGGGATATGTAATAAGTGAGTTGAGAATCTCTCTCAAAGGATGTAGCATATTATTACTAATATCTGGTATTAGGTACAGATAACATCAAAATGCCACACATGCACGAATTTTAAAGATACTTCAACTATTATCTGTTTGTACAGACGCTTAAAAGCACCTACTTAGCTCAAATTTCCCATGCAGTCTTAAGTAGGAATATTTAAAAAAAATTTTTTTCTTAACGTTTATTTATTTTTGAGACAGAGAGAGACAGAGCATGAATGGGGGAGGGTCAGAGAGAAGGAGACACAGAATCCGAAACAGTCTCCAGGCTCTGAGCTGTCAGCACAGAGCCCGACGCGGGGCTCAAACTCACAGACCACGAGATCATGACCTGAGCCGAAGTCGGCTGCTTAACCGACTGAGCCACCCAGGCGCCCCAGGTAGGAATATTTTATAAAATTTTTTTTTCAACGTTTTTTGTTTATTTTTGGGACAGAGAGAGACAGAGCATGAACAGGGGAGGGTCAGAGAGAGGGAGACACAGAATCGGAAACAGGCTCCAGGCTCCGAGCCATCAGCCCAGAGCCCGACGCGGGGCTCGAACTCACGGACCGCGAGATCGCGACCTGGCTGAAGTCGGACGCTCAACCGACGGCGCCACCCAGGCGCCCCCCAAGTAGGAATATTTTAAAAGGAAAGGAAAGCCAATACTAAACTATCAGAGAAACTAGAATAGTTCTTTCCACCCCACTGCTTAAAACTCAAGGAAAGTGGCTTTTAGAAAGAATCTTCTATCAAATAAGTTGACCAAATAAAAGTGGAGGAAAAACCCAAAAACCCTTCAGAAGATTCTATCAGCAAGGGATTATGGACTCACACTACACTGTGATCTAGCATGCAATCTGAGCAAGAAGGCACATGGATTAGCAACCTGACTCTTGGCCATGCACTGCAAACTTAGTACTGATTTTATGCTATCTTTGTTTTTCTAAAATTTTTTTAAACATTTTATTCATTTTTTGAGAGACAGAGAGAGACAGAGCATGAGCAGGGGAGGGGCAGAGAGAGAGGGAGACACAGGATCTGCAGCAGGTTCCAGGCTCTGAGCTGTCAGCACAGAGAGCAACGTGGGGCTCAAACCCACAAACCTCAAGATCATGACCTGAGCCGAAGTCAGACACTTAACTGACTGAGCCACCCAGGCACCCCTGATTTTATGCTATATTTATCACAACAGTAAATTTATTTAAATTAGAACACAGAGAACTACAGAAAGCAGATTAGGAAGACAAAATTTTCTTTACTCTTAAGTATAAAAAAACTGCAAGGGCTTAATTCTTGGTCAGGCTCTAGTTATGAAAATAAGATAGAACAGATTACAAATAAAGCACAGTAAGAGCCCACCAGGGAACATACTCTGACTTAGGAACATACCAGGTAAATCAAGGTCCAAATTCCAATCAACAGAGAGTGAAGTGGTACTGATTAATAATGGAAATAAATTTTCAATCTAAACTTGGCAGAATTAGTGCTTTCAAATATGAGTATCCCAGTGTTTGTGAAATGAAAATGAATAATCGGGAATAAAAGGTGGGTCTTCCAAAATAGCTTCCAAGTCACTATACCGACAAATGAGAATATACCTTTTTCTCTAATTATGTGGGCACAGAATTTAACATTAGAAAAACACAACACCAGGTTATCTCCTCTCTTCTCAAATTATGTCTTTATTGTGTCTCAAATATTTCTAACAGATAAAATCCGACCTATGTTTTCCCATGTCGAGATAGGGAAAAACATTGGTTGTAATTATCATCATCTAACATTTGTTAAGAACTTTGAAGTGTTCTACCCTTGAAATGACAAAATGGGAGGAATTTATGGCACACATTACAGAGGTAACAGAAAGACTGAGAAGGGAGAAGGAAAAAGGCAATTTGACAAACCTGGCTAGACACAACTCACTTGAAATATAAACATGCTTCCTTTTAGTTTCTAATCTTTTATACTGGTTAACATTAAAATTAACTGCTAAACAAAATTTTTAAAAAAGTAAAATTAACTGCTAACTTCTTGCATCTGAAGTGGGAATGACGGCAGTATAAGGCCTATAAGCTATACAGAGTAGATTTTTAAAAAAATTTTTTAACGTTTATTTATTTTTGAGAGAGAGACACACATACAGAGCACAAGGAGGGGAGGGGCATAGAGAGAGGGAGACATAGAATCTGAAGCAGTCTCCAGGCTCTGAGCTGTCAGCACAGAGCCTGACGTGGGACTCGAACCCATGAGCAGTGAGATCATGACCTGAGCCAAAGTCAGATGCTCAACCGAATGAGTCACCCAGGCACCCTATATACAGAGTAGATATTAAATACAGGTACATGTCTCAGCTCCCATAAGAGTCCGTAAAAGAGGGGCGCCTGGGTGGCGCAGTCGGTTAAGCGTCCGACTTCAGCCAGGTCACGATCTCGCGGTCTGTGAGTTCGAGCCCCGCATCAGGCTCTGGGCTGATGGCTCGGAGCCTGGAGCCTGTTTCCGATTCTGTGTCTCCCTCTCTCTCTGCCCCTCCCCCGTTCATGCTCTGTCTCTCTCTGTCCCAAAAATAAATAAAAAACGTTGAAAAAAAAAAATTTAAAAAAAAAAAAAAAAAAGAGTCCGTAAAAGCAGCATTCTCCTCTCCTCTCACCTAGCCTGGGGTGATGGGTTGATGGTTTCCTAACTGTTCAATGTAGGAAGGAAAGAAAATCTACATAGAAGAGAGGTGAGAAAAAAGAATCAACTGAACTGAACCCAAATAATAACTGATGGGACCATTCAAATCATTTTGCTAAGAAACTTTTGTCTGTTTTCTTTTACCAAGGGTCACTATTATTTCTTAGAGGAATGAGAACAGATATGGTGGTGAAATAAATGGAAACAATCAAATAAAATACTTCTAATATAAATCATCTTGATTTTAGTCAGATCCACACTAAAAGAAGGATAATGCTATCACCCCAATCAAGACCTACAGTGGCCTTCATAAGTGGGAACTAAAGACTCTAAAGACATAATGAGTTAGTGACTGATATGACACCACAAGTACTAGAAACATGATTTTTTCTATGTGGTGATACAGCGGGAGCAAACTCCAATGGTTGCAGGGAGTGGGCCCAGTGGGAAAGGCAGAGGGTGAAGCAGGAAGGATGGGACTGTAACCAGCATCTAACATGGCACCAGCTAGCTGACTTAGTAGGTTGTTGCTTGTGGAGAAGGCCAGTCACAGATTGTCAGTTCCTTTCACTTTTCAATAGCTAAAAATCTAGATTTTTGTATGAACTGTCCTTATTTTCACTTGGCTTTCTTATAAACTTTATTTTTCAGTTGACTGCCTTTTCATTTATTTTGTCTTTCTTTTTATCATCTTTAACATAGTAATTATAGTTATTTGAAGTCTTATGTGGTCACTTTAATATGCGAATCACTTCTGGGCCTGCCTCTACTGGCTGTTTTAGCTCTTTGTTATCCATCACTTTTTTCTGCTTCTTAGAATGTCTAATAATCTTTGATTGTGTCTGAATGACACAATGCAGAGGCTCTGGATCATATCCTCCCAGAAGTTTCCCCACCCCTGCTCCCTAGCTAGCAGTCAAATTATCAGTGCTTCATCTTGATCCTATCAAGACTTAGTTTTCTTACAGCTTTGTTAGGGTGGATCTGTTTTAGTTTCACCTTTTCTCCTAGGGCAAGGGCTTTCTATGTCGCCACTAAATGCTTGGGGTGTTCAGCAAGGTCTCATCACCCAAAGGCCAACATCTTATCCCTGCATTGGTTAAGCTCTGGGATATTTGCTCAGCTCTCACTCTTCAAAAGAATGCTCTCTACCACTTCTGGTCCTGGTCCTCTATATAGCAAGGGAATTTCCCTTGATAAGGTTTACTTAACCTACACAGGTTTCATCTAAAATCCAATTTTAGTCAAATACTGGGACCAGTAATTGTGGTTCCTTACACTGTGCTTACCCCCGTTCACACTATCTAGAGGTTGTCCTAGGACTCAAGGGAAATACCCACACAGAATCCTGGGATTCATTCTTCAAGGCTCCCCCTTCTCCAACACCCTCTCCATCTGTCTGAGAGTCCCAAACACTCCTTCCTGCCTGCTCTGTCCAGGGAGAATGCTATTCCCTGCTAGGGCTCCACCTCCTTGGGCTGCAGCTAGAAAAACACCTTACAGGAAAAAAGCAGGTGAAGGTGGGACTCAACTCCAGTACCTCCCTGCTCAAGGATCACAACCCTGCGATGACTGCTATTTAATGTCTACAAACAGTATTTTACATATTTTGTCCAGATTTTTATAGTTATTTATAGCAGTACCAATACCAATACCATTTACTCCATCATAGCTGGCACTAAAGAACCAACTCTCTTTATTTTTAAATGTTGGCAACAAATTATTATTATTATTATTATTATTATTATTACTATCTTAATCACTGAGTGGTCTTTTACTTAATGCTTATTTATTTTTGAGAGAGAGACAGAGTGCAAATGGGGGAGGGGTAGAGAGAGAGGGAGACACAGAATCTGAAGCAGGCTCCAGACTCTGAGCTGTCAGCACAGAGCCCGATGCAGGGTTCGAACCCATGAACCACGAGACCATAACCTGAGCCAAAGTCGGATGCTTAACTGACTGAGCCACCCAGGTGCCCTACCACTGAGTAGTCTTTTAAACACAAACTTAATCATATGCACAACCTGACACATAATAAGAGAAACACTAATTAAAACCATCCTAATACACCATTTTTTCATCTGTAAGTTTAAAAAAGTACAAATATGATAAACACACCTTTTAGGAGAGACTTTCGGAAAATAGTCTCGAATGTTGCCAGTGAGAATGTCAATTGATACAATTCCTATGGAGGGCAACGGGGCAATATCAATCAATTTCACTTCTGGGAATTTATCCTACAGACAGATGTGCACATGTGCAAAATGGCACAGGTACAATGTCTCATTTTAATTTGCATTTTTGACTAGCCAGTGAGGTTATTATCTTTTCATGTGATTTGCCCATTTTCTTTTTCTTTTGCTTACCAATTAGTAGGAGTTGGTTTTTTTCTTTGTGCAATTAGGCAAATTGATCATTTTGCCACATTAATATTAAATATTTTCTCCCTGTCTAGCATTTGCCATGTTTATGGTGTTCTTCACTGAACAAAAGTTAGAATTTTTAATGAAATCAAATTGGTCAACATTTGCCTTTAGGGCTTAAAAGTCCCTTTCTTGCTTAATTAAGAAAGCCTCTCTCACCAAAGTATATACCTATATTCTCCTAACGTCTCTCTTACTATTTTCAAGTTTTATTTTTTTATATTCATATCATGACAGACAAATTCACATTAAACTAATTTAAATTAGCTCAGAATAGCTAATATGAGTGGTTTCTTTTCATAGCTGATTTTCTATTCAATCAAGTCAACAGTCAATTAGATACTTCAGTTCTGTGCTGTCTTCTTTCCCCATGTTTGCTATCATCAGAGCATCAGCTGAAGGCATGCTGCCAGCTCACTCTGAGATAAGTATTTTCCTAGGTTACACATTATCTAGGCTTGAAAACAAAGTGTTTTAGTTTGAAAGGCTTTTCAAATGAAGATCCTGCGGAGCTCAAGGTTTCATCGGGAAGGAAGAGTAAAGAAAAGCATGTTAATGCCAGCAATGGATTTAATGAAATGAAACAGATGATCCTACAAGCAAGAACTGGAGAACAAGAATTAGAGAAAAAGAATTGAGTGTGGTTACCACCTGACTAGGGAGGACTGGACTAGAGAGCTCAAACAGAGTTTTACGGCATCACTTTGACGTGGGAGGAGATTAGTGCACACAGTGACTTGGTAATTCTTGAATCAGATGCTAAGCTTATACTGCTCTGGATGGCATTCTGAGAGCCATCAGGATGGGAAAGGCACCAGCTGAGAAGATGAGCAATATATTTTTAAAAGTGTGTGTGTGTCTACTATACGTGTATCTATATCTGGCCAAAATAAGTTGCAAACTGGAACCTATGAGTCATCATTTCTCATGATCTACGGCATTGTAAAAGGTGGCTAGGGACACTAAATCTAACTCTGACCCATGTGGGTAATGAGTGGTGGAGATGGAGTAACGACCCAGGTGAGCTTGACACTTTTCACCACAATAATGGTAACGATACTGATGACAATGTTAACAAAACTGTAGTATGAATTCACAGCACCCTTGTGTCTGGTCGGAAGCGATATGTTGACTAACTGCGCTAAGCAAGAGACAATCTTTTCTTGGAAAGCACACTTTACAACTTATCACAAGAAATCACCCAATTTCATGGCAAAAACATAAAGACGTATCTCACTTCTCTGATTGTGAGAAGTTATTTTAAAAAAGTAACACTAGTACTATTAAAATCACAGTGCAAGATGTTCTTTAAATAAAAGAAACAAAATAGAAATGCACTTAAAGTTAAGTTAAATGAAGAGTACTCACCGGAAACCTAACTACAGTAACATCTGTCTTTGTGGCCTCCACCAGGAAATCCATCCAGAAGTCCACCAGCTCCTGTTTGGCCACAGGCTGCTCTGTAGTCAGTTTCACAAAATGCTTATATATCAAAATTGTCTCTACAATAGACTTGAGGTACCTAAAAATGAAAAGATATAAAACACACAATGGGCAAATTTAGAACCACCTGTTCCCATGTATCCTGGTTTTAATCTGTGGATGTAACTGAAATATAGCGTTAATATTTAGGTATTCCGATTCACCACACATTACTCATTATTTGTTATATGCCATGTACTTTCACGTACGTTGTCTCCTCTGTATCTCACAAAAATTCAATAAAGTAGGCTGTTATAACATCATTTTAAAGATGAGGAAACTGAGGTGCAGAGGGCTTAAATAGCTTGGACTGACTGGTACATCTGCTGAAAACATGACTTTTACAAAAATGCCTATCTTCTATTCAAGGGAGTGGTTAATGCACATGTCTTAAAATACGCTTCCATGAGAAAGCTTTTCTAAATAGACCCTTCATAAGGGATCATTATTTTGCTTTGAAGCAACTCAGCTGATATATTATACAAATACCCTCCAACCTAACAAGACAGATGGCACCTCAAAGGAAAAAGTTAGGAAAAAATGAGGAGCGAGATAATTACATGAGTTAGTGGGTTTGCAAGTACTTCATAAGCTATAAACATGGACATCAACATTAAGTGAATGGACACTTAAGGCATTGTTTTGTGGTTATTACTGTTGCATAAAATAATGTCTGCTTTCTTGTCAACAGAAGCTGGGATACCTCACACCAAAGCTCTTTGGACCTGTGCTTCAGCCCCTTCTGGACCATCAGAATGATCACTGTAAAGAAATGACAGATTTGGCAGCATGTAATGCAGGCATTTATTGGTTCATTTATTTCATGTCATTTGCTGAACACCTGCTGTTGACATCGCACTAATAGTACAACCCTGTTCCTAAGTAGCTGCACACAGTGCCGAGGAGACAGGAATGTAAAAGGGATAGCACAGCAACCTAAATGTCAGTAGGGCTACCAATACACAGAGATACAATTAACCAAAGTCAGGCTCTGAGCTGTCGGCACAGAGCCTGACGCAGGGCTCAAACCCATGAACCGCGAGATCATGACCTGAGCCAAAGTCAGACACTTAACCGACTGAGCCACCCAGGCACCCCTAGTTTAAAAATGACAAACACGAAAGAAGATTTCATGAGATGAACTAATCACATGTGTTTATGCAATAACACCCACATGCTTCTATCCGGATGCAGAAAAGGGTTTTAGGTGGGGGTCTGGTTTGTGGGCAGATTTAGGAAGGTCCCCAGGTAGAGAAGATCCCCGGAAGAGGCCTTCTCAGCGTTTGCTGAGACACAAATGCATGAAGCCACAGTCTGGCACATTTCATGTGACTGGAGAGCAGTGTAACCGGGGGGTGTTACAAGATCGGAGGCTGGAATGACTAAACGTAAACCTTGTTCACCAGCCAAGGAGGTGGACTTTATCCCTTAGGCTGTGAAGAGCCATTCAACCATATTGATTTAAGGATTTCAGTGGAGGGGAAGGGTCAGACATGAATTTTTGGGAAGATCACTATAAGTGTGATACTGGGGAGGGTTTGCTAATGAGAAGACCTGAACGTGAGGAATTCTTTTAGGAAGCCATAGGGACCTACGGTGGTAAGCATCTCCTCAAGTGGTTCCTTTGATGAAAACAAGTCAGTGGTCCAGTCTCTGAGCCGCCCTGAGCCTTTCTTGATATCATGGTCAACCTTTTAAAGTCTTTACAGCTAGTGGCCATCACACATGATATATAATAAAATCAGCACTGTTTTCCAAAACAGTCCTAAATGCACATGGAATTTTGCTTTCATCTCTTCAATTACCACATACATAATGATGAGACTTGGGGGCACTCCAGGAACAATTTGAAATGAGAAAAATACACACATATAGGAAACATTCAAATGCATTAACAAGCCTTAGCATAAAGAAGTGAAAATCAACAATGAGAATCCCAAAACAGATTAGGTCATAAAGAGAACATAGGGTATACGTTTGGGGCAGAAACGGGGGAGGTTGGGATAAAAATCTGTCAATCTACCGATTCGATTTGCAGGTGCAAAATGCGAGGCCTCTGCATGATTCCTCTGGGTAACCCTAGCCAACTTGGGCTAGCGGGTTGGTCAATGTCATGAAAAGGCTAAGCTGAAGGCAAGCAGACCTCACCTATGCCCCAAATCACGAGAACCTATATTCAACACATTTTATTTATGAACATGAGGTTTTCCTCTAAATTCTACATTTCGTTCCATAAGCAAATAAATTCAATCTAATCGTCAGTTCAACAAATGTAACAATTTGGAAATAAGTGATAAGAGTTGTTTATTAAAAGTAATTGCTTAAACACATAACACTTCACTATTACCATGCTGGCGTCTTCAGTTTAAAAAGCTTTTCAGATGCTTGGATGACTCTCATGTGGTCATTGGCCAGGACACTGGCACCCAGAAAAAATCCAACTTCCCAGTAGCTCTGGAGTTTTTCTAAGTTTCCCTTTTTACCAAGAAGGCTACTTAGCTTCACCCCTGGAAGATCAACAGGAAGTACAATGTTACAAACACACAGCACCCAGGCAGAGCCTTTTTAATTAAAAAAAAAAAAAAAGCCAGACATTTTATTAAAATACAATAAGCTTTTATTTCCTCCTTTCAGATTCAAATAGCTTTAAGTGTCAATTATAAAAGGGGTTTAAGTTCATTTAAAAAAAATCACTTTAATTTGAAAGTCCAAAGATAACTGCCACTGTCACTTGGATGTGCATCATTCCAGAATTTTAATATATGCCTGCACTGTATATGCATAAATTAAAAGGTGGTAACACCTTGTTGTGTAACCACCTTGCTTCCCTTATAACAACAAGGATTCTTTAGTTACTTGAAAGGGAAATATGATGCAATTCTATCACTCATAGAATTGAGTATAATTGGGTCAATTCAATAATGATAAATAGCAACAAAAATAATTAATAAAATAATAATTGAGTATAATTAGGCAATAATAATAATTTTATATGCAAAAACAATTATATACTTAGAAAGTTTAAGAAATAAGGAAAGTGGCAGATAACACTGTCTTGATTACTGTTGCTTTGTAACAAGATTTGAAAAATTAGGTAATGTAAATCCTCCAACTTTGTTCTTTTTCAACATTGTTTTGGTTCTTCTGGGTTTTCTGCATTTCATTATACATTTTTGTCTCTACTCTGCCTTCTATTATTTTTGCATTTGCATTCCTTTGTTTAAAAAGAATATATCCTTGTAAAATTGTTAATTGCCACTAGTATTCACAACATTAAAGTATCAGGGAAATTATCTGAGATTTGGGACTAAGGTAAAAAACTGGGACATTTCATTTCAATATCCCACAGTGGCATCAGGTACCTCAAGGACTGTCCAGGGAAAGTGTGGCAAGTTCACTGTTTTAAAGATTATTTTGTTTTGTTAAAGTATCGTTTTCCAAAAAAATTCATACCTCTCAGGAAATATAAAATAGAACACTTGTAAAACATTCATTGTTTACTATTTATTAAAGATCTCAGACTTAGATAAGTTTACTTGTTAACTTGCATGTTTTGTTCAGTAGAGATGCAAATATTTTTTGTCTAGTAGTAAAACAGATAATCCCTAAGATTTATGACCTATTTGGCCTAATTTTGTTTTTTCAGTCAAACTCAGAAATCTTACCCTAACATTTCTTGTTAATTGATCTATGAATACCCTAGCTTCTTAAATGCACTTTGAACTGGACATATCCTCTTTTCCATATCAACGGAGCTAAATAAAATGTTTTACAAGTGTTCTATTTTATATTTCCTGAGAGGTATGAATTTTTTTGGAAAACGATACTTTAACCAAACAAAATAATCTTTAAAAAACGCTATGCCACTTTTTATGATATAATTACACTTAAACCCTGAGCATTTCAAGAAAAAGTCCATTTGTGGGGAGCCTGGATGGCTCAGTTGGTTGGGCACCCAATTCTTGATGTCAGCTCAGGTCATGATCCCAGGGTCGTGGGATCAAGCCCCGTGTCAGACACCAAGCTGAGTGTGGAACCTACTTGGGATTCTCTCTCTCTCTCTCTCTCTCTCTCTCTCTCTTTCTCACACTCTCTCTCTCCCACTCACAATCTCTCTGTCTCTACAAAGAAAATAAAGAAAAAGAAAAAAAGAAAAAGAAGAAAAAGTCCATTTGGGAATCCTTCACATTTTGTGATACTAAGAAAGAGAATAGCTTTGCCTCCTTAAAATTTCATAAGATGAAAAAATTACACACAGGTATGCAACAACATGCACGATGTCCTATCTAGGTATAATAAAAAAATTCAATGAATACAAAGGAAAGAAGAAAGTGCATGGAGAAAATGAGATACTGAAAATAGGTGTCTCTACTAACCTCATTTGAAATGAGCTCTTTTTATTGTGTCATGCTTGCAGAACATTGAACCAAGGATTGATCTAGCAGCAAATCATGTCAAACATTTAAATAGGGACTATGACAATGTGTAATAGGAAAATCACAGTACTAGTGTTAAAAGAAAATTTCTGATTTATGCTTACATGCCAGAAGTTCGTATTATGAGAGTGACATTTAACTTTGACCTTGGCATGAATCTGACATGTTTGTGTTGTCTAACTCATTTTTACAGCCACTGCGATTCTTATTAACTGGACATTAGGTCTTAAAATCTGAGTGAGACTACTTTATGGGAACTGCTGCTTACTCCATGTTCATCACATGAAGAAGCACTGTTGGGCCATCTCACTATTAGGGATTCTGGCTGGCTTGCTGACAGCTGGATCCCCGGGGGCATAAACAGAATGGATTCTACAGGCACATTTGTCCTTTGTGGCTAACAAGCAATGTGTGAGTGAGCATCGGTGTCACGTAAATATGGTGAAATGAAGTTTTTACAAGAATAAACATTTTCTGGGGCGCCTGGGTGGTTCAGGCCGTTAAGTGTCCAACTCTTAGTTTCGACTGAGGTCATAATCTCAGAGTTCATGGGTTCAGGACCCGCATCGGGCTCTGTGCTGGCAGTGCAGAGCCTGCTTGGGATTCCCCTCTCTACCTCTACTCCCTCATGTGTGCACTCTCTCTCTCTCTCTCTAAAATAAAGACAAAGAAACATTTTCACTTAATGGTTTTAGTTCTGATGATCATTATTGCAACATCACTATCGATGTCGGCCTTATCATTCCCTCCACTTCATTAACTACAATTCTTTTGAAGACTACCCTCTCCCAGGGATTAATACATTTAGTATGCAGCATACTTTATGAAGAGCTGTACCTCATCTGCTAGATGAGCTGTGGTATCTCTTAAAAAAGGAAGGAAGGGATGTAATTTCTTCCCTATAATTTCTAATTTTCTGAGAAACTGGTCATCCCTATACATGACAAATGAGTTGTGTTGTGGTGGGTGATGGATTTTTTGTTTTGACTTCCTTTTTTAAATTATCTTTATAGAATCATGGATTTTTATATTCAGTAATACAGATTTCATTTTGATTGCTCTCCAAAAATGAGATTTGAAGAGTGGTTTGTCTCAATTCCAAGCACCCTGTTCTTTTATTACATCATCATTACATCACCAAACCCCTAATTCTGACTCTCTCCCATAAAATGTCTCATAGTTGATTGAAAAATTCCACAAAAATGGGGAAATCATCTGTTACTTAGCTGAATATTAACTTTAAGTCTTGTGAAGCTAGAAATAGGAAGAACATGTAAGATATGGTTCTGTGGCTTTTTTTTTCTTTTTTCCTTAGAGAGAGAGAGAGAATGAGCAGGGGGAGAGGCAGAGAGAGAGGGTGAGAGAGAATCCCAAGTAGGCTCCAGGCCCAGTGCAGAGCTCAACACAGGGCTCAATCTCAGGACTGTGACATCATGACCTGAACTGAAATCAAGAGTCAGACGTTTAACTGACTGAGCCACCCAGGCACCTTGTGGTTCTGTGTTTTATTTTATTTTTTTTAATTATTTTTTTTAATGTTTATTCATTTTTGAGAGACAGAGAGAGAGACAGAGCATGAATGGGGGAGGGTCAGAGAGAGAGGGAGACACAGCATCTGAAACAGGCTCCAGGCTCTGAGCTGTCAGCACAGAGCCCGACGCGGGGCTCAAACTCACGTACCGTGAGATCATGACCTGATCTGAAGTCTGACACTTAACCCACTGAGCCACCCAGGTGCCCCTGTGGTTCTGTGTTTTAAATCCTAGTTCTAAGTAGTCTAAATATCAATGATTATTCAAAAACTGGTAAAGTGAAACACAGATCATGAAGTAGTTAGTCTTGACCTCAAATACACACATGACCAGAATTGAGAGTCTTTGGGCAATAGATTAGGACAGTTAAGAATAGTTTTACCTTAGAGATCTTAAATTTAAGATGATATGTTTAGATGCCTCCAACTTAGTGATTATCTTACGGTATCTTAAATTTTAATTGCTTACCTTTTATAAAAAAATCAAAATTTCAAAATGCACCTGAAGAAGAGATTTCATTAAAAAAAAAGTCTGATTACTAAGGGGAAGTCACTAATTCAGGCTAATCTGTACAACTTCAGGGGGTCAAGAGAAGAAATATAGGAAGATATAAATTACTGACAAATTTGATTAGAGTATTTAAAAATGCTTTTTAGGGGCGCCTGGGTGGCTCAGTCGGTTAAGCGGCCAACTTCGGCTCAGGTCACGATCTCGCCGTCCGTGAGTTCAAGCCCCGCGTCAGGCTCTGTGCTGACAGCTCAGAGCCTGGAGCCTGTTTCAGATTCTGTGGCTCCCTCTCTCTGACCCTCCCCTGTTCATGCTCTGTCTCTCTCTATCTCAAAAATAAATAAACATTTAAAAAAATGCTTTTTAAAAGTATATCTTTAAAATATGCAAAATGTGTTATCAGTCTTCTTTCTCACATATAATCAACTTTAGGTCAGCCTATGATTATGAGCATAATTTATGAATGAGTACAATCCAGTGAGTTTTAATTGCCTTTTAGTTATAAAGGACATACAATTTGGAGAGTGTATCACAGTACTTTAGAAACCTAAAATTTCATTCTTGAAGTGGCTAAAAATTCATTGTCAAGTCACATTTTAAGTCTGTGTATGTTCTGCACTTTCCAAAATTTAAAATTCAGCTTCATATGCTTTCAAATGCCTGTTCAACATATACTGTGAATGAGTTCTTGGAAAAAAAAATTAAAGTATGTTTTCTGTAGAAAGTTATATTAATTATAGTTCCTCAAAGCTCCATTCTTTTTTTCTCTCAGCTTTATTGTAATATACAGTTGACATATGATATCATATAAGTTTAAGATGTAAAATGTGTTCCTTTGATACACTTAAATATTGTAAAATGGCTACTATCATAGTGTTAGCTAACACTTCATTCATATCACATAATTATTTCTTTTTTGTGATGAGATCTATTCTCTTAGCAGAGTGCTGATCATTTTAATCTATGTTTAACTTAAAAATGAGAATTTAGAAGAGGTACATTTTCAAAAACCACTATGTTATTGTTCTATCAACACATGCAAATTAGTGTCAATTCCTGTAATGATCTGGAGGCTTCAATAAAACTTCTCCGTAAGTTTAAGAATACAGCAGTACAAATTATTTTTAGATCACTAGTATGTAAAGAATTTTAGCTAGTGTAGAGTTAGAAAATCAACCTTAGATACAAATTTGTTTATAATAATAATTTCTGAAAAGTACAAGTTGCAATGCATTTTCTCTGATTTCATTTACCAACTGAAAAATCATTTCAAATAAAGCTTTGTGCATTGAATACCAGTGCAATTCAGTAGCAAAAGCATTTTATCATTCTTTTAGTCTGGGCTCTTTCAAAAATTACTTAATACTCAAACTTTATTTGCCATCAAGGATTTCCCAGAACATTACACATGGCTATTTTATAAGCCCTTCCCTTGAATGTAAAAAAGTGCAGGACTCATTTTTCTTGAAGGAAAACTGAAGAAAAAACCTTCTCCAGTTAAAAATCTTAAAGTGAAAGAATCTTCTGCAATTCATGGATTCACTAAGAATTTTTTCCGTCTGTGAAAAATATGGCGTATTTCTAGGTCTGTAGTAATGACTCCTACAAGAGCTGGAAAGATTCCCTGAAAGAGAATGGTTAGACACTAGGAGAGAGCAAAATCTCATCACCATTCTAATATGGTATTCCAGTATGTAAAACCTTAAAAAATGCTACGAAAGCCAGAACCAAGAAAATCACACAGAACTTATTCACTAAGATGCCGTAATTCTTCAAATTCCAAAGACGATGAGATGATGTCCACAGATAAGAGGGACAGAAGCACATCCTGTCAACGGCTATAATCCAGAGATGGTCTCTGAGGAGACTGGTCATTGCCAAGACTGCCATCTGCTTGGCCTGCTGGTCTGGGGGCTTAGGGAGGCTCCACCTCCAACACCACTGAAATCACAGTGCTTGAAGGTGTAGAGGGGAATCAGAAATAGAAACTGTCAGAAATCTTTTCTTCCTCTTCTCCTTCTTCTTCCTTCTCTAAATCTAAAATAGGAAATGTTTCTAATGCTCCAAACACTACCTTATTTAGGAGTTGAAGCTGACTGCAGAGCCCATATTTTCAATTTTAGTTTGTGCTGGAACAATAAATATTAACCAGGGGATTTTTAGAAACAGGTAAAATAAACTAAAAACCAAATTACATCCCAATATCAGGATTTGGCACAATAGTAGGAAACACTAAGCAAGGAGATATAGTAATTTTTTTTCAGAAAGACAGATAAGATAAAAGCAAAGGGTCTATCTATCAATGATTCTTTTTCTTTGTACCAAGTTGGGTCCAGCTTCTTGATTTCCATGTAAAATTATCAAGCTGCAATTACCAACTTTCCGGAGCTCAAAGGAAGATTCAAACTGGTGCCCAGCTGCCAGGAGAAGGACTGCATAATTAATTCCTGACTGTAGTGATGGCTCAGATTCAAATGCCTTTTTGAACCTATTAAAAAAAAACAACAACAAATGTACAAGTTTACTTTCTCAATCAAGAATCTCTGGGTGTGCAATAGCTTCTGTTTGCATAACTTCAATGCCTGAGCAAGCAAAAATATTCCACTGGCCTTCACCCCAGAATCTAGTGTGCTGTTAGGATTTCATGCATAAGTATCTGCCTTTCCTAACCCTTAGCTCCACTGCATTCCCCTACTTAGCTCACCCTTATCATAGAAGCCTCTGTCTTTTAAAAGATCCTCTTTTCAACAATCTACCAGAAATGTGAGTGTGTGTGTATGTGTGTGTGTATGTGTATGTGTGTACACATGTGTAAGCAGTGGTAATTAAAAAATAAGAACCCTGTACCTATTTTTTTAAAGTAGTTTTTAAAAAGTGTTCAAAATACACAAAGCAATGAGGGGATCGTCTAGGGAACACACTGAAACAATCAGTTTCACATGAGTGATACAGAAACAAAATAAAGAACGTCAATTGCACTAAGAAATTAAGAAAAACAGAGATTGTGCCTGTGCATACTAATTTTGGCTCAAGAGAATAAGAACCCTTTTCTGAATATGCATGACACTAAATATCACCCTTGGAAAAACATTTCAACATCTGAAAAGACTTCAGTGTTTGCACATCCACTGTATTTTCAAGGTAATGCTTCTTAGATTTGGTCCAAGGGTTTCCTCACGTACATCATTTAACAGGCAACAATATTCAACATTATTACACTTAGGCGCATGAAGAAAAAGAAAATGAAAACAAACACCCTAGTGACCATTAGAAACTGCTTTAGACAAACCTGAAAAATGAAATCTTTACTTTTAATCAAATTGAGGAAATTTGAGGACTACATACTGAATAAACGACCATTGGGTGATATTAAAAAAAAAGCTATGTAGAAAAAATACATTACAATTCTAAGATAAAGGCATTCCCATTTAAATCATTAACTATCTTTTAACAAAAAGACAGGAATAGCAAAAGTGGTGGTGGGCATAATAGGGTGCATTATAGCATATTCTTGGCTTTTATACATGCTTGAAATTTCCCATAACTTAAAATCATAAGTTAAACTTCAAAAGGAAAGAGAAAGTACATTTTTCTGGATATTGAGGATCATGTGCCCTTTTAAAGGGTCTTACTTTTTAAGTAGAACAAGTATCTCTGAACAAAAATCAAGTAAGTATTAATCTTAACTAGCTGGCTCAAGGAGTGATAGAAGTGGAATATCCAACTGTATCACTGTTGGTGATCAAAAAACACCATCCATCAAAAGAAATTCAAAATGGATGAAAGACCGAAATGTGAGATAGGAAACCATCAAACTCCTACAGGAGAAAACAGGCAGCAACCCCTCTGACCTCACCCACAGCAACTTCTTACTTGACATATCTCTGGAGACAAGGGAAACAAAAGCAAAAATGAACTACTGCCCCTCATCAAGATAAAAAGCTTCTGCACAGCAAAGTAAACAATCAACAAAACTAAAAGTCAACTGAAGGAATGGGAGAAGATATTTGAATATGATATATCAGATAAAGGGTTAGTACCTAAAATCTAAAAAGAAGTTATCAAACTCAGTACCCAAAAAACAAATAATCCATTGAAGAAATGGGCAGAAAACATGAATAGACACATTTTCAAAGAAGACATCCAAATGGCTAACAGACACATGAAAAGATACTCAACATCACTGTATTATCGGAGAAATACAATTTTCACTGTATTGTATTATCAGAGAAATACAATTCAAAATCACAATGAGATACCACCTCAACACTTGTCAGAATAGCTAAAATTAACAACTCAGGAAACAACAGATGTTGGCAAGGATGCGGAGTAGGGGGACCCTTTTGTCTGCTGGTGGGAATGCAAACTGGTGCAGACACTCTAGAAAATGACATGGAGCTTCCTCAAAAAATTAAAAATAGAACTACCCTACAACCCAGCAATTGCACTACTAGGTATTTGTCCAAAAGATACAAAAATGCTGATTCAAAGGGGCATATTCACTCCAATGTTTATAGCTGTGCTATCAACAATAGCCAAATTATGGAAATAGCCCAAATGTCCATCACCTGATGAAAAGTGTGTGTGTGTGTGTGTGTGTGTGTGTGTGTGTGTATACCACACAATGGGTGTGATACACACACACACACAACTCAGTATTACTTGACAATAAAAAAAAATTAAATCTTGCCATTTGCAAAAATGTGGATGGAACTGGAGTGCATTATGTTAAGTGAAATAAGTCAGAGAAAGACAAATATGATTTCACTCACTGTGGAATTTAAGAAACAAAACAGATGAACATAAGGGAAGGGAAGGAAAAATAAGATAAAAACAGAGAGGGAGACAAACCATAAGAGACTCTTAAATACAGAGAAGAAACTAAGGGTTGCTGGAGGGGAGATGGGTACAGGGATGGGCTAAATGGTTGATGGGTTATTAAGAAGGGCACTTGTTGGGATGAGCACTGAGGAGCACTGGGTGTCATATGTAAGAGATGAATCCCTGCGGTCTACTCCTGAAACCAACACTACACTGTATGTTAACTAACTTGAGTTTAACAACTAACTAACTAATTCATCAACATATAATCTGTTTTGGCAGAAGACACAATTATGTAGTATAAACATAGCTTTTTAAAAAATAAAACAAATTTTATTGATAAGTGGTTAAACAAAAATAAACATTTGTATCTCTCCAGAAGTATAGGTGTTTCCCAATCCTAAAATGAAAAAGCATGCACCCAGAGTGCTGATGTTTAAAGCTAGTCACATAAAGAAAAGACATGATTTTTAAGTCTTAGACTCATGTAAGTCTCAAAGGTTTCTGTGTTTTTTTGGAGGTAATAGAAGGTCCCAATAAAAAGAGTATAGGAGAAGAAACAAGTATACTTTCTTTTCTCCTGATTCATATCAAGACATGCAATATTTTCAACAGACAAATCCTTTCACTTCCCCTGAAACCAAAGAGCATGGAATTTCTCTTAAAGATATTAAAGGAAAAATGTAAAAGGCAAGACATGTCCAAATTAATCAGTAAAAATTGACTAAAGGTTTCCTGTGTGCCAAAACCAGCCAAAATGAAAAGTCTGGCTTACATCTGTTTTTCTGTTGCCATGAACAATATATATTTTTATGTTTTTAACCAAAATATACATGCCAATAAAATTAATAATGTATATTTTTCTAGGATTCATAGCATTCCATAACAATGAGTTCAGTATTTAGGAGAGTCAACATTTTCTGAATTCTCCTGGAGATTAAGATAACATGTACATGTTATTACAAAAGACATAAAATCTTGTCATATGTTATTAATATACCACCCACAGGAATTAAGAATTCTCACACACTGTGAAAGTAAATTACTACAGTATTTCTTGGCAGAAATTTCCCAATATATATCACAATTGTAAAATTAAAAAATATGCATATCTGTTCACACAATTGCACATCTATAAATTTATACTAAGGAAAAGCATCAAATATGTAATCAGAAATTCAGATACAAGGATATTTGTTATAAAATAAAAAAGTACTCTAAATTTCCAACAATATTATAAAGTGTAATATGGAATATATTCCAAATGTTTGAAAGCTATATAGCCATTTCAATCATAGAAGAATATTCAATGTCTAGGGAAAAACTTTAGCTTCAAAGCAGATGCAGTAGCCCATTTAGAAGCTATCACTTCTGCTACAGCAACTGTGGGGGGAAAAGGATACATATCAAAAAATATTTTTCACAGATACCAGATATCTATGGAAGCAATGACAATTAAAACCAGCATTGAAATAAAACTCCAGAGAGAGAAATGCCCTCCCAAGGGAGCTGAACTGCCTTGTCTTCTATAAGGGTGTTTGCTCATTTGGACTATAAGATGGGACTTGGGCTTGGCATAGGCATAGAAACTCTATCTGTCTGAAGCTCTACCAGGGAAAAGAGAAAAGAGTGGATTTCCTGATGGTTGCATGGGTTGGCATAACGAATGAAACTTGGAGGAGCCCCAAACATGCAGCCAGTTTTCTCCACAAGACATCCGTTGGATGAGAGGGCTGGGAGACGAGGTAGGGCTTGGAGAGCAGAACGAAATCCCCTGACGTCTGGCAGTACTTTGACGTGAAGTGCCACCAGGAAGAGGAGCCTGCCACAGATACCAACAGTCTCAGGGCACCTGGGTGGCTCAGTCGGTTAACCTCAGGTCACGATCTCAGTTTTGTGGGTTTGAGCCCTGCCTCTTTGGGTGCTGCCCTGGCATTGTGGAGACTGCCTGGGCTTCTCTCACTCTCTCCCTCTCCCTCTCTGCCCCTCCCCAACTCGCATTGTTTGTCTCTCTCAAAATAAATAAACTTTATTTATTATTTTTTTGAGAGAGAGAGAGAGAGAGCACGAGCAGGGGAGGGGCAGAGGGGCAGAGAGAGAGAGAGAGAGGGCGAGAGAGAGAGTCCGAAGCAGGCTCCACCCTGTCAGCACACAGCCAGACACTGGACTTGATCCCCAAACCATGAGATCATGACCAGAGCTGACAAGAGTCGGACACTCAACTGACTGAGCCACCCAGGTGTCCCATTTTTTTTTCTATTTTTTTTTTCAAAATAAATAAACTTAAAAAAAAATACATGACAGTCTCCTCCTTAAAAAAAAAAAAAAAATTACCAAATTTAAGAGCTGTATGATGTGGAAGAATAAAGAGTGAAACTCAAAACTTCACAGGGCAGATATGAAATCTCCCACAGTACTTAGGGATACGGAGCTAGAGACCTGCTTGTGTCTCAATCAAAAGCTGGGGGGCGGGGCACAGCCAAGAAGCAGAGACATTATCAAGAGAGACTGGGTCAACTAAAACTGAAACCGAGACGAAGTCATTACATTTTTTGAAGTAATCAGCTTCTTATCCTATCTGGCTAACAGAGGAAAGCAAGAACTTTCTGTGAGAGAAAATAAAATCATCTTCAATCTTAGTAATTCTGAAACACAAAACGTATAGGGTACAATAACTATGAGACAAGCAAAAAGCTAGGAAAATGTGACCAATAAACAAGAGAGCAAAAACAGACAAGAGGAGCTGACTCAGAGATAATTCAGATAATTCAGATAATTCAAACAAGGAGTTTGAAATAATTATTACAAATATAAGAAAATCAAGGGGGCGCCTGGGTGGCTCAGTCGGTTAAGCGTCTGACTTCAGCTCAGGTCACGATCTCGCGGTCCGTGAGTTCGAGCCCCGCGTCAGGCTCTGGGCTGATGGCTCAGAGCCTGGAGCCTGCTTCCGATTCTGTGTCTCCCTCTTTCTCTGCCCCTTCCCCATTCATGCTCTGTCTCTCTCTGTCTCAAAAATAAATAAACGTTAAAAAAATTAAAAAAAAAAAAAAGAAAATCAAGAAAAAGATGGACAAATGGATGAAGAAGAAAAACAATTTCAACAGAGTTGGAATCTTAAAAAAAAAAAAAAGAAGGATCTAGAACGAAGATATACAATACCTGAAAATAGGAATTCTTTGTATAGGTTTAATAGCAGACTAGACAGAGCAAAAGACAGATTTGGTGAAATGAAGAACAGGTCAACATAAAGTATCGAAATGGAAGCAGAGAGAGAAAAAAGAAGGGGAAAACACAACAAAGCATGAGACATATGGAACATAGTTAAATGGTCTAACATATGTATCACTGTAATTCCAGAAAGAAGAGAGAATACAAAACACAAGAAATATTTGAATACATAATGGCCAAAAATATTCCAAAACTGTTGAAAACATTAACCCACAGATTCAGGAAATTCAGCAAACTTCAAACAGGATAAAATAAAATAATCACAGTCTAAATGCTGAAACCAAAGACACAGAAAAATCTTAAAATCAGCCAGAGAGGAAAAGACACATTACCTTAAAGGAACAATAAAATTGATCGCTGACTTTGCAATACAAACTACGGAAGCCAAAAATAATGCAATGACATTCTTAGATTGACACAAGAAAAAAAAAGAAAAGATGCAAGAAAGATGTTTCCAAACAAGCAAAACCTGGAAGGATTAATTGCCAGCAGGTCCACACTACAAACAATACTAAAAGTACTTGTTTAGACTATAGAAAAGTAATTCCAGATGAAACACTGAACTGTAGAAACAAAGATAACAGAAAGGGTAAATAGGCGACTGTATATAAAATATGTTAACACTTTAAAAACTGTTGAATATTTAAACTCCCCTAAGTTTCTTTCCTTGCTCAGGATGTGGTAAAGTATAAGTTTAAGGTAGACTAGAAAAGTCAAGGATGTAGATGGCAATCCCTAGGAAACTACTAAAATAATATTATAAAAAGTATTAGTAAAGAGCTAATAGAGGCTAAAATATAATACTAAATTAATAGAAAGTAAGGAGGGTATGGAAGACTAAAAGAACAAACAAAAATGAAAGAGAAAATAAATACCAAGATGGTAACATAGCTGCAAACACCAGTTATCACAGTAAATAAAAATGACCTGAATACTACAAATAAGAGATCTGTCAAGTTAGATTGCATAACAATAAGAAAGCAAGAAAGGAGGGAGGGAGGGAGGGAGGAAGGGAGGAAAAGAGGAAGGAAGGATAGAAGGGAGGAAGGAAGGGAGGAGGGAGAGAGGAAGGAAGGAAGGAAGGAAGGAAAGAGGGAGGGAGGAAGGAAGGGAAAAAGGAAGGAAGGAAGGAAGGAAGGAAGGAAGGAAGGAAGGAAGGAAGGAAGAAAGAAAGAAAGAAAGAAAGAAAGAAAGAAAGAAAGAAAGAAAGAAAGAAAGAAAGAAAGAAAGAAAGAAAGAAAGAAGTTAGATGGATGGATAGGGCGCCTGAGTGGCTCGGTGGGTTGAGTGTCCAACTTCAGCTCAGGTCATGATCTCATGGTTCGTGGGTTTGAGCCCCATGTCAGACTCTGTGCTGACAGCTCAGAGCCTGGAGCCTGTTTCAGATTCTGTGTCTCCCTCTCTCTCTGCCCCTCCCCCACTTGCACTGTCTCTGTCTCTCTCTCTAAAATAAACATTAAAAAAAATTTAAAAAGAAAGAAAGAAAGAAAAAGGAAAGAAGGAAAGAAAGAAAGAAAGAAAGAATTATATTACATACATTTAAGAGACACACTTTAAATATAAGGACACAGTTAAGCTGAAAGTCAAATGATGCATAAAGATATATCACTCAAATATTAACCCAAAGAAATCTGTTGTGATTATTTATTAGTATCAGATAAAACTGAATTTAAAGCAAAATTTATTACATGATATAAAGAGGGATGTTACATAATGATAAAAGAGTAAATTCAACAGAAAAATTTATAATCCCAAACATACCTATTAACATGGCTTCAAAATGCATAAAGCAAAACTGGGAAAAACTAAAAATCAGACAAATCTACATCCATAGCTGGAGATTTTAAAACCCTTCTCTCAGTGATCAAATAAGCAGACAAAAAATATCAATGAGGATATGGAAGACTTGAATAACAAGATTAAGTTAATCTAAATGGCTTATGTAGAACACTACACCCAACAACAGTGGACCATATCCTGGACCATAAGGCACTTCTCAACAAATTTCAAAGAACTGAAATAATGCAGAGTGTGTTCTCTCACCACAATAGAATTAAACTCGTGAGCAAGAAAGAAAGATACGTTTGGGTATTGGGCAACCTTCTTCTGAGTAACCTAGGGGCCAAAGAGAAATCATGCTGAAAATGAAAAGACATTTTGAGCTGAACAGTATTGAAAGTTCAATACATCAAAATTTCTGGGAGGCAGAATAATTTATACCTTTAAATGCATATGTTGGAAAAAGAGCAAGGTTGAGAAATCAATGCTGTAAGCTTCCATCTAGAAAAATAACAGCATATTATTTCCAAACAAAGTAGAAGGAAGGAGCAGAAATTAATGAAATAAAAAGTGCAATAAAGAAAATCAACAGTGCCAAAAGTTCGTTCTATGATAAGATTAATAAAATTGATAAACTCCAAGGCAAACTGTTCATCAGACAACAGGAGAGAGAGAACACAAATTACTGTTATGCTACACTATCAGGATCAAAAAGGAGGACGTCAGTATAGATCCTATGAGCATTAAGAAGAAAGCAAAAGGATATTAGGAACAACTTTATGCCAATAAATGTGGCAACTTAGGTGAAATGGAAAATTTTCTTGAAAACCACTAAGTAATATGACTTAAGAAAAAAATGTAATCTGTGTATAGGTCTGTATCTATTACAGAATTTATAATAATCTGAAATTACTTTTCTTTTATCACCTATCTTCCTCAGCAGAGTGCACGCTCCATAAGAGCAGGGACCTCATCATCAGTCTTGTTGGCCACTGAATCTCCAATCCCTGAATCACTGGGATGCCTAACACATTGCAGGTGAATATGAAATGCTTGCTGAATGAAGAAAATCAGCATCCACTCCTTACCACGAACCAGGCTGAGACAAGTGATGAATATAGCAGTTCACAGGAGATTCAAATAATCTCACTTTCTCGAGTAGTCTAAACCCTAATTTTGATAAAAGGCACATGACCAGAAAGCTATATCCTTAGACCACATTAAATTAGTGGATTGCATATCGCTTGCACCACATTACATTTTAATGCTGTTGGAATTCACTATTAAATAAAAATATTGAGGATATTGTTTACATAGCTTTCACTATGGCCTACTGAGAGTCTTATGTGAGAAATTATTTATTGCTAGGGATAGCACAGTTTCTTCTGAAGAAGTAGCATATGATTCTTTTTCCATGCTGCTACTAAAATGCCTATTGGCTTGGAGGTCAGGTATACCAAGCACGTTGATCCTGATTACTGGCATATTTGATTTTCTAGTTCCTTGGTGCTAATTTTCTAAACACATTTTATCATGTCATTGTTTTTTTAAGACTCAAACTTGATAAATTAATGTTAAGATATAAATGCTAAAATAACATTAAAATAGAAATGTTAACATATAGATGTTAAAAGAATGAAACTATCCATTTTAGCTGCAGGTGATGTATCAGTTGTTTTAGGGTAAGTGTGTCACAGTACCAAACAACTGCAAATCCCAGCAGCTGGCAATGCCTATTCATGCCACATTTCTACGTTGGTTGGCTCAGCTTTGCTCCACATTGTTCTCTTTCTGGGACTCAGCCTGGAGGAGTAGTTTTCTCCAGAAAATGACCAAGGAAAAATACACATGGCACAATCACAACGGGGCTTTTAAAGCTTCTGCTGATAATGAGCATCGACCAAAAAATACACCCAAACCTGGTGTCACAGGTGGGATGTGTTACCTTCCTAAGAAGAGGGATAGTGTATTTCTAACAAAAATACAACACAAATGATATTCTCCACTAAAGAAAGCTGTGATTAATACCAAATAGTAACAATATGAAACAGAAACAATAATGATAGCTGCCTCTCATTACTAAGCAACTACTAGGAATAGGCATTGCACTAGACACTTCAAGCATAATATTCCTAATTATGAAAACTCTTTAAAGTAGAATGGATTATCTCAAGTTTACTGATCAGGACACTGAAGCATGGAAATATTAAGTCATGCACATTAGAAGTGGGAGAGTGGGAACTTTACCCAATTCTGCTCGATTCCAAACATGAGCCCTCTTTTCTGTATCACCCTGCCTACCCTTTGGTGTGCGTTAAAAACAATTTTTTTTAGTCCTTTTTCATTACTTTCTGGTTTTTTTTTTTTTGTTTTTTAGTAAAAGGGAGTTGGGTTAAACAGGAAAAATTATGAGAAATAAAAGCAGAAATAATTGCTTATTTATATTAAGAATGAAGTTTGTATTCTATATACAACAGAAACAGGTATTGCTATACTCCTCGAAAGAATGGTGTTTGTCACAAGATATATTTGATCAATATTATTAGACTAGAGGCTAATATTTTTAAAAGAACTCATATGGCAATACTGAATGTGCCCATAAAAATGCACCAAAGAAGAAGTTTCATGTTATGGAAAACATCATCATTTAACTAGCAAGAGGATAAATGAACATGAACAATGTTAGTCCTTACAGAAAGAAATCTATAAGCAATGACTGATAGCGTAAAACTATCTCTAAAGATAGAGAAATAAAATGGATAGAGGTGAGTAAGCTAATTAAAGAAGACTTTATGAAAGAAAGAAATCTTAATGATGAAACCAGATATTCACATCTTAAGAGAATTCTGGTGACTACATTCGAGTAACTGTATGAAGTTACATCCACTATTGTTGACTTTTTTCTATTTTAGTACTGAAATATTTATTGGAAAAAAGTAAATAATTTGCATTCTTCATTATTATATTGAAAAGATGCAAACTTCTTAGTCAAGCTTCCAAAGCAATAGATTTTTGTTCAAGGCTGCTTTATTATTAGCAATTTTATTTGTCACCTGATTGCAAGCTCGTTCTGAAAGAGGCAAGTACTTGATTATAAAGTGAGTGACGAAGTCTTTATATAACAAAGACAGTTCATTTTTTTTGCCTCTGCACTGAGATGTTCAACAAAGTCAAGAATAAAGGAAATATTCTTGAATTCATTATTTCTAGCTAAAGAGAATCTACTTTCCATCAAAGAAGAAATTGAGCTCAAGTCAAGTTCTTTCTATTTAGCTGTCATTTTTCCTTCCTTGTGATATAACTGCTGTGATTCTTTCTGTGAGACACACAAGTAATTAAATTAGAATTCATGGTGCTTTGCATCTCTAGGGATATTTCTTAAATTATCACTGATAAAATAATTCACAGACAAAGCAGGACAGCAGCAGAAGAAAACTAGTGCCAAATCACTGTGTCAATTTGATCTGTAGAGGGGGGGAAACCCTCTCTTCATCTCAAACTACTTATTTGTATATAATCCTTTTTATAACAGGAAAGTTAGAAAAAAATAAATAACGCGAAATTCTAACCATCTTCTTCCAGTCCTTTTACTAGTCTCATACTTTTTTCCAAAAAAAAAAAAAAAAAAAAAAAAAAAAAAAATCCAGAGAGAGAGAGAGACAGACAGACAGAGACAGAGAGAATCATGTTAATTTTATACTGTTTTTTACATTTTGATTGGATAGCATAATACATGTTACTATCAAATATTTTTTTAAAAAACCACCATTTTCTTCTGGGTATATACCAAAAGGAATTGAAAGCAAGGGAGTCAGATATTTGTACACCAATGTGCATAGCAGCATTATTCACAATGGCCAAAAAGGTGGAAACGACACAGAAGTCATCAACGGATGAATGGTTAAACATCAAATGGTATATACATAAAATAGAGTATTATTCAGCTTTAAAAAAGGAAATTGTGACATGTTACAACATGGATGGACCACTGAGAATGTTACGCTAAGTGAAATAAGCCAGTTGCAAAAAAGATAACTACCATATGATTCCACCTATAGGAAATACCTGCTCAAATTAATAGAGATAGAACATAAAATGGTGGTTATCAGGGGCTGGGAGGAGAGAGAAATGGGAAGTCGTCTAATGGGTACAGGGTTTGAGTTTTGTAAGATGAGAAGAGTCGTGGATGGATAGTGATGATAGTTGCACAACAGTGTGATTGTAATTTATGCCACTGAACTGTACACTTAAAAATGGTTAAAATGGTCAGTTTTATGTTATGTATATTTTTACCACTGAACTCCATCCCCCACAATTTTGAATGAATGATATTCCATCATATGGGGAGGTTATCCTTTGCTTAACATTTTCCCTACTGTTGGACATTTAGGTTCCTTCCAATTTTTTTTGCCATAAAATTCAGTGTAGTGAACATTGTTGTAAACACATCTTTATTTCCATATCTGCTGTTTCTTTAGGATTAAGAAAAGGACATAACTGGATTAAGGAACATGAACTATTTCAAGGCTCTTGATACATAATGCCAAACTGCTTTCCAGAAAGGTCTTACCAATTCACTTTCTTAAGAGGAGTGTAGGAGAGAGACCTTCCCATTGCATTCATGCCAAAATAAAGTATTCTCACCTCTTTTCATCTTTGCCAATGGGTAAAAAGAAACCATAGTTTAGGATTGTAATGGGTACTTATTTGATTGCTCTTGAGAATGAACAGTTTTCATATGTTTATGGCCAATCTAAACTTATCCTTCCAATAACTGCCAATTCTCTCAAATTAAAATGTAAAACCCATATCCTAAGAAGGTCGGGAAGATGGGAAGAGATACGTTAGGAAAGCTCTGAAGGGCAGGTTAGGGTGGGGTCAGGGATTTGAACTTAACCTTTGAGGATATGAAGAACAGTAAAGATTTAGGAGGAAGGGAATGATGGCAAAATATGGGGAAAACCTAAATCTCTAATAAGAAGATCATAAGCATATTATCAATTGTGGTTCTCTATTCAATAAAGTGGATTCACTAAGCAGAATCTCTAGGGGCAAAGAACTCCATCCACATTGTTGAAAAACTCCCTAAATGATTATGATGTTCAGCCAGGCTTGGAAACAATTACTTAAATTCACTAAGTGAAATCACCCCTACTCTTCCATATTCTCCCTCCTTTTGAGCAAAATGCCTGGCAAACATCTAGTTTTCTCACTCATCCTTCTGAGTTACATAAAGCAAGCCATAGTTGCCCTCCTTAGGTGCTCAATACTCATCAGCTGCCAATTAGGAAACCCCACAGTGACATACTGAGTATTACCACTCTTGGATTCTGACTTGGTCAGGCTATAACACAGGTCCATGCAATCTATCGTTTGCTGAGAGTAGCATTAAACCAAGGTCAAGGCATGCAACCAATTTATGAGGCTGCTTGTTTACAAAGCAACTGTGGGCACACCGTGCATTTTATCCAGGTCTCCAAGGCATCCTGGAACTGTTGGTCCCTCGGGAGCCAACTACATCTGGATATCAGTGAGCTGAGTGTCATGCTGAGTTACTACAAACTTTTCAGGCTCTGTGTTCTAAAAATAAAAATCATCTAAAATTTGGAAACTCACCTAATATACACAATAAAGGACTGAACAAAAATGATGTCAGTGGAATGGTGGTAAGATAAAACTCTGGGGGGTATAGACGATAGTGGAAATAGAGATAACACACAGAAAGATATCTTGAAGCCAAGGAAAAGAAAAAAGGGCGAATCTGGAAAACGGAAAATAGGCATTAGTCTTTATTTGTGTGTTGACTGGTTGTTACATAACTCTCCCAAAGTAAAGCCAACCCCATTAATAATGTAAAAACTAAGTAGTTATTAGGCACACATTACTGTTTGAATAGCACTGCCACTGACGTAAAAGAAAATTAGTTGATAAGGTAAGGCTGTCTGTTCTTTCACAAGTTACTATGGAGAAATGAACACATTAATGCTAAAAACAGGCTTAATGATTTTAATTTCCTGGGTATGGATCTTTTTTTGGCTTTACAAGAGGAAAGACATGATTACACTAATACGGTACGGGCACCTGATTTCCTTTCAAAGTTGTGAAATGACTTCATATTTCCCCTTAAGAATGAGAATACCATCATGTCTAAAACCAAATACGATTTCAAACAAGCATTGTCTACTCCTATTCCGCGTGACCCCACAATGGCTGTGGTGCGTGACATTCAGACTCTGTAATGGTATCCAGACTCTGTAACTTTTCCCTCATCAGCTAAATGTTCAGCTAGATCCACAAAGAAGAGAAAGAAAACTTTCAGGGATATTTCAGGAAAAGGGAAATTTAATCTAGTTTGTGTTCATGTCAGTATATGAAGAAACACAAAATATCGTCACATATTATATACTAAAGATAGAACACAAAATGCCTACTACATTCCAGGACTTTAACATATGTTGCTTCACTCAATTCTCACCAGAGTATTTATTCCTCCTAAAATGATAAGTCTAAGCCAGTTGTAGTTGTAACAATCCCATCCTCCTTGCCAGTGACTTGGGTTGACGATGAAATACCAGAAGCATAAAGAAATGTAAGGAAAGTCTGGGGTAGGTTTTTATGAGTGTGTTTGCCCAGTTCTAAGAAAAAGAGACAGAAAAAGATGGCCTCCTTTCCTCTCCAGACCTTGGTGAGGCTAAATTGGATTGATGCCTGGAATGGCCACAGCCACTTTACCATCCTAAAAGCCAGCCTGAGGGCAGAGCCACCCATAGCAGTAATGAGGGAACAGACCTGGGCTGACACTGTTAGGCTGCAGACTCAACCTACTCCAGACCCAACCCTGTTTCTGGACTTCATGTTTTAGAAAACATATTTTCTTACTGTTGAAGCTCAGTGGAGTAAGGTATTTTGCTACTTATAAGACTCTAAGAGTATTCTAATTCCTCTAGGTAAGTAGTATTATTTTTTTCAAGTAAGAAAATGGAATTTTCTTAAGGTTCTCTTGCCTAAGATCATAGTTTCCAAGTATGGACTCAACATTTATTTCACATCAGTTTCCCAAAGGTCCTCTTCAACAGAATAGTATAGATGTTTCTGGAAATGTCTGTTCCTGGAAATTCTAGGAAAGAGAGCCATTAGGATGTAGTAAAAACAACACTGAATCTGAAAAATTAGATTTGAAATTGTATTAATAACAGGACATCAAACATTGTAAAATGCGAGGAAAAATGTCAGCTTTTACAAGGTACTTGTAAGTCTGCAACAGTGAACAGCATATAAGAAAACCTTGTGTCAACTCTAAAGTTAAGGGATAATTATTTCCACTATTGAACAAATACTACGTGTAACAAAATGTTCTAAGTAAGCCACTCTGCATGTGAATTCAGCATCACTATTTCATGGTTATTTCTTTGTTAGATTAGGTTAACAAAGGAATCATGGAGATAATCTTTCCAATGGATTTTCCATGGTTCTCCAAGTCACAGTCCATAGTATTTCCTTGGGTCATTCCAGTTAAGTCATCATTTCAGAAACTGTGGCCTTTTTTTAGGATGTGAGTCTAGGCTTTTAGGTCACAGTTTTTCCTACACTGAAAGCTTGGTATGTGCCCAGCACCACTCTCTCATCTTGTGCTATATCCTCTAACAGCCCCAAACATCTAACCAGCTCCTGTGACAGACACCATCACCGCTTTCTCTAACTTATATTTAACCTTATATTGAACAGCTATGATGAAAAGCTGCAACCTCTTAATGACTAAAAGCTAAACTCAGTTCAATTATGTTAAGGTCAAAAGGGCATTTTTCATGCCTTAACTGGGATTAAAGAAATTTAAGTATAAAAAAATAACATGGTTTTGGCCATCCACAAGAGCTTCAATGGACAAAAATAACTAAGGAAGTGACAATGAAAAACATCAAATGTCAGAGAACTACTCTTTTTTTATGCTTAAATCAGCAGGATGTGTTCATTCAAACCACTCGGCCCCTGTCCCAGATAAGATTTAACAGCCAAAGTATGTTCTAACAGAAGAAAAAAATATATATATTCTAACAACATATCGCAACTCAGCAAACTTAAAAAAAAATCTAAACCATAAACTTTTTTCTTATTTCCTATCTTTGCATTCCAAACCCCCAAGTAAAGCTCTCAGAAAATAGACTTGCCTAGATGTAAAATGGTGCTTTGCTACAATGCCCGTAGCAGATACAGTGCTCAGAGAAAGGCAAGACTTTCTCCCTCTGATATGGAGAACATCGAACTCATTAAAGACGGTAAAATGGGGAACTGCAAGAAAGAGCTGGATGAGCCACTGAAATCACAACTGCTTGGGGCTCTTGTACTACTGAGTTAAAAGTTCTTCTCCTTAAATTTTCTGTGGTCAGTACATCACTGTCTCTGCAAGCCAAAAGAAAATGACTCAGGACATGGAAAATGTCCATGGAAAGAGGCCTGAGGGAGTAACTACCTGCCATGACATCCCACTCCTTATCCCAACACCAGCATTTGACAAGTAAAAACCCAGAGAGGATGATGGCTCAGAAAAAGTCAGTTGAAATATCCCTTTGAGACCCATGACTCAGGACATACATAATTCTGACTAAATCTGGCAGGATGTCTAATAACCTCAGGGACACCCTCTTGTGTCAGCTGCTTGACAATGTGCTTTTCACTTCTCAGCTCTAACAGAAAGGGAGGTTCGGACCATGCCAACCCACCAACACAAATGAGTGTGTTTGCAGCACTGTGGGAGTTGATCAAAACATTAAGAAATACCAAAGAAGCTTTACAAGTGTGAGGGCGTGAAAAAACACCTATTTAAAAAGGGTGGGGGAACTTCTTAGCAACCCTTAGGACAAATGGCAAATGGGTATACGGATATACACGAGTAATGGCAGGTTAAGGATAGGTAATCTATGGTGAAAGTGACATTCTTTCAATACTAAATAAGTCCGTGAGTGACACTCACAAGATCAACTCCTAGGGATCCTCCCATTAAAAGGCTTTGAGCTCTAACAGCCTTCCTTCCCTGTTCTTACTAGAAAATTAACGGACAGCTTAAAATGAAACCACAAAAATTCTGACATCTTCAATTTCACCTGAAGACCTTGAACACAAAGCTCTTTTGAGATAAAGTAAATAGTCCTCAGCTAAATGGAGCCAGAATCTGGAACTATAGAAAGTTAAAACAAAAACACAACCAGAAAAAAAAAACAAAAACAAACCCCCCCCCCCCGTTCCTCTAACTGAACTTTATGTCACCTTGAAAGTTCTTGGTAGTCTAAACTGTTTGATTTTCAAATGGGGAAACACTTTTATTTCTGTGCATGATACACACTAACTTCACAGAAGATGTTTTCTATTTGAATTCACTGACCATGAAAATTAGGCTTTTAAAGATTAGATTTTATTAACACTACTGTATCAAAGATTTAGACCGGCACAATGCTTCCAAATATCAGATTCTAATTGTTCTACAAGTAAGAATTATTTTAAAGTGTACATCTTCTGGTAACAGTAAGGCTGCATAGGTACATTCCTCTTTTGTAACAGCAGGAAAAAAAAAAAAACCTGGGTTAAAAGAAACTGTAAAACTTTCTGGATTATACTAAAAATTTATAATACAAATTTAAAAGTCCAAACCAAAACTTTCCATAAGGATCTAGGAAATCATTGTCCCCAACTTTTCCTCCTTGGTTATAACCCATTATCTCAGTTTCAGTCCCTGGTTAAACTGCTAAAGTGATAGAAGATTTTGTAAAGTTAAGATTTCTGTTTTACAACTTAAAATGTTGTATGGCTATCATTGTGGAGCTCCTGATTTAAGTCAACCCCCTTTTATCTATCTATCTATCTATCTATCTATCTATCTATCTATCTATCTAGATATATAAATAGAATTATATATTAATAATTCGAGTGGGGCTTGAACTCACGAACCGTGAGATCATGACCTGAGCCAAAGTCGGACACTCAACCGACTGAGCCACCCAGGCACACCAAGAAATTAAAGGTTTTAAATATTCTTGCAGCTACATGTGACTTACTCCCTTCTGCCCCTTCACCCCCACTGGTATCCATTACACTGAGCTGGGAAGTTATGATGTGCATTCATGCATCTATACTTTTTTTAGATGTGTATAATTGTTTTTAAAGCTTCCATAAATGATACTGTCGTCCATGTATCATTCTGCCATTTGTTCATTTTGCTCAACTTTTTTTTTGCTCATTTTTTTTTGCATGTCCTAAGTTTATACAGAGGAACTTCAAGAATTTCTCTAGAGTGTATAACTAGAGATAGATCTGCTGTATCCAGGGTAGGCTAGCTGTCAACTTTCCTTGATAATACCAAAATCTCTAAGTGGTCATAAAAATTTCTACCACAACCAGGAGAGACTCCCATTCTTCTAACATCCTTGACAACCCTTGATATTGTCACACTTAACTATTTCTTTATAAATCTAGTAATTTCTAATGGTGTACTAGACATTTCGGATGATATGTTGTACAGTTTGGATTCTGTTATATTCCTCTTAAGAATATTCAGTCTTGTTATAACAGGCAAATAAATTCTTGGTAGTTTACCTTGATCAAGTGGAAGCTTCGTTTTAGGTTTTATTAGGGTGGCTCTATCTTGGATTTGCTCTTAATTTTTAGTGTACTTCCTTAGTCTTGAGATGCAGTTTTTTTATTGCTAAGGCTTGGCCTTTTTGGAGTTTCAGTGGAAAGCTTGGACTGTTTATGAAGCCCCTCTAACTTCAGGTTCAAAATCCAAAGTCTATCTCTATTGCATTAGGCAGCTGCTGAAATTTCTGTCCAGCTCTTTAAGACTTCTAGCAGGAGGGGCCTGGGTGGCTCAGGTGGTTAAGCATCTGACTTCAGCTAAATGTCCGACTTCAGTTCAGGTCATGATCTCACGGTTCACGAGTTCGAGCCCCACGTTGGGCTCTGTGCTGACAGCTCAGGGCCTGGAGCCTGCCTCAGATTCTGTGTCTCCCTCTCTCTCTGCCCCTCCCCAACTCTGTCTGTCTCTCTCTCTCTCTCTCAAAAATAAATAAACATTAAAAAAATTTAAAAAAAACCAAAAGACTTCTAGCTGCCATTTTCCACATGGCCTTCTTTGAGTTTTACCTCACACATGCACGTGTCAGGGATCAGCTGAGAATGGAACTGAAGTTTGTATAAAGATTTTGGGGCTTTCTCTCTGTGGCATTTAAGGGGTATCTCACTCAATATCCAGGCACTCTGGCAGCCTCAAACTGACTCCTCTGGTCATTAAGAGTGTGATCTTCTTCTTGAGTTCTATCTGTCCTGGGCCCTGCAGATCAGGGAATGCCCCCAAGGGAAAAAATCATTTAAATATGGATCTTACCCAATGTGGTACCCTTTATCCAAGAATCAAAACCTCTCCAGTTTCTGACTCCTTTTAGTCACTCTCCAGTACTTTCAAACTTTTTTCCTTCTTATTTTCCAATGTTTATAATTGTTATTGGCAGGAGTACCAGTGCAACAGAACCCACTCTGCCATTTCCAGAAGCCAAAGCCTTGATGAGCAGAAGCAAATTTCGATGCACTTGCATTTCCCAATCTTTTCTTTTTATGATTAATGGTATTTTCAAGCTTCATTTAAGAAATTCTTTCCTATCCCAATGTCATCAATCCGGCTTGTGTATTTTATTCTAAAAGTATTTTTCTAAAGTATTTAAAAATATTTTGGTCTTTAATTTACTTGGATTCCATTTCTTGTGCATGACTTAAAGTAGAAATCCAATTTTATTTTATTTTTACAAGCAGATGAACAAGTGTTCCCTGCACCATTCTTGAAGAGTCCACCATTTCCACTCTGGTTCATGAAGTTTGCTGTCATAAATCTAGGCTCGTACATATCTTAGCTTCTTCTGGGCTCTCTCTTCTGTTTCAGTGTTTGTCCACGTCTACACTCATACTGCGATATCTTAATTATTACATCTTTATAGTAGGTCTTGCTATCTGGTAGAGCAAGTCTTTCCACTTTGTTCTCCAATATTGCTTTGCTTATTCTCGGCCCTTTATTTTTTCAAATAAATTTTAGAATCAATTTGCCAAATCCCAGTAAAGCCCTGCTCGGGAGGGTTAACATCTTTAAAATGTCAATTCTTCACACCCACAAATTTTGTATATTTTTTCATTCATTGTAGTATTCTTTCATGTCTTTCTATAAACTTTTATAAATTTTCTACAAAATGATGCTTATTATACTGCATATTAAAATATCTTCATAAAATTTTATTTTCTCAAATTATCTTCTCATCCAGTTTACCCCAATTTATTCTACCATATTAAATGAATTTCATCAAAAGTCTTCACTGAAGCTATAAATTCTACGCTTTACTTCATAATATTCAATCTAAAGGATAACACCCTCATTTGCAAACCATTTTTTTCATGTCATGGATTTATCAAGTAATTACTTTATCCTATATACTTACCAAGAAGCTCCATAGTCTCTACTTTCAGTGTCCAGGAAATTAGAGTCCAAAAACATATCTTTGTAGATTCGGCCCACTAGGCAATACATATCTGAAGCAACTTGCCCTTCACTTTGCACCAGGGGAATCATAATATCAAGAGCTTTTGCTCTGTCTCCAGGGAGATTTCTCCTACGGTAGGGAAAGAAAACATCACTGTTTCAATATAGATTATAGGAGCAATGCAGGGTAATTACATTTTTAAAATTCTATTTGATGTATTGGTTCACAATAGTGAAGTTTGGCAGGATAAAAGCAACAAGGAGATTTTGAGAGTCACCTGTAAACCTCTGTCCTAAGTCTTTTTGTCTTTTTCATCCTATCACACGTCTACTGGGTCTAACACGGGTCACTTCTGTGCTCCTTTCCGGATCCTGGCGATGGATTTGCACTTACTTATCCAGAGTCCCTCTAATTTCGTAGAACATACGTTTATGATCCACAGGTTCAAGGGTGTGGAGTGAGATTAGGAATGGTCTGTGCCCTTAAAAGGGACAGTCAAGTAATCCAAACCCAGCCCAAACCCTGACTCTAGGTTTCAATGGCTTTTGCTCCAAAACACTGTGCAAACTCATTCACAGACAACACCAACAAACTGACTTTGACCCAAGAGTTGCCTGATGTCTTTGTATCATCAGTTGATCATCTAAGGAAGATGTTTATGTAGCTTATTTCAAAATAGCAAGTGTATGGGGCATCTGGAGAACTCAGTCACTTAAGCCTCTGACTCTCCATTTTGGCTTAAGTCATGATCTCACAGTTTGTGAAATCAAGCCTTGCGTGGCGCTCTGTGCTGACAGTGTGAAGTCTGCTTGGGATTCCACTCTCTCTGTCTCTCTGCCCCTCCCCCACTTGTGTGCATACACGCTCTCTCTCACTCTGTCTCCCAAAATAAATAAGTAAACATTAAAAAAATAAAATAGCAAGTATGTGCAGACTATTCTCAAAAACCAGATAAAAATCCTCTTAAAAATTATTCTTGGACCTTGAAAACATTATGCTAAGTAAAAGAAGCTAGTTACAAAAGATTACAAATAATATAATTCCATTTACATGAAATGTTCAGAATAGGCAAATCTGGAGACTAAAAGTGGATTAGTGATTGCCTAGGTCTGGGAGATTTTCAGGGGGAAAGGGAGAGTGACTGCTAATGGGTAGGGGGTTTCTTTGGGGGGACATAAAAAAATCATAAAATTTATTGTGTTGATGGTCATACAATTCTGTTACTATATTAAAAACCACTGAATTGTACACCTGAAAGAGGTCAATTGTATGATACATGAATTATCTTTCAATAAAGCTGCTATAAAAAAGTTATTTCTATTCTCCATTATGACTTTAAATAGATCTGTCTATGAATTTCTTTTTTTTTTACTTTGTCCTAAATACCTTGAGTTTATAATAACACTTCAAAAAATATGCTTATCAATTCATTATATTGTATTTTAGGAAAGGCAAAATTAAAACACAAATGAAGAAAAATATAAGAGGCTCTTATGGAGTCCCATTTTTCATTTAAAAATAGAACATATTCCATTCCATCTTTCAAAAAAGATTCATTTGAGAGCCAGCTGGAGCTGGCAATCTCTGGAGGTCTCATCTCACTCTGTCAAAGCCAAAGAAATAGATGTTTAATAAATGGGGAAATGAAATCTACTTTCATTCCACATTTACTGATAAAGATAGCAAGTTCTACAGTTTGGGCAGATAAAGAAAGAAAGGAACTATCTGTGGCTAAATAGCATGCAGACATTTTTCTCCGTAGACAGAGACAAGAGAATCCAGTGATGAAGAACACAGACATCAGAATCACTAGATCTCGGTTTGAGCCTCGGTTTTATGCTTGTTAACTATGGGCCATTCAACTCTTCCCAGCTTCAGTTTCCTCATCTATAAAATAAGCCTTAAGTGACACATGACAAGTGCTCTGGAGATGTAATGTCCTTCCTTTTTCTTTTTCTCATTCTCTTCAGTTGTAGTAACCACATGTATATTCAACTTGCTATCATCGAAGAGAACAGCACAACTAACAGACTTTGGACAGTTCAGTGCTTTGGGCTTCTCCGTGGCCAGAGCATGGATGGCCTCCCTGGTAACTGTAGAAAGTGGCACTGAGGTGTGTGCCACGATGTGGACAGAAGGCACAGAGGCAGGACTGGAAGTAGGAGTGTTCACGCTGTGTTAGCGGACTCATGGATACATGTCCTAAAATGTGGTCAATGGAGTTTTGATAATAATTGTGTTCAAAGCAGTGAAAACGAAAATATTCTTTGGTTAGCAATATGTTGACCTAGACATAAATGCCCTTACCCTAACCTAGTAAATTTTTTTTTCAATATATGAAATTTATTGTCAAATTGGTTTCCATACAACACCCAGTGCTCATCCCAAAAGGTGCCCTCCTCAATACCCATCACCCACCCTCCCCTCCCTCCCACCCCCCATCAACCCTCAGTTTGTTCTCAGTTTTTTGTTTTTTTTTTTTCAACGTTTTTTATTTATTTTTGGGACAGAGAGAGACAGAGCATGAACGGGGAGGAGCAGAGAGAGAGGGAGACACAGAATCGGAAACAGGCTCCAGGCTCCGAGCCATCAGCCCAGAGCCTGACGCGGGGCTCGAACTCGCAGACTGTGAGATCGTGACCTGGCTGAAGTCGGACGCTTAACCGACTGCGCCACCCAGGCGCCCCTGTTCTCAGTTTTTAAGAGTCTCTTATGCTTTGGCTCTCTCCCACTCTAACCTCTTTTTTTTTTTTTTCCTTCCCCTCCCCCATGGGTTTCTGTTAAGTTTCTCAGGATCCACCTAAGAGTGAAAACATACGGTATCTGTCTTTCTCTGTGTGACTTATTTCACTTAGCACAACACTCTCCAGTTCATCCACGTGGCTACAAAAGGCCATATTTCATTCTTTCTCATTGCCAAGTAGTATCCCATTGTATGTATAAACCACATCTTCTTTATCCATTCATCAGTTGATGGACATTTAGGCTCTTTCCATAATTTGGCTCTTGTTGAAAGTGCTGCTATGAACATTGGGGTACAAGTGCCCCTATGCATCAGCACTCCTGTATCCCTTGGGTAAATTCCTAGCAGTGCTATTGCTGGGTCATAGGGTACTAACCTAGTAAATTTTTAAGTGAATAACCATTTGGTGTTGAGGATATCTGCCTAAGAATAATAACATCATGTTCACGCAATTGAAAAAGATTCTGACCAAGTATAAATAGTAAATACAAACTCTGACAGAGAAGAAAAAGAATTTTAAGAATTTACATATACAAACTGTGAGGGACAAAAAAATTAAAAATCAAAATGCATATGCTTCTTATACTTCATACGGTTGAAGTAGAAATATTACTATTACATTCTAATAGGGAGTGGCTGCAATGCTGTGGCGAAAACACACCCTAGGAAGAATACGCAGGTTATAAAACAGGATGTTAGCACTTTGTGGACAGAAAGGTTTTTTTCTTACCTATTCAGTGCAAATGCATAATGAAACTTCACATGGTGATGGGAAGCCAAATCAAAGGTTGGCAGCTTTTCTAACGTCTCTACCAGCTTCACAATAGAATCATAGTCCTTTAAACAAGAGGAGAGTAACACAGAATTCAACTATTAGGAGAAAGTTCTGACAATGAAATGCTTTTTGACAATGAGATACGTGAATCCGAGAAGGGTGTTAAAAAGAAAACTAAAATCCAGAGGAATCTGGAATCAAGAACCAAAAAGAATCTAGAACCATAAAGAAACTTTTTTTTCTTAAATAAGAAATTTGATTATATAGATAAAAACATTAAAATACAGTTACCACATCTGATGCCCCCCCCCCCGAACAATAAATCATCTAGAATGACAATACTGTACTGTCTAACTATGGATGGCTTACTTCTCCATGGAGCCAGATTCCTGGTATACAGTGTCTCATCAATTACTTTCAAAGAAATAATTTTTTTTTTTTTAGAAATAATTTTCAAAACACCCAGGACATGGAGCAACTGACTGAGCTTCTGTCACATGTAACAAGATGATATTGTGTCAAGCTATCCTAGTCTTGGGACCCTAAGTACCACACCTCTACATGTATGTGAATCTCTGTTGTCTTCATGAAGCTTTACTTGGGCCTGAAAGCCTAGGAATAAGAAACCAGAAGTCACTTGCATTTTACTATAAAAAATCTAATAGCAAATCCCCAACTCCGAGAGGATTTCATTCTATGTACCATATTAAAAAATTATAAGACCTATCAATAAAACTAAATGGTATGTTGGTGTGTTTTACATGATATATTTTAAAGGTTATTTTAATAATTAATCAGTTGCATATGTCTTGCTTCCAGCTAGTCAGATCTAGCACTATTAATTTTAAGCCACATGATTTCAAGGAGTAAGAGATATCACCAGAAAGCCCCCCCACATTTCTGCTTTTGCTAAAACAAAGTTTTCACAATATTGGCTGATGGGTGTGTCTGAATAGATTGTCCACAGATTAGCTATGCACGCAAACTTTTCTTTTTGTTCTTCTGGAGGAAAAAGACCTTTACCATACAAGTACCTCATTACACATCCCACAGACAGGAAACTCATAGGAGTTTTTTTTTTACTTATCATAGATTCTCAGGATGGAAGCTTAGAAAAATCAACAAAAAGTTACATGTAGTGACATGAATAACCTCTTAGCTCACTGAAATACGATGTTAACTCTCCCTTATTCCTCCAACAGGCTACATGATGAAGATTTTACTTTAAGCATCTTCTCACCTGGATATCTCTGTAGGAAAGTAACAGGTTTATGACAATATCTGCTGTCAAGACTTCAATATTATCTACTCGCTGCCGAATTCTTGCCAATTCAGCTGCCAATTCTTTACCAGTGTATAAATTACGAGCTTTCCTGATATCATTGAGTATAGATTCCCGGAAATACTGGCTGGTGGGAAAACACACATTTCAAAGAGTTAATACTAGAGAGGATTTCAATTAAAAGCAATGATTGTATAAGGAAACAAAATTTGCAGCACTGGTAGCTTTTAGTTCACAACGTGCGCAGAATGAACACCTCAGAGATTGCGCATTATTAAGAATTTGGGAGTCCTTTATTCCTTTTAGCTTTGCTTCAGAAAAAATTAGGTAAAGATACTGCATTTTAACGAATTTTCCAAGAACCTGACATGTACCTCTAGAAATGCCAAAACGTTTCATTTTACCGTTTGGAATAGGAATTGTTCCAAATAAGTCAGGTGTGCCTAAGATTTGGTCATAATACGGCGTTTACTTTCTGACTCAGCATCATCATTTATTAACATAAGTGATTGTTCTTAACTAAAATATAATAATGCTGCCAGCAATTTTGGCAGAGTTCTTGCTCTTATACGAAAAGTTCCCGGGACGTTTATTCTGATAGTGTTTCTATACTTACTTTGAATATATATCTCTACCATTACTATAATGTAGTTAGCAGTCTTTTTTTTCTTCCTTTCTGATCTCCAGTTGTTCTGTGAATAAAGTGAACTATGTGGCATCTATTTTTATCTACTTGGAGGATACCATACTTTTATGTTCCCGGTTCTTGGCTGTGTGCCATCTCTAAGAAACCTCTGATAAGATGCACAGCACTCCATTGTCATCATCAGGTGGCATTATTCCACCTTACCTGGAACTTGCTTGTGCCACCTTCAGAAGTTGAATGAAACGGTCCACAAGAGGTAAGCAAATGGGTCCAAGAAGCAGCTCGAAGTTCGGTTGCATGAGCTCTGTCAACCCCTTCATGAAGCTGCTATCGCAGCAGTAGACTTTATTATGTGGAGTGATCATGTAAGGAACGAATGTGTAGTTCCCAGTGCACATCTGTGGAAAGAGGAGAGGCCGGGAGGTGGTGAGGTGGCCTGGAGACCCCACACTCATGAAATCCCAAGAGCAGTGAGTCATTTTCAACAGTAATCCTGAATATGAAGCGAAATAGCAAACCTCATTTCTTATTTATGACCTATGAAAATGGAAATTCCCTCCAATTTCTTTAATTGCTTACTTTAAATAATTAGGGCTTACAGATGATGCAAAAAAAAAAAAAACACCTCACAAAAAAACAGTATGGCACAGCTTCCATCAATCAGTTAAATATTTATTCACCATGTCTCATGGCTAAGGCATTTGTGATATATGCTGCGGGAAAAATAGAGTAGTTTAAAACACAGCCTTCAGCCTCTGGGGAGCTTAAAATTTAATCACAGAGACATAGTGTAAATACACGACAAGAATAAGAGCTAACGTTAAGGGCTGCCCGCCTGACAGGCTAGGCTGTTGAGTGATGTCAGAACAAAGCTGCTCCCTCCAGTCTGCTCGGTCACAGTCATGGCTCCGTTAGCCTCTCTGTTACTACAACTAGAGACCCAGAAGTTTTCCTTGACACTTCCATTTCCTTCACCACCCATATCCTATCAGAGTCCAGTCTACTCTGCCTCCAGAATGGATCTCATATTTGTCCATTTCCCTCCATCTTCTCTGCCTGCGTGGCAGGCCATGCGACCAACATACCTGGCCTGAGCCATTGTCACTGGCTTTTAGGTGGTCTCCCTGCTTTCACTCTCGTCCTCCAATCTCTTGTCTACCCAGCCATCAAAGTGATCTTTTAACAACCTGTATCAGATCACTTCCCTCACTGCGAAAGGCAGTGGGATGAGGATAAGGCATGTCCTTGTGGCCTACAGGGGCCTGATGATACAAATCCTGCTTCTCTCTCTGGCCTCAGCCCATGCCACTCTCCACTCACTCATCCCGACCTTCTATTGATTCCCAGTGATGTCAAGTGAGGGAACACTAGCACGAACAAAAGTAGAGTAAAGGAAAAATTGGACTGGACACCCCTCAGTAAGCAAGTCTGACCAGATCTTAGAGCTCATAGAAGGGAGAGAATGCAGAGCTAAGGGTTTTAAACTGTCTGTGCTGGGCAGGGGGAATCATGGACAGATTCAGAGCAAGAAAGAAAACATAATCACAGTCTTAAATGGGGCTACCTAAAAAGAGTGGTATCATTAACAACAACATCAATCAGACTGAATTATTTATGAATATATTATAGTCAGGGGTACTTGTTATATAGATCAGGTAATAAATCACAAACAGAACCTGACTTCCAGGTAATATGTGAGAGGCACTTCAAGAGTTTGGTATCTGATTTGGGGTGGGAAGGGTGAAATGTTCACTATGAGGAAGGCTATGATTTCAGGGGAGCTGAACCCCTAAAGTGAGAATGTCCAGAAGATAGTTGGAAATACATGATTGGAATGTCCAAGAGTTTCCAACAAAAGTAAAGACCTGGGAAGTATTTGGTGTGGTTGAATCTAAGGCAACATGAGAGACCTCTAAGAGAAAAGCCACAGAGAGAGAAAAAGAAAAAGGCAGAGAGCAGAGAAGTAGAATGAGCTATGTGGGAAACCCCATCACCATTCTAGGGAGCACAGAGAGCCCAGATTGCCAGAGCCTGGCCATTTCAGTATTACGGGGAACAACACATCACTTCTCTTACCCTTACAACTAAACAAATGAGAGCAAACAATGACTCACCACTTGCACATGCCAAGGGAGGTCATACACGCTCCCAACAACCCACTGAAGAAGGTGCTATCATCCCTATTTTATAGGAGGATTCAGATTAGGCTTATGGAGGTCATGCAGCTGGTCTGTGATGTGTTTGGGACTCTAGCCTAGAGACTTCTCTGGAGGTTATGCCATAATCGTTAGAGGGTTCTGCATCCTCCTGAGTGGCCCCTGCATGCTGACGCACCAACGCTTTGCCTCAGGTCACGTTCATGGAACCCTGAATGAGCCAAGCCATAGCTTCACAGCAAACAGACGAGAAGTGACAAATGCTCTTCCAGCCAGACTGAATTCTTTATGAACATATTCTTTGAGGCACCTGTTGTACGTCTGGTAGTGTTGAGCTGAAACAGGACCTGACTTCCACTTAAAGTATGAGAAGAACTTCCAGAGGTGGAGATTTGATTTTTAAATTGAGTTCATTAAATTGTTCCTTTCTTAAGTTCTCCTTCACGGAACAATAATTTGGAAGACTAGTCAGGAAGAAGAAAAATAAACATATCCTGTTTCTAAAATGTTTCTGAGTGGCACCTGGGTGGCTCAGTCGGTTAAGTATCTGACTTCGGCTCAGGTCATGATCTCATGATTTGTGGGTTCGAGCCCCACGTTGGGCTCTGTGCTGAAAGCTCAGAGCCCGCAGCCGGCTTTGGAATCTGCGTCTCCCTATCTCTCTGCCCCTCCCTTGCTCATGCTTTGTCTCAAAAATAAATAAAACATTAAAAAATTTTTTTAAATGTTTCTGAGATCCTACAGCATATCCACCAACGTAATCCTTTTCACCAGATCCACTGCCTAAGCAGAAAAGAAAGGCAAGTGTACCAAGAGGTTGTTCCCCAAGGTTTCTAGAGCTGTAACTATGAGTGGGTTATAAAAGGGCGACAGAATCAAATATTCCTGTTTTAGATAAGTTCTATAACTCAAAATTTAAAAAGAAATGCTCTGAATCTTCCAAGTCAAAAATTAGAATAGATGAAAAGCCAGTAAGCCAGAAAAACACTGTTAGCATTTCAAAATATTCTGCTGCTGCTGCTGCACCAAGTTCTGTATCCTCAGAAGCCTTAATACCACGTGTATTTGTGTACAAGACATGAAACAGCATACAGAACTATTGAAACACTGGGCACTGGGGAATAAAGCGTCTGCGTAAAACAATCCTGGGAGAGGATGACTCTCAGACATCTGGGTGTGCATCACCACTGCAGGGGTGAAGAAAGTAAAATGAGAGTCTTGCAAACAGCAGAGAAAAATGTACTCCTGCAACTGTCTTCTTCAAACCCCGTGGAATAAGGCTTCAGAATCCTTGTTGAAAATAACCAGCATGCCAAGGTTTTCCTAAGTTCCTGGCCTCACTGCACTTTCTGGAGTCTCTTGCCTATGTTTCGAAGGCAATAAATACATATTTTTTTCATTCCCCATTGTTGGTGTCCAAACGAAGTGGAGGGTGAGAAGCTGCAGGAGGCACATAGATGCTACCAGGCCTGAACTAAGACACAGCGCAGTGAGCCTGCAGTGGGGGCAAAGTGTGAGGTTTGGTTGTAACACTGTTTCTTTAAAAGATACCAACCAACTGCAGAGAAAAGCACTTTTTTTTTTCAAAATGATGAAAACTAATAATATGGGAATATTTTTTTCCCCGGGGTTGGCTCACTTAAAACTTAGAAACGTTATCGTTGCAATTTCTGTTTACAGATTGCTATTTCACCCAGAGTTTCAAATAACTGATAATCCAAAGCAAATTAAAAAAGAAAACACTATGTGATCAAGAACAGACATCTCAGGCACAACAACTGCCTTATTAATAAGGTACCAATTCTAAAATATTTAGACCCGCTTCTTGAAAAAGAAAGACCACATTTCCTTAAACTTCAAAGTACTAAGGCATGATCATAAAATGACAACAGCAATCTCTCTGGCCCGTGCCTGTGCTCAGGGCTATAAAAACCTGCAGTTCAAAATCTAGTCCTATTCTATTATCTTCACTTAAAAAAAACCATACTGATTCTGTTTTTCAATTTTTGAAAGCTGCATAAAGGTGAACCGAAGCATTCAAACATATCGAAATATATGCTCAAAATACTCGACTTTTGATAAGGACACCCAGTAGCTGAAACCCCGCTGCTTACTCAGGTCAACAGGTGACCAGATCATAACGTGCAATATACCAGTCACCTTGCAAGCCTGCTTCTCCACATGTCTGACCCATCAGTGGGTGTGGTTAGCAATTTCCTATCATTTAGGTCTTTGTAAATGCTACCTCCTCTGAAAGACCTCTCTGACCACTTGATACACGGCCACCCACTCTTCACATTGCCTTGCATTAATTTTCTTTCCTTTCTTTCTTTCCTTAAAATTCTTATGCTTATTTGTTTTATTTTGAGAGAGACAGAGACAGCATGAGTTGGGGAGGGGCACAGAGAGAGGAATACAGAGAATCTCAAGCAGGCTCCATGCTGCCAGCATAGAGCCTGATGCAGGGCTTGAACACACGAAGTTGAAAGATGATGATCTGAGTGGAAACCGAAAGTCGGACGCTTAACCGACTGAGCCACCCAGGCGCCCCTCCCTACGTTAATCTTCTAATTTGTGTCTTTGCTTATTTGTGTCCTGACCTTCTCCCCCAGCTAGACTCTGGCACTTGTCATTTGCCGTCTCACGGAGCAGTTTTGAATCTGCTTGCTTCCACTTTCAGTCTCCACAGTGAATCCCCGTGGCACGAGGCTCAAAGCCTGGCACACAATACATGATCAATATTTGTTTAATAAAACTGCTATGCTAAACAGATGCCTGAAGCAATAATTGCTCATTTCCTGTCCAGATGTGAAGAATAAAAGTGCATAATGACATTATGTTGCAATGAGCCTCTGACTTGGTGCAATCTTAACAGTAAGTTTTAAACTTTCAGATGGAAGGACAAACTACCAATTGTACTTTTAATCTTATCATCTTAAATCACGTGCAGATCTTTATGTAGGGTATTATTTCCAATCTAATTTGTAGAGATACATTCTTTAAGGTTTTTAAATGCTGGCTTATTTTCTAAATGAAAAATACAACCACTAGCCTGTCAAGGCTGATTCCCTAATATATATAAATTTTCTTCAGGCACTTTTAAAATTTGAAATTTACTTTTATCACTTTTTAACTCTTGTTTAGTACTGCGTGGAAAGTAGGAATTCTGTAGTGTGGTCTCAAAGGCAGGCTAGACTCAAGAACTTAAATCAACCTGTATAGATAAACAGATAATAGATTGACATGTATCTATGTATGTAGGTGTGTGTGTGTGTGTATATATATATATATATATATATATATATATCTGTACTTATAATTTGTGTTATATAATTTATACACAGATACAGACATCTATATATGTGTATATATAAACATATGTAGACACACAGACACATATATGTACTCATGTGTATATATGCTAGAAAACTGGATATACTATGGAAACATTTTTTTCCCCAAAATATAAGTATATATGCTAAAAAAAAAAACAGGCATTAGGGTACCTGGGTGACTCAGTTAAGCCTCTGGCTCTTGATCTCAGCTGGGGCCACGATTTCACGGTTTGTGGGATCGAGCCCCACGTCAGGCTCTGTGCTGACAAAGCAGAGCCTGCTTGGGATTCTCTCTTTCTCTCTCTCTCTCTCTCTCTGCCCCTTCCCTGCGCTTATATGCATGTGCGCGCTCTCTCTCTCTCAAATAAATAAACTTGAACAAAACAAAACAAAAACAAACGGGTGTCGGCATCATCTCCCACTATTTACAAATTTTCACCGTAAAGAAATATTTAGATAAAATAACCATATTTATATTGATGCCTCAGAAACTCTAAAGAGGAAAAACAGAGATAGAAATTAATAATTTGTGGAGATTAAAAAAAACAACCAGAGATTAGTTGATAGAACAGAAATGATAAAAAATTTCTGGAAGAGTTAGGGAAAATACTCACAGTATTCTTCTGGCAAATGATTTCCTAAACAATAAGAAAAGAAAAAAATAAAGCAGACGTTAATACAAAATTAATTTGATAATTAACTATTTGATATATTTGTATTAACAATTTTATTAGCAATTAGAAATTTCAGGAAGTATACCATATGTTTCTGTATCTGAAAAACTTATAATCTGATGGAAACGAGAGAACACAAAGGTGTTGTCAATGGTTTAAAGGAAACAGTACAAATATGTAAAACCCAAAAACTGAATAATCTAAAAATCATTCTTGCAGAACACGTGTGAATTATCAGCCACGATCTCTCTGGGGAAAGGTTAAAAGGAGTTCACTTTCCCTACGTACAACCTCACTTACACCCTGGGAGGGGACCATGCAGATGCTGGCTCTTGGGAAATAAAGGGTATTGGCCAGTTATCAGAGTGGCTAAACCCACATATAGATGAGGACATCTGACAATGAACAGTCACAGATACAACTTACATATTGTTCAATAAAAAGTGGAGTGCAAAAAATACACTGCAGGCAGCATCTCTGTCCTCTAGGCTGTGAGGAGTGAGATCGTGTAAATAACGTAGCTATCCTGTGTCAGGTGCATAGAAAGCTGTTGATAATGCAAGCTCTCATGATCATTAGTTCCAGTTGTTTAAATGCCTAGAGACATGGAAGAGATAATCCAGAAAAGCCTATGGCATAAAGGCTTCACCGAGGTTGGGGAATCATGATTTAGAAAGAGAAATGGGACAGAATTTTGGAAATGATGGCATGTATGTTGTCATGGAAACAGAGAATGTGAGGCTTTTGTGGAGCCTCAAGGGTAGGTCCATCTGGCTAAGAAGAAGAGCCAGATCTGGTGAGGTAAGGAAGGAGCAGAGGAGCTATTCAAGTCCCAGCTGACCAGCTATCCTTCTTCATCCCAGGATCAACGTGGGGGCAAAGAGGGAACTGACAAGGATTTTGACTTAGAGCAGTACGTAAGATTTTTGAACGCTTAAGGATAACAGATGAGTAAATAAAAATCTCAGGAAGGAACTGTAGTGGGTAATTTTGAAAGCCATAAAGCTGTGTATATAAAATCTAAATAAGCCCTTCAATACTTCACAATCTTGTGGGTCAAAAAAGGGGGGGAGGACAAAGAGGACACGTACACATTTAAAAAGAAACATCACATGCCTGGGTGCACATGAGTGTATGTACACACATACTAGGTCTAAAGAGCAATGCTACAGCAAGGGCTTACATTTCAAAGGGAAAGAAGATGTTCCTAAGATGTGAGGAAGTCTGGGAAGATCAACAGAGAAGGTGGAACTCAAGATGAGTCAAAGAGGACAAGACAACTTTCAAAGGCAAAGCAGGAAGGTAGGGATCCAAGTTAGAGGACCAGGAACAGCAAAGACCCTTTTAGGGAATGACACAAATGATGACTGGTGGCTGGAGAAGACAGTTCATTTGAGGAAGTATAGAGAAGAGAGTTAAAGAGGTATTCGAAAAAGATCTTGAATTTGATCACTGGACTAAGAAGAAAGTTCACTTTGGCATGTACCAATAATATTAGAAAGTTATTTGGGGCCTTACTAAAGAAGGCCTTGAATGCCACAATAAAGTGCTTTGTGAACAACTGGCAGTCAGCATGTTTTTTAAGGCGAGCGATATACATAAAGAAGTATCAGCATACATTGGGACACTGTAAGAGCAAAGGCTGGGCACAACATCAATGTCTACCAATTAGAATCTGGTTAAATAAATGATGGTAACTCCATATAATGGAATATAATGCCACTAAACAAAGAATGAGGAAGCTCTTCATAGAGAAGTTCTTGATAGGGAAAGATCTCCAAGATATACTGCTAAGTGAAAAAAAAAGCAAAGAACAGAATGGTGTTTATCCTATGCTCCTATTTATGTATAAAAGGGAGAAAAAGAAAATTCTAATTTGTACATTTGTAAAATCTCTCTAGCAGAATATACAAGAAACCAATAATAGTGCTTGCCAATAAAAGAGGGAAGCTGGCTGGGTGGGGGTCAAAGATGAGAGAATGACTTTTCACTATATATCCTGTTGCACTTTTATTTGTTTATTTATTTTTGAAAGAGAGAGAGAGAGACAAAGCACAAGCAAGGGCAGGACAGAGAGAGACAGAGAGACAGGATCCAAAGGAGGCTCCAGGCTCTGAGCTGTCAGCATAGAGCCCAACGCGGGGCTTGAGCCCACGAACCTTGAGATCATGACCTGAGCCGAAGTCAGACACTTAACCGACTGAGCCACCCAGGTGCCCCAAATTGTGTTGCACTTTTAAATTTTTCTTTTTTTTTTAAAACCTTTTCAGGCTTGCCAGGTCTTTTTTTTTTTTTTTTTAATGTTTATTCATTTTTGAAAGACAGGGAGAGACAGAGTACAGCAGGGGTGGGGCGGAGAGAGAGGGGGAGCAGAGAATCAGAAGCAGGCTCCAGGCTCTGAGCTGTCAGCACAGAGCCCGACGCGGGGCCCGAACTCACAGACCGCAAGATCATGACCTGAGCCGAAGTCAGACGCTCAACCGACTGAGCCACCCAGGCGCCCCTTAAATTTTTCTATCAGGTGAACATATTACCCAAGAATGACAAATACATAAAAGATAAACCTTGTTAAAACTTGAAAAAAATACTAATGAGATGGTGGTATTTAGTATTGGAGGGGAAAAAGCATTTAGGTGGCATTGCAAATGTACAGGGACATCAAAATAAGGGCTTGGATGATAGTGGTGCCCAAGGGATGGAAACCAAGAGACAGATGAGTGACACTGTGGAGGAAGGTGGAAAGTGGCTCTTCCCACAGGTGTTTCACAGGTAGTTAGTGCATCCTTTTCTCTCTCTCTCTCTCTCTCACACACACATCTACACACACGAACATACACATGCACACACAATGGTTCATGAAAAAATAAGTCGAAAATTTTAAAAATGCTGAATAATCACAAAGTCAGGAACACAGTATGCAGAATTTTCCAAACTTGATTTATAGAGCATCGCTTCAGAGTAGCAAACCACACTCTTTTGAACACAGCTCTCTTGTGATAATAATATCCCCTTCTCCTCCTTCTAAGTATCAAGGAATGCCCTTCTCTTCATCCTCTATCACACAGCATCCTCTGTGCATTGCGTAAGAAACCTGTTCTCTTTGAAGCTGCCCTTGACTGCCTTCAATGACACCAAACTTCCCAACAGTAGATGATGTTCTTAATTGCTGCCACTATTACCCCCGTATAGACCTCTAAGATAGCAATACATGTACTCATTGTAAATGTGTCATTATATGATTCTCCTATCCCATATCACAAGCAACCCGAATGGTTTGTTCATCTTTTACCCCACTAATTGCCTAGCAAATTGAATGCCATATAGTAGGTACTCAATAAAAGCATGAATAAGTTAATGAATGTATAAAATATTGGGCTATGAATCACAGTAGAAATGTGTAAGTCCTGGCTCCACTCTTGACTAGCCAGATGTCATTTCTCCTCCCTCTAATGTAACACACTAAGAGTTGGGTTGAGTGATTGCTGGTCTCTTCCAACTCTGTGTTCTATCATTTGCTTTTGGCTAAAGGCCTATCCAGTGAGCACTCTGTCCTTGTGCCACGGGAAGGAGAGACACCTTCACGCCCAGGACTGGAGCTACCCTACCGCCTCTCTCTTCTGGTGCACCAGACACAAAAATGGAAGTAGTGACGAGGGGAACCGTGAGCAGGCTGAAGGGTCCCTCTGCTTGTCACTACAGAAAATAGGCTATTTCTGTACTATTCTGTACTATAGTATTTCTGTACTATTTTCACTACAGAAAATAGGCTGCTATTGGCTTAGAGCCAATATGCGACACCTTCCTGAAGAATGGCTCATTAATAACATGTCTTCTTTGCTTTCATTTCATTTTGCATTATAACAAATTATGAAACTGTATTAAGGTCATCCCCATGAAAAACCTCCCCATAAAATAATAAGTGTGCGTGATGCCTATTTTGAACCAGAGAGAGTCCAGAGTGCCATGATTTACAAATCCATGGTCAGTTATCAAGTAAGCAAGATGTTCGTGGGATGTCTAGAGGTAGCATTTACTATTAAAAGGGCACAGGGTCAATGTTTCTGGTTCCCTACTAAACCGTGAAACTACTTTGTATGGTCATATTTTCAAATGACTCTTTCCCTAACGTTTACTGAGTGTATAATTTATACCATTGGCTAAGTTGGGTGCTGTTTAAAAGTGCTGTGGGCGGGGCGCCTGGGTGGCTCAGTCGGTTGAGCGCCGACTTCAGCTCAGGTCACGATCTCGCGGTCTGTGAGTTCGAGCCCCGCATTGGGCCCCTGTGCTGACAGCTCAGAGCCCAGAGCCTGTTTCAGATTCTGTGTCTCCCTCTCTCTGACCCTCCCCCATTCATGCTCTGTCCCTCTCTGTCTCAAAAATAAATAAACGTTAAAAAAATTTTTTTTAAAAAAATAAAAGTGCTGTGGGCAACCTGGGTGGCTCATTCAGTTAAACTTCAGCTCTTGATTTTGGCTCGGGTCATGATCTATCTCACAGTTTGTGAGATCGAGCCCCAAGTCAGACTCTGTGCTGACAGCATGGAGCCTGCTTAGGATTCTCTTTTTCCCTCTCTCTGCCCCTCCCTCGCTCATGCACACGTGCGCACTTTTGCTCTCAAAACAAGTAAACATTTAAAAAATAAATAAATAAAAGTGCTGAAAAGAATCCAATAAAAAGTCACTGTTTAAAAAAATCATAGGATCTGTTGAATTCTTATTAACTATTGTTTATGTTTTGCAAAGGCTAAATGGATATAAATTGTTCTCTTGAAGAAGACAGAGTTTACTCACAGTTTATGATGTAATGTTAAATGAGGCATCAACTCTAAAGAAGAAAAGTACTATGTGTGCATTGTAACTCAGTACAAATAAAGAGCAAACAAGACCTCACAAGGTAGCTACCTACTCAGGGAGACAAGTGAACGTTTAATCTGTACTGAACCCACTGAAGGAAAAAAAAGGAGGACATGAAATCAATTTAAGACACAACTGCTATGTTTCACATCACTGCATGGAAATTCCTCATCTAAACTGCTTAGAAATAAGATGGCAAAATAAACTCCAAATCCTTCCCAATGAAATGTTTTGAGGATGTATTACTTCCCTACAACTTCATACTTGTCTTAGGCTTTCTGGTTTGCACACCCCCTGGCTGTACCAGAAACACCCCAAATTGGTTTTTTTCCCATTTTCCAGTACCCTTTGATAACCAGATAGGGAAAGAAAACAGAAGAGACAATCTAGTCTGGGTCTCTTTGCAAGGGAAGACAAAGGCAACTTTTGATAGCTATTTGGGACAATACAACTTTGAAGAGGTCATTTTAAGGATAAATAAATGGAGCATCTCCAAAACTGGAAAGTGTGCCTAGAATTTAGGTAATCGCAGCCGGGGGAAGGAAGTGGGAGCAGCTGGTGTGGGGTTGCCAAGTTCAATTGATTCAGGCTGGGAGAAGCAGAACTAGCAAGCAGGACCTCAGCTTCCTGAAAGAAAAGGAGCAGGCTGGGAGTTCCTGGCTGGAGAGAACGTGGTCCCCAGCTGGTGACCTCTGGGTCTTCCCTTCTGATCCCGCTTCCTGTCCAAGGGGAAGTAGGCAAGGGTTCCACCCAAGTCGGGTAAAGGAGGGTTATTTCTTATACTCCCTAGCTCCATCCTCTTACCTAAGTTCAACACTTCAAAACACGACGAGACTAGGAAATATCAAATGGGCTGTTGTGAACATCCCGGGCCTCACCAAGAGGGTAGGATTCAACTTTACTCTTCAGCATGCTGCAAAAATAAAGCTGTACCAGCTCAGGAAGAACACTCCAATACAGGTGTCACAGAACTGGCCCATCTTTAAAGTTAGGAAACTAATTACGTTAGTGCTTCCATGTTAGGCTTGCATCAAAGCTCATGTTAAAAAAAAAAAAAAAGCTCAATAATCTAACAAGAATCCAGAAAATCATATTTTTATAGGACATGAAATCTGTGCGCAGACTTAGAAATATACGTGATGATAAGTCAAACAAGATGGAGTTTGCCCTTCTCTGACACTTACTGTGTGTGCCTTTAAGTCATTGTATCTCTCTGGGTTTATTTCTCATCTGTAAAGAAAGTATCTTTCATCTGCCTAATCTATGTAGAAAGTACCGAACTTGTCTATCTTGGACTGTTTTTCAAGAATAATTGAAATAAGCTCATAAAAGTATGTTAAGCATTTTAAAGACATACATAGTTTGAGTATTAATATTATCAAAACAAACAACCCCAACTCAATTCCTATTTTACCAGACCTAGACATATTTTATACCTTATTGTTTTGTGAGCAGGGGTGAGAACATATCCTTCTCTTCACATGAACAGCTGTCGATTAAATCAACCTGTACCAAAAGTCACGTTAAATTATAACAAAGCTGGAAAGTAATCCCAAAAGAAATTTTGACTCTCCTCTCATCCCTCTAAATTTTATTTTATGTTAAATAAATATGTCTTTGTGGGAGGACTCCACTATAAGTAGAGATGTCTTTGAATGTGGCTGGGATGTTGAGGAGCGACATTCTACACATAAAGGATTTGAAACAGCTTTTTTAAAAATATTAAAATGATAATTTTATAATCCAAAGTATTAAAAAAATCTGTGAATCCAGCTAATATAAGTAAATTCCTGAATACATATATAAATGGGAGAAAATGGACAAACCTCCAGTGCAGAAGTCCAAGTAATTTATGTACATGCTCTGATTGAAGAAAGTAGAGCATAATTCTTCACTCCTTTTATTTTTTATTTTTTTAATCATTTACATCCAAATTGGTTAGCATCTAGTGCAACAATGATTTCAGGAGTAGATTCCTTTACCCATTTAGCTCATCCCCCCCCCCCCCACAACCCCTCCAGCAACCCTCAGTTTGTTCTCCATATTTATGAGTCTCTTCTGTTCCCCTCCCTGTTTTTATATTATTTTTCTTTCCCTTCCCTTATGTTCATCTGTTTTGTCCCTTAAAGTCCTCATATGAGTGAAGTCATATGATTTTTGTCTTTCTCTGACTGAAACAGCTTTTTAACACAAACTTCTCCTTATAATGTATTGCCATTACAATTAACTTCCTCTTCTTTGACACCAGCTATTTGTCTCAGCAACACCTAATTGGAACAAATTACTCAAATACAGGTATTTCTTATTAAAAAAAAAAAAACCTCTATTGTTATGTAGCTACAGGCAAAATGAATTTCTGTACAGTAAATTACATTTTTTGCATAAATTTCAGTAAAAATTTCAAGGATGCATTCTACAAGGACCTAAATAGGATAATGGGTTTGTGTGCCACATAGATCAGCTTGCACAGCAAGAATCACTTATTTATAATGAACAAAAGGGAACAGAATTCAGGCAAGCCTTGCCCCATCTGGGTGGGAGTCAGGAGGCTTTCAGACTCGGATCTTCAGTGTGCAGAAGTATTCCTTCTTGCTGTTTACATATTCAGACTCATGGGCCTACGATGGAAGTCTCTACAAATGAAGAAAATATCTGGTGCCAACTCAGTGATATGATGACATTTTCCACTCGCAGTGTAGGATAGACTTCTTTCTCTCTTTGACAAAAATGGTAATTAGACACTAGAAAGAGTGGGTGTGGGTGGGGAGGTAAAGGAGGAATTAGATAGGAAAACAAAGGCGTACTCTATCCAGTATACAGGTAACTCCTCAGTAGATGTAAGATTGCTAATTGACATGAAAGAAAACTGGGTTCTCCAATCTCAGGCCCTTTCCAAAAACTCAGGGATGGATTCTACACCTGGGAAATCAACTCATGCTAAATAAATCATTCATCTAGTTTGTCTGATCTTCAGAGAAAATCTTGATAAAGAGGTGCTCACATGTATTACTCGTCTGCTCCTCCCCCAAGTTACCTTTTTTCCCTCCCAATTTGGTGGGGAATGATTATAGCTCAGATAAAAGGTAGACCCTTCCTATAAGTAAAATAGAGAACACGACTGTTTCCTCTCTCAACAGAAAGAAAAATCTGTCCATGAAACAATATGAAGGTTTGTGACGCTATGTTGAACCAGGGAGAGTAGAGAGTGCCATGGTTTACAAATCAATGGTTGGTTATCAAGTAAGCAAGATACTTGAATCCAATAAAAATTCACTGTTAAACTAAAAAAAAAAAAATAAACCATTGGAAAAATATAAATTTTAATTTCATACACAACTCAAAATCTAAAACTAGATTCCTCTGAGTAATTAACTTTGGTAAGGGAGGTTAAGACTTTAAGAAGAGGAACTGGCAGTGTAAGAGGGGGAAAAAATGTACAGGTTTAAGAACACAGTGGAACCTGAGTAGATTCACCAGATCCAAGTAAAAATTCAATTTAAGTTCGAGGTATTTGTACCAAAAATGACCCTCATATCTTCACCAATTGACTAGAAGTTGGCAGAATCACTGAAATTGACAACAAGGATATCGCTGCTCTTTTCAAAACTATAACAATTTGCTTTAAGTGGAAATGAGTAAGTACCAGAAAAACATAATATCCAGTTTCTCACAATAAGCTCTAAAGGAGACTGGGTCCCTCTATACCTGCAAGATAAAAGATCATCAGTACCACAGAGCTATCTGAATGAGAAACTATGACAGTTGTCAACGTTCATCATGTCAGAATTTCCTTCCTTTTCAAGACTTGAATAATATTCTATTTTGTGTATATCCCACATTTTATTTTATCCATTCATCTCTTAATGGATATTTAAGTTACTTTTACCTTTTGGTTACTGTGAATAATGCTGCCAGGGACATGGGTGAACAAATATCTCCATGAGATCCTGCTTTCAAGTCTTTTGGATATTTTGTCCAGGAGTGAAATTGTTGGATCATATGGTAATTCGATTTTTATTTTTTATTTATTTACTTTTTAAAGGTTAATTTATTTTTGAGAAAGAGAGAGAAGGAGAGGGAGACAGCACAAGCGGGGTAGGGGCAGAGAGGGAGGGAGACTGAGGATCTGAAGCTGGTACTGCACTAACAGCAGAGAGCCCGATGCCAGGCTCGAACTCACCAACCCTGTGAGATCATGACCTGAGCTGAAGTCAAACACTCAACCGACTGAGCCACCCAGGTGCTCCTGGTAACTCTATTTTTAATTTTGTGAGGAACTGTGTATTGTTAAAATGAAATAACTTTTCAAGCAATGATTAAAAAGAAAAATATAACTAAATTTCTTGAAAAGGGAATAATCTCACATAATCATCACTTTTCCACATAAGCTGTGTCACTACTAACTGATATGCATTTCAATCTCTAGAGAAACATTTATTCCGTAATAGATAACATGGGAATAAAGCCTATCTTAGTGCAGAAAGAAAGGTCCAAATGCATCTGAGCCTTTTTAATCACAGTTAGAATGCAAGCAGAAAGAAATTAAACACTATTTGGGGATTTAAATGCCCAAAATATATGTAAATTATCCGGAAAGATACAAAGTACCGCAAACTTCTTCCTTAAGAAAATGATTGTGAGATATTTCAACTATAAAAAAAGCATAGAAATTATCACACACTCATGTATATACCACCTAGACTTAGAAATCAAAAATTGCAGATAAATGTGAAGACTCTTGTCTTTCCCCCCAGTCCTATTCTATTCCTATCTCCCAAAGAGATAACTATTCTGAATTTGTTGTTTGTAATTCCCATGTGCACATCTATCCTTCAAAACGCAAAGACGTATGAAAGCACTGCCTTGCACGTGATTAGATTTTGTATGGATGGTATCATACCGCACACACGCTTCTGTGATTTGTTTTTTTTCTCTCCACACCGTTTCTGAGATATATTGATAGTGACACATAAGACTCTAGTTAATTCGAGTGCTCTAGAATATTCCACTGAATGACTCTACCAGAAGGTATTTATTCATTCCCTTGTTGATAGGTATTTACCAATTCTCTGGGGAGAGGGGTTATTACAAACAATGGTCATATAACATTCTTGATTAGATCCCCTTCTGCATGCCAGAGACTCTTTTTACAGTGCACATCCAGAGACAGAGTTGCTGAGCTTCTGTGCTATGCTCATGTGATAATACTAGGTGTTGCCAAATTGCTCTTTGGAAGTAGTGCCAATATACCCTCCCACCAGCAGTGCCCATCTCCTACTCTCCACAGCCTTGTGGTGGGCACTATAAGGGCATCTAATTGTTGACTATCTGATGGTATGCAGGGGTATTTCCTTGTTTTGTTTTGCTTCGTTTTTATAAGCAGCACTGTTTAAAGTGAGTGGGGAGTGGCTTGCAGGGAAGAGAGGGAGCTGAAGAAAGGAAAAGGGGAATGAATCTCAAGAATTAGAGCTGAGAGCAGTTTCAAAAAGGAATTTCTGCCGATAGAAGAAATGGCTCATTAGAACAATTTCCACACTCTATACAACAGCCCTTTGTTTCCCTCAAGTCCTTTCTGATGTCAGATGCGTTTTGTGGGTCTGTCCCACGGCTCATTTGTTAGGCGTGTCCAGGCTTACTCCTCCATTCTGCTGAGAGACCCCAAGCGGAGGTCTGATCATTTCTGTAATACATGAAATTAATCTGGAAAGAACTGTTACAGCCATTTCTTATTTTCAAGCAAGTGTTAAGTCTTAGCATAGAGTCTCATTAACACGCACATAAGAAGTTATCGTGGTATTTATTTAAAGAAAACAGTGAAGACTGTGTTGTTAAAATGCTAAGGGAAAAAACTATCAACTTCTCTTTCTCAAAGTGCAATGATCTCTTTCTGAAAAAAAAATTAAATATTTCATTCGTTCTTACTACAGTAAGATAGTACTTGCAATTTCAAATGTATACAAATCTTATTGCAAGTATATGATTTGATTAGATCCTCAACATCCTTTCATATGGAAACCCAGACACAGATATCAAGTATTTTTATGTTCCTATCAATTATTTTTTAGGAGCCTAAACTTAAATTTTTTTTTCCTATGATTTTGCTGCCAAAGAGAAACTGCTCTCTTCAACAAAGAGCAGTAGATGAAATAAAACTGGTGCAGCTGTACTTTCTAGATATCCAAAGAATCAATGTACGTGAGGCTCGATATGTGACCAGAATAGCATTCTCGTTCTGTCTGTGCCCTGTGAAAACAGGGAGATGGTTCATTTTTATTTTATTTGGCTAATCTATACATAATATATTTTTACAGTAACTCCTGTTCTGCCTTATTTCACAGATGTTTTCTTTTCTGTTGGTAGAAGGCAGGGATAACACCTATAATGAACTACAATGGAAATTAATAAAATTAACACACACACACACACACACACACACACACACACACACACACACTTTTTTCTCAGTAGCAGAGGACCAGAAAAATTTCTAGGGCTCAGAGGAAATTGTTAGACTGAAAAGAAATACTTTATGTCCCAGAGAACTTGGTCCTTTGCAACCAGACACTTATTTGGACCAGGAACAAGTTAAACAAACAAACAAACAAACAAACAAACAAACAAAAAATGGCAAAAGCTTAAGCTAGTGGAAGGAGTAAGAGAAAAGACAGGATGGCTGTTGTATGGAACAATTCAGGGGGCAGACATAATTGATGGGTTTTCTCAATGAACACACCTAACAGGAAAGTCAGATATCCTTCTAACTAGAAGAAACTGCAATGAAGTTTAGGGGTTAGGAGGGTGGGCTTCGGAGTTAGGCAGATGATTGAAATTATTTGAGTCTCAGTTTGCAATTCTATAAAATAATGGTATGACAGCACATAATATACCCCACAGGGATGTTTTTAGAATTAAATGTGAAAATGTATGTGGGTGAAACACACAGTAAGTGCTCAGTTACAAGCAGCTATTAGGTACAAGATAAATGAGTATATTTTAGATAGATTAGCCTGTTTAAAGAACTATTGTATTCAAGTACCAATAACACTTCTAAACAAAGGCTGGCAAAAAGCAATGAAATCAATTTATTTGTTCCATAAACATTTCTGATGAGCTTCAACTCTTTCTCTCAAATGTCATTTTAATTCATTTTTTAAAAAATTTCCCCAGGAAAGAATAGTCATAAATGAAATCACAAAATAACCATAGGGCAAGAATAAAAGTAGGGTGAAGTGAAAAATGTCTAACACAACACTGCCTGCTTAGGATACTTAATGTAAATAAAATAAAGTAATGCAATAAAAATAAAAAATAAAATAATTTCATTCCTTTATTGACTACTGATATGTTATAAATGGTAGTAAATCAAAATGTTTAATTAAAATACACCACCACAAAACTTTATGATGCATTAATTAGAGGGGTAAATCTAAGGTAAAATAAAGTAGGGGTAGCTTAAAGAATTTCTCTGGGTAAAAAAACAAAACAAAACAGATTCAGACAGAGTAGGGGCAAATCTCTAAGGTCTACTGCAGAATATTCTGTAAAGGGATAGCCTATCAATGGCCAGCACAATGCCTGGCCTTCAGTAAATGTATATTTGCTAAATGAAACTACAGATTTTCAAAAAAGTCATATAAGCTTTAGATATTCAGATAAAAGCAAAATACGACTTTTTTTTTTTCCATGGGTGTGGGGTTAGAGATCTCCATATAGCAGTTACTAAGCGGTTGGAAATATGGCTCTGGGTTTTAGGTCTCCATGTTCCCAGCTTGGCTTTGATTTGAAAACTGGAAGATACAGATAAGAATAAGTTGCATGAAGCTGGCTGGAAGTTTCACAAAGGAAATGGATGATATCAGACTCAGCACGCATTTCACAGAATTGTTAGATGCTTTTCAAAGAATCACACGGTGTAAAATCACTTGGCCTTGCAGAAGCATTTTAGACAATCTTTTTGGATGGAAGAAATACCTTCCTATCATTATGCCCCTATAATGGAGAGAATGATATGCTGAGTTTTGTAGACAAATATAGTAGGTTTTTATTTCTCCTTTCCCTAAGTTGTTGAGTTACTGAAATCATCTCCCAGGGAAGAGGATAGCAGTTTTCTGGTGATATTTGGAGAATTTCTCTTCCCGAGTACTTTCAGTAGAAAGCGTATTTCTAGGTGGAGACAGGGCGTGCCCAGTGAAACCCCCAATGGTGACACAGCATAAGGCTTGACCATACTTCATGCCATCTCCATTTCCTTCTCCAGTGGACTGGACGACTTCCTAGGAACGCAGTCTCCCCAGCCGCAACTCTAACTGCAGTTCAGAACTCAACACGACCATTTTTCTACGTGTCATCGAATTTCTTCTCCACTGGATTCTAGATAAACCTCAAAGCTTCACTAGGAACTGCTGTGTAATTGTTAGACTGACAAAAACAACCTTTCACAAACATAAGCTACTTAAGGAGTTTTGGATGTCAGAGAGACCGAGAGGGATCCCTAAAACTCTAGTGCCTACAGTAAACATGGAGTAAACAAGTCAGGTACCTTCAGTGACTGCAGAGAGTCTGAATTATTATCACAGTAGAGGATGATGTTGTTGGCCATGCTGAAACTTTCTCTGACCCCGAGGTGGTAAAACAACGATGGCTGTCGGAAGGCGTCACTCATCTCCACCACAGCGATATCTGCAAACACAAAACAAAGCCCCCCAAAGATGACACCTAAATAATGCCCGGTAAGCACAGTTTGATTTCAACAACTTAGTATTCAAAGAGGAAATGAGGAGATGATAGGGATTTTCCCTCCTCACTTACTACTGAATTTTGAATTTGTAGTTCTACCTGGAAGTGGTTTTAGAAAATGCAGCAAACCTGCATTTTTTTTTTTTTTTTAAACACAAAGGAGATCATATAATTACTGGAAACTAAGCAAAGTCTGCCAACGGTGGGCTGCTGGGGCTACTTCTCTCTATGAAATTTCAACTTTAAAACAAGTGAACTCAGGTTCCAGAAGCAGATCCGCAGGAAACTGCCTTAAGTGATGAATGTAAAATAAGACCTAAAAAAGCAAATAGGTAAGGGGCACCTGGGTGGCTCAGTAGGTTAAGCCTTGGACTCCTGATTTCAGCTCAGGTTATGATCTCACTGTTCGTGAGACTGATCCCCACATCTGGCTTTGTGCTGACAGTACGGAATCTGCTTGGGATTCTCTCTGTCCCTCTGCCAGGCTCACATGTGCTCCCTCTCTTTCTCTCAAAATAAATAAATAAATATTAAAAAAATCAAATAGGTAAGATTATGAATTAATCCAGAGCTGTATTTTATAACTAATTATTTATTGTTATCAATATCCAGCAAGTCCCCAGCAAGTATAATCAAGAAAAAAAAAGAAAGCAAAGATACAGAAAATTATGACTAAGAAGGATAACATAACCAGATACAAATTCTACCAAAGCTCAGAGAAGACTAACACCAAGATAAGTATAAGCCTGACACCAAAATTTGATAATAATGTCCAAAAAATGAAATATAGATTAGTTTCAAACTTATTTTGTATATGGACAAAAATATGAAAAAAAAAACGAAGAAAATGCACCAAGCATTACAGTATAAGAAAACTAGATCACGGGTTTACAATTTATTTTGGGAATGCAAGGATGGCTCAATGGAAAAAAAAAAAATTATCAGCATCTCCACAGGTGTTCCAAGTGCATAATTAAAATCCAAAACCCATTTCTCATTAAAAATAATTGCAAGCCAAAAATAGAAGTGCATGCCTTTAACATGAAAATGATATATATTCACAACTGCCAACTTTGTTTATAGGTATTCCCAGGAAAATCAGGAAAAAGACAAGGCAGCCAATTATTCCCACCACTAGTTGGCTTTCTGAAAATCCCAGATAATGCAATAAGATTTCACAAAGAGATATAATATTATAAAATAAAATACACAATTATGATTACTTGGAGATGTTTTGGCTATCAACCAAAAAAAAAAATCTCAATAGAATCAACTAAATAACTATTATAAGCTATAAGATAATTTAATAAGGTGTTGAGATGCAAAATCATCATGATAACCAAGAGCTCCCTTTGTAATCATAACTAGTAATATTTGGAAAATATAATGGTGAAACAAATCCTAATCACGCTTAAAATGAAAATGTTAACATATCTTGTGACAAATTTAACAGATGTTGCTAACTTGTTAAAAATATTTGCAATATATGAGAGATGAAAGGTTAATATCACTATAAATCATCTCTTATTGTTCAATTTAGAATAAGCAACCATAAAGACATCACAATAGAAAATTAGGCTATGGATACAGGCAGGCAAATTCACAAAAGAATAACTAAAATGGCAAAGAAATACACAAATAATATTCTATACCTCACTATGAATAAGTGCACATTAGGCAAACTGTAAAATGCCACGTTTTTTGTCTAACAAGTGGTCAAAAATATTAAAGAGTGCTAATTAAGATGCAGAGAAATGATACTCACATGCCAAGGAGAAGTTTAAACTTCCCGGGAGACTTAAATACTTAAAATTATTTACACTTTTTGATCGAATACCTCCATTCCTAAGAATTTACTCCAAGAAAATTCCTATAAATGTGGCAGGTTTACTTGTAAGGATGTCCACGGAATTTTTTTTTTTTTGCAATAAAATGGAAAACACCGTTAATAGGAAAATAGGTATGTGGGTAAGTAGATACATAGGTAGATTTAAATAGTGGCTTATTATGCAACCATTGAAAGCTACATTTTTGAATCGCTATATTGTACACCTGAAACTAAATATAACACTGTATGTTAACTACACTGGAATTAAAATAAAAAATTAAAAAAACAATATTGTATAAGAATATTTAGCAACAGAGGTAAACTCAAGCTATAGTAAGTAAGAAAAAGTATTAACTATAATACATTATAATGTATACATTATATGTGAATATATGCATGTGAATAAAAAAAATGTCTGGAAAGTTGTACACCAAAATAACAGCTGCGTATTGTGATTGTGCATTATTTTTTCTTCTTTATTCCTTCTATATATTTTTTACAATTTTTCTTACGAACATTGATTACTTTTAAAATTTAAAAACCTACCAAAACACAAGAAAAACAATACTGAAAACCTGTGTGACTGAACGTAAAACTGAACCACAGCACAAAAAAATAATGCAGACTCTTAAGCTGTTTGATGCAATCGACCTTGTCTAATGAACGTGAGATTAGAATTCACATTCTGTGGAGGAGAAATAAATCAGATCAAACGGAGGCTGAAGACAGAGAGGATTTAGTGAGGTTATGAAAGAGGCAGCCAGGTCACAGGAGCTTCAAAAGATTTTTTTTCAAGGCTAAAATGACTTACGGGCTCTTTAATACAAATAAAGAGTTTTCTTTTGGGGTCCTTCACATTTCTACATCAAAAATCAACACATGAGAAAATGAGTCACTGCATCCCACCTACACGCCCCATCTGCCTCCTGCACCCACACTGTTTCCTCCTCCCACAGATGCCAGCCACTCGCAGTCAGTCGCAGGGCTCTAAAATCAAAAGACAGCGTAACATGGGGCTGAAAGAAACCGAATGAAGCAGTGGCTGATGAAAAACAAACGAGAGATGTGCAAAGAAAAATACTAGCTAAGTTAAAGCAGTCACAAGAAGAAGGGAGATGGGTTATTTCCAGAGAACTGCCTCCTGGGACTTGATGCTAAAATAAAATAGAAACACTGCAGAAGGCTTTTAGATTAAGAGTGAAACTAGATATTCAAAATAAATGGTACAGGCAAAATGGAGCATACTCATCAGGTCTGAATGTCTAAGCAGGAACAGATACATTTTTTTGGATGCTGTATAGAACATTAAAAATGCTAGTTTGTATAATTTTAATACACTGAATAGAGTACAACTCAGAAAAAGAGGCACTTTTTTCTACTTCAGGTCCAGATGACTGATATATTTATGTTCTTTTCTAAATTTATTTTTTCATTTCCATGGAGTAAAATGTACTCATCTTTCTTCCCTGATGAAGTGATCAGAGCCTGTGCCCCATTTTCTTAAATTGTTGAATTTGTTTTCTTCTTGTTGAGGTTTGTGGGTTCTTCATATTACCTGGATATTTTTCCTTTGTCAGACAATGGGATTTGCAAATATTTTCTCCCAGTTTGTGACTTGTCTTTCCAGGCTGTTGACAGGATTTTCTTTTTTTTTTTTAAACAATTTAACGTTTTTTTATTTTTATTTTTGAGACAGGGAGAGACAGAGCATGAACAGGGGAGGGTCAGAGAGAGGGAGACACAGAATCTGAAACAGGCTCCAGGCTCTGAGCTGTCAGCACAGAGCCCGACGCGGGGCTCGAACTCACAGACCACAAGATCATGACCTGAGCCAAAGTCAGCCGCTCAACCGACTGAGCCACCCAGGCGCCCCTGTTGACAGGATTTTCAAACAGCAGAAATTTCTAACGGTAAGTCCAATTTATCAATTTTTTTCTTCTATGGATTGTGCTTTAGGTGTGGTATATTGCCTAACCCAAAGTCACAAAGGTTTTCTCCCATGTTTTCTTCTAGAAATTTTGTAGCTTTACATTTTACATTCTGATCTATGATCCATGTTAAGTTAATTTTTGTCAATGACATGGGATATGGGTCAAGATTCATATTTGTTGTAAAGACTCTCCTTTCTCAGGCGAACTGCCTCTGCTTCTTTGTCAAACACTAAATGGCTACATTTGTGTGGGTCTGTTGTTGGGTTTTCTGTTCTATCTTTTGCCAACACTACACTGTTCTGATACTTGGGGCTTTATGGTAGGTATTGAAATCAACTGTGAGCCTTCCAACTCTATTCTTCTGTTTTCAAAATTGTTTTAGCTCATTTAGTTGTTCTATTTGCTTTCCTGTGTAAGTTTCCTGTGTAACTGGTAGCTGAGAGCTATCAGTTGATAACTACACACACAAAAAAATTCCTCCTGAGATTCTGACTGATACTGTGTTGGATCTACAGATAGATCACTTTGGGGGGAACTGACATCTTCATACATGGAGTCTTTCCATGCATGAATATAGTGTATCTCTCTATTTATTTAGGTCTTCTTTGATTTCTTTCCTAAGTATTTTGTAATTTTCTTTTTTATTTTAATTTCTTAAAATACAATTTATTGTCAAGTTGGCTAACATATGGTGTATACAGTGTGCTCTTGGTTTTGGGGGTAGATTCCGTGATTCACTGCTTACATACAACACCCAGTGCTCATCCCGACAAGTGCCATCCTCGATGTCCATCAATAGACAGTTCCTACATGTATTTTGTTAGATTTATACCTAAGTGTTTCATTTTTTTTGGTGCTATTATAGATGATGTTCTTTCAAATTTCAAATCCTAGTTTTTCATAGCTAGTATGTAAAAAATACAGTTGACTTTTGTATATTGACCTTCTATCCTGAGACTTTGCTAAACTCACTTACTAGTTCCAGGAGCTTTTTTTTTATTTGCACACGTTCTGGGATTTTCTACATGGATAATCATGTCATTTGAAACTAGAAATGGTTTTATGTCTTCCTTTCTAATCTGTATGTCTTTTATGGTTTGGGGTTTTTGTTGTTGTGTGCTTTGTTTTGCCTGGTTACACCAGCGGAGGCTTCCAGTAACACAGGATTTTTAAAAATAGTAACATTTCATTATTTAACAAAAATATCATCTTATGACTATCTTCTCAAAAGCAGTAAAATAGGTGAAAATTATCTTCCTTGTGAGGTGATCTTAAATCATGTCTAAAACGCAAAAAAAAAAAAGATGTAATGATAATAAACACCTGTTACTCCACAATTCTTTTTTTTTTTTTTTTTTTTTTTTAAATTTTTTTTTTCAACGTTTTTTATTTCCACAATTCTTAAAACTCACTTCTATGAGTTGCAGTTTACCCACTTTATTTCACAAACATGTATTTATAATTATTATGTGCCAGGCACTATTTGCTTATCAAAAATTAACTCAATCTTCTTCATAAAACCCCTTTTTGGAGGCAATATTATTATCATTACTTTAGGACACTGAGGCAGAGAATGTATAAATAATCTGCCCATCATCAGCTAGGAAGTGATGGCACCCTGCCATCCTTGGAAGGATTCAAACTCAAGCAATCTAGGGGTGCCTGGGTGGCTCAGTTGGTTGAGCAACCAACTCTTAATTTTGGTTCAGGTCATGATCTCAGTCATGAGATCGAGAGTCTCACGTTGGGCTCTGTACTGAGTGTGAATGAAGCCTGCTTGAGATTATAGCTCTTGTGCTCTCTCTCTCTCTCTCTCTGCTCCTCCCTACTCACACTCTCTCTAAAATTAAAAACAAAAAACAAGCAGGCTAGCTGGAGAGTCCATGCTCCTAGTTCTTCACTGAGCCACACCCTACACTTACAGGTTATAGAGGTTCTCAAGATCAGAACATAAATTTAGAGATGCAAAAAAGATTTGAGGACCAAAGCATATATTCCTTTCATATGTTTCATGACCAAATGCACTTAATAATTTTCTGATTGAGTTTCTGTAGTAATATTGTGAGTAAAACTGCTATACTTAAAAACTAAAGTTTAAATACTTAAAAATTAAGTCTGTTTAAAAATATAGACAAAGGTACAAAAATCTCTTACATTTTTAGCTAAAGTGCCATGTCTTTCCTTTCCTCCAATTGTGTTAATGTTAAATGGAGCACAAAATTAGATTTACCCAGGGTTTATTAAAGCATAATAAATTTTTAGGGCAATAACATAGAACTGTTGTGCCTAATTGCATTTTGGTCATTAAATGGCAGTGGTTCATGGTCTGTGTTACTTTTTTTTTTATTTAATTTTTCCTTCATAATACCCTATCTGTTAGTTAAATATCTCACATGAGCTTCTGTTGCTTGTAAAAAGCAGAGTTGAAGCAAAACATTAATGTTCAGTTACTTTTTATCTATTCAATGTTTTCCTTCCACATTAGATCACTGATGACAAGGCAAGAGCCCAGTAGTGATTTGGCTTGTAGTCTGGTCTACAAGATACTCCGAAACTCCATTATCAATGGAAACTTCCCAAGTTATCACACAGAACTACCCATTCAATCATACCCATCCCCCAAGATGACCCACTGGTGCCAATTTAATTCTACAAACGTCCTGGGCACTTATTACATAAAAGTTGTATTATTTGCTGTTATGAAAGTTAAAGGAAAAAATTAACTAGATACGATTTTTGCCATCTCTTGTGGGGCAGAAACATGAGTTGGCAAATACCGACACAGAAGGCGTACCGGGCAGAATGTGGCTGGTGCTGGTGAAGTACAAATGGTGACATTCAGAGGCCAGGGAGGCCAGTCCTGGTGGAAGGAATGACTGAAGCAAATGTGAATGAGGCATCAGCAGGCAGAGGAGCTGGGGTGGAGCACCTCAAAGAGCAGACTAAAAAAAACAGAAGCCCTGCACATCAAAGGCACCACAGAAAAAGGAAAGGCACAAAGTGCCTGGGGCTTGGTCTGAGCAATGAAGCAAACCTCAGTAGGAAACAAAGTCAGTTCCCAATGGAATTCTAGAGCTTCCCCTAAAGAGCAGACACTAACCCCCAAATGCCCATACCATCTTAGATTCTTGTTGTTGTTTTTTTTAATTTTTTTAATGTTTATTTTTGAAAGAGGGAGAGAGAGACCCAAAGCATCAGCAGGGGAGGGGCAGAGAGAGAGAGAGAGAGGGAGACACAGAATCTAAAGCAGGCTCCAGGCTCTGAGCTGTCAGCACAGAGCCCGATGCGGGGCTCCAACTCACAAACTGTGAGCTCATGACCTGAGCTGAAGTCGGACGCTTAACCTACTGAGCCACCCAGGCGCCCCTAGATTCTTAAGGGAAGTATAGCTTGCATTCCATTGATTTTTCTATATTATGAATAAATAAGGGTTATTTACAACAAATCTACTATATGTAAATTACTAAAATGTTACTCATGACCTAGCAGTGTCCTGGTAGAGCGTCCTAGAGACTCTGAGTCAGGTTACTAAAGTTTGGCAGATATGCAATGTTGGGACGTTGCAAACCTCCCATATTAATAAAGGTAAAATTGTTGAGACTTTCATGAAGGACAGAATAATCTACCATCATTGTTGTCTTGAATTGGTCATGGTTTGGCAATTCCTGCTATGAATTACTATTCATGTAGCTTCATCAGTATCATTTTATTTTCCTGTATGTATTTAGCTAACACTGTCATGTATAATGATACATATTTATGTCAACGATAAACATTTTGGCCCATAATTTCCTCATCACTAAACTCCAATAAATGTATGCCTAGTGATTCAGACATGAATCATTCTTATATTACTAAAGCAAATGCATACCTAATGTCCCCACCCCAGCCTTAATTTGCTTGCTTAATGCTTGTTTGATTATTACACTGGGGAGTTAATTTTTTTTTTTTTTTTGAACCTGGAAAGTGAGGACTAGGAGCAGGTGATCAGAGGCAATCAACCTCCACAAGTTGGATTTTAAAAATGTTGAGGGCCAAGGCATCTCCGGAAGGAAGGGTGGAGGAAAAGGGAGATGCCTAGGGAGGGAAAGGAAAAAAGGGGGAAGCAGGGAGAAGAGAGAAGGAGGGAGAGAAAGAGGAAGCAGAACCAAACAAGATTGGTATAAAGGCGGATGTCTCCTTGCCTGGACAGTAGCCGCGGGAGTCCGGTTCCTGATGCCCCAGCTTTAGAGAAGTGAGGGGGAAATCAGCACACATCCATAAAAGGTACCCATCCCACAGTGAAAGGACCCAGAACCACAGCTCTCTGACGGGAGGAAATGCAGCCTCAGAAAAGCACATCACAGGGTGAAAAGCTGGAAGGGGAATCTTCTCTCCACCTCCAGGGGCCTTGAGACAAGGGATAAGCATGCAGATGACAGACAAGCCATTTCACGACTTCCCAGTGTTTGAATCTTAATTAAGTTTCTGGATGGATGACCTTGGACACTACCTTAAGTTCACTGAGCTTTGGTTTCCTTAACCATAAATCAAGAATAATAATATCAGTATTTACAGCACAAAGCTGTTAGGATTACATGTGCATGAGACACAGCAAACTGTCAATATATGATTATTATAAGGAGCCATCATAAGAAATGTTAATAGGAAGCCCTTTGAACAATTTGTCATAAAAATGGTATCAAAGACAATGCTAAAATGTAAGTCAATACCCCTGATGAAATCTCATATGAATAATTACTCATAGAAATGAGGCTGAAATCAAATTATGAAAACACACACAGCCAGCACAAAGAATTTTGACTTGATTCTATAATCAATGGTGATCCATCTATATCTATGTTTTGAGAAGGGGTATGGCAGATCAAAATTTGGGGAAGATAAACCTAGATTTTATGCACGGATGATAGACAAAACAGACTGGAAGCTGGGAGGTCAGTTAGGAGTCATTCACTAAACTAATACAGAGAACATGGTAGGGAATTCAAGAGGCTTTGGGGATTTGGTGGATACAGGATAAAGAATTAAAGACGATTCTATTTCAAACTTGAATGGTTAACACTTATGGCTTGCCATTAACACAAGTGACGTAAGAAAAAATACTATTTTTTTCCAGGAACTTGAGTTTGGACTGAGATACTTTAAATATCGTGTGTGTGTGTGTGTGTGTGTGTGTGTGTGCGTGTGTGTGTGTGTGGTATCTAACTGACAGGTGTCATTCTGAATCACAGCAGAAATCAGAATCAGATATCCAGACTTCAAGCTATATTCAAGAAAGTATGGTACTGGTACAAAAACATACATATAGATCAATGGAACAGAATAGAAAACCCAGAAATGGACCCACAACTATGGTCCACTAATCTTTGACAGAGCAGGAAAGAATATACAATGGAAGAAAGCCAGTCTCTTCAACAAATACTGTTGGGAAAATGGACAGCAACATGCAGAAGAATGAAACTGGACAACTTTCTTATACCAGACACAAAAATAAATTCAAAATGGATAAAAGACCTGAATTTTAGATAGGAAACCACAAAAATCCTAGAGAACACAGGCAGGAACCTCTTTGACCTTGGCCGTAGCAACTTCTTACTAAGCACATCACCAGAGACAAAGGAAACAAAAGCAAAAATGAACTATGGGACTTCATCAAGATAAAAAGCTTCTGCACAGCAAAGGAAACAATCAATAAAACTAAAAGGCAGCCCATCGAATGGGAGAAGAGATTTGCAAATGGCATGTGTGATAAAGGGTTAGTATCCAAAATCTATAAAGAACTTACACAACTCAACACCCAAAAAGCCAAAGAATCAGACCGATTTAGGAGTCATGGTGCTGTTAGTAGTTGAAGTGGCAGGTGTATATGAGATTGAACAACTTAGACAATATAGAGAAAAATGAAAAGGTATCTATGATTCAGGAAACCCTTTCTTCATCAAATACCCCACAGAAACATAGTTCATCAACATGCATGTGTAATAAATGTTCATAACAGCACTATTTGTAAACCATCAACAATAGAAGAAATAAAGTGTGCTATACAGAGACAATGGATACCACATAGCAATAGATTTTTAAAAATCTACAACTACATGTGACAACATGAATGAATCTCACAGACTGTTAAAAGAATCTGGATACAAAGGAGTAGGTATCTTATGATTTTGTTCCTATGATGCTCAAAAATTTGATATTAAAAGTAAAAAAAAACCTAGCAGATACTTTGGTGGAGGACAGTGGCTGAAAGGGGACTCGGGGAGGTCTTCTGGAGGGCTGGTAAGGTTCTGCCTCTTGATCTGGGTATTCAGGCATGTTCACATTGTGAAAATCAATTCATCTCTGGTTAATGATTTTGTCAAGAATGGTAAAAGAGGACTGTATTTGGTTTCCTGTAGTCATTATAACAAAGTACCATAAACTTAGTCCCTAAAAACAACACTGTAATTCTTTCACAATTTTTTTAATGTGTACTCATTTCTGAGAGGGGGGGGAAGGGACAGAGAGAGAGGGGACAGAGGATCTGAAGTGGGCTCTGTGCTGACAGCAAAGAGCCTGATGTGGGGCTTGAATTCAGGTCACGTGAGATCATGACCTGAACCAAAGTCGGACGCTTAACCGACTGAGCCACCCTGGCACCCCTCACAGTTTTTTTTAAGTTTATTTATTTTGAGAGAGACAAAGAGAGAGCAGGAGAGGGGCAGAGATAGAGAGCGAGAGGGGGAGAGAGAGAGAGAAAGAGAGAGAGAGAGAGAGAGAGAGAGAGAATCCTAAGCACACTCTGTGCTGTCAGCATGGAGCCGGATGGGGGGCTCGAACTCATGAACTGCAAGATCATGACCAGGGCTGAAATCGTGAGTCTGAAGCTTAACTGACTGGGCCAGCCAGGCGCCCCTCTTTCATAGTTTGGGCGTCCAAAATCAAGGTGTCAGCAAGGCCAAGACTGTGGTATCTCTAGAGGCTCTAGAGGAGAATCTATTCTTTGCCTCTTCTACAATCTAGCAGTTTCTAGCATCCCTTGGCCTGTCGTGTGTGTGCCTGTGGTATTAAACTGCCTTTTGCCTCTCTCTTGGAAAGACACTTGTGATGGCAGTTAGGGCCCATCCCAGGAATTTGAGATCATCTCCTTATCAAGACCCTCAATTCAATCACATCTGCAAAGACCCTTTTTCCAAATAAGGCAGCATTCACCAGTCCCAGGGTTTTGGCATAGACATTGGAGCATAGGAGTAAGGATCAGTTTTCAGCCTACCACAAGGATTTGGAAGGTGAGTACAGCAGAACTCAAAGTGTTGAATAAGAGGTGAAGGAATGGAGGTAATGAGCACAGACAACTCCCCAGAAGAGGAAGAGGAAGGAAGACGAATAACATTTACTGAGATCTACAGTAGAGATCTTTTACATTCAGTAAGGAAACCAAGAGATCAGACAATACTTTAAAGGGATAGAAAGATCTAAAGGTTTTTAATTTTAAGGTGGAGTACTTGAACATTAGTAGAAAGATGAAGATGTTAAAGGGAGAGGTGGCTAATGAATAGGGACAATTTCTAGATTCTCAGATGAGAAAGACAGGTTTGGGTGTGAGGTAGAGGAGAACAGTCAGCCTTGAAAAAGCAGTCCTCAATACAGTTTGTTGTTGTTTTTTTTAATTTTTATTGTAGAGGAAGAGACTGCATGCAAGCAGGGGAGAGGGGCGGGGCAGGGGAGAGAGGGAGAGGGAGAGAGAGAGAGAGAGAGAGAGAGAGAGAGAGAGAGAGAACCTTAAGCAGGCTCCATGCTCAGTGCAGTGCCTGATGCAGGGCTCAATCCCATGGCCCTGGGATCATGACCTGAACAGAAATCAAGAGTCAGACACTCAACCAACTGAGACACCCAGGCACCCCAATATAATTTTTCTTATTAAACAAATATAAGTAGGCCCTACATCAAAAAGTGTTACTCTCTTTACAAGTTAAAATAGGGTCCAGTTTATACCTTAAGAATTTATTCTTCAATGTAATGGCAATAACAACAGGCCTGGTCAATAATCTATAAAGAGTAGGTAATATCAGAAAAGCATAAGTCAAAATTAACTCTAAAGTTTATTATGTGACAGGGCCATGCTGACATTATAAGCAGAAATAGGATATCGAGAGCTTTGATGTTAAAATTTATTTATTTTGAAAGAGAGAGAGTGAGTGGGAGTAGGAGAGGAGCAGAGAAAGAGGGAGAGAGAATTCCAAGCAGGCTTTTCACTGTCAGCATGGAGCCCAGCATAGGGCTTGAACTCACAACCTGTGAGATCATGACCTGAGCTCAACTCAAGAGTCAGATGCTTAACTGACTGAGCCACCGAGGTGCCCCTGATGCTAAAAATTTCTATATCACCATTGAAAACTATGTTTCTCTCTGAAATTATTATATTTCCTAAAGGTATACTGGGTTTAAGAGTCCATAATCATAAATTTAGATCTCTATAAACTCATTTTATGTAATCAATTTCAGTACTTAAGTAATCGATCTATTTTCATCAGATGCTGAAAAAGCAATTCATAAAATTTTGAACAGGCTATTTTAGAGTTTACTATAGCTTTTACTGCGGTTAAAGTGCATGCCATTTGCGGGCAGAGGGGTCTCTCACATTTAATTTCAATTAAATCTGCAAAGCTGTTCACGCTTCAGTGAAGTTTCTGACACACAGCATAGCTCTTTGTAGAAGAATCTTACACAAGAGTCCTCCTTACCAGTTGGAACCAATAATTGGCCTCATTCAATTGGCACTGGTATTAAGTTCTGTAAGGTTACAAGAGTTGATTTGAGATCATTTTTTTGAAGAAAATCTGATTGTTCCTCATGGATGGGCATCCTGTTTTATACATTTACAACTTATCTACACAGAGACAGTAGGAAGAGGCCCGCCAATCCTGGAAAATTATCTGATGGTGCTCCCTAATAAAACGGCCATGGCAATTTCATTCATGTCTGAGGTTGTTCTGATTGAGATTTTCACACTCTGTCTAGGGAAACGGCTACAGCATATACGCGTTATAGCTACATAAACGATAATAGTTACTAAAACAGCGTAGCACGGGGATACAATCAACAAAATTCAGATAATGAAAAATCCTTCAGGAAAAAGGACCAGGTTTCCTCAAAGAAACGTCAGAGGGAGTGGGAAAGCAAGATGGAGAGAGAAATCAGATAGTAAAGACTTTAGGGACACCGTCAATTACCACGCATATACCTGATTTGGACTCTTGACTAAAAACAAACTTTAAAAAATATGACATGAATGAGAAAATTTAGCAACTGACAAGATTTTTTATTTGTTCACGTATTTTTTTTTTATTTTTTATTTTTTTTAAATTTTTTTTAACGTTTTTTATTTATTTTTGAGACAGAGAGAGACAGAGCATGAATGGGGGAGGGTCAGAGAGAGAGAGGGAGACACAGAATCTGAAACAGGCTCCAGGCTCTGAGCTGTCAGCACAGAGCCCGACGCGGGGCTCGAACTCACGGACCGCGAGATCGTGACCTGAGCCGAAGTCGGCCGCTTAACTGACTGAGCCACCCAGGCGCCCCTGTTCACATATTTTTTAAATGTCTCTTTTTTTTATTTTAAGAGGTGGGGGCACATGTGCAAGCAGGGGAGGGATAGAGAGAGAGAGAGAGAGAGAGAGAGAGAGAGAGAGAGAGAGAAAGAGAGAGAGAGGGAAAGAGAGAGAGACAGAGAGAGAGAGAAAGGGAGAGAATCCCAAGCAGGCTCCCCGCTCAACACAGAGACACGGGGCCTGGCACAGGGCTTGATTCCATGACCCTGGGATCATGACCTGAGCTGAAATCAAGAGTCGGACGCTTAACCTACTGAGCCACGCACGTGCCCCAAAAACTGACAAGGTTTTTGATGATATTAAGAAATTACTTTAAATGTGATTAAGAGACTGCGGTAGGAGCCCTTATGGTTTAGAGATTTTAAAAAGTGAACTGTTGGTGCATAGTGCCTCGGAATGTGTGTATTCTTTATCAAAGACTGTTATTCCTCATGCGATAAGCGACTGAACTGCAAGCAAGAATCACTAAACTTGTTCCTGCTGCAGGAAGAACATAGGTAGTAAAATGAAAGACACCCAGCTCGCATGCAACTTGTTTGGCAGAAACAGTTTCACCCTGATGAACAGGCCAGTTTGAAAGGTTGTTTTTTTTTTTTTACCCCCTTCTTGCACTTACAGCTGTCATCTCTTGTCCTCATAAACCCAATCGGATCTAAGCAGTGTGGGTGAGTGCCCGGGAGATCCACTGTGCTCCAGGATTCGCAAAGTGTGAACAAGTGGAAACCTCTGAGTCAGAATTCACCAACAGGTCTAAAAGATGTTATGCTTTTCCGTTCTCTGTAGTCTCTCAAAGGCACTTGCAACACCTAATAAATAATCCGCATCTAGTCAAAATGGGAACTGTTTTTGTTCAAATTTCTATATCTTCTTCAAAGAGTATCCGTAATTCTATTAACACAGCAGATGTGTAAATATGATTCTGCCAGGAATGATGTCACTCCATGGCTTATGTGTTGACAATGCATTTGAATTCAACAATTCATTTTGGGGGCTTTAAAGCTTCCTCCTTGAGGAAGACCTAATGGAGAGAGTGCGTTGGAATTACAACTATTCGTTGTTAAAGAATCTGTTTATTGCTGACAGACTTAGGTGGCTGACCTAAGAGTCTGGGTTCTTTTTTTTTTTTTTCTTCCAATTAAAATTAAATATCAGGAATTCACTTAACTCTCTAGGAAAGTAAAGTTTTGTTTAAATGTGACGGATTAATGTGATCACAAAAACATCACTTAAAACAGGAGCTATCATTATACCTAAAAGGCCAGTCACACTAAAGTGAAGACTGGGAAGAACATACCCCTTAGAAGCCCTCCAATGGGGGCGGGGGGGGGGGGAGAGGAGGGGAGCACCTGGGTGGCTCAGTCAGTTAAGCCTCTGACTTCAGCCGACTTCTGTCATGAAGAGATCATCCGTCATGAGCTCATGGTTCCTGAGTTCAAGCCCCACGTCAGGCTCTGTGCTGACAGCTCAGAGCCTAGAGCCTGCTTCAGATTCTGTGTCTCCCTCTCTCTGCCCCTCCCCCGCTCAACTCTGTCTCTCTAAAATAAATAAACATTAAAAATTAAAAAAAAAAAAAAGCGGCCCTTCAATGGGGAATCTGGAATAAGCCTGTTCCACAGACACAGCAATAGACCAGAGAGGAATGGACCTGGCCACAGCCCCCTTCAGTGTATTAGCCACTAAGTGATGCCCTCATTCGTGTCTTTCAATAGCCTCCTATCACATCACACTGGAGTCTCCGGTTTCTTAACCTTGCTTCAATCCCATCAGGCACTTTGGAAATGCCTCCTTGGCTCTCACACTCGTTTAGCAAGCATCTATTATCTATTCTGTACAAGGTTCTGTGAAGGGGTCAAAGAAATAAGCACCCTTTCAGGAGCTTATAATCTTCAAGTGCTTATGAGCTACAGAAGTCCAAGGTCAAATGAAGTGTATGTAATTGTTCAATGGGGGCACAGAACAAGGAGTGATTAATTCTGACGGAGGGGGTCTTAGAGAAGGCATTGCAGGGGCAACACCTGCAAGGGGAGCCTTGAGAAACGGTCATCTTTCCGTACATTGACTGGGAAGGAGGGGCATTTCTGGCTGCTCATGATTGCATAATAGAGGAGTTTCTCTCTGCCAGAAAAAACTGCTCCACCACCGATGAATGGACGTGTGCACAATCTCCCTATGAGGGAGGAAAGGCTTATCATTCTGTCTATCCAGGCTTCCTGCAGGAAGTGTACAAGCAGTGAAACAAATTGCACAATCATTTCTTAGGAGCGCTTTTCAGTAAAAACATTTTTCTTACTCGGAAGAGAGATATTTCATTTGGCATCTGCTTTCACACATCCTAAACTGCATGACTAAATACACCCCTTTCTCTTAGGTACCGCTGGGCTGCCCTGTTATCTATCCTCTCTACTCCTTGGTCCCAGCAGAGTTTTGGCTCCCTTCCCTTTTCTCGGCTCCTCTTGCAAGCCTACAGCTAAGGACACGTTGGTCGGTGCGCTAGAAGCCAAGAGGTGCCTACTCGCTGAACAGAAAACTCTGCAGTGGAGGCGTTTGATGGTAAAGAGACAGCTTTTAATTCACGTTGCTGAAGCAGGGGAGGCAAAAAGAAAAACTCACCTCCAGGAAAGATGAAAAAATAAAGGGCACCTGGACAGATACAGCTGTGAGAACTGATTCGTTGCGAGGGACCCCTGACAAAGCGATGGGACCTGAGGGAGGTAGAGAAATAAAGGGAGGTCGAAATAAACGTGGGCCATCCGTAGTCAGTACTGACCGGGCATGACAAATAGCAAGCAGTTCCTCCCATCAGGGAGCGTGTGGCTGGTTGGATCAGGCGACCCAGGTCTGTACTTTGGCTGTGCAGCAAACATTACTGGGGACCCTAGGCCTAAAACCCCTGTTCCCCCAGCCTGTTTCTGTCAAATGACAATGATAGTAGTCCCTGTCACAGAAAGGACTGAACAACAATGAGCCCTTAAGAAATACTAGCCATCATGGAGCGCCTGGATGGCTCAGTCGGTTAGGTGTCTGACTTCGGCTCAGGTCATGATCTCGTGGTCCGTGGGTTCGAGCCCCGCGTCGGGCTCTGTGCTGACAGCTCAGAGCCTGGAGCCTGTTTCAGATCCTGCGTCTCCCTCTTCCTCTGACCCTCCCCTGTTCATGCTCTGTCTCTCTCTGTCTCAAAAATAAATAAATGTTAAAAAAATATATATATTAGCCATCATTAGAGAGTGGGCCACAGATTAGAAGGTACTTTCACACCTTATTCCTACCACAGAGAACTGTCAATAATTTAGAGATAGGTTTCTATACTTTTCTGGTTTAGTAACCAGGAGCTATGCAATCCATACATTGGGGTTCACTCTTCTCAAGGGACTCTTTTGCAATCTGGACAAAACCGCTAGCTGGAGAACATCTTCCAGAAAAGCCTTAGACCGTATCGAAACAACCAGTATCTAGAGTTACTCTTTTGAGGTTGAAGGGGACAGATCAGGGTAAATAACTGCAAGCCCCTCAGAAGGTGCTGGAACCAGTTCAGTAGGTATCTTGGTTTGTTTCAGAGTCTCCGATTCTGTCCACTGCCCCACTGTCCTGTCTAGTAGAAACCGCTTCACTCTGTCACCCTCAGCAGCAGAGCAGTCCGGTCCCGCTGTGTTGTCACCTCCCGTGGGGCAGTGGAAGCCGGAGGCTGGAGCTGCCAAAAAGCTCAGTAAGAACCACCCCTATGCTGTTACCACCTCATTAAGCTCAGCCCTGGGGCTTTCACCAGACGAAGACCTCAAACTGCTTTTAGAAGAGGAGCTGCTTTTTCCAAATTTCCCAGACCAAAGTAATGAGGGAGACTTTATAAATGGCACGAAGCAGAATCAGACAGCATCTGAACTCCAGCCCAGCATTTCATTTTGCTGGTGTTTTTCATCTTTTCTTTTTTTTTTTTTAAGCTGTTTTTTAAAAAAAAAATTTTCTTAACATTTATTTATTTTTGAGACAGAGAGAGGCAGAGCATGAACGGGGGAGGGTCAGAGAGAGGGAGACACAGAATCCGAAACAGGCTCCAGGCTCTGAGCTGTCAGCACAGAGCCCGACGTGGGGCTCGAACTCACGGACCGTGAGAACATGACCTGAGCTGAAGTCGGCTGCTTAACCGACTGAACCACCCAGGCGCCCCTTTTAAGCTGTTTTTAAAAATTATTTATTTATTTGAGAGAGACAGTGTGAGGGGGGTGGGGGGGAGAAACAGAGAGAGAGAGAGAGAGAGAGAGAGAGAGAGAATCCCAAAGCAGGCTCTGTACTGCATGGTCAGTGCGCAGAGCCCAATGAGGGGCTCGAACCCACAAAACCGTGAGACCATGACCTGAGCCAAAGTCCAACGCTTAACTGGCTGAGCCACCCGGGTGCCCCAAATTTTCAACTTTTCTTTGGTCATTTTCTGTGTGTGTATGTATGTGTGCATGTTTGTGCATGTGAGCATTTCCCTCTTTTTACCTTGTGCCTCCTTCACCTTTAATCTTGGTTTCCTTGTTTTGGAATCTACATCTTCCTCTAAGGGCCTATCCTTGTCCTCTTGTGTTTCTGTTGTTTACCCACCATTTCTTACTGAAAATACCCATGCCACGGTCAAGTCTCTTTCAGACACCAACAAGCCAGAGCTGGTTTTGCAGCAGCCGACGTGTCTCTTGAGTCTTAGACTAAAAGTCCCAAATGCTCTTTGGGAACTGGTTTAAACCAAGCAGCCAAACCTAAAGATTCTCCCCAGTCGTCTCTACTCCCTGTGATTTCTTTAAGAGCAAGATGGAGACCAAAAAAAATTGCCTGAAATTCCATCATCCATAATCTCACTACCAGGAACCCAGATGCTATTGTTATTCCAATTCCTGATTCGTTTTTTATGTTAGCTTGCTTTTAGAGAAAGTGTTACACAAATTATTTTCTTAAACTGCCCACACTTGCGAAAAGGAGCTTGCATGCTGCAGAACAACGGAGCCATTTTCTGCCACTTATTTAGATCCTATCACTCTGACACAGAGCCACATTTTTTACTTCTCTTAGAAATGAGAGTTAAATTAAAACGGTGATTGTTTTTCACTCCTGGAACCACTTTTTACTTCTTCATGTTGTATCCCCATCACATGAACCATCATCACATCTCATTATAACATGTACACTTGCTTTTCTATAAATAAGCCTGCCTTGGTTAAAGCTAAATGGGCTACCATCATGACCCCAGCAACGTCACCCTCTTTACTAAATTTATGGAACCATAAGACTACATCCAGGTGACTGAGAGAAATTTAAATGTTGTCAATTCTCAAAAAAAAAATGTATTCCTCGGTATCAAGGAAGTAAATTATTATACATATTTAAGTGATCTATTATTAAAATGTATCACCTGGAGATACTAAGCATTTTGGTTTATTTCCTCCCTTTCCCACACAATTATATATACACACACCTACATGCATGCACACACTTGTATGGTATGGGGGCAAAACTACAATTACTCTATATATGATATTCTAATCATAACCACTTCTCATTGCTAACTTTACACTTGGGGAAATCTGAATACAGTGTTCACAATTTGCTCTTGAATTAAGACACTAAAAGTCTGTACTCAAACATTTACAAAGCCCCTACAGCTATAGCTAACATCATACATAACATCATACTTAGGGGTGAGAAACAAAAAGGTATCCTGCTAAGATCAGAAACAGGGCAAAAAGATTCCCTCTCATCACTCCTTTTCAACATCAATGAGAAGTCCTAATTAATACAAGAAAAGGAAATAAAAGATATACTGATTGGGAAGGAAGAAATAAAACTGTCTTTCTTCACAGATGACATGGTGATCTACATAGAAAACCTGAAAGAAGTGGCAAAAAAAATTCTTAGAACTTACAAGTGATTATAGCAAGGTTACAGGATTCAAGGTTAACAGAACAAATGTCAATTGCTTTCCTATGCGCCAACAGTGGACAAGTGGAATTTAAAAGTAAAAACACATTACCATTTACATTAGGATCCCCAAAATGAAACACTTAGGTATAAATATAACAAAATACGTGCTAGATCTACATGAGCAAAATTACAGAACTGATAAACATCAAAGAACTAAACAGATATTCCATGTTCATGAATAGAAAGACTCACTATGGTCAAGGTGTCAGCTCTTTCCAACTTGACCTATAGGTTCAGTGGAATCCCAGTTAAAGTCCTGAAAAATTATTCTGTGGAGAAAAACTGATTCCAAAGTTTATATGGAAAAGGAAAAGATCAACAATAGCCAACACAATATAGAAGAACAAAGTTGGATATCTGACAATGCCCGACTTTAAGACTTACTATAAAGCTACAGCAACCAAGACAATGTGATATTGGTGAAAAAAACAGGCAAATAGATTGATGGAATAGAATGGAGGACCCAGAAATAGACCCACATAAATACAGTCAACTGATCTTTAATAAAGGCACAAAGGCAATACAATGGAGCAAAGAGAGCCTTTTCAACAAACAGTGCTGGAACAACTGGACACACACACACACACACACAAAATGAATCTACATATAGACCTTATGCCCTTCACAAAAACTAACTCAAAATGGATCACAGACCTAAATGTAAAATGCAAATCTATAAAACTACTAGAAGATAACACAGGAGAAAATCTAGATGATTTGGATATGGCAATGACTTTTTAGATATAACACCAAGATATAAAAGCATGATCCATAAAAGAAATAATTGATAAATTGGACTTCATTAAAATTAAAAAGTTGTGCTCTGCAAAAGACACTGTTAAGAGAATGAGAAGACAAGCCACAGACTGGGACAAAATATTTGTCAAACACATGCCAGATAAAGGACTGTTACCCAAAATATACAAAGAATGCAAACTCAAAAATAAGAAAATACATGTTTAGATTAAAAAATGGGGGCACCTGGGTGGCGCAGTCGGTTAAGCGTCCGACTTCAGCCAGGTCACGATCTCGCGGTCCGTGAGTTCGAGCCCCGCGTCAGGCTCTGGGCTGATGGCTCGGAGCCTGGAGCCTGTTTCCGATTCTGTGTCTCCCTCTCTCTCTGCCCCTCCCCTGTTCATGCTCTGTCTCTCTCTGTCCCAAAAATAAATTTAAAAAAAAGTTGAAAAAAAAATTTTTTAAAAATGGGTCAAAAAAAACATCTGAACAGACACCTCACTGAAGAAGATAAATGGATGGCAAGTAAGCATATGAAAAGATGCTTACCATCATGTATGTCATTAGGGAACTGCAAATTATAACAACAATAAGATACCACTACATACCCATTAGAATGGCTAAAATTCAAAACACTGGAAACACCAATGCTGGCAAGAATGCAGAGCAACAATAACTCATTTATTGCTGGTGGAAAGGGGGAAACTGGTACAGCCACTGTGAAAGAAGCTGGGTAGTTCATAGAAAATCAAAGATATTCTTACCCTATGATCCAGCCATCATGATGCCTCGTATTTACCCAAAGGACCTTATGTCCACATAAAAACTTGTACACAGAGGCTACAGCAGCTTTATTTATAACTGCCCAAACTTGGAAGCAACCAAGATGTTTTTCAGCACGTGAATGGATAAACAAACTGTGGTCCAGACAATGGAGTACTATTCAGCACTGAACAAAAATGAGCTATCAAGCCATAAGCAGACATGGAAGGACATTAAATGCATTTTACTGGTGAAAGAAGTCAATTTGAAAAAACTATGCACCAACTATATGACACTTTGGAAAAGGCAAAATTATGGAAACAGTAAACAGGTCAGTGGTTGCCAGCAGTTAGGGAGGACAGAGGGATGAACAGAGCACAGAGGATTTCTTGGAGCACCGAAAATACGCTGCATGATACTATAATTGTGGATACCTGTCATTATACTTTCCTCAAAACTCACAGAATGGACAATATCAAGAATGAACCCTAATGTTAACTATGGACTTTGAGTGATGGTGTGTCAGTGTAGGTTCATCAACTGAACAAACATACCACTCCGGTAGGAGATTCTGATTACGGGGGAGGCTACGCTTGTGTGGTGGCAGGGGGTATATGGGACATCTCTGTATCTTCTCTATTTTGCTGTGAACCTAAAACTTCTATGAAAAAAATAAAGCCTATTTAAACAAAAAAGAATCCTGGATGTCCCTCCCCCCAAAAAGGCTGTGTTCATAACGTCAGAGTTTATAAAGAGGGTCCTTTGGCGCAAGCCACGGCGCTCCCACAGACATCCTGAGATTGTGCTGGAAGGAGGAGCTGGTCCTCATCAAGTCTGGAACTCAGCAGCTCCACTCTGGTAGCAGAAAACAGATCCCTTCAATCCCATCTGCCCCAAAGTCCACAACATCCACACCCTGCACAGCCCTCGCCAAGCCCACACCTGGAGCCTGGCTGGATAAAGTACAGCCACCAGGCCTCGTCATTTAAAGGATGATTCACAACCTTGGCTGCAGGTTGTAATCACCTAGGAGCTTCGAAACACATTGAGAGCCTGCAAACTCAGTCCAAGAGACCCTGATACACTTGATGGGGGTGTGGTGTGGGCATTAGGATTTTTAGAATCAGGTGATTCTAATTTTCAACAGGGCTCAGGATCGCTAATTTGGCAGCTGATAAAAAGACGCTCACTCATCCATCAACCCGGCAACTTGTCTAGAAGCAAGGCACAGACTGCTTCTTTCAGCATTTTGACGCATTACTGTGCTCCTTACAAATTCTGGCAAGAAACACTCATTTGCATAATAATGGAAATAAATGGCTCTCACAATGAAGACCAGTGTAAGCAATGTTTGGATGGAACCCAATTTTTCCTGTTCAGAATGCTGACAGGGCAGCAGCTGGCCTCCAGTTGGCAGTTATTAAATATTTTTATTTTTTGAGCAATTTAATTGGGCCTTTTGCATCTGGTATGTACGTTGTTTAGAAAAGTTCCTTCAAAGTGGCCGAACAGTGACTACTTTTCCTTTTTCCTATATCAAATTATTTTTAAAAAGGGTTAAACATAGTTAGAATCATGTATTTCACCAAGGCACATACTTGGGGGAATAAAACTGGTTTCCTTGCATTTTCAACTCCCCACACTCAACTCATAAAATGAAGTAACACCAATGTGGTCTAGAAAAGAGGTTTTATCCAGGCACATAAAGAGTTAAATGAAAGGCCAGCCGTAGTTGTGTAGGGAGAAAGGGAGGGTGCTGGAACTCTCCCAGCAAGGCTCTTTCCCACTCCCTTCCCCCTCCTCTCGCATCTGGGAGTACAGAGATGCCCTGATTCCTGGAATACCTACAATCCTGATGGTGAAAATCACAACACCCTATTCACAAGGTAGACTTTGAAGATAAAATCCCTTTATTCATGAGCTTGGCTCTTGCCATCGTCTCAGTGTTCCTGCAGGTGTTCTGCCTGTTTCCACCGCTTCTTTGCTCGATGCTTTCCAGCTACACGCAGAGAGAAAGAGGCCCACACACCTGAGAAAGAGGTCAAACCTGTGTGTGCTGTTTTGCAATGACATTTTCAATAAAGGCATGTATTATCTGTCCTTTTTTTGCAGCAGGTAATCTAGGTAATTTCAAGGATGGTCTAGTGATTTCTTAGTCACATTCAAAGTTAATAACTTAAGGGGCACCTGAGTGGCTCAGTCGGTTGAGCATCTGACTTCGGCTCAGGTCATGATCTCACAGTTCATGGGTTTAAGCCCCGGGTCAGGCTCTGTGCTGACAGCTCAGAGCCTGGAGCCTGCTTCAGATTCTGTGTCTCCCTCTCTTTCTGCCCCTCCCCTGTTCGCACTCTGTCTCTCTCTCTCAAAAATAAATAAACATTAAAAAAAGATTCAAAGTTGGGAATGCAAGCTGGTGCAGCCACTCCGGAAAACAGTATGGAGGTTCCTCAAAAAACTAAAAAGAGAACTACCCTACGACCCAGCAATTACACTACTAGACATTTATCCACGGGGATACGGGTGTGCTGTTTCGAAGGGACACATGCACCCCCATGTTTATAGCAGCACTATCGACAATAGCCAAAGTATGGAAAGAGCCCAAATATCCATCGATGGATGAATGGATAAAGAAGATGTGGTATATATACACAATGGAGTATTACTCAGCAATCAAAAAGAATGAAATCTTGCCATTTGCAACTACATGGATGGAACCGGAGGGTATTATGCTAAGTGAAATTAGTCAGAGAAAGACAAAAATCATATGACTTCACTCATATGAGGACTTTAAGAGACAAAACAGAAGAACATAAGTGAAGGGAAACAAAAATAATATAAAAACAGGGAGGGGGACAAAACAGAAGAGACTCATAAATATGGAGAACAAACTGAGGGTTACTGGAGGGGTTGTGGGAGGGGGGAATGGGCTAAATGGGTAAGGGGCACTAAGGAATCTGCTCCTGAAATCATTGTTGCACTAGATGCTAACTAATTTGGATGTAAATTTTAAAAAATAAAAAATAAAATTAAAAAAAATTAATTAATTAAAAAAAGATCCAAAGTCAATAACTTAAAACTGGGTTGATCTCTAAGGCTTCTTCTTGCTAACCCTGAACAGATTCTGGGTAGCCTGCTAGTGGGACTTGAATTTGCAGTGAATCATGCCCGCCTGTGGGAGCAGAGCCTCCGGGGAGAGAAGAAGCAGAGAAACAGGTCAGGCAGTGACTGAGTAGGTAGGTAGGTCCAGGTGTGAGCTGAGGATGTTCAAGCAGGGAGGTAGCAGTCACGGTGGAAAGAGGTAAATAGGTTCTAGACACATTTTGGAGGATCATCAGAGACTTAAAATGATTCGGTATCTAAATTACTTTTTTAATCTCCAAAATACAGTAAGTGAAAAGACAAACAAAAAAAAGATATTCAGGAAAGTATGCTATCATTTGCTGTAAAAAGACATGAATTCCTTGCTCACCCATTATCTAAAGGATACAAAAGAGATTAATATCATTGGCTGAATCTAGAGAGAATGATTAGGTGGAAGGGAGACAAGGGTCGGAGGGTAACTCTTCACTGGATATACTTTTGTACCTTTTAAACTTTCAATCTTATACATTACCTATTTGAAAAATAAAAACAATTTTTAGAAGAGGAAAATAATAGTGAGATGTCATCGGTTTCAAAAAGCCTCATCTGTTTGCATTTTCTACACCTCTGTCAAAGCTCAACTGGCATCCCAATAAAATCTCAAAATTTAGCTTTAGTATCTAAATTCGTGACTTCCCCAATAGAACAAATATCTTCCATGGTAAATACAGCACATTTATGGCCTAAGTCTGTATTATAAAAAACTAGGGATAAGGGAATCAAATGTAAAAGTAAAAAATTTGGGGTGGGCAGAAAAATACAAATATGTTCATTTACAGTCTGTGAAAAATGATACACATAGGAGAAGATAATCTAAACTGTAATGAGATATCTGACTGTGAGTGCCTCGTTACAACATGAGTTGCAACTTAATTAGAACTCTAGGAGCTCCCAAATATTATTCCCTGAAGATACTGGCCCAATGGTCTCGTCAGAATAAATGACCAGCGAAGCACTAAACATCACAGAAAGAATCCTAGATATACAAAGAGGTATGTATCTTGAAAGAGGCATATATCCTAATAACTCTCCCAGTAGAAAGGCATGGCACATTCATACAGAGAAAGCCATAAAGGGTTCTAATCCCCAAGAAAGGGAGACAAAATCTATGTATAATCAATAAGAGGAAAAAAAATAGCAGAAATATTTGGAGAATGAACACTAATATTCTTTCTCTTTTGCAACAACAAAAAACGAAGATGAGAAGAATTGGCAGAATCCACTCCGTTCGTTGTCTGTCTCACGGGCAGCCTTGGGTGAGTACCTCTATGCTCCAAGGATGGTCAGCTTGCCATGTGCAGCTGGAAGACGTATGCTCCACTATTGGAATATTCAATTATTTTTTAAAATCTTTCTGTGTTTGAGTGCAAAATACTCTCCTCAGCTTCTACTCATTCATTGTTTCTATTTCTGCTTTCCTAAAGCTACACTGAACAACAACAAAAAAACACCCTACTTTTCCTCCAAAAGACTTCAGACATTTAAGAACAACATTCTTGAAATCCCTGACATTTCTTCTCCAGGTTACACATCCCTAATCTCTTCATATGGCAACGGGAGTTCCAGTTCTAGTAACATGCCTGCTCTCTGGATATACTCTGGTCGAGGAATGTATGGGGAGCGAATGACCAATATACGGGTTTTCTGAGGTGAAATGAGGTAGAACTACTTTTTAAAAGTGTAACTCCCAATGGACTTACAAAACTGGTTGACCATCGAGATGCTATGTCCTGAAAATGCATGACAAATGCTGAGAAGTGGTGAACGTGTTCAGCTATTAAAAGGTCATTAGCGTCTTGGGGCGCCTGGGCAGCTCAGTCAGCTAAATGTCCGACTTCAGTTCAGGTCATGATCTTGTGGTTCACGGGTTCGAGCCCTGCGTCGGGCTCTGTCCTGACAGCTCAGAGCCTGGAGCCTGCTTCGGATTCTGTGTCTCCCCCTCTCTCTCTGCCCCTCCCCCCACTCATGCCCTGTCTCTCCCTCTCTCAAAAACAAATATTTTTTTAAAAAATTAAAACAAAAAGACAACACACGTTTAAAACAAAAAGGTCATTAGTGTCTTTTGTAAGTAAGACTAGCAGATTAAAAACAATGAATTGGGGAGTAAGTGGGAGGTTTTGAAGTAACAATAGTGAGTGCAGACTGGTGTTCTCCAATTTCATGAGTACACAAATCACAAGGAGATCTGGTAAAACAACAGATTTTGATTCCACTGTGGAAGAAAGAAGTGAGGAGACTCTGTTTCTCATAAGCACCCAGGTGATGCCCATGCTGCTAGTACAGGGACCACACATTGAAGCAACAGCCATATTGTAAATCCATAAGCAAGACTGAAGGAATGTGTTAAGCATACAATGAAATAAATTTTCGCCAGCATGGCAAATATTGTTACATAAAAAAAACTCCAGGTCTATCAAATATATGGTGGCTCTTTTCAGGGAATAACAGCTATTAACTATGATCTCAGAGAGAGATTTCAAAATGCCAAGTTTCTGAAAGAAGCCCATTTCCATTTTCTGTCTCACAGTAAGAAATCCCAAATAAAGCCGTACTACTCCTCAAAGCGAATGGATATGCGTAGGTGCCCCGTATGCAACACTATCCATTTCACACCCTTACCCAGCTGCCTTTAGTCCGCCTTTCTGCATGAATATCTTAGTTGATAAGCTTCCTGAAGTGTATTCAGACAAAGGAGGCACTTGGGGAAAATGTCCACATTTATAGCTAAATATCCACATCTGGACCCTGTAACTCTCCGTTATGAATCCCAAGTATGTTAACTTATGTACATTTACACAAATATTTATTTGGAAAATCTATTTTGAAAAAAACAGGGTGGGCTTCTTTATAAAACATACACAAAGAAAAACCATAGGGTAGCCATAGTCTGACGAAATACAGAAGACTACAGGATAGCAACGCAGTGTTTCTTTTGTTTTTTAAGAATGAAGGTGAAATTAAGCTACAGAATTTAACACTTGGCATAGGACAATAAAAAATACCTTTGAGATTAAGAATCAAAAGTTGGAGGCAAATTTAAGGAAGTTAAAAGTTGAAGTAGATATTTGTAGAAACTGTGGTCAAAAATGAGAGAACTGCTTCCAAGGAAAGGGTGTAGATACTTTAACAGCTTTAAATAAATCAACACCACTTAAGGCTCTTGGACACCTGTGTATATACATATTTACAATTAAGGACGAAAGATTCAGCCAGTGGAAGAGGTTTAACTTTCATATACGGTTAGAGGCAAATCACTGATCTTAGGAAATAAAAGTAGAACAATAAAGAAGATTATACGATATGGCTGAAAAGTTTTAAAATATTAAAATTGACTTAATTATAGGGGCCTCTTTTTAAATTTTTTTTGACGTTTATTTATTATTGAGAGACAGAGAGACACAGAGGGCGAGCAGGGGAGGGGTAGAGAGAGAGGGGGAGACACAGAATCTGAAGCAGGTTCCAGGCTCCGAGCTGTTGGCACAGAGCCCGATGCGGGGCTCGAACTCACAAACTGCGAGATCATGACCCGAGCTGAAGTAGGTCACCCAACCAACTGAGCCACCCAGGTGCCCCTATAGGGGCCTCTTTAAGGTACATGTTAAGGTCACCAGCGAAAATATCACTCCATGATAGCTGGTTGGCAGGTGCTACTCTCTCATGTGAATCTCAACCTTGATGTGTCAGGACCATTGACTGTCATACACCTAGAGGACCCTCGTTAGCACCCACAGAATGCTCCCTCATCTTCCAACAGGCTGAGCTCAAACATGACCTCCTATGAGACCTGCCCACCACACAAAGTGTAGTTTGCAAACACCATGAATTTAGAATCTGTCACTTATTTACCACTCTTCTCCAAGTTACAGGGTAAAAAACACTGAAATTCAGAGACCAAGGAAGAAGGAGGCTCACGAAGGTCCCGGGACAGGCTGCCCTCTGTAGCATTCCTCCATCTGGTGTTTATGGAGCTACCCAACACTGCTCTTTGTGAGCAACTATGTTGGTAAGCCACCTACCGGTGCCCCTTTCAAATTCATCCTCTTCCAACTTACAAACACGCCAACAACCAGTCATTATACCAGCACCCCTGCCCCAATATACTAATCAAAGCAGAAAGTAGGACAAGGTATGGGTTCCCTTTTCTCCATATCCCATTGACTTGGGAAAGTTGCAGCCCACTTCCCTTCCAGTTTTTCATTAGCCAATACAGAATGGTTCCAGAACATTTCTGGGGACCTCTGAAATACAGCAAATATGTGCCAATTAGGTGTTGGAAAGAACTTCAGAAGAAAATAGTACCCAGTGATGAAGGGGCTGAATTGTTAGAGTTCATGATGCATTTGAGTATTTTTGTTGTTAAAAACAATTTGTCAAATTACTTCTTCAGCAAGATCATGTGTCACCTTTAGACAGATTTAGAACATACTGCTCTTAAAAGGTAATTCAGAATCTAGATTTTAAAAAAAAAGCCTTCCCCAATTTATCTTTGGTTTCAATTGATGGGTAAAAAAAAAGTCTTGAGCTTGTCAAAATCTGTCATTCTCACACATTTCATTTTCTTCTCCTTTCTAAAGACAGCAGTCCAAGGTCCCACTCCTACAGTGTGTTTACACAATTGTCTCCTGCTTCTGAGAAGTAATTACCAAATGCAAAACTTTCCACTAATTCTGTTACTTAGTATTTCAGGGATGTTAAAAGTTTAGGATTTTCTGATGTCACTTTTCAACTTTCCTTCTCAGAATAACTAAACAAAGAATTTGCTCCTCTCTTTGGGGACCCTTGGTAGGTCAAATCTTCTCATGACTTCTTGCCCCAGTTGAGTGCATTTCATTTTCTTTCTCCACCCTCTTTTTCACTGCTTGGTCCTTCCAGAACAGCATTACTTTGCTCTAAGTCAAGAGTTGTGCAAAACTCTGCCCATCATCTTTGCTTCTCTTTCGGCCCTGTCTGCTCTTTTGGCTTATGATTCTACCACCTTCATTTTGGATTAGGTCACCAAAAGTCCTGTCATCCTGAATCTTCCCACATGTTAAGTGTTTATTTGGGGATTACAGCAATATCTTTCTGAAATTTAAATCACAGATTAGTAAGAGGAACCGAATCCCAGATAGCATTACGATGGCCCATGGGAATGTGTGAGAGGTGGAGTTTACCAGAATTAAAGAAACACAAAAGCAAACATTAAGAGAATGTTAAATATAGTTATGAGGACTTTGGCCAAATATAGTAATGATTTTCACAAAGAAACATACTGGTAGATAAAGACCTGCTTATTTCGCCCTTCTAGCCAATGAACATAAAAATACCAAAATACCTCTAATGTCGAAATCTGTTGGCAGTTACAGCCCACAGGTGCTGAATTAAACCCACCTTCCCCACCCCACTCAATAGTCAGCTATGTTTTATGAAGTTTAAAAATGTGACCTCAGCCTAGAAAAGTCGTGAGCACTGCTCGGGAAGAAGACAGCACGTTGCTATTTCTTGTTTTCTGGCGTGGAGTATTATTTCCCAGGCCAGGCTGCTGAAGAAGGGATGTGGTTACACAGAAAGTAGATTTTGGCTTGCATTCTTGTAATCCCACCCACCAAACATGTAAAATATCAAAAACACACCAACTTAAAAGAAAAAAAAACTAACCCATTCCTACTTTCAGAAGGTTACCACCCTAGAAATATTGGTGAAACCTCTAGTTTGATTATGCCTCAGCTGGAATCCCAATGACCACGGCAAACACTTGGGCTCTAGCTAAAATTGTGAAAACATCTCTGGCATTATTTTAAAGTCACGTCCATTTAATTTTAGTTCATGTTTTTCAGTGCGCTTCATACCTTCAAAGAAAGATTTTTACATTCATTCCCTGCCTCCCTTTATCCTTCCTTCTCCCTCCCTCCTTCCATCCCTTCTTCTCCCCTTCCCTCTCTCCCTCATTCACTCAAGTACTCTGCAATTATTTAGCACCTGCCATGTTCCAGGCATGGTTCTAGACACTGGTGATTCAGCCACGGTCTGTGTTTTCAAAGGCTTATAGTCTAGAGGGAGAAGAGCAAAGGAAACAATAAGGTAAGAGAGACCAGCTCTTCCTGAGGAGGAGGAAGGAGAGAGAGGTGTGAGGCTGGGAACCTCGTGGGTATATAGGTCACACAGGACATTTCAGCTGTGTTCAGAAGTGTGACGTCACCCAAGGAAGAAGAGGAAGGGCATGCTAGACAGAGGAGGTGAGGCACAGACATAGAGCTGTGAGAGCGCAGAACGTCAGGGTGGCTGAGACAGTGGCTGGAGACAAGGGAGGCAGAGGTCAAGCTAGGGTTCAAGGGTTCAAGGATTTGGAGTCAAGTCCTAATACAGGGTTTGAAAAGTCCGGCCCCACTTCCTCTGCCTTGAACATGCCCCTCCCAGCGCTAAGTGTTTCCTTCCTATCACTCAGGCTCTGTTTCGACACCACCTCCTCAGAATTCTTGCCACTCCATGTACCGTTCCTGGCTCTAGCTGACCTCTGCCCTATGACGTCTTATGTTTTCTTCATGGTACTTGTTCTAACAGGGAGTCAGTATTTGTTTTGTTGTCTGCTTGTTTATTGAGTGACATTCTTCTAAGACAGCCTAAAAGACCAACAGATGCTATACAAAAGAATGTCTATATTTTAAGTATTTTTCTCTGATGGTGGGAGGCCTGTATTTAAATAAATCTGAGTCATCAACCCATTAAAACAATAATAGAGGCCTTATTGCCTTTTATTTTCTTCCTGTGAACACTGAATTCCCCATCTTTTCTTCCCACGAACCTATATGACCCCCGTGTTAAGCAACAAAGCTTACTGTCGGCAAGTGGGTCACCATCCTTTGGGTGAAAACATCTTAGGTACAGCATGCAGGATGGTAAGGACAGGGCAAGGATCTTTCTTGGCTTTAAGAGGTTATAAATTATAGAAAGGGAAATTTGGTAGCAAGAAGGGAACATCATTGCAGATATATTTTCCCCTTGAATCTACAAGTATTTAAAATCATTTTGAAAAAAAGAATAACTCATTTTGATAATCTGGGTAAAATACTATAAAAAGCAAGACACTATATTTTTAAAGAAGTTGTTTAAAAGTTTATTATTTTATATATATATATATATATATATATATATATATATATATTTTTTTTTTTTTTTTTTTTTTTTTTTTTTGGAGAAAGAGAGAAAGAGAGAAAGAGAGAAGATCCCAAGCAGACTGTCAGCACGGAGCCTGATGCGGGGCTTGAACTCATGAACCCTGAGATCACGACCTGAGCTGAAATCAAGAGTTGGACGTTTAACCTAGCCCCACCCAGGCGCCCCAGCAAGGCACTGTATTTACACGATGATGTATAGTAAATTACCTGAACGTTAATTATTCCTGGGTCAAGTGCAAAATACCTACTGAATGCTTCTTCAGTCTTCCACAAATATTCTATTAAGTTTTGTTCAGGCATCTGTGCTAGGTCTGAGTGGAATATAAAGATGAACCAGGGCCTCAGGTAGCTTATAATCATAAATAATGCTGAGGCCCGTCTGAAAGTCTGAAATGCCACAAAAGAGCCAAATAAAAGGTGTTTGCAGGTAGATGGCTCTTCCTTGTAGAGCAGGGATGTTGGAGTGGGCTTTGAAGGAAAGGGGGAACGAGGCCCAGCAGAAGTGGCGGGGGTGGCTTCAGGCAGGTGAAACCAAGGGCACAGAGGCTGAGATACAGGGAAGGGAACGACGCTTATCAGAAGCAGCAAGAAGACTAACTTGGTGTATGAGAAAGGTTATTAGAAGATTCGGCTTGATCTTAGAGCCCCATTATTCAGGAAGAATAGCCAGGCACCAGCCCAGAGGGCAGGAAGTTGACAAGTGGAGAAACCTCCAGGAAGGTCTTCAACATAGGAAAGGAAGGTGGATAATGCAGTGCAAACATGACGGAGGGAACAGGGTTGAGACATTCCTGAGGTCCATTTATATGATCTGGAATTCTCAGGATGTTGGGAAAACATTATTCCATTCATTTAGTTCCTCATGAAAGAAATCTGAGGGTATCCTTAGAATCTCCCTTTCCTCCTCTAATCTATTCAATCATGAGGTCCTGCCAATTCTACTTCCTGTTTTGAGTGCATTTACTTCTTTCTATGTATACTGCCCATCTGGCCTCCTAATGCGTTCTTATCCACTTCATTTGCCACACAATATTCATGTTGATCTTTTTAAAAAAAAAAAAATGCTGACAATGGCATTCTCTGGCATGGAAAAAAAAACTTTCATGGCTTAGAAAAAGCTTGAAACCCCTCACTTTAGTCTCTCATGCCCTGCTTAACTTTGCTCCTGCCTCCTTCACCAGCCTCATCTAGCTCCTCTCTGTTCCAGCAGAAAAGGACTTCCTAGGTCCTCATGCACAGCTCTGTTCTTTCCTGTCTCAAAGCCTCCATATGAGAAATGCTTGTTCCCTGGATTTTCATACCCGGGCAGCCCCCTCTCATAGCCCTGTATACTTTCTTTGGAGCATTTAATTTGTAATAATTGAAAAGATATTTCTTAATGACTTCCTTCTTGGATAAGCCCTCCTATCTCCCACTCACACCCTAAAGCTGGGACTGTATGGCTTACTGTATCCATAGAGGCTAGGATTAAGTGCTCATTAGATGAATGGATGGATAAGGAGCAAGGAATCAAAGATGACACTTAGGTTTCCCATCTGGTGACTGGAGAGAAAATGCTACCACTGATAAGCAAAGGGACACTGGTTTCAGAGTGAAGATGATGACATTAAATTTGAGGCTGAAAGAGATATTCATTCAGTAGATTGTTGGACACATAGAAATGAAACTAAGGAAGGAAGAATGGGCTGGAAATAAATGGGGCTTAGACCATAAGCTCCTTAAGGGTACTGCCCATGGTGTACCCATCTGTTATAGACTGAATGTTTGTGTTCCCCCCCTATATTCATATGTTGAAACCTAATCCCCAATGAGATAATATTTGGAGATGTGGACCTTGAGAGGGGATTAGGTCATAAGGATGGAGTCCACATGAATGGAATTAGAACCCTTACAAAAGAGATCTCAAAAAACTCCCTCACCTCTTCCACCGTTGTAAAGACATGGCAAGAAAACAGCCATCTATGAACTAGGAAGCAGGCTCTTATCACACACCAAATCTTCTAGCAGCTTGATCATGGACTATCCAGCCTCCAGAACTATAACAAATGTTTGTGTTTAAGTTACCCAATCTATGGTATTCTGTTACAGCAGCCAGACTGACTAAGGCACCATGTTTTTATCCCAGGTAACCTACACAATGAGAGAAGAGAACTTCAAGGAAAAGGGAGTTGTCAGCCCTATCTGCTTTCCTGTTAAGGAGAATGGAAACACGTAGATCAATGGAACGGAATACAGAACCCAGAAAAGGACCCACAAATGTACGGCCTACTAATAATCTTCAACAAGGCAGGAAAGACCATTCAGTGGAAAAGAGACAGTCTCTTCAGTAAATGGTGCTGGGAAAACTGGACAGCGACAAGAATGAAACTGGATCACTTTCTTACACCATACACAAAAATTAAATCAAAATGAATGAAAGATCTAGATATGATACAGGAAACCATCAAAATCCTACAGGAGAAAACAGGCAGCAACCTCTTTGACCTCGGCCACAGCAACTTCTTACTAGATGTATCTCCAGAGGCAAGGGAAATGAAAGCAAAAATGAACTACTGGGACCTCATCAAGATAATTCTGCACAGCAAAGGAAACAACCAACAAAACTAAAAGGCAACTGACAGAATGAGAGAATATATTTGCAAATGACATATCAGATAAAGAGTTAGTATCCAAAATCTATAAAGAACTTATCAAACTCAACACCGCCCCCCCCAAAAAAAATAATAATCCAGTGAAGAAATGGGCATAAGATATAAATAAATAGACACTTTTCCAAAGAAGACATTCAGATGGCTAACAGACACATGAAAAGATGCTCAACATCATTCATCATCAGGGAAATACAAATCAAAACCACAATGAGATATCACCTCACACCTGTCAGATTGGCTAAAATTAACAGCTCAGGAAACAACAGATGTTGGCAAGGATACCGAGAAAGGGGAACCCTTTTGCACTGTTGGTAGGAATGCAAACTGGTGCAGCCTCTCTGGAAAACAGTATAGAGATCCCTCAAAAATTAAAAATAGAACTACTCTGTAACCCAGCAATTGCACTACTGGACCGTTCAAGCTACCTGGCCCACAGAAGGAGATCTTCTAGGGCTCCAGCTCACCAGAGTTTAATATTGGGCCCCTTGATCCGTGTCCCATCTAATAGTCAAGAGATGCCCTGTCTTGTTTCTTCTGACGACATACCTACCTCTGGGACCTCTCAAGAAAATAAGTTCCAGGGCAGGACTGTGGCACTCCTTAGGAACGTAGCCAAATCCAACTATAACAGAATTTCAGTTTCAACACAACTCACAGGAAGAAAGAGAGTCAGGGCTGGGTGTGTGGAGAAGGAAGTTCAAGGGAGCTGTTTTAATACCGGGAAGCAATAATTTATACAAGAGTTTTCTATCTAGTCAGCACCCCAGATTTGTGCAATGTTCATATATTAATTATCAACAAGATTCCCTTTTGCTACTATCTTTTCCTATCAGAAAAAGTAAAACTTCACTAGACATATTAATCAGAGAACTCATTTTATAGATCATCTTTGCATACTTTGAAGCATCTGAATATATTTTAGATATGAAATAGAGAACATAAAAATGAAACCATCTAAAGTGGTAGAGTAGTAATGAGTACTATAGGAAAGGATTACATCTAAAGTAATAGTCTTTATATCAATAACTGAAGCCTATTTTAAATACAGGTTTCAATGTAAGACTTTAAGTATTCGATTCTAGTACATTAGGTTCTTTAGTAATTTAACACAAAATATCATTTTGATTTTACTTTCACTTATACTGTAAATTAGTGTCATTATATCATACTAAAATTTAAAATTCATTAATCTTCCTGCATTTTAAAAGTTTCTTTGCCCTGGAAAAGTTTACTCTTGTGTAACATTTGAAAGACCTACAAAAAGAAATCATTACATAATGGAGCCTTGCAATTTGTCAGTCATTTTTATTATTTTAATCTTTATCATTAATGATATTCCTATTTGTTTTTTAAGAGCCTTATAACTTTATGTTTGATGAAAACTGAACCAAAATGAAAATTCTCTGAATTTACTCTGCACTTATATAGCCCTCTGAAACATTCTTCCAGGAACCTAAGCTCCTAATAACAATAATAGCTTTCTGGCATTTCAAAAAAACCCCACAGGCTCTGTCCATCCTCCCAATCATTTTCAATTAGCATAGCAAATCATTTTTGTAGTTTGGGCAGCCAGTCCAGATCCAGTCCGGATTTTAGAAGCAACACATTTGTACCCCCTCTTATCTGAACTTTATAAAAGTCTATAAGATAAAGACAGACTAGTTGGAAGCAATCGGCAAATTCATAAGTTAAGAATCTGTGTATAGTTTAATAATGTATAAATAATCAATTGTTAGATTTAAGTGTATTTTGCCTTGATTAACATTGTTCATCCTTCTGAGAAAAAAGCATGCTTTGAGTTTTTGCACATCTTACATTCGCAGTAGGAATCCTGTTTTTGTCTGTGTTTCTATGAGCCAAATCTTTATTAGGTACAGCCTTTAGAAAGTAAATTGTTCTTGGGGTGCCTGGGTGGCTCAGTCGGCTGAGTGTCCGACCTCAGCTCAGGTCATGATCTCACGGTTTGTGAGTTTGAGCCCCGTGTCAGGTTCTGTGCTGACAGCTCAGAGCCTGGAGCCTGCTTCAGATTCTGTGTCTTCCTCTCTCTCTGCCCCTCCCCAGCTCATGCTCTGTGTCTCACTCTCTCTCTCTCTCTCTCTCTCTCTCAAAAATAAAAATAAATAAACGTTAAAAAAAATTAAAAAAGAAAGAAAATTGTTCTCTGCAGCCTTATTGACTTGTTCATTCAATAAATATTTATTGAATTGAATATTATACAGCAGCCTATATATTATAGGCTATATACTAGGCTGAACAATAGGGACAAAGATGGGTAAGAAGTTGGTTGCTAAATGTGCTATATCTCCCACTGCTGATGGTAGGCAGGAATCAGTACCAAACATCCATATTATAACCTAAGAATAACATAGCCCTGAATAGATCTTTAAGGAAGAGAGTTTCTTGATTATATTAATAAAATAAAAAATAAATAAGTAAATAAATAAATAAACCCTGCAAAAAAAAAAAAAAGGAAGAGAGTTTCTTAAAATAGCCTTTATACTAAAGCTATACTTAAATTAAAAGTTTGAAACATAAAAAACTATCCATACACAAACTATCCCCCATTTTCAAAGAACAGGTTCTACCTACTATTATCATGGGAAAAGCCCACAGAACTTAGGAGGGAAAGGAACAATTTTACACACGTTTTAAGTTACAGAGGCTGGGTTTTTAAAGTCTTCAGCTAATGTTTTATATACATGAAAGTGCTAAACAGATGCCATGCGCAAGGAGAGGGGGCTACAATCACTGCCTGACTGTTGAACCTGTTCTGACAGACACCGACGCCAGTAGGACAGAATGCACCTGGGACTCTTCCACTGACCCCCTGTCACCTTGTGGAAAAGCAAGACAGTATTTCTAAAAACTTGGCCAGCTGGGATATTTTTAATTGCCGTATGATGGCATGAACATGCCTAAAGAGCAAAGCATAGTCAGTAGTCAATAATATACGTGATTCAGGGCCCCTGGTGGATTCAGCTGGTTAAGCATGCGACCCTTGATTTCAGCTCAGGTCATGAGTTCAGTCCTTAAGTTTGATCCCCCCATCAGGTTCTGTGCTGACAGCATGGAGCCTACGTGGGATTCTGTCTCCCTCTCTGCCCCTCCCCACTTGTGCTCACCCTCTCTCTCTCAAAAATAAATAAACATTTAAATACGTGTGTGTGTGTGTGTTTGTATATATATATATATATATATATATATATATATATATATGTATGTATATGTATATATATGTGTGTGTGTGTATATATATGTATATGTATATATATGGCTGTCATCAGACTAATTTTCTCCAAAAAACAATAAAAGACTTAAAGCCAGTTAAGACTAGTAAATCCTATACTAAATGTCAAGGCACATATCATTTTATATATTGATTAGCTTTCTTTTTTAGCCATGAGCAACACCTATATTTGCCCAATATAAAAGGCAAAAGATTTTCTGAATGAAGCTCTTACATGAGATGAGGTTTTGCTTATGAAGATGATCAAATCGTTAACACATGCATGTTCAATGAACTTAAGTAATGGCATTATTTACTAATTTATTTATTCAGGAAACACTTATTGAGCGTTTATTACATGTGAGCACTAGAGACACAAGGGTGAAAACAACAGATCTTAATCTAACTTTAAAAACTAATACTCCAACTGAGAAGCCAATTGTTGAAATGAAGAAGCAAGTAGATGGCACTATGGGGGAGACGGAAGAGGGAATTAGTAAATGCCTGGGTGGGATACTCTGAGGAGAGAAGGGTCACAGAGCTGACCTGGAAGATGCCAGGGAATTCCCCAGGAAGTGTGAGAAGTGAATTCCAGGCAGGAAGGGGAAGGAGCTTAGAAGAATCAGTCCATTTCCCCAAATCATTGGGTCCTGCAACTATCAAAACAGTAAAATTATAGAACCTAAAAGGGGAAAATGAGAAAACACTGAATGGCATTTACACACAAGAATGGAGAGATCCCTGAGCTAGATTTATTAGGGAAACAGCCATGAGTATGGGTCTAATCACAGGGCTTGTGAGAGAGGGTTGCCTGGAGGCTAACTTTGCATCCTGTGCTAACGAGTTGAGTTTCCTCTTATAGTTTGGTCGAGTTTCTCCCCAAAATTGTGCTCATTAATTAGAAAGCCATTTCTTAGCAACTACAGCAACTACTCAGCACAAAAGAGAAGTGATAGAAAAGGAGGTAAGAAAGGTGAGCCACCAAATGGCTCTCTTAAGAAATAAAAGCAGATATAATGAATGCTTTGGGGAAAGACTGACTCAGTCAGCAGCAATTCAACTAAAACTTAAAAGATTAACAGAGTGTCTTCATTCCCCAATACGTTAGAAAAGGAAACAAAAGAATTTAAAAATTAGCTCCTTTACCTCTTTAAATTTAAAATTCATGACCTTAAAAATAGTCACACAAATATTTTTTGCTCCCAATTTTAGCAGACAACACTGTTCGTTTGCAGCAAGAAACAAAAATAAGAAAGAAAAATCTATACTGATTCTCCAGCCAGAGAGAAGTTAGAAGAAACAGAGCAGTGACTGGGGTATGGGGATAAGCAAACAGAATAACAGAGCTCCTGACTCTGTGCACTTAAAGTTGGAAAGTTTTTGTTTGCCAAGTAGAAGAACCAATGCTTTTTTCCAAATATAAACATTTGATGGGACACCCAGCCAAGAACTGTCTGCTGATGTTTGCACATGACTCTCAGGTGCTCTCTGGGCAAAGTTTAGGGAGAGAGGTTGGCTCATGCTCCTCATTGGTTCAACCATCCATGAACAGCACCAGAAATGAGACAGAGAGAGTATGCAGGTAAGGTGGGAGGAAGGCTTAGATTAGGAAAAGTACAAAAAGAAAAGTAAACTTCTAGTCGAGTTTCTAAAGTCAAGTAGAATTAAACAGTGGGGAGGGAGCAAGGGGAATTATACAAGAGAAAGTACCTTCTGTACTGTCTTTATCTCTCGGGAAACTTGAATGCTGGCTGCAAACCCCTCTAGGGATAGGCAGGTTGCCTACAGATTAAACCAGTCCATAAGCCACATGTTCCTATTTTTACTTGGCCCCGGGGGAGGCTACTGCCCCATCCCCCTCCCAGCCTCCTGAGGTCTCTTGGTTAACCCCCATTGCTACCACCTGGCCCTCTCTGTAGACCTACTCCTTTGCTGCCTCGCCCTCTACACGCTAGAGGGAAAAAACGTCACAAGACCGTCCATTCCCAAGGCTGAGATGGGGTATTGAGTCTTGGATGCATGTTAATTTGTATAGCTTTTAAAAAAGCAATCTCCACTTCTTTGCATAACTAGTCAGTTAAGAAGAAGTCTTTGACGTATAAATAGGATTTCCACAAAATTGTTCATTGCTTTTTCCACTTCAAGCACCAGCCAGGACAAATCTTTAGCTATCCTGTCTCTGTTTAACCATCTAATCCCAATAGGCCCAAAGGTGTGGAGAAACAGGTCAGCTTTCGGGCACACGTTCTTCTGGTAGCAAAAAATCTCACGGCAGTATTTGGATAGTAAATTTCTACCAGCCCTATCTGTGGAAACTGAAAATTTATAGAGGAAGACATTTTTTCCATGTAAGGTGTACTCTTGCTGACTCTATTGAGGTACCTTCCATTTTGAGTTTTAATTGCACCCTTCTCAAAATCTAATGACTTGCCTCAGGGCCCAGGCCTCAGTCTCTCTCCACGACTTAGCTACTAGACGGGAGGGAAGCAGGCAGAAAGCTACTGATTCGTTGGCAGGTCCCTCCGACACGTGCACACCCATATGATGTAGAGAAGCGTGCAAGAACATCCAGACTGTGGCAGATGTTTCCAAAGACGGTCATCACCCATTCCTTACCTCTCTGTATGCACTTGCCTACTTTGCCCATTGAGTCATCCACCTCCCCTTGAGTCTAGGTTGGCTCTGACCAATAAAATACTGCAAAAGTAATGTTCTCAGAACTTTGAAAGCAAAACACATGAGAACTGAGAGCCTCTACTCTTACCATAGACATTCTCTCTCAGAATGCAAACACCATGTGAGAAGTCCAACCTGGCCATGTGGAGAGGCCGCAGGAGAAGAACTGAGGCTCCCATAGATAGCCCACACCAACATCCGGTGATGGGAATGAGCCTTCCGGGACATTCCAACCCAGCCTAAGAGCCTAGATGACTACAGACCCAACCAAATTCACGTGAAATGGAAGAACCACCCAGCTGAATACAGTCGACGCACTGAATTGTGAGAGATTATAACAGGTTCTTTCAAGCCCCCTGGGTTTTGCACAGTTAGCAGCAACAGAGAAATGAAATACAGACCTCTTTAAAAAGGCAGGCAATGCTGTGAATATATAAATGTTGCCCAAGCACCTACTATGTGCCTGCTCCTTTCATATATGTTTTCTCAGTTAATCCTCAAAACGGTGGTAAAACACAGGCTTTCTCAATCCAGAGAGGACACGTGAGGCAGAACTGAAACACCAAGTAGGCCTCCTGACTCTAAAGCATGTGTTCGACCCTCTGCACCCCAGAAGCTGAGACACATGAGCTCTGTGGGGTCACACCCTCACTCCAAATCTGTCTCTTTGGGCACCACTATTGCCACATATCTGCTTCCAGGATCATGTGCTATCTTTCCTGCCACTAAATGCCCAGGCAGTGGAGCGCTTTTTAAACAGTATCTTAACAAAAGGTCAGAATTTATCTTTTTTTTTTTCTTCAGATTTCATCATTTGATTCCTCCCTTTAAAAATCAAATTTACGTGGCAATTTGGCAACATAATAAAAGCACATCTAAAAAACCTCTTGGTAGATTCCTGCATCAGATAAAGTGCTGGATTAAACAGCCTCTAAAGTCCTTTTCATTCCAACAGCCGAAAACCTGCCAGGCACTGTACAAAGCTCCTTACATGCACGACCCCATTTAACCCTCTCAACGGGCCCATAAGGCAATGACTGCTTTGCTCTCCATCTTACACATGGGAAAACTGAGGCTGAGAGAAGAACACAGATTCAGTAAGTGGCAGGGCCGAGAATCAAACACAGAGGTGTGTCGGATCCACGGTCCATATTTTGATCATCCCAACATATGCCTTCCCTTCCTTCCCTAGGAAGATTTTATTTTATTTTTTCTGGTTCTCTGAGCAGTAGAGCTATAAATCCCCAGCGCGAACATGCTCAGATTATTCACATTCCAAGAAACATTCCCTCTCCCAGAGAGCCATCCCAGCTGCACTGCCGGTCGTGAGAGAGGGCAAGAATCTTTCTGGTCTAGCATAAAACCATGGAAGCTGCAGGTGAAGCCAAGACCCGAGCCACCCCTACCCCCAACCCCAACTCCCCACACTGGAGAGTGGGAGCAGTCAGAGACTGGCCCCCTGAACACCTCAATTGCAAATTGGACTGTTCTGCGGGACACATTTCTGAGTTGAAGCGCTACTTTCTCTTTCGCAACAAGACCAGGCAATAACTTGGCAAAGAACTGCCCACAGGATGACATCTGGGATCACTTCCTAATTTACAAACAAAAATAGCTGGGGACCACTGATCTCATAGCCGAGTGGGTCAGTGCTGTGCTCCTGTTGTTCCAAACTTCCACACCTGCTATCCTTCGATTCACCTGTGGTAAGGGACAGACGGGTAGATTATCTGGGGGTTTGATTCATTTCTTCATTACCAGACATGGCAGCCAACAGCTAGGTTTTAGGGCACTGGGTTGTAGGATAACTGGCTCAACAAGACTGAACAGGTCAGAATTTGTGATTGGGAACAGAGGTCATTAAAATATCTGTAGAGGGGGCGCCTGGGTGGCGCAGTCGGTTAAGCGTCCGACTTCAGCCAGGTCACGATCTCGCGGTCCGTGAGTTCGAGCCCCGCGTCGGGCTCTGGGCCGATGGCTCGGAGCCTGGAGCCTGTTTCCGATTCTGTGTCTCCCTCTCTCTCTGCCCCTCCCCCGTTCATGCTCTGTCTCTCTCTGTCCCAAAAATAAAAATAAAAAATGTTGAAAAAAAAAAAAAAAAATTTAAAAAAAAAAAAAAAAAAAAAAAAAAAAAAAAAAAAAAAAATATCTGTAGAGGAAAGAGGATGTCAACGTGATGACTCAAGTAAGGGTAACATTTCTGAGGTTTCAAATCAAATCATGAGCATAGTGGAAAATTTCAATCTATGATAAATTCCATTTCCTCATCTAATATCTTAACACCGAGATGTTGAACCTGCAAAACAGAGTGCTAACCCACTCTTGCCCTAGAAATATTGACACACACGAGACTACTTTCAGAAAGAACGTGAACTGTTAAGTAGGTTATAGACAAATTAACTTTTTGGGAAGTTTTTTCTCTCGTAAAAATCCAATTTTCCATATTTTGTATTAGAAACCAAGTCAAAAAGGACAAGTTTATCACCATAATAACCCTTTCCAGAAATATTTTGACTTTTCATATTTAAATACTTAAATTTCAGGTAATAAGCAGACAAAGGTAAGTAGGGATTCTCGTTTATTCTGGTCAGACTCTGTGAACATTGGTAATTCTAATAAGGATCAAACCCACTAGAAGGAAGGAAGAAAGGTAGGAAGGAAGCAAGGAAAAAAAGGAGAGAAAAGAAGGAAGGGAGGGAGGGGAGAGGGAGGGAGGAAGTGATATCTATTTGCTCCTAAGTGTGATAAATGACAATAAATGCTCAAAACCTAAAAACCCTGCAGTCATGGTTCACTGTTCAATAGCCAAAAAATAAGAATCAGAAGTCAAGGCCAGTTGTCACGAAACCCAAGAAATGCAAAAGAAATAGAAAGGAAAGAATATCGGGGACAGTTAAAAATAGGAAGAAGACCCAACTGTCTTTTTTGCAGAAATTACAAGCCAAAAATCCGTACGAAAATACAAGGGGAACAAAATAGCCAAAGCAGCCTTTAAAAAGAACAAAGTTGGAGATCTTGTATTTCCTTTACTTCCTGTTCAAAACTTAATACAAAGCTGAAGTAATCAAGACTACGTGGTACTGGTGTAAGGGTAAACATATAATAAAATGGAACAGAATTGAGAAATAAACTCATACATTTATAGTCAACTGATTTTTGGCAAGGGTGCCAAAGAAAATTCAGTAATGAAAAAAGGAATGGTCTTTCCAACAAATGGTGCAGATACAACTGGAGATCCACATGCAAAAGAATTGAAGTTGGACCCCTACCACACAGGATATATTAAAAATCAACTCAAAATGGATGAATGTCCTATATTCAAGAGAGAAAACTATAAAACTCTTAGAAGAAAGCACAGGTATAAATCATCATGACTTCACACTGGGCAGTAGTTTTTTATATAAGACATCAAAAGTGTAAGCAACCAAAGAAAACATAGATAAGGTAGATTTCATCAGAATTAAAACTTCATGCTTCAAAGGGCACTAGCGCAGAAAATGGGGAAAAAAAAAAAAAAAAAAAAAAAAACCCCAAATAGAAGGAACTATTTACAAATCAAGTACCTGATAAGGGATTTATATGCAGAATATGTAAAGAACTATTACAACTCAACAATAAAAACACAAATTTGAGGGGCACCTGGGTGGCTCAGTTGGTTAAGTGTCTGACGTTGGCTCAGGTCATGATCTCATGGTTCATGAGTTTGAGCCCCATGTCAGGCTCTGTACTAACAGCACAGAGCCTGCTTGGGATTCTCTCTCTCTCTCCCTCTCTCTCTGCCCCACCCCTGCTCACTCTCTCTCTCTCTCTTTCAAAATAAATAAATAAACTTTTTAAAAAAAGACAAAGTTTAAAATGGTCAAAAGATCTTAATACATAGTTCCCCAAAGATGTACAAATGGTCAATAAGCCCATGAAAAGATGCTCAACATCATTAGTCATAGGGGGAATACAAATGAAAACCACAACGAGGTACCACTTCGTACCCCCTAGAATATCTAGAATCAAAAAGCCAAGAACAAACATTAGTAAGAATGTGAATAAATGGAGCCTTAATTCATTATCGGTGGTACCAGAAAATGCTACAGACACTTTAGAAAATGGCTTAGTGGGGCGCCTGGGTGGCGCAGTCGGTTAAGCGTCCGACTTCAGCCAGGTCACGATCTCGCGGTCCGTGAGTTCGAGCCCCGCGTCAGGCTCTGGGCTGATGGCTCGGAGCCTGGAGCCTGTTTCCGATTCTGTGTCTCCCTCTCTCTCTGCCCCTCCCCCGTTCATGCTCTGTCTCTCTCTGTCCCAAAAATAAATAAAAAACGTTGAAAAAAAAAAAAAAAAAAAAAAAAAAAAAAAAGAAAATGGCTTAGTGATTCCTCAAAATATAAGCATAGAGTCACTATGTGAATCAGCAATCCCACTCCTCGGTATATAATCAAGAGAATGAAAAACATATGTCCACCCCAAATCACGTACATTGTAGCTTTATTCATTAAAGCCCAAAAGTAGAAACAAGCTAAATGCCCATCAACTGATGAATGGATAAACTAAATGTGTTAAATACCCATGCAAAAAAATAGAATTCAGCCAAAGAGTGAAGGATTGACACTTGTTACAACATGAGTAACACTTGAAAACATTATGCTAAGGGAAGGAAGCCAGTCACAAAATGCCACATATTGTATGATTCTTCTTCTATGAGATATCTAGAATAGGCAATTCAGAGAGAAAGTGGAATAGTAGTTGCTAGTGGCTGGGAGGGGAACATGGGAGTGACTGCTAAGGGGCACAGGGTTTATATCTGAGGTGATGAAAATGTTCTGGAATTAAATATTGGTGATGGTTGCACACTTCGTAAATCTACTAAAAGCACTGAATTTGGGGTGCCTGGGTGGCTCAGTTGCTTAAGTGTCCGACTCTTGATTTTGGCTCAGGTCATGATCTTGTGGCTGGTGAGTTCAAGCCCCGCATCAGGTTCTGCACTGACAGTGCAGAGCCTGCTTGGGCTTCTCTCTCTCCTGCTCTCTCTGCCTCTCCCCTGTGCATGCTTGCTCTCGCTCTCTCTCTCTCTCTCTCTCTCTGCGTCAAAAATAAATAACATAGGGGCGCCTGGGTGGCGCAGTCGGTTAAGCGTCTGACTTCAGCCAGGTCACGATCTCGCGGTCCGTGAGTTCGAGCCCCGCGTCAGGCTCCGGGCTGATGGCTCGGAGCCTGGAGCCTGTTTCCGATTCTGTGTCTCCCTCTCTCTCTGCCCCTCCCCCGTTCATGCTCTGTCTCTCTCTGTCCCAAAAATAAATAAAAAACGTTGAAAAAAAATAAAAATAAAAATAAAAAAATAAACAAATAACATAAAGAAAAGAAATAACTAACGTAGTTCTGACTATGCCATGAGCAAATATTAAGTGATATTTAAAGAAATATTATGGTTGTAAATTTCACTTAGCTCACATACTGTTTCCTCATATCAATCATAGTACATTGGAATTCAGATACATTGCTTTTCCTACTTCATACAACAAAATAAATTCAAGATGGAGGAAGGAGTCAAGAGTAAAAAGAAAATCTATTAAACTTTCTATAAGAACAGACAAATGCATAATCCTCAGATCTATGTATGAAGCAAGAACTTGCACTTAAAAGCAATAGCAGGGGGCACCTGGGTGGCTCAGTCGGTTAAGCATCCGACTTCAGCTCAGGTCATGATCTCATGGTTCGTGGGTTTGAGCCCTGCATCAGGCTTCATGCTGATGGTATTCTCTCCCTGCTTGGGATTCTCTCTCTCTCCCTCTCTTTCTGCTCCTTCTCCCCACCTCTGTCTCAAAATAAACAAATAACATTTAAAAAAAGAAAGAAAGAAATCTAGAGCAGGATTCTGGTTCTGAAAACTGAGTGCAATGTAGTAAAATGTTAGGAAGGAGAAGAAGAGACCAGTTTCTAAGGGAAATGAGTTAGAGGTACCTGTGTGACAGCAGGTGTGTGCTGTGCACCAGATGGTTAAACCTACAGCTTTCCGGGGGCAGGGGGGTAGGGCCTGGGCTAAAAAAGACATACTCAGGAGACATCCGACACCAAAAAAGGGCATTTTCGTTCATTTCACATGAACAAAGTAAAGAAACCTAGCTGGTTTGCTGCTGGAAAACTATATAATTAATCTTTCCACCCTAATCTTTTTATTGTTATAATTACCACTGTTACTACTATTATCAAAAAAGATTCTGTACTATCTCAACAACTCAGTATTTAAAAATATGTTCTCTCTGGAAATTCTCTTAGAAAATTCAAGTTTCACTCTCAGAACTGATTTTCAAGATAGGTTATCAAAGGTTTGGCTCTGTAATGGTCTCCTATTCTAAAAAAAGGGGGGTGGGGGCAGGGAGACCTCAGTCCTTAAAGTTATTCTTTATTTTTAATGTTTATTTATTTTGAGAGAGAGAGACAGAGTGCAAGCGGGGGATGGGCAGAAAGAGAGGAAGACACAGAATCCAAAGCAGGCTCCGGGCTCTGAGCTGTCAGCGCAGAGCCCAATGCAGGGCTTGAACCCATGAACCGTGAGATCATGACCTGAGCCAAAGTTGGACACTTAACTGACTGAGCCACCCAGGCACCCCTCCTTAGAGTTATTCTTAAATATACAAAAGTTTTCTAACCAAATGTGCCCCTTCCCTCTCCCATTTTGGTAAGTGTGGCACCTAAGGCTCCCTCTGAAAGGGAGTGTCATCAAAAACATCAGCCAACACTGTGTTCCTCTCTGTATGCAGGAGGTATAAAAGATAACGCTTGGGGCCCCTGGGTGGCTCAGTCTGTTGAGCATCCAACGCTTGATTTCAGCTCAGGTCATGATCTCACAGTCTGTGGGATCGAGCCCCACGTCAGGTTCTGTGCTGACAGCACAGAACTGACTTGAGATTCTCTCTCTCCCTCTCTCTCTCTGCCCCACCCCTGCTTGTGAGCGCACTTTCTCTCTCACTCTCAAAATAAATAAATAATTTCAAAAAAAAAGATAAAGTTCAAGGGAGGTGATTCCAAGTTAAGCCACTAAAAAAGCAGCAGTAAATATTCAGATAATATTGTTTTTGAGGAGGAGGGAGCTTCTTTGGGAATGGACGATGAGTACAAATGAGCGTACACGTATGGAGCGAGAGTAACTTCAGGCCAACCCAGGGTTTACTGTAGTGATCTAGTCAGAGCAGCCTCCCCTCCACGAGTGGTTTGGAACCTAACAAGAAGAAAGCCACAAAAGTAATCGGATTTTTGTGGGGCACCTGGGTGGCTCAGTCAGTTAACCATCCAACTTCAGGTCAGGTAATGATCTCACGGTTAGTGGGTTCCAGCCCCACATCAGGCTCTGTGCTAACTGCTCAGAGCCTGGAGCCTGCTTCAGATCCTGTCTCTGTCTCCCCTACTCGTTTTTTCTCTCTCTCCAGAATAAAATAAACACTAGAAAAAAAGTTTTTTTCAAGTTTTCAGAGTTTTTTAAAAGAGTGTTTCTACTGGAAGTTTACAAAGTGAGATGGCATTCAGCAAAAAGGTCTCCTTTTAAAAAGGAATCATTTTTCTTATAAGCAGCCAGTGTTACAAGCAATGAAGTGTTTCAAGTGGCTGAGAAAACAGTTGGTCCCAATTCTTATTTTTTAGTTTCAAAAGCCTGTGAAGGGGTGCCTGGGTGGCTCAGTTGCTCTTGATTTTGGCTCAAGGTCATGATCCCAGGATCATGGGATCGAGCCTCACTCGTGTCAGGCTCCACACTGGGCTTAGAGTCTGCTTGATTCCCTTTTTTCCTTTCTTTCCTTTCCTTTCTCTCTCTTTCTCTGCCCCTCTCCCATGCTAATTCTCTCTCTCCTTAAAGATTAAAAAAAAAAAAAAAAAAAAAAAAAGCCTGTGAAATCTGCCCACTGGAAACAGATGAATGAAAAACTTCCCTAGCCTAAGCATATCCATTTTCTTAGTGAACACCTTCACTTCCTCAACCAGTCCTCCACTTCTGTAAACTGAGTTCAACCGGTCAAGAACCCCTAACACAAGCTCTATCACTGTGAATTCAAATTTATCTAAGTTACAGAATAAGGAAAAGCAATTCTATTTTCAGCTAATTCCAATTAGCAAGAAAGCAAGCACATTTACAAAAGGCCATGCTCTGACGTTCTTTCTCAAAGAAAGGGGTTGGGAATGTGTATTCCACACTCCCACAGGAACAATGGTAAATGATTCCTGAGCACCTAAAGGCTACCTGAGCACGTTCTGTCCCTGAGGCACAAACCTCTACAGCAGGACCAGGCTGGGCACCTCCTCCCTGAGCAGAGTTCTGGCTTCCAGAGACCCATACTGCCTTCTCTTTCTGCTTCTCTTCCCAACACATTTCTTTAAATAATGCTTTTCATTATGTGCCTCCCATTGTCCACTCCAGACGCTATCCTGACAGTTACCAGCACCTGCTTTCCTGAAACCGCTCTGACAAAAGTCATCTGGGCTTTTCTAGCCTTGTTCAGTTATTTCTCTGAAACAGTCCCTTTACTAACTCACTCTCCTCTTCTCTCTCTCTTCCTCTCTCTGAACTCTCCCCAATCCATTGTCCTACCTCCTGACTACTTCTCTTTCTCACTAGTTGATGCCTTCTTCTGTCCATTTTTAATGTTGGTGGTTTTTTGGGTTCCATAATAAGCCCTCTTTTTATTCTACCTCTTTCTTATGGGAAGACTCGCTTGTTCCCGTAATTTAACAAGCCTGACACATAATAAGTGGTTTCAGCGTTACCCCTCAAACTCAACTTAAATATCACCTCCTGTCCAAAGCCTGAGCCAACACTCTTTTCTTCCCCAGAAGAATCCTGTCATTTGTGTTCTCAAAGCACTTTATACAAACCTCCAGTATAGCGATCAGCACAACCGACGTTTATAGGCTGGTCTCCTGCACTAGATTGTGAGTTCCTCAGGGAAGAGTTGATTTCATTGAATTCTATTCTATGGAGTCATTAAGTGTGATCAAGCACATATGTACAGCTCAAGCTCAGACACTGAAGGCCTAGGGGATGTCAGGATCCATAAAAGGTGATCTTTGCCATTTAGGAGTTTAACTCACAGTTAACTAGGAAAGGCAGACATCAAAACCAGTAAGTAAACACCAGGAGGGGAAAGTGCAATATTCATTCATTCAACCCATCAATATGTATCAAGCGTATCAAGTACCTACTATGTGCCAAGTACTATATTAGGTACAAGAAATACAGGATAAACAAGACAGATAAGGAAAAGGGAGGTGGAATCATATTATAACCATCCCTTAAATATCCTAACACTGTTCCTTCTATGTCAGACTTTCCTAACAAAGGCTTTTTCCTTATCCTATAACACTGGACTTGATTTTTTCAGTTGTTCCTTCTCAGTCATTTCACCTATGAGGCAAAATTTATGGAGCAATAGACTTTTTTTTTAATATCCCTCAAAGAATCAAGTATGCATTGGATACTGAATCGGAGCTTATTTAGTAGCTTTTAAGAAATTATTTTAAGAGATAAAAGATAGGGGCTACTAACATATACATGCAATAAAAATATTACACAGATTTAAAAAAATTTTTTTAATGTTTATTCATTTTTGAGAGACTGAGAGAGACAGAGTGCAAGCGGGGAAGGGGCAGAGAGAAAGGGAGACACAGAACCTGAAGCAGGCTCCAGGCTCTGAGCTGTCAGCACAGAGCCCAACACGGGGCTCGAACTCACAAACCGTGAGACCATGACCTGAGCCAAAGTCAGACGCTTAACTAACTGAGCCACCCAGGAGCCCCGTAATATTACACAGATCTTAAAGAAAGAATAAAAATAGAAAGATAATAGTTCCAGGACTATTCTTAGCTTAAATGAATAAGAATGTGAAGCTTAAACTCATAAATAACCAAGCAATATTCTGGATTCAGGAAGGAATTTCTCGGGTGAGCACATATTAGGTACATATTTTGGTTCAAAAGTTGGGCAATACTTCCTTCTATGGCTAAAGGAAACAATTACAAGTCTTGAAAAGTTAATTCTCATAGACTAACCAGAAGGTCATCAGAAGCTTATCAGCCAGTCCAGATCTTAAATTGAGCTTCTAGCATTTAGATCAGGTAACTGAAAACTGAAAGCAGATTAAGGCCTTGGACTCTCCAATCATAGCCTATTTCTCCTTTAATGCTCTCAGAAAATCTTCTCAAATTAAATGTGGCTTATCCTCTGACACAGCAGTCTGTTTAGGTAACATGCTTTTACTCCCCTGACGAACCAACAAGAACAAACCCCAAAAAGTGGAATTTGAAGATAGAAAAATCATGGCTGCATAACATATCTGCCTCTGCAAACTTATTCCAATATATCTAATGGTATTTTCAGAGGAAAGCCAAAATCTATGATGTAGCAGTGGTCTGGGAAAATCAAGGCATGACAAGATATAAATACCACAGTACAGGGGCACCTGGGTGGTTCAGTCGATTAAGCGTCCGACTTCGGCTAGGGTCATGATCTCACGGTTCATGAGTTCAAGCCCCATATGGGACTCTGTGCTGACAGCTCAGAGCCTGGAGCCTGCTTCAGATCCTGTGTCCCCCTCTCTCTCTCTGCCCCTCCCCTGCTCATGCTCTGTCTCTTTCTCTTTCAAAAACAAATAAAGTTAAAAAATATATATTAAAAAAATAAATAAATGCCACAGTACAATTTTGCTTCAAAATTTCCAAGCAGCTTCACAACACAGTACCAGTAGCTTTTTCAGGAACAGCTCTCTTGCTTCTGGGACCACCTGAGAATGGCATCTGGCCCTTCTGGGCCTACTTCAGATTAAAAATGAATGGAAATACATAATAAGAATGAGCTATAAGACTGGATAATCAAAAGATTATCCATCAAGAAGAATGTTCACTATATACTTAACAAGGTGAAACCTGCTTCTTTACTAAAACCTGACTAAATGCAGAGTTCTGAGCTCCATGCAGCTTGCAAAGTGTGAGGCAGTGCTTCCCTGCGAGTTTACCTACATTTCAGCAAACAGTTAATGTGTGACTGTTGGAGGTAAACCAGAAAGATATAGCACTATCCTAATTTTAGTTCTAAGTGCATAAGAGATTTGGCTGAAGTAGAAGAGTGTGACTCTTATGTTATCAAGGTTTTACCTTCTCAACGATTTCATAAATGGGCACAAATGAGCCACAGGTAACGACAGTTACAAATGTAGCCGTAAAACTCCATGAAGGTTACTTAAGCTCAGTCACCTACAAATTCTTGTTGGGAGTTGTCTGCCTTTTTCCTTCCTTAATGCTGTCTTCAACAAAGAATCAAGAACAGAAGGATCCTAGGGGCACCTGGGTGGCTCAGTCGGTTAAGCGGCCGACTTCGGCTCAGGTCATGATCTCGCGGTCGGTGAGTTTGAGCCCCGCGTCGGGCTCTGTGCTGACAGCTCAGAGCCTGGAGCCTGTTTCGGATTCTGTGTCTCCCTCTCTCTGACCCTCCCCCGTTCATGCTCTGTCTCTCTCTGTCTCAAAAATAAATAAACGTTAAAAAAAAATTAAAATAAAAAACAAGAACAGAAGGATCCTGTCTAAACTTTTAAACTTCCCATAAATCCAGGCAAGACAATCCCTAACCCTGTCATTAATAAACCCTGGTGAATGTTAGCAGCTTTTTTTAAATGTTTATTTATTTTTGAGAGAGACAGAGTGCGAGAGGGGGAGGGGCAGAGACAGAGAGGGAGACACAGAATCGGAAGGAGGCTGCAGGTTCTGAGCTGTCAGCACAGAGCCGGATGTGGAGCTTGAACCCACAAACTGTGAGATCATGACCTGAGCCGAAGTCGGACACTTAACTGACTGAGCCACCCAGATGCCCCAAATGTTAGCAGCTTCTAAATGCTCATGCAATCTGTCTTCTTAATTAGGGTATCTTGGCACCTAATTCATTTCTTCAAAAGAATCTAAAAGTGAACTTTGTAAACATACTATATTTATGATTAGTATGAGTCTTTGTCACTTATACCTTAGTGGGACACAAATTAATCAAAATACTTCCAACACTGCGACTCATTTGAATATATGTTGAATGGACTATTAAACACTAACAGAATATTCTCAGAAATTAAATGTTAAGTCAAAGGCATAAATGACTGCAGAGATTTCGCAATGCTGACAACCCTTAATTTCAGACTTTGGGAACAATGCAAGTCTGCTGGTAGACATTCCAATAACCTCAGCAGCATCAGTGCTCGGGTAACCGACTCGTATATCATAGTTGGCGATTAAATGAATTTTCTATATTACTGATTTTATAAAGGAAGAGAAGAGTCTAAGCTTTGTTAAAAGTCTATGCTAGCATTTCCTTTCCAATTTTATTTCATATTTACCAACTGCCAAGTGTACTTCAGGCACCTAAAATATTGGCAGTGCTAAGTTGCTTGGCAAGAAACGTCAAGCCAACTATTCTTGTCATAACTCACGTGCAAGATACAACATTGTTCTCTAATTTCACTAGATCAAGCCAAGCAACTTGTACCCCAACCGTGCTCTGCAACTAATTATACACACAGACACACATAAAGTTTTAAAGCTAGACTCCCTACCCCTTCCAATTGCCTACAAACCTTTTCTTCCTCTGACGGCATATAAACAGTAAACACTGGGCCAATCAGTATATCTGGGAAACTGTCCAGGACTTAATTTTGAAAAACTAAAATCCTATCGCCCATACCGACAAGTATCTGAATTTTCACTCAATCAACCAAAGCTAGGTTCCCAAGACCCAATTCCTAAAAATCTAGAAATTGTTGTCTTGGTGGCGCTAACAAATAGCAAATGCATGAATGCGACTCAAAAATAAGTACAAATGTTACGTAAAGTATAATTCATAAACGTTGTTTAGAACCTTCAAAGGTAGCCCAGATTTCACCTTTTGTGATTTTTTTGTATATACCACAATACAGATATTGTTCTGAATCAACAGTGTATCCAATACATGCCTGCCTTTATTATCTAAATGAAATTTTGTCTGTTTATTATTCTCATTCTGGCGCATCCATTCAATAACCTGGCATTAAGGTTGACTATTTTCTGTCAACCAAGGGCCATATATCCTAGGCACCAACAATAAGCAAGTAGCACAATTTTATTATGAACTATAGGCCTAAAGAATATTACGTTGAAAATGCTTCTGGCATATTTTAACGATCTAAAATAGCCTACTTTTTTTTTTCACAAAATGAAAAAACTAATACAAGAGAATTTACATATTGATCAAATTCCACGACTAGAAAAACAATATATAAGAAAAAAGGCTCCAAGTCTCAGGCAATAAGTCTACTTCCATAAAAGTCAGTATAAAAAAATTCTTCTTCATTAAAGAATTCTAAACACTCCCTTGGAATTCAATTTAATTAGATTTTTATCAATATTTACAAAAGATCTTAAAGGTGTTTAATAAAATCTGGGAATTTACCTAAATAATTTTCAGTATGATACTGATTTCATAGAAAAATAAAGTAGAGAGCCTAACTCATAGTTTACAGGTGTGTAAGACTTTTATTTCCAATGCATTCTCACACCTGTTATAGTAGTAATAAACATCAGTCTCATGTGCACTGTTCAGTGAAATCACCCACATTATGAAGTCCTCAAAAATATTCTCTTGGGTGTTTTACTTACTTACTACGTAGAGCACCACTGTGCATCTGATAGGTTCCCAATAATTCTTTATTAAATTGTTGAATTTGGTGTAAGATCATAAAAGGCAAAAATTACACTATCTTAGCCTAATTTTGTGCGGACCTTAGAATGAAATCTTGCAGATTTTAAGCAGTCAATAAATGATTGCTGATGAGAAGACTGTAACAATGGGATTAACCATAATTTAAATGTTTTCAAATAGTTTATTTCTGAGAGAGACAAGAGCAGAATTACAAATGAATGGACTCTGGAATCAGTCTTAGGTTCAAACCTGGGTTCTGCCCCTGAGTGGCCATGTGACACGGGGCAAGGTGATAATCCTTGCAGGGTCTCAGTTTTCCCATATCTAAAATCAATCCCCTGATGCTGTTTGCCTCATAAAGCTTTTTTTTTTTTTTCAACGTTTTTTATTTATTTTTGGGACAGACAGAGACAGAGCATGAACGGGGGAGGGGCAGAGAGAGAGGGAGACACAGAATCAGAAACAGGCTCCAGGCTCTGAGCCATCAGCCCAGAGCCTGACGCGGGGCTCGAACTCACGGACCGCGAGATCGTGACCTGGCTGAAGTCGGACGTCCAACCGACTGTGCCACCCAGGCGCCCCTCATAAAGCTTTTTAAAATTGAAAATGATCCAGCATGTGGTGACTGACAGCACCCGGTACAATATACCACATGATGTTCATTTGGGTATGACTTGCCTTAAATTACAAGACCAAAGTGAACTATTTGGCCTGTGGAATTCTACAGCGATTTTCCAGCCCTCTAAAATATTATAAGGATTTTTTTCCCTCCAAAAACTAAACCCATTTGGAGCAGTCTACATGACTGAAGTTCACATTAGTAACGATGACGATTTCCTAACAGGAGAGGGAAGCTGGGTTTGCAGACACTGCAGGCATCACACTGGTGTATTTGTGACATGGTTCTGGCCACAGGGTGTGTACCTCTTTTCACATCCGAAACCTAGGTGACTGACACCCTAATATACAATTTTTACATGTTTCCTGGCCTGAAATAACTATGATTAGGAGCCTTAGGTTAAAAGGGGGATTCTGAGGCTTTCGCAGGGCAATCACAGCTTCAGATGGCAGAGCAGCTGAGAAGAGAAGAGAACAGACCCTTGAGAAAACCACAGGCATCGAGCCTGCTGAGAATGACCAACCTTCTGTGAAAAAAAGTTGTCAAAGACTTGGAAATGGGTAAAAGAGAACACTGGGTATCCTTTCAGTGGAGGGCTGGCTTTGTACAGCCCATTCGCTGGGAACGATCTGATTTTTTTTAATGATCATTTATTTTTGAGAGACAGAGAGACAGAGCTTGAACAGGGGAGGGGCAGAGAGAGGGGGGGACAAAGAATCTGAAGCAGGCTCCAGGCTTTGATCTGTCAGCATTGAGCCTGACGTGGGGCTTGAACTCACTAGCCATGAGATCATGACCTCAGTCGAAGTCAGACGTTTAACCAACTGAGCCACCCAGGCACCCCGGAACTATCTGATTTTAAAAGGATGTGCACCTTTGATTGTCCTGCTGGTCATGAGAGTACATTTTACAATGTTTTTGGGATAAACATTAAATTGTGCAAAACTGATAGCAATGAGAATAATTCTTGTCCACAGCAATGTAAAGTGATTCCTGTTTGATAGAGATACAATTGATTTCCATTCTGTAGAAAAATAACTCCCAACATTTACACTTACTGATTTGCCTTACAGAACACTAGTCAGTTTTGCGTCTATTAGCAAATTCATTTCAGCATTCCTGACTCCGTGTGTGTGTGTGTGTGTGCAAGCATAATATACACTCTTCAAAGTCTCCTTTAACTGACTTTAATATCTTACTGGTTTTCTCATTAAATAATGAGTTAATTAAATATTTAACATAGATTTACATTTGCAGAAAGCCACGATTTCAGATTTTTGAAAATCATAATTTAGTACTTCTGATGAAGAAAGCGTTTTTCCCAGGAAGTGAAATTTATGTGGCAGAAAGAGGCTTTTAGTTTTGTCCAGAATGATCTGTTTCTTTAAAAGGGAGCAAAAGAGAAGTGAAACAAATGTCAAAACGTTTTAACAGCTATTGTATTTAGGTAATGAATGAATGAGTGTAAACTATTTTATGTACTTTCTTTATGACTGAAATGTTTCGTAACTTAATATTTTTAAATATTTTGTAAAAAGTAGTTGGAGGGTGCGTGGGTGGCTCAGTCAGTTAAACGTCCAACTCTTGATTTCGGCTCAGGTCATGATCTCAGGGTTCATGGGATCCAACCCCATGTCAGGCCCCTTGCTGAGAGGGAGGAGCCTGGGATTCTTTCTCCCTCTTTGCCCCTCTCCCACTCATTCTCTCTCTCTCTCTCTCTCTCTCTCTCTCTCTCTCTCTCTCTCTCTCTCTCTCTCTCTCTCTCACACACACACACACACACACACACACACAATAAATAAACATTAAAAAAAAAAAAAGAACTGGGGCTCCTGGGTGGCGCAGTCGGTTAAGCGTCCGACTTCAGCCAGGTCACGATCTCGCGGTCTGTGAGTTCGAGCCCCGCGTCAGGCTCTGGGCTGATGGCTCGGAGCCTGGAGCCTGTTTCCGATTCTGTGTCTCCCTCTCTCTCTGCCCCTCCCCCGTTCATGCTCTGTCTCTCTCTGTCCCAAAAATAAATTAAAAACGTTGAAAAAAAAATTAAAAAAAAAAAAAAAAAAAGAACTAGTTGGGTGGAAAGAATGGGAGTGCACGTAACTCCTGACTTCTTTAGCATCAGTTTTTTCCCATGGAAACAGATACATGTGATAAGCTTCTATTTTTCTGCAGATCTACGCCTGCTTCTCTTTCATGACTCTTCATGCATCCATCACAGTAAGAGGCATATCAAAGGCAACTGATAAGTGCTTATGGAATTGAATTACTGAGAATACATGCTCTAACATTAGAGGAAAGTGACTCAAACTCAGGAGGCAGAATTTCTTAGGGAACCACAGAAAGAAACTCTCCCCAGGCTAAGTTGTAAACCAAGCTCTTGGGTTCCCTCGAGAGAAAGGCTTGTTTTGGTCTACCCCTTGGCAGTCCTTCTGATGAACCATGTCCAGAAAATAGCCTACAATTTGCCTGGAGACAGCCCATTTATAGCTCCAGTCCAAGCAACTGGCAACCAGGACTCAGCCCAGGCTAGAAGCTCCCTCTTTGGTACTCATAGAGAAATGTCAAAGGGAGCTTTCTGATGGGCTATTTTATAAGATGATTAACTAGAAGTCACTGAAATTTGTTAGCAAGAGGAGACCAGAAGTCAAGTCTCGAGTCTCATGACCATGACTCTTCCTCATAATAATCCTACCACCATGGACTGAGATGTTAGCGCTGATCCTCTTAAATAGCAAATGTGCTTGGAAATGCTTTTCATGCAGGGGATAGTGTGACATAGTGGAAAAACCACCTCAATCTAGAAGTCAGAAGACCTGAGTTCAACTCCTACTCAGCCATTTGATTTATTCTGGCCAAATCACATACCCTCTCAAAGGAAGCGCTTCCTCAACTGTAAAATATAGATAGTTACTTGGCCACATCTATTTATTTTATAGAGCTAATAAGATTAGCAAAAGAGGATGACATTGCACAGGACAACATATATTTATATTATCATTCTGATCTAGCCAAATAAAATCACCCGCACCCCAACATAACCAAACTATAAATTGAAAAATTCCTAGCTGAAGGTAAAAGCATGGCCCCTGTTCAGCAGGAACCACACTCCTTGTCCTGGCTGCCCTGGCTGTAAGCTGATATTTATCACAATAAACACATGTAAAACCTTGGGTTGTGAGTAACGTGTTATGCGAGTTTTCCACAAGATGAGCAAACATTTCTAATAAATTTTAACTCGATAAACAAGCGATGTCTCATAACACTAGTACGTGATGCCAAATGTCACATGATCACAACTGAGCCAATGGTTCTTGAAATTCACTTTGTTATACAAGTGCTTTGGATTACAAGCATGTTTCTGGGATGAATTACGCTCGCAAACCAAGGCTTTACTGTATTAGAAAAATTAATTGTGACACAAAGACGTATTTGCCATGTAATAGTCTGGGTTTACTTCTTCTTTTTTTTTTTTTTTTTTTTTTTTTTAATTTTTTTTTTCAACGTTTTTTATTTATTTTTGGGACAGACAGAGACAGAGCATGAACGGGGGAGGGGCAGAGAGAGAGGGAGACACAGAATCGGAAACAGGCTCCAGGCTCTGAGCCATCAGCCCAGAGCCTGACGCGGGGCTCGAACTCACGGACCGCGAGATCGTGACCTGGCTGAAGTCGGACGCTTAACCGACTGCGCCACCCAGGCGCCCCTGGGTTTACTTCTTCTTAGATGACTTTTTTTTATTATTTAAAAAAAATTTTTTTTAATGTTTTTATTTATTTTTGAGACAGAGAGAGACAGAGCATGAGCAGGGGAGGGGCAGAGAGAGAGGGAGACACAGAATCTGAAACAGGCTCCAGGCTCTGAGCGGTCAGCACAGAGCCTGACGTAGGGCTCGAACTCATGGACTGTGAGATCATGACCTGAGCTGAAGTCGGACACTTAACCGACTGAGCCACCCAGGCGCCCCCTCCTTCGATGACTTTTTAATAAGAAATAGGGGTAACCAAGATTTCTAAAGGAGAATGAAATCTTTGGCTTAGGCAAATACCTGGTTTGACATGGTTTGGAGTCAAAGAACACATGGCCTGAAGTTCATGGATATTCACTCGGGTGGCTCTCCTAGGAGTTCTTAGAGGCAACTAAAAGTGTTGGAGAATAGTGATATAATTGGCCACAACCATTTTAAGAGACTTGCTGTACAAAGAAATATAACTTCCTTTCTGTATGAATCATGTACCAAAGGCAACTGCTTTCCTCATTGCTGATGACCTACCATAACAGAAAATGTTTGCTTGTAATGGAATGTTTTCTGTCACCTTGTGCAACCTGTGGCATTTAAGTGACACAGATCAGCTCTGCTATGAATTTTAGTAGGAGATGCTGTTAACATTTAAATTTTCTCTTCTCCCTTCTGTCTCCCCTAAGAAAATTACCACGATGTAGCCTGCATTATGTATCTCTTGGTTTTTGTTTTCTTTTGAAAAAAAAAACACACACACTATAAAATAAAACTTACATAAGATGCAAGTACTCACTTTAAAAAATTTTTGGAATAATTAGATAAGACCTTAAGAATCAGCACTGTCTTATACCCTTTCTCCTTTTCCAACAATCTGGCACATATTTTGATCAGTTCCTTTAACTAACATCACCAGCCAGAGAGAAAAGCTAATACACTAAAACAGCTAAGGAAACCAATGTATTAGTATCGCCAGTGGATTTTTTAAGTTTTACAATTTTGCTTTGCTTTCCTTTTTTGTTCTTATATACCGCTAATAAAATTTACTAATTTAATTTTGCTCCCTGATAATAATGGTATCTTTCTTAAATACGGCCTGTCTCCCCACTTACCTATATCCAAATTACGGGACGACAAGGCTGTTTTCAAGAAGCACCCTTCCCAAGGCTGTGGGTTCCGGATTTCTTCCCGCCATCCACAGAGCTGTGGGTTCCTGCAACACTGCTCCCCCGCCCCTCCATTTACCACACTCTCAACTTCCATCTCAGCCCACGCAGAGTGGAGTGGGGTCTGAAGGGACTACTTGGGGCAACAACTTGGAAAGCAGAAACAACTGATACCTGTTGGTGGAGATTTGCACATTCATTGGGCTTTGCGCGTGTCAATCCCCCACTGCTTCACAAAGAAGCCCTGAACCAATTTTGTCCTACAAACCTGAAACGGGAACTGAACGGGCCTCTACCCAGGCCTCTGAAACAGGAAGCAGGGGACAGTCCCTGTAGCCACCAGAGGGGAACTGACCTGTAGCAGAAAACTCCCAGAAGCCTGGCGGGAGCCGGCGCCACTGGTGAGACAAGGCTACACTGTGCACTTATAATTAGGCTTCACCTAGAGGTGCAACCCACTCAAACTACCAACTGATGAATGTCTCAAGCAGACCAAAGGTGAGGAAAGAAATCAGGATCCCAAGAACCTGGAAAGCAGGGCAGTCACGACAATCGGCAGTTGACAACGTGGGGTAAGAAATGAGTGCTCTAAAAACATTTATTTTTGTGCTTCGGGATTTTCTTTTTAACTTTACTTTTTTCCAATTTTCTAGTAATACCCTTTTTGGAAAATTACAACTGACCAGTCATCCAAAAACAAAACAAAACAAAACAAAAGAGGAAGCCTGGGGCTCTGCATTCATAGTGGGCAGTCAGCAACTGTCCTAGTAATATGCCAGCAAAAAGTTAAAAGCCCAGAGAACAGCCATGTATGGAGCACCACCGGGATTTTTTTTTAAAATACCTTCTTAACCAGAGGTTTTCCTTATGAGTTTGTCTCTGTTTGCTCTACTGATAGTTTTGCTAAGGCTTATTTCTTGCACAGAGAAGCAGTGACTTAGTATGAAGGGACTAAAAGGTGGTTTAGATCAGAGGTTGCCAAAACATTGCTCTGTTGATTGGTAACATCAAGTTTTCACTCATCCTTGGGGAAATGGAGAAAGAAGAATAATAGTGAGTTTTCTCATACATTTACTATATGTAAAGAACTGTTCTTTATTCTAAGGTTATGCCTTTCCTAATTGAATACAAAAATGTCTTTTCTTTTTAAGAAATCGTGGCAATAAGTGACTGGTTGCCGAGTTTTCTGTCCTTCTCTATTCAATATCCTTACTTGGGAACATTAAAGGTCGACAAACACATGTCAGTTTTCCAATTTTTTTTAACTAGTCCGTGGGAACCACTATTTAAGAAATGCACTGACAGGGCAGAGCCAGCTTCAGATCTTCTGTCTCCCTGTCTCTGCCCCTCCCCCCATCTGTGTCTCTCAAAAACAGTAAAACATAAAAATTAATTATATATAAAAAAGAAATACAGATTTCACCCTCTCCCTCAAAGTATAGGAGGCTATATATACCAAAGCATCCCTGGATTTAAAAGTAGAAAATGCAGAAGTGGGCTAGAAGACTTCTCAGTCTGGGATAGACAGGAGACAAAGGTTGTGTTTGTTTTGTTTTGGTTTTTTTTTTTTTTTTTTTTTAATTTTTTTTTTTCAACGTTTTTTATTTATTTTTGGGACAGAGAGAGACAGAGCATGAACGGGGGAGGGGCAGAGAGAGAGGGAGACACAGAATCGGAAACAGGCTCCAGGCTCCAAGCCGTCAGCCCAGAGCCTGACGCGGGGCTCGAACTCACGGACCGTGAGATCGTGACCTGGCTGAAGTCGGACGCTTAACCGACTGCGCCACCCAGGCGCCCCTGTTTTGCTTTTTATCAAATAAGACTGGAAGTCTTGCTGGGAGCAAGTGGAACCAAAGCCCAGAAACTTCAGATGCCTCTCCAATGACATAACCTAAATGGGTAACTTTCATCCTGACCCGAGCAAAGCAGAAACATAATACACATGAGAATATAAAAACCAAGTCTTACCATTTCAACCAGCATGTGTTTCCTTTCTGTTTTCCATGAGTACTACAGGGTGAAGGGCTGAGGAAGAGACTGCCATCTGCAGTAAGCCTGGTGAGGACCCCGGTGGATGAGGGAGTGAAAAGCCCTGAGCAGAGCAATGGTCCTGGGTCTCACATCAACAGGACATTGAGAGCCATAATTATAAGGTCAGGAGGGCGAGAAGCTTGAAAGAGGTGAAAGTGTTAATGAATGCATCCCCTGCTGGCATTACTTCTTGGCCAAGTCACCAAGGGTCAAGTCCCCTACTCAGTCTCCCTCCTCTCCCTGCAGCCTTCCAAGCCTTCCTTTGTCCTCTAGGTCACCATATTGCCTCCTCTCATCCTCACCAATCCAAAGAGATGTTCCTACATCTGGCCAGATGCTACCAGAAACTAGATGAAAGCAAAAGTGACTGGGTCTAACATAAGGAAAGGTATGTTCAAAGTCCCAGTTTTCAGTCCTAGGAACATAATTTTCCAGAATGTTTCAAGTGGTGGGTAGGTTTTGGGGTGTCTGGATGGCTCAGTTAGTTAAGCATCCGACTCTGGCTCAGGTCATAATCTCACAGTTTGTGGGTTCGAGCCCCACGTCGGGCTCTGTGGTGAAAGCTCAGAGCCTGGAGCCTGCTTCAGATTCTGTGTCTCCCTCTCTCTCTGCCCCTCCTCCTCTCAAGGTCTGTCTCTCTCTGTCTCAAAAATAAGAAATAATTCTTCTTTAAGAAAAAGTAAAAAGTAACGTGGTGAGTGGGTTTCATGTTTCAAGTACACTGAGTTAACAAGGCTTCTCACAGGCTAGTCCCAGAATCTAAGCAACACCTCTAAGCCTGTTTCTAAACAAAGTGTGCTCCCGGTTCCAAGCGGCAACTTTACGTCATTTCACCTGAATGAACGAATATAATCTCTTTATGGTTCAGTTTCCTTACAATCAAAAAGGGGGGAACAATAAAGCCTACTCTAGCTATACTTCACAGAACTGATGTTCATTAAAAAAAATTTTTTTGAGATGCTGTCAGATGGAACTGTCTACCTGAACGGAGTAGCTCTGTATCACTAATGTATCATTGCTATCTCTTCACTTTTATAGAAACTGACTGCCTACAATGCAGGGGGCTGGGAAGGGGTGTTGTTAGCTTGCCATTTGCCATCTGTGAGTAATAGTCTCATACACGTAAATATGACGATTTTCACAAAAGCTTCGGTAGAACATTAGTTTCCTCTCAGAACAGGAATGAAAGAGAGAATGACAAGTGTAGTCAAAGAACGAACTAGATTATGGTTAAACAATAATCAAATAGGGAAAAGCTTCAACTGCCATCTATTCTTTAAAAAGACCCTGGTACACACAGATAGGGAGAAGCTGATAAAAATGTAACCCAGCTTTAAGTTCTTGTCCAGTCCAGTAAACTGAGCTGTTCCAAGTTAAGTAGCCCTTATTCACCCTTCCAACTCAGTTCAGCTGTCACCTCTGAACCTGCCCTCCCCCTAGTTTGACTCTAGAATGTCTCCTGGGACCCAAGGCATTCTGTAAGGATCTTCGCAGAGGCCTGCTGCAGCCAGACTTGATGTCTGCCCTTTCCACTCACCCTGAACTCCTTGAGGGGCCGAGGACATGATATATACAAGCAGTTGATTCACCTCTAAGGACTGAAATAAGTCATTTGGTATTAATGTAATTTATGTATATAAATGTATGTATTTATATGTAACGTATAATGTAATTCATTTTGTATTAATTTAATTTTAAAGTACAGAATTTAACAGAGCAATTATTCTAACCTTCCACTCTTTTTGGAGATTTAAAAAAAAACTTGTAACATTTATTTATTTTTTAATGTTTATTTATTTTTTGAGGTGAGGGGGCACTAGTGGAGAAGGGGTAGAGAGAGAAGGACAGAATCTGAAGCAGGCCCCAGAGGCTCTGGGCTGTCAGCACAGAAGCCGACACAGGCTCTAACTCACCAACCAAGAGATCATGACCTGAGCCAAAGTCAGACGCTTAACCAACTGAGCCACCCAGGTGTCCCTATTCATTTAGTTTTGAGAGAGAGAGAAAGAGTCTGAGCAGGGGAGGGACAGAGAAAGAAACAGAGAGACAGAGTCTAAAGCAGGCTCTGGGCTCCGAGCTGTCAGCAAAGGGCCCAATGCGGAGGCTGAAGCCATGAACCATAAGATCATGACCTGAGCCAGAGTTGGACGCTTAACCAACTGGGCCACCCAGCATCCCACTTTGCTCCAAATTACAGAAGAACCAAAGGCCAGAATCCAGATCTGGACACTCTTGTTCTGATGCTCTGTCCCAGCATACCATGCTGCCCTACCTTTGCAAACTCGAGGGATTAAATGGGGGAATCTTAGAAATGTAGTTCTGGGCTCCTGGGTAGCTCAGTCAGCTGAGTGACCGACTGCGACTCAGGTCATGATTTCACGTTTTGAGTTTGAGCCCCACACTGGGCTCTCTGCTGTCAGGGCAGGATCCCCTGACCCCTCTCTCTCCACCCTCCCCTCCTTGTGCTCTCTCCCTCAAAGATAAATACACATCTAAAAAAATACTTAAAAAAAAGAAGAAAGAAAGAAATTTAGTTCGATTTTCCCCTCCACATCAGACCCTTGTCAAGCCTACAGGCTTTCGGAGGAGATGAAGGGCTCTGTTCATAATTCCACACTTTGGAGAAGAGCCAGGATGAAAACTCAGATCTAACTTGAGGGACTCTGCTCTTCTGAGTATATCTTGGGGATTCAATTTCCAAATGAAGGTAGTAAATGTAGGCAGAACAAAAGATAGCATGGCACAGGGGCCAAAAATCTTGCCAGGCCTGTTTCTGTACAGCTTGCAACCTGAGAATGGTTTTTTTTTTTTTTTACGTTTTTAAATGGTTGAAAAATAATTGAAAGAATACTTATTTTGTGAAGTAAATGAAATTGAAATCTCAGGATTCACTAATAAAATTTTACTGGAACCCAGCCACAATCACTTGTTTAGGTACTGAGCTGGCTGCTGTCGTAACAACTACAGAGTTGAGTAGCTGTGAGAGAGACCTCCCGCAAAGTCTAAAATATTTGCCATCTGGCCCTTTACAGAAAAACGTGTCCCTGGTGGAGGAGGAGTAAGTGCTCTCTCAGAAATCAGAAGACAAGTTCGACCACCCTCAGACTCTTGGCAGCTCTCAGCTGAGAAAGACAAAGGGTTTGGCCAAAATTGCTACCGTCATCATTCTGTCACATCTTCGGTGCGAATGAGAGGGCTCAGAGTTCATGTCACGCACACGGGAAAGGGTGAAACTGGGGCCTGTCCAGGTTGAATGAAGCAGCAGATGAGATAGAGCTGGCTTGGAAACATAGGTCTTCCCACAGGGTGTCCTCCTCACTATTCCACACTGCCCTTGGATGGCTTGTGAGGTCCCTGGCAGCTCTCCATCACATGATTCCAAGATAGGGAGCTTCCTTTGACCCTGGGAGTAAATCAGCCCAGCTAAATGGGGGCAGCAAGGGCAAAGATGACCTTCAAGAGTCAGCCACCTGAAGTAGACTCCTGCATTGACCAGTTACCACCTCTGAGTCCAGGCCAGTCATGGAGCCCTTGGTTTTCTCCTCTAAGAAGGATAGGAAGTATTTCCTTCTCAGGCTTGTTTGCAGAATTTAGCAAGATACAGTTCAAGTGTCGGTTCCCTTGTAATCTTCCTCTCTCCCTTTCCCACAAACAGTATTTGGAGAATAAACAGTAAGTGAGCCTTGTTAGGAAACTTTCTTTCAAATTAGCTTAGAGTTTAAGATTTTTTTTTTTTTACAGAGTCTTATAAAAAATACTGAATCTATCTGTGCAATAAAAATAGGCTCAGTATTTGCTTGGGTGTTTTCCTCACATATCTTTCAGTTCTTTGAAGCTTCTTCCAAATTATAAGCCAAAAATAAGAGTGCTGTAATTTTTAGAAAAAGTTACGTGTATGCAATTTTTATAGCAAGTCAAAGAACTAAGCTATAATACATCATACTCATGTTCAGTTATGAAGACCAAGACTGTAAAAAAAAAATACCAGCACCAGAAAGCCCTAGTTTATTTAGTCTGGTTTCCTTAACATGAAGTTCTTCTTGTTCTTAAAATATTCAGCTTTGGCTGAATTCCAAAGCTGACATAAGCCTACTTCAGGTGTTTTGAAGAGACTAAAGAGAATCAGAACTGAAAGCAAAATTGGAGAATAAAACCTTTTATGTGATCACAAATGCAAGAACCTTATTGTTTGAAACCACCATTAAATCAAATTTTCCGCCCACACTTACAAAAATAAATATGTATATATTTTCATATTTGGTTGCGCAGGGTACTGAAGGTTAATTTCAATAGCATGTTACTATTCCTAACATTAGCCAATAGATAGCTAATTGCATCAGTCACTGGAACTGCAATGACACTTTCTGAAATCGGTGATAGGTTGAGAAGATTTTTATGGACTTTTTATGGATTATGCTAGCGATCACTTTAACAGCCAAGCTAATCTTAGTTATGAAAATAGCATATAGAATTTTAAACAGTGTTAAATTATGTACTTTCCAGCCCATCATGGTGTATATGCGGTAATGAAAAAAAAAAATCCTCTCAAAAGATACCACATAAGTTTAGTGCAAGCTACAAGCTTATGGCTTTTGGAAGTAATTCCTTGGAAGTTCAAATTGGTAAGACTGGAACATTCAAGCCACTAAACTTGTTAAAGTAAAATGACTTGGGAAGATCACGACACGTCATGCAAATTCGTATGGATACACTCTGTGAGCAGCGGGCTGCGTGGTTTCTGTACTCCCAAAACTACACAGAAAGAAACAAATGAGAGCGTCATCTAAAAGTCACAGGTATATATAGAAGGAAAATATGGGCCAAAAGTAACAGAAGAGAAACCAGGACACCAAATGCTGAAGGCCTGATTGGAGTAATATCTCGCCCTGTTGAAGAACTTAAAAGTTCTTTATTAGGACCGCAGGGACCCAGAGCTCCAGCGCGGGCCAGTGGGTGAGCCTGGCACAAACACACAGGATCTTGCACCAGCACCCACTCTCTCCCAGAAGCGGCGAGCTCTAGGAGCGGTCACGCAGCGCCGCTCGCTGCCCTTAAGGTGGGGCAAGAAGTAAGTAAGTAGGAAGCACGCTTGGAGCCCAGTAAAACGTTTCCCCCCCTGCTGCGGCCAGGGAAAACGTGGCACCTGGCCGTGGAAGACGGGGAAGGGGTTGCACACGCACCTGCATTGTAGAAACGATCCAGCACCGCGGTTTCCCCAAAGTCCAGTTTACCAAAATGCACGGTCTCCAGGGTGGCGCCCACCGTCTCGCACGCCTCCCGCAGGCTCTGCAGGGCCTCGCTCTCGGCCATCACCAGCTGCCCCTGGCTCGCTTCGTTGATCACATACGCCACCGTGGTCCGTCGGCCGCCTCCGCCACCAGAGTTGCCCCGGCACCGGGTGGCGCTGCTCCCAGAGGTGGCAGCGGGACACCCGGTGCCCGGGGCGGCGGCACTCTCCACGTTCCAGAAGCTGCCCGGCGGCGGCGGTGGTAGCTGGCTCTCCTCGCCCTCGGCCGCCGCCGCCGCTGCTCCCCTCCGGCAGCTGCCGCCCTCAGCCAAGGGTGGCACGGAGAAAGTGATGCCCTCGCCCGCCTCCACGCTCATCTCTCCCGGCCGGGCTGCGGCGGCGTCCCCCGCCCAGCCGCACCGTCTGGCCAGCCACAGCTCGGGGCTGCTCCGTGCGCGCCGGGCTAAGCAGCTGCCATCGCGAGTCGCGCCTTCCGCGCCGCGCCGCCGCCTCCTCTCAGGCGCCCTTTCCCCCGAAGGGACGCCGCTGCCCGGCGGCGGCTCGCCCCTCCTCGGCGCCTCCGTGGCCGCGCCGCTCGTCCGAGGCAGGGTGTAGAGTACAAGGGGTGGGGACGCCAGGTTGAGCGGGAAGGGACAGCGCTTCCTTCTCTTGGCGGGCAGACAAGTCGGCTCGCAAACCTGCGCCGCGGTGCAGCTCAAGGGCGCCGCGCTCGGGGTGCGGTGCGCCCTGGCCACCGGGCGCGCGGCCCCGGCTCCTTTGGTGCCGGGCGCTGGGAGGAGCCGGGGAGGGTGCCCGCTGGGTGGGGAGCTACCTGGCCAGCACCTCACGGGCGGGCAGGCTCTCCAGGCTGCGTCCCGGAACAGCAGCAGCCGCAGCCGCAAGGACCCGCCTCCCTCCTCGGCGGCAGCTCCCCTTCATCTGCTCTATTTCCTCCTCCTCCCCTGGCCTCGTTTCTCCACCGAGCGCGCCGGAGCCGCTGCGTCCGAGCGCCAACCTCGCCGCGGGAGTCTCTCCGCTCTTTGCAGCCGCTCGCCCTGTCGGCCACCGGCTGCTGCCGCCCACTCGTCGCGGCACCGGAGAGTCAGGGCCCGCCCCGGGGGAGGGCGCTGCTGGGAAGCTCGAGCCCGGACGAAGTCGACCGCGCAGTGGCTCGCGGACTTCGGCTGGGCCCGGAGCGCTGCGCCGGACCGGGTTTCTTCGCCGTCACCCACCCGACGCGCACCTAAAAAGACCCGGAGTGAGCCAAAGGCCGAAACGCATGCGACGGCAGCGCAAAGAAAGTCTCTCCTGCGAACACTCGGGGCTCCGGAGCTAGTCCGCGAGGCGTTTGCAGCGGTCCCCGTGGCCACGGCGCCCCCCTCCGGCGCCTGCCGGGCTAGCTCTGCGCGCGGTCTGGTACAGCGCGGGGAGGCCCGCGTTGCGCAAGGCTGGAGAATTTCGACCAGCGTCCCGCAGCCGGGGCCTAAAGTGGACGAGGATTCCTGACCGTGGCGCTGCGGAAGTGGCCGGCATAACTGATCAGGTCTGCCTCTGCTACTTTTCATGTAAAACATTCTAGTAGCTATGTTAGCAGTAATGAGAAATTGATTAGTTCCAACTGCTGAAGGACTTAGCACTCTTATTTAGGGTTTTAAAGCACCCCCTCGCCCCCCCCCCCACGGCCCCTGCTCGCCCCATATACTTTCTGGAGATAGAATAAGGGGTTTGTATCCCACTCCGCAAAGCATCATCCAATGAAAGGAGGAAATTAAGTGACATTTTTTTTTTTTTAATTGCACCACGGCGGGGGAGGGGGAAGGATACCTGGATTGCTTAAAAGCGATGAAAAGGAAGAAATCTACTTATTTGGAGAGCAAATAAGTTTTCAGACAACTTCTCCAAAATGTTCTATGTGTTAGGAAAACTGGTGAAAGCTGCAGTGAAGTAACAATTTTGGACTTCCCATCTCAGAGGTGGGAACCAAGATAAGTGAGGTCTCTGAATAAAGTAGAGTAATGCAAATTATCAATGCAAATTCAAGCGTAGAAGAAAAGGAAGGATGAAACAGTTGAGTAGTAGAGTTAAAAGAGGGAAGGAAATAGTAATGAGGAAAAACACCTCGCAGCTACACAAATGTAGTCTTAACGAAGCCATGTGACCTTAGCTTTTTCTAAAGGTGTGTAAAATGATAAAAGTAAATTTGTAGTAAGGAAGTTACATGTCACCTGGGATCTATATGACCCTCGTCTGCTTTAGGACTCGATCTCATTAGGAAAGTATGTGTTTAGTGAAGCAAAATACTGACAGGCTACTAGTAGTTACATACCTTCTTTATTTCCAACAACTTGTCAAACCTCGAAACTCCTGTGGGAGTAAATAATCCTCCACCCCATCCTAGCCTGAAACAATACATACTAGAAGTTCATTAGGACCATGTCTGGAAAACTAAAATACCTAAATTCTCAAATTGCATTCTGTTACACAAATAAGGTCAGGTCTAACATTATGTATAAAACCATCTTCTAAAGCCCATACCTTTTTAGATCACTTAGCTTTTGCCCCCCTTCCAGATCTTTTCAGAGCCATTTTTCATACACACAATTTTTGTCTTTGTTTTACTTTGTTTTGTTTTACTTTGAATTAATTTAATAACTTGAAAGATGTTAGGGATTGCTGGCACCCAAACCCCAGTGCAATGATGAAAGACTGCTTCTAGTTGGTACTAAGGCCGTCTCACTACCTAAATATGGCAAGGTTTAACTAATGTAAGTTACATACCATGTATTGGATTGAACCATATGAATTTACACTTTTATAGCTGATAAACAGTCAAATATGCCTAAACTCAGATGGCTCAACTTATAACTGAGATTTGGGGCCTATGTGGAGGCAGAGAGGACAGGTGTAGCACTGAGTCTCAGTCTACTCTTAGCTTGCCAAGCCTGGCTCAGAGTGTCCTGAAGGAATGAAAGCCTTCTTGTAATTGGATTACCCAGAAGTAGCAATTTGTGGTTTTGCAATTTGTCTCTAAAGAAGAAGCACTTTTTCTAATCCAAAAGGACAACTAATATGGTAATGGTGAACAGCAGAAAAATTGTCTATCTTGGGTTTTCAGGTTTGTTCTTGAAGAGGCAAAATGGTGAATTTTAAGCCTAAAATGGACGAGGGTCTCCTAGCTAGCTAGCTTTTGTTTTAGACAAGTTTACCTTTCTCTGTATCCTCAGGTAAGATAAATGGGAATACAATATAGTCTTAATTACAAAAAGTATTTAAATATCAGAGAGTCACTAATTTAAGTATCAGAAAATCAAAAGTAAGAAAAGTAGCAGAAATCAATAAGGAAGCCAGTAAGAAGTATCAAGCAACTGGGATGAATACATAATTTAATTGATTGCTAAATTTAACTCTGTGTATTTGGCTGCCCAAATAAAAAGAAAACACATAAAGAGTACATATATTCATTCATATGAAGAGTCAAGTCTTGTGCTGGCATTGAACTCTATAAAGACTTTATTACTGGGGCGCCTGGGTGGCGCAGTCGGTTAAGCGTCCGACTTCAGCCAGGTCACGATCTCGCGGTCCGTGAGTTCGAGCCCCGCGTCGGGCTCTGGGCTGATGGCTCAGAGCCTGGAGCCTGTTTCCGCTTCTGTGCCTCCCTCTCTCTCTGCCCCTCCCCCGTTCATGCTCTGTCTCTGTCTGTCCCAAAAATAAATAAAAAACGTTGAAAAAAAAAAAATTAAAAAAAAAAAAAAAAGACTTTATTACTTACATAGAATCTGATATAGAGTACATTGAGCAATACAATTGAATATGGATTTCTAAAAAGTTATATATGTTTCGGGGCGCCTGGGTGGCTCAGTCGGTTAAGCGGCCGACTTCGGCTCAGGTCATGATCTCACGGTCCGTGAGTCCGAGCCCCGCGTCTGTGCTGACGGCTCAGAGCCTGGAGCCTGTTTCGGATTCTGTGTCTCCCTCTCTCTGACCCTCCCCTGTTCATGCTCTGTCTCTCCCTGTCTCAAAAATAAATAAAAATGTAAAAAAAAAAAAAATTAAAAAAAAAAAGTTATATATGTTCTTCAAATTTATATTTAATATTGTTAGAAACCAAGAACATAATATTAAATATTAATTCAATGAAACCTAAAATAAGAGGAACCTAAAATAATATAAATCAGATGCAATACTTTCTGGTTATATTACCTTAATAAATTGGTAGAATTGAGGGTATTATGTAACTCACTGAAGCTCATAACTTAGCATTCTGTATCAAGGAAAGAAGGAACCCAAGGTGGGGGTACCTCCATGGCTCAGTCAGTTAAGCATCTGACTCTATTTTAGCTCAGGTCATGATTTCACTGTCCTGAGTTCAAGCCCCACGTTGGGCTCTACGCTAAGGGTAGAGCCTGCTTGGGATTCTCTCTCTCTGCCCCTCTTCCCACTCATGCTGGTTTGAGCTTGTGCATTTTTTTTTCTCTCTCTCAAAATAAATAAATAAACATTTAAAAAAGAAGAAGAAAAAGGAGCCCAACAGAAAAGAGAAGTAACATTGCTTAGATCCTAGCACAAATAGCAGCTTCTTTACAAGCTTTTCAGGGATTGAATCACAGTTAGTGAATACTAGAATCATAATATCATAAAGATTCTATGACAGGTACCGGATGGCTCAGTCAGTTGAGCGTCCGACTTTGGCTCAGGTCATGATCTCACAGTTTGTGAGTTCGAGCCCCACATAGGGCTAGTTGCTATCAGCCTGTCAGCAGAGCCTGCTTTGGATCTATTCTCTGCCCCCCCTCCCCCCCCACCGTACTTGCGCTCGCCCAAAACTAAACTTTTTTTAAAAATTTTTTTAATGTTTATTTATTTTTGAGAGACAGACACAGCATGAGCAGAAGAGGGGCAGAGAGAGAGAGAAGGAGACCCAGAATATGAAACAGGTTCCAGGCTCTGAGCTGGCAGCACAGAGCCCAATGTGGGGCTCGAACTCACGAGCTGTAAGATCATGACCCAAGCCAAAGTTGGATGCTCAACCGACTGAGCCACCCAGGCGCCCCAAAAAACTGAATTTTTTTTAAAAAAGATTCTATGATATCTTTATACCTTTAAAAGGCATGGCACCAAACTGAGACTCATGTTGTCACTCAGAGTCTATTCTACTGCTTCTTAAAACTGGGTCTTGGGATATATCTGAGAACACAACAGGTAGAGCAAAGAATTTTCCTAATAAAGAGCTAGAGAAATACAAGGGAGAAATTTCTGCTTCTGATGATGACAGATTAGACATTTGAATAAGCCTAAGAATGCTGAACAAAATTTGAAATTTAAAATAAAGTGATGAAAACACTAATGAGGTAATGAGGAACTATCTGACCAGATTCTGGAAGAGAGGCCAGAGATCCACATGGTGTTTTCACAGTTGGGACTGCTTTTGGCCTGGCAGGGTTTTTTTTTTTTTTTTTTTTTTTTTGCGAGTGTGAATTAGGCAGCTAAAAGGCTGAACTACATTTTTGACAACATCTGGAAGGGCAAAAGCCAAGGATGATATAGTCAGGAAGTAGGGATGAATTAAAAGTAAAATGACCTTTACATGGACAACACCCTGCCTCCAGATATCAGAGTAGCCCACACAAAAAAAGTCTCAAACCCTGAAATTGGATTAAGGTAATTCCAGGCATTCAACAAACAAAATTCACTCCAGAGAAAGATAACATCATCCTGGGACTTTATGAGTCACCTCAGGCTGGCTTTGTTCCTCAACAGGAAGTCATTGTTCTTCTGAAAAGGGGGGTGGGTGGGGGAACAGATCCTATAGGATCCACTTACTTACAGGGCCTTGTAACTGTCTCTCACCTTGTCCTCTGGCACCTAGAAATGATGAAACCACTAGCCCCATCCCCCCCCCCCCCCCCCCCCCCGCATTCCTGCACAATCCTTAGAAGCTTCCCTTGTACCTTTGTAATTCATTCGTCTCCATACCTTTGTAATTCCATACCTTTGTAATTCATTCGTCTCTCTGCAAATAAACCCAGCTCAAATTATCTTGTTTCCTGTTGACTCTGATAACTACTAATGAGCTTTTAGAAATGAGAAAGCTAACTTTACCTCTTTGGGCCTGTTTTCTCGCTGTGTTGAATTGGATTAAACTGAAAATCCTTTGAAGCTCTAATGTGCTGTGTTTTCAGTTGAAATACCAGTGCTTACACTGAGTTGAAATGTGTAAAGAACAAAAATACTACTGGGTCACAAAGTAGTAGTTGGGGGAACTTTCTCTTTATAGAAATACTTTAGCTAATACACATAACAAGCCTAAGGTAGTTAGAACATCACCAGTGTGAAACTTTTAATGAATTTGGATCCAGGTATGGATCATCAATAGTCACTAACATCACTAAAAGAGAGAACCAGATATTTGCTTCCTGATGGAAAACACACCACCAGTTATGACGTAGTCAGACCAAAAATAGTGGGTGTGAATCTCATCTCCTCAAAGTCCTAAAATCCAAGGCTGAGATTCTACAACTAATGCCCAGAAATACAGAGGACCAAAATGGGTTAAAATATTCTGGAAATGCGGGGCGCCTGGGTGGCTCAGTCGGTTAAGCGTCCGACTTGGGCTCAGGTCGTGATCTCGCAGTCTGTGAGTTCGAACCCCGCGTCGGGCTCTGTGTTGACCGCTTGGACCCTGTTTCAGATTCTGTGTCTCCCTCTCTCTCTCTGACCCTCCCCTGTTCATGCTCTGTCTCTCTCTGTCTCAAAAATAAATAAAGGTTAAAAAAAATTTAAAAAAAAAATTCTGGAAATGCAACTTGTAGAATCTAAACTGTAGGAAACTCTGTAAGACAAACAGCTCATTTTCTTACACTAATAAGTTACTATCACTGTAACTGATGCTTGAGTTCCTTTTCTAGTGATGATACGGTCAAATGTGTGTTAGGGCCACTTCCAGTTGAAAAAGTAAGTGCCCGTCACCACACTAACGGCTTTACATGCATATCTCAAGTCTCCCATTAGATAAGTCCAGAGGAAAAAGGTTACCCAATGTCAGACGAGGAGTTAGTAATAAAACCACGGTTTCAATCCAGAAACTATGCTATTATCTACTGCTCCTTGTCATAATGAAAGGATAAGATCATTGCTTCAGAAAATATTGAACAGCCTGCTTTTTTGTTGTTGTTGTTCTGGGGTGAAGATAATGCAACCGTTTCATTTCACAGCATGATAAAGTTTCAAAGACAGGCGATGAAAAGTTGAAACAGTCTATTTGCCAAATTCGGAATTAAAATATCATGTCAAAAGACCATTCTTGTTATTCTGGAAGTTGTGTATAGTAGTGTTTTCCAAGCTCTTTGATCAGAAGCCAGGGAGAGTGAAGTCCTGGGGAATAAGCTGAGACTAGAGTCAACAGGGGTGGGTGCTGTTTGTGTTTATGGTTATACCATCATCACCACTACGACCTCTTTACTGCTACTCTTTTTTTTAAATTTTTTTTTTAATGTTTTCATTTATTTTTGAGACAGAGACAGAGCATGAGCAGGGGAGGGGCAGAGAGAGAGGGAGACACAGAATCCAAAGCAGGCTCCAGGCTCTGAGCCATCAGCACAGAGCCTGACGCGGGGCTCCAACTCACAGACTGTGAGATCATGACCCGAGCCGAAGTCGGACGCTCAACCGACTGAGCCACCCAGGCGCCCCTCTTTACTGCTACTCTTACTATTACTTTAAAACTACTCTTATTACTACTACTGTAGTCCATGTTTGGTGTGGTAGTTGCTAAAAAACAAGCTTGGACACCAAGGCCGAGGTCAGGCTTTGAAGCATCTTCATGAAAGATAAATTTAACTTCATCCTCCAAGAAAAAGAGACATTCAAGGATTTTGAGCAGAGGAGTAATATGATCCAATCTATATATTAGAAAGAAAACTCTTGCTGATGTAGAAGTCTGGGCCTACAGCTAAATGCGAAAAGAAGGTGAGAAGCTTCTACAATATTCCAAGCCTGGACTAGGGAAGGAACATCTCAAGTCTCCTTGAGTGGGAATGATATTTGGTGGAATCTTTGGTATGCTTTGATATGCTTCTTCTAAAAGCATACTTGCCATTTTAATTTCTCTTTATGTCCTAGTAAGTTAAAGCAATTTTAATACAGAGAAGTAGTTCTCCTCATGGTTTGTTAAAGGAAGACCAAAGCTTCCTCTATTTTTTTTTTTTAATTTTTTTTTTTAACGTTTATTTATTTTTGAGACAGAGAGAGACAGAGCATGAACGGGGGAGGGGCAGAGAGAGAGGGAGACACAGAATCGGAAGCAGGCTCCAGGCTCTGAGCCGTCAGCCCAGAGCCCGACGTGGGGCTCGAACTCACGGACCGCGAGATCGTGACCTGAGCTGAAGTCGGACGCTTAACCAACTGAGCCACCCAGGCGCCCCAAAGCTTCCTCTATTTAAAAATGCCCCGTGCTGCCGCCGTTCCAACCACATACTTACCATCTCCAGTTTATCCAAGTCTTGCCTTCTTCTCCCCCTACCCACTTTGACTAAAGTTCTTACTATTAAAGGCATCCCTTTAATTTAGATAAACATGTCATGAAAAATATATACACAGGGCCACAGCCACAGTAAGAGTAAGCAACAGAAACCAACTCTGACTACCAAAACTAAAACAAAATCAATTTTTTTTGCAAACATATCAGGGCTTAAGGCATCAAAGCAAGCCTGCGGCCCAGGCTCGAAAATACAGAAACCAAGAGCCCTCAAAGACCAGAAGCTATAGCTAAGGTCACTCTACAGGACCAGTACCTGTGCCTTTGTCACAGCTTTTTTTTTTTTTTTTTTAAATAACACTACAATTGTTAAAGATGTAAGTCCTCTAAATTAATAGTGCTGGTTCATGGATAAATATCAATGAGACAGAATAGAAAATCTGAAATGGATCCAATTCCATGTGAAAATTTAGTATAAGATAAAAACAGCCTTTTAGATGATTGCAAAAGAAGGACTTTAAAAAGTCATGTTGGAATAACTGCAAAGCCATATGGAAAAGATAAAATTGGATTCATTCCCCACACCACACACCAAGAAAAATTCCAAATGGCTAGGAGATTTAATTATAAAAAATGAAACTATATTGGGGCTCCTGGATGGCACTGCTCAGTGAGCATCTGACTCTTGATTTCTGCTCAGGTCATGATCCCAGGTTATGGGATTGAGCCCTGTGTCGGGAGCCTGCTTAAGATCCCCTCTCTCTCTCTCACTCTGCCCTTCTCCCCAAATCGTGTGCTCTCTCTCTCTAAAATTAAAAAAAAAAAAAAAAATGAAACTGTATGAGTACTCAGTAAATATATGGGTACATTCTTTTCTACCTAGGAGCAAGGAACACTTTCAGGACCGTGACTCAAAATCCAAAAGCAAGAAAGGAAAAAATAGATAAACTTGATAATATAAAAATCTTTACATGGCAGAAGATAACAAGCAAACTAGACAGACAAATAGTGAACTGGAAAAAAATATCTACAACTGATTCACAGCTCATAAAATGAATTTCTAAAAATAGAGAAGTAAGAGACCAAAAACCTATAGAAAAATGAGCTAAAGGAGGCCATAGGCAATTCATAAAGATGGAAGTACAGGTGTCTTTTACCCATATAAAAAGATGTTCAGTGGAGCACCTGGGTGGCTCAGTCGTTTAAGTGTCTGACTTCGGCTCAGGTCATGAACTCACAGTTCGTGAGTTCGAGCCCCATATCGGGCTCTGTGCTGACAGCTCAGAGCCTGGGGCCTGCTTCAGATTCTGTGTCTCCCTCTCTCTTTCTCTGTTCCACCCCCACTGGAGCTCTGCCTCTCTCTCTCTCTCTCTCTCTCTCTCTCTGTCTGCCTGTCCCTTGCTTATGTACTTTCTTTCTCTCTCTCTCTCTCAAAATAAATAAAAAAATAATAATACAAATATATTTCAAAGATAATTGGTAGAATAGTGAAAGACATTTTTAAAAGGCTATTCATTTCAGTTCTATTTACAATAGCAAAAAATTGAAAATCACCCAAGTGTTCACCCGTCAGGAACTGGTTTAGTGAACTCTGATACATCCACTAAATCGAGTACTTACTATGCAGCCATAAAAAGGAATGTTGACTATTCTATACATAACCATTTTTTTCCCTAGTTTTCTAGTGATTTACACTGAGAAGATAATTCTAGGTCCAATTTTTCTCTTATGGCTGGAATCAAAGTCCAGGTAACTTTTCTTAAAGTAATATATTATAGTTTCACTGAGTTTTGTAACACAAATTCACATACATAAGTATATGTCTCACTCTCTTAATAAAATGTTAACACATTATATACAACTTTCTACTCCTTGTATTTTTGGATACTGGACAACAGGCAGTGCATGACTAGAAACCTCGAAAGAAGATAAAGGAGTGGGGTGATTCTTCTGTCAAAAGGCAATTTCTGGAGTGATACAGGGAAGGAAAACTCCAACAAGAAGCCACACATATCTTTGGTTGAAGATAAAAGATTGGAATATGGGGAGGCTAAGGCCATTAGAACTTAAGGACATACTATACAAAAGGAAGCTTTGCAGAGAAAGAATTCCAGAAATTTGCATATAAGACCTTTGATACCACACTGCATGTGCATAGAATAAAACCTCATAAGCCCAGGAGGGACCCATGGATGGCTCAGTCGGTTAAGCATCAGAATTTGGCTCAGGTCATGATCCCATGGTTCATGGGTTCAAGCCCCATGTTGGGCTCTGTGCTGACAGCTCAGAGCCTGGAGCCTGCTTTGGATTTTGTGTCTCCCTCTCTCTCTGCCCCTCCCCCGTTCACACTCCATCTCTTTCTCCCTCAAAATAAGTAAACATTAAAAAAAAAATGTAGACCTCATAGGCCAGGAAAGAACACCCTCTGAGGAAAAAGTATCAGCACTCTCGGACATAAACAATTTCCTGAGCTCACACTGGGCTGAGGATAATTTGGGTTTTCCCCAGCCAGAGCAGAGAGAATTCATTGAGTAATGAAGTATTTAGAAGTGATTCCAGAAGATCCACAACTAAGAAGTGAGCTAAATTGTCTCTAGAGTAAAGGCCATTTAGGCCTGCCTTGAATGAGCTTAGAAACAAGAAAGTTCTCCCATAAATCAATAACTTCTTGCTAGAAAAAAATCTGATACCCTTTAAAGACATGTAACAAAAATATAGCATTCAATAAAGTAAAACACAAAACACCTACCATTCTGTCAAAACGTAATAGACAAAGGAGGGGAAAAAAATGCAACTTTTAACAAGGACAAAGATCAGCTGTAGAAACAGGCCCAGAAATGACAGAGATGATGCAATTTGTAGACAGAAACATTGTAACAGCTATGATAAAATATGCATAAATGCTCAAGGATGCAAAAGAACACAAGAACAAAATGAGAAAAGAAATGGAAGATGTAACAAAGAGCCAAATGGCCTTTCTAGATATGAAAACTATAGTAGTTTAAATTAAAGGTTACCTGGATGGGATTAATAGCAAATTAGACACTACAGAAGAAATCATCAGTGACACTGCAATAATAGAAACACACAGAAAAAAAAAACACAGAAAAAAAATGAGAGCATAATGATCTGTGGGATAATATCAAGTGATCAAAAATACATGTAATTTGAGTTTCATGAATGTTAAAAGGAGATTCTTCAGGTAAAAGCCTTTAAATTTACTGTGCCCCCTTTCCTGAGCTTCACATTTTTCTTCTTTAAAAAGACAAACATTTCCCTATCAGCTTTATATCATGTTATGTATCATTATTATATTAAAATGGAATGCTTGTATAAATCCAAATGATTCTCCCAGTTCGTAAATATCTTGACCCAATATCAGTTATAGTCTTTACATTTTCCAGTGGGATGATCAAAGATTATCTTGGTATCTTGAAATTCCATGTGAACAGCAAAGATTTATACGTGTAAATATAAGCTGCCTTTGAGATTGTCTGAAATCCTCTTTTGATGTATTGGCCAAAATGTCATATTTATTTCTCCTTTATTTTAATCACAGTTATCTCTAATCTCTACTATAGAATTCCAATGTATAAGAGACCTTTGAATAAATGTAAGTATTTATTGTCTTGATAGTTTGTGAACTAAAATCTCCAAAAGCCAACCAAGAAAAATTTTTTAAATCACAATTTACTTGAATAGTATCAATTAATTAATTTGATCACTGGTTATTTTTTTAAATTTTAATTCCAGTATAGTTAACATACAGTGTTATATTAGTTTCAGGTGTACAATATAGTGATTCAACAATTCTATCCATTACTCAGTGCTCATCATGATAAGTGTACCCTTAATCTTCACCTATTTCACCCATTCTCCTACCCACCACCCCTCTGGTAACCATCAGTTTATTCTCTAAGAGTCTGTTTTTTAGGTTGTCTCTTTTTTCTTTATTCATTTGTTTTATTTCTTAAATTCCACATGGGAATGAAATCATATGATATTTGTCTTTCTCCGACTGATTTCACTTAGCATCATACTCTCTAGGTCCATCCATGTCGTTGCAAATGGCAAGATTTCATTCTTTTTGTGACTCAGTAATATCCCATTCTTCCATTCTGTCTATATACCACTTCTTCTTTATCCATTCATCTATTGATGGACACTTAGGCTGCTTCCATAATTTTACTATTGTAAATAATGCTGAGGTAAACATAGGGATGCATATATCCTTTCAAATTAGTGTTCTCATGTTCTTTGGGTGAATACTCAGTATTTCCAGGAATTACTGGATTATATGGTGATTCTATTTTTATTTTTGAGGAACCTCCATACTGTTTTCCACAGTGGCCACACCAGTTGACATTCCCCCCAACAATGCGAGGGTTCTTTTTTCTCCACATCCTTGCCAACACTTGTTGTTTCTTATGTTTTGGATTTTAGCCATTCTGACAGGTGAGGTGATATCTCATTGTGGTTCTGATTTGCATGTCCCTGATGATTAATGATGTTGAGCATCTTTCCATGTGTCTGTTGCCCATGTGGTTAATTTTATGTCAACGTGGCTGGACTATATTGCCCAGTTTGTGCAAACCCTAGTCTAGATATTGCTATGAAGGTATTTTGCAGAGTGATTAACCTTTATAACAGTTAACTTTAAGTAAAGTGGATTACCCTCCATAGTGTACAATCCCATGAGCCAGTTCTTTAAAATGTCTGTCTCTTGCTCTCTCTCGCTCTCTCTCTCTCTCTCTCTCTCTCACACACATCACACGCACACACCCTGACTGATACAATCACTAAAAAAAAAAAAATGTGTCAAATGCTAAACATTTAAACTTTACCCAGCCTTTTAAAGCAGAAACTTCTTTATAGGTTCTGGAAATTTTCAGTTTTCCTAACTCATACTAGAACTAATCACCACACACTTCAAGCACAATATATTTCATTTGAAATCCCATGCTTTCATTATGTTTACATAAATATAATTATTTAACTTTAGAAAACAATTCTAAATTTGTGCATGCAATCAAACATGCCATATCCCAATTCCCAATTTGGTATTCTTTAGTAACTGTACTTATCATTACTAAGAAAACCAGTCAAACTATATTCTTTAAAAATTAAGGTAAAAACCTAAATCTCCCAGATTCATTGTAGAATATCTTATCCTTTTAGATAATTAAAATATATTTAATACAAAATGCCCAAATTTGGAATGTTTTTAAGAGTCCTGAAATTTACAAATCATTCTTCTACTTCTAAAAAGGGGGGAGGTAGTTGCTTGAATCTCCATATGTGTAGTTCTGGAACCACACTGCCTCTAGATCCGGGTACTGTGAGAGGCTCAGCCTTGCTTTTAAACCCACACCTGCCAAGTGAGAGGCAGAGAGACAAGAAAGGGGTAAGGAGTGCTGGACAGATGGAATCAGTAACTGCAAAGCTTTAAAATTATCACTCAGAGACTGAAAGGAATTACCTAGTCTAACCTGCTTTTGCATGAATTCTGTAACATTATTCCCATCAGCTCTTACTGTGTCCTTAGCTTTGTGACACAAATAATACTTTGTAAGTATTCAAGCATCATAGTCACATGAAAAAGCCCATGTCTTTACCAAGAGTCCTGCTACCCAGAAAGAAGGGGATTTGGTAAGAAATAGTTGTTGGCAATAATTGGAAAATAAAAACATTCCATGTTTATTCTCAAATGAGACGTCTTTACCATGCCAGTCATGGCCGTTATAACCAAAGGCAGAAATTATGTGTGAACATGATGCTTATTGCATCATTTTCTAGTGTCTGTGTGGTTCTCCCAGATGAGCCCCTCTTACCTTTTACACGGAGCCAAAGCATGTGATTTCAGTAGAGAAAAGCCATGAAAATAATGTACTTTCTATTATGTTGATCATTTCTATTCCTCCTGGTTATTACAAATGTCTGGAGGAAAAGAGATTAACTCTGAGATGTAGGTTTCTTCTATCACACATTTTCTTTTCTGTGTCCTTCACAAACACATCTTTGTTGTGCTGCCAGGGTGGAGGGAAGGTTTTCAGAATTATTTATCATTTTAGGAAGTAAGTGGATGTTTTCCATTTACATGAATATTTAGTCAGACTTGCTGACGAAACATTTTTGTTAACTTTTCCCAAAAGTTTGTTACATACTCTAAATTCATATTAGCTTTTACTTAGGTTCACTATCATTGATCAAGCATGTCTCTGCTCATTTATTATTTGTCCCATGTACCTATTAAGTTTAGAGTGGTTTAATGGGAATTCATTCCTCTAAAAATAAGACATTTAACAACTATCATTAATGAACATTATTAGCTCTTCATTTACTAGTGACCCTGACTCATTCAAAGAGTAATTCATATTCAAGAAAGGATAAATGAACTAACTGAAAAAATTAACAACCTTATTGCATTAAGCAATTTACTTCCAATGACATTTCACTTTTTGTATTTAATATTTATCAAATCTTATCAGATGTTTATAATTTTGATCTATTTGGTAATATTAATCATAATACTAGTACTACAAGAACTACTAATAAATAAATGATAGCACATTGTTGGGAAAAAGTAATCCCTAGAGCCATATGATTATAGGAAACTTTTTAAAATTTCAATTTATGTACATAATTTTCTTATAGTGATGTATATAGTGATAAGGAAATCAATAAAATAATTCCAAGCATAAACATATATTACATTAAAACAAAACCCAGGGGAAAATAGTAGAATAGAATTATGAGTTCAAGGACAAAAAGAAATGATAAATTCTCTAACAGTTAAAGATGACCTTGTACAAACACTTTTTAAAAAGTGATAAAGGTAGTAAAAAGGTAGGCAGCCCCTATGAGATGGCCTGCAGTGATTCCTTCCTCCTGGTATTCACGGCCTGTGTAATCCTATCCCCTTGAGGATGTGCTTGGCCTACTGACTTGCTTTTAACAAGAGAATATAGCAGAAGTGATGGGATGCAGCTTCTAAGATTACATTACAAAATGTGTGATTTCCATCTTGCTCATCCTCTTTTGTTTTCTTTCTCACACACACACACACACACACACACACACGCACACACACGCACACACACACATGCATGTGTCAGATAATGAATGGCCTTATGGAGGGCCCCATGTAACAAGGAACGGAGGGAGGAATGTTGCCATTGGCCAGCAAAGAACCAGACCCTCAGTCCAACAGTCCACAAGAAACTGACTCTCGCTAACAATTATGTGAGTGAACATGGAAGCAAACTCTACTTAGTCAAGTCCTCAGATGAGAATGAAGCCCTGGCCCTTGACTGCAGACTTGTAAGAGATTTAGAGTGACCTGACCCAGAGAAACTGTGAGAAAATTAATGGTTGTTTTCAACTGCTGAGTATAGGGACAATTTGTTACATGGCACTAGATAACTAATACAGTAGTTGTGTCAAATGGCTATTGTTTCTAGAGTCCATTGGAGACATTTAAGAGTGACACAATATTTTGAATTTAAAAAGGACACTATTGGGGCGCCTGGGTGGCTCAGTCGGTTGAGCGTCCGACTTCGGCTCAGTTCATGATCTCGCGGTCTGTGAATTCGAGCCCTGCGTCGGGCTCTGTGCAAACAGCTGGAAGCCTGGAGCCTGCTTCAGATTCTGTGTCTCCCTCTCTCTCTGCCCCTTCCCTGCTCATGCTCTGTCTCTCTCTCTCTCTCTCTGTCAAAAATAAATAAACATTTTAAAAAAAGGACACTATTTTTCAATAATCATAACATTCCATCATTTACAGCTATTTAAACTTATGAGAAAACATTTTAGAGAGCTTACAGGCTATGGGGGGGGCTTCATAATTTTTCTAAATCCTTTTGGAGAGTACATGAACAAAAAAATTAGCAAAGTCCTAACAGCATTGGGAAACCCTTATTCCTTAGTGATAGTGAAAGAGGTTAAAGCAGAGAATTAAGAGTGAAATAGGAACGAGAGGATTAAATGTTCTGCTTTGAATAAGTAAGTTTAGTATTTGAACAGAGTAGGAAAGTACAACAAAAATAAGGGCCTCCAGCAATTGAGAGCTTACAGTTACACATGCTATCTAATTTAATCGTCACTACAACCTTTGAGGGAGATTTTATTATTGAGGGGGCCATACTCCATTTTATCATCATACCCTATCTCCTTTTGTTGAGTTGAGCTTACAGATGAAGCACCCATTTATTTATCTAGCCATTTATCCATTGGAGCCAATATCCATTTAAGGGATACATCCACCCATTTGTCCAATTTATCCAATACACAATTGAGGCACTGTGAGTACCTTTACAGCATCACATAAATATTAATCCTACCCAAGGGCTAAAAGGACACATAGATGTCGGATTCTCCTCATCACAAAACTAAAACGCACGAGGCCTAGGTCTACTCCTAAGACTCTGATTCCCAAGACCTGTGCTTTTAACAGCTCTGTCTTCCCAGAACATAAGGAAAATGATTCAATGCATTTTATACTGTTCAGATAATATCAATCACTCACAGATTTTTGTTTCTCCTTTTACATAGAAGCATAGTAAATATGTATCCTAGACTAAACACTCTAGTTATGCTTCAAAAACTTTTTTGTTGTGCCAAAATATATCATAAAACTTACCATTTTAATCATTTTTAAAATAATTTTTCTTTTTTCTTTTTTTCTTTTCTTTTAATTTTTTTTTTAATTTACATCCAAATTAGTTAGCATATAGTGCAACAATGATTTCAGGAGTAGATTCCTTAGTGACCCTTACCATTTAGCCCATCCCCCCTACCACAACCTCTCCAGTAACCCTCAGTTTGTTCTCCATATTTAAGAGTCTCTTATGTTTTGTCCTCCTCCCTGTTTTGATATTATTTTTCTTTCCCTTCCCTTATGTCCATCTGTTTTGTCTCTTAAAGTCCTAATATGAGTAAATATGACATTTGTCTTTCTCTGACTAATTTCACTTAGCATAATACCCTCCAGTTCCATCCACATAGTTGCAAATGGCAAGATTTCATTCTTTTTGATTGCTGAGTAATACTCCACTGTATATATATACCGCATCTTCTTTATCCATTCATCCATCGATGGACATTTGGGCTCTTTCCATACTTTGGCTATTGTCGATAGTGCTGCTATAAACGTTGGGGTGCATGTGTCCCTTCAAAACAGCACACCTGTATCCCTTGGATAAATGCCTAGTAGTACAATTACTGGGTCATAAGGTAGTTCCCTTTTTAGTTTTTTGAGGAACCTCCGTACTGTTTTCCAGAGTGGCTGCACCAGCTTGCATTCCCATTTAATTAATTTTTTTAATGTTTATTTATTTTTGAGAGAGACAGACAGACCATGAGTGGGGGAGGGGCAGAGAGCTAGGGAGACACAGAATCTGAAGCAGGCTCCAGGCTTTGAGCTGTCAGCATAGAGCCTGAAATGGGGCTCGAACCCAGGAACTATGAGATCATGACCTGAGCTGAAGTTGGATGCTTAACCGACTGAGCCACCCAGGTGCCCCCAAAATTATATTTTTAAATTTTAAATATATAATTATAAAGCCTTACCCATGCCTGCCTACATTATTTTAATTAAGTGGTCTTTCACAGATTGGGCAAGTTTAGATATTGTACAACTCTGAGGTTTAATGAATGTCTAGATGAAAACAGCTTCTAAGTTGAGAAAAAAACCAAGTACCCCCATATGATGAGGAGGACAGGACAAGCATATTATAATAAGAAAGGGGGCCCTTTGTAAGTGCAGCTGCTGCTGTATGTGCTGTAAGCACTCTGGAAATTGTCTCTCTACAGGGCTTTGAATTACTTAGTATTTTCCCTCTTTTTCAAGGCTTCTGCTAAAAGTCACAGTAAGGGAATATTTTGCAGCCTTAAAAAAAGGAAGAAAATCTTATGATTTGTTACTTTATCTAACTGAAATAAACTAGGCACAGAAGGATAAATACACATGATCTTGCTTATATGTAGAATCTAAAATAGTTGAACTCATAGAAGCAGAATAGAACGGTGGTTGCCAGGGGTTAAGGTGGGGAAAATGAGGAAATGTTGGTCAAAGGATACAAAGTTTCAATTATGCAAGATAAATAAGTTCTGGAAATCTAATGTACAGCATGATGACTGGTAGTTAACAATATTGTGTTGTATACTTGAAACTGACTAAAAGGGTAGATTTTAAATGCTCTTACCACCTACCTTCATCTACCCCATACCCACACACAAGGTAACTATGTTAAGTTTGATTGTATTTATCCTTTCACAATATATACATATATCAAAGCATGTATAAATGTATACAGCATCTGTTTATCACTTACAGTCCAATAAAGCTAAAGAAAAGACTCATGCACAATAAGGTATGAATGATAGACAATAACTCTGTGCCTTAGTCCTCTTGGCTGTGCAGAACCTTAAGGACCAACTTTATAAAACTTACAAACTTGTTCAAATATTTTTCCTCCATAAACTCAGAAGTGTCTTGATTTCCTAAGTGGTCATTCAGAAATTAATATCAATAGCAGAGAACCAGTTTATAACCATATAATTTGTAACAACCTTGCATCCCTATAATTTCAGCCTAAAACCAAAGAGATTTAGAATTTTAGGCTGGCCTCTGCTGCAGAATTATGAATGTGCGATTCTTGTTTGGCTTTTGAAATATTTAGACATCTTTATCTAATCTTGTTATAGTCTCCCTCCCTGCCCCCCCGCCCCCCCGCAGCTAGAAATGATTGATGTAGTGGAAACTTCCCGTTTACATAGGAAGAAACAAAATTCCAGGGAAAGTACAGAACTGAGAAGTAAAAGACAAATTGAAATTAAAATTCAGTATTCTTTGTTATATAGCCTACTTGCATTTAAGAGAAGAATTTTCAAGTAATCATGTACAAAATTCACTGGGAATAAATTTCTTGTACTGGAATTTCAGGCAGTCCTTAACTCAACTTCCATTGACACTTTTAGCAAACCTGGATTCCACTTGAATGGCGAGGGGTATGAAGAAAGGGAAGGGGTGGGATAGGAGAAGATAAGTATTTTACGTTTCCTATTCCACTTCTCCAATTCAACTTCAGTTGTCAACATTTATAGAAGGTTTATTATGTATTGGGCATTCTTTAAGGTGCTGGAGATCACGCAAATTAGGCCTGGATTTTATTTCAAAACACCCAAAATCCGGTATTGGAGTGCGGTTTGTTGAGTGATTGATTGATTGATAAAAATTTTTAAATGTTTTATTTTATTTTTGAGAGAGAGAGAGACAGCGCTAGTGGAGCATGGGCAGAGAGAGACACAGAATCCAAAGCAGGCTCCAGGCTCTGAGCTGTCAGCACAAAGCCCGACGCTGGGCTCAAACTCACAGAGGGCTAGATCGTGACCCGAGCCCAAGTCCGACGCTTAACTAACTGAGCCACCCAGGTGCCCCTTCATCATTCTTGAAAACCTCACTGGTGGGATGAAATAATTTTATAATATTACAGTCTTGTAATGCAAGGAAAGGAGTGGCTAATATCTCAGAGCCCCTCAGATTTTTTTCTGTGGTCAGGATCACCATAAACAGTTTACCCCAGCTGGAACCAGCCTCTGTCCTTCCCAGAGAGACCACACTATTTTTAGCTTACATTGGAAAAATCTTCTTGCACCACTCTTTGTCAAGGTTCCAGCTGCTTTGTGTTTGCTAATCTCTATTTAGCATTGCAAAAACTCCAGAATTTTCTCAGCTTACCCTTTACAATATTACAAAAAATACAGTGAGAGTTTAGGTTTGTATTATATTGCATTCACTCAATAATATGTTTTGAATGCCTATTTCAGGTTCCTGGGATATAACAGTGAACATAACAGGCAACGATTCTTGCCCTTATGGAATGTATACTCCAGTTAGTACGTATAATAAAAATCCGAAATTATTGAGGTTCAAAAAAGATAGTACATTTTTCTTGCCTATAAAATAAGTCCGGATTTAGTTGGTCCAGGACTTGATTGGTGGCTTCATTGTCACCAAGGATCTAAACTCCTTCCCTGTTTCTCCTTTCTAATCCCCATCTCATAGCTAACACCTTCATGATTAGAAGAAAATGGCTGTTGTAATCCAGCCATCACATCCATATTCCAGGCAGCAGGAAGGAGGGGAATGCCTGATTGCTAATTAGCTGTTTTAAAACAGCTTTCTTCAAATCCTCACCCATTTATGTCCCCTTAGAGAAAGGATATCTACCAGGGAGGCTGGAAACTGTAACTTTAAACCCGGGCACATATATGCAACCACCATTTTCGTAGTTTTATTACCAGGGAAGAAGGGGAAAATGGATACTGGATAGGCAACAGTCTTTGTCACAGATATCTTAATATTCAATATGAATTATGTATGCATGTATGTGTATCTATCTATAAATAGATGATAGATTTATAAGGAGAAATTTCAGATTATCACATGAAGGAATTATATATATGCATACATATATATATACGTAATATATACATGCATGCACACATGTATACATGCATATACATGCATATGCATGTATATATTACGTATATATGTATGCATATATATGATAATTCCTTCATGTATATATATGCGTATCTATGTATATATGTATGTATATATATGTGTATATATATGTGTGTGGGGGGGTTTAAGCTTTTAAAAAAAATCATATATTAAACTTTTACCCATCTATAAATTTGTAGAGTGCTGAGTATCCCACCTAGACAGTTATTATTTAAGGAGTATGGGTTATGGGCTGTCACCCATTTCATTTAGTAAAATGCACCATTCTTGGTTCTCAAAATAATCTGCAAATTCCTTAATGTATTTATAATTAAAATAAAAGAGATCTCCACTGATCTCCTAAATAAGAAAAAAAAATCCTTCTCTGAGGGGTTCTATTTTGGGTTCAGGGAAGATAGCGTGTGTCCCTAAGTCCTTGGCCTCTTAGTGGTATGACTGGGCATGAAACTGTAGTCAGTTGTCCCCTGCCCCCCTCTTTCCCATGCCCTGAAGCCCCAGGAATGAACAAGGCCTGTGGCTCTAAAGCAGCAGGTGTAATGGGAAGAGCTCTGGGCACCTGATTAAACTCAGTTCTGGCTGAGTTGTGAAGGAGCTGACTTCCTTTCTTTTGGCCTCAGTTTCCTGATTTGTAAAATGAAGTTGATTAAATCAGTGAGCATCAGAGCAATTTATTTCACTGCTAGAGTAATCACTAACTTCTTGAAAGGTTTCTGAATTTGTACTGTCTCTATCTTTTTTTTTTTGTCTTAGAAATAATTTTGAGTGAAGATAGGCATATATATCAATAAAAGCAAAAGCACATTTTCCAGTTGTCCTGACAAAGAGGAAATTCCTTCAGTAGTGCATGCATCTACTCTGGCTGCCGTAACAAAATACCTATAGTTAGGTGGCTTAAACAACAGACATTGGTTTTCCCACAGTTCTGGAGGCTAGATATCCATGATGAAGGTGCCAGCAAATTCAGTTTCTGGGAGAGGTCTCTTTTTGTCTTGTGGACAGTCACCTTCTTTTTTTTTTAATTTTTTTTTTTTAACGTTTATTTATTTTTGAGACAGAGAGAGACAGAGCATGAACAGGTGAGGAGCAGAGAGAGAGGGAGACACAGAATCTGAAACAGGCTCCAGGCTCTGAGCTGTCAGCACAGAGCCCGACGCGGGGCTCGAACTCACGGACCGTGAGATCGTGACCTGAGCCGAAGGTGGACGCTTAACCGACCAAGCCACCCAGGTGCCCCTGGACAGTCACCTTCTAGCTGCACCTTCACATGGCCTTTCTTCTGTGTATGCACAGGAAAGAGAGAAAAAGGTCTGGTGTCTCTTCCTCTTCTTATAAGGACTCCAGTCTTATTGGATTAGGGTCCCACCTTTATGAATTCATGTAATCTTAATTACCTCCCTAAAGGCTCTGTCTCCAAATATAGTCACGTTGGGGCTTGGGGTTTCCACATACAAGTTCAGGGAGAGAACACCACCCAGACAATCTATCACAAGTAATAACAGGAAGAGCGGTGTTCTACAATCATTTCTGTGTGATTGTGGTGACATACGCAATAAACTACCTGTGTTGTATGTTAAAGTCTCAGATAGCTTCCTCATTTTTGGCCTAACTTATTCAAATTGTATAGCTTAGCTGACAATAAGACTGGATAATTTCTCCATGGCTCTTTCATTTTCCTCATTTAACTGCCTGAGAAAGAAAAGACCAGCTTCCTTTCAAAGGGTATACATTTATTTTAACATTTACTCTTCAGTGTCTATGTCTTCAGAGCAGAAGTCTACTACAAACAACATAATTATAATTAGTAATAACAAAAAAACACACCTTTGTCTTTCTATTTTAGGCATTTAATCAATTTTTTTTTTCCAGTAAGCCCAGAGAGAAAAAAATCTAAACTTCACTGCGTGCTTACTCTGTGTTGGACATAATACTGGACCCTTTGCATAATTTGCTAGTTAAATCCTCACAACAGCCCTAAAGACTATTACTATATCCGCTTACAGAGAAGGAAATGAAAAGTAACTTGCCCACGATTGTATTCATAGTTAGTAATGGAGCCTGAACTTCAGTCCTGATCTGCTTAGTGCCAAAGCCTGTTCTCAGCAATATTATTTTGGGTAAAGCTGAATATATATGATTCCAAGTAGATTAAGAATCCCGTCGGGGCGCCTGGGTGGCACAGTCGGTTAAGCGTCCGACTTCAGCCAGGTCACGATCTCGCGGTCCGTGAGTTCGAGCCCCGCGTCAGGCTCCAGGCTGATGGCTCGGAGCCTGGAGCCTGTTTCAGATTCTGTGTCTCCCTCTCTCTCTGCCCCTCCCCCGTTCATGCTCTGTCTCTCTCTGTCCCAAAAATAAATAAAAAACGTTAAAAAAAAAAAAAAAAAAAAGAATCCCCTCTATTGTTAAAAAGCCTGAACTAGAACTATGTGTGGATATGGAATGATTTCCAAGATGTATTGTGGGGACTTTGAATTGATACTTGCATATGGTATAAAATTAGAAGTTAATAAAAGTATAATAGTGACTAGTAAGTCTTGATTCCATCTTATTGCTTTAGTGTCTCCATTTTTCTTCCCAGTGGCAACCACTATTAGCAGTCTCCTTGTATTTTGTTCTAGAGATAATTCTATGAATTTACAGGCAGGAGATAGACACGCATACATGTATTCTGAAAACACAAATGGTGGCATATTATAAGCACTGTTCTGTACTTTTCCCCCCCAGTAAACAATATATTCTCTCTGAGGAAAGAAATTGAAAAATTAAACGGTCTGGAGTGAGAAGGAGACTCACTTCTCGCTGCGCACTCTATGAATAATTCTTTAACCATGTGCATGTGTTAATTTTTTTTCAATTATAAAGTACACAGCAAGAAAACTTTTGCATATTCTTAACCTTTGGATGAAGATCTTAAAAACAAGTGGTTAAATTTTAAAGAAAACCAATTTGTTGTCCTTTTACTTCTTTTAATTTTGTGGCACCATTAACTTTCTTGTTGAGGAGCATGATTTTCAGCAACATTTACTTTCTGAATTAAGCTTTGGTTTGTGATGCTACCGAAACTCACTACGAAAAGGAAATGTTATTGTGTGTGAAATACAGAATCCAGGTTTTGGGATAAAGCCTGGCCACCCTCTGGTGGTCTTAGTTTGAATAAAAATAGCTTTCAACTATAATAACTTTTCTTTATAGCAAGTCTTAAAATCATGATATTAAGAGATAAAAAGGATCAGAATCTATCATACTTACTTTACAGATGAGAAAATAGAGTACCAAAGTGGTAAAGCAATATGCCTCAAAACATAAAGCAGAGTCCTGACATTCAGTCCGCTGCTTTCTGCGTTAAAAAAATACCTTAAAACTGGGGCGCCTGGGTGGCTCAGTTGGTTAAGTGTCTAACTCCGGCTCAGGTCACCGTCTTGTGGTTTGTGAGTTTGAGCCCCGTGTAGGGCTCTGAGCTGTCAGCACTGGAGCCTGCTTCAGATTCTGTCTCCCTCTCTTTCTGCCCCTCCCCCGATTTCTCTCTCTCTCTCTCTCTCTCTCTCTCTCTGTCTCTTATTCTTTCTCTCTTTGAAAAATAAAAAGCATTAAAATTTTTAAAAATACCTTAATAATTACCTTACAAATATTTTATTCACTAAATTTGTAACAAAAAAGATATGACCTGTATAACAAGAAAACAAGAAAAGCAATTATAATTCTTGCAAATTATATTAAATGCAAGCTCCTTTCAAATTTGGAAGTTAAATTTTAGAGATGAGTTAGAATTTCTGAAAGAAGTCAAGTTTTAGGGATGATTTAGGATTTCTGGAAGAAGTCAACCTTAATGGAGAATTTGAGAGAGGACAGAGAGTTGGCTTGTGGGATAAGAAGGTAAAGATTTTTCTTGCGTAGGGGCAGCATTAAAGAACACCCAGAAATGTCAGTGGGTGTAGGGAACAAAAGAATCTTTCAAAAGAAATCTGTAGGCAATGCACGTTAGTGAGATGAGGAAGGGGAGATTTTTCTTTGTTATCTTCTTGAAAGTTTTCTCTTTGAAGGATAGTCAAGAAAAAACCAAATTCTAAAACTTTTCAATTTATTTTTGAACATTAACTACTCTTAAGGTTTGTTTTTAATGCAGCAGACTTTTTTTTTATTAAGACCATTTTTTAAGAGCAGTTTTAGGTTTGCAGAAAAATTGAGGGGAAGGTACAGATCCCATACCTACCCTGTCCCCACACATGCATAGCCTCCCCCATTATCACCTGCCCCCACCAGAGTGGTACATTTGTTACAATTGATGAACCTACATTGACACATCATAATCACCCAAAGTTATAGCTTACATTAGGATTCATTCTTGGTGTTGTACATTCTGTGGGTTTAGTCAAATGTATAAATGACATGTATCCATCATTCTGGTATACTGAATATTTTCACTGCCCTAAAATCCTTTGTGCTCTGCCTATTCATCTCTCCCAACCCCCACCATCCCCACCACCACCACCATTCAATCCCAGGCAACCACTGGTCTTTTTACTTTCTCCGTAATTTTGCCTTTTCCAGAATGTCATACAGTTCAAATCATACAGTACGTAGCCTTTTCACATTGGCTTTTGTCACTTGGTAATATGCATTTAGTTTCTTCCATGTCTTTTCATGGCTTGATAGCTCTTTCTTTTTAGTTCTGAATTATATTCCATTGTCTGGATGTACCACAGTTTATCCATTCACCTTCTGAAGGACAACTTGCTTCCAAGTTTCGGCAGTTATGAATAAAGCTGCTATAAACATCCATATGCAGGTTTTTGTGTGGACATAAGTTTTCAACTCCTGTGGGTAAGTACCAGGAAGCAAGATTGCTGGATCATATGGTGAGTGTATGTTTGATTTTATAAGAAGTCACCAACTGTCTTCCAAAGTGGCTCCATCAGTTGCTATCCCACCAGCAATGAATTAAGATTTCTTGTTGTTCCATATTCTCCCCAGCATGTGGTGGTGTAGGTGTTCCAGATTTTGGCCATTTTAATAGGTGTGTGATGATACCCCAGTTCTCCTCAACAATTCTCTCAGTCATGTGGTTTCTAGATCCCTCACTGTTGTGCTTGCCCTTCATAGAAAGCTCTATTTATGAGGAAACTGAGGCTCAGAGGGAGAAATTATTTGCTGAAAGTCATATAGTCAGCAATACTAGAGCTGAAATTTCTATTCATCATTATTTACAGTGAATTGACTCATAATATAGTGACTTCTTTTTTACTGTGAATAATACTGTATTACAAACTATAATAAAGGAAAAGAAAAGAAAAGAAAAAAAAGAAAAGAAATTCAAACACCATAGCAAGTGCAAAGACTCTGAGGCTGGAGACAGATTGGGTGTTTGAGGAACAGCACAGCAAAGAAACAAACAAAAGAAAAAATACTGTATTAGAAAATATCAAGGATCTCAGGGACTCTGAGAAAAAAGCCAGACAACTTGTAAGATTTCATTTTTCAGATGAAAGCATTCCTGCCTTTCTGACTAAGAGGACTGAACAGGTTTGAAGGAAGCCAGTATTGTTTTTATTTCTTAGTCAATGAAAATGAAATGATAGCTTTTGAAGAATATGCTGTCTTCCAGAGCTAAGAAATTCAAGGCACATAATGAGCATACTAGATTTTTAATGTCTGATGTTCAGATTTAAGATGATCATACATATTCCCTATATACCTGGTAACTTGTTTCTCTAGCTAAACTTCTCTTTCTTAAGAATATATAAACAACATGGGGCACCTGGGTGACTGTAGGTTAAGCATTGGATTCTTGATTTCGCCTCAGGTCATGATCTCACAACTGTGAGTTTGAGCCCTGCATAGGGCTCTGTGCTACTAACACAGAGCCTACTGGGGATTCCCTCTCTCCCTGTCTCTCTGCCTCTCCCCTGCTTGTGCACTCTCTCTCTCTCTCTCAAAATAAATAAAAAGTAAAAATCCAAATATATAAACAACATATATAGTTCACAGAAATACCTTGGTACTCTATTGCATATTTATTCAAAAGTGAAATATATGTACTGATCTTAGAGGTTTGTGCTTATTGTAAATGGTAAGATTTATGAATTGCTGAGTAAACCTTACCAAGAATCCTAGAAATGAGTGATCCTGCTTTGATTTCTCTCTCGGGTCATTTCTAGGTCACTGTAGTCAGAGTCTTTACACTGCTTAGTCATGATGGGAATTATAGTTGACCTGGATTTCCCCATTGACTTTTCTGCCTGATGACCTCTGAAATATAGTGTGAGCTCTGTTTCAGTCTCAACTTCAGTAGCAGGAAACTTCTGCTTTTTTCCCAAACATACTCCCTCAAACTTATACAAGTCAGAAGCCACAGATCACACAACAGATGTTTCTGGCATATGATGCACCAATAGAGACTCTGTGGGCACCAGTCTAGAATTTTTCACCTGCTCCCAGGTACCACTTAACACATTAGAACCATTTCCTACTAATTCAAACTAATTAGACAAGAACAATCTGAATGAGTAAAATCTTTAGTCATATACTTAAGAAAACCTTTCCATTATAATAATTTTACACTTATAGAAATATTACAAGAATAATTCATAAAATTCCCATATATCTCTTACCAAGATTCCCAAGTCCTTTACATTTTTACCATATTTGTTTTATCAATCTGTTTGTACATGTCCATATTCCTTTTTTTTTTCTGAACCATTTGAAAGGTCATTCTTTTATAATTCCCTTTACCTTACATTATTTCCTATGTATTTCTTAAGAATAAGGGCATTTTCGTACATAACCACAGCATAGTCATAAAATTGGAGACACTTAAATTTTGCACTTAATTTTATCTAATCAACCATTCATATGTTTTCAGTGATCCCAATAATATGTGTATAACAGCCAGCAACTCTATGCCTTGCAACTCCTCTTGGGCTTGGTAAACTCCTGTTGCAGAACCTTAAAGATCAACCCATTTAAAACCTACAAACCTTTTCAAATTTTTTCATTCATGCACCCCAGAAATGTTATGATTTCATAAGCAATCAGAAGTTAATATCAGCACCAGAGAACAAGCATAAGCACCTTGCATCCATATAATTTCTGGCTAAAAACAAACAAAAAAAGTTAGAATTTTAGGCTGGCTTCTGCTGCAGAATTACAAATGTGCAATTCCAGTTTGGCTTTTGAAATATTTGGAATACTTCATTTCAGCCTGTTATAGTCTATAAGGCCTCCTAGCTAGAAATGATTGATGTAGTCGAAACTCTTCTGTTTTACAAAACTTTAGGGAAAGTATTGTAAAAGTCCAAGTGTTGTGTGACCTACTTGCATTTAAAAGATTAATATTCCAAGTGATCAATTAAAAAACCCACAAGGAATACATTTCTAGTCCTGGAATACAGGCAGTTCTTAACAGGCAAAAAATCAAATCAGTGGTTGATTGCGGACAGGGATAGGGATGAGTTTGACTAGGAAGGAGCACAGAATTTTTCTGGAAGGATTGAAATGTTCTAGATGTTGATAGGGGTGTTAGTTCCATGGATATACGCACTTGTCAAAATAGACTGAACTACATACTTAAGGTCTGCTATGAATAGGCCTTTAGTAATGTAGTGGTAAGGTGTGGGGACAGGGGAAGCATTCTATATTCCTACAATTACATCTCAGTCTTAGCCTAGTTTGTGTCTCTGGAGTGTGAACCTCCCCAGTGTTCCTCAGTATTTTTCTCCCTTAAGTAGGACAGGATGTCTAGAATGGGCTGGGATTGGCTATTTCCCTTCTTTCAGGTCACTTAGTAATCAGCCTAAGTTAGGCTAATTAGAATTAGCCTAAAATTCTAATGTGGTTAACTAGTTTTCTCTGAGGTCAGGCCTTGTTAAGAACAGAGTACTCTGGCATGTTTCAAAATGGTTCCTTTACCTTCCACCTACCAGAAGCACAATATGATTTTTCTCTGATATTTACTGTGGGAACCTAGTTGGCCTCATGGAGGTAACTCACAATATTTTGGGTCCCTCCCTATGACTACATCCCCCCTGGGGTTTTTAACTCTAAGATTTCACCACACTGTGCCTCCAGTAATTTATTAATCCTAGTTCATGATTTCCTACCTAGGCGCTGGTTCCTCTGGTAGTCTCCACTGTTGAGGCTTGACTCTGATAAGTCGTGTCTCCCTGTATTCATCTGTCTATCTCTTCAATCTGAGATTGGGCAGAGGTTTGCTATGTGTCTTCCCCTCTCTTAAAAGTCCAAGAAGAGTAGTTAATTTACAGCTTTTTAGGACAGAGTATTAACTTCCAAGCTCCTTACAGGTAAAACCAGAAACCAGAAGTTCAGGCTTTTTTTTTTTTTTTTTTAATTTTGAGAGAGAGAACAAAAGAGAATGTGCAAGTGCACATGCAGGAGAGGGGCAGAGAGAGAGGGAGAGAGAGTATCCCAAGCAGGCTCCACACTCAGCATGCAGCCCGACATGGGGCTTGATCTCAACAACCCCGCAATCACGACCTGAGCTGAAATGAAGAGTCCAATGCTCAACCGCCTGAGCCACCCAGGTGTGCACCCACATTCAGTATTATTTTTTAATGTTTATTTATTTTTGAGAGAGAGAGAGAGAGACAGAGAGAGAGAGTGCAAGGAGGGGAGGGTCAGGGAGAGAGGGAGACACAGAATCTGAAGCAGGCTCCAGGCTCTGAACTGTCAGCACAGAGCCCCACGTGGGGCTCGAACTCATGAACTGAACCGTGAGATCCTGACCTGAGTGGAAGTCCGATGCTTAACCGGCTGGGCCACCTAGGCACCCATTATAATACTCTGGAAATTTATCCAGAAAACTTTTTGATACAGAAGATCTTTTAGAATGAAAATTTGGTCATTTAATTTATCACGCTGGAAAATTCTGATGGTTCCCCATTGTTTAAATTACAGTCGAAATCCAATTCCATTGGTATGGCAGACAAGACTCTTCATGATCCAGCCCCAGTAGGACACTCTAGTCCCTCCACTCAGTATCCTTCACCATACCCCTTCTATCTGGTCAGGCTGAGTCCTGGCAGCTACGACCTCCTATGGATCATGCTTTTTCTTGTCTCTTGGGTTGCTCATGTTATTGCTGACCCTACAATGACCTCCACCTCCTTTTCTATTTAAATAAAACGTCATCATTTACACACCACAAACATTACCTTCCTTCTGAAGTTTTTCCTTCCATTCTTCCAATCCTCCTGAAAGCAGTGACAACTTTCTTTTTAAACACACACATATACTTATTTATTTATTTATTTATGATAGCACCTACAGTATTTTCATTACACTTAATTGTTGACAAGTTTATTATACTAATCTCTTGAGGGCATGGACTACATCTCATTGCTTTTGAAATCCACATGCCTAAAATTGTACAGTTAAGCTGGCCATATGACAAGGTTTGTGCTGGTTTACCTGGCTTCATTATTAACTGCACTCCCTTTCACTCTCAAAAGTGTCATATTTAACAGATTATATATAGTCACCTTCTGCATAGTACATGTTTGGTAAAGTTTTGAATGAACGGATGAGATTTAATTTGTCTTAATTAGCCCCATATCTGAACACTAGTATATACAATAGACTACATATACACAATATACGTAGTGAGAATTTTTAAAAAGTTAATTGCTTATGATGTCTTTTTTCCTTAAGCTTCACTCCCACCTGATTTAATATTGCTTCAAGTTACCTTGGGCAACACAGCATCAATTGCCTGTTTGGCTCGCTGCTTGGTTTCAGAGTTGCTGTAACTTGTCTTATTTTTTTTATTAAAAAAAATTTTTTTTAACATTTATTTTTGAGACAGAGAGAGACAGAGCATGAACGGGGGAGGGTCAGAGAGAGGGAGACACAGAATCGGAAACAGGCTTCAGGCTCCAAGCCATCAGCCCCCAGCCTGACGCGGGGCTCGAACTCACAGACCGCGAGATCGTGACCTGAGCCGAAGTCGGCCGCCTAACCGACTGAGCCACCCCGGCGCCCCTAACTTGTCTTATTTTATAATCATCAGAAATACCTCCTGATGCCAGTCTTCCAAAATCACAAGGAATAAATAAAACCCCCAAAACGCGCAGTAAAGGCTAACATGCTAAAACAAAAGTTGTCACCTAACCCTACAATCACACTGCCTTGTTAGGTCTAGTACAAGATAGGTGGCGCAAATCACTTTGTTTTGCCCAAAACAAAGATGGACTCCGTCGGAGTCAGAGCCCTTTCCTTTCCGGACCAATCGAAATCCAGCATTCAGGGCACTGGGTGTCCTCACTTCCGCCTCGTCTTCCTGGGTCTCTAATTCGGCGAGGCGGGACTGTCCGCCTCTGATCCGAAACGGCTGTGGCAGCGCCAGGGCGGCGAGGCCCAGAAGCGGCGGGCGGGATGAGCGGGGCGCGCGTCGGAGCGGTGCGGACGCTGCGGGTGCCGGGCCGCCATGGCTATGCGGCCGAGTTTTCCCCGTACCTGCCGGGCCGGCTGGCCTGCGCCGCCGCGCAGCACTATGGCATCGCGGGTGAGGCCGCGCAGCGCCGCCGGGGCGGGGGCGGGTTCCAGCCGAACCCCAGCTTCACCCTGTGGTGGGAAAGCACTTCCGACAGTAGACAGTGCCACAAGTGTACACCAGGGGGAGCCGAGGAGCGCGCGAATTCTGGCTTCCTCCTTTGTCCATTGTGGGGGGTGGGTCTGGGTCTATGATCCTTTCAGTTACGTTGCGGAAGTAGCATCTGGGAGGTGCCTGCTGGCCCATACCCTCATTCCTTAGCGCACCTCCTCCACCTCCACCTGACCCCCCACCCCCACCCCCAGGCACACACTTCCTGCCTTGAGCGGGCTCAGCGGATGTGACCCCTCCCGCCATTCGGACGCGACAGACAGCACTTGTAAGGGGACGGTCCGCAGGGTCACCTGAGTACCTTGCTTATGGGTCCACCTTCCTCACAGTCTGCATCCGGGCTGTGGGTCGTAAGAAGGACGGCCTTGAGCGGACGCTTGGAGTCTCCCCACAATTGCCATCATGAAATTGATCAAGTTCTGCCCCTACCTCTTGTTGTCTCAGGAGGAATACACACATTTGCAAGTAGTTGGAGGTTCAAGTTAACTCGTGCGCGCTCTCTTTCTGTCTCTCTCTTTTGTAATGTTTATTTTCAACGTTTTTTTTTTTTTTTTTTTTTTTTTTTTGGGACAGAGAGAGACAGAGCATGAACGGGGGAGGGTCAGAGAGAGAGGGAGACACAGAATTGGAAACAGGCTCCAGGCTCCGAGCCATCAGCCCAGAGCCTGACGCGGGGCTCGAACTCACGGACCGCGAGATCGTGACCTGGCTGAAGTCGGACGCTTAACCGACTGCGCCACCCAGGCGCCCCTGTAATGTTTATTTTCGAGAGAGAGAGAGAGAGAGAGAGAGAGAGAGAGCCCCTGAGCAGGGGTGGGGGCAGAGAGAGAGAGGGAGACTGAGGATCCTATAAGCAGGTTCTGCGCTGTCAGTGCAGAGCCCCATATAGGGCATAAACCGGGAGATCATGACCTAAGTGGGATGCTTAACCAACTGAGCCACCCAGGGACCCCAAGTTCACTGTCTCTTTTCAAGGACTAGACTGGAAGGTGGGATTCCATTCTTAAAATTTCTTCTTTTAACTTAAAGCTTATCTGTTATTTATGCGCAGAAGCTCTGTGAAATAATTCATTGCATAACGTCAGCTTTTGATAGTTGTTTTTCTTTGGCCCTAGGGCGGAAAAAAAATGGTATGATTTCTAAAATTCAGAAGGCAAGAAATATTTACTTATATTTTCACCACTTAGCTCTTACTGCTTGCACTGGTACATTCAAGTTTACAATACTTACCCACCAGTTAGGTTGAAACTCATGAGTTTGATACTTTAAATTAAATCCTTTGTAAAACTTACAAGGAGGTGTTTTTTTTTTTAATCCTGTTTAAATTGAGTGTTTTTCCTCCCTCAGTCTATATGACAAATACATCTTTTAAAATATGCTTGTCCGTTAGAAAAATAATTCATTTTGGGTAGATAACTAACCTACTCAGCACTTTACCATCTAGTATGTGGTAAATTCCACCAGGTATTTTGTTTTAAAATCCCATGCTGAATGTATTTCACATTTATTAGCAAGGCAGTGTGATGCAGTAGAAGGAGCAGAGCTTCTGGAATCTGTAAGCCAAAGGTTTCTTGCCTGGAAATAGGGATTATGACACCTATTTGGGAGGTTTATGTGCCTGACAGCCTGTCTGGCCATAGAATATTAATTCAGATATCCCCCTCCCCTCCCCCCCCCCCCCCCCCCCCGCGTTTAGGGCTGTGTCTGGATCCCAAGCATAGGTGAGATAAGTTTAATATTTCATGGTTGAGGTGCAATATAGAAAAACAGGAATGGAGCACACAGTCCTGATCAGTTTGCATGCACGGTCTCAATAACTTTAGGGAGAAATTTGTGGTAGTAAAATTAGGTACTCATTCCTCAGCAACCTCCCCCCCCACCCTTCACCTTAGCTGTTCCCCTGGCAAGTTCAAAAGCATGATCTTGATTTTTTTTTTTTTCTCCTTAGGCTGTGGAACCCTTCTAATATTGGATCAAAATGAATCTGGGCTTAGACTTTTTAGAAGGTAAGGTGGCTCTAATGATTAAACTTACAGGTATTCTCTTTTGCTACCAAAGCCTTAGTATAATTAGATTTTGAATCTTTTTGATCAGTAAAATATTTTTTCATTTTTAAATTTGTGGTAGAAAAGAAACTTCAGCATGTGCATATATAGAACTTATTTTTGCCAGTAAACTGTGATTATGTCATTTTTCTTCTAAAGCCCTTGTCTCTTAGTGTTCATTTATAAAGTAGAAAAGTTAAACATAAAAAAATGTAAACTAGTTAGTATACTGTGTGACGTTTCTAACGTTGCTGTCTTTTTCACATAGTTTGGGTTAATTCATTCAGGAGCTAATTATCCATTTTGTGAGTTATCTAGCACTGCTTTCCGTTTCTTGTTTCTATGGCTGTCTTGACTGTTGGACTCATTAACACCTCCATCTGGGTTAGTCAATGTCAGAGAAAGGAAAGGAAACTCTGTCATGAGATCATGACCTGCTCACAGCTCAGGCGAAATTTTATGTGGGAAGTTGAAATTCTTGGTCTAAATTAGTATTGTGAAGTGCTTGCTGCTCCCTCCTGTGAACCACACAAAAAACCCCAAAAAAACCGCAAAACAGTGAGCACCCAGGTATGGCGTCCTGGCCTCATAAATAGCGCCAAATTTCTAAATGGGAGACCGAATTTTAATCCAGCTCCACAGTTTTCTTGCTGTGTGACCTGGGATGTTCCTGTCACATCTCTGAACTCATTTCTGGGTCTGTCAAGTTCTAGCTCTATTTCTCTTCCATAGTTGTGAAGACCGTGTGAGATAATGGGTGTTAAAATATGTGATAAACTTGAAAGACTGTAAAATTATGGTTCCTATTTTATGTTCAGCTGCCTGTGCAACCGGATTTTTTTTTAATTTTACTTATCCTGGTGTAGCTTTGACTGGAACGATGGTTTGTTTGACGTGACCTGGAGCGAGAACAATGAACACATCCTGGTCACCTGTAGCGGCGATGGCTCGCTGCAGCTCTGGGACACGGCCAAAGCCGCAGGACCACTGCAGGTCTACAAGGAACACACTCAGGAGGTAGGAAGGCAAGTCTTTCTGGGCTGATTGGTTTTGTTTTAGATGAAATCCATTTGGGGATGGAAACAAGGGGACTGGAAGTTTAAGCGTTAGTGTTTCTTGCATATGGTAGATGTCATTTGTTATTTGATTATTCCGACATTAAGTACATCTTGCCCTAAGGAGCTAAGAAAGAAGGAAAGGTCAAGCTTCTTCTTAGGCAGTACAAACGCCCCCAGTAGTAGGTATGCTGTAGCGCTGTTTCCTCCAGAAGAGGCCCATCTCTTTCTTCCCGCTGTAGGGTATGCTTGCCCTATACCGCCGTAAGGAGGAAGTAGGCAGACTTTTCACCAAGGCGCCACAAGATCGCCTTTAGGGCCGCAGTAAGGTTCCTAGGGATTTTCAGAATATAGTGGAGCAAGAGCATCAAATGCAGATTATGAGACAGAGTTTACTGAAGAAATTTGAAATCTAAACCAGTTCATGTATCTAGGTTCTGCGTGTATGTATACGGGTAGCACAGAAGATAGTTTGGTTTTCATATCCTTTAGATAAATACCTAGTAGTGCCATTGCTGGGTCGCAGGGTAGTTCTAAGTTTCATTTTCTTGAGGAACCTCCATACTGTTTTCCAGAGCGGCTGCACCAGTCTGCTCTCCCACCAACAGCGCAAAAGGGTTCCCCTTTCTCTGCATCCTCGCCAACATCTGTCGTTGCCTGAGTTGTTCATTTTAGCCATTCTGACAGGTGTGAGGTGATGAATCACTGGGTTCTGCTCCTGAAACCAGTACTACACGGTATGTTAACTAACTTGAATGTAAATAGATAAATTAAAAAAAAAAAGAAAATAGTTTGGTTTTCAGTCATATAAAACTACAAAGGTATTTTTAATGAATGTGATGGGAAAGACATTCCCTTACGGTGTTTTGCCTAAAATGTTTCAAAATTTCCCTCAAGGTAGCCGTAGATCTTTCAATTTTACTTTCAGATTTGTGTCTAGCACAGTACCTGGCCCATAGAAGGCCTTCAAAGGATGCTTGTTAAATGCAAGAATATTAGTCGTTTGTGATAAAAGGATTAGTTGTGTGAAGATTCCAGAGTGTTAAGAGAGTGGGTTAGGAGTGACATTCAAGGTGACATATACTCAATTTAAGGTTTACATCAACATCTAGTTCCCAATGTGCTCATTACAATTTTTGAAAAGTAGTTAACATTTGTCTTCATTGTCAAATAATAGGCTTATCAATTTGCTTACCTTTTTTGAAAAAAGATTTGACCCACTTCAAGTTCTTGGTTATGAAAACTTACCTTTGAACTAAGTATGCAGCTATTCGTATTTCATTGTGGAGGAAGTGTATTTAGCTATACATTTTGTAGTAAAAATGTGCCATGTGGTTAAGACCTTGCTTACTTTAAGAAAAGCAATGAATGGAGTGTCTGAGTGGCTCAATTGGTTAAGTGTCCAACTTTGGCCCAGATTGTGATCTCACGGTTCGTGAGTTTGAGCCCCTCGCATCGGGCTGTGTGCTGACAGCTCAGAGCTTGGAGCCTGCCTCGCATTCTGTGTCCCCTACTCTCTCTGCCCCTCCTCGCCACCCCCCTCAAAAATAAATAAACATTAAAGAAATTTTTTTAAAAAATTAAAAAAATCAATGATTAACTCTTGTGATATGATAGAAGCTGAAAAGTTTACAATGATGGATGCCCATAAAAAATATTAATGCAGAATGACAGTGAGTCATGCATTTAATACCAGTTTGTTCCCTTTAGAAATTGCATTTGTGTTTATTTTTCCAACTTTTTTTTTTTTAATTTTTTTTTTATTTTTGGGACAGAGAGAGACAGAGCATGAACGGGGGAGGGGCAGAGAGAGAGGGAGACACAGAATCGGAAACAGGCTCCAGGCTCCGAGCCATCAGCCCAGAGCCTGATGCGGGGCTCGAACTCACGGACCGCGAGATCGTGACCTGGCTGAAGTCGGACACTTAACCGACTGCGCCACCCAGGCGCCCCTTGCATTTGTGTTTAAAATGGAACAACAGACTTGTCAGCTGAAGGGATCTATCTTTCCTTTTTCCCTCCCTCCCTCCCTCCGTTCCTTCGTTTCTTCCTTTCTTCCGGGGGCACAATTGAACTTGATATATTTCCTTGTGTGTATTTAGTCATGCTTAGCCATTTTTTCTGGATTAGGTTACTGCAATAAGATTTTTCTTAAAATTTAGAATAAATTTAAAGCATCCCCTCCCCCATAGAATTGTGATTATGGGGAAAAATAATTTCCAGTTATGTGTCAGTGAGTTGTTGGATTTTACTATGAATAGGATGTAATATCCTTCACTACTTTTCACTATACTATGTTTGAAAAGCATTCACTTTTTTTTTCTTTTTCTTTCTGTTTTTTGTTTTTTTTTTTTACCTTGTTTAGTATTTTAAAGTTTTAACTTGTATTTAAAAAGCTAGATCTGTCCGTACTGGTAGCACATGTTTTGTGCCAGGCATATGCTAGTCTTCAAAGTTGCAAATATGAATAAGACTCAGGTGCTAATCTCTGGTAGTAGATCTGGGACATGCAAGCAAACTAATATAATGTGATCATGTTGAAAAGAAGTGTCTAGAAGGTGCAGATAGAGAAACCAAGGACCGTCACAAAAGAGATGCCATTTGAGCTGAGTCTTGGACAGTTAGCAGGAATTCACTGGCAGCCCAAGGGGAAGAGGGCAGTTTTAGTAGAAAAGAGCATCTCACAGGTGCAGATCTGTGAAAGAGCATGACATGTTCAAGGCAGTCACAGGTCCTTTGGTGTGACTAGAGCAGAGTGTCTGTGTGGGAATGGTGGGAGATGAGGCGGGAAAGGTGGGGAAGGGCTATATCCTGATGGGCCTTAAATGCCTGGTTGGGGTTGCACTGGATGCTTTGAATATTCAGGGGAGAGATGGATTAATTTTGTAGATTTGGGGCCACACAGTATGGGCAGACAACAGGACATACACGGATGTGTAAGTATTAGCCATTTTCCACTTAATCCAACTTTTCCAGATGCTAGGTATGACTAGACTGTAATTTAGGTACTAAATTTTACTATTTGAAATGAAAACAAAGTAGAAAGTGCTTGTCTTAACTCAGTGGTTTTCAAACTTTGCCACATATAGAATCATGTAGGGACCTTTTAAAAATCTTCATGGTGGTTAGAGCCAGCCATCAATCGGCATGATTTAGATTCCCAGATTATTCCAATGTACAGTAGTGTTTAGAAGCCACTGCTTTAACTTCATAGGCATTCAGTTCTGATGACCTTATTATGTATATTGTCTAATATTTTGAGGGTTGTAGATTCAAAATGGAGATTTTAAAAACTACGTAATAAAATGCATCTTTTGATTTACCTTGTGAAGTGGTAACCTCAAAGCTTTAAAACTTTTTAAAGAAGAGAAAGTGATAGTTTTAAATAGATGGAAACTGTGATGGAATATTTTTGGGTCAAGAATGACCTTCACGCATGAATATGGCTACTATATATGTAGTCTCTCTGTCATACACTCATTGTGGGTCTCAAACACTGTGCCTGTCTCTAAAGCAGGTTGGTGAGTGAATCATATCTAGAAATTAGAATCCCATATCTCCTAATTTAGATCTAGTAGGAAACTTACGTAGGAGAATGATGCAATCTTATTTGATAATTTTAAATCATGTGAAACTAGAAATTTTTTTTTAGTTTAGCTATAATCTGATAGTCTATGAAATTATCCTATTGAATTATTGGCAGAGCTGTTTAAATATATGTAGAATTTACATTTTATGTAAATGTAATGTGAGACAGGGAGGAATTTTATATATATATCTGCATATATTTCAAAAAGAAACAATGGAAAGAGAATCCAAAGCCAATAAAAATGGTTACCTTTAAAAAGGGTGGGGAAGATATCAGGGGAGGCAGGGGACAAGGATGGCTAATTTTCCAAATATAATTTATATCACAGTTTTGGCCTTGGAAAAGTTGAAATATTTTACAAAGTTAAAAATCACTGTTTAATTAAAAAGGAAAAAAAATTGCTAAAAATTGAGAACAAGCAGAAAACACATTCATCTAGTGATGTATCAAATTGGCATTATAACCAGGTATTGAAAATAATTATTTCAAGTGACTTTAGAAATACAGTTTAGTGATTGTCCATGCCTAATAAGATATTTCTGATAAACAAAAAGAGTTGCAAGGAAGTTTTAAACTGCATTCAGAAAGATAAGTATTGTTATTTTGAAACTCTCATATCATGTAGGTTCACATATACCAGTAATTATGTTATTAGAAACCAAAACTTTTTATGTAAGAGAAAAGTAATATGAGAATAAAGAAGTTAAATAGAGACATTTAATCCTAAAACTGGGAAGTATCTGCACAGACTCATGATTTATTTTTCTCTGTTTAAAAAAGTCCATTTGTTCTGGTTCTTTGGACTGTAAAGACTGAGCTGCATTGACAACTCAGTCTCAGTGATATCCCTAGTGCCCAGATTGTTGCCTCTAAATACCATTTCCCACTAAAAGGATCTGGGGATCTTTGGAGAAATAGTTGATTCCAGGACTGGCAGGAAACGTACAAGGTGAATCCAAAACATCTTCTTGTGCCAGAAGACTGTGAAAGTCCACTGGGATCACATTAGACGTTTGGAACAGATAACCTGAAAAGGCTCTCAGTGGCCAATGATGGACAATTTCAACATCAAAAAGAATGACAGCAATGAGTTGGAACACTATACACACAGAGAGATACACACTTATATGTATATTTCTACCCATTACATGGAGTTGTAAACATTAAAAAACAACAGCTGGTCATCACTGAAGATTACTAGGACAATGGCCTCATTCTGAAAATTGATAAGCAAATATGAAGAATCAAGGCATTTATCCTGCCTTTCTGATGTGAATTTTATTGTGGGGTAGTTGAATGGTTGATGTGGAAAATTTCTCATAACTGAATTCTGACTATTAAATGCAGAAGGAATAGCACAATTATAGAGTCACCATTTAGTAGCCCGTAATGAAATAATGAGTGTAGGCAAAGATTATCTATGAATGCTAAAACATTAATTTAATATTTATACATCTTTTGAACAATTTTGAGATCACTAAAAGTGGGTCAGCCAGCAATTATACACCTAATGTAATAGGAAGCTTAAATAAGATTGAACTGAATTGAACCAAACCTCTAGACCTAACTTCTAACTTAAAGGAAATGGGAGGAGTAGAGGAAAATGTTGACACCAAGAGAGACAATTAGCCAAATCCAGAATGCAGAAGATTCTATGGGACCATTAACTTTGTTTCTTCAACAATTATAAATGTCATGGGAAGGGTGGGTGGGGAAAACAAGATGGGAGAGGAGGACTTTCCTAGATTAGATCTAAGAGACATAACAACTAAGGGTAAAATATGGATTTTGTTTAGTTTTTGATTCAAATAAACCACCTGTAAAAAGACATTTTTGAGACAGTCAGGGAAATAAGAATGTGGACTGAGTTTTGGATGATATTAAGGAACTGTTATTCATCTTGTTAGGTGTGAAAATGGCCTTCTGCTTATATAAAAAAGAAAAATATCCTTATCTGCTTAAGTATTTATGAGTGAAGTGGTCTGATGTTAAAATACTCCAGCAGTCAGTCAGTCAGTCAGTAAGTCAGTCAGTAACAGGACAGATGAAGCAAGGTGGCAAAATGTTGATAATTCTGGAAAGTATGTGATAGATACCTGGGGATTTATTATGATATTTTTTCTTTTATGCACATTTTAATGTTTCTATAATGATAAATTTAAAAAATTGTTTCACATTAAAAGAAATATGTAGCCTTTTCTAATCGCTCAGTAATTAAAAGTCAGTGTCCCTTTCCTTTGTATGGATACAGATAAGTATGAACATTCTGGACATAGTTTTTATTTGATGATTTTTAATTAAATAGACCAACTTAAAAAGGGCAGCACTATACAGTAGATTAAAAGCGAGCTCTTTGGGAATTGATTTCAGTAATAAAATTTGTTCTCTCAAACTGTGGTTTTGATGAGGTTCAGATTTCATAAAGCAACGCAAAATACTGTTCAGTGTGTTTTTTTTTTCTTTTTGCAGTTTCTCAATTTTCTTCATCACTGCCGAGAGTAATTACTTAAGATAGGCCTTTAGAGGACCCTGCTTTTAAAGCACAACTGCATTCCTCTCTTCTTTTTTATGCTTAATTGGGCCATTAAGTCATGTCCACTGTTTGAGTGGGAGTGGACAGGGGAATTGGAAATAGGAAAAGGTTGGAGGACTGGACTGATGTGAGGTGTGCTTTTCATGCAGATTTCTCTGCACCTTCATTCATTCTAGAAACTTTGATTAACCCTACTGTCTGCAAGGGACTGTGTGAAGCCTAGTGGGGAAGATGAGTGAATTGGGAATGGTCCTTGCCTGCTGGAGTCCTTGTCCTCTCTAGGGAGGGAGGCTTACGCTGCTGGTTATCTAATTTATAATGTGATAAGTGCTGTGAATGTAAGGAGTACTACAAGAGGAGAGGATCTTCTCTGCAGGAAGGGACCAGGATGGCATCCTTAACTCTGAAGGGAGAGTAGGATTTAACTATTCAAGTGGAGGGGCGCCTGGGTGGCTCAGTCAGTGGAGCATCTGACTCTTGATTTCTGCTCAGGTCATGATCTTACAGGTTAGAGAGTTCGAGCCTCACATCTGTCTCTGCTCTGGCAGCACGGAGCCTACCTGGGATTCTGTCTCTCTCTTTCTCTTTCTCTCTCTCTCTCTCAAAATAAATAAATAAATAAATAAATAAACTTTAAAAGATAACTATTCAGGTAGAGAGAGTCCAGAGGAATAGGGTTAGAGGCAAAGGAAAGTGCCCTCTTGAAGGGCGGGTACTGAGCCTGTGTGCCTGGAAAAGTCAGCATTTTGGCTGTTATGCTAAGACCAGTGGGAAGACATTGAAGATTTTGAAAAATTTACCATGAAAGATTTCATGTTTACATGAATATATGTAAGAAGTAAACATGTATAATGAATGCTTGCATATTCATCATCTAACTTAAGAAATAAAACATTACCTATGCTTTTGGAGCCCCTGCTTACAGATGCTATCTTCTATCTACTTTTTTCTGATTCCACCCTTCTTCCTCCTCTTTTCTTTCCTCCCCTCTTCCCAGAAGTAACCACTAATTGTGAATTTCTATTTCTGTTTTCTTTTCTTTTTCGTTTTACTACATATGTATGCATCCCTAAATCACTCATAGTTTTGCATGATTTCGACCTTTGGGTAATAAGCAGCAGCATGGATGAATGTCAATGTGGAGTGAAGATGGTAAGTTGCAGGAGCCACAGAGCATGATACCATTGAAGGGCTTTCTGTGGGGGAATGACGTTTGTGTTTTTATGCAATGCGGATAATGGATTGGAGGTGAGCCAGGATGGATAGGAAGAGCAGTTGAAGGATGCTATGGCCTAGGTGGTAGGTAGCTGAGGAGTTGATGGCTGTAGCCTCTTAAGAGAAATTATGTACAAACTTGGAACTATGGTCTTTTGGGATCCTGTCTCTCCTAAATAGTTGGCCTTTCTGTTCCTCAGACGTGACAAGCTTGTTTCCTGCTTCAGGGTCTTTTCCTAGTCTTCTGCCAGAGCCTTTCTTCTCAAACGTGCAGAGTTCTGTCTTTCCTGCACGCAGGTCCCTGCTCAGAGAGATCTTCCCTAACCACTCTACTGAGAAGTGACCTCTTAATTCTACATTGTTTCCCGGTCTCCTTCCTTTGCTTTATTTTGCTCCATAGCTTTCCTTTAAAATCGCATTCTGAAATTATTTATTTATAGTCTGTCTTCCTCTGCTAAAATACATGACCCATCTGGACTGAGGCTTTGTCTTGTCTAACATTGTACTCCCCTTCCCCTTGTGCCTTGTACACTGTAGGTGCTTAAGAAATACTTGTTGAATAGATTAGTGAGGTAACTTGAAGTTGGGATATTGGAATCTACTCATCCTTTTTCAACTGTCTCTCAAACATCTCTCTGACTGTAAACTTTTTTCAGAGCCTGAGGTTAATGCCCAAACCCTGCTCCCACTAGACATTTCCACTTGACTATCTTGCTGTCACTTCAAAGTCAGTATGTCCAAAATTACACATTATCTTCTTTCCTCCAGTCTTCCCATTTTGTTAATGCCACCACCACTGATAGTCCCCAGGCACAAAACCTTGGTGTTATCCGGCAGTATTCCCTAGTCCTGATCCCTTGGGTGCTGTCTATGCCTGTATATGACTTTGTGGAGTGGGGGGAGGTGCAGTTCTGATCACTGTTTTCACTTCTGCTTTCTGCTATTGACATTTTAGCCAGGCCTCAAGGTCCTGCTTGGATCCTCTCTTCTGGGCATCAAGCTGAATTTTCCATCCCAGCACCCATGTTGTACTTATGTCTGTAGTTTTATTATTATTATTTTTAATATTTATTTATTTATTTTGAGAAACAGAGAGAGAGAGAGAAAGAGAGAGAGTGAGCGAAGTGGGGGGGGGGGCAGAGAGAGAGGGAGAGAGAATCCAAAGCAGGTTTGTACTGTCAGCACAGAGCCCGACGTGGGGCTCCATCTCATGAACCGTAAGATCATGATCTGAGCCACTCAGGCACCCCCCCCTCACTGTAGTTTGTTTGTTTATTTGTTTGTTTTTTTAAGTTACTTTCCTGTATCCTAATATTTTAAATACAGTCAAATAAAATATTTTTTGAGTTGCCTTTTTAAAAAATGTTTTTAAACATTTATTATTTTTGAGAGAGAGAGAGAGAGACAGAGAGAGACAGAGCACGAGAAGGGGAGGGGCAGAGAGAGGGAGACAGAATCCGAAGCAGGCTCCAGGCTCTGAGCTGTCAGCACAGAGCCCGACATGGGGCCCGAACCCACAAACCGCGAGATCATGACCTGACCCAAAGTCAGACGCCCAACTGACTGAGCTACCCAGGCGCCCCTTGAGGTTGCCTTTATTTCTTTTTGTGTTATCCCACTTTCAACATCACCCTGGGGATCCTGTCCCTAGTTTTGTCCTAGAGTCCTACTGCTTGCACTTCGTTGTGTGACTGATAAGACAGCTGGCAGCAACACCGCCGTCAGCGTGGTTACCTTCTATCTTTTGTTCTCATTAGGGCTGGGTTCCCCTATGGGGGCTTTTGCAGTTTTAAAAGGTAAGAAGTCATAAGGTTTCGAATCCCGTGTCATACTGGACATGTGTAGAGGCAGTGGAGTGTGAGATGTTGATCTTAGTTTTTAGTTATATTTGTTCAGTTATCCTCTGAAACGAAAACAGTAGCTCTTTATAACTACTTAGCAGTGATGCAGATTGTGAAGGTAAATTCAGATGGATAAACTCTTTTAACTCCCATTTGTTGAGTGCTTATTATATTGCAACAAGCATAGGCATACAAGGTGGTTTTGCCCACATGACGGATCTTCCAGAATCTAGTAGGTATTTAACAAAAGTTGTCGTAAAATATGGTAAATGTTGAATTATAAGTTGGTGCAAGGTGCTGTTGGAGTGCATGGAAGGAAACATTTAAATCATGGAGGGTTTTATCGAGGTGAGGCTTATTTCATAAAGGCTGTGGTGGAGCCCAGTCTTGACAAATGAGTGGGAGGTCACCAAGTGGACAGTGGACAAGGGCTTTAAGTTCTTGGATAATTCATGGAAACAAAGTGGGATCAGTTTGGGCTCCCACGAAGGGCGATACTAGTAAGGGCAGGCTTTTACTTCCCTAATGTTGCAGCCCCACGTCATTCCAATTCAACAGTGCCCTCAGGTAGCATGATGTAGAGTCAGCATCACGTAGTGATTAAGGGTGGACTCTGCAGTTAGGCTGCTGAGGTTCAGAGTTCAGCTCTGTCACTTAACTAGCTTTAGGAATTTGAAGAGTTTATTTATACATTTTGGGTCTTGTTATAGTATCAGTTTCATAGAAGGGAAGATTAAATGAGATAAAATAGGGGCACCTGGGTGACTCAGTAAGGTATGTGTCTGACTTCGGCTCAGGTCTTGATCTCACAGTCCGTGGGTTCGAGCCCCGCGTTGGGCTCTGGGCTGACAGCTCTGAGCCTGGAGTCTGCTTCAGATTCTGTCTCCCTCTCTCTCTGCCCCTCCCCTGCTCACGCTCTGTCGCTCTGTCTCTCTCTCTCTCTCAAAAAGAAATAAACATTAAAAAAATTAAATGAGATAAAATATGTAAAATGCTTATGACAACATGTGGCACATAACAGGTGCTAAATAAAGGTTTGCTATTGTGGTTATTTTTGACTGTTCACATCAGCCTAGAGTAGGAGTTGGCAAACTACTACTCATGGGACAGGGCCCAACCTAGCCTGCTATCTGATTTGTAAATAAAGTTTTATTGGAACACAGCTATGCCCACTCATCAAGTATCAGCTATGGCTACTTTTGTGCTCTACTGGGCCGAAAGACAGACCAAATGGCCCATAAAGCCCAATGTGTATATATATATACACACATATATATATACACACTCTATATATACTCTCTCTCTATATATACTACTCTACAGAAGAAATGTGCCATGCCCTGGCCTAGAGGATAAAAGCAAACTCTTCAGCTCACAATGACTGCTTCCAAGCCTATCTTTTTCCATCCATAACTAACAGATGGCCATGGCAGCTCTTTGGTTTTTGTTGCCCCTTCTTTATGAGCTGCTTCTGTTGCTGGATTGTGGTTTCTTCAGTGTTCCAACTGATTTTCTCTCTTTTTCATGAATATGGACAGCAGCAGGGCCAGGACTAGAATAGGGTGGGTGAAGCACTCACTTTAGGTACATGATTAAGGAGGACCCCAACAACTCAATAGTCAAATAATATCTTAATGCAGTAATTTAAAAAATCAGAAATACTGCAAAAAAATCTGTGATGAGAAAAATATTAAAGTTTTAAACAAAGACAGGATCAGTATTACCAATTTTGTTTTCTGAAACTAAGGTGCCAACATGGCTAGGCATAGTGCCAGACAGCAGAGAATGGGTAACCCATATTTAAGCCCCAGCAAACTGCATATCCTGCTTCCTACATAAATATGGTAGCTAGAATTTTTAAGACTCAGAAGGATCTGCTGGCTGGTCACTTTTAGTGCTATGTACTCGGGTGTATGTCAGGACTACTTTAATAGAGAATAATTATGCATATATGTTGTTGAACTTAGCTTACAGTAGTGATCTGTATATGTCTGTTGTATAAAATGACAGAATGAAAAATATTTCCATAAGTTTTCAAATGGTTCATTTGAAATGGTTCACTGAAAGCAGTAAGGCCTAGATTAGAATAGCAGCATTGGGTAACTACAGCTGTTTACCAAGAGATTGGAAAGGATTACCTGGTTCCTCTAAGCTTTTTCTAAGAAAGGCCAGATAGCGTTATTAACTGAATTTTAATGCTATCTGATGGACACTGACCTGGCAAGCTTTTTTAGATGACTAGCTTTCTAATCTGCTTTGACATTTCTACAAGGTGCTGCAAACAGTGATTTGTCGATAGGTTAAAAATATATATAATTTGTTTTAGTGAAGGAGGTTGGGAAATAATCTGTAGAACTCTGTTAGAATGGAATCTTATCATAAGGAATATGTCTGGAGGAATGGACAAAATGGTCTTTCCATTTCTCAGACACCATGGTGGAGATTTGTAGGACTTCATTTGATGTTTCAATGAAGTAAATTGGTTGTTCTAACTGGCTATCGCTGTTCTAAAGAGATAAAATGTAATATTTAACTTGATGCTCTTTTTCTTTCTAAATGACACATTAAAATGTTTTTAGGTCTATAGTGTTGACTGGAGCCAGACCAGAGGTGAACAGCTTGTGGTGTCTGGCTCATGGGATCAAACTGTCAAACTGGTATGTCAGAATCATTGTATTTAAAACCAATATTCTCTTCCCCAAAGTTTCCGTTGAATTTTTTTTCTTCTCTTGAACATACTTCTATATCTTTTCAATTGCACAACTAATTTCTTTTCAAAAAACTGTATTAAAGCCTTTGTTAGAATTTAAAAATTTTTAATTTTTTGTCTGTGAACTAACAACAATTAACTCAGCATTGATTATTTTAGCCCCTTAAATACCATTTTGCTTTATATAAAAATAGACTGTAAAAAATCTTTGAGGGGTGCCTAGACGGCTCAGTCAGTTAAGTGTCTCACTTAGGCTTAGGTCATGATCTCACGGTTTGTGAATTCACAGTGCAGAGCCTGCTTGGGATTCTCTCTCTCTCCCTCTGTCTCTGTCCCTCCCCTGTATGCGCTCTCTCTCTCTCTCTCTCTCTCTCTCAAAATAAATAAACTTAAAAAAATTGAAATATGAATGTATATTACATGTGTATATGTAAATACATTTATAGAGGGATGCCTGGGTAGCTCAGTCAGTTAAGCATCTGACTTTGGCTCAGATCATGATCTCACAATCTGTGGGTTCGAGCCCCGCATTGGTCTCTGTGCTGACAGCTGGGAGCCTGGAGCCTGCTTCAGATTCTGTGTCTCCTCTCCCCCTCTGCCCCTCCCCACTTGCACTCTGTCTCTCTCAAAAATAAATAAACATTAATAAAAAAATAAATACATATATGCTGTATTGTATATTATATATATGTATATATAAACATAAACTTGAATTTACGTCTAAGTAAACTGATCTGTTAATTTATTTGTAGTGGGATCCAACTGTTGGAAAGTCTCTGTGCACCTTTAGAGGCCACGAAAGTGTCATTTATAGCACCATCTGGTCTCCCCACATCCCTGGTTGCTTTGCTTCAGCCTCAGGTAAATAATTCATTTACCAAAAAAGCCTTGTCGTGAATGGTGGCCTTACTCTCCCCAGTAGGTGGCACTGTGTACTTGAGATTCCCAGGGTAAAGGGACTTCATTACTATTCTTTGTGCTCTTTAGGATTGTTTCATTCTTTATCAACCTCTAGACAAGAATTAGCCAGGCCTGGATTACTTTTCAACTCCTAGTGAACAAATGTGGTTTGTCTTAGGCATATTATAACTGGTTATAAATCTGCCAAAATTGGGAAACGTTCTAGTTCTTTTTATTAGCTACTGAGCTCCTTTGCTTAGATGGCATTATCCTTGGTTTGTTTATCAGAATAAAGGTTGCTAAGTCTGAGTAACAGTTACAAGAGTGTGTAGTATGTGCTAATTAATGACAAATATTTGTGGTGATTGACAAAGTAAGACAATGACCCTTTATTTTTTACTTCTTTTATAACTTTCAAAAAATAAATTTATAAAGGAAAAACAAAAATGGTATCCTAGATAATCCCTATTCTGACCATATTACATAGTAAGGAAATTCAAACAATGCAGAAACATGCCAAATAAAAAATAAGCCCTCATCCCTCCCCCTCCATAGAACCACTGTTAATATTTTCTTGTATTCCTTTCTTGTATTCCTCCATAAAAATTCTTATTCTTATTTCAGAACATATGGTATAAAAATGAAAAATATTTATGGGGAGTATTCTTGAGGAAAATGTCAGATGTCTTTTGCTTAGTGGTGTTAGGCTTTGTATGCTTATAGCTATAAAACTTTTGTTGTTGAAATTGTACAGGAAAATAATTTTATTTATTTATTTTTTTAAAGTTTATTTAATTTCAGAGAGAGAAAGAGAGTAAGTGAGCATGAGCGGGGGAGGGGCAGAGAGAGAATCCCAAACAGACCCTGTGCCGTCAGCACAGAGCCCTGCGTGGAACTTGAACCCATGACCTGTGAGATCATGACCTGAGCTGAAACCAAGAGTCAGATGCTTAACCGACTGAGCTATCCAGCCCCTCAGGAAAATAATTTTATTATTGTGAGATTGTGAGTCAGAAAATCTCCTTCCCTGGGACACCTGGGTGGCTCAGTTGGTTGAACATCCTGCTCTTGATTTCAGCTCAGGTCATGATACCAAGGTTGTGGGATTGAGCCCTGTATTGGGCTCTGCATGGAGCCTGCTTGAGATTCTCTCTCTCTCTTTCTCTCCATCTGCTTCTGTCCCCTGCTCCCTCACTCACTCTCTCTCAAAAAAAAAAAAAAAAAAAAAAAAAAGAAGAAAAGAAAAGAAAAGAAAATCTCCTGTCCCAAATTCATTTTCCCCATTGAAAACATTGCTGTTATAAAACAGTTTTTGATTGTGGAGATTTCTTAGTCGGCTTAGTCCAGTATTATAGTTGAACTGAGTGAATCAGAACACCATTCAGAAGGAGTTCTTAGACTCTAGTTTTAAATAAACTTGATGGAAAAGAACATTCTCCAATTATATTTTATGAATTATACACACAAATTTATATTAAATACTTAAAGTTATGAAATTAAAACAAATTTAAGATAGAAAAAGAGGTACACTACGTTTTTTTTTTTTTTCATTTGATCTACTACCAATAAACATTTGGCTAAAGAATTTTCTGAATACTTTTTCCTTCCTAAAATCCCTGACACTTTAATATACATTGCTTCATTTTTCTTTTAGGTAATTTGTGTAATGTATTGAGTGCCATTAAAGCTGTAAAAAGTGTAGAAATGAAACAAAGGTGAACAATTAATTGGCATAGGCAACACAGGGTTGCTCTGCCAGGCTGCCTCCTTGAGTCACTTCGCCCTTGACTCAGAGAACAAGTAGTAGGAAGGAGAAACCAGTGTCTGCTCAGAGCATTCCAATGTGAGGCATGATTAAATTAGACCATTTGGGGGAATATATTCATAAATATAATCTATATGACACTAATTACTTTCAAGAGTGTTTGTTTTAGAGCAGCAACACCTTATAGATTAATTGAAACAATAACAACAACTTTCCCAGTCTAGGTGATAGTGAGAATCTGATAATGTTAAGGTAATAGTTACTTTAACATTTGGACCTTGAAATGATAAATAAATGCACCTTAGTTTTTTAAATGTTTTCCAATTTGATGAGTGAACAATGATACCTAATTTTTGTTTTGATTTGCATATTTGGCTATGAGGGATAGTGAATATTCTTTATATGTCAGTTGACCACCAGAGTTTTTCTTTTGTGAACTGCAGGTTCATGTTTTGGGCCCATTTTTCTACTGAGAGATGTTGTTGCTTTTCTGTATTGATGCATGAGCTCTTTTTTTATATTTAGGAATTAGTCTTCTGTATCTTACATGTATTTTCCCAACTTTTTGTTTGTTTTTAAACATTTTATTTTATTTGGATGATTTTTTTATATATAATTTTAGAGAGAGAGAGCAGGGGAGGGAAAGAGGGAGAGAGAGAAAATCTCAAGCAGGCTCTATGCTCAGTGCAGAGCCTGACATGGGGCTCGATCCCATGACCCTGGGATCATGACCTGAGCCACTCAGGCACCCCTATTTTCTTTGTATATATATTTTTTACTGTATATGCATTTGAATTTCTTGGTAGTCAAAGCTATCAATTTTTTGCCTGATAAGCTTCTGGCTTTCATTTAGGATGAATAAGGAGTTGGCTCAGTGAAAAGTGGGAGGCCTTGGCAGGCAAAGAAAGAGCATTCCAGGCAGAGAGAATAAGATGTCCACAAGTAAGAACTTGGTGCATTTGAGATACTGAAAGAAGGCCAGGGAGACCATCGCTTAAGAGGAAAGGGTAGTAAAAATGAGGTTGGGCAGCAGATAGGCACCCAGATCAAGATTCAAGATTTTAGATTTTATCCTATGGACATGGGAAAGGTACTGAAGAGGTTTCAGCAAGTGATTTGATTAGGCTTGCATTTTCAAAAACTCATTCTGGTCATGTGTAGAGAATAGTTGGGAGATGAGCAGGTGTGAATGCAGGAAAATTGAGAGAGAGAGATGAAGGCAAGGATAATAATGGTGGCAGAAGGGCTGGAAGGAATTGGGCTGACTGGAGTGGTATTTAGAGATGGTTGTATAAGATGTAGAAGAGGGGAAGAGAGAAGGATAAGTAAAGAGTAACTCCTAGATTCCTGCAAAGGATAAAGTAGTGGGTGGTTAATGTCATAACTGAGGTAAGAAATACGTTTGAAAGAAAAGATCTTGAGTTTGTTTTAGAGCACATCGAGCTGATGGGACACATGGGGTTGAAATGATGGGGGTTGACTTTGGAGCTGAGAAGTCTAGCCTTGTGAATAAATTGTGTCATTGGCTCATAAACGGTAACTAAAGCCATTGCGGTATGTCAGAGCACCCAGGAAAGGCTAAATAGAAGAAAACTTAGACTAGAGCCTAGGTTGACAAACTACTGCCCTCAGATCAAAAGGACCCACTGACAGGTTTCATAAATAAAGTTTTATTGGAACACAGCTATGTCCATTCGTTTACAGATTGTATGTCTTTCTTTTTTTAATGTTTATTTATTTTTGAGAGATAGAGAGAGAGACAGAGTAGGAGCAGGGGAGGGGCAGAGAGAGAGAAGGAGACACAGAATCTGGAGCAAGCTCCAGGCTCTGAGCTGTCAGCAGAAAGCCCGATGTGGGGGTAGAAGCCACAAACTGAGATCATGACCTGAGCCGAAGTGGGACCCCCAACCGACTGAGCCACTTAGGCTCCCAGACATAGATTGTATGTCTATAGCTGCTCTTGTGCTGTAGTGGCAGAGTTGAGTAGCTATGGCAGAAATGGAATGGCCCTTGAAACCTAAAATATTTACTGCTGGGTCCTTCACAGATAATTTTTGCTCACACTTTGTATAGAGTCTTGCGGGGAAATAAATAAATGGAAGCTCTTTTGTGCAGTCTGGTTGTTTAGGGGAAGAGAGAAGAAAATAGCTAGGGGAAGATATAAAATGTGTCCAATATTGTCTCCTCATTTAATTATCCAGCATCTCCAAATAGGCAATTAGTAGGATAATTTCTTGCTAATAAACTATATCAATGCCCTGAGTTGTTGAATTATGTTGAGTGGTTTCCATAGTAAATATAATGTCACAGAAATCCTTTTCTTTTATTTCTTTTCTTTTCTTTTATTCTAAAAACTTAACAAATGTCCCTGAATTCTAAAATATTGTTAGGTTAAAGACACTTGGAACTGAAAATCTTCAGGTAAATTGTATATAGACAAATATGTCCATTAGATTAAGCAATTTCTTAGATCCTAAGATAATAGCAAATAATAGTAAATTCTGTGTATTGAGGTTAAGTCAAAAAATGTGCAATGATTAAAGTTAACAGCATTGTTTTCTAGAATGAAGAACAGCATACTTATAAAGTTATTACTATTATTTAAAAAATTTCTAGGTTGTCTGAGTCATAGTGTTTTGTCCATATCTGAGTTAAATCTTTTCCAAGATACCAAGTCTTTTGGGATGGGGCCAGTAATATATTTTTCATTGGCACATTTCCTTTTCCAAACCTGAATTCCTTCTTCGATTTTTAAAATTTTTCTGTGGCGCAGCTAACTATAAGGTTGAGTGTGTATTAAGTAAGTGATAGCAATATTGATATGCTTGTTTGAGTTAACTAACCCATTAGCCTGCCTGTATATCTGGAGTTAGTCATCTTTATGCTTTTAATTTAGTGTAAATGCTAATGAGTTTCATGCTGATGGTTAATCAAGTCTGAAGATGACCATAGTTCAGCATAATGGTTATAATATTACTATTGGTGAAAAGCCCTAATGCAGAGTTCAATTAAAATTCTTTAAGGATGTGAATTAGATTGACATTAGCATTATTTTCTTCGAATAGGGATGCCCTTTGGCCTTATGTCCTGTAGTTTCAAAGGATTCATTTCAAACCTTGGATGAAATGAGTGATGTAAAATAGATCTGTCTTCAAAATGAACTGGAACATACTTCCTTTCTAGTGAAGCAGTGAAGACATGTCTACTGGGAGCTCTAATTGGCAGCATTCATAATAAACTGGAATTAATAATGAGTATAGTTTCACATGTTTGAAAAAGTATTAGTAAGTAAAACTCCTCCAACTGATATATTTTTGAAAAAATTCCTTTACCTTACTATCGTATGTAATTTTGTTAATGTATACTATTATTAAGGTTCTAAAATTGTCTTTGTTTTTAATCATTGCTTTTTTTATGACCGTGACAAAATATGATGGTGACAAAATCTTGAACTAATATAACTGAATTTATTTAAGTGTCAGGTTAAATTGTGGATATTAGCCTTTTATTTGGGCTGAATCACACACACCTCTTCCTTCTACAATGGCCTTTTGTACGGCATGGTATACATAATATTAACTCTGGATGTTGCATATAGAATATTCAGTGTATGAGACTGAATAGAAGAAAAAGACTAATTGTGTATAGACTTACCAATATAACCACAAAACTTAACTATCTGCACATCGTAGATAGGTAATACATAAAACAGTGTTTTGTCATCGCAAAGTCCATTTGGTTTAATAGAAAAAAGATGATCTGTTTAAAGACATTGCCTTCATGTGTTATATTAAAATAAATGTAAGCAGTGTTCATATCAGCCAGGACTTCTTTGGTTGAAAGTCCAAGAAATTCTGAACCAAACCCCCTTAAGTAAGAAGCTAATTTATTTGCTCACATAGTTGAAATGTCCAGAATCCCATCTGGCTTTATACACATGGCTGGATGTAGGCCTTAGTGGATGTTCTTGCCATCTCTTGTTCTGTGCTCTCTTGAGTTGAGTTGTATCAGGCATCATGTGAAAGGAAGATGGCAGCAGTTCTGAACCCTGTATTATTTCTGGTTTCTGTCCAGTAGGAAAAATCATGAGTCTCCTTCTCAGACATCTAGGAAGTTTCATTTTCTCTCATCTGATGGTCCATGTCAATGTTTCTAAACTAATCACTGTGCCTAGGAGAGGCGGGCGTGGGGGGGGGGGGTTGGGGGGGAGTGTAATATGTTGACTGGCTTGGGCCCAGCTTAGCTCCTGCAATTGGGAATGAGAAATGAGAGAGAGAGTGGTACTCAAAGTACATACAGCAAGAATGGAAAGAGTGAACAGTGATTAGGTTGAAGTGGCTGCATACATTCTAGGAGGCCGATACTCACTAAATTGTATGCACATCCAACACTTAAAATAAATCAGAAGGGATTTCATGAAAACCAAGCACTGGACGTATGAGCTATAAAATAGGTTTCTTTTTTTAAAAATTGGATAAAGTAAAGGCATTTTTCTGCCATTTTTATGGTTTTAGAAACTCATTGGAAGGTTTATTAAGCATTTGCCATTTTCCTGAAATATTCCTTCATAATGATTTTCAAATAGTAACCTATTTAATAAGGTTGAAAAAATTTATAGTTTTTCTTCCACTCTCTTAAGAGGAGGGTTTATGGTACAGTAAAAGTTGGGGCAAGCTCTGAAGCTCTCACTGTGCCTTTGCTTTTTCATGTGAGATGAGACCATGTGTTTACCAACCTATGCACAGTGTATTAGGAGGTAGATGAATTTCTTTGCATATTTCCTTTACTTGACTTGTTTTCATATGTTTCCTATAGGGCATGTGTATTCTTTTACATAGCTGAGTCCCTTATACAGACAAACACTAAAATAGCTTTTATTACTATTATATAAGATATGGGAGTAATGAGGGGTGCCTGGGTGGCTCAGTCGGTTAAGCGTCCGACTTCGGCTCAGGTCATGATCTCGCAGTTCATGGGTTCGAGCCCCGCATCAGGCTGTGTACTGACAGCTCAGAGCCTGGAGCCTGTTTCATATTCTGTGTCTCCGTCTCTCTCTCTGACCCACCCCTGTTCATGCTCTGTCTCTCTCTGTCTCAAAAATCAATAAACATTAAAAAAAAATTTTTTTAAAGATATGGGAGTAATGAAATTATTAGAAGTCTAAAAACATATCTAAGGTTAATTTTGATTGTTGAGAGGGACATTGACAGTGAGTCCATCAGATATTAAGTGAATGTTCACTGTTTTCTAAAAGATACATTGAAAGGCACTGAAGATACATTGAGGAAGAAAACAAGACAGGGTTCCTGTCTTCTTAGAGCCACAATCCAGTGGAAAAGAGAGATGCTAAGAAACAAAAACTAGCAATGGACAATGTTAAGGAGTGCGAAGTTCTTTGGAGAGGTAACACAGTAAGTATAGTGGTTACCAACATGGACTAGAGCTGGGATGCCTGAGACAAAATTCTTCTTTACCACTATTACTTGACTTTAGTCATGCTGCTTAACTCCTGTCTCTCTTCATTCCTCATTTCGAAAATAAGGGTGATAATAATACCTACATCATTGAGTTTTGAGGAGCATTAAGTGAGTGAATGTGTGTAAAAGGCTAAGAACAGTACCTGGCTCAGAGTAAGGGCTCTATACATGCTGCCTTCTATTACCAACATGTGTGCTCAGAATTCTGTGGAAACACAGCTAAGGATTCTTGAGCTTGTCAAAGTTGACTGGTCAGGGAAGCTTCCCTGAGGAAATAGTGTTCACGCTGTTACCTGTGAACAACCAAGAATCCAGAGATGAGAGCTGGAAAGCAGAGGAACAGGAGGTGGCGAGAAAAGAGCATTTTTGAGGAGCATTGGAATGGCCATGGAATGTGTATGCGCCATAAGAATTACCGGTGCTTATCTGAAGAGCTTGCTCCAGGTCGACTCTAGAATGCATGGCTGTGTAATAACATACTAGGCCGGTGATGCCGAAACCTGGTTAACCATCAGAATTATCGGGGAGGCTTTAAAAAGAAACAACAAAATTCTGAGCTTCATCTTAGTCCTACTGAATAAAGTACCTCTGGGAGGCATATTTTTCTTTTTTATTTTTATTAAAAGAATTTTTTTAATGTTTATTTATTTTTGAGACAGAGCATGAACGGGGGAGGGTCAGAGAGAGAGAGGGAGACACAGAATCCGAAGCAGGCTCCAGGCTCTGAGCCCTCAGCACAGAGCCCGATGTAGGGCTCGAACTCATGGACCATGAGATCATGACCTGAGCCAAAGTCGGACGCTTGACTGACTGAGCCATCCAGGCGACCCTGGGAGGCATATTTTTTAATCGCCCCAGCTGAATCTAGTGATCAGCCTCATCTGGAAAGCACTGTTCTAGTCTATGGTACAGCTTTGTTTGAGATTCCAGATTAATGGTTTGTTTCTGTTGGTGTAATGGGAATTTCATGTTTCTTTTAATGTTCATCTCTTTTCTATTTATTTTTTTCTTTTTTAATGTTTATTTATTTTTGAGACAGGGAGAGACAGAACATGAACGGGGGAGGGTCAGAGAGAGAGGGAGACACAGAATCTGAAACAGGCTCCAGGCTCTGAGCTGTCAGCCCAGAGCCCGACGCGGGGCTCGAACTCACGGACTGCGAGATCGTGACCTGAGCCGAAGTCGGACGCTTAACCGACTGAGCCACCCAGGCGCCCCTCATCTCTTTTTTTAAAACCCACAGAATGGTTTCGGTGCTGAATTCAGAGAGGAAGTGGTTTCTGTAGTCTGAGAATGCCTTAGCTTTTTTTTTTTTCTTCTCAGTTTTGTTAGTGATAGTTGAGTCTTCATCAATTTTCTTACTTTGTCTTCTTGCTTACAGACAGGAGCTTGTTGTAAAACATGGTATAGTCTTTGCATCAAAAAAACCCTCAAATGTAAATTTCATGGTGGTGGAGCCCAAAGTTGCAAAATCTTTGTTTTTACAAATATCGCAAATAGTAGAAGCTTATATGATAGGTCGTCAAGATGTATTTTATGTCTAATCCTGTGGCACACATATGATTAATTATGCCACTCAACTGCTTATAGCAGTTTATATTTTAGGATAATATATAAGAATATAGCATTTAGATCATTCTAAGAATTTAGTCACCTTCAAAGTTAAATGGCATTTGCAAATCTAGAACTAAATTTGTTATCATTGGCTAAGTTAACACAGGCCAAAGAGGAGAGTTTTTAGAGATTGAGATCTAGATTTCCCTTCCAAAGCAGAGTTCTCTAAAGACATTGCATTCTGTCTAGTTCATGATATGAGATAGAAGGGAAGAATATTTACGTCTTTACATAAAGAACATTAACATGAAGTAAACTTTCTTTTGAACCATGAAAACTAAGTTATTGCTATTACAGACTCCATATAATTGCATAAGTCATAGTCATGCCTGAATGAAGGGGTCCAGTAGTTAAAAAAACACAAATAAAAATAAAAGAAAAAAACCCACCCTCATTGTACTCTTAGAAAAAAGTCCTGTCACATCTGATAAGCATCTGGCATTTCAATTCAATTCAGTTATTTGGGCCCAGTATGCACTTTTTGCTGCTCCGTTCTTCGCAGTGTCAGATTCAGCATTTACGCTCATTCTCCTTACTCAACTTCCTCTTACCTGATGCAGTTTGAAATTAGACGTAGCCATAGCCAGCATTTCCTACTCCATACTGTGCACTTAAACTCACTGGTTCTGCTGCCAGTGGTGGGTCTGCAACTGATAAGAGAAGCTGGTAATTCTGGTGGGTCCATGGCACTATCACAGGGCCCTGGGAAACGTCTGGCTGGCAATGAAAGGCCAGTTGTCTGGAAAATGCAATTAAAACAAAACAAAACAAAACAATATAGATACAGATATCCTGGTGGCTAAGGGTTGAGTGAGTCATGGTACCATTTGGCCAGAAGCTGTCTCTCCTACCTGGAAAACAAAGGAGGATGAAGTAAGTAAGTGGAATTCTTAGCTCCTTCAGAACGGTTTCCATCTTTTTGTGTCCTTTGAGTTAGCTGCAAGAAGGGACACCCTAGACCGTGGCTTTGTTTGCGTGTGCGTGAATGTTGCTTGCATATGGTAGTGAGGAACCAAAATATTGTCCCAGAGTAATTGGGAGTAGTCACCCACCCAGTCTTTTTTGTTGTTCTGTTAAATCTTTTAGTGGAGTATAATACACTCATGGAGCAGTGCATGATCTTAAGTGTATGACACAAAGAATTTTCACAGTGAGCCCATCTGTGTACCAGCAGCCAGATCAAGAAACAGAACATTCTGAGAGGCTCCCCTACCCCATTCCAGGATGACCACTGTCCTGCCTTCTAATAGCATAGATTCATTTCACCTCTTATACTACTCCTCAGGTTTCTTTCATTCAACATTATGTTTTGTGAGACTCATCTATAATGTTGCTAGAATAAGTTACCTCTTGATGGCCTAGTCCACACTCACTGTAAGGCTTTGGTACTCTAAACCATTCACTGACCCATAAAATGTAATTATTAGGATGAACACAGCACATTCAACTTTCAACAGTGCTTTAGTTGTAGCTGTAGTGGACTTTAGAGTTTCAGACCTGATATTAAATATAAATTTTTGAAAGCTTCTGTACATCATTTAGGTATTTCCTATGTTTTAGTGGAAGCCTTGTGCTCAAGCAGATGTTCTTCTCTGGGGCTAGGCTTTTTCCAGACTGAAGCTTTAGGGGATTCCATTTACTCCCTCCATGATGGTAAGGGGTCTCCTTTGCCTACAGGTGTTAGAACTTGAACTCTCTTAGGTCTTTGTAGAATTTATTGAAAGGCAACCCCAGAAACGGAAGGGATGCTTGAACAGTCCCAGTACATATTTTCTGTCTTCAATCTGGACTTTTCTCTGCTTGTTAACTTCATTCTGCACGCTGGCTTTCCCCAAACAGTGAGACATGTGGCCGTCAGCAGCTCCTCAATTTAATAATCTATGAATCCTAAGAGAGGGACTGCCATTTTTCCCCAAGTACCTACCTTTCACCTGCCAGCTGTGGTCAGGACAGGGAATAAGATACTATGACTGGCCTTGCTTGGACCTGTCCCTGGGTGGTCAGCTGTGTTGAGCCATAGGCCTTTCTGGAGTCACATGGTGAGAAAAGGATGCTTGTGCTATAAGAAGTGTATTGCTAGGAAGTCCAAACACTAGATACCCACGCCACCTTGCTTTATACTCAGAAGGCTAGGGAGAGCCTAAAGATCATTTTACCAAAGGTATTTAGAATTTACAAATTCTACTGACTGGTGGCTAGATACTGACTATGACTAGGGCTCCTGAAGATATTTGAAGCTCTAGTCTATATCGATTCTGAACAGTTTCCATTTGGTACTTTCAAACTCATCATTCCTTCTCATCCCCGTCATATTTACCTAGATCCAAAAATGTAAGTTCCTTTCTTTTATCAGAGTGGTTTTCAATCTTTTTTAAAGTAAGAAGAAAGGGGTGCTTGGGTGGTTCAGTCGGTTGGGCATCCGACTTCAGCTCTGGTCATGATCTCACAGCTTGTGAGTTCAAGCCCCGCATCGGGCTCTGTGCTGACGGCTCAGAGCCTGGAGCCTGCTTGAGATTCTGTGTCTCCTGCTCTCTCTGCCCCTAACCCACTCACATTCTGTCTCTGTCTCTCTCAAAAATAAGTAAACATTAAAAAAAAAGAAAAGTAAGAGGATGGGAAGAGGGATGGGCGATGGGCAAAATGGGTGAAGGGGAGTGGGACATGCAGTCTTCCCGTTACGGAATGAATGAGTCATGGAAATAAAAGGTACAGCACGGGGAATACAGTCAATGGTATTATAGTGGCATTGTGTGGTGACAGGTTGGTAGCTATACTGTGGTGAGCACAGCATACCATATAGAGATATTGAATCACTATGTTGTACACCTGAAACTAATATGGCAACTATACTCAAATTTGAAAAGAGTATGAAGATAGTATTTTATTTTTATTTATTTGAAAAAAATTTTTTGAGAGAAAGAGCATGCATGAACACATGGGGGGGGGGTAGGGGGGGAAGGGAGAGGGAGGAGGAGAGACAGAAAGAGAATCTCAAGCAGGCTCAACACCCAGTGCAGAGCCTGACACGGGGCTCAATCTTATGACCATGAGATCATGACCTCAGCTGAAATCAAGAGTCGGACACCCAACCAACTGAGCCACCCAGGCGCCCCTGAAGATGGTATTTTTAAATAAAAAACTACAAATCCCACACACAAAGCAATGATACATATATGTGGATCCATAAAAATATAGTGGAAGTATTACAAAAACACAGACTGAAGGGATGCCAAATTCATGATCGTGATGACCTCTGAGCAAGGACGATGAGGAATGGGATTGAAACTACAATAGAGGTTTCAACCTTTATTTGTGTTACTACTTTATTTCTAAAATAACCGTGGGGCAAATATGGTAGAATGGTGTGTGTGTGTGTGTGTGTGTGTGTGTGTGTGTGTGTGTGATTAAATGTTTTGTCTCCAATTTATTGGAAAAGCATAGAAGTTAAAAGAATAATTCCTCAAGATTCAGCCAATATTGGCCATATGGCAGTTCCCCTCCAGTAGCATTAGGAAGCAGTGCAGGGTGGGTGTGGTGCACACAGGCTGGGGAGCCTGCCCGCCTAGGCTCTTGGTCCAATCCTGGTTCCATTGCTTGCTCTCTTGCGGGCATTATTTCACTTCCATGAGCTTCAGTTTCCCCATTTGTAAATCACTACAAAAATTACTTTTTATATTATCAAAATTTCTATCTCACTTGTTATGTTTTTAAAAAGTTAAGGCATATAAAATGTTTAGACCACCACCTGGTGTATAGTAAACACTCAATAAATATTCGCTGTTATTCATGTTATTATAAATAGGGGTGGGAATGACTTCTAATCATGGGTATATTTTCTGATTTTATTTTTAAAAACATTATCTCATTTAAACTTTATAAAGTAAATATTTCATCACAGGTAAGGAAAATGAGAATCAGGGAAGTTAAGTAATTTGATTAAACGTCAGCAGGGAGGGGCGCCTGGGTGGTTCAGTGGGTTAAGTGTCTGATGACTTCCGCTCAGGTCATGACCTTGAGGTTCAGGAGTTCAACTCTGCTGACAGCTCAGAGCCTGGAGCCTGTTTCGGATACTGTGTCTCTCTCTCTGTCCCTCCCCTGCTTGTGCTTTGTCGCTCTCAAAAATAAATGAACATTGAATTTTTTTTTTTTAAACATCAGCAGGGAGCAAATGACTGAGCTGGATTAGAATTAAGCCCTAGAACTCCAGAGCCCCCATTGTTAATCTCCACCTTTCATTACCACCAACAATGCAATTCTTACATTTCTTAAACAACTTCCAAAGAAATCAGAAAAAAAACCCATTGCCTAAAATTGCTATATTTAGATACATGACATATGATTTCGAATTGGGAATGTAGGAAAACATATATAAGTAAAAGACAATTTAAAATTTTAGCGTTATTGTATACCATATATTAAAATATCTACTATGTGCTAGAGATCATGCTAAGTGCTTTACAGACACTTTATTACACTAAATTCTTGTACAGCCCTACATGTAGGCATTCTGTTTCTTTTTTGGAAATGAAGAATCGGTCTGAGATACTATATAGCTTGTTCCGGGTCGCACAACTTCTAATGGAATTCAAGACCTGACTGCCATCACACCATAGACTGTGTTCTTTCATCAGGCCTTACCAGCTTTCTCTTTGCATCAGTTATTGTTTATAATTTACCGTTGATATAGATATATAGATCCTGAGTTTTGTTCATCTGGTCATTTTGTTGTTTCCTAATAGTTTATAAAAATTGAAGGCAAACAGTATATAAAACATTTAATCAGGGGTAACTTTGTGGAACTAAGCAATGTAGACCATTTTTGTAAAAATGCAAAATATAATCCTTAAATTCTTTCAACTTGTTTTTTTCCAAGGAGAAAAATATACCTCCGCCTGGCCCATTAAAATGTAGTAAACATAAAAGCTAAGTTTAAAATTTCTCTATTTTGGTAGACTGCCCACATTTAACAGTAAAACTGTTAGCATTTTGTTTTTATAGATTGTGCTGGTATAGGGTGCTACAGGGTTATTTACTGGAAGCTGAGGATTTTCAGGGCCTTTTCCTATCCTAAAGAGAAATGCACTCTTAGTTGCCACTGTGTTTGTGTCAGTGTGAAATTCAGATTTCCTGCTTTGAGTAGATCTAAAAACATTGTCATGGCGCATTACTTTTTGTAGTTCATCACTTTTAGTAGTTCCTATGCATTATAATAGTTAAAAACCGTGTGTGTGTGTGTGTGTGTGTGAGAGAGAGAGAGAGAGAGAGAGAGGAAGACAGCAGTATCCTAACAGTAAAACAGTGTATTTTTCCTCAATTTATCATCATGAGTACAATGTCACTGTGCATCCAAGTGGTGTGATGGAAAGTGATCAAGTCTTTATCTTTCATCAGGTGATCAGACGCTGAGAATCTGGGATGTGAAGTCAACAGGAGTCAGAATTGTGGTTCCAGCACATCAGGCAGAAATTTTGAGTTGTGACTGGTGTAAATACAATGAGGTACCCTGTCTGGATCTGTCCTGAGCTGCTGAGCCCTTCCTAATGTTGAAATGCTTTAGATTCTATTTTATCCTTGTTTGTGTGGACTTTGATGGTCTTTATGGACCATTAGGTTAAAGGCAGTCCCTCTTCATTTGTAATTGATGACTGTGAGCGACCCACATTAGCATTAATTGGATTTAAGTGCACATAAAACAGGCACGATAAGAAATAGAAATTCTCAAAGTTCAGCAGTGCAGCCTTACTTGCATGTTTGGGAAACTGCTTTACAATTTATGTAATTTTTTTTCCTTTATTGCTTTTAACCCCACCAATTTTTAAAGTGTTTTAAAAACTACACTGTTTTTAACTTGATTTTTAGTTTGGAAGTCCATCAGTTTTTAAATTTTGTTTCATCTTCCCATATAAGCCTGACCAAACTTGATGCTTCAATAACAGTGTCCGTTTGTGCCTTTTTGCAAAGCTTCCGTTAACCACATGAGCATACGAATTCAGAACAGAAGTGGATTAAACATGAATTGATATACTGTTTATGTCCTAAAGTGGTCTGTTGACTGTGACAGATGGAGAAAACATACGCCTGTTTTTTCTCAGTTTTAAATTTATTAATGAAAGTTAAGAGGCATTGTATTGGCAGAGTTCTTTAAAAAGAAATAAAATAGATTAAAAGTAAATAGAGTACACGTTCAATAATAATACTTGATCTAAATAAAAATTTCAGTGCTGATAACTGCAGTTCAAATTTCTGTCATCATAAATGAGTTTTCCATATAGGAAAATGAATTGTGGACTATATGTTATACTTTGGGGAATTCTAAAAAAAGGTGCTGATACACAGTTGAGAGTTGTTAATTTTTTTTTTTTTTTTTTTTTTTTTTTTTTGCTTTAAATCATTGAAATTTTTTCCTCAAATGAGCTTACACTGGAACCCAGCACATTCAGACAATGAATTGCTGCTTTGGTTGACATAGGATGGGGCTGACTTTGGAGCCAGCATGTGGCCCAATTCACCCAGGAACTGTGAGTTCACCGAGGACTCTAGATGGAAGGATTGGTAAAACCTGACTAGACAGAAGAATCACCACTTTTTACCCAAGGTCTCAGTTATGATTAGATATTATGTTAAGACATGGCTCATGAGAGTGGGGCACAATGATTGAATTAGATTTAGAAAAACATAACCTAATTTGTACCCTTTGCCCTTCCCTCATATTCCTAAGTTAGCAGGCCTCTTGCCCTTTAACACCTGGTGAAGCCTCGGAATACACTGAAGAGAAAGGTGGGCTCATTTGTCAGGCATGATTTTTAACCCCTTATGTCCTTATTGATACTACTAAAGGTAGAATGGAGACTCCACAGTGCTTTTGAGACTACACCTTGTTCTGACGTGTGCACTGCTCACCTTTTTGTGAATCATTTTGCAGAATTTGCTGGTGACGGGGGCAGTTGATTGTAGTTTGAGGGGCTGGGACCTGCGGAACATACGGCAACCAGTATTTGAACTTCTGGGTCACACGTACGCTATTAGGAGAGTAAAAGTAAGTGTTCATCTTTCTGTGGATAGAGCATAAACAGAAACATTATCAATGAAGCGTATATAAAAGGTGTTTAGAGGTTGGGAATATTGATTCTTTTTGTGCATATTTTTGTTAGCCAATTAATGATGATAAAAAATGAAAGCTAAAATTAGTTAAAATACTTGAATAATTACTGAATAAATTGGGACAATGTAGCCAATCAGTGCTTAAGTTTAATTGCAAATGTATTTTTATTCTGTCATTTCCATTCTACTATTCCTTTTTATGTGTTTTTAACTAGGTAATTTACTTTTTGGTATTTTTGTTGAAGTTTATAGAGAGGTGGCTAATTCCTTTCTCTAACGGGGTAATACGTATGGATATTCACAAACATTTGGGGTATAGAAAATTTTCCACTCTGCAAACAGCAGAGGATGAGATAAAGATAATTTTTTTCTGCTACTCCCAAGAAATTTGCCTGGTTATAAGGTGGCTTATGTTAGTTTCCCAGCTTTTATTGGTAGGTTTTGCTAAGTTATTGCGGAAAACATCTTATTAAGTGACATCTCCCAATTTCATTTTTTGTTTTATTACATTATGGGTAAAGAAGTACTTTATTGATCTTTTAAATAATTGGGTTATTCCTATTTTAAAAATTCTAAATTTTAGTTAAATTAATATTTTAATTTTTATTGGCTGCAATCCAACATATGAGATGCAGCGCCATGTTGTTTTAATGGTACACAGGTTTTGGTAGTTGGGAAATACTTTCAGTATTTACTTCACAAAGCTTTTGAGAATGAAACTCCGTATTCTGAAAGTATTTTGTAAACTATAAAGTATATTTGAAAGTAGTTTTATTTATATATATAACCATTAAAATACTGGAGAGAAAAAAACTGAAGAAATATAATTACAGTGGGAAGCCTGTTAAAGTATGTTGATTATTTGTCTAAAAGATATTCCTCTTTAAATTTGCAGTTTTTGTACTTGTTATCCTTTTCATTAGCTGTGATGTATGAATAACATAAAAATTCTTTTAAAGATGTTTTTATTTAACATTTAAATGATTATTTGATACTTGTGCCAATAGCAATCATAATATGTATTTGTAACATTGGTAAATTATATAATTATATATTTGTACTATCACATACTTAAATCCCTTATATTTGTAGGAGTTATTTTTGGATAGGCATTATGAAATGTGTTTAATTTTTCCAGAATAGCCACCCTTTGGGAATATTTTATTCTAAATAAGTGCTAAAAAGCTTAAAGAATGATTTTTCTTTGGAGAATATAAAAGTAAATGTTTTTCCTGCAGATGATACTTAAAAGACTAGAAGATTTTTGCCTTGAATTAAGGCATGGAAGGTTTGGGAAAGCAGAATTTTAAGTGACAGTCTTGACTAAACTTTAATTTATTGTAATGCTTGTGGGAATAACCTTATGAAGCAGCAAGTTATAATGACAGCTAACTTGAGAAAGTTTTGTTTTGTTTTTGTAGTTTTCACCGAAAGTTTTGTTTTGTTTTTGTAGTTTTCACCGTTTCATGCTTCCGTTCTGGCCTCTTGCTCCTATGATTTTACTGTAAGGTACGGTGGTTTTTATAAGTTACATTGTGAAATGCTAAGTAGCATTTGTATCTTTTCAACTTTTATGAAAGATAATGTGTTTATCGTACTAGTAAAATGATCTGAGCTGGGCACATTTGAATATTTGCCACTGGGATTAATACTGTATTTTTTCTGTTTTTATAACTGCCGCATACATAAATTCTTTGCTATTTAAAGATAGCCTTGCTGCTCCATTTAAAAGCCTTTTGTCCTGATAGTTATTCCTGTAATGACACCTTTCTACACAGTAGGTTGTGTAGCCAATTTCTTTTAAATTTAGATTTTAAAAATTGTGAAATTCCATTTCTTCAGGGTTAATTATATGAATCTTAAGACTGAGATTGTTATAGTTGAAAGAATCAGTATGAGTATATGTATGTTTGTGAATGTATGTAGATGAGTGTGTATATGTGTGTGTGCACATATGCATCTATGTATGAATATATATGTGTGTGTATGTGTGTCTCTAGCCATATGTCCCAGTTCCAATTCTACACTACACAGTGTTTATTCTATTTTTTCTCCTTTTCCAAATTTGTAACTCCTAATTCCCATTATCCACAATATATGGACTTATTTGCAAACCCTAGAATGCTCAGAAAGCAGTTTCAGAATTGCAAAGCCATGGCTCTGTGAAACAGAATCTCACTAATTGGAGTGTTTTGCATCCCTAACAGTTTTAATTGGGTCTTTCTGATTTGGGAATCCTATGAAGGGACATATTAAATCCATTTCTGTCCTGTTTAAAGGGAGAAACCTAGTGACTACCTGTACTTTCTTTTCAGAATTGTCATCATGATCTTAACCCTACTGGCCATTCCCTGTTTTATCCATATACTTAAGTATCCTTGAAAACTCAGTTGGGAAATGCCTGACTTTTGTAGATGTAGATTTGTCGCAGGAATATTTGTTAAGACTGGGCTTTTGAATATGAATGTATTACTCTAAAATCTTGTAGGCAACTAAACACGCTCAAAAATGATCACAATGTGAGGCTCACGGCCTTACTTTTCTCTCCATTTCTAAGAATTAGGCTTTGCTTCTTTCCTGAATCCTGAGCAAGACAGAGATTGGAAGATAGATGTTTAGTGCTTCTGGGGAGAGGAATGACTTAGGTCATGATTCTATGAACTGCTATAAGATCAAAAGTGTCACAGCTATATCTGTAAGCATTTGGAAAAAGTGAAATTATAATTAAATAATATGAGATCCTTAATGTATAGGTGGAAACGACATTTAATAGGTAGTTTTCCTATATAACTTAGAGTCCAGGTTTCTTTATATGTAAAATGGAATTAATATTGTCTGTCCTCACAAGATGATTATAAGAATTACAGAACAAGACATGCTTAAAAATACTGTGCTAATTTTAAACTGTTTCCAGCCTTTGCTTCGCTTCTCAAGACACCTCACCAACCCTATTCAGTAAAAGACCTCGTTTTTCTCTTTTTTTCAAAAAAAAAAAACACAACAAAAAACTATAGGGCTCAAGCACAAATTATCTCAGTTTCTACCGCAAGCCTGCAGATTATCTAAATCTGTACTAATCCATTCCTCTGCTACCACTGGACATGAGTGCTCTTAATCCCATATGCTCTTGTTTTTTTCAGAACTTTACTCCTTGAAATCACCCCTTCTCCCTCCTACATCATTAATCTTCAATTCCCCATTGACTTCCTCCTTAGCCTGTACCTTGTTCCTTTATCCTGTATTTTCCTTTAATTCTTCTCTTATATTTCTCTTGCCTTCCCAGCCAAGCTTTTAGTGTCTCCTAAGCTTCCATTCACCAGGGCCATTTTAAGGTCTTTGGGACTATTATCCCTAGTCAAGCCTGAAGCCTGGTATTCTTTTTATTTTTCCTCTGTAAAAATGGTAATCATTTTCTCAATATGAAGTGGATTAAAAACTTAAACCAACTTCCATCAAAGGCAGTATGTAGAAGCAACATCCTCTTTTTTCCAGAAAGAGAATTTTAATTTTAACATACATTGTGGCTACTAAATTACTGTTCTACCTTCAGACTAAATGTAACTGGAGGTTAAAAGTTGTGTATTTCAATATAGGACTGTCAAAGACTTTATTATGAGAAGGTGAATAAACAGAAGAAGAAAAAATCATTTTTTTTAAATTTCAGTTTTGAATATAGGTACTATATCTTGTAATTCTCAAAACATGCTGAGAATGCGGCTTTAACTATACTCTAATAATGTCTCGCATTATTTGTGTGTGGTGACCACTCATTGGAAATGTCAGAAAAGATATGTTTTTGGTAGATTTTCTTACCCCATGTGATATGAGTTAAATTTATCCTCTGAAGAATTTTAAATCTCATTGGATTGATGATATTTTTAGTGCCAGAACATTCATTTTAATAAAAAAAGATTTAAGACAAAAGACCACCTGTAACTTGTTTAATTTTTAGCACTGATAATTATACAGTTATTGCCTCTAGGTTGGCCGTGGCTAGTTTTTGTAACATAAACTCTTCAAATATAAGATTTCATCTATTTGCTCATTTTTATATTTTATTTAGTTTTTTAAGGCCTTAAAAATTCATTTTAAAATAGTTCCTATTGGGGCACCTGGGTGGCTCAGTTGGTTGAGTGTCTGACATCCAGATCATGATCTCACGGTGTAGGAGTTTGAGCCCCACGTCAGCACTGCGTGAACAGCTTGGAGCCTGAACTCTGCTTTGATTCTCTGTCTTCTTCTCTCTTCCTGGCCCTACCTTGTTTGCTCTCTCTCTCTCTCTCTCTCTCTCAAAAATAAATAAATATTTTAAAAATAAATAAATAAAATAATTTATATTGTAGACATTATATCCAAACTGACGATCCGATGGATATTTTAGTAACATAAAATTCAAGTTCCATACTTTTGTTTTATGTAGATATACTATCATATCTAATAGAAAGAGCTTTAAGTAGTTTACCTATATAGTAGCTCATTATTTTCACGGAGTAAATAATAAAAATCTAAAAAGTAGTATGCAACATAGCATATGAAATTATTTAGTGTGTTTAGATTAAATAAAAACTCCAGCCTTTATGAAAATACCAGAATTCCGGTTAGCTGATGGGCAATATGCTCTGTAACAGTACATGTTGGTTCTTTCTAAACTTCACTCAAGATAATAGTACTAAATCTATAATATTTTGTAGTGAATTATTCCCATTCTTCTGTGAATGTTATCACCGTAGATTTTAGCATATTATCTTCCTCTGACGTGCTGTCCATTAGGTTACTTCTTTTTCTGCTGAGCCATGTTTGCCCTGCAGTCATGCATGAGTGTGATTTGAATTCGGAGTGCTTGTTTTTGGTTTCATGCTAAGTAGATTGTTGTGTAATCCCAGTCAGAAATCAAAAGATCTGCTATGTATGACAGCCAAGCAAAAGTAAAAGCTGCTGTAATTACATTTTTTCATTAGGAAAGGCAACATTTTGTCTCTTCCAGGTGTAGCAGATCTTCTCGGATATTTAAAGAGAGAACTTTCATAAATTGATAAAAGCTAAAATGATCAAATTAGCCTTAGACGAATACTCTTCAGTTTCATGATACTTTTATAAATACTCTAACCTTCCAAACATTTTGTTGTCGATGGTCTTTGGTAGCAAGATACCAAATAACAGTGTTTCTTTTAGACTTACAGAATTTTTGGCAAGAAAAATATGAAGTGAGTTTTAATTCCAGTGTTTTCAAACTGTGCTCATCCAAGCATGTATGATGTGAAACTCACTCTGCCTGTACCAACAATGTTAATGTTTCCAACTCAACTGCTAAGCTCCTTTTTGGTTACAAAATGGTACAGCTGTACTCTGTTCTATGATTCAGGCATTTTTATAGAAGGTCTGTTATCTGACAGCCCTTGTAATAGAAGGTTCAGAATATCTTGCTGAGGAAACGATAAAAGTAAAGGCCTGCAGAGAAGTAGAAACACACTAAAGGGAGTCCTAAGCATGTCATTTGCGTTGGGGTTAGTGGGAGTAGCCGGGAGCTATGTAGTCACAGATACAGATTTGGGATAATGGAAGGTCCAAGTTGCATGGACTAATTGTGGGCTGGCACATTCCCTGATAACATAGGAGTCAGGACCACGGACTATGGAGCCCAGCTGCGTTTTACTTTCTGTATAAACTTGAGCAGACTATTTTAAAATGGCATAGCTCAAAGTCCTCTTCCTTAAAATGGAGAGGATAATCGTACCTACCATATAGGCTTGTTATGAGGATTAGATGAGTAATATACACATATGCTGGCACAGAGTAAGTGCTATGTAAGTGTTTGCTACTATGGTCAGTATTACTACTACCAGAATGGATGACGACAGAAGACCATCCCTTTGGGGTTGAGGCCCATTTCAGCTCTAGTCTCCAGGGGTGAGATAATAATTTGTATTTCATGGCAACAGAAGCAGGCAGCCTCAAACCTGGCCATTTGTTGTCCTCTGCCTCCTTGGAGTTCAGTTTCTTGGTGACAGTGTGAACCTTTTTTGTCAACGTGTTAGGCACTAGCATTTTTAGCAGTCCTTTTCTTCTTTATAAGGCCTGATAATGGTACAATTTAAATTTATTAACAGTTTGTTAATTCAACATAAAACACAGTAAGGGCTGACCAGCGGTTTCCTGATAAATGTTTAACAGCTGGCTCTCTAGGTAGGTGGGGGCAACCTGATTTGTGGTGTTGGAAATATAAGTTTAGTGGCGTAAGCCTTCCCACCGTGGCCAATATCAAGCTGCCAGAGTGATGTGACGTCTGTAAACGTAGGTCGAGGAGGTGTGCACATCCTGCTGGCTGGAACGAGCTGGCTCCAGCACTCCACTGGGGCTGATCTAGACCTAGCTGATTGCGATCTTAATGATTATTGATTTTACAAAGCTTTTATGATTGTAATATGTATGTATATGTGCATTTTCATTGAAAAGTGTCTGGAAAGGTATATACCAGATAAACTTTACTTAAGCATTCTTTACCTCCTGTCCTGTCCGTGACTTTTACCCCCTTGGAAGAACACTTTTACCCACTTATTTGTATGGAGGTGAAAGGACCTGAGGCTTAATGTGTGTGTTTTCCTAGTTACGTTGACACTTTAAATTAAACCCGCAGTAATTCTTAGTAGGGGCATATTTGGTTTTGTGGCAGTGCTGGGGGTCCCGGGTCAGTAGTGCCCTACTGAATGGATTTCAGGCAGTAGGAATGCTGAGCAGGATAGGTCCAAGAGGAGAAGAGTCTTAGGCCTCCATTTCTGCCACATCAATATCTGTTCTTATATTTAACTTCTTATTTTTGATTAGCTATGTCTAGTTTACAAAGTATGTTCACATACAGTATTTACTTTAATCCGTACAATGCTACCGTGGGTGTGTACTCCCATATCCAGAAGGCAGTTGTTCCAGGGAGGCGGGGGGAGGGGGGGTGGGCCATTATCACACGGCTGGCAAGTAATGGAGCCAAACTTGAACCAAGATCTTTTATTTCCAGATCTGGTACTTTTTATATTCCTCAATACCTGAGCACGTCTTGTAAGTCCAGGCCTTTATGTATTTCCAAATAACATAATTTTCCCCTGTTACATAAACATTATCTCCTTAGGGACTAAATTGCCAAAATACAGTATTGTTTCTTATACCTATAGCTGTTTCAGAATTGAAGTATTCGACATAATTGCGTCTTGACAGTGGTGGACACATAAAACAAGCATGGATTTAAAAACCTTTCAGAATTATGAAATATGTGTATAAAGATACACATGTAACTGTATATACAACCGAGCATACACATATGTGTACACATTTTTGTTGAAAAGTGTTTGGAAAGATCTAACCAGAATTTAAAGAAGATTACTGATAGGTGGGATTTCAGGTATCCTTACCTTAAATTTTTTTCACTTCTTTAATTGGAGTATAACTTAGGTATGTTTACAATCTTGAATCTTTCTCAACAGAAGTCTAACCTTCTCTGACCAAGGCTGACCGTGTATAAGTTATTGAACTGCCTGTGTAATGTAGAACTGTCCTGAGAAACCATGGCCCCAGAAAGTTTTACTTCATAGTTTCTTTTACTTTTTATGTTTCTCTCTGCTTCTTCACTTGCAGATGGCATGTTATTCTGCTTTTATATGTACTATTTTTAATCTCGCTTAATATAATTCACATAACTTAAAAATAGCCATTTTTCACATACACTCACTTTTCTGTGTGTGTTTTTTTTTTTCTTTATTTTGGGTTCTTGTTCCTCTCAAAAGTCAGATTCCTAAACACGTGCAGTGTTACTAGGGTAAGTACATATCAGATGTCCTTGTGTGAACTATATTACTATGTTATTGAAATATATTTAAGTCCCAAGTTACAAACAGGATCTATTCCTGGACATACAACATAGTTAAACTTATATAATTTTAAGTTTTTATTGGGAGAGATTAGACAGTCTAGGACCAAGACTTCGTAACTATTTCATTCAGAAAGAACGTTTAAGTTCAAGATACAACAGAATTGCTAACTTTTTCTAAATTATCTACTCATAGATTATAAGTTAATAAAATTCCAAATTTTCAGAAAGAAGTACTAAGTGGGAGTAGGAAATGATCTAGAACCAGCACTATGTCTCCCCATTCTTTGCTCTCTGGAGACGTATGGGAAAGCGCTATGGGTTCAAAATCCTTTATGTGGTGGGGTAAACATAGGTTCTTTTGAGTCCATTAGACTTGGTGATAGGCCATTTCCTCCATTTAGTAGCTGTGAAAAACACGAAATGATACCTGCTTTGCAGAACGTTCAGAATGTTAAATGAAACTATAAACACTCTTGGCACATAACAAGTGCTTAAAGAAATAGCAGATACCTTGAGAATTGTTATAATGAGTTTCCTATTTTAAAATGTAAGTACTGTAGGGAGAGTTAAGGTATTCATCATTCATGCCTTACCTCGCCTTACTTTAATAAGATAATTATGGTGCTTAAACCTTGGAGGAGCTCTGTGAACGGCAGTTCTCGTCACATTGTGGAGATGGGTTGGGGGAAGCACACTGTGTGAAGGTGCAGCATGAGCCAGATCAGTGCACGCTGGGCACAAATACAAAGTTGAGCACGTGTGGACCATTGTATTCAAATCCATGACCACCTGACCAGTTCTGCTTCAATTCAGCCTGTATTTTTCTCTAAATTATTATATATTTGTTTAAAAATTATTGCTTAGGGAAGCAGCATGTTGTAATAGAAAAATAGATCTGGTTTAAAATCCTGGATTTGCCATTACTAGGTATTCTTATATTTAATCTCTTATAAAGACACTTGACCTCCCATTGTTTCCTCGGTCATAAAACACATTATTATGAGATTTAAATATCAGTGTATGCAAGCCTGTTCCCATAGTCCCAAGCCCATATCAAGCACTCAATAAATTTTAGTTTCTTCTCTTTTTCATTCACATATTTATAAGCCTCAAACTTTGTACTTAGTACTGCATCACTCACTGTAAATATATGCTGTTATATTTCTGATCACAATTGTTAAAAACAAGAGCGCCTGGGTGGCTCACTCGGTTGAGCGTCAGTTCTTGATTTCAGTTCATGTCATGATCTTTTTCTTGGGATTGAGCCCCGTATCGGACACTGAGCTGAAAATGCACAGCGTGCTTGGCATTCTCTCTCTCCTTCTCTCTCTGCCCCTCCACTGCTCTCTCTCTCTAAATAAATTAAAAAAGAATTGTTAAAAAACAAGCAGAATCACAAAAAGACACTAAAGTTCTGATTTCTTCAATTTATTTTTAAAACGTTCAGCAAAAGTATTCTTTTATATGTGTATGTATAGAGAAAGATAGAAAAGTGTAAAATTTTAATAATTGGTGAGTCTAGACAAAGAATATATGAGTGTTCACTATGTTCTTTGTAATTTTTTTGTGGGTTGGTAATTTTTAAAATAAAAACATTTGAGAAAAATAAGCTGTATTTGCTCATGTAAAATAAGACACTGAAAATGTTTCTTACTAATACCTTCTCATAAATGTGATATTTAGTGATACTGTTTAATTGTGAAATAAGACAAATAGCTTTATTATGTTGCATGAGCAGGAAAATGGTCTTTAATCATATTGTAGTAAACTTAGAATCTTAACAAAGCAGCAGATGCAGAAATGCCTTTTATCTTTGTCGCATTTACTCTCATGGGACTTGCCTTTATATAGTAAGTGTCTTAACTTTGGTGTGGTTGATGGGCTTTTTTGATCCTTATGTTTATTAGCACAGAGATTTCCACAGGCAGACACTTCTCTTTCTTCCCCTTCCCCATAAAAAAAGGTCAGCCAAAGTCAACAGATAGTATAGCTGAATATGTACTCTGCCTTGCAAACCTTTCATTTCAACTTTACCTAGTCCCCCTTACCCACAAAAAAAGGTCAGTCAAAGTAAATAGGTAAGAAACGTGGCTGAGTGGGAGCTCGTATGCAGTTTCAAATGATCATTTTACCTCATCTTTAATTTTTTTTAATGTTTATTTATTTTTGAGAGAGAGAGAGAGAGAAAGAGAGAGAGAGAGAGAGAGAGGATGTGAGCGGGGGAGGGGCAGAGAGAGAGGGAGACACAAGATCTGAAGCAGGCCCCAGGCTCCAAGCTGTCAGCACAGAACCCACAAACAGCGAGATCATGACCTGAACCAAAGTCAGATGCTTAATCTTAACTGAGCCACCCAGGTGCCCTTACCTCATCCTTTAAGAGAGTTCTTAATTCCTCTACATTTGTTTATGAAATCACAAGAAATTATGTGGCTAATGATATGACACTATTTACATCTGAGGAATGGTGATTGAATCCTTAATGTGATCAAAGAGTTGTTTAATATTCTGTGCCTGTCAGATATCTTAGATGGGTCTTTGTAACTCTATCACAGGTTTTGCTTCGTGGCAAAGGTTCACTAAACTTCACCACTGATGTTAGGAAAGCATCTTAACGTAGTTGTCTCTGGTTTACTTTTCGAGAATGAGAATATTTGCATTCATATATTTGCTCGATTCTTCTAAGGATATTTTGGTACTGAATGTATTTTGTGTTAATAAAGCATATTGCTTGTTTACAGGGTAGGTAAGATTGTCTGTTTTGTTATTTTGTCCCTAGTACCTGGGACATGTATATACTAAACTTTTAGATGTAAGTGAATTTATGTTGCATGAAAAGCTAAATTACTCTTTGCTTACTCTGGATGTAAAAGCCTACAACAATTGCATTTTGATATGGCTTTCCCTTTAATTATATTTGAGGTAGTCATTAATAAAACTGAATTTAAGGTGGAAGGTTCTGTTGGGATAAGAAAGTGATATTTTTGCAGGATAAATCTTGCAGTTCTATTGCATTTAAGTCAGCACTGACTAGATCACAAAATTTTGCTACTTAACAAATTCAGGGCCATTGTATTGGTATCCTGATTATCACTTAAATTTATAAATTGATATATTTTATTTTTCCTCCTACATTCAATTATAATATGCAATTTGATAATCTCTTTAATAAATAATGATCAATTTAATAACTCTCTTTGAGCTTCATATAACTAACGGTTAAGGTGTTTGTATGTGTGAAGCAGTAACTCCCAAGTTTGTTGATAGATTGATGTTTTTATATGTCCCAAAGGGTTTTTCCATTTGACTTGTTTAAATTAGAAAAGTCTTGTGTTGATTATTGTTTATACTGGAAAGATCTTTTGATGAAATGAAGCATAATTTTACAAGTTAAATGCCAGGTGAAAAATGAAAGTAATTTTCTGTAAAATGAAACAATATACATTAATTAGAAAGAAACATATATAAGACTTTTTGATTTTAAATATCTTGATTTATAACTGCAGAACATTTTCAGAATTATTTAGTACTAAAATGTTTCATGAAGAATCAACCCAAATCCGTGTCTAATTCATAACCTAATGCAAGCACATGAAGAGACACTTAGATCTAAAAGGAGTGAGGAATGTTAAGCCTTAGCTTTATACACTATAAGTCACTGCTTTGAACTTTAAATTGTGTTGATTAGTTCCAACAGAAAATTTGTGGAGTTTGCCAGTTCATTTGCATTATAATTTTTAAAAACTTCTGTTGTGCATTTTCAATAGGCAACTGAGTGGCTTTTGTTGTGTATGTTTACATTTTCTAATGCAGATAATGTGTTGTCTCATCTTCCGTAGCAGGAGGTCAAAGGATAATATGTGAAAATGAAAATAATCAATGAATTCTGTGAGCATGTTATTTGGAAATATAGAGCAAGTAAGTACAGAGTATCAGAAGAAACAGCTAAAAGAATGTAAAGTGGGTGCCTCTGAGGTGAAGGGTTGAGAGACTGTTCAGGAAGCTGCTGTTCTCTGTCATAAGCCTTGTAGAATTAGTGGACTCTAATCCGTGTGATTACAGTTTTTAAGAAAAAGGTAATTGGGCAGAAAGCCTCAGTGTTCCCCGCTCTGAGTTATCTGTGCACATAGTGAGCCTGTTTATTTAGATCAACTGGGTACTACTCGTCAGTAAGTAGTAGTTTATTCTGTCTCCTAAAAACTCAAGGATAAATAATTCACCCTTGAGATCTGTGCTGAATCCCCAGTCTGGATTGCAGCAACACTAAATATTCTAAAATTGAATCTTAGAGATTTGACCTAATGGAATGAACCATACAGAGAATAAACACCAATAATTACTAATCTAATTGTCTCTTATAATTCAGCAGCACCCCTTATGTTTCTGCACTATTAGGGCAAGTTATGCGTGTATGCATGGGTCAAACAGAGACTATCTGGAGCTAGCTTATATAGAAAAGGTGTGATGTTTCCCGGGATCTGGGGTCCCTCGGAGCGCCAGGGCAAGAGTGCAGCAAGGGGCAAAGGAAGGTACTGAAACTGCTTTGCTCAGGTGCCTGCTTCTCATTTCTCCTCTTTCCGCACTGAGTTTTTTTCCTCAAGCTTTCATGTCCAGTCACCAGAAAACGAACAGAATTATTTGGTCTGCTCCGTGTGTTTTTCTCTTTCCCACATTTATCCCCTGTATCCGTCCTCTGCTGACAAAGGAGTTGTTCAGTAAAGGAGATCCTTGTAAGCTGTGGAGACATCCCGCAACCCGACAGCCTGAGTGGTCTTACTCGTAAATGCTTAGCTGCAGAGATGAGGATATTAACAATTTCGTAGTGATAACAGTTTCATAGCTAGTGAAGGACCGAAGCCCAGGCAAGCAGCTGCTGTCAGTTTGGCTCTTCAGCATTTAGGTACACAGTTCTCCTGCAGCCTCATCTAGTCACACTAGGGTCTGTGCTTCTGTGAAATAACCTTTTGCCACATTTTCGTAGGTAGTTAACCTAGGTAGCCACGTTTTGGTGCCAGTTACAGTTCAGTTTAACATAGACTAATCTCACCCCCGGGATACTGATAATATTTCATGCTATATAGGGTTCTTCCCACCTCCTTTGGATAGATACTTGTTTGAAACTTTATTGCAAAATTATTGCATGGCTCTTCAGTTTGTACCAGTAAGCAGTAAACAAACCCTATGAGTTTTGTTTTTTTTCTTTTTTCTCCTCTTGTTGAGATGTGCCATTTTTCAGAAAACCATCCTGTATTCCTGCAGATTGCAACCATGAATACTTTCAGAGCAAGCTTTCCATCAGCTAATGGTTTTCTTTAATTTGTCAGAATACACTAGGCTTTGTGTTATATATAGCTCCTGGACTCAAAGGTTTTTTTGTGATCAAGTGGTATAAGTCCCTCTAAAATACTGATCTAATGAAAGATTTAATTGAAATATAATGAACTTATTTTTTTTTATTTATTTATTTATTTATTTATTTTTTTTTTAAATTTTTTTTTTTCAACGTTTTTTATTTATTTTTGGGACAGAGAGAGACAGAGCATGAACGGGGGAGGGGCAGAGAGAGAGGGAGACACAGAATCGGAAACAGGCTCCAGGCTCCGAGCCATCGGCCCAGAGCCTGACGCGGGGCTCGAACTCACGGACCGCGAGATCGTGACCTGGCTGAAGTCGGACGCTTAACCGACTGCGCCACCCAGGCGCCCCTATAATGAACTTATTTTGATAGAAAATCTCAATTCTAGAATTTTGTAATTAACCTTGAAAGTTTGTAAATATGGTTTCTGGATATTTGTGAATGAGTTGTTCTAGAAGTCACCTCTAAGGGGTGCCTGGATGGCTCAGTCAGTTAAGTGTCCAACTGCAGCTCAGGTCATGATCTCGGGGCTGGTGGGTTTGAGCCCTCCGTAGGGCTCTGTGCTGATGGCTCAGAGCCTGGAGTCTGCTTCTGATTCTGTGTCTCCCTGTCTCTCTGCCCCTCTCCTGCTTCCACTCTGTCTCTCTCTCTCTCTCTCTCTCTCTCTCTCTCAAAAATAAACATTAAAAAAAATTAAAAGTCACCTTTGAAAATTGTTCAATAATTCTTCAAAATTAATCATATTTTTCATTTAGCAGACAGTATTTTTCAGTTTTAAATTTTATGTTATTACAAGTTCAAAAAATAAACAACTCTCCAATTTAGTCATGCAAACAAATGAGCATTAGCACTCAGTAAATATTCTTTAGTTAATGAATGAAAGTTTAACTCTTTACAAGATTGTTTTGCTAGTGTACGATTTCTATGTTTTAATCCCCTTCAACAGCAATACAGACAATAAAATAATAAGCCCATGATTCCATGTGTTCTACTCAGGTTCACTTCAAAAAGATGGGAATCTGTGAGGTTACAAAAAGATCTGATGGGTTGAGTGATACAAAAGTCAGGAAGGGACAGCAAAGTAGATGAGAGATGCAGTAGGTCCATATAAAAAATATTAGGACAAAGGAAAATTTCTGAACTCTTTGCCATAGGAGTTCAGATTTATTATAGCTTGTAATTTTCTTAGGGTATTGGTTTTGAAAGTAAGCTGGCAGACTAATGGAGTCTTGGCATGGGCTTTGGCTAATGGAATTTTCTATGTAGTTTGAGGAGTATGGGGAAAGCCTGACTTGGTCTAGGTCCATTTAAACTTTCAGGGCATTAATCAGAATTACCTGAAGAGCCCCAGATCCTGTCCACCTACATTCCAGATTCCTTGGCACAGCCCAGAGAAAAAGTGAATGGCAGTATGTTTCAGTAGAAAAAATACTGGGCGTAGTGCCAGTAGAATCTGTACATTGGGACTGCCATTTATTAGCTGCGTCACAATGGTTTGCTTAATTTCTAAAGCAAATTCTTGAGCCTCACTCCATACCTTCTAAATCTGTTTTTCACAAGCACTCCAGGTGATTCTGATGCAAAGGTTAAGTTTGAGAACTGTGGGTCTAGATCAGTGATTCTCAGTTAATGGGTAATATCTGCTCTCCCCACTCCAACAGAGGTTCTCAACCTTGGCTGTGTATTACAATCATCTGGAGAATGTTTGAACCTCCCAATGCCCTTGACATACCCAATTAAATTAGAATTTCTAGAGATAGCATTCACACGAGTAGTTTTTTAAAGTTTCTCAGTTGATTTCATTTAGTGGAGGTTGAGAACCACTGCCCTGTTGGTTATTCCCTTGCCTCACCTTCTGCCTGATATCAGTGCTGTTTCTTTTTTTTTTTTTATTTTTATTTATTTATTTTGAGAGATGGGGGACAGCGTGAGTGGGGATGGCACGGAGAGAGAATCCCAAGTAGGCTCCATGCTGTCAGCGCAGAACCCAACACAGGGCTTGATCTCACGAACCATGAGATCATGACCTAAGCCAACATCAGGAGTCTGATGCTCAACTGACTGAGCCAGTGAGGCACCCCTCACTGTTGTTTCTGATGGGAATTTTTCAAATCTGTATCTGGGGAAGTGCTGTTTTAGGTGGTGATTCCCAAACCTAGTTGGTTGAGTATCACCATTTCCTGGGAAGAGATTTTTGGATTCCATACAGATCTCCTCAACTGGAATTTTCAGAAAAAATTCCCTCAGCAAAGAGGAGGAACAAGTCTCTGGTCCATCATTTGGGGACCACATCTATAGGTGATTAAAAAGTTACCTCATTTTTGAGGTTGGCCATTGTCATTTGTTTATCTTGTCCTTAATATACTCATTTAATTTATTTTTTATTCTTTAGTTCAAGAAATGTTCTTTGGGTGTCTGTGTGTCAGACACTTTTTATGTGCAAGAAGTACAAAGAAGAATAGGACACTGTCCCTGAATTCGAAGAGGTTTAGTGCCTTTGAGAGGAAAATAGATCTATAAATAAACAAATGCATTGCTATTATCAGTACAATGATAGAAGCCAGAAACATAGGAATCATTATTTTTTCTGTCCCATCAGTCATTATTGTTTTTTCTGTCCTATGAATTCTTCTGCCTGAATGCATCTGCAGTCCATTAACCCTTCACAATCACTCTTGCCACCTTAAATTCAAGCCACTATTTTCTCCTTTTGGACCCATATATGGGAACTCTCTACTTTGTTCACAATTTTTCTGCAAATTTAAAACTATTATAAAATTTAAAAGTTTACTAAGAAAATGTTTTTAAAGAATGTAAAGCCCAGTAGATAAATCTCCTTCAGTGTTTTCTTTTGTTTTTTACACTTCAGAGAAAATCCCAAATTCTTCACGTGGGCTAAAAGACCTTTGTGATCCGACTCTGCTTACCCTGTGTGACACCCTTGCCCTTTCCTTGTCCCAGCCTCATGGGCCCTCTGTGTCACACACCTTTTTGCCCCTTGCTTTCTACCTGCCTAACTCCTCAACCTTCAGATTTCAGCTCAGTGTCAGTTCTTGAGGATGTCATTTGTCCACCGTCCGGCGTTGCCTTTTGGGGCACTTGTCAGTTGCAGTTACATTTATACCTCGGTGGTCCTTTAAAAAATGTCTGTCTGTCCCATCAAACTCAGAGCTGCTGGAGTGAGGTCATATCTCTCTTGCTTTTGGTGCCCAGCACGGTACCTGGCACACACGAGGACTCATAAATTGTTGAATGGATGAGAAATTCAGTGATGAGAAAAGAAGCTTCTGTGACAAAAATATTTTGCTCATCACCCTAGAGATCATGAGACCCAAGCAGTGCAAACAGGGAATTATATTTGTTCCATTTGCTTAGAATTTTAAAAACACCACTAAAATTAATGTAACTAAAATTAATTAAAATTCAGCTTGACTAAAATTAATGTACATGTAAGGCATGGAAAAGTAGCCTAAAGCTTTACCCATCTCTTTATTTGTAGGTAGGAAAGACTCACAAAGTGTTATGGACTAACTCGTAAGTTGAGAACAGGGAAGGAAAAAGAAGAATTTTGAAAAGTATTATCAACCTTCCACTGAACTCATATGTTGGCAAAATTTCATAAGTGTTAGTATAGGGATTTCAGATTCCATTTGAGTAAAGTAAAAAATAATTTCAATTTAATTTTTGAAAGAGTTTAGATATTTTATTTAACACAGTGCTACATACTTGCTTTGTTAAAGAATTGTGGAATCAAAAGGCAAAAAGGAACTCAACCAAGACATTGTACTGTGATGAATTTTTCTCTCTCGCCATTTCCAATTTAAATGAAAAATGTTCCTACAGTTCTGTAATATTTTTAATCATTGGAGGCCTGTCCAGTAGATTTACTTCCCAAGAGAGAGCTTAAATAGTCAGTGATTTCATCAGCAAAGAGACAAAAAGGCACCAAGTAGTTTATGTGCTGGACCAAAACAAACATTACACTTAACGATAATATGCCTTATTTGACCAAGTAGTGATATATGTAGCCCGACGTCTCCAAATAAAAGGAGCCTATTTTGCTTATGCGATAGGCACATGAGGGCCCTCAGATCTATGGAAATGTACTGGACCTCTGAATCCAGAAAAGATCGCAAGGAGACACCTTGCACGCTCCCTGAGTTGCAAATGTGAGAAAATGTGGAGAAACGCTCACCTCCCTCTTACTGCTCACCCCTTCTTGGTGGAACTGGAATGGAGAAACCTAGAACAGTCCTGGAAGTGGCCACGTCAACGCATTAACAATGTTGGAGGGTGGGAATGAGGAAATGAATCGTATATTTCTTTTGTAATTCAAAAAACCATTAGCAACGGAAAAATGAATTATTATTGTGTGTAAACACATTGCTTAGCTTTTGATTTTCTCAACTTATTTAGCTTGTGCCATTTACTGTATTTAACTTGATAGTACTGATATTTTAGCTTACTGAAAATTATTTTTAAATTATAAATATTAATATTAATCTTCCTGATTGTTCTGGCTCCTGATCCCCTCGAGGTTAAGAAAGTCCAAGCCCAGGTCCTCCCTGTTCAGCAGACCCTCTCAAGGCAAAAGCTGGCTCACTTGTTGATGTGCTGCTCTGGGTTCAGTCTAGTTTTTACTGGAGTGTTCTTTACTGATGGTCTTAGTTTTTGTGGTGATGTTTGTTTTTAGTGTTACCTAGGATTTTTTTTTTCAGTGAGAATGTTGATCTAGACATCTAGGTAGCCATTCAACTGGAAATGAACCTCTCATAAGTTTTGTACCATAATTTTTGTACACTTTGTGTATTACATAATTTCTATCCGAGCTGTGAACTGGATGTAATAAACTGATAGCACTTTTATGACTTTTGCTGGACTAACACTCCCTTCACCAAATTGTATCCTTAGAGTTTTAGCTTGCATCTCATTTGATGAATTTTTTTGCAGATTGCAGGTAGATACCAGATAGTTTTTCCCAGGTTAAAGTTATGATGAGTGTGACTTTGTGGTGTGGAACTGTGTGATGCCATGACTGCCCGTCAAGCTATGTATTAGAGCAAATTCAGCTGGACTTTTTTTTTTTTTTTTTTTAGTTTTATTTATTTAAGTAATCCCTGCACCCAACATGGGGCTGAAACTCATGACCCAAACAAAGATCAAGAGTCACTCCCTCTACTGAGTGAGCCAGCCCCGTGTCCCCAGCTTCAGTTTTTGAATAGAGGTCCAGCCCTTCTGTATATGGGACTTCCCTTTTTCATACTTTCAAGCTGAAGTTGGATGGTTTCACACATGCATCCTTATTGGACATCCCCATTTTCTTAAGGCCCACCTGTCTTGCCCTCGGGGCAGCCTTTGCGTCAGCTGGTTCAAAACAACAAAAATAGTAACAAAAGCTGCATCCCAGGAATTTGTCAGGAGGGTACAAATGAATCCTTTTGCTTTTTTTTTTTATCCTTAAAAAGTTCTACTGAAGTTTGGAAACTAATTTTCATGCTTTGTCTAAAGACAAATGCCCATCCATTCTATTGAAATGAAACCTAAATCCCAAATGAAGTCAGAAAGCTAAATACTCTAGATTAAGATGACCTTCCCTTAGAATGATTCTACTAACCTGTCCTTGGGATAAGGCCATTGACTCGTGAGTAGCAGCCTGTGAAACAACGTCTCTGTGTTTCCTTAAGAGATGTTGAGGATGCTTTTCATTTTTGTTTATCAATCTCCTTGCCAGTTCAAATTCACTTCCCTGTCCTCTTCCTCTAACTCATTTTTTTTGCCATATTAAATACATATTTTTAAAACCACTTTGAATATTTTTTGGAACATAGTGGGCATATACAAAATCATTTGATTACCGTATCAAATAATGCAAATCAGTGAATAACCATGTTTTAGAAACCAAATTACATGATGACTTATTTACTCTTGCTTATATAAACATTATCAAAATCTAGAAAATTAGATTTCAGTACAATATCTATCTCTTGACCCAAAGGAACAAATATGCAAAGACAGTGGCAGCCGCTGTCATGATTTCTGAGAAGGACTGCAGCTTGTTCCCTCATTTATTTGAACAGGAAATTTTCAAAAGTAAAATCTCCTTCAATATTTTGTAGATTTCAGTAATCTGATAAATGAGCTATTTATTCATTGTCTCTCTGGTACCCACACAGTGGTTTATCCATAGCAACAATCCTTTTCAAACTTAATAAGACCAACCCTGTATTTATTAGGGAAATAATACGACCAGGTAAAACAAACTATGGCTGTTGGTTCTGTGTATTTACTCTCTTTCAAAGAGATCCGCTAAACCTTCAGTGTGTTCCAGGTTACAGATCATTAGGGAGGCTGCATTGGAGTATGACTCTATGATTCTGAATGTGACATTTTTATGGAGTGTTTAGAGTCAAATAAGAAAGATGATGAGCAAATAAAGCTTTAGAAATAAAGTACTATTCTGTGTATTGAAAATAGGGCCAAGTTCCTCTGTACAGTAGAAATCAGAGACATATTATGGTAAATATTACCACTCCCTGTCTATAGAGGATAAATAGGATACTTAATATTGGCCCAGGAGAACACATTTCAGTTTTTCTTGACTCTAGAAATTACATTGATATGGAATTTATAAGAAAGGCTGCACCTCAAAAAGAAACAGTTTCAGAATTACAGAGAACAGATTCTTCTTAAAGAATCTGAATTGCTGTTGAAATGTAAATTAAACCTAAGATCTTTTCATGTCAGTTGTTGAGAAATGAAGTAGCATTTAAAATCATAAAATGTTAGCGTTCATGTAATCCAATATCCTTATTTTACAGTCATGAATGCTTTTAGAAATTGCTACAAAAGCCTAGTGTCTCTCATCTTAAATGTCCTTGTGCAATATAAAAAAAAATGTTTTAACTAAAATTTGTTAAGCTTCTATCCTTCAAGGTATACTAATGGAAATATAATAATCTTTTACAAGGGTAGGTTGATTAATAATTTCAGTTCTTTATGTAATAGAATGGAGTACATTTTTTCTTTATTAGATTTTTTAAAGTAGATCAGTAGTGGGGCTCTGTATTTATGAATTGGTTGAAACTGTTTTGATCAAAACTCTGCTATGGTAAATGTTTGTTTTTTCTTAGATACACTTTTTGGTAGTTTTAGCACTTAAATTATTTCCTTCTGTTTATATTCACAGATTCTGGAACTTTTCAAAGCCTGATCCTCTTCTTGAAACAGTAGAACATCATACAGAGTTTACCTGTGGTTTAGATTTAAGTCTTCAGAGTCCTACTCAGGTAATGGGTGCAGTCTCTGGATTTGTTTCTACCCATACAGTTCACAAATAGCTCTATGTGTGGCCTGTGTTGCTTTTAGGAACACACTTTTGCCTTTAGGGCAGTACAAAGTACATTTACTTAATTAACCTGATCTTTTTGTTCGATAAATATGAGCGTTTGAGTAGGCCTCTCCCAATGGATAGTGTGACAAGAGAAGAATGAAATGGGGAAGGATTGTCCTCAGAGGTTGGTGGGAGTCAAGACTGTCCCACTAAGCAGTTGAGATGGTGGGTGGGTCATTTTTCTGTCGGGACTGTCACCCTCTTCTCCACATGTCAAAAGAGAGGCTTCTGGTGGGGGAACCAAGTAGAGTAGAATGGCTACTGTTTTAATTAATAAACTTTATATTTTCCCCCTTTTGTTCTCTTAAGGACTTGAGAGTCAATATTTTGGACTTTAAATATACTTCAGGGTTTTCTTATGCTGTGTCAGTTTTGGAAATTACAAACTTAGGTCAGAAACACAATAGTATTTTGAGTGATTAGGTGCTTTATAACACAGACTATGTGAAAACACCAACATATTCATGAAACAAAGTATTATGTGGAAAATGTAGAATATGACTAAGAAATTATGTTTTTATGATGAATTTTATAACTTCGACAAGAAGCAAATCCAATTTCTTATTACTGTATTCTTAAATTTAAATGGATACTTGGGTTTTTTTTAATTTTAGGAACTTAAGACATAATTCTCAGTTTAAAATATTCTCAGATAAATAAAATAATCTCATTAGACATTAGAATATTCTCATTAACATTATAATAATTATTTTTACATGACTTAATGGCATCTAAGAAGAAAAGAAACTGAAGTAGTCATGGGCAAAATAGCATTATCTTTAATGTAAATACAATGTGCTTCAAATTAACTAGTTCCTTTCCTGAGAAATACATTTTTATAGATGACTTTTAATAAAATAACCATACCTGTTTGCTGTCCCAGTTAAAACAGTTGTAATGTATGTATTGAAATGTGGCGATACCAAACAAAGGATCCTGAGTAAATACTTTCCTTTTCATATGTTTCTGTGAACCCATGCCACAGAAGTCCCAAACGGTGGCCTCCTTGACATACACAGTCACGGCAGTTCCTCCCCCAGAGTGCCAAGTGTTTTCCAAATTCTCCACACATGAACCACCTTATGAAAAGGAATTTTGGGGGCGCCTGGGTGGCGCAGTCGGTTAAGCGTCCGACTTCAGCCAGGTCACGATCTCGCGGTCCGTGAGTTCGAGCCCCGCGTCAGGCTCTGGGCTGATGGCTCGGAGCCTGGAGCCTGTTTCCGATTCTGTGTCTCCCTCTCTCTCTGCCCCTCCCCCATTCATGCTCTGTCTCTCTCTGTCCCAAAATAAATAAAAAACGTTGAAAAAAAAAATTAAAAAAAAAAAAAAAGGAACTTTGTTTTCAGAGGATATATTAACCATACTTCTTAATCATTTCATGTTTATTAATCATATTTTAAAATCACTTAAATAATAAGAGATTTATTCCATGGCCATATTTGTGTGTGTGTGTGTGTGTGTGTGTGTGTGTGTGTAGGCTGGTGACTGCCACCCATTTCTTCCAATTGAATAACCAAATTCCATTTGTGCTAAAGAAATAGTTGCTATTGAGAGCAAACAGGAATGGAGAAGCAGTCGTCTTTTAGCTCTAAATAAGCATCAGGTTCAATGCCATAATATACAGTTCGATTGTACTAGAAATTTCCACTGAGTTAATTCACAGTGGCTCAGAATCTTGGGATTAGAAGGGACCTTAAAAATAAGACCACTCCTTCTCATTCATTTATTCTTTGTACAGATATTATCATGTCAGACGTTGTAGTAGGTACTGGGGATTCAGTGAGGAATGAAAATAAACATGGGCCCTGTCTTTATAAAGCATTTAGTCCACCATTGTATCAACTACTCTCACAAATGAATGTGAATAGACAGCTGTGACAAGCCTATGAAGGAGAAGTACATTGTACCTCAAAGGTTCATAATTAGGGTAGATATTTAACTTATATAAAAAATCTGTAAGGAAGTGAGGCTCATCTTAGACCTGTTGGATGAGTAGGCGTTAACTAATGAAGAGACAGAAGGGATATCCTAAATAGGCAGAAGTAATATTATATCATAGACCCTGTGACAGGGCAGCAGGGTAGGGGGGAGCATGGCTAGTACTTGAGAATGGAAGAAATTATTTCTTCCTGATTTATGGCATATTTCTCAACATTAGAATTTAAGAAAAATATGTCTGTTTACTTGTCATATTTTTAAAAATTGAGCGTTAAGATTATCAACTAAAGTTTATGTTTCTCCCTATTCTTCAAGGTCAGCCAACTTTGCTTTATATAATTTTTGCTATATATTGTAGGTCATACAAATTAAATATTGAAAGGTTTTTATTAATAGATCTTTTATTAATGTATTTTTAATGTTTTGAAAATATTACATAACTATTTTTCTGTTTCTCTTGATTTTCTTTGACATTCATTGATTCTGTCTTTTATTCTGTCACATTTATTGAGTATCTACTACAGCTGTGCAGGACTTAATTACAGTGTAGTGTGATATGTGCTAAAACAGAGGGAGGCAAAGGATGCCTTGGGAACATATGCCTTCATTCATATTTGTCAGGTGCCTACTAAATGCTGGGTCTTGTCCTAGGCACTAAGAATAAACCAGTGAACAAAGCAGACTAGATTCCTGCTGTCGTGGAGCTTCCATATTATGGGAGAAATCAAATAATAAAGATGATTCAGAATAGGAGCAATTTGATAGAGAATGATGGGGTGCTTTTGCTTGAATGGTCTGGGGAAGACTCTCCAAGAAAAGTGAAATGTGAGCTGATAACTGAACAGTGAAATGAAGCCAGCCATCCACAAATCTAAAGCAAGAATGTTTTTCACAGGGGAAACAACTGTCAAGTCCTTGAGATGCCAATGGGTTTGTTATTATTAAGGGACAGAAAGAAGGCCATGGTGGCTGGATCCTACTGAATGAAGGGGAAAGTGATAGGAACTAAGTAGGGGCCAAATTGTGTGAGGACTTTTAGGCCACACTGTGTTTGATTTTCTTTGTTATTGCCATTAGAGATTGAAAAGCAGAAGAATTATAGAAATTGATTTGTGGGTTTTCTTTATTGAGGTATAACTGACATTTCAGATGTACAGCATAATGATTTGACATTTATACATATTGAAAAATAATCAAATCTAGTTAACACCTGTCACCACACACAGTTACAAAAAAAGTTTTTCTTGTGATGAAGACTTTTAAGGTCTCTCTTAGAAACTTTCAGGGGCGCCTGGGTGGCTCAGTCGGTTAAGTGGCCGGCTTCGGCTCAGGTCATGATCTCGCGGTCTGTGAGTTCGAGCCCCGCGTCGGTCTGTGTGCTGACAGCTCAGAGCCTGGAGCCTGTTTCAGATTCTGTGTCTCCCTCTCTCTGACCCTCCCCCGTTCATGCTCTGTCTCTCTCTGTCTCAAAAATAAATAAACGTTAAAAAAAATTTTTTTTTAAAAGAAACTTTCAAATATATAGTACAGTATTATTAACTATAGTCACCATGCTGTATATTATATACCCAGGATTTATTTATTTTATAAGTGTAAGTTTGCAACTTTTGACCCCTTTCACCCATTTCTCCTACTCCTCACTCCGTGCTTTCTGGTAACCACCAATCTGTTCTCTGTATCTATGAGCTTGCTTGTTTTGTTTTTTTGGTTTTTGAATTTTTTAAGATTCCACATATAGCAAGATCATATGGTATTTGCCTTTCTCTGTCTGATTTCTCTTAACGTTATGAGTTCAAGGTCCATCCATATTATCAAAAGTGATAAGATTTCATTCTTTTTTATAGCTTAATAGTTTTGTATATATGCTTTATTTTCTTTCTCCATTCACCCATTGACAGACATGTAGTTATTTTTATATTGTGGCTATTGTAAATAATGTTGCAATGAACATAGGGGTACCTGTATCTTTTGAAATTAGTGTTTTCATTTTCTTTTGATAAATACCAAGAAGTAAAATCACTGGAGGGGTGCCTGGGTGACTCAGTCAGTTGGGCGTCCAACTTTGGCTCGGGTCATGATCTCACAGACCGTGAGTTCAAGCCCCACATCGGGCTCTGTGCTAACAGCTCAGAGCCTGGAGCCTGCTTTGGATTCTGTGTCTCCCTCTTTCTCTGCCCCCTCCCCTGTTCATGCTCTGTCTCTCTCTGTCTCAAAAATAAATAAAAACATTAAAAAAAATTTTTTTTAAATTGCTGGATTGTATGGTAGTTCTATTTTTAATTCTTTAAGGAACTTCCATACTGTTTTCTATAGCAGTTGCCCTATGTACATTCCTACCAATAGTTTACAAGGGTTCCCTTTTCTCCACACTTATTGCCAACACTTACCATTTCTTGTCATTTTGATAATTGCCGTCTTTCTTTTTCAGAAAAATGTCTGTTCAGAGCTTCTGCCCGTTTTTTAATTGAATTATTGGTGGTTTTGCTATTGAGTTGTAGAAGTTCATTGTTTATCTTGGATATTAACCCCTTATCGCATATGATTTGCAAATACTTTCTCCCATTCTGCCTTTCATTTTGTTTAAGATTTCCTTTACTGTGCAGAAGCTTTTTAGTTAGATGTCATTCCCCTTGTTTATTTTTCCTTTTGTTGTCCTTCCTTTCAGAATCAAATCCAAATTCTTGTTGCCAAGACTGATGTCAAGGAGCTTACTGCCTATGTTTTTTTCTTGGAGTTTTATGGCTTCAAGTCTTTAATCCATGTCGAGTTAATTTTCGTATATGGGCTAAGATAGTATCAGGTTTCATTCTTTTATATGTGGCTGTCCAGTGATTTGTGTTCTAATTTTATTTTATTTTTTATTTTTTTAAATGTTTATTTAATTTTGAGAAAGAAAGCAAGTGGGGGAGGGGAAGAGGGAGAGGGAGACAGAAGATCCAAAGTGGGCTCTGTGCTGATAGCAGAGAGCCCAATATGGGGCTCAAATCCACAAACTGTAAGATCATGACCTGAGCTGAAATTGGACTCTTAACTGACTGAGCCAGCCAGGCACCCCTGATTTGTGTTTTTAGGAGATCGTTCTGTCTGCTATGGGAGAATAGACGACAGGTAAAGCTGGGAGGGCAGCTTAGAGTGACTTGATGTAATCCAGGCCAAAGATAATGGTGCCTTAAAATCTAAGAGATTTTGAGATGGAAAGTTTCAGCATATATTAGCTTGAACCTTATAAAATTGCTGGAAATTTCACATGGTTTACTTTGGAGATAGTAAGTAGGATTTGTTGATAGATTACAAATGGCCATCAAAGAAACAGGAAAATCAGTGATTACTCCTAGAAAACAAGGATCTAGAAAACAAGGTGGACAATGGCTTAATTTGCTGAGATAAGGGAAGAAGAGGTAGCTGAGATAAGGGAAGAAGAGGTAATTTGGGATAGGAAACAATCTGGAGTTATACTGGAGATGTCTCCTGTTAGACATTCAAATGGAGATGTTAGGTAAATAGATTTAGGCTTGTCTACCTCAGGGAAGAGTTTAGGGTAACAGATACAAATTTGGGAGCTTTTGGCATAAAAATGATATTAAGACTCGGGGGCAGATTAAAATTCTCTAGAGAGAGTATATAAATAAAGAAGAAGCTCAGAAGGAATTCTAGAAGTTTGAAAGAAGAGAATCCAGTAAAGGGGATTGAGAAGGAATGGCCAGTAAGATAAAAGAAAAACTAGAAAAGTATAGTGTCTTTGAAGTTGAAAGAAGAAAGTAATTCAAGAAGGAAGACACTCCCACGTATTGCTGGTAGAAATATAAAATGTTGCAGTCACTTTAGAAAAGTTGACAGTTTCTTAAGAAGTTAAATGTAGGGGCGCCTGGGTGGCGCAGTCGGTTAAGCGTCCGACTTCAACCAGGTCACGATCTCGCGATCCGTGAGTTCGAGCCCCGCGTCAGGCTCTGGGCTGATGGCTCGGAGCCTGGAGCCTGTTTCCGATTCTGTGTCTCCCTCTCTCTCTGCCCCTCCCCCGTTCATGCTCTGTCTCTCTCTGTCCCAAAAATAAATAAAAAACGTTGAAAAAAAATTTAAAAAAAAAAAAAAAAAAAAAAAGTTAAATGTAAATATTTACCATACATTTCAGCAATTACACTCTTAGATAACTAACAAAAAGAGATGAAAATATAGGTCTGCACAAAGACTTGTGTGTGAATGTTCTTAGGCAAAAAGTGGGAGCAATCCAAATGTTTCCAAATGTTATCCAGCTGCTGAAAGGATAAACAATGTGGTATATTAATACAATGGAATACTATTCAGGAGTAAAAAGGAACAGTTTGATACATGCTACAACATAGATTAATCTCTGAAGCATTATGCTAATGAAAGAAGCTAGATGCAAAGACCATATGATGTATAATTTCATTTATAGAAAATGTCCAGAATAGGTAGATCTGTAGAGATAGAAAGGAGATTAGTGGGTTATTTGGGGTAGGGGATGAGAATGGGAATTGTCTGCAGATGGACACAGAGGATTTGGGGGGGAATGATGGAAATGTTCTAAAACTGAATTGTGGTGATAACTGAACAGCCCTGTAAAAGCACTAAAAATCATTGACTCGTACACCTAAAATGGGTAAATTTTATGGTATTTAAGTTTCACCTTGGTGAAGATGTTTAAGAAAAAAAGAAATGGACATTCTGATATTCCCTAAGATATAAAAAGATGAAAAAGCATTCTTCCACTGTAAAAATAAGAAAAAGTCAGACAAACTACAAAATCAGACTTTGAACCCATCAGAGACCTGAGGTGGTAGGGCAAACAAGTGGTCTGAAGTCCAAGGAGGGATAGACCCCTCCTTCCAAGGAGAGATGGGACACCAGGACTGCTTTACTTGTGGCAGAGCACAGGAAGAAGATACAGCTGCTATACAAATATGAGATCCAGTGGGACAAGAGGACATTGTGTGAACAGATGAGGGATTTCAGCTGAGAGATAAAAATATAAGAAAGAGTCCAATGAAAGAAGTAGTTTATTTATAGTATCAGAGATGCAGTCCTTCAGTGTTCCCATCAGAAGACTCATCAACGAATTTAGAGACAGATAGGTCACTAGAAACTAGCCAAGCTGAAACAATATGAGGAAACAAGAATGAGGGAAATAAAAGAAATAAAAGAGAGCGTCTGGCATCTGTGGGATAATATCACATGTTCTTACACGTACGTAATTGGAGTCCCGAAGGGGAGAAAGCAAATAGGGAAGAAGAAATATTTAAAAACAATTTTCCAAAAATAATAAGAGTCAAACTACAGATTTGAGAATCCCAGAGAGGATTTAAACAAACAAACAAACAAACAAACAAAACAACACATCAAGGTATACCCATATTCAAACTGCTAAAAACCAAAGATAAAAAGAAATTTTTAAAGGCAGTCAGAAAAAAGAAATATCCAGGAGAATCTAGATAAGTATTACAGCAGACTTTGTGTCAGAAACTATGTAAGCCACAAGACAGAGGAATGTCTTTTTAAAGTACTGAATGAAGGATGTAAAGAGGGATCTTTTGACTATAAAGAGGAAATTTCAGACAAAAGCTGAGAGCACATCTGTGTTACAAGCAATGTTAAAGGAAGTTCTGTCAGAAGAAATATACTCAGACCAAATGAAAAGAAAGAGGCAGACAGAGGGAAGAGGGGAAGAAGGAAGGATAAAAGAAAGAAGTGAAGGCAGGAATGATGAGAGGGAAGGAAAGGAAGAAGAAAAAAAGAAAATACAGTAAAACCTTGGTTTACGAGCATAATTCATTCCAGAAATGTGCTTGTTAATCCAAAGCACTTGTATATCAAAGCAAATTTCCCCATAAGAAATAATGGAAACTCAAGATGATTCATTCCACAACCCAAAAATATTCATATAAAAATGATTACAATGTTGTAATATAATACATAAAAAATACAAAATATAAAGAAAAATAAATTAACCTGTGCTTCCCTTTGAAAACCTTTGTGGCTGGTGTGATGGAGACAAGAGAGAGGAGGGTTATTGTGTAGGATAACTTTCACTATCACTGACAGAATCACTGCAATCTATTGGCTCAGTGGAATCTTTTTCTTTTCATGCAGCTTTCACAAGGAACCTATCCAATGACACTTGCTTTTGCCTTCTTTTGAGGATTTCACAGGAATGTGACATTGCATTGTCATTAAACAGATTTATTGTTTGCAATGTCACAGCCTTATTCAGGTGGTGCTTTTCTACAAAATTTTGCACTGTTTCCCACATTTTATACATCTCCCTAATATCTTTTAAAGTGAGGGATTCCTCCACCTTTTTCTCCTCCTCCTCTGCAGACAAGATGCAGACATAGACTTCTTACAAAATCTTGCAGTTTCAGCCATCACATACCTCATTTGTACTTCTCGATGATTTCCTTCTTAGCTTCCACTGTAATCGTCTCCTTCTTACTGCCTTTCCTTTCAACCTTTTTCTGCATGGGGCCATTGTATTTGCTAGCACAGATGTTGACGACAGTACAGTATTAATAAACTCTTGTCATATACTGGATTTAATGTAATTGGCAATAAGGCAGCAGAGGAAAGGGCCTATATCTGCAGGCAGCCTGACCTAGAGTGAAGCAAAGCATTCCTAAGCTTATTCTTGTATGGAAAAGCAAAGGACTGTCCATAGGTACTTCAAAGTGACAAAAAATACACTAATGCCAGTTGTGGGCACCTTCCAATGTTCTGAAAAGTCACTGATTTCTGCCAAACACCATGGCCTGAGACCAAGCATCTGAGCATAGGAGATGATCACCCACAATCCCACAACGAGAGAGAGAGAAGAACCATTGACTCAGTTGTGATCATGTGATAATGAGCATCACGTACTACTCCTATCGCAAGACATAGCTTGTTTATCAAGTTAAAAATTTATTATAGGGGCGCCTGGGTGGCGCAGTCGGTTAAGCGTCCGACTTCAGCCAGGTCACGATCTCGCGGTCCGTGAGTTTGAGCCCCGCGTCAGGCTCTGGGCTGATGGCTCGGAGCCTGGAGCCTGTTTCCGATTCTGTGTCTCCCTCTCTCTCTGCCCCTCCCCCGTTCATGCTCTGTCTCTCTCTGTCCCAAAAATAAATAAAAAACGTTGAAAAAAAAATTAAAAAAAAAAAATTTATTAGAAATGTTTGCTCGTCTTGTGGAACACTCACAGAACATTACTCGTAATCCAGGGTTTTACTATAACTGGAAATGGCAAAAAGTAAGTAAATGTACAAGACAGTTTTAAACTTAACATTAAGTTTTGACCTAAAACAAAAATAGGTTTGTATGCAATATATTTGCATACAGTATATTATATAATTCATAGTATATGCAAAAGTTAAATGTATGACAACAATAAAACAAGAAAGAAGAATTGGAAGTACACTATTATAAAGTTATTACTATATATGAAGTCATATAATATTTGAAGGTAGATTGTGATAAATTCAAGATGTATATTGTAAACCCCATGTTAACCTCTAAGAAGTTTTAGAGAAGGAGCTATAACTATTAAGCTAATAGTGGAGATAATTATGAAAAATATCAATTATCTCAGCATAATGAAGGCCATATAGAAAAACCTACATCCAACATTGTGGTGAAAAACTGAAAGCTTTTCCTCTAAGATCAGGAATAAGACAAGGATGCTTGCTTTCACCATTTCTATTAAACACAGTATTGGAAGTTTTAGTTAGAACAATCAATCGAGAAAAGGAAAAAAAATGCATCTAAATTGAAAAGGAAGAAGTAAAATTAATTTCTTTTTGCCAAGGACATGATCTTGTATGTGGAAGCCTTTAAATCAAAGTATTCAAAATTATACTAAATGTAAATGTTCTAGGTGTGCCTGGATGACTCAGTGAGTTCAGGCACCATGTTGGGAATTGAACTTACTTAAATAAAAAAGGAAGGAAGGAAGGAAGGGGGGGAGGAAGGAAAGAAGGAAGAAAGGAAGGAAGAAAAAAGAAAAGTAAATGATCTAAACATCCAAATTAAAAGACATATTAAAAGTGGTAGATATGTGAGAGATTTTGAGAAACTCACTAGGTCCAGACTATTGGATTTGGGATTCAAAGAAGTTTTCTAACTCCCAAGTTCTAGGATCTAGTTACTTTCTGTATATTTTCAGTGATGAATTTGTCTATGTTTCTCCCTGTGAATTTGTCTTTAAAAATTTATTCTTTTTTTCAAACTAAGATGATGACCTCAACCAATATATTTTTTACGTATCTAGCATGAGCACATTTAACACAAATATTTGTATTGTTTATATTATTAATTTATGTTTTTGCCAAGTAGAATTTAACTCCTTTGTAGGGAGATACTAGTTAAGTTCTTGGTGCATGTCCCTATTTTTCTCACACTTACTTTATCTCAGTTATCTATTGCTATAAAACAAACTCTCCCACAACTTAATGACTTAAACAATAATTTTCTTTGCTTACAATTCTGTGAGTCAGCAATTTGGGCTGGGCTCAGCCAGGCAGTTCTGTTGGTCTCACCTTGGGTCCCTCATGTGACTCCGGTCACCTGGTGACTTAACTAGAGCTGACTGGTCTAAGGTGGCCACACTCCCGTGTCTAGGGTGTAGTGCTGGTTGTCATCTGTGTCACGTGTCTCCAGATGAGCTCAGGCTTCTTCACTTAGCAGGTGTAGATTTCCAACAGGGCAAGAGTAAAAGCTGCCAGGTATCTCCAGCACTAGATTTAGAAGTTCACACAGCAGTCCACCTGTTGCAAAGCAAGTCACGAGGCCAGCTCAGAGTCAGAGAGTAAGAAAAATAGATTCCATTTCTTGGTGGGAGTAGCTGCAATGAATTTGTAGCCATTTAAAAATCCATCACATTAACCTTTTGTTGGTATAGTTGGCAGTTTAAGTTATTTTTGACATATTTATCCTTTATTCTCACAATATGTGGTCAGGTTTACTGATTGCATGTTAATTTCACCCTTTGTTCATATTTTATTCCCTTAGAAAGTATCTTTCTCTCACCTTTTAGAAAGTACCTTCCCATCTGTTTTTAAAAATTTGTTGTCTCTTGTGATCTTAACAGCCATAGGACTTTGCTGACGTTATTTTAGGTCTTTGTGTCTTAATATATTCTTTATCTTAAAAGAGATTTATCTGAGTTCTTGTATTTCTAATGCCTTTTTCTTTTTTTAGCGTCTCTTTTCTTAGAGATCTGAAAAATGAGATTCAAAAGCATTCTTGTGTTATACCTCCTTTCTTCTTGACAGACGTAAGATCTTGTCTTTAAAGGTTTAAAACTTGACAAATAAGTACCTAGGGTCATTCTTTGAGGATAATTGCTGAAAAATGCTCTATGCCCCCTCTTGTTAACCAGGCTGAAGTTATCTTTCAGTTCAGAAAATTTTTCTTTGATTTTTTCCCCTCTGATCATGATTTGTACAGCTCTGGCATTTTCTCTTTTCTCTCTTATCCTTATTACTTCTAAATTAGATACCCTTTTTCTGTTTTTAGACATATGATCCTAGACCTGTAATATTCCCGTTTGTATAATTAGAATTTTCTGTATTAATATATTTTTAGAATTCCTGACTTTGTGCTCTGCAGTATCAACCTTGCTCCTTTGAATGCTCATTGACGTTTAATTTAGTACTTATAATCTGAGAATAGGTTTACATATTGTTACACATTCCTTTTGGGTGACAGTTACTTCTCTTTTTAATGTCTTCTAAGGTAGACATTATTAGTTCATTCCAAAATATAATCTCTATGTTTCATGAAGTTGATCTTTTTTTTCTCATGATGAAATTGGGAAATAACATTCAGAAGAAAGAGAAAAGATTTCCATAGTCCTACCACTTTAGAAAGAATCTCTGTGATACCATATTAGTATGTTTCTTTCCAGTCTTTTTTTTTTTTTTTTTTTTTTTTTTAGAAATTTTTATTTGAAGTGTAACATCCCTGTTGGAAAATGCATTTATTTATTTATTTATTTATTTATTGAAAATGTACATATTTTAAGTAAGCAGCTCAATTAAGTTATCAAGAAAGGACCACACCTGTGTAACCTCATTCAGGTGAAGATATAGAGCAGCATCCAGCATCCTAGAAAGCTCTCTTGTGTTTCCTCTCACATCTGGCCCCCTTATCCTTCCCCAAAGTAACTACTCTTCCAGTCATTTTCCATATATATGCATATTTTTCATAGTTGTGGTTATATTATATAGGTAGATTTATCTTCTGGGACTCCTAAAATTCTTGATAAATATAATCTCAATTGAGTGGATACCCTAGGCTATCCATGATAGGAACATGTATGCACTAAAAAAAATTTTGTTTAATTGGGCAAAAGAAATTTTGTATATTTTCATTTTGTTTCAGTGGAAGATGCTTAGATTTGGTTCTGATTTAAACTAGTTCTATAGATGTGTTTTTAAAAGTACCTTTGACTTTGTTGACATTTTAGTAAGAAAATATTAGGAATACATACATATATTGAAACATTATGTTGTACACCTAAAACTAACATAATGTTACATGTCAGTTAATCTCAATTAAAAAATAAAATTATAATGAAATTTTTAAAAATTAGGTGTCATTTAAAAATTCAGCTCAGGAGCGCCTGGGTGGTTCAGTCAGTTGAGCGTCCGACTTCGGCTCAGGTCATGATCTCACGGTTTGTGAGTTCAAGCCCCACATCAGGCTCTGTGCTGATATCTTAGAGCCTGGAGCCTGCTTTAGACTCTGTGTCTCCCTCTCTCTTTGCCCCTCCCCCACTCACACTTCTCTCTCTCTCTCTCTCTTTCTAAAAAATAAATAAACATTTTTTAACAATTAAAGAAAGATTCTTTCTCCCCTTCCCTCAGCCCCTCTCTCCTACTCACATGCTCTCTCTAAAATAAAATTTAAAAAAAATTTTAAAAAATATTCTTTCTCTCTCCCTCAGCCCCTCTCCCCCACTCCCCAGCTCTCACTCTCTCTCTCAAAACTAAAAATAAATTTAAAAAAATTCAGCTCATATTTTGATTCAAACTTTTACGTCTACAATCTTAGATGTAGGTTGGTAGTGCATAAAAATATTTTGAAATTCTCAGTATGAGGTTGGAAAATTTGATTTTAGAAGAAGACCAGCATTATTGGTAGTAGGATAACCATATCTTTTTCACTTTTTATCTGAGGTGATATTTTCTACATTTGTCACAGACTGGCTTTAGAATTGAAAAAGAACATGTGCCAGAAGCATCCAGTGTCCTCAGGCATTCGTCTCTGTTGTTTCCTTTTTGATGCTTTCATAGTTGTGTGACTTTTAGCTTAAAATTCTGGGGGCACCTGGGTGACTCGGTCGGTTGAGCGTCCGACTTCGGCTCAGGTCGTGATCTCACGGCCCGTGAGTTCGAGCCCCGCGTCGGGCTCTGTGCTGACAGCTCGGAGCCTGCAGCCTGTTTCAGATTCTGTGTCTCCCTCTCTCTCTGCCCCTCCCCTGTTCATGCTCTGTCTCTCTCTGTCTCAAAAATGAATAAACGTTGAAAAAAAAAATTAAAAAAAAAATTCTGTAACAAGGGCCAGTTTTCCCCCAGGTGTAAAGCATTCCCAGGCTCAGCTTTGTAGGTTCTTGGATGTGTTCCTAAGTCGGATGTGTTACCCTGTGTCTACAGCCTACTGTGCTTCATAGACAACCCTTAGCAGTGAGAACTTCCAGAATTGTTCCCACCTTAGTCTCTGCTGCCTCTGGGATCCCAATCCTGAATCATGCACTTTTCTTACCTCCTTGTCATTGTTTCTGAAAAACCAGGCAAAATTGCTGACTTGGCACACTACAGTTTACTTTTTCAGAAAAAAATTTCATCTGGGTTCTTGGTCCTACTCAACTTACCTTTGAAGTCGCTTTGATTTTTTCAAAAATCACATGTTTTGTGCACATTCTCCACGTCTTTTCTCAGCCTTCCACAGTATCATGAACACTCTGAACATTTGACTTTACTTCCTACTTGATTGTAAAAATAGACAAGAATGAATAAATATCTTCTTCCATCTCTATGACCTCAAAATATTTATGTTCTATCTCTGTTTCCCCTTCTCTCCAGCCGGTGCCTGATTTTCTCACTGGCTTCCTCATCCAGGTCTTTCCTCCCTCAGTTGTACACTGTGTTTCAGATCTTCATTCAGTTCTGTTGTCTATTTTCAAAACTCACTTGGCCTCACTGTCATATCTCCCTACCAGTAAATTTGGGTTTTCTTCCATTATTAGACATCAAGAATTAGTAGGTTTACCTGCTGCTTTTAGTTTCTCAAAATCATCATTCTCTTTTTATTTTTTTATTTTATTATTTATTTTGGGGACAGAGAGAGACAGAGCATGAACGGGGGAGGGGCAGAGAGAGAGGGAGACACAGAATCGGAAACAGGCTCCAGGCTCTGAGCCATCAGCCCAGAGCCCGACGCGGGGCTCGAACTCACGGACCGTGAGATCGTGACCTGGCTGAAGTCGGACGCTTAACCGACTGCGCCACCCAGGCGCCCCTCTTTTTAAGCCCCTATGTCAGTCTGCCTCTCATCATTCAATTGAAGTTAAGCCCAAAGAGGTCACCAGTAAACTCCTAAAAACCAAGTTAGCCTTTTCTCACACTTCTTTCTTCTTTATCTATTAAAGAAAAATCTTCCCCTCCTATTACTTTAATGCTAATTGTGCTAACCTCATCTTCCTAACCCCTTTGCCAAATGTCTTTATCTCCTTTGCCAGTTTCTTCCTTATAATCCTTACAAAAGTAGACATTCTTCAATATCCAATTCTTAGTCCTCTTACTTGTATGTACCTTTTCCTTGAAGCTGTCATTTTATTATACGCTAGTGATTCTTGTCCCATTTATCCAATCGTGTTTACTGTATGATCTCAGTAGATGTCTTACTTTTCTTCCTCTGGTATTCTTAATTGATTGTGTGATGGGCTAGACCTGAGAGTCATTCTAGTTTTCTTGTCTCCCTAAATTCAAGTGTGCATCAAGTTGATGAATTTTTCCTCACCAATATCTCTGAAATCTGGACCATTCGTTCCCTTCTAGCTCTACTGCCTTAGGTAAGCATTTATTAGTATCTCTGCTGTGGTTACCACAGTAATCTCCTAACTGGTCCCTAAACTCTTTTCATCATTCCATTGATTCTCAACGCTGCTTCAGGGGAGAGCTTTCCATAATGCAAATCTGTCCTTTGTCGGTGGCTTCATTAAAGGTAGGAACAAGACGAGAATCACCATCTTTACTACTGATCGTCAACATGGTTCTAAGAGGTATAGCCAGTCAGTAACAGAAGAAAACAAGATAGGATATAAATATCTTTAAAAGGTAGAAATATTGACATGGCGTTCTTCATATTGACTCCGTATGATTGTCAGTGTTATAATCCAGAACATCAGCTTTGAACCTATTAAAAACAATGAGAGAGTTCAATAAGATCAGTAAAAATGTACAAAAATGAATACTGTGTAGATGTCAATAATCATCAGTTAGAAAATCAAATGGTAAAAATTACTTTTGTGGGGCAACAACTGTGTGTGCATGTGTGTGCATTTGTGTGATGATACGCAGAGGAAAACAAATTTTAAATGTGCAGGATTCTAGGTAAAGAAATTATGTGTATTTATCAAGAGACCTTTAAAAAGGTTAGAATAAGTGAAAAGACCTACCATGTTCCTGCAACAGAGTACTTTTTTTTTTTTTTCCTCATCACTGTCCTGTTTTATGTGTTTCTCATCTCATAAAGATACTGCATTTGCCTCCCAGCAGGTCTTTCTCATTTTGGCACTCATGATCAGCCACTCCTGCGACGCTCTTAGCTACTCTGACTGTTATCCTTCTGCCACCCTACTTACATGCCTGCTTTAATTTACAAATCAGCACAGTTAACTTATCACCTTTAGCATGTCATCTAGAAACCTGCAAGAGGCAGCCCATTACCTTCAAGATAGAGTCTGAATTTCTAATCTTGCTTTTAAGATTCACTATAATCTGTATTGCTTTCTGTTTTTTTTTAATGTTTGTTTTTGAGAGAGAGAACACATGTGGGGTAGGGCCAGAGAGAGAGGGGGACAGAGGATCCAAAGCGGGCTCTGCACTGACAGCAGAGAGCCTGATGCAGGGCTTGACCGTATGGACCATGAGATCATGACCTAAGCGAAAGTGGGATGCTTAATGGACTGAGCCACCCAGGTGCCCCATATAATCTCTATTGCTTTCTAATTTTATTTCCCACTATCCTATGTAATCCCTCTATTACCTACCAGTTGTTATTTGTCATCTCCATATTTCTTCTGCCTGTACAAAGTATTTCTGCCTTTCAAAGTCCAGAACAAGTTCTTCTCTTCCTTCTCTTCTTTCCTTTTTTGCTTCAGTAAATATTTGAGCGCCAACTCTCTACCAGGAGATACATAGTAGATTAATGCAAACTACTTGATGTGTATGTACTAAATAAATATTGAACTGAATGAGCGAGTGAGTGAATGAATGAATGAATGAAAAGAATTTGTTTTAGTATATCCGTCAACTCTTTCCTTACTTTTACTTAAACTCCATAATCATTAACATGATAAACTATGTTCTTCTCTATAGTCACTTCCTACTATAAGTTGGTAGAGTAGGTAAAACGTGTTCTTTCTCTAGCTCATAATTTAATACACTTCAACATAATAACCAGTCTGCCTTTTCCAAATTTAGAATTGACTGTTAGAGATTTTTTTTCATTCTCTCTATATCCTTCTGCCTGTTTCTTTTGTTCGTTTTCACTAAAGAGGCCATATGTCATACAGGTAATTACAATAAATTGAACAAGTTTCCCAAGGGCAAAAGCAATTGTCCACAAAATTGAGAGAAAAGAGTATAATGAGAGAAAAGAGTATAAATAGGAAATGGGAAACTTGTCAGTACACTAAATCTCTTACTGGGACAGTAGGAATTCTTTCTTATATTAACAGCCATATTACATCATTTGAAATAAGTTACCTTATCAGTGGCCTGTGTAAACATTTTAATACAATGGAAAGAATTGATAACATTAAGGACTATAATGCATTTTCTAAATTATATATGTATTTAAAGCTATTTTCATTACAAGGTTTCCTTTTCCAAAATTTGCATTTCTATAACCATTATTATTCTGGATGTTCTATAAGAGGTCTTATTTGATCCACCAGTGGTATATTTTTATTATAAACTTTCTATCGACTGGATTTGTTTATTTAATATCCTTGGGCCTGCTGTAGAATCTAGCCAGTACTTTGCACATAGGAAATGCTGAAATATTTGTATAATACAGTTGCTCCCAAGCATTCTGTGTGTGACATTGTCATGATGTGTATGCCATAACTGTATTTAGAAATTAATAGGCTATATTGATAATACATTTCTATTCCATTTTTAAAGAAGCCTTCATTATATGTTTTAAAGAAACGACATAGCAGGAAATTCATATTTCTAATTAGTGTGCTTATTCCTCAAACTTAGAAATACTTGTTTTGCTATCAAAAGTGAAAATAAAATAACTAAAAATATAACTTATATGGAACTTTATCCTATTAGTTATTCATTATGTAGAAGATAGAAGATTTTAAAAATAATGATGAAGAAGATTCTGTCTTCAAGTTTCACATTAAGTAAAGAAATATAACATTTTGACAGACTACTTTTCCTTTAACGTTGATAACTATAATTTTGAGTTTTAATGAGAAGATGTGCATTTTGATGTCAGATTAAAGGGAATTCAGACAGCCTAGGGATGACACATACTACGGTAGAAGCTTGCGGGTTAAGGAATCAATTTTCCGCTTGAATATCCTTGGGCAGAAGGGGCTGAGTCCGCAGGCTCCGACCCCATGGTGTCCACATACACACTCACCGTCAGGGGAGAGGGTCAAACGAGATGGGCCTTGGCAGCCAGCCTTCATGAAACCCTAGATGGGAGTCAGACACGAGTCAGAAAAAAAGCCTATCTCGAAAGATTAAGAGTTTCATTAAGAGTTTCAATGCAATTTAGCTGTCTTAAAGCTAGAACTTTTAGTCCTTCATTTATTTGTATTTATTCCACTGCCTAGAACACGTCCCTTCTCTCCAATGTGTCCCCACCCCCACAAACAACAGCAACAACAAATGCTGTCTGTCTGAGGCACACTTCTCCTGGAAGCCTCAGCTTAGATGATGTTTCTCCCTGAATACATCCACTTTCCTCACATTTGGTTATAGTGACCCCTTCCCTACTTGTCCTGGACGCTATAATTCCTCTATCGTTGCCCATATCTCGCTGCATTGTCTGTGTCTGTTTACTTATTCATTTCTCTGCTGGACTCCAGATCTGTGGAGTCAGAGATCAGGACCATCTTGTTTACTGTAGTGTCCTCAGCATACTTCTGATGGAGGACATGCTCAATAAATATTTGTTAAATAAATTAATATATGTGTGTGTGTGTGTGTGTGTGTGTATATATATATATATATATATATACATATGAATTATGTTTTTTATGGCTTTGTCATGCAGAGGAATAGTTGACGAACAGTTCCTGGGACATAAAAGAAAGCTGTCTGTGAAGTCTCTTTAAATAATATTCATGACACTCAAAAATCCTGTAAAACCTATACAACCTATTGCCTTCACCGAGATCTCTAACCTCATACCTGACTAGGTGCTCCTCCCCATGAATGAGACTCTACCCCAGAAAATCCTTGGAGGAGGAAAACCAGTGCTCAAACGTGCATTCATTCATTCATTCAACAGGATTTACTAGTTTTACCATATATAAAACGTAAGGAATACAGATTCGGTCAAGATAGATAATTTCTGACTCTAAAAAAAGAAAACCCTCTTCAGGTTTAATTACACAGAAAACCCTATTCAGGTTTAATTACACAAAAATGTTTACATCCATATGTGAATGTTGTTAGAAAACAGAAACCGTATTACCCAGCATGCCTTCATTTTCTTCCTGGTCATCATAAAGCAACAGGGCCTGATTTATTGTACAAGTGTTGTAATGTGTTCAGCTCTAATGCCTGAAAGCTTTTGCTCTATTTGTCCCTTTTATAACAGACTTTTCCCCCCTAAATCTGTATTTTATTTTGTCCTGTGCATTAATCTCTAAACCACTTCAGTCCATTTAGAACTCAACAGGATGGGGTGTCTGGGTGGCTCAGTTGGTTAAGTGTCCCACTCTTGGTTTCGACTCAGGTCATGATCTCAGGGTTCATGGGATCAAGCCCGGCTTGAGGTTTCTGCAATGGACGTGGAACCTGCTTAGGATTCTCTCTCTCCCTGTCTGTGCCCTCCTCACTCACACATTCTCTCTCTCTCAAAATAAATAAGCTTTAAAAAAAAAAAAAAAAAAAGAAACCTCAACAGAGTGCAAATATCAAATAAAATAAATAAAAATATTGGTTTTAAACATAGCTTACATGATTAATACAATTTTCTCATGTTTTTAAGTAGAAATTCTGGATTCTGGCTCATGCAGAACAGGATCACGAAGCTACATAAACTCTGGGTGTAGGAATGCTTCAGGGAAGGCTGGTGTTTTTCTTCAAAGATAGTTTAGTCATGTTTCTTTTTCCTTAGTTCTCCTCCCAATTCGCTATCTTCCTACCACATATCAACCTACCAGATTTGAACCTTAAATTTTAAATAAATGTGAAAATATGGCACAAGATGTTTTCCATTATATTAGTGGCAGATGAACTTTTTCTTTCTCAAGAAAGGAAGAGAATTCTCCCTCAAGAATATTTGAACCTGGGGCACCTGGATGGCTCGCTCAGTTAAGCATCTAACTCTTGATTTCGGCACAGGTCATGATCTCACGGTTCATGGATTTGAACCCTGAATCGGGCTCTAGGCTGACAGTGTGGAGCCTGCTTGGGATTCTCTCTCTTTCCCTCTCTCTCTGCCCCTCCCCTGCTCACTCACTCATGCTGTCTGTCTCTCTCTCTCAAAATAAATAACAAAAAAAAAAAAAAAAAAAGAAGAAGAAGATTTGAATCCTACTAAATTTGGGATTTTTTTTTAATCAGCAGCAAAAAAATTCCTGCACTTGACAAAAGCCCAGTTAAGAAAATTGATATACATCAGGTGTTCTCTATCTGGGGTTCTCCATTCTGGCTACATTTTAGAATGTTCCCTAGGTGATTATAATACTCAGTTGGGGAATGCTCTGGATTAACTTCTTTTGAGAATCTGAAGAAAATGATTGATTCTTTCTACCCTCCCACCAAAATATATATACACACAAAATGTTGCATTTACAGACTCTGAATTCCCTCTGTGAGCTTGATTTGGAAATCCCAGGCTGTACGTCAGCCCTGGGTGATACCAATGAAGCTGACCCCCAGTACCACACTTTGAGAACCAGTGCTTTGAGGATAGGGACCAGCCCTCTGTGTTTTCACAAGTCTCCCAGGTGATTTAGTGTGCTTTAGCACACTAAAGCTTAAGAACCACTGCCCTAAAGAAAGACTTCCAGAAAACAACAGTTGAATAGAATGCTTTTGGCTTATTTCAGGGTTAGATGTTTGAAAAAACAGCCATATGAAGAATGACTTTGTATTTTTTGTAAAACCACTTTTTCGGCACTGAATAACTTTTGTGATGGAAGCATGTTATATATTTCTCTTATAGCCAGTCAAGTGGTAGGAAAAATTTTATCTCTTCCAATGAACTCGTAAAATGATCATGATATTTGCATATCTTACATTATCGTTAGCTTTTTTTTTTTTTTTTTCTGCCTTTGCTGCCAGGAGATGTAGAGCTCAATTTCATGCCCAATTTTAGCAATTATTCTTAGCTTTGTTTTCTAGCATAATTATCTGCCTATTCTTTCATTTCATGTTTGTTCTTTTAATGAAATGGCTTTTCTGTTACCGTGTTATCTCCTGTGAGAAAGCAAGGGTCGTTACGTTCTATAGAAATAAATAACGGTTACCCTGTCGAGGCAAATAAGCTATATTCCTGTCTGTGGCCATGTTAAAGAATAATTTCAAAACAGTGATCATGACTCTGACACAGATGTATTATGAACATGGGTTAAAGATTTATGCAACTCATGATAGATTTTACAACTAGCTCAGAAGAACCAAAGAACAGACATATATAGACAATCACTGAATGCTGAGATGCACCTACTAATAGGTGCAAAACTGGTCGATATCCACAGGGCAATAAAGTGTAATGGTTGGAATTCACTCTGGGGGGTAGGAAGAAGCATCAGTTGCAGGTCCACAGGACAACATTCACTTGCAACTTTAATGGATGAGAATCATTTGATTACTATCAGTTTTCTATGACTTTCAGAGCTGTAAAATAATCCAGTCAAAGACAGTGAAAGGCATAGACCCCTATAGACTCAGGAATCCTGTGGGGCCCTAGGACAATGCCAGCATTTCCCCAAAACAACACCTAGCAATCTTTTTGCTGATGGCCGTCTTTCAGTTTTCCTGACAGCAAGGTAATGGGCAAGGAAGTGAGTCCTCATATCGGAGACTGAAACTGAGAAAGAGGATCTTTAGTAGATGAGAAAGGAGATACCCTATTATCGTCTTCTTCTCATTCTGTATCCCGGGTGTGGCCTTGAAGGAGTCATCATAGCCAAGAGTGCCTTCCTGGAGACGGGAGGGAAAGATGGCTTTTGTCGTGAAAAAGCAGGATAGGAGCTAGGAAAGATTCCTCACTTTGTGTGACCGGCTAAAGAATGAGTCAGTCTCTTCCTGTAAAGCAGATTGTTTATTTTCATGGCATTCGCTCTACTTTTCTATCTTTTGGTCTTTTTGTTAACCCTTATTTTTAGCAAAGTATTTTTTTTAATGTCTTTCAGGCTGGCCTCAGATGGGTAATCAGGGACATTAAGAAAGAGCCTGTGTTTCCTCTCAGTCACAGAATTAAGTGGGAAGCAGAGCCTCTAGAGGCCATTGAGGTGGTGGTGGTCATTAATGAGAGCCCTACCCACCACCGCCAGGAACCACACTGTCATCTTTCCTTACCAGGAAATCTGCTGTGCCTGCCTACCTCAGAGAGTCAGGAGCCTCTTTGTTGGTTTAGTAAAGTGCTTTTCTTCTTACATCATCATTATTATTATTATTATTATTATTATTATTATTATTATTTTAAGTAGACTTCACACCCAGCGTGGAGCCCATTGCTGGGCTTGAACTCACAGCCACCCAGGCATCCCAGTATTGTTTTTTATTGTAAGCTTTTTTAAACTTGTAGCTGGGGGTTAATTAATCATTTAATGGAGAAATATTATTTGCATTAATTTGAATCATCTATTCATTATTCTGTATCATTGCAGTTTGGGGTCTTTTTGATATGCCAATTAACTTATAGATTTGTGAACATTTACTGATTCGTTGGCCTTGACATTTTTTAGTTATTGTAAGTTGAGTAAGTAACATATGGAAAGGTCTAGCACTTGAAAAAGTATACATAGATCAGATAGGGGTAAATTAATATAATGATCTTTGTATCCCATGATATAAAAACTTATAATTGCAGGATTAGACAGGTAAGAAATGTCAGTTGGCCTTTTATGAAGCACTGTTTATAGTGGACAGACTCCATTGATTGAGGTTCTGGTTCCAGCTCTGCTACTCTAGTATGAACATGAGAACACGATAATCTCTATAATCTTAATCTGTAAAATACATTATTTGAGCTAGTATCTATTGAGTCACTATTGTTATACCAAGACATGATCTATGCCCTCAAAGAGCTGAAGACACATAGCAATAAATACATACAGCCGAATAGTGCAGGTGCTATGGAAGACAGAGAAAGTGATGCTTAAATGATTCTTCAGAAGAGAGATATCATCTCCAGGCAGAACAAGGCAAGGAGGAGACAGAAGGAGAGGGAGAAGAGAGGTTACTCAGGAGGGGATTGGGAAAAGGACAAGAACACAAGGACAAGAGGCCCAGACTTGACTGTAGGCTCTGCAATAAGAAACAAAAGAAGTAGGTAGCAACCAAATGTTGAAGAGTCTGGTATTTAATGCTGAAATTAAAAAGTTTGACTAAAAGGTCTCTACTATTCTCTATAGTTGGGATTCTGATCTAAAATACTGTTATTGAGTGATAAGGAGTTAATATATTCAGATTAATCTGAGGGGTTCCTGGACGCAGTTGACAGCCAGATGATTAGACTGTCCACTAAGACTTTGAGTTCCCTTGTGAAACTTGTAGCCTTTGTAACCATTAAAGGATGGGAAATTGAGTGAAAATACCTTTAGTCAAAATCTCTCTCATGCCACTTCATCCTTCATGTCACTGTCTACATTTTTTCTTGTATTGTTTTTTTTATTGTGAAAAATTTCAAGTGCCTAAAAAGTAAACAGAATAGGATAATGAACTTCCATTACCCAGCATAACGATGATCAACGTTCTTGTTTTATTTATTCCACTACTCATGTCCCATCCCCATTCAGTTATTATTATTGTTGTCATTATTATTCTTACTACTTCTAGGTATCATTCACATACATCAAAATGTACAAGTCTTAGATATATGTTTTGACAGATACACTCTGTAATCTAATCCCAATGCAATAGAGAACATTTACATCTTCCTCCAAAATTCCCTTTTATCTCTTTCCAGTCTCTCCCTATCCCCATATCCACCTCCAACTAAAACAAAACAAAACAAAACAAAACAAAACAAAACATGACCCTATTTTTTTTTTTACCTTAGATTAAGTTCTGCCTGTTTTAGAATATATAAGATATATATATATGATGATATATATTATGTTTTCTTCTTAAAGGTTTATATGTTTAGCTTTTATGTTTAGGTTTATGGCCCACCCACCGGAAATTATTTTTTGTTTATGGTGTGAAGTTGGGGCTGAGATTCATTTTTTTTTTTCCCATATGGATATCCAGTTCTAGCACCATTAGTTGTAAAGACTTTCCTTTCTCTATTGAATTGTTTTGGTACATTGGTTGAAAAGGTATTTTCCAAGTCTGGAGTCTATTCCTGAACTCTCTTCTGTTCCTTGATCTACTTGTATATCCTTATACCTATATTGCACTGTTCTGATTACTATAATTTTATGGTAACTCTTGAGTCATGTAGTGTAAATAGTACAGTTTTGTTGTTCTTTTTCAAGATTCTTTTGGCTCCTCTGGGTCCTCTACATTTCCACATAAACTTTAAAATTCATCTTGTCCGTTTTCATTAAAAAAAACCTTCTGAGATAATGAATTATTTACAAATTATTGGGGGGGGGTAGAATTAAATTGTTAATGATATGGAATCCATGAACATAGTTCCTCATTTATTTAGGCCTTCTTCAATTTCTCCTAGCAGTGTTTTCATTTTTAGTGTGGCTCTTTTGCACGTCTTTTGTTAAATGTGGTATTTTGTTATTTGATACTATTGCAAATGAATTTTTCAATTCTGTCCTGCTAGTACATAGAAATACGGTTGATTTTGTATGTTAATCTTATACTCTGATACATTGTGATACTCACAAGGTTTTTAACACAGTTCCTGAGCACCATGGACTTTCTTCCCTTCATGTTTTTATGATTTTTTAGACCTAAATTTCCTTGTCTCCCGTGTCTGCCCCTAAAGAGGGCCAGTGTGAATGCCACAGCATTTGTGAAGTCTTCTGACACCACCCCACTTGGATTCAGATAGTTCCTCCTCTGAGAGTCTCTATTAGAGGACTTTCCACTTTGGGTCTTGTGTGAACCATTCTGTGAAGGCAAGAGCTATACTTTATCGCCTTTCTATCCCCATAATACCTAGCATGGTGCTTTGGTTCCCAGTTTACGAGTGGGTTTTTTCAACATTTACCTTGGGACACAGAGGGGATTATTTGGTTCGGAGGTGAGGTGGGGCCCAGGTAAGGTCATAGGGGCAGGAAATCCTTACAGGCAACTTCTGTCAATTGGAAACAATCCGTGAAGTGTATCTGAAAAAGGGAAAATAGACCTTCCTATTTAAAATAATGGCTCCCAGTGGGTGAATCTACTCCCACTTTAAATGACTTCCGCATTTGCTGCCTATCTGGAACATTTGTAGATTATGTTTCTTTTCTTTCTTTTTTTCATTTTTTTAATTTATTCTCAAGTCAGCTAACATACAGTGTAGTCTTGGCTTCAGGAGTAGATTCCAGTGATTCATCACTTATATACAACACCCAGTGCTCATCCCAACAAGTGCCCTCTTCAGTGCCCATCACCCATTTTCCTCACCCCCATCAACCCTCAGTTTGTCCTCTGTATTTAAGAGTCTCTTATGGTTTGCCTCCCTCTCTGTTTTTATCTTATTTTTCCTACCCTTCCCTTATGATCATCTGTTACGTTTCTCAGATTCCACATGAGTGAAATCAAATGATGTCTCTGACTTATTTCGCTTAGCATAATACCCTCCAGTTCTATCCACGTTGTTGCAAATGGTAAGATTTCTTACTTCCTTTTTGTTTTCTAGGTGGCTGATTGTGCTTGGGATGAAACGATAAAGATATATGATCCTGTTTGCCTTACTATGCCTGCATGAGATACACTCCTCCAGTCAGAAACAAAGGAGATTGTCTGAGAACTACTTAACAGGGAATAAATTAACTATTAATGACATAGATATGCTTTTGTATGCTATGCAGATTTCAAATTTTAAAAATTGACCCTGGAATCAGTTTTGAGGCAGCTGATAAAGACTTTGGCTCACCATATAAGCCTGGTACATAAGCCATATTTCTTAAAATCCTAAGAAATAATTGATGTGATGGAATATCTTGTAGTATCCATTAAACTATAATCTCTGTGTTATAAAGTGGTTTAAAATATGGGAGGTCTGTAGATTATATTGTTAGTGATATATTTCATTTTTAATCTGCCACTTTTGATGTAAAATATAATCACTGCTGTTGGTAAAAATCAAAATAAACTACATCTCTTGATTACTTATGATTTTATGACATCCTATCAAGGTTGCTTTTTCTAACATAGTATACATATAAATATAGTGCTATATGTAATATAGAGTTTATCTATGGTTCAGTAACAGGGCTCTAATATAGATTTGATTTATTCAGCAATATTTATTGTGTGTCTACTGTGTTCTTGACATAGAGACTGAATGAGACTGTCTCAAGGATGGGTGGCATGCTTTAAGAACATGGAATGCTATGAGTTAAGAGCTTACAGGGGCGCCTGGGTGGCTCAGTCAGTTGAGCGCCGACTTCGCTCAGGTCACGATCTCGCGGTCCATGAGTTCGAGCCCCGCATCGGGCCCCTGTGCTGACAGCTCAGAGCCCGGAGCCTGTTTCAATTCTGTGTCTCCCTCTCTCTGACCCTCCCCCATTCATGCTCTGTCTCTCTCTGTCTCAAAAATAAATAAACGTTAAAAAAAAAAAAAAAAGAGCTTACATGTTTTTTATATTTATTCACATCTTTTTAGGTAGTATAAGCTTTGCTCTGTATTTCTCTTTCCTACTTTTCTACCATCAAATTTTTTAAAAAATTGGTCACTGGGAAAAAAGTGTTAGGTCCTAATAAGTTTCAAGCAGTTGCCCTTGAAAGTAGCCCTAGGTAATACTATAGACCCTCCTTAGTACCGCCCTAAATCTCCTTGAAAAATCCGTAAGTGCAGATGACCTGTAAAAACAAAATGTGTGGAAAGGGAAAAATTGGTAAAACAAGCAACTGTATAATATGATATTTTGTCATTAAGTTTTTAGCAAGGTTTTGAGGATTCTTAATTTTTTTAATGTTTATTCATTTTTGAGAGAGCACAAGCAGGGGAGGGGCAGAGAGAGCAAGACAGAATCCCAAGCCGGCTCCAGGCTCTGAGCTGTCAGCACAGAGCTTGATGCAGGGCTCAAACTCACAACTATGAGATCATGACCTGAGCAGCAGTCAAAGCCCAACCCACTGAGCCACCCAGGCGCCTCACTGAGGATTTTTAAAAAGCAAAATACACTTGCAGTAATCACAACAAAAATAAATCAGAACCTATGTATATTGCCTAATTAACATATTTACATTGCACATTTACTTGTTCCAGAAAAAAAATGACAGCTTACAACATACAAAAACAAGATGACACAAAAGATAGAAGAAAAGGAGACATAAAGTGAAGCCATGAGTGGAGCTTAAAAATCTATGCCTTGGGGCGCCTGGGTGGCTCAGTCAGTTAAGCATCTGACTTTGGCTTAGGTCATGATCTCACAGTCTGTGAGTTTGAGCCCCACATGGGGCTGTGTGCTGACAGCTGAGAGCCTGGAACCTGCTTCAGATTCTGTGTCTCCCTCTCTCTCTGCCCCTCCTCCATTCACTCTCTGTCTCTTTCTCTCTCTCAAAAATAAATAAACATTAAAAAAAAATTCTTTTTAAAATCTATGCCTCAAAGTGCTTTAGAAAGTTGCTCCTTGGAGCACCTGGGTGGCTCAGTCAGTTAAGTGTGTCTTGATTTCAGCTGGGGTCATGATCTCCCAGTTCATGAGTTTGAACCCTGCCCCAGGTTCCTTGCTGATGGTGTAGAGCCTGCTTGGGATTCTGTCTTTGCTCTGCCCCTCCCCTGCTAGCTCTCTACCTCTTTCTCTCAAAATAAATAAATAAACATTAAAAAGAAAAGAAGAAGAGAGAAAGAAAGAAAGAAAGAAAGAAAGAAAGAAAGAAAGAAAGAAAGAAAGAAAGAAAGAAAGAAAGAAAAGAAAAAAAAGAAAAGAAAGAGAAGAAAGAAAGAAAGTTGTTCCTAGAAACATAAATAGGAAGCCTGGTTGAGTACACAGTTCAGTGCCCAAGACCTAAGGCAAGGACTTCATCCTAGTACCATGCCTGGTACCTAGAAGGTGCTCTGTAAATATTTGTTAAATGAATTAATGGTCTGGGGAAAAAGTACAACTTTTTTTAAAATGTTTATTTTATTTATTTATTTTTTTGAGAGAGAGAGACAGAGAGCACGTGAGCAGGGGAGGAGCAGAGAGAGAGGGAGAGACAGAATCCCAAGCAGGCTCCATGCTGAGAGTGCAGAGCTCGACTCTGGGCTCTGTCTCATGCATGACCTTGAGATCATGACCTGAGCCGAAATCAAGAGTCAAAAGCTTAACCAGCTGAGCCACCCAGGCATCCCAACTCTTTTTAGTCTTAAATTGTTTTTGAGAAGCCCCCTAATGAGGACACTGCTTTCTTAACATGAATACAATGTAAGGAACAAGGAGCTCAGACACATCCTTACAGCTGTCACGATGATGAGGCTCATCAATCTGTTTCTCGCTTCCCTCCAGAACTAGTGACATCACACTAAGTACAGTTCAGTAAAAGCAGGTTCACAGTGGGTGCTCTCCGTATCAGCCAAATTTAAAATAGACCTTTAAAAACACCTAACCAGGGGCACCTGGGTGGCTCGGTCAGTTAAGCGTCTGACTTCGGCTCAGGTCATGATCTCACGGTCTGTGAGTTCGAGCCCCGCATCGGGCTCTGTGCTGACAGCTCAGAGCCTGGAGCCTGTTTCAGATTCTGTGTCTCCCTCTCTCTCTGCCCCTCCCCTGTTCATGCTCTGTCTCTCTCTGTCTCAAAAATAAATAAACGTTAAAAAAAAAAATTAAAAAAAAAAAAACACCTAACCAGATCACATTTACCATGTGAATTTACGTTCACAGTAAAATGAAATTACATATTTATTTTCCTTGTAGAATGCAAGAGAGTTTATTAAAATAATCTGTCATGTATCTTTTGAAGCAGATACTTGTGATTTAAAAACTACCACCTCTCTTGATCTTTCCCCCTCAATTTGTAGGATGTTAGAGATGTGTGGAACAGAAACTGTAATACTGAACTCAGGTTCTTAGAGTCTCACAATATGAGAGAGTTTGGGTTTATCCAGTGGGTTCCCTGGGGCTAAGATTGGAAAACTAGAAGGAAAGGGGCTGGATTCTCTCCTGAAAGAGAATTCCCGAGATTTTTAACTTCTTGGTAGTTCACAAGCTGGGCGGTCTCTGGACAGCACTTGTGTCTTGGGTGTTGAGCTCTTAGCTTTCATCCCTCCTGCCTCCCCAACTTCTTCTGTGACCTGGGCACAATGTGAGATGATTTCTGTATGTTATTTCTTTGATTTTTATAATGTCCCTGAAAGGAAGCCCTCCCAGTTTTCCAGACAGAGAAATGAAGGCCCCCAGGAGTCCTAAGAGCCAACAGGTATGAAGCTGGAATGTGAAACTTGCTCTGACTGGATCCGAACCCATGGTCCTGCCACCTAGCCTTCCTTTCCTAGGAATAACAGAAATTGGCCCACAGAGAAGTAGTAAACGTGTGGAACTCTCTGGTGACTAGCTTTTGATCATTCCTGAGAGAAGCGACAACATGGAGTTTTCCAAGTCGAAATTGCTAAGAAGCTGCCCCAGGGTCTGGAGTGACCCTACCAAGGTATGTCACCCCCAGGGAGATCCAGGCTGAGAGCCTACTGTCTCTTCTGCCCATGGCACTTTTTAACTGGCCAACTTGGCTATCCTTTGGCTTCTCCCAAAATGAACTCAATGATTTCTTAGCAGGCCTCTTGTTGAGTGAGATAATCCACTTAAATATTTTTTTGCTTCAGAGATATGCTGAAGTCTATGTCTCCTGCCTCCCCCAGCCAGGTCTCCCCACAGCTCAGTTTCTTCTAACCAAACCCAACTTTCTCAGTAATGGGCTCCTCTGGCACATGCTCTCCCATGTGCCAATACTCTCCACCCAGGCGCTCAAGCTAAAGACCTAAATCCCATTCTTGCGCCTTCCCTTTTTCCCACCTCTCCACTCGAAGATGCATCACATAAGTCCTGCCCCTTTTCTCCCCTAAAATACTTCTCCATTCTGTCCCCTGCCTTCAATCCAACCACTGCTGCCCTGGTTCATGCCATTGTTAAGTTTTCTCTGGACAATCCCAGCAGATGATCCAATCCCTTCCCAAATGAGGTATCTGTTTCTAGTTTTGTGCCCTTGGAGCAATCCTTCCCAACACAGCTACTGGAGATGGATCTAGAAATGCAATCTGATGACATCAATTGGAGTGTAAAACCTTTCTCTGCCTGTAGGATTGCCCTCAGGAAAAAGTTCAAGCTCACTCATCAGACTGTGGCCCCTGCCCCTCTGCAGCATCGCATCTGTCCTTGTGGTCACCAACTTTGTGCTCCACACCCGTGTGCTCACAGGCTCCCCTGAATAAATAATGCAAGTTTTCATTTCTGCCTTTGTTCAAAGCAGTCCATGTGCCTGGATTGCCCTGTTCTTGGCTCAGTGAATCATTTTTTATTATAGTTGATACGTGATATTACATTAATTTTTAGGTATATATTGGTTTGATAAATTCTTATCCATCATTTGAAAGTCATGTGAAATCACTAAAGAAAAGGACTGATAACACACAAAAATTAAAATAACAAAACACACCATTAGCAAAGCTAAAAGAAGACACAGTAGAAGGTGTATTTGTAACATATGTAACAAATTGTTTAATATCCACAATTTAAAGAGCTCTCAAAACTCACTGAGACAGCCAAATGTAAGAGTGGACAAAGGATATCAATAGATAATTGACAGATGTAAAAATGCAAATGTTTAAAACAATTAAAAAAAAATACCCAAACTTTGTCTAATTTGATGATAAAGAAATGCAAATTAAAAGATTTGATTCTATTTTTTTGCTTATCAGTTTGGCAAACAATAAAATATTGCTAACATCCAATATTAGTGAAAGTGAGAGCACTGTTACATACCTTTTTGGAAAGCAATTTGGCAATAAAAAATTTAATTTTTTTCAACTTTTTTACTTAAATTCTAGTTAGTTAACATAGTGTAATATTCTTTTCAGGAGTAGATTTTAGTAATTCATCACTTAATATGACATCCAGTGCTCAACACAAATGCCTTCCTTAATGCCCCCCCCCCCCACCTCCCTCCATCAACCCTCAGTTCTCTATCGTGAAGAGGCTCTTATGGTTTGTTTCTCTCTCTTTCTTTTTCTCCCTTCTTCCTATATGCTCATCTGTTTTCTGTCCTAAATTCCACATATGGGTGAAATCGTATGGTATTTGTCATTCTCTGTCTGACTTATTTCACTGAGCATAATATCCTCTAGCTCCATCCACATCATCGCAAATGGCAAGATTTCATTCCTTTTGATGGCTGAGAAATATTCCATTGTGGGTATATATGCCACATCTTTATCCATTCATCAGTCGGTGGACATTTGGACTCTCTCCATAGTTTGGCTATTGTGTTTGTTTATTTTTGAATTTTTTAAAATGTTTTATTTATTTTTGAAGGAGAGAGAGACAGAGCATGAGTAGGGGAGGAGCAGAGAGAGAGGGAGACAAAGAATTCGAAGCAGGCTCCAGGCTCTAAGCTGTCAGCACAGAGCCCGATGCAGGGCGCGAACCCACAAACTGTGAGATCATGACCTGAGCCGAAGCTGGACGCTCAACCGACTGAGCCACCCAGGCGCCCCAATGTTTGTTTACTTTTGAGAGAGAGAGAGAGAGAGACAGTGCGAGTGGGAGAGGGACAGAGAGAGAGGGAGACATAGCATCTGAAGCAGGTTCCAGCACAGAGCTCGTCGTCGCATGGCTTGAACTCACTAACTGTGAGATCATGACCTGAGCCGAAGCTGGATGCTTAACCAACTGAGCCACCCAGGCGCCCTGGCTATTGTTGATAATGCTGCTATAAACATTGGGGTGCACGTACCCTTCAAATCTGTATTTTTGTATCCTTTCAGTAAATATCTAGCAGTGCAATTTCTGGATCATAGGATAGTTCTATTTTTAACTTTTCGAGGAACCTCCACACAGTTTTCCAGAGCAGCTGCACCAGTTTGCATTCCCACCAACAATGCAAGAGGGTTCCCCTTTCTCTGCATCCTTACCAACATTTGTTGTTTCTTGTGTTGTTAATTGTAGCCATTCTAACAGGTGTGAGGTGGTATCTCATTGTGGTTTTGATTTGTATTTCCCTGAGGATGAGTGATGTTGAGCATCTTTCATGTGTCTATTAGCCATCTGGATTTCTTCTTTGGGAAGATGTCTATTCATGTCTTCTGCCCATTTCTTAACTGGATTATTTGCTTTTTGGGTGTTGAGTTTAATAAGTTCTTTATAGATTTTGGATGGCAATAAAGATTTTAAGTTACAGACTCAGCTGTTCCAGTCCTAGGATTCCCCGTCTGTACCCTGACACCCCAAATACTAACAGAGTATGTAAGAACAAATGTCCAAGGGTATCCATTACATCATTGTTGGGTAAAATCTAGATGCTTGTCTACAGAGGAAAGGTGATACTATAGAACAGTCATTTAAAAGAATAAGAACTATGGAAAGACACCCTGCTATTGATATGTGTATTAGTTATCTATTTCTGTGTAACAGATCACCCCAAAACATAGCAGCTTAAAACAAACATTTATTTATCTTAGAATTTCTATAGGTCAGGAATCCAAGCGTAGCTTAGCTGAGTTGTTCTGGCTCAGACTGTCTCAGGACAGTGCAGTTAAGCTGTCACCTGGCTCTGCAGGTATCAGAAGCTCAATAGGGGCTGAAGGATCAGCCTGGATCAACCTGGTCGTTAGCAGGCCTCACATACTCACCAGGTGGGACCCTCCACAGGTGGCCTGAGTGTCCCTATAACATGGCATCTGGCTTCCTCCAGACTGAATGATAAAAGAGAAAGAAAATTCAAGACAGAAGCTTCAGGCTTTTATAACCGAGCCTTGGGGAGTGACACCATCACTTCTGCTGTGTCCTATTGGTCACACAGACCAGCCCTGGTAAAAAGTAAGAGGGTTAACCAAAGGTGTGAATACGAGGAAGCAGAGATCTTAGGGGCTTGTTACCACAGTATCTTAAAAAAATTTTTTTAATGTTTATTTTTGAGAGGACAGAGAGAGCGTTCACGAGCGAGTGGGGGAGGGGCAGAGAGAGAGAGGGAGACACAGATTCCGAAGCAGGCTCCAGGCTCTGAGCTCTCAGCACAGAGCCCGATGCAGGGCTTGAACTCATGAACCTCGAGATCATGCCCTGAACCGAAGTAGGATGCTTAACCAACTGAGCCACCCAGGTGCCCCACAATATGCTTTTTAAAATAGCAAATTATAGACAAATATGTAAATGTCCTAATTTTATTATTTTTTAAAAGGGGATTCTGTTTGTGTAAATATATATACATGAAAAACTTAAAGGTTTACACCAGTACCCCCCACCCCCCCAACTCTGCGCAGTGGGGTTGGTGTGGGGTTGGTGGTGGGGAATATTGAAGATAGCATGTTTAGTTATTGTTATAAAGTTTGTTTTCCTTTTACATACTATAACGTGAATGGGTTACTTTTTAAAAATTTATTTATTTATTTTGAGAGAGAGAAGGTGCACAGGGGAGGAGAAGAGAGAGAGGGAGAGAGAGAATCGCAAGCAGGCTCTGAGTGGAGCTCGATCTCACGAATTGTGAGATCATGACCTGAGCGAAAATCAAGAGTCTGAGGCTTTAACTGACTGAGTCACCCAGGCGTCCTGAGAATGGGTTACTTTTACAATTAAAAATAATGAAATAAGAACACATTTCCTCCCCCAGGAAGTCTTCTCTGATACCCCCTTCTAAAGCTGATATTATTTCCCTCCTTAGCGGTCTCTTGTTTCTGCCACACGACCCCACTGTTGCCTATGCATCATTGTGTTGCCTCACCTGCACCTGCGAATTCCTGAGAACTAAGATGAGCGCTCATCTTTGAATCCTCTGTGGCTAACCAAGTGCCTGGCCCAAAATACTTGCTTTGCATGTTTGCCAAATGAATGAACTGAAGGATTTATTTAATGCGATCAGTATGTATTAGGTAGCTCCAAAGATAATGGAGCTTGAGTCTAGACCCTTGGTACCAGTAGGTCAAATAGCTTTTTGACCTTCAGATCTACATTCTTGTTCAATTAACCTTGCTAAACATAGTATTCTTGTTTTTCCCATTTTTCTTTAGGAGATATCTAGTAATTGGTGTGGCTGATGGTATTAATTTTTTTTAAATAAAAGCCCTAATGGAAAAGAATTATATGCAATAAAGTGGAGAAAATGAACTGTTTCATGCCAATGTAGGTTTCAAATATTAAGCAAAATTTCCTTGCCTAAATGAGAAGGGTGAGATAGCTGAATCAGCCCCAAATCTTTTACCTAATGTTAGTATCACAAATGGAAGCAATTATAATTGCTGGCAGAAATGAATCATTCCCAAACTAGGTCTACGCAGACAGGTCTTTATTATGTTCACTTAAGATGGCTTAAAGAAACCATCCTTTAATTGGAATGGTCCCCAGAAGCAGAGATCTGTTATTTGCTGATTTCTTTAAAGAGTTAATCTTCAAAGTTTTTTTTAAATCTGAGTATACTTTGTATATATGCTTATACTACACACATGGGGTCCCTTGCTTCAGACCTGATTTCCTCAAGAAAAGAACATCCCATGAAAAACAGAATCCATGAAATAGCCACTAGTGTGTAACCATAGCTATTAGCAACAAAAACAAAGAATTTCCCAGGGAACCGGAAGCATAGGTTTCAGTACATTGCTTTCCAGAGGTATTCCTGGAAAGTTGACACACTGAGCCATTTGTAAGCATTTTCTTGAGTGTCCACCTAATGGGGGGGGGGGGGGCGCGGAAAGTGGCCCTACCAGGCGCTGGGCACGTGAGCTGGAGGACTGGTTGAGACCTAGGTCTCTCCCACCAAAGTGAGCTCCCAGCTCCTGGAAAGCTGGCCCAGAATAAGGACTGTGGTGATGCTGCCAATACCCGATGTAAATTATTTTTCTGCTCTGGTAAAAACTGTCGCGGCTTCAACATCTGGGCTGGAAGTGTCTCCTTCAGCACAGAGGTGGAAGTGTGGAGGAGAAAAAAGAATCACGAAGGAAATGGTTCGTGCATATTCGTGCAGCAGTTCAGGGTTAGGAGGTTGGGATCCTGCTGCAGGTGGGTGGATAAGAGAAGTGAACGAAAGGGAGAGGTGGTTCGAAGCAATTTGGAGCTCTCTTCCTCGCTCCCAAACCCTAGCCAAGTCCATAATTTTTAAGCAGCGCGAAAACTGTGCCTGGCTCTTGGCTGTGATGTGGGCTGAGCGAACCCCTTTGCCGCTCCTGAGTTTCCGGGTCTAGGAGTTACTTTCCAGGGAGCGAAATTCAGATCAAAGGGTCACAGAAGCTTTGTACCCGCAGCAATTGAGAATTCCCTTTTTCTTCCGGCCGGACGAGACAAGTAAATAGTTCTCAAGTCCTGCCGGGAAGCCGACCTGCCCTGGCCGGGGGTGGGGGAGGTAGGAGGTAGGGGTTGTCCTGCTCTCCAGAGCAGTCAGTCAATGACTACCCGTTAGGCTGCGTTCGGTTCCCGGGGATCCAGAGAAAGCTACGTCCAGTCTCGGCTCTGTCTTGGTCCTGGGTTCCTGCCCCCGCTACGCCCTCTCTCCCCTGCCAACACACCCCCTCCACCTCCGAGCGAGGCCAGTGGCTCCCGCCCACCCTGGGGCACCGTCGCCCCCGCGATCCACCAAAACGGTGGATGGTTCTCCCTCCCGAGACTTAGGTTCTGCTTTTATGCTCATTTCACGGCTTTGCCCCACTTGGAACGTACGTGTGCCCTTGCCTCCGCCCCCAGGCTCCGCAGCCCGGCGAGGCCACGGACCCTCCCCCCTAAAAAAAAAAAAAACCTCCTCCCCCACCCCCCACCCCCCGAGCCACTGGAGTAATCCCAGGTCCCTCCCTGGAAGGCGCACTGACTGGGGAGCGCGTTGCCCGCGCCGGGAAGAAGCCAGCCCTAGCGCCCTAAAGCACTCCGGGGCGGCGTCCTGGGGCCGTGGGTTCCTTCAATGTGGGGGCGTTGGCGCCCGAGCACCGGGAAGCCCCGCAGCCAGCTGGCACCGACTTTTTTCCATTTCCTGGCCGACAGTTGGACATGGTCCGGCGGCTGCGCCGGGAGGGACTGTGGATAGAAAAGCGGCTGAAGCTGCGGGTGTGGGGACGGGGGAGGGTTGCTGGGGGTGCTGTCACTTGTTGCGGTTCTCGAAAACAGTGCTTGACCCTGGAGGGCTGTTGTTTCTAAAATCTTCTTTGGCTGTGCCCGGCATCCCCCAACCCGCGCTCCTGGGTTCGGGGCTGGAAAGAAGAGGCGAGCGGGAGCCTCTGGCTTTTGCGGAGGCGGGGCGGGGGGGGGGGGGCGGCGCCCAGGGGTGGGCGCTGGGGTGCCCGAGAGGTGCGAGTCCGGTCCCGCGTGCGGCAGCGGCGGGGGCTTCCAGGCGCAGAGCGTCCGCCCTGACTCTGAAACCGCGCGGGACACAACCCATTGCAGCTCGTCACATACTTACAAATCGCTGTCGCTAGGGTTCCCGCCACTCCTCTCAGACCAGCCCCCCCACCCCTGCCACTTTTCGGAGTCCCCCGCCCCCGTCACTGCCTCCCGGGAGCTGCGGGGCAGTCGGACGCGGAGCGGTGGAGCGGCGAGGACGCCTGGCTGGAGCTGCCCTCTGCGGGGAGCCGGCGCCCCCTGCCCTTGGCCGCGGCGTTGGGCGGGCACCCCCGCCGCCCTCGCTCCGCTGCTCCCGGCTCTCTTCTCCGCTCTCCTTCCGCAGGTCCCGGAGCTCCGCCACCGCCGGGTGCGGCGCGGCAGGCGCGATGCGGCAGCTCTGCCGGGGCCGCGTGCTGGGCATCTCGGTGGCCATCGCGCACGGGGTCTTCTCGGGCTCCCTCAACATCCTGCTCAAGTTTCTCATCAGCCGCTACCAGTTCTCCTTCCTGACCCTGGTGCAGTGCCTGACCAGCTCCACGGCGGCGCTGAGCCTGGAGCTGCTGCGGCGCCTCGGGCTCATCGCCGTGCCCCCCTTCGGCTGGAGTCTGGCGCGCTCCTTCGCGGGGGTCGCCGTGCTCTCCACGCTGCAGTCGAGCCTCACGCTCTGGTCCCTGCGCGGCCTCAGCCTGCCCATGTACGTGGTCTTCAAGCGCTGCCTGCCCCTGGTCACCATGCTCATCGGCGTCCTGGTGCTCAAGAACGGCGCGCCCTCGCCCGGGGTGCTCGCCGCGGTGCTCATCACCACCTGCGGCGCCGCCCTGGCAGGTGAGCCCGACCCCCGCCCGCCCGCCCCCGACCCACCCTACCCCACCGGACCGAGGCTACGAGGATCGCTTAGTGCCAGGCCCGCACTTCCAGTGGGGAGACCGAGGCAGAGAGAGACTTTGAATGTGGTTGCTCGGCTCGCGCACGGGACTTCTGGGACCCCGCCGAGCCTTTCGGCGCTCCGACTTCCTGCTTCAGAGCGTACCCCTCCCCCCAGTCCTGGCTTCCGACCCCCGCCCCTGCCTAACTAGCTATCGCCCTCTCCGCTTTCCCAGCTCACCGCCTCCCCTCTCCACCCTCCCCTCTCCTCCGCCCCGCACCCCTTCCTTCCCCCGGGAAGGGTCGAGAGCCGCCGGAGCCGGAGCAGACTGGGTTTGCAGGAGGCGGAGGCGGTGAACTTCCCTGGGTCACGCGGGGCTGGAGTGGTGGGGGGCGGGGGACGATGGAAACCAAGCTTGAGCCGCCTGAGCTAGTTTAGGGTCTCTGGCCCCACGCGAGGCGCTCCCGGCGCGAGGAGGGGTGGGGGCGGGGGTGGGTGGATTAAGACCCACGTGAGGGCCGAGCTTGAAGGACTGAGCCGGGTGGGAGCCGGCGGGAACCGGGAACCTTCACACGGAGGTCGAGAGGGAGGCATTCGCTTGGCGACCAGCCCGCCTGGGGTTAGAAGATACTGGCTGGGGATCCGTCTTCCTTCCGCGGCCCAACAGAGCGGGGGCAGCGTACGACGCACCTGGGTGACCTCCGTGCCTACCCCGAGGGCATCTGCTCCCTCCCGGTCCTTTGTCGTGCACAGAACTAGACAGGGTGCCCCCCCCCCCGCCCCGGATATGCAGGAAGGCGCCTCCGCTCATGCTTGGAACTGGGCATTGGCTGAGCCTGGCCTCTCCGATTTGTGCCCGTGGGCAGACCTGGGACGCGAACCCTGTCCACTCTCCAAGGCTAAGCGTTGCCCCAGTGAATACCCACCCGCGCCAACCCGGTGTCTTCTCTTTTTCCTTCCTGCCCTGGCTCCGTGGTTCTCTGGGGCGCTCCAGGAGCCGGCGACCTGACGGGCGACCCCATAGGGTACGTAACGGGCGTGCTGGCAGTCCTGGTGCACGCAGCCTATCTGGTGCTCATCCAGAAGGCCAGCGCCGACACGGAGCACGGGCCGCTCACCGCGCAGTACGTCATCGCTGTGTCCGCCACCCCACTGCTGGTAGTCTGCTCCTTCGCCAGCACCGATTCCATCCGCGCCTGGACCTTCCCCGGCTGGAAGGACCCGACCATGGTCTGCATCTTCGTGGCCTGCATCTTGATCGGCTGCGCCATGAACTTCACCACGCTGCACTGCACCTACATCAACTCGGCGGTGACCACTAGCTTCGTGGGCGTGGTGAAGAGCATCGCCACCATCACAGTGGGCATGGTGGCCTTCAGCGACGTGGAGCCCACCTCTCTGTTCATTGCCGGCGTGGTGGTGAACACCCTGGGCTCCATCATTTACTGTGTGGCCAAATTCTTGGAGACCAGAAAGCAAAGCAACTACGAGGACCTAGAGACGCGGCCTGGGGGAGAGGAGGCACAGCCAAGTGGAGATCAGCTGCCATTCGTCATGGAGGAGCTGCCCGCGGAGGATGGAAATGGAGGGTCAGAAGGGGGCAAGGCAGCAGGTGGCTCCACTCAGAAGGGTGGGCCAGAGGCAAGGGGTGGCCCCAGAGGAGTCCCGCTGGTGGCTCGGAGTTCGCAGATCACACGCGGCCCGGAGGAAGTGAGCAAGAGGTCACTGAAGGATGCTTACCTCGAAGTGTGGCGGTTAGTCAGGGGAACCAAGTATATGAAGAAGGATTACTTGATAGAAAATGAGGAGTTACCCAGTCCTTGAAAAGGAAACGCATGTATGTATATATGTACATACGCTTATTTTGTATGTTCGAGATACCGTATTTTAATGAGGGGCCGCACAGTTTTATTCTTTGAGGAGTGGGGAAGGGAAGCAAAGAAAGAAGCTGAAACGCACTGGCAGCAACAGAATTAGCAGCTGCGTGAATTATTTAGCCTGAGTTTACCTGAGGCATCACAGAGACAAAGGAATGTGGAGGTGCTGAACAAAGTGAGGCGGCGGTCTCAGCTGCAGGCGGGATATGTTCAGTGCAGGCTGCACGTGAATTTTCTGTCTTTATAACCATAACCGAACGGTGGCATGCACTAGGAGTTCCTCAACCCACCCCCTCCAGAGACGGAGTGTAGACAGATGACAGCACTTAATAAGCTCAAAGAGGACATACGGGGATACATCTTCAGTGATAGAACTGCACTGTTCATGGCCAGCTGAGCAAGAGTATATTACTGAAGTTATTATACACATGCATATATACGTACGTATACACGTATACGTACATATATACACACGTATATATTGAGTTGACGTTTACTGTTTATAGTCATCTAAAATATCAGGTTTACTCTCATTTTTCTTCACTCAAAAAAACAATTAAGTGCTCTGTTACTCTATTATATATTGGTAGAAAATGTTAAAGCTGTTTTGAATATATGAGTTCATAGCTTCAAACCTGAAGGTCGAAGTTGGCTTTTAGTAATTATAAAAATATTTTAAAGGTTGTTTGGGTTCATGGCTTCATAATATCTATTATTGAATGCCATAACCTTTTGAGAAGCCAGTCTTACTGCGTCCTATATTCTTTCAAGCAAATGCAAAGGCTGAGAAATAATTCCGTGTTAACTGAAGCCCAAGCAGACGTGAGACCATCCAGTTAAGCCGGCTCTCCCGAGTCACCCTGCACATCCCAGACCCTGTGACAAAGACAGCAACTGCTATATTCACTTTATGATATTTTTCTATCTTAAATTTGTCAAAATAAAGTATGAGTCTCTCTGCTAAAAGATACATTGTTATACATTTGTTTTAGACACATTTGGGCTCTATTGTTGTGGTGTAGTTTGTGCGTGTCTTCAATGTGTGGTGTCTGATATCCTGTGTAGGGGCCACCCCATGGAGAAGTTCCTAAATTAGCTTGGCAGTCCACTGTAAAAGTACCAACAACAACAACCACCAGGAAAACATTCTCATTTTCCAGTCAAGGGAACTGTTACAAAGTAACATAAAATACTGCCTCCACCGGAGGTAGGAAAAGTCCCCCACAGCCAACATCAGTTAATATGGAGCCTGGGTTGTAATGGTAAAGAGAGCACCCAGAGGGAACTCTTTCTTTCAGCTCCCTCCAGAGAGGTAATTTGAGAGAAGGCACTTTCATTATTTGCCAGCATGTTCCTGAGGCTCTCAGATGGCAGTATCCTCTATGTTTCGTTATTTTCCAAAACATCCCAACAAAACGCAAAGCAGACTCAAAAACGGAAGTCTCAGCTTCATCAGCTTGGATCCACGCGCTGGGTAAGCAAGTGTTAATTATGGCGGTTTGTGATTGGTGCTGGTTTATTGGTTGTCACAGGCAAGTCATCATTTCCATAGGTACCTCTACAAGCCATTTAAGATGTAAGAGCCCTCATATATCTGCTGTTAAAGACAGTTGGCTAGGGTTAGAATGACTTCTGTAAGACTAAGCATGAATTTTAATGTCAACATGCCACAAGACCATTTCCTGTTGCATTTCTGTGAAGTAGAGAATTAATGAAAAGCCCCAAAGTTGAATGAAATATGTGTATATATATACACACACACACACACACACATATATATATACATTTAGTACTATTAAAATGCCATTCTCAGAGAAAAAGATAGCATGATTGGTTTTCACTGAAAAAAAATTCCCTTTTGGTCAAAACTGTTGATTTGCATTTATTGCAGAAAGATGAACTCTTTCCTGTCAACAAACTTGAAGAAATACTCTATCAGTTAAGAGTTCTCGGAGAAACAGGACCAAGAATAGATACATACATATACAAACGCATATGCATATACATATATACATATATTTATATATTCATATACAAATGTATCTGTAGATAAACAGAACCATGAAGATTATATCTGTATCTCTCATATCTATCTATCATCTATCTATCATCTGTCTCAGAGAGGGAGAACAGGGAATTGGCAATTGTGGGGATTGGCAAATCTAAAATCTGTGGGGCAGGTTGGCAGGCGGGAAACTCGGGCAGGGTGTTTATGTTGCAGTCTTGAGGCAGAATTGTTTCTTCTGCAAACCTGATTCTTTGCTCTTGAGGCCTTCCACTGATTAGATGAGGCTAACTCACATTATGGAGGCTTTATCTTCTTTATTCAAAAATCTACAGACTGTAAATATTAATCACATCTAAAAGATGTCTTCCTAGCAACAACTAGATTATTGTCTGAGCAAACAACTGGCCCCACAGCCTGGCCAGGTGGTTATATAAAAGTAACCATCACAGGCACTTATACTGGGAGGGGACAGTGGGGAGTGTGCAAGGATAGGAAAAGCCCAGGAAGATCAAAGGTGGACGTTCTGTCACATCCATTAGTTTGGGCGAAGCTTGAGAGTCTCTATGTGATCAAAAAAGTAAGCCATAGCACAGGGCAGAATGTGAGTCAGTGCTTGGAGATCAGCTACAGGAGGGCATGGGCAGGTGACAGGCCTTGCCTGGCTTCTGAATCCTTCTTCTATTGACAGTAACACTTGCGCCCAACTACAGACTCAGGTCCACTCTGACCTTCGGGCTCTGGCAAGGCCTTGAGTCAGGCAGGAACAAAGCTTCTGAGTAGCACTCCAGGATATTACCGTGGGACGGACCCAACTGGAAATCCCCACTGTTGCTCGACTAACCCAGTCTTTGTGCCCCATTTTGGACAACTTGGAGTCTCCTCTTCTCTGAGATTATGCCCCTAGTTTGCATGTATTTGGGTGTCTGGTCTCTGCTTTTGGACAATTCGGAGTCTCCTCTTCTCTGAGATTATGCCCCTAGTTTGCATGTATTTGGGTGTCTGGTCTCTGCCTTGACAATCTGTTCCTCTCTCAGTTCTTCAGGATGGAGACCCTGCCTCACACTCACCTGCCATTTATCAACTGGAATCTGTCTGTGGACTATATAGCACGATGTCAGACAGGCGTTCTCAATGCTCACCCCACTGCTGGCCTCGCCCCCTACTTGCTGTCTAGCCGTCTATTATTGAGGGACAGATCGTCCAAAACACTGGGGGAATGATTGCCCAGAATGTGCAGGTGAGAGGGTGTGTATGTGTGTGCTACTGTGGGTGGCTAAGCAGAGCTGAAATAGTGGCCTAAACTTCTGGAAGACTAGCCATCCCCCAAAAGTGGTCATGTGTTGTCAGAGTGCCTAATAGTCTGTGTGATTAATTGCAACACTTCAGGGAGCTGAAGGTAGGTGAAACTTACGAGTCCTCGACTGACAGAAGACTCTTTTTGCACTGTAGTTTGGGAAGCTTCTATTGACCTATCTTTAACCTCACTGGTTCTTTTGGGGGGCATGTCCAGTCTGCTGATGGACCCACCAAAGGCATTCTTCATTTCTGTCGCAGTGTTTCAGTTTTTGAAACTACTAGCATTTCCTTTTGATTCTAAGAATTTCCATCTCCCTGCTTAAAGTTTTTTTTTTTTTTTTTTTAACATTTATTTATTTTTAAGAGAGAGAGAGAGCTGGAGAGGGGCAGAGAGACAGAGAGACAGAGAATCTGAGGCAGGCTCTAGACTCTGAGCTGTCAGCACAGAGCCTGACATGGGGCTCAAACTCATGAACCACAAGAGTATGACCTGAGCCTAAGTCTGATGTTTAACACACTGAACCACCTGGGGGCCCCTCCATCTCTCTGGTTAAACTGCCCATCTGCTCTTGCATATTGTTTACTTTTTCCATTAGATCCATTAGCATATTAATCATAGTTATTTTAAATTCCCCGTCTGATCATTCCAAAGCCTGTGTCATATCTGAGTGTGATTCTGATGCTCGCTTTGTCTATTTAGGCATATTTTATCTTTGCTATTTAACATGCCTTATGAATTTTTTTTTTGAAAGCCGGATGATGTGTGGGATAACAGAACCTGAGGGAGATTTCATGTTAATAGGGCTACAAGGTGGGCTCTGTTTAAAGTTTGCCGCCCGTGTGGATGCTTCTAGTGTTCTTGCTTTTATCTCCCTGTTTTCTTTGGGCTTCCTCCTTAGATAGAGTTTGATGTGCCTCAGATCTTTCAGCTGTAAACTGCTCTTATCCTGGAGCATTGTTGGTGTACGGTAAATGATACAGGAAAGGTGTTCTTATTATTGTCTTTTAGTGGCCTGTGTCCCTGGATTGTGACCAGTGTTTCTTAGTCGTTTCTTTTTTTCTCCTCTTAGATGAGAAAGGTGGGCCAGAGGGGCCTGCGGTGGGAGAAAGCAGAAAACCTTTCCCTGGGGTGGGATAAAGCTCTGGTAAGTCTTTGCATCCAGAGAGTAGGCCTTTTATGAGAACCTTCTGGGCATATTTCACAAGGATTTCTCTTTCCCTCCCTCTGCCGGAGGGCCAAGGTTCCTGGAAGTCAAACCCATGAAAATGTGGGTATCCCGCTAACACTTGGCCCCCAGGAGTTTCTCACTCTCAAGATAGTTCATATTCAGCCTGCAGGAATTTATAAAATTTACTATTTAAGTGTTCCTACCAAATTTACAGCTCCAGTGGCTTCTGCTCCAGGTCAAGACTCCACTGTAATGTTCTGGATTCATCTGTGTGTCCAGATTCCGGGGCTGGCAGCATTGCCTGCAACCTCAGTTCTCCAATGGGGCCTAGGAAAGCCATTTATTTTCAGTTTGTTCGTCTTTTTCTCATCGTCGCAATGGTAGTTACAACCTCCCAACTCTTTACATGTTGGAGCTGGACCCAGAAGTCCTGCCTGATGACTTTTGGCGAGCTGCTCAATTTCTGTAGAGACACAGGTTGTGAAGGGGAAGCTGGACATTCCTAAGGAAGGCTCCTAAAGAAATGAAAACGTCTACAGCTGCTGGCCCTTCTTATAACTCCAGGCCTCCTGCGCCTCGTGTTGAGTGTTGACCGCTCCTGCGCTTAAGCTGTGGTGGTTTCTTCATGTGAGTGTGGGAAGCTTTTGAGTCCAAGTGCATTGTGAGCAAGAGTCAATGCACATTCAGATTGGTGCATCGTGGTAGTTGTCATTAGTATCACTCCCCCTTTCTCTGTCTTGGGGTCCTTCGCTTCTGCACGACAGAAATTTCTCCTAGTTCTAGTTTTTATTTTACCATGTTTCAACTACCTACTATGATATCTGAAACTTCCACATTAGCCTCCGAGTGATCATTACTGACCTGACTCGTCAGTTGCCTTTGTCTCTAGATACCATGGTACGTCTGCCAAGCTGAACTTCACTATAGCATCTGCTGAAATGGTCCCTTCTCCCTGGCCACGGCCCTCACCACCCCTTACACACATAACAAGTACTTCTGATTCTGCATATATGCCTCTCTGCATCTGCTTCGTTTTGTTCCCGAGATCCAACAGCAGGGTTTGGAAGAAAGCCTGCGAGCAGAACAGGCTAGAACATAGAATAGATGCACAACTAGTAAAATGAACTCGCAAATCTCCCCTGGGGAACCATCCCCTCTCCACTTCTGGGTTCATGTAATTCAGATAGTGTCGAGCCCATCCTTCTACCCTCAGTGTGTGACTCCAGCCAATGCAGTCAAAGCGTTTCTTGGAAGCACAATTAGTTCAGGATGGTCATGGGACCTAGTCAGAGCCAAGGAGATGCAAGGATACTTTTGGCAAGACTTCAGTAGCGTGTTTTTGTTTTGTTTTGTTTTGTTTTGTTTCTTACTGGACTTGAACCTGGGAGGATGGGGTGGGGCGGGGCACATGTGCTGTTGCCACTTCGCCGCGAAGAAAAGATATAATAGAAAGGAAACAATACAGAGTCCAAGTAGACCAGGGAGGTAGAAAGAGAAAGAAATAAACTGAGTTCTGGTGACCCCACGTGGCCCTGGAATTAAGCTTTAACTTAACACTGACCCTCAGGTTGTCAGCTACATACTACAAAACCTTTTGTTATGATTTGCTGACATCATTTCAAGTTGGGATTTTTGCCACTTGTATCCCAAAAAGTCCCAAGTGGCACAAACATAAATTAATGGTTCCCAGCCAACAGGGAGAGTAAAGGACCCGAAGAGGTTTTTTGTTTGTTGCTTTGGTTTTTGTTTCTGATTTCTCACCGCACAAGCTATGACGCCCTGCGCCCAACTAAGGATTAGACATACCTCTCTGGTCTCCTGCTAATTACCATCTAGCATATGCATGTACCTCCCATGGTCTTAAACAGCCATGGTTGTATCTACCGGCTTTCTCTTCAGTTTACAATTCAGTTGATTCCTACATTCACGCTTCACAAAGTCACTGGACATTGGAAGAATTTGTGTATTGCAGACTGTTAGAAATACTACCACTTGATGCTTTTGTTATAGTGCTTCCTATTTTCTAAGTGTTTTACATGTACTAATTCATTCACTTCTCCCAACATCCCTAGAAGTTGGCATGGATATTATCCCATTCTTACAAAGGGTGAACTGAGGTATGGAGAGGCTGAGTAACTTACCCTGGTCTCATAGCTGGTAACCTGTAGATCTGGGTTCAGATTTGAACCCAGAGAGTCTGGTGCCAGTGCCTGTAAATTTCACGGACATGCTATTCTCAGTGACAAGCTTTCAATCTGACATCGTAAGGCTGGAAATGGTGGGAGTTCTGGTGAGCGGCCACAGCATTCGTTGATTCTGCTGCTCAGTGGGGATCCTGACTCTACCCATAATTCTTTTCTGCTGTTCTCAAAAAGGAGAAAGATACAACTTTATTTCTAGAACAACCTATACGTGTGTGTATGTATACATCATTTTCTGCTTGTGAGCGCTAAGGGACCCAGGGAGGCCCCATGAAAAGCAGAGTAAAGAAAGGGGCTCAGATGCTATTACAACAAAGCATCCCCAAGCTACCCAGCCTTTTGGGCCAATCTCTTTCTTCATAGTCAAATATCCTTTATATATAACCTTGGAGAGTACGGACCTTTACTAGTGTTTCCGAGGATTCATTGAACATGATCAGTGTAGCTGATTCCTTCCTGCTCCCTGCTGCTGTGTTGATCACTTAAAAAAAATACAACTTTATTGAAATATAATTTACATACCATCGAATTTGCTCATTTTAAGTACATAATGGTCTTTAGTATATTTATAGAATTGTACAACTGTTACCACTGTCTAATTTTAGAACATTTTCATCATTTCAAAAAAGAAATCCTGTACCCGTTAGAAGGCATTGGCCATTCTTCCCCAATCTCCCCAGCCCTTGGCAATCACCAATTTACTTTCAGCCTCTGTGGATTTGCCTCTTCTGGATGGATGCTTCTTACCATCCTGAAAGTGTTTCTTCAGACTGCTTTTCCTAACTGGCCCCTGCACTCCTGTTTTGTTAATATAAAGGTATTGTTAATACAAAGCTGACATTGAGATGCAGTTGACAAGATTTACTGAATACTTGAAACTACCCATCATAAGGGCATTTCAGTGTGAAAAGGAACATTTGAAAGTCAATATCAGAAGTCCCCAGTCTTGGAGTCTCTGAGTGTCCCTCTCTCTCCTTGGGCACAGCCTGCTGCTATGTGGCAAGGCCTTCTTCTCTCAGAACAGTCCCTTTTCCCATAGGCACCCCTACCCCACATTTAAGCCCCCTCAGTTCCTTATTTGCTCAATATGTTTCTCCAGAAGTAACTGGAAGAGCTGTAACACTGTCTAGAAAACAAAAGGGCAATCATTCTCCAATATACTTTACCACTTCCTAGAATGTGGAAAAGCCATAGTTATTAAAACATCCCCTCCCTCTCGTTCCACTCCAGAGAGAGAGGGAGAGGGAGAAATTATTCTGGAAAATTTTGTTAACTAGTGCAAAGCTGGTTGCCTGCCCACCTATCATTCCCCCATCCCTCCCCCATTCTTCCTTACACAGAGAACTCTAACTTTGATCACATAAAAGCAATAGTGTGCTCAGAGAGGGTGGGCCAGTCCCCTAGTACATTAATCATCATTCTTCGAAAGCCATCATGGTCGACCCGTATCTCTTTGGCAGTCATTGGTCAGGGCTGGGCCTGTGACCCAGCGAGCAAATGAGATGAGTAAGTGTGCTAGGGAGGGGTTCTGGGCAAGTTCACCGGGAAGAAGAAACTCCCTTTATCCTGCCTGTGCCTGCAGTTAGTGAGGATGTGATGTCTGAAAGTACAGTAGTCATTTTGCAACCAGAGGGGACACAAACCTCAAGATGAATGGCAATGTGCTGAGGAAACCAAAAAAAAATGAGAGAAAGAGCCTGTTCACTGATGCCTTCCTTGTATTGCTGGATTAACAACACAGAACTGCCTGTGTCTGCATTTCTTGTTATAGGAGAGAATAAATTCCTATTCTAAAGTGCCTTTTAGTTGGGCATTCTTTTTCTTTCAATCAAAAGCTTCCCAACTGATATAATATCAATTTGATAATGAATCTTGCTTCAAAAAGAAAAATACTTGAAAAGTAAAACTTTTTTTTTTCCCATTGCAACACTAGTTTTCATCCATCCATCTATCCATTATCTATTCCTTGATTCAACATTTATTAGGGATTATATATACCAATTTCTGAACCGTCTATTTCCTTTTTAATATTTCTGTATAGTAAACGTAATGAGTGGTTTTATATACACGAAGAATTATGTCTAAAAAGGCTAGTTTGATAAAGACTCATCGAACATTCTTTGAAAGGGCAATACAAACCCTAAAGATCCTCTTCGGAAGTTTATCTGAAAGACCAAAATGGACCATGCTTCCCATATTCACCAAAATTTTAAGAGTGAGCCAGAAGCCCTATCAAAATTGTCAAAAGATACGGACAGAAAACTTTTAGCAAAAGAGATCCAATGGCTCTTGCATGCCTGAGAAGATCCTGAACTTCATCTAAATAGGAGAAAAACAAATTAAACTACAATGAAAATATGTTTGTCAGTGAGGGTGTAGGGACGTTTACAATCTCATAGGTTGCTCATGAGTGGGCATGTCTGTGGGGCCTCTATAGAAAGTAGAGCACTTGTTATGGCTCAATGTTTGACTCCCCCTCCCCATTCATATGAAATCCTAGCCACCTCCCCTCACCCCGCCCCCAGGTGCTGGATATTGGGGCCTTTGGGAAATAAATAGGTCATGAAGGTGAAGCCCTCATAAGTGGGATAAGTGCCTTTATAAGAAGAGACAGGTGAGCTTGCCTCCTCTCTCTGCTCCGCCATGCGAGGATACAAAGAGGCGATGGCCATTTGCAAACAAGGAATCAAGCTCATGCCAGACACTGGATCTGCCAACACCTTGATCTTGGACTTCCAGCCTCCAGAATCATGAAAATCTGCTTCAGTTTTTTTTTTTTCTTAATGTTTATTTATTTTTGAGAGTGAGAGTAAAAGCAAGAGCAGGGGAGGGGATGCAGGGAGAGAGGGGGACAGAGGATCCCAAGAGGACTCTGTGTTGACAGCAGAGAGCCCATTATGGGACTGGAACTCATGAACCCTGAGATAATGACCTGAGCCGAAGTCGGATGCTCAACTGACTGAGCCACCCAGGTGCCCCAAATTTCAGTAGTTTTTAAGCTACCCAATCTGTGGTATTTCGTTATGACAGCCCAAAGAGATGAAGACAACGATTTTGTTTTAGATGAATATCTTCGATGGGAATTGCATTTTCCCCGGGGGGGGGGGGGTTCCTACTTCCTTCTTCCTTTCAGTACTAGAGCACCCTGTGCTTTAGCTGAGCACCTGCTGCTGACCTTGGACTACTCTTCTGTCTCTGCCATGAACTGCAGCCAATGGAAAGGGAAGGGAAGGGACGTGGACAATGCCCACATCAGTTGGTTACAAGAAACTCGCTTGTTGATGAAAAAGTTTTGGAACAGACAGAAGTGATGGTTGCACAAAATTGTGAATGCGATTAGTGCCATTGAACTACACTTAAAACAAGTTAAAATGGCGAACTTTTATATCCTATATATGTGTTAGTCTGCTCAGGCTGCTGTAACAAAACACCATAATAGTGGCTCAAACAGCAAACATTTCTCTCTCATCGTCCTGGAGGCTGCACATTCCAGATCAAAGTGCCAGCATGATGAGAACCTGCTTGCTGGCTTGTAGACAGTCACCTCTCACTGTGTCCTTACACAGCCAAGAGAAAGTTCTGGGCTCCTCATCCCCTTATTTGGGCACCAGTCCCACTTGGGGCCTTCAACCCATGACCTCATCCAAATCCAACCACCTCCCAAAAGTCCCACCTCCAAACATTGCCACATCAGCGATTAAGATCTCAACATATAAAGCATGGGAGGACACCCTCAGACCACAGTGATATATTTTAATCACAATTTGACAAAGTAATAATGCATAATGAATTATACCAAAACCCATAAATATGTGCTACGTGGGTGGATTGTGTGGAATGTGAATTATGTCTCAATAAATTTGTTTTTTAAAAAGTCCAAAGAAACCTGCTTGTCCCTACCTCCCTCTCTTTCCAGTCTCACAGCTCCACTGTGGCTGCAGCATGAACTCAGCTATGACAAAACGTGGGGATGTCAGAGCACGTACAGAAGAAAACCAGGGCGCTGAATAATCCTGTGCATGAGGCTTTCTGCCACTGCAGCCCTACCCTTCACACTATTACAGGAGAAAAGTACACCTGTTTGTTGAGCTTTTGTACTCAGAGTTCTTTGTGGTTCGGCAGCTTAGCTGGTATTCGAACCAAAACACTGGCACCTCACTTCACTTACGGAGAAAGACAATGGTTCACTTAAAAAGAGAGAAAGAGTGGGGCGCCTGGGTGGCGCAGTCGGTTAAGCGTCCGACTTCAGCCAGGTCACGATCTCGCGGTCCGTGAGTTCGAGCCCCGCGTCAGGCTCTGGGCTGATGGCTCGGAGCCTGGAGCCTGTTTCCGATTCTGTGTCTCCCTCTCTCTCTGCCCCTCCCCCGTTCATGCTCTGTCTCTCTCTGTCCCAAAAATAAATAAAAAACGTTGAAAAAAAAATTAAAAAAAAAAAAGAAAGAGATAAAGAGAGAGAGACTGAAGGCCTTTTCCTGCTCTCTTTCTTCTACTGCTCCCCCAGGGTTCCAACTTCCTCTATCTGCTACGTAACTTTGCTCTTAATTTACAGAACTTCTGAAGGCACGGTACTGTATATAAGAATGAACTACACTATTCAATATTTTTTTTATTGATTTCATTAAGAGCTGAAGAGGGTTTCAGTGAGGACAATATTCTACGGCAGAAATCAAATAAGAATTAGTTTGTGGGTTATGCCAACAGTCAACTGATGATATCAGCTATGTTCCAGAGAACAAAAACAACTTTTTTCCCTAGCTATCTGAGGAATGCCTATTTGTCATTTGTTTCTTTTATTGCACCACGGAAAAGATTTTAGAAGATGGAAACAAAAGGGAAGAAGCCATCATTTTCATCAAATCCCTCCTTTATACTGTAAACTAATTCAGTAGGTCTATAAAGCTTGCAGATTGTAGCAATGGATTAACCTCAGTGATATGTTCAGAAAATAATTCATAAAATAAACATGATGCAACAGAAAGAACAATTACCTCTTAGCAAAGGGCATGCCTTTGATTTTGTCCTGTCACGTGATGTAATTCCAAATGTGTCTGACCCATACCTGCCTCTGAATCAACCTTCTCATTTGGTGTGATGAAGAGAGAACGCTTGACTTTAATCATTTGATGTTGAAGTACCCGGTTGAAAAAAAAAACAAAACACAAAAAACCAATCATCTTGATGCTTTTGTGCCTGGATGCAGAGCACCTTATCTAGAGTTATCCGGACAGTGGAGCAAATTTCTTGCTTTTTGTTTGGCTCTCTGGCTTCACAGAGAGAGAGAGAGAGAGAGAGAGAGAGCAAGAGAGAGAGAGAGGATTTCCTTGTATCAAAGATCTCTTCATGAATAAGAGGTGCTGTTAGTCTTGGAGCTGGCTTTCCACTGCAATTATGATGAGTCTAGAGTGCTAATCTATTGTGTGATATAATACAACACTAGCAGTTATAAATCTCTGCTGTATGGCATCCCTGTCTGGGCTTAGTGGGAGTCAACACTACAAGTCAAAAGTCCTGGCCGTCTGTGGAGGGCTTTCACACTGATTGCCCAATTCTCCAGACGGCTACCATTCTTTCTCACCAGTAATTTCTGTACCCAGTTGCCTTTAAACAGCCCATAAGCAGCAACCCAACTCAAATAGCTAGTCCCCTATTTTTCTTTAAGGAATAACGTCCACTGTTCAAATGAATTGAGTAGGCAAATAGGGAGAAGTTTTACATTTTGCAATTCACCTAGTGGCTGTCTTCCAAAATGTGCAATATATTTTATGAATGTTATTACCCACTTGGTGAGTGGCCATTTCCAGAGACACTTCCAGTCATTGCGGTGGTATGAAGGGACATTCACTTTGCCCAGTGTTACCTAAGCTTTCCAGAGAGCTGCTGTAATCATAGGATGGCACTACGTCTTTCATTTGCTGAATGACTTGGGAGGCAAATACCATCCCCTTCAATTCCACAACCACATGGAGGGATGATTGCGGGAAGGGAGACAGTCGGCCAGACGGCTCACCGCACAAAGACAGGCATTCCACTGCCTTATCTGCCCTCCTCCTTCCCACTGCCCAACACGGTGCCTGCAACGTGGACCAGCACTCAGAAAGTACTTTTTGACTGACTGACAAAAGAAATCCAAGTCATGAAATCAAAGTATAACTTCAGTATTCTCATTCGATTGGAAACTACAGTGGATTATAAACTCCTTTTAAGATGGTCTGATAGGTAAGCCTGATTTCCCTATAGTGCCATTCTTGGAAAATAAAATGCTGCAAATTGAATCTGCCAGATAAGGAATAAAAGGCAGAGAGGCAGGATGGCTTGGTGCAGGCTGTTCGGAAGTCTGCTCAGCTTGGACAAGAGCAGTTGCCTGGCATTCTTGGTGCCCCGGGGCTCCAGGCAGGCAGGTTTTTAGGAGACCTGCCTCTGCTCAATCCAATAAAAATGTTCATAAAGAAACTTTCTTCTGGTTTTTTTTTTTTTTTTTTTGGTGGGCGGGGGCTAGGATACTTGTCTTGAAAAATAATATGGAACATTTTTAACAATTCAGACAGGGAAAGTAGAAATAGGTCAGACAAAAAATGGAGGGTGAAGTTGTCCTGCCCTTTCTTTAATCTTTTGAACAGTGTTTGAAAGAGCTCTTGGCAGATGAACAAATTTGTTCTGTATTGTGGAGTCAATATCTGTGCCAGGATTTCTGTCATCCCTCTGGGGGTGGTGATCAATATAACTAATAAATAGCAAATGACTAGACGGGGCCCACTGGAGGCCAGCAGTCTCCCTAATGGGGTAATATAATAGATGATGCCCTGGGATACTAGTCATGCTGAGTTTGGAGAAATGTGGGTCTTAGTGGAACAGTTAGCAGTTACTAAGTTAGCAGTGAGTTGTGTTAGTGAAGTTTGGCAACAGACAAGAATAACAAGGAAAAGAGACAGTAAGAAAGTAAACCAAGTGAATCAGGAAAGAAGAGGCCATAGAAGAAGGTGAATGAGCAGCAAACAAGAGACTCCCCCTCTTTTTAGACTAATTTTTAGAGCAGCTTTAGGCTCACAGTGAAATTGAGAGGAAGTTATAGAGATTTCCTAAGTTCTCCCTGCCCCCCACCACATGCACAGCCTTCCCGATTATCAACATACCCCACCAGTGGTACAGATGTTACAACTGATGACCCTACACTGACACATCATGATCACCCAAAGTCCATAGTTTACATTAGGGTTCACTCATAGTTGTTCCAAGTGCTGTGGGTTTGCACACAGGTATCCATCATTATGGAATCATACAGAGTATTTTCATGGCCCTAAAAATCCTCTGTTCTCTCACTATTCATCCCTCTTCCTCCCATCCCCCAACCTTTGGCAACCACTGATCTTTTTATTGTCTCCGTAGTTTCACCTTTTCCAGAATGTCATATAATTGGAATCATTCAGTGTGTATATCATGCAGATTGGCTTCTTTCACATCGTCATATGCATTTAAGTTTCCATGTCTTTTCATGGCTTTCATAGCTCATTTCTCTTTAGTGCTGAATAATATTCCATTGTCTGGATGTACCAGTTTATCCATCACCTACTGAAGGACATCTTGGTTGCTTCCAAATTTGGGCAATTGTGAATAAAGCCGTTATAAACGGCTATCTGTGTGTAGGGTTTTGGGCAGACACAAGTTTTCAACTTCTTCGGGTAAATGCCAAGCAGTGCAATTGCTGGATTATGTGGTGAGAGTATGTTTATTTTTATAAGAAACTGCTGAATTGCCGTCCAAAGGGGCTGTAGCATTTTGCATTTCCACTAGTGATGTTTGAGCGTTTCCGTCCTCCCCATCCTTGCCAGCATTTGGTGTTGTCAGTGTCCTAGATTTTGGCCATTCTAATCGGTGTGCTGTAGTATCTCACTGTTGTCTTAATTTGCATTTCCCTGATGACACATGATGTGGAGCGTCTTTGCACATGCTTACTCTCCAACTGCATATCTTCCTTGGTGTCTGTTAAGGTCTTTAGTCCTTGTTTAAATGGGGTTGTTTGTTTTCTTATTGTTGAGAAAGTAAACTTTTTTTAAAGGACAACCGAAGAGTTTGTTGAGTTGGGGGGGTGAACCAGTGACCTGAAAGATGTCTAAGATGCCTTACAATGCACCAGTGCTACAGGGTATGTATCCGGTGCTAACAAAATTCTAAATCCTACCCAAGAGAACCTCTGATTAAAACACAATGATAAAGAGAAAAATATGTAGTCCCTAACTCAAATGCAAGGAGAAAAGGTGCATATGGCTAGAGATGTTATTTGAGGATCCAAAAGAAGTTCTGGGTGCAGGAGAATTCTTTTTCTTTTAATTTTTAATGTTTATTCATTTTTGAGAGAGGGCGTGCGCGCGCGGGGAGGGGGGGCAGAGAGCGAGGGAAACCCAGAATGGGAAGCAGTCTCCAGGCTCTGAGCTGTCAGCACAGAGCCTGACATAAGGCTCAACTGATTTTTTTTTCAACCAGAAAAATTAAGGAGATCTTTTCCTTTAGAAGACAATTGACTAATTGCTGAAATAGGAACCAGACCTGATTACCAAGTCCTCCAGTGGTGTTAGCAGGAACTTCAAGAATTGTATGGAGAACTGCAGGCCATGAATATATGCTTTGCAACAGGTTCACACTATTACCCAAGTGGGCCTCAGTTTTTCTCTTTGAAAATTGGCATGGCTAAAGAGCTTCAGAAGAAGGTTGCTTTGTTTTAAAACTAATGAGTACACCTCTGTTAATTTTTAGAACCTAATATATGAAAATGTGACTAATGAAAGAAGTAAATGATTTGCTTTATAGGGGTGTTCTGAACACACTTTCTTTTATTTGAATAGCCTGTCCAGCTGCCTCAAGCCTATCCTAGAAGGGTCTGCCTCAATACCTGTTATAGGACTTTCACGCTGTGTTGTATTTTTATCTATGTTTGTGTCCCCACTAGGCTGAGCTGCCACAGAGCAGGGCTTGGATTTGTCCATCTTCGTATTCCCAGGGACTGCGATTTCTAGTACGTAGTGAGCATTTATTTAGTACGTGCTCGCTCAATGCATGAACCCCTTCTGGCTCAGTGATAATATGTTCTGGCTTAGTGAAACTATTTGTTTAAACCAATCTAAATTTCAACAACACATTTACCATGAAAATCAAAGAAACACCTGTAATGAAGAAATTCACAGGCCCTTTAGTGGCAAACCTTGAAAAAAGGTGATGCACTGAAAATCCGTCCTGAATTTCCTGCTATTGTATTGTCAAATATCAAAGCCAAATTATACTGCAGACATCCAGTTAATGCTTTTTCTCTTTTTATTAAGTTGGCCTTTTATCTGTTACTTGCAAATTATGTTGTCCTCAATCCTGGGCAAGTCATTGTTATGTAAGCTGGCCAGTTAGGGACAAAAAACTTTGTTGTGTTTTCAGGTTCAGTAATGGAAAAAAGATCCTTGGGGAGACTAGCATAGCTGGACAAGTAGGGATAATCCAGCTATGGAAGGATAGTAAAGGTGGCTTTCTAACAGTGGCCTATTTGATGGAGCTACTTTTATGTGGCTGAGGATGCATTCAGATGCCTGCCAAAGCATGCCATTAGTTCTGGATGAACAATAAGACCCGTAATTTTTATTGGCTTAATTTTGGGGATTTTCCCAAAGCTGGAGGTACTCCATTTAAATCTCCAAATCTTTTAATTAGCCAACATTCCTAAGCAGGCTACAATTTCTCCTGACTGAACGCTCTGAATATACAACATGGAATTGCAATATACCTTATTAGATAATTACTTAAATGAGATGCCCATACTTGTGTTGAACAGACATCTTAATTAGCAAAACAGATATGTCCATATTTTGCATCTAAAATAACTTAATAATACCATTGTTCAAGCTCTATAAAGACTTTCGTCTCTGAGAAGGTCAGTGAAATCTTTACATTGTTCATTTGCATGCATCCCAGAGTACATTTCTTATTCCTTCTACTCATGTCATTCTTAGGGGTTTGCTTAAGAGAGGTGTTGCACTTTGTTGGGAGGATAATTTTCATTGTCAGATACATAAAATGATGTCTTTCTGAGACAGTGCAAATTAGTAAAGCTGAGAATAAGAATTTGCTCTAAAATATTTTGTAGAGAAGCATTTAGCCTGGTTGTGATGGTTTTGATAGCTGCCCACAGGAGAAAAGTCTTACCTTTTCTAAGATGGATTATGATTGATCCTTGTCTGAAGCTATCAGTAGAATTATTAAGGGAGAGTTGTCGACCTCTCTGAATATACTCAACTTTACAGAATGGTTGGTTCATTTATTGTCTGCAATGGTGGTTTAAATTTGAAAAAGACTATTTGAATTTAGGTAAATACATAGTAAAATTCAGAATGATTTACTGTTGTAAAGGTAGGTAATCACTTCTAAAGCTAATATGAAGATTGACATACAAAAGTTGTAAAAATAGGTGAAAAGACAACGATTTGTTAAAGGACACGCAATATAAAAAAAGCTTCTTTGAATTTATATAAGTACTATGACAGATCAAAATTAGGTGGTATATTCCTAAATGTAAAAAACATTAATATGGTCTATTAGGCTTTTCCCTTTTCTTGGACCAAACATCCAATTAATAAATATTTCTGCTGCATTATGTTGTGTAAGGCACTTTGGACAAGCAAAGAAGTGTAAGACTTAGTTCCTGCCCTCAAGGAGCCAACATTCTCCTTGGGAAGATAAGACATATGCACGTGGCAAGTCGCCTACCAAATCCAAAATGCCACATAAACCAGTATAAAAAGCAAAACAAAACAGAACGGCCCTTTAATTTGCTAACTACAGATGTTTGCTCCAAGGCAGGATAAAGTTAGTAACTACCAAAGCTGGGTTAATTTCACTCCCTCGGTAAGTCTCTAAGCTTGAAAGGTTGGAGGCATGTAATTTGGGAATGAGAACTATCTGTCTACAGATAGCACCAATCTAGATCGGGAGCCGGATCTTTCAGATAGGTAGCTGAGAATAAGCTTTTACTTGCATAGAAGAAAAACTAATTTCCCATTATAGACTAATCTAGTCTATAATGACTAGATTTATCAAAATGACTCTTGGAAAGAGAACAAATCGTTGCAGCAATTCCCAGGCATGCTGGAATGGTTGGCTACAAAGCATGGGTAAATATAAATAACAAAAATGAGACCACTTTCCACGTGCCCAAGATGCATTATTATTGGTTTATATCATTGTGACCTAACCACCATGGCTGATGTGCTATAGACTTTCTGGGACCAAAGTCTTGTTTTCCTTCCTTCCTTCCTTCCTTCCTTCCTTCCTTCCTTCCTTCCTTCCTTCCTTCCTTCAAGTCTTGTTTTCCTTCCTTCCTTCCTTCCTTCCTTCCTTCCTTCCTTCCTTCCTTCCTTCCTTCCTTCCTTCCTTCCTTCCTTCCTTCCTTCGCTTTCTTCTTACTGTTCCCCCGGGGATTCTCTGGATTTCGCCATTGGAGTCCTACTCACATAGAGGGTCCTCCCTTCCTCCTTCCCCAGCAGGTAAATTCACAGTTCTCAAAAGCAGTTGCTCTCCTGCTCATTCTTACCCTGAGATTAGCTCAAGAGCTATTTCAAACCATTGTCCCTTCAGATTAGAAATGGTTTAGAACAAGATTGGGCTCTGAACAGTGGTCTACGCCTGGAGAAAGTTAGAATCCGAATACAGCTTTGTACAAAACATCATTACTAATGCCTGAAAACCAAGAATTGAGGCTAAGGGCCAGAGGTGGCTAACCATACGACCAGTACATAACACATGGAGGTATTGGGGACCACTGCTACTTTCAAACACAAAATTTCCTATTGTTCCAGAAAAAGGAATGCAGAAAAATTATGGGAAGAGAATGAGGCTGCCTCAGAGAACTTAAACAGGAGTAGTTCAGGTTCCAAGCCACCAACAGTTTTAAAAACTCACGAGTCTCCACTAAATTGAATTTCAAACATATCTCTACCCTGATCTATTAATGAGGACAGTTTGACATTCACTCAGGTGAAATAATTTAAGTAGAAGCCATGTGACATTATAATCAATTTAAGCAGCTCTTTAACTGCTTCAAGTTTGTCAAAGTGTTTTACAGTTAAGCTATAATTAGCTAGCCCTTCTAAATTCACTGTGAGGCAGAGAGTTGAATCTCCAAGCAAGCTTTATATCTGTGGAAACGAAGAGCAAATAATTTTCAAAAGGAGGCAACCACTTGGGCCCTGGCTTCAGGCATGTGTTCGTCTTATGAAATTCATCAAAGCTAAATATTTAGGGTGTGTGCACGACCGTGAATGTGTGTTGCATATCAATGAAAAGTTAAAATAAAAAAAATACATCTGAAGAAACCTGGTGTAAAGAGAACGAAGAAAAATCTCCCTACCAGACTAGCTCTTCTGAAACTACCCAGGAAGGGCCTTTGTGTAATGGGCCTTCAGGGTGCTGAGCCAGGCACTAAAGGTGCTAAAACGAACTCAATTCCTCCTATACTTAAATTAGAGTTTGAAAATAATAGAATTGTGTGCTCAGGTGTGTAGATGAGATTAAAGTGGCAGGAAGAGAAATAGATGGATTTTCACATGGCTTATTTACCAAGTGGTTTGCTTCTTCAGTGGAACCATGGGGTCCTGACTACGTGGTGCTCCAGAGGGAGTAAGCGAGCCATGACCCCGACCTCCCAGACCGAAGCTTTCATTTCCCTGAGGAGGAAATAGCCTCCACAGGTGAAAGTACAGGAGGGTTGCAGACTTTCTCACTCCCCAGGCCTCAGCGCTTTGGATCAGATAGACCCGGAAGCAAAGTCCAGCTCTACTGTTTACGTACCATGGGCAGTGGGCAAACCAGTGAACCTTCCTGACTCAGTTTGCTCAGTTGTTCAAAGGAAGAAAATGCAATAATGTCCGTGTTGTAGAACTTCTGGGGTGATGAAAGACAAAACACATAAAACTACTGATATGTAGTAAACATTCCATAAATTTCTACATGACACACACCATTCTTTTTTTTTTTTTTTTTTTTAGGTAGGTTTCACACCCAGGGGGGAGCCCACCCTGGGGTTTGAACTCATGATCCTGAGATCAAGACCTCAGCTGAGGTCAAGAGTCAGACACTCAACCGACTGAGCCACACAGGCACCCCAACAGACACCACTCTTTTTATTTAAAACCTGAGAATTGGGCTAGATTAATTCCAGAGTTCTTATTGGGCAGGAAGTAGGAGATGGTGCATTCTTGAAGCAAAGTTCAAGTCTCTTCCTCTCTCTCTCTCTCTCTCTCTCTCACACACACACACACTCTCTCTATCTCTCTCTTCCTTTGAACTAGATCTCCTAACGATTTTCTGTCCTTTCTTCCTACTTGGTTTCAGTGTTGAGTGTCTTGAAATTCAAGTCTGCATTGCTGTTTCTGTCTTCCCTTCTCCCACTGGTCATTCAGTCTTTGAGACCAGGGTTCTACCCAGACCACTCCACTAAGACTTCTCTGCCAGGATCCTCAAAGATGCCATGCTTACAAAAGCCAAGTCCCTCCTGTTGATCACTCTCTTTTAAAACACACTTCTCCCCTTGGCTTTTACATGGCTCTCCTGGCTTTCATTCTGCCCCCATCTGCCCATTCTTTCTTGGTCCGGTCTCTTTCTCAGGGACCCTTACAGGCAGGTGTTCTCCAGGGCTCCGTATCTTTCCTCAACCACCTCTTTCCCACCTGTGACTTCTCCTACCCACTGGATGGCACCTGAATGTGTCTTTCTACCTTGCCCTGTCTCTCGAGCTCTAACTCTAGATTAATTGCCCATGGGATGTTTCCAGTGATTGAACTCACCTCATTTCACCTGTGCCCACCATTGTGGCTCCCTCCACTGCCTCCTACTCTGCCAGGAGACCCCCTGTTCCTGAGCCCTGACTGGCACCAGAATCTATGCTGCCGCCTTAACTGTCACTCACTTCCGGCATCCGATCCATTGAAATGTTTGGTATCCTCCTTTCTTACAAATAGTTTTGAATCACATGCATTTCTTTGTCCTCACACTCACTGCTCCAGCTGTACCTTTTATCCTAGTTGGTTTTCCTGATTTGAGTCACTTAGAGAGGACGTGGCAGTCTATGCACAACACTGACGCCACGGATGCGAATCCGATTATTGCCTTCTTAACATTTCTAGTATTCACTTCCCATCTACTTCAGAATGAAATGCAAACTCTTAGCATAGCCTCCAAGACCTTCTGTGACTGGCCCTGCTTTCACTTTCAAACTCGACTTTTCTGTTCGATGTCTTCTGTCCAGAAAAGTCCTTCCTCTTTCCTGGACAGCTCCCATCCACCTTTCCAAACACAGTCAGCTGTCAGCCCCTCTGGGGAGGCTTTCTTCACCCTCCACACCCCATCCCCAGCTGGGTCGGGTGCCTGGCTCACGGCATCATAGACATTCTGCTCTGTGTTGTGATTGTCTATGTGTCTGAATTTTTCATCAGACACAGGGAATGTGTTCCTTCATTGGTCTTCCCAGGGCATAGCACGATGGGCCAGTCCCTCCTCAAATGCAATCTGAGTGAGTGACGAGTGGTTACGGCGAGTCTGCGGAAAACTTCCGTGTGGCTGTGGAGATAGATGTCGGGAGGTATGAGTGTGTGTGACCAAGGTGGCTTATCGACTCCTCCACAGTCTAGAACTAGCTCCAAAGTCATTTAAATTAAAAAAAAAAACACGAGAAGTTCATTTTCCCCCTTATCCACCCACATTAACATTTCACTGCGACCTGAAGACTAAAAATCATATAACTTTCTGTTGCTTGCATGACCGTGTCAAATGATCTGAAACATGTCACGCGTGAGCAGTCTCTCGGTGGGTTTGACACCCACGGGATCAGATTCCTCCTCCCCTTTCCTTTCTCCTCCTTACTTTTTCTGAAACATGTTATCTATTCCTGCGAGCTTTTTCATCCTGGAACAATTCTCTGATGAAAACATCCCCTTCGTCTTGTTCCAAACCTCCCTCTCCTCAATAAACCTCCGCAGGGAGAACAAAGGTGATGACTTTTTAAAAATGTTAATGAGGCACCTAGAGGAGTGACATAGAATGAGATTTTAATATTACTCTTGAAAGAAAAAAAAACCAGACAACCCGTCTGAAGCTTCCTCTGGAAACGCATCAAAGGAAACTGTTTGGGATTTAAATGTAAATTGTGAAACAGAAGACAGTGTCCATTAGGATGAAGTGCTCCTGAACAGAAGCCCAACAATCCCATCGAAACAAAGAGTTTTGTTCCTTTGAAGTAAACTGAAGGCTAGTTATATTTTTCACCTCATCTGTTTTCCCTCAGTAATACTAATAGAGAATGGAGGGTAAAAATCCAAAGGCAAATGATAAAACTTAATCTTATCTTTGTTACTAAGTCTATTTATTGTTGTTTTACATCAAAGTCTAGATCAATTTAATTTCCAAGGAAAATGATGTTCATTTCATGACCGGGCTATGAAGGAACTCACTGAGTGAGAGAAACAGATAACGGCAGGGGAACATGCAATGCTAAAGAGATTCTGTACCTTTTGTGGAAATCAATGTCTGTAAGCAGCTTCCACACAATTATAAAATTCATTTTGCCCACATGAGAGAAAGCCTTTGGGAGCTTCTATTTAGTCACAGAGTTCCTCCATGTTTAGTGGGTGTTTACTAATAAAATGGGAATGAAACAGTGATTATTGGCATCCAGTGTGTTTTACCGCTGATTGCCAAAAGCCCAGTTTTCTCTACAGAATTAAGATCTCTTCAAATTCTCTCTTTCTCTCTTTTGTTTTCAGTAAGCATGGCCATTAATGCCTCAGCTGCTGTGACCAGGCCCTCTGTCACCTGCTGCTGTGGCCAGTACTGTTGAGATCATTTGCCAGGGAGGAAATAACGCAGAAGAGGATTGAGAGTGGGCAAAGGGTCTCTTTGGGAGGTATATTTGACAGGGTCTCTTCCCTGTCCCTTCTTCTTTTTTTTTTTTTTTTTAAATTTTGTCTTTTAATGTCTATTTATTTTAGAGACAGAGAGACAGAGCACAAGTGGGGGGAGAGGCATACGGAGCCAGAGACAGAATCCGAAGCAGGCTCCAGGCTCTGAGCCGTCACCACAGAGCCTGATGCGAGGCTCGAGCCCACGAACCATGAGATCATGACCTGAGCTGAAGTCGGACACTCTACCGACTGAGCCACCCAGGCGCTCCCTCCCTGTCCCTTCTTATTTCACATTTGCCCAAGTTCCAGTCCTCCAAAGAGGCCTTCCTTGCCTCTCCCTCTGAACGTGCTTTGGTTCTACAGCCCTCAGCAGCTGCATCTATACCTGTACTTACTGGTGGACTTTTCTTTCGTTGTTCTCAGATGATTGACCATCGGCAGATTTGATTTCCTCAGGTTACTTATATATTCTCTAGGAGACTGGGTTTCTTAAGCTGGGAGTGGAGACATAGATAACATCACCTCTCTATGGACCATCATTCTCTATCAGTTAAAGTGACCCTTGCATTGGGATAGTGTATTTATCATGAGTTTTTATACTATTGGTTTTGTGGTCGAGGCAACACCATTTTCTGGAGGATGAGGTCATTGATGGGATCAGTCATTAGAGGAAAATCTGTAGCGTGTGAATGTCCGTGGGAAGTGTAGAGAAAAGAGTCACGGGAAAACTGCGGAATTGGGAGTTGGTTGGGGTTTTGACCAGTAGGTCTTAAGGTGTCCAGGAAGTAGCTCCCAAATGGTGGATCACGAGACGGCAGTCTCCGCACACAGCTAGGCTGGAAGGAGAGGAGATTATGAGTTTGCAGCTCTGGGTTTGCCTTTGGGGTTAGGTTAGATTATAGAGACTAAGGTCATGAAGAGCACACAATGCTAAGTCAACTAGGACAGGGTCAGATATCAAAGTCCAGGGGCAGAATGTTTGTATGCTTAGTCTCTTCTCTGCTTTTCATTTCCATTTTGTTTTATGAAAATCTTTAGTAAATTTTTTGAAGGTTTGAGCCTATTTCAGATATGCTAGGGGGAGCTAAGAAAAGGTACAAGCTTGGGTTACCACACTAGGCTAGAAGTTAATCTTTTCTCCTAAAGGGTCAGAGAGTAAATATTTCAGGGTATGTGGACCTGTCAAAAAATGGTCTCTGCCACACCTACTCAACTCTGCTATTTTAGTGCAAAAGCAGCCCCAGAACACACATACATGAATGAACATGGCTGTGTTCCCATAAAACTTTATTTACAAAAACAGGCAGCAGGCTGTCTTTGGTCTATTCGTCTTATGATGCTATAGACCGATAAAGGGGGTATAACCCATCCCTGGGGCCAGGGTAAATGGTGGTCGAAGTAACAGAAGAGAAACATAAGGCCCAATAGCTCAGGAGACAGGCTGGGATCTCCCTCGCTGCCTAAGCCTTGACGGTTTGAGTTTTAATTAATTAATTAATTTATTTATTTAACGTTTATTTATTTTTGAGACGGAGAGAGACACAGCATGAACGGGGGAGGGGCAGAGAGAGAGGGAAACACAGAATCGGAAGCAGGCTCCAGGCTCTGAGCCATCAGCCCAGAGCCCGACGCGGGGCTCGAACTCGCGGACCGCGAGATAGTGACCTGAGCTGAAGTCGGACGCTCAACCGACTGAGCCACCCAGGCGCCCCTTGAGTTTTAATTTTATTAAGACTCCATACCTCCCCAACTCCATCCCTCTCAAAACAAAAATAATAATATTGAGGTCAGGAATTTGTTTTCCTATTTGGTTTCTGCTTTATCCCCTGCGTCTACATAGTTGCCTGGCATATAGTAGGTACTCCAAACATTTGTTAATAATGAATATTTGAGTCAAGAGAATTCTTTTACACCGCAGGGGTGAGTGAACATTTAGCATCTCTGCGACTCTGAGCATGACTCGGGACTTTATCTTTTGTCGTTAATAACAAGCAAATAAACAAAAATACCAGTTTTGGTGTTGTGAGACTGGAGAAAATACGCAGAATAAGAGAGGAAGAAATCAAATATATCTTCTTAATTTTAAGCTAATTAAAGGTGAGCATTGTGTTTATTCATCTCTGCATCTTGTACAGAACTGTGCCCTGTGTAATCCACACTCAGTGTCAGTAACTGGATGCTTGGGGGGCAGAACTAAATCTCGCAGACAGACCCGAACGGGGGCAGTGCATGGTCTGAAGGTTTGTCCCCCAGAATTTGGATGTTGAAACTTAATGCCCAATGCAATAGTATTAGAGGTGGAGGTCTGGGGAGGTGTTTAGGTCACAAGAGTAGAGCTCTTATGAGTGAGACTAATTATCTCATAAAAGAAACCACAGAGAGCTTGCTTTTCTCCTTTTACCATGTAAGGTGACAGCAAGAAGGTAGCCATCTATGGGCCAGGAAGCAGATCCTCGTCAGACACCAAATCTGCTAGTGCCTTGACCTAGGACCTTCCAGCCTCCAGAACTGTGAGAAATAAATTTTCATTGTTTATAACCCCACCCCTGCCAGCCAGTCTGTGGTATTTTTGTTGTAGCAGCCCCAACGGATTAAGACAGGCTGGGGAGGAAAAGGAGATCTTCACTAGGTTTCTCACAGAATTATCCATCGCACTCATGTGGAAGCCAGCCTTCCTGCACATTTTAATATTGTCACTAACGATGCCCTTCTGGAGGCCATGCTGTTAGGTCACACTGTACTGCGTCCAAAGTATTCTGGGGACCAAGGGCTTCTCTCCGTGCTTATTGTCTTGGAAGGCAAGGTCATTGCCCTTTTCAGGTTGGTTTTGGAAAATAGGGCCATTCCTGAGCACAGAAAGGGCACATCGCAGTGTAGGTAGAGGCAAGAGGGCGGCAGGAGAGGACAGACAGGAGGAGAGGTAAAGCGTCTGCCCCAGCTGTGTGCATTTGCACACGTGTGTTCTTGCGTGTGTGCCTGCTTGTCTGAGTTCATGTGTGTGCACATAAGCTAGACGACATGAATGCGTGTGAAAATCCTGCCTCTCCTTCTCACATCTGACCTCTGGGACTGATAATGTGTTTCAGTGACTACTGCCTTATTATGAATCGGTTTATCAGGTTCCCTCTTCGGTGTCTGAACATAGCAGTGATTCGACTGGCGACCGTTTTGCCAAATACTTCACATGTTCCCTACTTTAACCTCCCCGTGCACCTCTGTAAAGCAGCATTATTTTTTACTGTTCATTCCTGGGAACACAGGCTCAGAGAAATAAAATAGTTTACTGAGATGACTAAGTAATAAGTGGAAAGGACTAGGGTGAGGCACCTGAGGCACAGGGGCAGCAGACTTGAAGGAGGCAAACTCTCCGGTCTGTGCAAGCACAGGTGGACGCACGTGAACCTGGGGGTGAGTGTCTCAAGTATTTGCACCCTGACCATCCCAGGAATTACGCTTAGTTCTTTCTGAATGCAGAACATGTGTTTCTGACCACTGCACCATAGCTGAAGGCAGACATCCTGGATGGTAACACTAGGGACGGAAGAGGTGTAGGTTGGAATAAGGCAATCCAGTGGTCTTGGAGCTTTTTGCTTATATGTCCCCAAAGGGAATTTTCAAAAGCTATGTGTTCTTTGCATCTGTTTAAGTTGATATCTAAACACTTTCAGCTTAAGTTTACATAGTTGCAATGAATGTAATTTCCACTTTTATTTTATTTGAAATAAACTTGACATGTAATTTTCAATGCATTTAACTGAGCCCAAATTCCACAGTGATAAGAAAGACATGGGCATATGTGAGGGGAAATTTTATATCATCCCTTTTTCCCCCTTAGCCCTTTTGAAATCATATTTCTATTCTATTCTTGATAGAAATTTTATCCTAGTGTTTTCTATGCTTGAAAATGTCAAATGTATTTCTGAAACAAAAGTATGTATGTAAATTGAAATTAATTTTTTATAACATGTTTTTAAGTTTATTTATTTTGAGAGAGAGAGAGAGAGAGAGCATGAGCATGAGCTGGAAAGGGGTAGAGAGAGACGGAGAGAGAGAATCCCAAGCAGGCTCCATATTTCCAGCACAGAGCCCTATGCAGGGCTCAAACTCATGAACCATGAGATCACAATCTGAGCCGAAATCAAGAGTCAGACCCTTAACTGACCGAGCCATCCAGGAGCCCCAGAATTAATTTTTTGACCCCAGAACCCTAAGTGTAAAGACTTTCTTCTGCATTTATGGCAATTGTTATTAGTACGCAATAGGTCCTCAACATCCTTATATTACAAAATAGTTACTAAATATGAAAGTAAGATGCTGTTAGAACTATCTCTTAATGACATAGATGGGCATTTATGAAGTTATTTCATGTGTTCATAGATGATTACTTATGGTAGAAAAAGATAGGGTTCAGTTCCAATTCTCATGACATTTATTATTTGTATAGATGTGTTGAGAAATTTTGTTCACTGAATAAGTAGATGGTAATGGAAAGATTTTTGTTGCAGGAAAGTCACTCGCTTCTCCAAGATATATCCTAACAAAATCATAGAGTGATCTATCATGAAAATGATTTTTTTTTTTTTTGAGAGAGAGAGAGAGAGAGAGAGAGAGAGACAGTGCAGGCATGAACTGGGGAGGGACAGAAGGAGAGGGAGAGAGAAAGAGAATCTCAAGTAGGCTCCAGGCTCAGCGAGGGGCCTGAAGCAGGGCTCAATCTCATGACAGTGAGATCGTGACCTTGGAGAAAATTATGACCTGAGCTGCAATCAGGAGTCAGATGCTTAACCGACTGAGCCACTGAGGTGTCCCTATCGTGAAAATGATTTTTAATGATTTATCAGCTCTTCTTTTAAAAGAATCAGAAGCCACTTGACTTGCAAAAAAAGGATTTGTTAGTTGGCCATCAGAGTCTCCAACGCTACTATTTCAAATTGATTTTATCTTTCTTGCCTCAGAGTGTTAAGCCCACAACTACATTGAGTCCTGATAGATGAGAGATGTGCCTTCGTTCTTTTAGGTGAGAGAAGGGTGCCTGTGAAAGGGGAGATGGGAACAGAGAATCAGAGGACATGTGGACCACAGGCTCTTTCTCAGGTAGTAAGCTTTTAATAAAAAACCCATATGGCTGCTGAGGATCTGGGAACTGATTCCCACAATACTACCTGTGCACATTTTGAGGACCACTGGGAATAGGGCATGATGAACATCAGTTGAAGGATGAAGGCGAGGTGTGTAGGGCATATAAGTAGGGTATAGAAAGGACAGTATCGGGGGAGGAAGGAAGCACCAGTCAAGTGGGAAAATAGGGGGAACTCAAAGGGCACAAAAGAATTCACATTATGGGCGCCTGGGTGACTCAGTTGGTTAAGCGTCGGACTTTGGCTCAGGTTATGATCTCACAGCTTGTGAGTTCGAGCTCCACGTCGGGCTCTGTGCTGACAGCTCAGAGCCTGGAGCCTGCTTTGGATTCTGTGTTTCCCTCTTTCTCTGTTCCTCCCCCTCTCGTGCTCTTGTCTCTGTCTCTCTCTCTCAAAAATAAATAAGCATTAAAAAAAGAAAAAAAGAATTCACATTTTGATGGCAACTGGCCCCACTGTGTCATAAATTGGGCATTGACTGACCCTCACCAGCATGTTTAGAACCTAGTATTTTATGTCTTGTGTGCATTGGACAGGCTGATTTATTCTGGGTTTCAATCAAAAAAGGAATAAAGATTAAAATTAGAATGAGAGGTCTACAAAATAGGTCAAGATTAGAAGATAGAAAGGGTACAATTTGGAAGGAGGAAAAGGACTTAAGATAAAGACCAGGGAGGTTGCTGCTCTGTCCCTGGTTTCTGTTTGCACTGCTTTAGCAGCAGATGTTGCTTTATGCGTCTCAAATTAAATTAAAGTGTCCTTAGAGCCGGAATAATGCAGTTGTTATCTTTCAACCAGAGCCTACGATCTCTCGACACTTTGAAAACTGCTAAGTGTCTTTATTTTGTGCGTAATACACACGGAAATTTCAAGTGTCATTCAGCAACAGGCCATTTCTCTGATCAGTCTATTCATTGGCAAATTGACAGGTCTGTACAAATTCAGGGCAATGTTTGCTATCGAGCTTATTATACATTATTATCAATGTAATTCAAAATAATCTGTGTTAAGATTAGGCTCTTTAGGTGGAAAAGCAATGAAGCTAATTTTTAAAAACCATCTTTGAATAGATAAAAAAATAATAAAATTAAGTTTTGAAATCTTTGCTGTAATTCAAAGTATATGAAAGCCGTTAACTTATTTTGATACTTAACTTTAAAACTGAAGGAAACATCTAAAATTAGTCTTATGTTGTTGAGCACACTGCTTTCAGCTGTGTCCACTGGCGTTGTGAAACTCATCTGCCTGTTTGCAGAAACGCTGCTTTCTCCTAAGCATAGGTGTTTATCTGGTCATCATATCTTCACGAAGGAAAAAGCAAATGTTACATTCACACAATTATAAAAGTATCCTGCGTATAGGATTTCTACTTAAATGAGAAGTCAAAAAAAAGTCCTGAGACAGATCCTTCCCTTATTAAATTCTATAACCTGCTCCTTGCTGCTGCCAGTTATCCAAACTGATAATCCAGCTCTTAATTCATAAAATACAGTAGATGGGGAGAAGGTTTCTATTTTGGCTTTACGTTCATTACTTTAACAACTTTTTTCTTTCTCTCCCCAAATACAACTCATTAGCAAATGCCACCTAAATGGTACTTCCTTTGTGACTTTGCAGCTGTCATTGTTAATGCATTCATCAGCCCCGAAGTGCTCTTGTGTATTTCTGGAAAGCTTTTCATCTGTTTAAGCTTAACAAACGGAACTGTTTAAGCTATGAAAATACAGTAGCATAGTTACTTGTTTTTTGTTTTCTTTTTTTTTTTTTTTTTTTTTTCCCATCTTTAAGTTGCATCTAAATGAAAGGTTCTGGCTAATTGGTTCTAGGAATAGTATGAAAAGCAGTTCTAGAGAATTTCTCCCGGTAATTAAGCGGAATGCACTTCTGGCGCTCTCGCCGACCTCACACAAAAGGCATGCCTTTCCTTGTGGCGGCCTGTGCTTATCTCAACCAGCTTGGTGGTAAAGGGCTAGGGCGGTGAGGGGAGGAGGAAAAAAGATAAATGTGGCACAGAACACGTCGACCCGCGCTCAGGGAGGAAGGAGGTGCTCCAACAGAAAGCGGAGCCAGGGCAGGGCTGTCTTCGTGGCCGTCGTGCGATTCTGATTTATCTTCGAATTTGTGTCTTTTAAGGGAACTCCAGTAGGACAATAGATCATAGCCCGGGAGCCCGGAGCCTCTCACCGCCTCCCGCCTCCGGGAGCCTGAGCGTCCGGAGGCCAGATGTCTGGGGTGGGCGCACCCTCCGCAGGCCGCCCCCTTCCCGCGGGCCCTGGCCTGGGAGCTGGGGGGTGGGCGGGGGGAGGCGGGGCGAGCGCATGCTCCGTGAGTGCGTGGAGCCCCCGCAGGGTCCCTGGGGCCACCGAGGGTTTGCAGTCGCCCTGCGAGTATTCCTGTGCTCTGGGAGTGTGGTATCAAGTAGCAAAAACAAAAAACAAAAAAACACAGCATCGCGAAGGGGCAATAGAGAAACTGTGGGGAAAAGGGAAAAGCCTTTTTGTCTGTAATTTTGTTTTGCTTTTTCCTTTCTTTCTTCCGTAAGGGGCCCGCATTTTCATTTTGCACTGGGCCCTGCAAAGTAGGTGGCTGGCCCTGAGCCAGGGTACTGAGACACCACCAAAGCCGACTGCTCATCGCAAAGCCCAGGGTAAAACAAGCTAACCAACGACCAGAACGCTCTGTCTGCCTTCCGGGAGGCTGGCATCCGCTGGTGAATTCAAAGTTTCCTTGGCCAGAGTCAGAGACAGTGAGGAAATCATCTAGATGTTAAACCAAAACGACAAACTGAGTGAGGATCAGAGCCATGGAGGTGCGGGGATGGAAGACGTGAAGTTCGGTTATGTTGAGCTCGGACTTTGAAGCCAGGTGGTCGGGGTTCAAATTCGTTTCATCAATTAATTATACTGATACTCTAGCCAAGTAATTACTCCGAGCCTCCGGTTCCTCATCTGGGAAATTGTTTCTCTACCGGTCTGATATTTTGCTTTCCCCCATATCTTTAAAATTATTATAAACATGGGTCTTCAACTTAGGAGTCTTTTTGTCTGGTTTTGGTTAAGGTAGGCCTTCCTTCCTTAATTGGTGTCAGGTCTTCTTAGATACACCTGTAGTGGTTGTATGAAAATCTTAAGTTTCAAAAAGCCACTTCCTGAAAAGACCAAAAGAATATGTAAGTGGACAGGGCTCCTGGGTGGCTCAGTCGGTTAACCGTCTGACTTCAGCCCAGGTCACGATCTCCCTGTCTGTGAGTTCGAGCCCCCCGTGGGGCTCTGTGCTGACAGCTCAGAGCCTGGAGCCTGCGTTAGATTCTGTGTCTCCCTCTCTCTCTGCCCCTCCCCTGCTTGTGCTGGCTCGCTCTCTCATTCTGTCTCAAAAATAAATAAACCTTAAAAAAAAAAAAAAAGAATATATAAGTGAAAATAGAAGTCCTTTAGAACTGAGGAAAATGTTTCGACATCTGATATTAGACAAATTTGAATACATAAATACAAATTACAGTCAATAAGAAAGTTTCACAAACTACCTTAGAAAAAGGCAAGACAAGGCAATTTTCAAAAGAATGATTAATGGTAACTAACTAATAAATAGTCAATTATTAATCAAAGAAATAGAAATTTGAAAAGCGATGATATTTTCACTTAGCCTGAGGAATATTTTATCAGTGTTGGCAAAAGTGTGAGGAAATAGACACTCTCATACCCTGCTGGCTGGAAGCCTCTTGGAGGGCAACTTGGCATCAACCTTTGAAAGTATTAAAAAATGACTCTTCGACCTGGCATTTTACTTACAGGAATTTATCCTGAGGAAGTAATTAGACTTGGATATATCTGTTTATAAGAATGATGGTCACTGTTTACAATGGTAAATGGCCTAAATGTTCAATAATAGGAGACTGTTAAATATGTAAATATATATGTACATATATATTTTTTAAATGTTTTATTTATTTTTTCAGAGAGAGTGCAAGTGGGGGAGGGGCACCTGGGTGGCTCAGTCATTAAGTGTCCAACTTCGGCTCAGGTCATGATCTCATGGTTTGTGGGTTTGAGCTCCTCATCGGGCTCTGTGCTGACAGCTCAGAGCCTGGAGCCTGCTTTGGATTCTTTGTCTCCCTTCTCTGCCCTTCCCCCACTCTCTCTCTCTCTCTCTTAAAAATAAATGTAAAACAATTTACAAAAAGATATAAATAATAAATACTATTCTATAATAAATAACATAAAAACATATGAGTATATATATGATGAAATGTTACAAGGATTATTAAATTATTAAATTGTAAATATATATTAAGAAATGGAAAGAATTTTTCATTGTATTTTTAGGTGAAAATAGCATGTGTAGTTTGGAAAAGCAGTACAGCATAGTGGTTTCGTGCATGAATTCAGAAACCAGACTGGTTGGCTTTGACTCATGGCTCTGCCCTTTCCTGGTTCTGCCCCTAAATAAAGCTATGAGTAAATTATTTAATATCTCTGTGGCTTGGTTTCCTCCGCTGTAAAATGAGATACTATTGGCAGCCTATTTCACAGGGTTATTTTGAAAATTAAGTTAGTACATGTACACCACTTAGTATAGTGTCTGGCGTATGATAAGTTCTCATTGTTAACTTATATTTTACCATTTTATTAATTATATATGCATAAAAATGCATGGAGGGATATATATGAAAATGTTCCTAGTTGTTATTTGAATTGGAATTTTGAGTTATTTTTTTTTGCCTTGCTATATATACTTTACTGTATTTTCCAAAAAATTTATAATGAACATGACCTATGATCAGAGGGAATAACGAAGTGATTCCATTTTTTTTTAAGACAGTGCAAGCTTCCTTGTCTCTAAAAAAGACAAAATGAGGTTGCCTGGATATCTACAAAAGTAGGATAGGAAACACCCACCTCCAAGGACTCAGAAAATCTTCTCCTGACACAAGGGATAATAAATGTGTAAAGAAACATTCAACTTCTCTATTAGTTAAAGCAAATATCAGAATTGCAACTAATGTGTTTCAGTTACCTTCTGACATCGTATGATTGTTCCAATGTTGCCTTTCTAATCTCAGTTATACGTCTCTAATGAAGATGAAATGTAAGATAATGCCATTGGTGATGGCACAAGAGAACATGGTATGTTAGGAAGAAGAGCTAACACATCGCATTCATTTAACATCTTGTAAGCACCTTGACAAAGTAGGAGCTATCATTTCCCCTACTTTGCATATGAGGAAACTGAGGCCCAGAAATATTAAGTAACTTGCTAAGTAACATGCTCAGAAAAAGTAGAGGAAGGATTCAAATCCAGTCTGAGCCCAGAGCTATATGATAAAAAAATTCAAAAATAAACAAGTGGGAAAAAAAGAAAGGTAGACCTGGAACATTGGGGAGGGACTATCGAATCAGCTGTTTTAAGTGCTTTCAGGGCAAGAGTTTATCTTAGTTGTCTTAAATTCTCAGAATTTTACTCCACATCTGATGCATAACAGACACTTATAAATGAATGCCTGAATAGTTCATAGGCCTGACACAGAGCAGATATTCTTAGGTTCTTAATAATAGGGACATGGTTGGACACTCAGATTTGTAATTAAAACAAACAAAAAAGCTAAAGACTCTTCTAAAATCAAAGGAAGACACTAACAGAGAATGTAGAATATGGCACATGAAGGGATCACTTCTTCCAGACCCATACTCTCTTCTCTTTGAGACTGCTTAAACTATTTATTAGTGGTTCCTGGGTCTCTAATTAGAGTCCCAAGCATTTCCTTCTGTTTCCCAAAGGGTTGGAGTAATGCCCTGAGGGCTTGTCACCATAGTCCTCTACCCCTTCTAATCAGCCAGATGGCAGCTGCAGGAAGTGGCCACTAACAGCAACAATCCAACAATCGCAGGGTTGTGTTGACAGTGGAGGTCTTCAACTGAATGGGGACTTGAGGAAGCATATGCCCTGTTTCTGAGCCTGGGATGTTAGGATTCGCTTTTGTCAGTTGGGCTTTATATATTAGTTGTGAATATTTGCTGTTTGATTATGCTAATTTATTAGGCTGAAATTGAACACCACTTTCAAAATAATCCTTCTAGATGATAATTTCATGTTAGGAACATTGATAATTTGTCACTACTCTTAGTATTCTAAAAATTTTACTCACTTTATTTTTAACGTTTATTTATTTTGAGAGAGACAGAAAGTGCAAGCTGGGGAGGGGCAGAGAGAGAGAGAGAGAGAGAGAGAGGAGGACAGAGGATCTAAAGTGGGCTCTATGCTGACAGCAGAGACCCTGATGCGGGGCTCAAACTCACAAACTTGTGAGATTATGACCAGAGCCGAGGTCAGATGCTTAACTGACTGAGCCACCCAGGTGCCCCATAAAAATTTTTACTGACTTTATAAGTGGCTCAAGGTGTGGGTATATTTGTGCTTGTATATTTATTTATTATTCTTATGTGGGAAATTGCATAAAAAGAAAACGCACTCAGACTCTTTAGTAGCAATTTGTAAATCTCATAACCCTTAGGGGAAAAGTGACCAGAGAAATGTGACTACCCCCAGAGATTTTCCTGGCCGTTGTAGACCTCAGTGTGGTCTTGGCTTCCCTCAGCAAAGGGGCAACATACTGTTGAGATGTGTTAATAAAGAGCAGAGAGTCTAATGAAAATGCCAGTAGGCTCTTTGGGAAGCTGGCAAATAGAGTATGTTGTGAATGTGGACACAAGCGGAAGAGGTATCCACAGGTCTATTATTAGAATAGGGACAATATCCAGTGTCTTTAATTGCTGAAAGACATACACCTGCCACTTAGTTTCCTCAGTGTCACCAGTGAATTATACCTAATATTAGACAGCAAGAACATTTGTTCATTAGTTGCCTGTTTGTTCATTCATCTGTCTATCCATCATCCATCCATCCATCCATCCACCCATCCATCTATCCATTCATCCATCTATCCATCCATCCAAACAGTTGAACAATTGAATGTGATCATTTAAAACTGTTTCCAACAGGCTTCTTTTGTTACTACAAATATTCCCTCTTGGAAACCATGATGTGACATGATTTATGGTTAAATGGATTCTCTTTTCCTATTAAAACAGCATTATAATTGAGAGCTTGCTTCTGTTCACAATGTCAAAAAATTATAAACAGGACTTAAAATATTTAGCAAAAACACTGATATAATAAGTAAAACCCTACAAACCTCTATAATCTATTATATAGTAGAAGTATATTCCAAGGTGTTGAATCTTAGGGACGGAAGAGACTTCGGTAATCTTTATTGCCAAGAAAACCAAAGTTCAAAGAGAGAAAAGAACTTTCTGGGTGTCACCCACTTAACTCAGCAATGTTAAAAATATGACCTATGGTTCTCAGATCCATGTTCTTTTTCTGATACCATATGCCCTCCCTCAGAAAAATCCCAAGATTTATTTAAGGTTGCTTAAACAAGAGACCACAATATATTGCAAAATATGTATATAACATATAACATGTAAACATATAACATAGTTATATATCATTTATTTCCTGTGTCTAAATTAAATATCTAGCCAAAATAAATATGATCAAAATAATTAATTTATAAATTGTGTGCTTTGTTAAGATCCATTAAAATATGGAAGGAACATTGTGGTAGCCCATTTCTTTTAATAAACTACTCAGGAATATCTGAGTCAATAATTAAGTGAACTCCATCGTCTGTCTGACTAGCGTCCATCGGTTCTCTCTTCCTCCCTCACAGTTGTGGGCCCCTTCCACTCCTCTGCACCCGTAGATTAATAATATACTGGAGGGAGCAAGAAAGGGAGGGAGAGAGGGAGGGATGAACTCTAGGGCTGGTCAGGTCAGGACAGGTCTAAGGAGGAGTGTACCCCTTTGCCTGAGGTGGCTCTGGAAAAGTCATGTAACTCAGGCAAATTGGTCAAGAGTAAAGGCTGTTGGAGGCCCTAGGGGAGCTTCTAGAAGATGCCCTCTCTCTTGAGATTATTTTTGTCAGGACTGAGGTTTGCTGAAGCATCTCATTACCAACCCAATGAACTAACAGTGAAGTGAGCCAATGGTGTTTATTATTTAAGCCCACTGAATATTGTCCCTTGTTTGTAGCTCCAGATGGATGCAAAATGCAGGTGCTTCCCTCTTTCCTCCCTCTCTCCTTCCAGCCAGTATATTGTTATTAATGCTTACTATGCATGTGCACTCTTCTTAGCCTGAAGGATATCACAGCGAAGTTCAGAATCCTTGTCCCCAAAGTGCTTACAAGTGTAGAGCAGCATTTAAACTTTGTTTTCTCATTATCATCCTCTCTAAGGAGCCTTTTGAGATGTATTTTTATAATGCCATTTCATGAAAATTAAAAACTTTTAATGCTTATTTACTTTTGAGAGAGAGAGAGAAAGAGAGAGAGAGAGAGAGAGAGAGAGAGAGAGAGAGAGAGAGAGCATGAGTGGGGAGAGGCAGAGAGAGAAGGAGACACAGGATCCGCAGTAGGCTCCAGGCTGTGAGCTGTCAGCACAGAGCCTGACGTGGGGCTCGAACCCACAAACTGTGTGATCATGAACTGAGCCAAAGTCAGATGCTTGCTTAACTGACTGAGCCACCTGGGCACCCCATTTCATGAAAATTTGATGTTACAGATACACTCTATATCTCTGTGTGTAATATATATATGCCTTATATATTAAAATAGTAAGATTGTTTTTGTTCCCCAAGAAGCAATTGTTGCCTCCTTGGGGTGATATACCTCCATGAAGAATGATTTAGAGGGAGAGATGGAAGAAGGCCATCACAATGAGATATATTACGAGTAGAATGTCTCCAGGATGGGGACACCTACTCATTCACGGAAAGCAGTGACTTTGCAGGTTCTTTTAGAAAATAGCCATTGCAACAGAGAAGAATTCAAAAGAATCACCATGCACTTTCTTTGGTCTTAAATTCATTCTGTTCCATTTGTTTCTTTCCTTTCCCTTCAGATTCTCCTGCAGCGGCAGCTTCTGACATCCCGAGAGGAGAAAGCAGAACAAAAGGGCAGCCAGGGAAGGTGAGCCGGTGCAGGCCAGGAGGCTTCGGGTCGGGAGCCTCAGTTTTGGTGGCAAGTCATCTTACTTTCTGTCATGTCTCTGAAAGGTCTTTCCTGTCTTTCTCTTGGTTTTCTCCGCTACTATCTTCATAAGCCTGCAGTGCCTCTGGCCTGGGCAATCATCTTTCTATTTTTTTATTTATTTAGGACCAACTGAATTTCAAGTACTTCCTATTACAGTCTCAATCCACACAATAACTCTGCCAGTTACATATTAATGCCTCATTTTATAGACAAGGAAACTAAGGCTCAAGGGTTTTAGTGACTTGCCCAAAGCTAGACATTGGTAGGAAGAAATAGAGCTGATACCTAAACCCAACTGGGCAACCTATGCTCCTGCTCCTTCTACTGGAGCAAAAATACTGTATATTTTTGCAATACACAGTAAAACCTTGGATTGTAACTTGTTCTATGAGTGTTCTGCAGGATGAACAAACATTCCTAATAAATTTTAACTTGATAAATGAGTGCTATCTTGCAATCCCAGTAGTACGTGGCACTGAACGTCACATGATCACAACAGAGCCAATGGTTTTTGAAATTCGCTTTGATAGACAAGTGCTTTGGATTACAAGCATGCTTCTGGAATGAAATACGCTGGCAAACCAAGGTTTTACTCTATTTTAATGCATTTAAAAAGTATGCATGTGATAAATGAATACTTTCTTTTTGCAAAAAAAAAAAAATATATTACAGGTTAATATTCCCATTAATCACTCTTCTCTATTCCTATTCTCCCCGCCCCTATGCCCCAAAGGTAACCACAGTCACAGTTTGCATGGATCGTTCCAGTTCTTACTCTAGGTATTTCATATGGCTGTTTGTGCCCCACCACACTGGAGGGACCAATAAAGTGCTCTCAGACATGGGACCCACTGCATGGGTCACCTCCTGTGACGCACACCAGCTCCTCATGTGGCTGAGGAGCTCTGCTTGGTAACTGGTTGGTTTGCAAATCCTTCTCATTAAACTACAAGTTTATAATGTGCAGGAGGTTCTAGCCTCTACTCCAGACCAGGCAGTGAATTTTCGGTGTGTTCCATTTGGTTTGTGTTTCCATCTCTCCCCTCTTTACATGATTTCTCCTCATCACCTTTAACCAGAACACTTGGGTCCATTTCTCTAAGATAGCTATAGTTCTCTTTGTAGAAGATACTTCAGTAAATATCACTTTGTGCTGTAAAATAAGCTTACTATAGCACTTTTGTACTACTGATTAATTTACTACCTTCTTTTTTTGCACCTTGTTTTCAGTTAGTAGAACTTGTGAGCTAGCAATGGGGAAAATAAGTTATTCTGAGGTTGCCAAACTTCCTGAAATCAGCCCTGGGGATTATCACTAGACTAGATATACACGTTCACCCCTGCTCCCTGTATTCTGAGTCTCCAGCCCCTTCATGGTCCTGAAGTAGGACGTTCAAGAAGGAAAGGGACACATTTATAAGGGGAGAGGCTGGCATTGCTGACCCTCATGGAGATAAGCACTTGGGGCTTGGAATCTGGACAGCCCAACCTGGGAATATGTGGCTGTGTGCCCCAGAGTCCCCATCCAGCGTGCAGATATTTAGGTAGAGTTCCCATGCAGACCCTACGTGACATGGATTCCATGGCCGTAATGCTAAGGTAGGGGGGTGGCTCATCTTGGCCGCACAGATGGAAGTCAGACCCCAGGGTCTTCCTTGTCGCACTTAGCAGACTATGGGCAAAGACATTTGCTCTACATTAGCAAATGTAGATGAGACACCTGACCAGGGGGTTAAACTAACTTGAGGAATGTGGAGAATAATGGAAAAAAACTGCTACTGCTTACCCCTCCTTCAGGTAGGGGCAGGGAGATGAGAGCAAGCAAGCCACTGTGGTCTGAAATTGCCCAACACTCTGGGAGTCAGAGGTGGGCAGTCACAGATGCGCCGCCCTCTACCACAGGGGTAGACACCACACTTTGGGGGCTTGTCAGAGCACATCTGGTTCCTGAGGAAGGAGGGCCGAGAGGAAGGTGAGTGGTCTGAGAGATGAGAAGAATAGAGTATCTGGGGGTGCCTGGGTGGCTCAGTCGGTTAAGCGACTGACTTCGGCTCAGGTCATGGTCTCGCAGTTTGTGAGTTCGAACCCCACGTCGGGCTCTGTGCTGACAGCTTGGAGCCTAGAGCCTGCTTCAGATTCTGTGTCTCCCTCTCTCTTCTGCCCCTTCCCTGCTCACACTCTGTCTCTTTCTCAAAAAGGGAAGAAGAAGAAGAAGAAGAAGAAGAAGAAGAAGAAGAAGAAGGGAGTATCTGGATGCAGCTTTGGTCAAGTGTGCTATCTCCATTAATTTTCTCTGTCTCAGGGCTGCTCGTAGTAAAACCAGCCAGTATATATTTTATTCAGTGATTGATCACGAAGTCCAGTTTATAGACAGAGATGTGCTATAAATAGCTGCTGCCACAAGGTGGCAGCAACATCTTCTCGGCTGTGTTCACTAGCCTAGTGGGTGCTTTTTCTTTAACTGCGAAGAAATGGTTTTCTCCCAGCTTGTACTTCTAGAGACAAGTTGCTCTTTGAGAAGCTTAGAAGCTTCACAATACTTATTGCAGGAGTTTTCTTAAAGTTTCTCTTTTCTTAAATCAATGTCTGGGAAAATGTGAGGCTATGCATTAGTGGGTAGCTTTTCTCTTTTCCTAATGGCAAATATTTTAAATCTAACTCCTTGTGTCTGTGAAGCCAGTGGTTTTGCAACGGGAATAGGGGACAAGGGAAGGTGACCAGATATTCTAATTGAGACAGACAGCCTTGGTTCTGGCAGTGAGCTGGTGACTCTGGAAAAAGTCCCAGGCAGGCTCTGCTCTGCCCCTTATCTGAACCGAGTTGATGAGCTGGCCCCCTTCCAGAGGAGGGTGACCAGAGCAGAGAGGGATCTGGAAACCAGGCACGATGGGGACATGTGGAAGAGAAGGGGCATGTTTGCCACGGAAAAGATGATGTGAACATTGCCGTCAAATATTTGAAGGGCTGTCATGGAAAAGAGGTGGTTGGAATCAGACTGGTTAAATGCTGGCTATGGAAGTGACCTTCAAAATCCCATCAGACACACACTTCTATTTCCAAAAGGGGGAAATAAGGTTGAGAGGGTGACACTTGTCCAGTGTCACACAATCAGCTGGTAACAGACCAGCTAGGACTACAATCCAGATCCTTGACGACACCCACATATGGTCACCAACCATGTTGGAACTGTACCTGGTTGGGAAAGGCCTCTGTTTAGTGTTGAAATAGAAACTGGACATCCATAGAGAGAGTTCCTGAATCACTCAGAGAGCTGGCCACAGCCCAGTCACCAGAAAACTGTTTTCGATATAGAAAACTTCTAATATTTTCTACTTCTGTGTGGTCGCCATAGGATTCTCAATAACTGGCAGGTAACTCAGGGTAACGGAAAGTTTGTGTGTGGTTGGACAAGGTGGAGGGGGTGGCCCGACAGGAGGCTAGCAAGATCTCTCGCCCAGGGTTCCCGGGCGTCTGTCCTTGCCGAGTCCCTAGCCTCTGTCTTGGGGGAAAGAGGGCAGCAGAAAGGGGCACTGCAGCCTTCTCTAGACAGCACCCAGGCCCTTGGGGAGGGAACTTGTGATGTGAACTTGGAGCTCCCGTAGTCAACTTCACAAACTCCACTCTTGTCTCTACCCCTGAAAAATCCTTCGTAAGCAATATATGATATACATGTTTTATCATCTTTCCATTTATTGGTTTATTGTCTTTGTTGAGGTGTCTGGATGACCTACTAATGTGGTTTCATCACACCTGGTGTGGCTTTATCACCTGGATGATGAAGAAATGGGTGCAGGCTATTTCCTAGATACAAAACACACAATAATTAAGCGCCTAATGACTGTTTTCTTGGCATGGAGAGGAGTGGCAGCAGCACACTAAGAAAAATCAGGTCCTTCCACCGCATTTAGCCAGAGAATGAACTGGCCGTGCCGGAAGAAATCAGGCGACCATGCTTCCCAAATGTGTCACACATTAGGGGGACCGAAATGACTTTTGGTGGGAAGAACATTTTAAAGGGAGTTGTGTATATATCTTTAAGTGTGTTAGAAATGTACAATTAGTATGTTAAATTTGTTTGCTTAGGATGAGGCTAAAGAAATTGCTGAAGTTGGGGCGCCTGGGTGGCGCAGTCGGTTAAGCGTCCGACTTCAGCCAGGTCACGATCTCGCGGTCCGTGAGTTCGAGCCCCGCGTCAGGCTCTGGGCTGATGGCTCGGAGCCTGGAGCCTGTTTCCGATTCTGTGTCTCCCTCTCTCTCTGCCCCTCCCCCGTTCATGCTCTGTCTCTCTCTGTCTCAAAAATAAATAAAAAACGTTGAAAAAAAAAAATTTAAAAAAAAAAAATAAAAAAAAAAAAAAAAAGAAATTGCTGAAGTTAAAAAGGTAAGTAGATTAGCAAAATAACGGCTATTAGGAAGTGCTGTGTGCCAAGTCACATACCGAGTGTTTCCAACGTGGCGCTTCATTTATTCCTTTCCAGCCACTGTAGGAGTTGGATTCCATCTTACATGGAACCAACCTAAAGCGGAGAAAATTTTCTTAACTTGTTCCAATTCAAACAGTTGGAAGGGGCAGACCTGTCTGAATCCAAAAAACCCCGGATCTGCCTGAATTTGGAATATGGATTCCTCACCCCATGAGGTAGGACTCTATAGAATGTAATCGCCACCCCACCCTCAACAGAGGGGCTTTGTTTTTGCTGTAACCCAGCACAGAGTAGGGCCTCAATAAGTTTTCGTTGAATGGATGAAGGAATGAAGGAATGAATAACATACAGTAGATGCTGATTCTGGCAAACCTCCTCAATTGGTACGGGTATGCCTGATGCTTAGGAAACCCTGACCTAGTTTAATGGTTTTAAAGTGTGTCCTCAGGAACTACCCTGGGGTTCAAGCCACAGAAGAATTGCCGTGGGGGGTGCTGTGAGGGTAGGGGAAGGCCAGGAGGCTGGCTTCCATCCGTTCTCCCAACTCCCTCCAGGGCAGCTCCCTTTTATCTATTATGGCCCCCCTTCCTACTTCAATTTTTTAATAAGTCTTTACTGCTACCACAATTAAAACAAACAAAAGAAACAAGAAAGCAAAAAACAAAACAAAACGCAAAACCTCCCAGGGACCTAGAGCAATAACATCACCAAACTGATGAAGAAACCAGGGTGCGGGTGGAGGGGTTGCCTGGGGGCTCAGTCAGTTAAGCCTACGACTTTGGCTCAGGTCCTGGTACTGAGCCCGGTGTTGGGCTCTGTGCTGACAGCTCAAAGCCGGGAGCCTGCTTCAGATTCTGTGTCTCCCTCTCTCTCTCTCTCTGCCCCTTCCCCACTTATGCTCTGTCTCTCTCAAAAATAAATAAATAAACATTAAAAAACAAAACAAAACAAAACAAAACAAAACAGGGGCCCAGAGAAGTAAAAGATTAGAAGGAAGTTAGAACTTGAATCCTATCTTTCTGACCCTTTGCCCAGTGCTTATTTCATAACACTTAGAAAATTATGTTTGAAGCACATTGGAAAACACCGCTGTAATTGTGATGCTATTTCTTGTATGTAGAGAAATAGCTGTAGGGATCAACCCTGGCCTACATAAAGATGCATTTTAAATGCTGGGTGTTTCTCTTTACAAAAATGTCTTAGGCGAGGCCAGTTCTCATAATTTATTCCTGCATAAAGCACAGCTAATTTGGAAGTACAAATTTAGGAGGAGTAGATGGAATTAACCCATCTTATTCAAAAAAAGTTTTAGGACACGATGTAATAAAATATATTGCTCAAACGAATGTAATTTAATAAATCATCATTCAAACCTTGAGCATAGATAAAAGATAACATTATTCTACAAGCCATGGTAAGTGCAAGATGAACTATAGATAAAAAGAGGCAAGTTCAGTGGTTGGGGGGAGGGTGGCCAGAAATTATTTCTAACTGGGGTGGCTTCAAGGTTTCAAGGTATCAGCAACACTTGAGGGGGCCTTGAAGGATTGTTGGGGTCCATCCATTCAAGATATGGTGGGGAAGACTTTGGGTGAGGTGAGTAAAGATTTTGGGAAAACATTTATGATTGGAGCTGGGGCACTAGGCTGGTGGGTGGGGAATGTGTCCTCGGGGCAGAATGTCTGTTACGTCATTTACTTGAAGTGAATGATGGGAAAGAATTTGTAAACATTTTTAATAATGTGGGAATCAAAGACAAGCATTATCAACAATAATAACATTATTTTTTTGAAAATACAGTTTCCTTCAACTACATGCAATAGAAGATTTTTATTATTCTTTAAGATCTATAATTGTTTTTAAAACACACATTTGTCTAGTTTTCTGGAATAAATGTAAATTGTGAAATGCAAATCATTTTTAAAAAGCTAAATTGTGTTTTAAATGAATGAGATTTTATGATTTAATGTGATCATATTGGAAATTTTTGTTAAGTAATAAGTCACTATATGTGTGGGAATTACTATGTGTTTTGGAGGAAACAGGACTTGACATATTTTTTCTAAAAATAAAACTTTGTGAAGAACAACTTGGGGGGGGGTTACTAAGAAAATTCAGAAAAGGTAAGTAATGAGGGAAAAGTATTAAATATTAAAATAAATGTAAAAATCTTAATAAATAGCATTATACTGGTGTAATATTAGATATAAATCAGTGGAACCAAGAAGCAAGGACTTTATATATAATGAAGAGGGTGTATTAGTTTTCTAGGGCTGCTGTACCCCAGTACCATCAACTGGATGGCTTAAAACAACAGAAATTTATTCTCTCCCAGTTCTGGAGGCTAGAAGTCTGAAATTGAGATGTCAGGAGGGCACTCCCCCCTGTGAAGATTCTGGGGAAGAATCCGGCCTTGCCCTCTTCCTAGGTTCTCATGGTTGCCAGCCACCCTTGGTGATCTGTGGCTTGTGGTGGCATGACCTCAATCTCTGCCACCAGGTTTATGTGGCCATCTTCTCCCTTTGTTTCTCAGTCTTCAGGTGGCGTTCTGTCTGCATCTGTTTCTTTTCTTCTTCTAATAAGCACACAAGTCATATTGGAAAAGGGCCCACCCCAGCATAATCTCATCTTAACTAATTACATCTGCAATGATGTAATTAGTTCATTATGAGGTCCTGGGTATTAGGGCTTCAACATATCTTTCTGGCGGACACCTTTCAATCCATAACATATGTCATCATAAAATAGTAGGGAAAGAAATAATTGCTCAATAAATGACAATGAACTCTTCGGGGGGGAAAAAAATAAACTTAGATGGATACTTTATACTTTAGCCCCAGATAACTTAAAATGGATTCAAATTATACATAAAATAAGAACAAATAAAAGAAAAACAGAAGAAAAATGTAGGTGCATTTTTATTGTATCATAGAGTCAAAGACTATAAAAGCAGTCATCAATGTTTGTAAACATCTAAATCTGTCAAAAAAATTGAAAAAATTAAAATATCAAAATAAATTATAAACCAGGGAAAACATTTACCGTAAGTATGACAAACGAACTCAATAAGAAAACAATATTAAAGCATCAATAGAAAAAAATAGGACAAAATTATGAACAGTTAACATTTCCAATCAGACTTTAAAAAAAAATTTTTTTTTAACGTTTATTCATTTTTGAGACACAGAGAGACAGAGCATGAATGGGGGAAGGTCAGAGAGAGAGGGAGACACAGAATCTGAAACAGGCTCCAGGCTCTGAGCTGTCAGCCCAGAGTCCGACGCGGGGCTCGAACTCACGGACCACGAGATCGTGACCTGAGCCGAAGTCTGACGCCCAACCAACTGAGCCACCCAGGTGCCCCTCCAATCAGACTTTTGTCTTCAACTGTCCATTGAGACTGCTCCTGTTGGGGCGCCTGGGTTGGCTCAGTTGGTTAAGCAAGCATCTGACTCTTCATCTAGGCTTAGGTCATGATCTCACAGTTTGTGGGATCGAGCCCTGAACTGGGCTCTGCACTGACGGCACAAAGACTGCTTGGGATTTTCTCTCACCCTTTCTCTGCCCCTCCCCCACTCTCTCTCTTTCCCAAAATAAATAAATAAACTTAAAAAAAAAAAAAAAACGCTCTTGTCAAAGTGACCAGTGCCCTTCATCTGGCTAAATCAGTCCTCAGCTCTCACCTCATTTGATCTATCTGTAGCATTTGATGTTGATCCCATGTTCTTCGAAATGTTCTCTTCCCTTGGTTCTGGAACTCTGTCCCTTCTTGGTTTGTACCCTGGCCACCCACTATCCCTCATCCTTCTCAAGTCTGCCCTATTTCTCTCCAAGGTGCCGTCTTCCACACCGTTTGCTCTGGCGCCAAACCTGAGGGGTCATTGTTGGCTTCTCTACTTTCTGAGCAACCACATCCAGTCTGTGGGCGAGTTGTCTGTCTTCAAAATATATCCTGAGTCCCATCTCTTCTCCATACTTGTACCACCATTATCCCAGGTCAGGCTTCCATCTTCTCTCCTGGGCTGCTCTAACAGCCTCCTGTCTTGTCTTCTTGCTTTGTCTTGTTCCCTGTAGGTAAGTCTTCACAGAGCGGCCAGAGGTTGTTTCTCTGCAATAGGAAATACAAACACAGGGTAAAATATTTTTTTTTTTTAATTTTTTTTTTTCAACGTTTTTAATTTATTTTTGGGACAGAGAGAGACAGAGCATGAACGGGGGAGGGGCAGAGAGAGAGGGAGACACAGAATCGGAAACAGGCTCCAGGCTCCGAGCCATCAGCCCAGAGCCTGACGCGGGGCTCGAACTCACGGACCGCGAGATCGTGACCTGGCTGAAGTCGGACGCTTAACCGACTGCGCCACCCAGGCGCCCAAAATATTTTTTAATTAAAAATAAATTAAAGCTTTCAATTTAAAAATTATCCGAAGAGAATTAATAATGTGAAAACCAAGTCGAACCCTCTCCTGTCCCCCATCCCATCCAGTTCCTTTCCCCAGAGGCAGCCAGTTTCTTGCATTTCTTTCCAGAGTTATCCTGTGAACTCACCACCATATTTATTTCTTTTCATAGATCGCAGAGTACTGAGTACAATGTTCTGCATCTTGCTTTTTTAGAATGACCTGCCGAAAATCTAAGTCAGATCAGATTATTCTAAAGCTTAAAACTGTCTAATGGCTTCCTGTTACACTTACAACAAAATTCACATGGTCTACAAGGCCCCACATGCCTTGTCCCTGCTCCACTCTGTCTCTTACCCTCACCGACTTTACACTAGCCCATTGGCCATCCTGGTGCTCTTCAACCAGAACAGGCTGGATCTCTCCTCTGGGCCTCTATCCTCTATGTTTGGAATGCTCTCTCCCCATTTTCCTCTCCTTCATTTCATGGAGGTTTCTGCTGGGATGTGACCTTCACAGAGAGGTTCTCCCTGATCCCTTATTCAAAATAGGCATCCTTACCTCTACCCCTTAGCACTGTTCTTCCTTGCCTTGCTGTCTTTTTCCTCACAGCTTTTCTTCTTCTTTGTTGAGATTATGTTAACTCAGTTATTATGTTTCCCTACCTTGAATGAAAGCTCCATAAGGAAGGTACTTTGCTCACTACTGTATGTCCAGAGCTGACAGCTGTCCTTGCTGTGTGCTGGCATTTGATTAATATTAACTAAAATGAATAATGAAAACAAGATATTTTCACATATGCTATTGGCAGAACTTAAAGTTAAAAAAAATGCTAACAGTACTGATAGGGACTGCTGGTAGGATTCTAGATTGGCATCATTTTTACCCTGAAAATAATTAGAAAATATGTGGTAAGAACATTAATAATTATGCATCCTTTGGGCACATGTCTAGTAATCTATCACAAAGAAACATTTTGAGCAAGATGGGAGGAAATTGTTGTACAGAAGGACGATCATTACTCACCAGGGATTAATGAAATAAATTACTATAAATACATAAAATTTGGTATTATGTAATTTATTAAACTCTTAAATGTAAAATGTGTATAATGACATGGGGAAATTGAACTCTATAATACTAGGGAAAAATACATATGATATATAAAAAGTTTGGAATCCGTGTAATTTTTTTTAAAGTTTATTCTATCCATTTTGAGAGAGAGAGAGAGAGAGAGAGAGAATCCCAAGCAGCCTCTGCACTGGCAGCACAGGTTGATGAAGGGCTCCAACACATGAACCTTGAGATCATGATCTCAGTTGCAACCAAGAGTCAGACACTTAAGCGAGTGAGCTGATGCCCCAGTGTAAACATTTATTAATAGGAGACTGATGAGGTAATATGCAATGTTGAAGCAATGGAACATTATATAGCTTTATATCCTTGGTTTTTTTTTGTTTTTTTTTTTAACGTTCATTCATTTTTGAGAGCAAGGGTGGGACAGAGGATCCGAAGAAGGCTCTGAGCTGAGAGCAGCTATCCCGGTGTGGGGCTTGAACTCATGAACTGTGAGATCATGACTTGAGCCGAAGTCGGATGCTCAACCGACTGAGCCACCCAGGTGCCCTTTATGTAGCTTTTAAAAAGGATCTTTCTCTAGTGATATTGTGGGACTATATTTATAGCAATCAAATAAAACAGGGTGCAAAGCAGTGTGGATAAGAGGCTCTAATTTATACTAAAATTATATACACATATTTATATATGTATTACTTTCTGAAAGAATTTCAAAATAAATTCCTTATTTTTATTTTAAAAATAAATGTAAGATAAACTGGCAACTAGTTGCCTCTGGTGAATGCACCTGGGTATCTGGAGTCTTTTATTTTTGGTATGGCCTTTTGAATTTAATGCCACATGTATGTTTTACCTATCCAAAAACATATTTAAATGTAAAATCTGTATATACAATAGGATAACAATAAAAAGCATGTCTAAATATATGAATAAAAAGACACAAGGATAAATAATCTCAAAATGTTAGCAGGGATTTTCCCTTGATGCTGGATTTACTGTTGATGTTTATTTTCTTCTTGTAGTTTCTGTATTTACCCAATACACATGGATTGTTTTTATAGATAACAATATGTTGTTAAAAACCTACTCATTTCGGGGCGCCTGGGTGGCGCAGTCGGTTAAGCGTCCGACTTCAGCCAGGTCACGATCTCGCGGTCCGTGAGTTCGAGCCCCGCGTCAGGCTCTGGGCTGACGGCTCGGAGCCTGGAGCCTGTTTCCGATTCTGCGTCTCCCTCTCTCTCTGCCCCTCCCCCGTTCATGCTCTGTCTCTCTCTGTCCCAAAAATAAATAAAAAACGTTGAAAAAAAAACAAAACAAAAAAAAAAACCTACTCATTTCAATTTTTTTTTTTGCAACTATAAATTGTTAAAACTGGATTGGCTTTATGTAGACTTATGCTCCTAGTATGCTAAATTAGTTTTCTAAACTGATGTAACGTAAGTCCAAAAATGCACAAAGTTAGATCAAGAGACTGTTTATATTGTTGGAGATATATGAACACAATCTCTTTTTTGTCTTATTGCATATCGCAACTTTCTGAATTTCCTCTTCACAACGAATAACACATCCAGCGTTAGTTTTGACGTCTTCAGTGGGATCTCTACGTGGCTCAGCTCCCCAAGGAGAGATCCCCTTTGAGAATCTTCAGATCATGGGAACGAGGGTCAAAAGTGTGTAGACAGAGACGCCAGGCCTTTAGAGAACTTCCGCCGACTTGGGGTGCCTTTTCACGTGTTCCGCAGTGTTCTTCTCTTCCTGCCTTTACTCAAACCCCATTTCTTGTCTTTCCAGTGCATCTGGCTGGAGTGTAAAAGCACCGAGGCTAATCACCTAACCACAGGTGTGGATCACTGATAGGATCTTAAATGAGGGCTCAGGAATTTGGCTGCGTGGAGCTGTGCCCGTGTTGGTTCTGGAGAGGGTGGGGAGAGATTTTTTTCTTTTTGAGGTGAAAGCAATTTCCGGTAATCTTCATTGCCGTTGTACTTAATTTTACTCCTCAGAAAAGGTAAGTAACTTTTTGAACCAAGTCACCCCAGTTCACAGTGCCCGCGCCTGGGAAGTGACCAGGGGGAGCGAAGTAGGCATGTCGATTACAGAGCAGCCGGTGTAGAGTAAGATAGACTCCGGGCTTCCAGGCTCTTCCGGTTCGCAGTCTCTGATTTGTGACTCGGTTGGAGCAGATCTTAATTTTACCTGCAGATGGTCTACTTAATATCTGTCCCATGAGTCTCAAAGTTTTTGCCTTGATGGAATCTGATTAATATAGTCAAATGGCCATCGCTAGGCCAGTTGAGCCTGGTTTAAATTGTTAAATGTAAACTGATAAACAGGGGCTCATTTTTCCCAACTGGCCCTACTGCTATGGCAAGAGAAGGGGAACTGCCAGATTCCAAGCCTGTGCTCTGAAATCAAGTAAGTATTCTGAGGTAGAGAAACTGAGCGGGGGGGGGGCACAGGCGCAAGCCAGTTGTACCCCAGAATGGTGGAGTATGTGGACACGTCAAGTTGTCTTAATTTCTCTAAAGAGACAGGGCTCTCTGGGAGGCCGAAAACAAAAATGTCAGGGGAAGTGCTGAGTCAACATATATTGGCCATCTCTGTTTGGAAGTGGGTATTTTAAGCCAGTCCCCTTCTCATTCCAGTACGTCACAGCTCACGTTGCCTCATCAGTTGTTCTGGGCACGTGACCGGGTTGATTGGCCAGCTTCTAGACTACAAGAAATTGTGCATTCACCTCTGGCATTTGTCCCTCTGGAAAATGAGTGAACTGCACAAAACTATGTAAAAATCCTCCCTAAAATCCCCAGAGGAGATGATTTTCTCCTAGACTAGACAACATAGCCATGGACACCCTCTTCTTGTGTTGTCTGCCTGATTAGTTAACCTGGGCATGAAATTCTGGAGTTTCTCTCTCACTTTCTTTATTCCCTCTCTCAGCCTCTCATTTTGCTTTTCTCCTTTTCTCGTCCTTCTTCCTCAGAATCTAAACAAACTACTCAACTTGCCTCTTGAGCCTCCATTTAGGATATGTCTCAACTGAAGCATGGTCTTGGGGCGCTAACCCTCAATTCCAAGCAGTTTATCAAAATATTTCAGTATTTTCAAATAAAAATAAAGCACTTCTGCAGAGGAATCCTAGTGAGTGAAAGTTTCTCTAGATCATTCCATGTACTTTATAACTGTTAGTGATGCTATGGAGCTTGCAAAGTATAATGTTAAAAACAAAACAATTATTTCACTGAAAAAAAAAACCCCACCATTTATGGTGCAATCATTATGTGTTGAGCACTCTCCAAGTGATTTCCTTGCCCTATCTTACTTACTTTTCTGGCAACCCTATAAATAAATGTTTTACTCCTTATTTTGAAGAAAATGAGTCACAAAGAAGTTAAACAGTCTTGGAAATCATACAGTTGGTGATGGGGCTGGGGTTTGAACTTAGTAGTTTGGTTTTTACTACATACATCTAAGGAAGCATGAAGGAAATTGAGTTTTGAACTAGATGTTGATGGAGAAGCAGAAGAGAGTATTAGATAAGTAAAAGACATTTGGGAATAGGTACTCAGATACTGTTTTATTAATTTATTAATAATTCTCTGTTTTAGAATTGCTTTTTATTTAGTGTGTGTTAGTTTAGGCTCAAAACAGTTCTTGACTTCAGGTTTGAGTTTTTGTCTTCCAACCAATTCAGAACCCGAGGAGGACATTGGGGTGGGCAAGGGGGGTGGTTAGGGGTGGCTCCTATACACTGTCTAACCCATCTTTCAGCTCCTAAATGAGGGATGGCCCTTCAGTCTTGGCCCTTAGACCAAGGACCCACATTACCCTCTTGGATACTTTCTATTTAGACACTCTCAACTCTCCCTGCACCCTCTGCCTCCTCCCTGTCATGCCTTCTAGCCCCTCTGACCTCTGCTGCCTCTAGAAAAGAAGACCACTCCCTCACTTGTTCTGGTGGGGGGTGAGCTGGAAATAACCTTGGGTATTGTATGTGTAGCATCTGGAAGACAATCAAATCACATACACTCCTAGTGGATTTTCTGTGCAGTTCTGACGTCTTCCCTCTAGAACTGCACACCCCAATGTCCTCTATGTTTTGACTTCTCTAAGTGCCGAGCCCAGGAGGGTGCAGGGTGGCGAGAGCCAGGGAGTAGAAACCATTTTTCTGCTATAAGCCACTCATTTTACATCTCTGTTCTCCTGGATATCAGCAATGGGTGCACATTAATATAAAATCTATTTTTTGGCAAGTGGGAGAATAGTGACTATTGCTTGGAAGGGATCACATAATTTTATATATATTTCTTGTTTAAAACAACACATCTATAGAATTATTATTACTACCATCACACCATTTTTTTAAAATATAAGAAGGGTTTCAAATCTATTATTTTACTTATTTATTATTTTCCTTACATGAATCCTCATAACAATATTTTAGAAGGTAAATTAGACATGAATATCCTTTGTGAATCACAAGTTTGTATATTGTCCTCTTTGCTACTTAACATTTTCTGACCCGTGATTGCTATTTTAAAGAAGGCTATCTTACTGTATCTGGCTAGTTTTTCTAACCTGTTTTCCAAGGATTAACCTCTGTCCTATTCTTTTTTATTTCTTGGATTGATGGGATAGAAAAATATTAAATAATAGTTTTACATCTGACATTTTTTTATTGGTACTTATTTTACTTTTTAAAAATATTTCATTTTTAAATTTAATTTTATTGGGGCACCTGGGTGGCTCAGTCGGTTAAGCATCCGACTTCGGCTCAGGTCACGATCTCGCGGTCCGTGAGTTCGAGCCCCGCGTCAGGCTCTGGGTTGGTGGCTCAGAGCCTGGAGCCTGCTTCTGATTCTGTGTCTCCCTCTCTCTCTGCCCCTCCCCCGTTCATGCTCTGTCTCTCTCTGTCTCAAAAATAAATAAACGTTAAAAAAAAATTTAAAAAAAAAAAAATAAATTTAATTTTATTGTTTTTGGTATTGATTTTAAAGACAATGGCTCCAATATTTCCCCATTTTTTCTATTTCCAAATTTTATTTTCCTTTTGCATTTTTGTGAATGCTTACCTTTTTCCCTCTTTTTGATAGCAAAATTATTATATGTTATAAAAGTTTTGGAGAATATAAAAAGGTATAAAGACAAAAATACAAATCACAGCTAAAAAAAAAAAATTCCACCTAGAAGTAAGCCTATAAACAATTTTGTGTATATTCTTTTCTATCTTCTCATGTTATCTCTATTTTTATAGCATCATAAATTGTTAAAATTCCCAATTGTTATACATTTTTAATGTTTATAGTTTTCCTGTACTTTAAATGGTGTAATGTTAAGCATCTACTTACATAAATATTGAGTACATCTGAAATTTCTACTAAAATTACCTAATCAGTTTTAAGGCTTTTGATGAATAATTCCAGAAGGTTATCCAGAAAGTTTTACCAATATATGCTTCCAAAAACATTGCATGAGATTGTATATTTTACCAACCCCTAAACAACCTTAGGTGTAAACACTATTTCAATCTTTGCCTACTTGATGAGTAAAAATAGTACTCTAGCACTGTTTTATTTTGTATTTTAATCTTTCACGAGGCTGAGTATTTTGTGTGTATGAATTACCTTTTCACATTCTTTGTTCATTTCTTCTTACGGAGCAGCTAATTAAAAATAATTCTTATAAGATCTCTTTCTATTCTAAAGATATTAACCTCTTTTCTATTACATATTATTATTGGTTTGTCACTTGCTTGTTTTTGTTTGTTTGTTTCTTTTTGAGAGAAAGAGAGTGCAAGTGAGAGAGGGGCAGAGGGAGAAAGAAAGAGAATCTCAAGCAGGCCTTACACTCAGCACAGAGCCTGATGTGAGGCTTAATCTCACGACTGTAAGATTGTGACCTGAGCTGAAATCAAGAGTCAAACGCTTAACTGACTGAACTCGCCAGGCACCCCTCATTTGCCTTTTTAATGATATTTTAACAATTTTTTTAAGTTTAAATATTATGGATGGTTATCAAATTTTACCAAATCTCTATTGATACCTATTGATAATTTTCCTATTTTAAAATATATAGATGTGATATATTGCAGTAATAAAGATAAACCATATGGACTACACTTGTGTTCCATAAACTCTACTTAAGCATTATATAATTTCTTTGAATTTTACAGTACTTTTCAGGAGAATAAATCATGTCATGTTATTAGAGATACCAATTGTTTTCTTTCTTTCTTCCTTTCTTTTTTCCTTCCTTCCTTCCTTCCTTCCTTCCTTCCTTCCTTCCTTCCTTCCTTCCTTCCTTCCTTTCTTCTTCTTCTTTCTTTCTTTCTTCTCTCTCTCTCTTTCTTCTTTCTTTCTTTCTTTCTTTCTTTCTTTCTTTCTTTCTTTCTTTCTCTCTCTCTCTCTCTCTTTCTTCTTTCTTTCTCTCTCTCTCTCTCTTTCTTCTTTCTTTCTCTCTCTCTCTCTCTCTCTTTCCTCCACATCCAGAATGGAGCCCAATGCAGGGCTGGAATTCACAACCCTGAGATTAAGACCTGGGCTGAGATCAAGAGTCAGATGCTTAACTGACTGAGCCACCCAGGTGTCCTGATTCCAACTGTTTTCTGCCTTGGGATTCTTCTGTAGCTGAACAACCAACCCGGCCTCCCCACTTTCAAGCATCAGGTGACTGCACTAGAATTGGACACCCGGTCAGAGGTCCCTCAGTACACTCCCAAATGGCCAGGCTGTCACGACTGTGAGTAGGGCCAATTAGATTTTCCTGTCGGGGACTTGGGACACTGAGTCAGTCAGTGGTGGGTATGTGATCTGAAGTGTATTGAGTCACATGCCAGATGAACAACAGATATCCAGGAAACCTTGTGGTTTCTGAGAAGTAGAAGGCATAGGGTGGGACCCTGAGGGCTTTTGAGTTTCTCATGTTTCCAATGAGTCTTATTTATACTCTCCGCCCCTGGATTTTGTGAGAACCTCCAGAGTTTTTTCAACCATATACCTTCTCCTTTACTTAAGGAAGTTGGAGTTTCTTGATTTACGCTGCCAAAAGCTAACACGCACACATCATCTTGCTGGGTTGAAGTTCGTGACTATGTAATACCAGAACTCCAGGAGGTCACTGGCCTCCTAAAAAACAAAAAGGGTTGAACTCAGCATTGAATGATCCAGATGTTTCCTTCCAGCCCTATACTTCTATTTGTTTATGAAATTAATGGTGCTTTTTATTGGGGCATTTTGTAAATTTAGCTTGGTAGAACTCTAGAATGACAGAGATTCAGTTAAAACCAATGGTCAAGAGGGAATATGTTGAGACAGACCTCTTAAGATAGGAGGACATTTCCCATTTTCAAAAAATTGTATTTCCTTAAAACCTGAAGGCATATTTTGCATTTCAGTCTTTGAATTGAAGCGGTACCTCTGCTTCCTAAACAGTGGAACTGTAGCTGTCTGTCTGTGCTTCTCTTCACGTACCTCAGACTGGGCATCTGGCAGTGACAGGTAATCAAATCATATCAAGGGACACTGAGCCAGCCATCTGTCCTAATTTCAGCCCTCAGAAGTGAGCTATTGGAAAGGGATTCAGCTTTTCATCTTGAGCTTACAAGCCAGCACGGTTCAATTTCCTCAATGAAAGTATTGATTTAGTCGTTTAAAAATAATTCCCAACCCTGCTGACATCAAGGAGATATGCCTCATAACACCAAGATAAAAGGTAATCATGCTGTGAATAAAGCTGTTAAATTTTCTTTCACACACAAAACAAAACTCTCAAATGCATGTCTTAAATGGCCAACAGAAAAGAGCAGCAAGCTAATTACGACTTGAGGATTAGGAAAGTACGGTACTGGGAGGTGATGAGGGGGTTGAAGGTGACAAACTGTGGTCCCCCTGAAGCCAGTGCCATACTGGAGTGTTCCTCCTACTGATGTTGCGAGATGTGAAAGACAGCCCTAAATCAACACTTTGACTGACATATATTTCATATTTTGTTCATCTTTTTGCTATCGAGATAGTGGCATTCTCTTCTTATGGTGATTATATTTGTGTGACGTTTAAACTAATAAGTGTATTTTTATTTGAAGTATCACATTGTATTTGAACTATCGTACAACCAGTGTCAAAACTGATTGGCTTTTACTTTTAAATCCCTAATACCTTAGTCAGTTTGGGCTGCTATATCAAATTATCATAGTCTGAGTGCCTTAATGTGCATTTATTTCTCATGCTTCTGGAGGCTATAAGTCTGAGATCAGAGTGCCAGCCAGCCCAGGTTCTTAGTGAGGGTCCCTCTTCCTGATTATGTCCTCACATGGCCTTTCGTTGGTGCCTGCATAAAAATGGGGGGGGGGTATTAACAAAGGAATTTTAAGGGACACAAGCATTCAGTTTATAGCACCTGGTGGTACCTATTCTATTCAGGGGTCTGTGCATTGCATCTTAGGTTGGATTTCCCAGAAGTGGACCCTGAGATTTCCCAGCCCTGGAGAGAGGAGGGACCCCATGTGAAAGTAGTTTGTTAGGACACGAAACCGGTGGGGGACGGGGATTGGCACGTGTGTCATATCAAAGTCCCGCAGGGAATAACCCTTACTCAATCCTGCAGTAAAACCGTCCTGACTAGGGCAAGGGTTACAAAGAGCACCCAGGGGGTGCACATTCTTATGAAATTATGGCTCTTAAGCCCAACAGGCTGGGAAATCTGAGGGCAGCCCTCTAAAGAGCTGGTTGGTAGGCGTGAAAGTCCCGTTGAGAGAAGGCTTGTACAGGAAAGGGATCCCACAGCACATGCGTGGAGCACAAACAGCGGATTCCAAGAAACGAAAACGGACTCAAGCTAACGTCAGTAAAAGGGTCTCGATTAAGATTGCATTTGGCTGCATGTGTTAGAAGCCGGACTCGGTACTAAGGAGAAGCGTTTGTGTTTCTAATTAACAGGAAGTTTAGACATGGGCAGTGTGGGATTGGTGTAGCTGCTTCCTGATGTTCTGAGTGATCCGTGTTCCTACTCTGTCTTCTTGCTTGTTGCTTCAGGATGGCCAGATACCTCTTCTACTGCCAGCCTCATGCCTGCATTCCTGGCAGGAAGAAGAAGGGGACAGAATGAAGCCTACGTGTATCAGGAAAGCAACCATTTCCCAGAAATCTCTGGCAGACTTTTCGATTATTTTTTCATCGGCTCTTAATTCCGTACTTCCCTTTAGATGTAAGGAATTTTGGGAAGGTGGCACATGGTGCCCCTGAAAAGAACGATTTTTCTTTTAGGAAAGGATGGGCAGTGACTGGGTATCCGGCAGTGTCCATCCAGCAGAGGTTTTTGTTTTGTTTTGTTTTTGCAAAAATACAACCGGCCATCTTAAGGGCATCCCAGGCCAAGATGCAGGCACCCCTTGAATTCCTGGGATTGTGCCAGAACTGGCCGATGAGGAGCTTGTATTCTGTAACTTAAGTTTTAATGGACAATGGAACGTGCACCTGCGCAGACGGGATATGTGAAAAAGCATGCTTTCACGTTGACCTGTAGCTGGTGAGCAGAGGGCGGACCACCGTTTAGCGTGGCTCTACACGCCATGCCCGGGACCTGAGTTGGGCTGGGTGTGGTGGTGGTGACGGTGATGGCGAGGGCAGCCACAGAAGCAGCAGCAGTGGCATTAGTAGTCACAGCCCTGGAGAGAGGAGGGACCCCAGTGCCAGGATCCATGGCAGGAGGCCAGTGTGCCAGTGCGTCTCTGGAGCCCGTCTCTGGGGCACTGGCACAGATCTTAACTCTTTGGCCAGGAACTCTTAGAGCTCAGGTGGCAAAACTTTGTCAGCAAAATTATTACAGAATGAAAACGTTCACATGGACATTTCAACAAAACCTGTTAAGGAGGAATTAGAATTCTTCATAGTTTAAAACCTCTGTTTTCGCTAACTGCTGCAGCACCGTAAAACAAATATCCATAAACTTAGAAACAGAAATTAAATGTAACGATGATCACACTTCATGAAATAGAATGCTATTTTCCTATGGAGCATCAGATGAAACCGTTTTAATGAAGATAATTTTAAAATTAGTTTTCCTTTGTAATTGAATATACAGTGACAGAATGCATAAACAAGTATTTGAGTTATATATAAACCATGAAGTCCATTTCTTGTATAACCTCCACAAATTACAGGAAATGTAAGAGGAAATGTTAAAATGCCATGGTATAAATTTACATTTAGAATTAAATTTAGACTGACATGAAAATGATCTGTATGAAGACAAGTTTTTTCAGAAAAATTGTTCTGCAAGAATCATCAGCTTTAGATGTACTAACATTTATATATATATTTCTAATATTTATATTTTAATATAATTAATTGGAAATTTATCCCAATGTTTTCATAGCCTATAAAATACTCTTTTATGTAAAGTTTATTTATTTATTTTGAGAGAGAAAGAGAGAGAGTGAGAGTGGGGGAGAGGCTGAGACAGAGAGAGAGAGAGAGAGAGAGAGAGAGAGATAACTTCAAGCAGACTCCAGGCTCAGCAAGGAGCCTGACAGGGGGCTCAATCCCAAGACTGTGAAATCATGACCTGAGCGGAAATCAAGAGTCGAATGTTTAACTGACTGAGGCACCCAGGCACCCCACCTATAAGATACTCTTAACAGCTTCAGTAACTGTGGCATCAGCAGACAAATCCTCCTAAATATTAAAAATCATCAAAAATTGTTTGCAATCTTGAATTTTCCAAGAGCAACTCACATTGCTTTCAATAACATAGATTAAAAATGAAGTTGTTAAAAGTAAAAATGTTGATGATTGAATAAATATATTTGCAGAAATGAGCCAGAAGAGTCTTACAATCAAGCTATCACACTAATGAAGCATTATTTATTATATTATAAAGATTATGACGCCAAAGATATTTTCTTCAGTTTGTAAGTTTATACTGTTACCTATGTATCACAATTACCCCTACTTATGGACTGAATTGTATCCCCCTGCCAAATCCATATGTTGAAGTCCTAACCTTCTATGTGACTCTATTTGGAGGCAGGGCCATTAAAGAGGTAATTAAGGTTAAGTAGGGTGATGAGGGCTGGGCTCTAATCCTGTAGGACTAGTATCCTTATGAGAAGACACTAGACATCTCTCTCACTCTGTGTGTGTGTGGGGGTGTGCGTGTGCGTGTGTGCATGCAGAAGAAAGGTTATGTGAGACATGGCAAGAAGGCAGCTGTGTGCCAGCCAGGAAGAGGTATCTTATCAGAAACCCTGACAGCACCTTGATCATACTTAAGACTTCTAGCCTCCAGAGCTGTGAGAAAATAAATTTCTGTTGCATAAGCAACCCAGTCTGTAGAGTTCTGTTAAGGCAGCCTGAGATAATATGCCCGTATACATTTTATAAATAATAAAATATTTTAAAGGAAAAGCCTTCATATTTTAGTACCTTGAATGGCATTTTCCCCTTGCTTTCGAACAAAGGGCTCCACATTTTCATTTTGCACTGGGTCCTGAATTATACAGCTGGCTTTTCTCTGAGTTGAAGTCACACTTTGTGCATCTCCCAAGGGTTTCAAAATGGTTCTTCTCTCTGCTTCCTCTCTCCCCACATCAGCTTCTCCTGGTCACATATAGCCCAACAAGGCCATTTTCATCCTGACTATATGACCTTTTGTCAAGTGTTCAACAATAACCCATTAATTCTGCCTCAGAGCCCTGACTCTCCATTTCTGAGAGAAAGAATATAATTGGCTTAGCCCAACTTATGGACTGTTTGGTCTTGTATTGGATGTCCCTCTGTTCCAACTGGCTGGGGCCACGCACACGTACCTGGCTGGCCTGGCCTACATTTGCAGGGTCTAGGTGGCCGGCAATTTCAAAGGTAGTGCTGTGGGCTGGGCTTGTGTTCTCAATTGAGGCAATTAAAATGCTTACATGGAGGATAACCTGGCCTCACTTCCACGCTTAACTTATTTTTCCAAGGGTGTTCAGAATCTCCACTCCTAAATATAACCAACCACAGTTTATAAAGGAAAAGCAGAAACCAGTACTGTGTTCTGAGAAGTATTTCAGGGTTGTGTGGCTCAGCTCTCACTGACAAAAAACCCATTAAGAATAGGATTAGATAGAGGGGCACCTGGGTGGCTCCATTGGTTAAGCATCTGCCTTGCACTCAGGTCATGATCTCCCAGTTTGTGAGTTTGAGCCCCATGTTAGGCTCTGTGCTGACAACTCAGAGCCTGGAGCCTGCTTCAGAGTCTGTGTCTCCCTCTCTCTCTGCCCCTCCCCTGCTCATGTTCTCCCTAGATAAATAAACATTAAAAAAAAAAAAACAAATTAAAAAAAAGAATAGAATTAGGTGGAGATTTTCAACAGAATAATGCAATGTCCATGCATTGTTAGTTGAGGATCCTCTAAATTTATTTAACATGGATTTTTTTGCTAACTCACTTAACATTAAACTGTGTGTAAAAAAATTAAACAGAAAACGTATAAATAAAGGTAGCAACATAAAATATTTTCCAGTGAGATAAATTTTAATAACATTTTCTGGCAAGATTCATATTTATCATTTAAAAGATGTAGTAAAATCACAGGGCACCTGGGTGGCTCAGTTGGTGAAGTGTCAACTCTTAGCTCAGGTCATGAGCTCACGGTTTGTGGGATTGAGTCCCGCTTGGGGCTCTGTGCTGACAGGGTGGAGCCTGCTTGGGATTCTCTGTTTTCCTCTCTCTCTGCCCCTTCCCTGCTTGTGCACATTCTCTCAAAATAAATAAACATTAAAAATTTGCAGGAAAATCAAGAGTTTCTATACATTTCCAGAAGCAAACTTGAAAGATTCTGTTGAAATAAAAGGACAAATTAAAATCACTGATTACGAAATATTTGAATATAGCAGCACCTTAGTTACTTGGAATTCAGGCTTATGTACAGCCCCTACAATCTGGAGCACAGCGATGGAACAAAGTTCCCCAAAGTGTTGAGACAGCTCTTGCAAAATCAGTGCACTGAAGCTCATTTGCTTTAATTGCAGAAGAGGGACCCAGGCAGAGGCTTTTCACCTTACTTTATACGATTCTAAATAACTTTGACGGTCTGGTTTGGCAGACCACAGCAGATTAAAACAACAATTTTTTAGGGGAGAAGAAATGAGTGAACGAAAGGCAGATATGCTGCCCAAACACAAAGTGTTTATTGACACCAGAGAGGAAACTGAAAAGGAGAAACTGTAAAATGTGTCATGTGGAGACATTCAGTACACACATATTTGACCTACCATTCTTGCATATATTTAATGAGCACGCATTTAATAATGCCTGTTATTAGCCTTTTGCTACGCTAGGTGCCCAGGATACAGAGATTGAAATCTCGGCGCCTGCCCTCAAGGGTTTATAATCTAGCAGAAAGGTTGACAAATAAAAAGGCAGTGATGATACAGTATGGAGAATGGTTAAGTGCTAGATGGAACTGAAGCCTGGGTGACGGGCCAGAATGCGTTTAAAATATTACAGGCATGACACGATGAAGCCCTAATTAAGACAGCAGCAGTGGAAATGCAGAAATGTGTACGATGTGAAAGATCAAGAAGGTAGACTTTCCAGGTCAGGATGACTGATTGGATCTGAGGGATGAGGGAGAAGGAAACGTCAGGGATGTCTCTCAGATTTCTGGCTGCTCCAGTCTCTCTAGGGGGCCTCCTCTTATTAGGGCTGACATTTTAAAAGAAGACTTGGGAGGGGCGCCTGGGTGGCTCAGTCGGTTAAGCATCCGGCTTTGGCTCGGGTCACGATGTCACGGTTCGTGGGTTCGAGCCCGGCATTGGGCTCTGTGCTGACAGCTCAGAGCCCGGAGCCTGTTTCAGATTCTGTGTCTCCCTCTCTCTATGCCCCTCCCCAACTCATGTTCTGTCTCCCTCTGTCTCAAAAATAAATAAACATTAAAAAAAATAAAAAAAAATTAAATAAAAGAAGACTTGGGAGTCACTGGCAAAAGGTCAGAGAAGTGTGAAATCCATTTAGCAGTGATTTTTTTCTGTTGGGGAATAAAACACCCCATTCTAAATGAACGGTATGCAGAGAAGTCCTTGTAAGTTCCTTGAGGGCAGGGCACACGCCATTTATCCTTGTATCCCCAGTGCCCAAATATGGTGGATGCTTAATGGTAATTTATTTATTTGACTTATAGAAACCAATTAAAATCACTGTGACCTTTTCTAATCATCTCCCTTGAGGGAGTCAGACAAGACTGAGGAAATTTATAGAGGTCTTTTGTCCTTGAGCAGATAGCTATTGGCTTCAGACATATTTCTTCTCTTTCAAACAGAATTTTTCTTAAGGGAATCAAAAGGTCCATGTTGTCTCGTTGGATCTGATCTTCTGAAGATCCTGACAAGCAGCCTTTCCATCTCCTCAGGTTTCCCGAGGCTTTTTCAAAAATCTCGGACACTAGTTGGCTCCCTGACGCTGACACTGTGGGGTACAGAGGGGAGCAGGCCGTGGCACCTCAGGGAACTGGGGGTGGCCTTGTGTACTCACAGGCACTGTATGCTTACAGGTTTAGGGATGGGTGTGCAGAAGCCTGTCATTCCCTAAAAGAAAGGAGGCCTCATTCAGCCGACCTCAGAGACCAAAAGGTCCCCTGGAACCTTCCTTACCCCTAGAAGTTTCCCCAGGGGTTTCTGTTCAGAAAAGAAGCTCATCTCTGAGAGGCAACTTTGGAAACAATGAAGTCAAGATGCACTTAAAAGAGAAGCTCAGAATTGGGTCAGATTAGGATGAAGGGAAGAAATACTCCAGATGCATTATGAAGCTTCTCTGAAAAGAATTGTTTTCATGAGTTTAATCACTGACATCTACTGAAGCAATGTTATTTTTTCATTTGAATGTTTAATTTTGAAAGCTAAGCTTGAGAAATAGAAGCATTTTATCCTTTATCAAATAGCTGTGAGTCACGGCTGATATGTCTGAAAAAATCAGCTATAAAATCTCAGTTGGCTTTGAAGCAGGAACAAAAACAAAATAAAACAAGAATCAAATCGCACAAGGGAACCCAGCTTCCAAAAACACTCCCAAGAATGCTCACCCGTGCCTATGGAATATAACATTCTATCAGATGCCAAATGTGTGAATTTACATAGATGTTGTCATTATAAAATCTGTGGTTGGATGAGCATCGTGCCTCAAGGGCACTGGTATTTAAACGAAAACCACACTGGGCAGTGGGTGTTCTCAGTCCAGTTTTGTGTCCCTTGGTTGCAGAAGGCATGTTTTTAAAAATTTCTTTTGAATCTTCCTAAAGCAGCCATGATTTTCTGCAAGCCTGAAAGTTGCTCAGTGTTACTGGCGAGTTGCCTAGAAAGCCTCCTTGGAGGTGAGCCTTTCCCACTCCGGCCACCTCTTTGTGGGGAGATCATTCTGGATGCATTTAGCTGGAGGGGAGCCACCAAGGAAAAGGTGCACAGCCTAGCTCCCGGGGTGGGGCAGAGGGAGGCCATGGAGGGACAGGGCGCTCGTCACCCCAGCCAGGGGGCAGGCAACTGGGAGAAGACGTGGTCGGCCCAAAGCCAGCCCTGGGAGCAGGTGTGGCCTGGAAATAGGCAGGCAGAGGAGGTGGGTGGGGGGCGGCAGGATACGGGTGGGCAGCCCTGGGCCTAGTGACTAACCCCATTCCATTTCTGAATGCGAGGCCGCGGTCACTGCTAACGCACTCTCCTGTTGGGAACCATCCTTGCCCTTAGCGGAGGGTGATGAAGACATGACAGGCTTTCCTCTGGGAAGCCCGTGGGATCAGAACGAGCCATTTTTGGATACAAATGTCAGTGGCTTTGCCTGCGGCAGTTCACGGAAGACATAATTGCTGTGAGCTGCCTCCCTCCACCCCTCTTCCTGCACTCAGCCACCCACCTCCCTTGAAGCTGATCACAGACTCCAGGGAGCAGAGGGAAGGGCAGGCGGTAGAGGCTGCTCCTTCTGGTTCTTTCCCACTCCCTCAGCGGGAGACTCTGACGTTTCCAGAATTCAGACCCCAGAGCTGAGCGGGACTCTAGTGGGCAGAGGGGAGGCCGTCTCCCATGGATGTGAAGGCCGCGTGGGCAGTTCTGGAATTGAGGGCAGTGTGTGAACCAAACCCCAGAGCCTTCTCTGTCAACCACGTGCTGAGTTTATGCATTCTGAGGGAAATTCTGGGCTTCTCTGAAATGTGGCCGGGGGGAAGAGAAGGGGTCTCCAAGTTTAATTCTTGGGCGCTGCCTTCTATACCTCCTTTGGAAATACAGACTCAACACAGAGAGATTTATGTTTACCAACTACCCCCATCAGATATGTGGGGTCTTTACTAAATCCTCATAAACTTTGTAACTTTAATAATTCTTTTCTATCATATCTACCACCTAGCCTCAAGTGGTATTTAACAGGCAGACTTCTTGAAGGGCAGGACACTGGCTTATGCAGTTGTATATTCTTATTTCAGATTCTGTACAAACCAAACATGGCTTTTGTAAGTGAGCATCGTTCTATTAGAATACTGAGCATTAAAATACTCAGAAAATTCATCCCACTGACAACTAGAGTTTACTTTGATCCTTGTGGGCTTTTTTTTTTTTTTTTTTTTTTTTTTTAGGCTTTATGCCCAGCGTGGAGCCCAACACAGGGCTTGAACTCATGGTCCTGAGATCAAGAGTCCCATGCTTAACAGACTGAGCCACCCAGGCACCCTTACTTTGTTGTTGTTGTTGTTTTAAATAATTTAAAGCATAAGGGTTCACAAGGTTGTAAATGCTTCTTTTTCGTGACTGAGTTGAAGAGCTATCATAATTCTATGGTCATAGACTCTACTATTTCCTAATTTTAGGCTAGTCCACAGATCAGGAAACTATTCACCGTCAGCAGTATTCATCTGGTTTTATTCGCTTATTTCAAACACAAATATGTTTTTGACTGTTCCTGTCTGATTTTTTTTTTATTTTTGGGACAGAGAGAGACAGAGCATGAACGGGGGAGGGGCAGAGAGAGAGGGAGACACAGAATTGGAAACAGGCTCCAGGCTCCGAGCCATCAGCCCAGAGCCTGACGCGGGGCTCGAACTCACGGACCGCGAGATCGTGACCTGGCTGAAGTCGGACGCTTAACCGACTGCGCCACCCAGGCGCCCCCCTGTCTGATCTTATATACTGTGCCTGTACTCATAACATGAGTGGAAAGATACCATTAATTTAATTTTCATCATTCCATCCTAATTACTTTTTCTATGAGGCTTTGGTCTTTAAAATTCAATAGCCTACAGGCCTCTCTGTTCCTGAGGGTGGTGCTGATAACAGAGAAAGTAAATGTGCTCATAATAAAATTTCCACACTTTTCTTTTTAAAGTGTCACAAGTAATACATGTCCATGATGAAAATGAAGAAGCATGTAAGCAGAAGTAAAAACTATGCGCTTATATGTATTTATAAATATATATTTATAAGGATGTCCATGTATATTTGTAAAAATGTGATTCTTTTCATCACTTTTTAATATTTTCCTGTTTAACATGAACATGTGTCTATTCTAACGGCTGCCCAATTTTGTCTTGTATGGATGTAATACAACTAATTTAATTAATCTCTTATTGTTGGAGATTCAAATTATTTAAAAATATTTGCTATGGTAAATGAACATCTTGTTGCTACATTCTTGTGCATTTGCTCAAGTATTTTTGTAGGATAAATGGACCCTAATTTTCTTTTTGATCATACTCCCCTCATGGCCTTAACTTGTCCCCTTTCAATGGGACCTGATTGTGCCAACACAGAAGATAGTACTGCCTCTACTGGATTCTTCATATTAGTTCCTTGACCTTGATTCTTCATTTTAGTTGCTTTATCTCCAGAAATGTCTCATTCTGGGTTTTTTATTCCTTTGCTAGAGATTATATGGAGCTTGGTCAAAGTTATAGTTAAAATTTCTCTGTTGCCTCCTGTCTCTCAACATTGTTCCTCTGCTATTTCTTTTAAGTTTACTTATTTTCAAAAAGAGAGAGAGAGAGAAAGAGTATGAACGAGGGAAGGGCAGAGAGAGAGAGGGAGAGAGAGAATCCCAAGCAGGCTCCGTGCTGCCAGTGCGGAGCCCTGTGTATGGCTCAAACCCACGGACCGTGAGATCATAACCTGAGCTGAAACCAAGAGTCAGATGCTTAACTGACTCTTGCCACCCAGGTGTCTCCCTCTGCTCTCTCTAAGTGCCCGCATTTCCCAAGATTCTATCCTTGGTTTCCCTTTGCAGCCCACACACCTCCTCAGCCAATTCTTCCCCTCATTCTCATTTGTGAGAAGGGTTAATTCTTGAGTTCTAGCCTTTCCCCCAATTCTTCAACATATACTCCCGACCACCACCTTGGCATCTCCATATGTGCAGGTATCTTAAAGTTAGTATTCCCCAGACTAAACTCATGCTTTACTCCAAAATCCTAGCAAAACAAAAACAAATACAAAATAAAAAATAAAAGCAGCCCCTCCCCTCTAAAACCCAAACAACTCACTTTCTCCTTCCATGCTCTCTCTTTTAAAGTAAAGGTGCCCCTTATTCACCATCACACAGTCATCCAGATTCAGTCAATTGGCATTTATTGGTTGCATCAAATCATGTCACTCTCCTGCATATAAAACTCTCTAGCGGCTTCCCACTGTCATTAAAATGTTCCCCAAACTCCTTACGGCCACCACAAGGCTCCTGGTCTTTACCTGCCCCCGCCCTCATCTCCTTCCAGGCCCCTCCAGGTTCACTACACCCTGGCTGCCTTCTTTTTGACCTTCCCTTCCAAGTGCAAGTGTTTGTACATCTCAGAGACTTAGCACTTGCCCTTCCCTCAGCCAAGAACTCCTTTCTGTATTGTGCCATTTGTGTTATAACTAAAAGCTTATTGCTAAACCCAAGATCACCTATTCTATGTTTTCTTCCAGAGGTTTTATAGTTTTGCATTTTTAAAGTTAGGTCCATGATCCATTTTAATTTTTGTGAAGATCTCTGTCTAGAATCTTTTTTTTTTTTTTTTTTGTTGCATACAAATATCTAATTGTTTCAACGCCATTTGTTGAATATATTATCCTTTCTCCATTGATCACTTTTATGTCTTGATCAAAGATCCGTTGATATATTTGAATGGGTCTTTTTTGGGCACTAATTCATATAATTCTTTAAAAAAATTTTTTTTTAATGTTTATTTATTTTTGCGACAAAGAGAGACAGAGCATGAGCAGGGGAGGGGCAGAGAGAGAGGGAGACACAGAATCTGAAGCAAGCTCCAGGCTCTGAGCTGTCAGCACAGAGCCCGACACGGGGCTCGAACTCACGAACTGGGAGATCATGACCTGAGCCGAAATCGGCCGCTTAACCGACTGAGCCACCCAGGCACCCCACTAATTCATATAATTCTTAAGATTCATATGTCCCATCAGGAAATATTTATTGAGCAACTGTTATATGATAGACACTGTTGTAGGTGCTGGAAGCATATCAGTAAAAATTAAATAAATAAATAAATAAATATCCTTGCATTAAAAAAATCCCTGCCTTCATGGAGTTTGTATTCTCATATATAACATATGAGAATATTTTTATTTTATTTATTTAATTTTCTAATTTTTAAATTTCATTATTTATTTTTCAGTTTGTTTATTTTGAGAGAGAGTGACAGAGCAAGAGAGAGAAAGAGAGAGAGCACGTGCCTGTGGGAAAGGGCAGAGAGAGAGAGAGGAGGAGAGAGAATCCCAAGCAGGCTCCACACCATCAGCATGGAGTCCACTGAGGGCTCAGCCCCACAAACCCATGAGATCATGACCTGAGCTGAAATCAAGAGTCGGACACTCAACTGACTGAGCCACCGAGGGGCCCCTGAGAATAGTTTTAGTTATTCACATTTCTTTCCCAAGTAAGTACAGCACGCGCTTAAATGCCTGTATCTCCGTGTATGTTTCTCAAAGCATTTGTTCATCTCTAGTTTGAGCTCAGTGCTGCTCCCTGTGCAAGGTGCTGGGTATTTGCAGATGTGCCCTTCCCTCCCACCTCTCATTCCGTGTTCATTTCTTCTATCTGTTGGAAAAGCACAATACAGTTAACCCTTGAACAACGCAAGTGTTAGGGGCACCAGCTCCCTGCACAGTCGAAAATCCAAGTACAACTTTTGATCCTCCCAAAATGTAACTGCTAATAGCCTACCATTGATTAGAGGCCTTACCAATAACATAAGCAGTTGATGAACACATATTTTGTATGTTCTATGTGTTGTATACTGTATTCTTACAACAAAGTAAGCTAGAGGAAAGAAAATGTTATTAATATCATAAGGAAAATACATTTACACTACTGTACTCTATTTACTGAAAAAAATACGAATCTAAGTGGACTCATATAGTTCAGACCTGTATTGTTCAAGGGTCAAATGTAATATAATTTTTAGATTTAGGCATATCTGAGATGTCGAGTGTAGTAAGACATGAAATACAGGCTGAATTATACTTCACAGCTCACTGTGATATTTCCAGCACAGAAACTCCATTCCAATGTTAATGGCCTTGGGGTTTTCTGGATAACTGGGATGAGAACAGATAATATTTATTCAGATTGAAGGGTCATATAGACAATGTCTTCAAAATGTGAATTGCTCTTTCTTGATCACTTATTTGTACGTCACGGATATATATTTGTCCTAGTAATATCCAGTCCTCGTCCAGAAGTCAGAAAGAGATTTACAGAAACAAGTTGCCTTCTGAGCCTTGTTTGTGTACAATAATCTTCTGACAACCCAAAAACCTAAGAAAAAAAAAATAGTGAAAGAGACTTGCTAAGCAGGAGAGCAGTGAAAAGGGAAAATTAAAAAAAGATGACATTTCTAGGCTCAACCTAATTTGGGGGAAAAGTGAAGGCTCAGAACCGTCTGTCTGGCTGAGAATTTCTAAGCTCCTATGTATCACATTGAAGGAAAGCTTGGTTCCCCTTAGCTACACAAAAAAGGCAGGTGTATGGTGATTTTTGGAAAAGAATGAGTTACTAGCTAGTGAACTACTTGGAAGAAAAAGGAGAAAAGAAATGGGGCAAATAAAGATGATTCTAAATATTGTTTTTTCATAGTAGATATTTGGAAGGTGGAAAAGACCTTAGAGACCATCTCTTCCAAACCCTTAGTTCCATGGAGGAATTCCCTCTGCAGAAGTCTTAGCAGCAACGAGCCTGTGTTGGAACGTTTCCTGTAACAGGGAACTTAGTGCTTCATCTGGTCAAGAATTAAGAGCTGCCCATTAATTATGGAAAGCAGTGAACTGAGTTCTAACTTGTAGCAACTCCCAGATAGGTGTTTTAATTCCATTCTCTGAAGCCACAAATGCATGTCTAATGTCCTCATTCATAGGAGGTCCTTTGCATATGGCAGCAATCTAGGCTTCATTAAGTTCTGGATTCCCCCCACCCTTCCCCTTATGTCCTGCCTACTAGACCCTCTTTGAGATGTTTTCTGTTGGTTAAAGCCTTTGTTAAAATATGATGCTTGGAATGAACATATGTTCCAGAATTTTGAGGGTTTAAATGATGGAGGTTTCTAAGAAGAAAGATCAACAAATGTCTTTATTGTACTTCTGTTAAATTTTGGGGGGGAGTAAAGTTAAATGTTTAAAGTTTATCATTATGCCTGAATTAAAGGTGTTCCACTTATAGGTGTTGTTGAGCCTCTGACTCATGACCTCAGGGTGGAGAGTTCAAGCCCTGCACTGGGTTTGAAGATTACGGGAAACCAACAACAACAACAACAACAACAACAAACAGTCTGTAACTTCACAAATCTCTCACTTTGGAAGCTGGTGGCAACAAGCTGGCAGGAAATATGGGACTTAGGAAAAGCAAACACACTCTATTTGCTAATGATCACTAAACATTTGTAACCAAGGTAAACTTATCACAGAAAGGTAAGCTGCTCAAGTGTAAGGGCAGAGCATTTAAAAATCCTAACCTTCTTTCTTGCACGCTAAAATCAGTTAACAGAGATCAACTATTAGCTGCTACAGAAGGAAGGGATTTGTTTACACTGTGATTTTTGTCAGAGTGACTGCTTTACTGCCTGCCTGTCCGAGATTTTATTACTTATTAACTCATGATTCCCAGTGAGTAGGAGAAGGCGCTTGGATTTCTAAAGTTTGCGTGAGGCTGGTGTCCTCATTTTTCTGCCAGGGCTCTGGTATTTGTTCTTTGGATAATAGCAGTTCTCAGCAAAGCCAAGGTTTTCCACGCATGCCCTTCACTGTGCACACCCAATTAACGAACGTTTAATTTCTGGTTTCAGATTTTGGACATAATCAAAACGTTGGATACTGAGAAGCTTTGTAAACAGAATATGACCGTACGTGTACTTGTTTCTGACTTCCAAGGGATGACGTCTAACAGCTCTCAGATTGCAAACGCCTGGACCAATGGCACAAGGCTGACACTGATTATGGAACCCATGAGAATGCACAAAATTCAGGAACTCTGGGGCTCTGTTATTGTTTGTTTTTTTTTTTTTAAACGAAATATTCATACATTAGTGTTTGTGGAACATATATACTCAGTTTAAAGGAGAATTACCAAAGAAATACCCAGTTTCTTCCCATGTTTAAAGAGAACATTGAACCAATTCCACCAAAGCTCTTTGAGCCCCATGTGCACCCCCAGTCCGCGGGGGAACTGCGGTCCTGCACTTCCATGTTAATCATTTCCTTCCTTTCTTTTCTTTTCTTTCTTCTTTCCATCCTCCCTTCCTTCCTTCCTTTCTTTTTTTTAAGCCCTACCCCAACCTGGGGCTTGAACTCCCCTCCCTGAGATCAAGAGTCGCAGCCTTTCCCTGCTAAGCCAGCCAGGCACGCCCCGTCTTTGCCTTTCTTTATATACTTTTTACCACATATATATGAATAGTGTTTAATTTTGTAAGTTTTGGGACTTTATGTAGATGGATTTATCCTCTGTATAGTCTTCTAGGAATCACTGTTTTTTTAAAAAAAAATTTTTTTTTTAACATTTATTTATTTTTGAGAAAGAGAGAATGAACAGGGGAGGGTCAGAGAAAGAGGGAGACACAGAATCTGAAACAGGCTCCAGGCTCTGAGCTGTCAGCACAGAGCCCGACGCGGGGCTCGAACCCACCGACTACAAGATCATGACCTGAGCCGAAGTCGGCTGCTTAACCGACTGAGCCACCCAGGCGCCCCTAGGAATCACTGTTTTTGTTCAACATGTTTGTGAGAATCATTCATGTTTCATGCATAGGTATACTTGATTCATTTTCATTGCTTTATCCTGATAAATATTAGTGTTTCTTCAAGGTTTCTTTTTTTTTTTTTTCAATGAATAATACTTCTATGCAAATTTTTGCATATGTCTCCTGGCACTCTGTCCATTGCTGACATTTATCAAGCACTTATTTTTGTGTCAGGCACTGTTCCAAGCACTTTCAATGTATTGATTTATTTAAACCTTCCACAACCCTATGTGGTAGGTATAATTATTATCCCCATTTCACAGATGAGGGAGTTTGGTCCAAAGAGGTTAAGTAACCTGCCTGAGGTGAAAAGCCTGAGAAGAGACAGGGCTGGACTTTGGACCGAGCTTCTTAGCTATAGAGTCTATCCTAGTCAGTACAACATCCTGATCCTTGTGCTAATCATTCACTCAGGTAATTTGAAAAACTCTAGGGTTTTGTTTTGTTTTGTTTTCATTTGTTCACGTGTATCTTTGTTAGTCAAACTGTTAGTAAGATGGGTCAATTGTTAGTCAATTTTGTTAGCAAATTCTTTTAGAAGCACAAAGTCAACGAATTTAGTAAAGATCCCATGCCTCCCTTTTGGGGGTTGGGATTAAAATTCCCATTGTTTCTCTCCCCCCGCCCCCCCCCCCACAACATCTAATATCCCGAAGTATCTGCATTTTGAATCAATTTCAGAATGGGGAAGAATGTACTTCACGAAAAGAAGGATTACTATGTAAACTATCTTAACTGTATGAGGCTTTGAAGACCAGTGGCTAATTTATATGTCCCACAGATACCAGTTTCAGTGGCAGGCAAATGGTGGATGGTATTTATTCCCATCAGTGTTCATTATCTCAATGGCCTGCGTATGAAAACATAAACATGAGCCATATGTACGTCTTCTGAGTTGGTGGGAAGCCTCCAAGTACCACCTAATCCAGAGAATAACAGGTTGAGAAATCAAAAGAAATCTGCTGAGGAAGTAAGGGAGAAAATACCTCATTTGCTTCCAAATTTAGCAAAGAGTCAGAGTCAGGTCTTAGATAGAAACATGGACAGTCATTCCTGAGGACAGAAGGAGCCTCCCTCTACCTGCACAAAGACAACATAATGCAACAGCCCTCACCTCTTTCTGAAGCCTCAGATGTAGCAATATGAACCTTAACCTGGCATCTTTACTGGCATTCAGAAAGGAAATCAACTGGAAAATCTGTTACAGACTAAAACTAGCAAAGCAAGAAAGAAATCTTGCAGCTTCTAGAGGTAAAGGAGACTGGAGAAATATCAGTGAGAAACATGAGTGCTTATCCAGGCTTAATAGTGCAAGCAAGGTTGTCTTCAACCACTTTCACCGAAGGTCCTGAAGACTTCAGGAGGAGAGTAGTAGGAGCCAAGCACAGAGGAGGCCAATACCTCAAAGGGGAGATAAATGACCACCTAATAATCAACCAGCCGCTCTGCAGAGGTAGTGATTTTAAGAAATGACATTTTGGAAAGGTTCAGCTATCTCTAAAGGACTCACGGCACTTTGCTCTTAACATCTCCAATTTTTGGTTGCTGTTTGACTAAAAGAATTTTAAAGCGTTAAATTTAGAAAAAAGAGTTCACAATCTGCCATTTCAACAGTTTCTAGTTTGATTAAGACTGATGCTTCATAAAGTTAATCCAAGCATAGTTAAAATAAGATTGTTATATTTTTTGAGTGAAAAGAGCAAGTTATAAAAGAGTTCAATATGATCCCTCTTTTTGGGAAAAGCATATACCTATAAACATGGAGAGTATCTGGAAAATTCTACACCAAGATTTATCAACCTAGGCACTATTGACATTTTGTACAAGGGAACTCTCTGCTCCGGGGGACTCCCCTGTGCATGGGAGGAAGGTTAGCAGTATTCCTGGCCTCTCCCCTGCCCCTGACATTAACAGCACTTTTCCCCTGAGTCCTGAGGATCAAACATGTCTCCAGCCATTGCCAAATGTCCCCTGGGGGGTGAAATCATTCCCAGGTGAGCGTCATTTCTCTACCTTAATGTGTTTACAGCAGTTAGACCTGGGATGGTAGATCATAGGTAACTTTTATCCTTCTCCCCTTTATTTCTAGTGACTACACACTGAATATGTGTATTTATCTTCTATAGTGAAAAATAAGAACTACCATTAAAATACCTTTCACCATGGCACTCTTTGGTAAAAAATTATGGGCACATGCTTTGGAGCAAGGTCTTTGGAAAAAAAGAAAAAAAAAAGACATAAAGCTAGAAGATTTATGGAAGATTTCATGAAGGGAACCACAAAGAAAATAGAGAAAAACAGTTCTTCCAAGAATTCCTCTGCAAAAATTCATCTCCAGACAGGAGGGTGGTAATGTGTGGGCCAGAAAGAATTTGATTTGTGATCTGGGTGTACCGATTCACGCTGATGGAGCCCTTTCTTCAATGTTCTCATTAGATTTACCATGCTGGACAGACTTGCGCTCTGGGCTGTACAACTAGTTTTTTTCTGCATTAATTTCCTTGAGTTGAGCTCAGCCCGGGAGCACCAGATCTTTCCCATGTTGTCGGCTGAGGGGTAAGTGTCCCTCTTCACGTCCTTCCTTCCCATACACATGATGTGGCACTAGATTTCACTCACTTTGTAGCAGATGTATTTTCATTCACCCAATTTAGAATTTATGGCGTGCAGAAATAGAGCCGCTAATTGTTTTCACGAGAAAAACCCAATGTGGAAGAGGTAGAAACAACAAAATTTTTAAAATGCTCACTACTTCTGACACGCTTAGGATGGCAAGAGATGATGTAAACGCTACTCAGAATTAGATTCCCTTTTATAAAACCACTGACGATTTCACTCTGAAGGCATAAAGGAGGGAGCAAGTTAATGATTGTACTTTTAGGTAAGAAAAACAGGGTGAGGCAAACTCTGCCTTGGAGTTGAAACAGTCATGTCTAAATGGCCTGTCTTTCTGGAGCCGAGCACACGCTCTGGCAGTTAACAGTAAGTACACAGTGCTCCCTACACACCAGACACTGTTCTAGGTGCTTCTATGGTCCCCTCTTTTCATCTCAAAACAGCCCTAAGGGAGTTGTTATCCTGATTTCATAGACGAGGACACTGTAGGACACAGCAGGTACTCAAATAAATCTTTTGTGAATAAAACCAATAAGCCAAGCCATCATCAATCACTTTGTTCTCTTTCTGCTTTTAATAATGACCCATTCTTTCCTACTCCTGAACCTCTTTTACAGTTGGTGTTAGAAATTTGGTCTTCAAAACCAGCAGAATCATGTCTACAGGGGTTGAGAGGAACAGGACACTCCAGTTAATAGGATTATGGTCTAAATTAAATCATGAGCTCAGAAACTGTTTGGATTTGTGGACAATCTCAAAAGACCATGACTCCAGAACTCACCTCTCCTCCCAGGGTTGTCTGCCTGTGCCAAAAATATAAATAGGCAAATATGGATGATACCTGTTTTCCTGCGAGAGTATCAGTGGATTAGGAGTTCATGATTAAAACAAATATTTATTAAGGTAAAATAATATGATATTGCTGTTCCTGCAGGTCAAAAACTGTCAAATGTCTATGATTTTATATGGTTCAACTTCATAGATTCTGTCGTATTTTAATGCATTGGCTGCAGAGTTTAATTTTCTAGGTGAATGGTAAAGGAGAGGAAACTGGTTACTGGAAATTAACTAGGTTGGTAGTGTTTTATAGTATATTTTATTTTTCTTACAGTAAATTGTGTCAAATTTTAATACGTTCTCCCCTACATATTTATTTAACTTCTTTCTTTTGTATATCTTTGTTTGTTTATTGATTTTAAAATTATGTAGATAGGGGATATTCATTCATACATACTCCAAGGAACGTTTGAGGCATTGCTCATTCAGATAGAATATTTCATATTATAATAGTAACGTAGTGTTTCAGCTGCTAAACATGTTTCAATTTATAGACTACGTAAATATCTTTTTAAGGGCACATTTCCAAGGGCACCTGGGTGACTTAATTGGTTAAGTGCTCAACTCTTGACCTCAACTCAGGTCGTAATCTCAGGGTCATGAGTTCAAGCCCTGCGCTGGGCTCTGCACTAGATGTGAAACCTGATTAAAAAAAAAAAGAAAAAGAAAAAGAAAAAAAAGAAAAAGAGAAAAGGCACATTTCTAGAAATAAATGTACTGTTCTATCACAAAAGGTGGCATTTTCTTTCAGGTTAGTCCCCTACTAAAAAGTGCCTATTAAGTTACTGAGAGGACATTTTCTGACTACAAAATCATAATAACAATTTATCTTTACACTCCAGAAATTCTCACAAAATATGAATATGGCCACTTTAAAGTAGCCAAAAGCGTGTAATTTCAAGGTCTGTGCCTGATTTGCTCACTCTGAACTCGGATTATTACGACTGAACGGGGGGTTGGTGTCCTTAAATGTGACCAACTGACCACCAACTTAGTGGTATTTGTATGTTTTCAGTACTTCCTTGCTCTGACAATAATCCAAATTCTAAAAGAAGAGTAATATTTCTAAAATGAATGGTCTTCATGAGATATTTTTCTACAGTGCTATATGCTTGTCAAGTGCCCGGAAAAATAATTGCAGAAGTAGGCTTGTTACACAATAATAAACAGAGAGGCCATACATAGCACACTCACCTGCGGGAATTCTTTATCCGATTTGGCAAACATTTTTGAATGCACACAAAAAATGAGCCGGCCACTGCATTCCAGATACCGGCTCCCCCCCCATATCTATAAGAGACCCCCATGCATGACCCAACTCCCTTATGAGGCAGGATGAAACTAGTCCTGTGAGAGCAGAGAAGAAATAAGTACTTCTCACTGACAAATCTGAGTCAAATTTCTTTTATCCCACATACTTTATTTTTCAGTCCCTTATACGTTTGCACCCATGTGCCTTGTAACAGTAGGGGTGTGGCAAAGGGAAGTTTGGGTGTCAGTCTTCCATCTGCACATAGAGTCCCCATTCCTCCATAAATTTCAGGAGGTCGGTTTCATTGTCTTCCGATGGCTTGTCTGGAGCCTGCTCCTCATACAGTCTAGACAAAAGGCCCTCCTCCACGAGCTCCTTGGACTCAGGCTGCTTGCCTCCCTCTGAGCCATGTTCAAAGCTAGGGAAGGACGGTATGCACAGCCTGCCGGTCTGAGGGTCCCAATCCACCAGTGTGGTCGACGGCTCTTCCTTGCGCTCCTCTTCTGTGCCCACGTGCTCCTGCAGCAACTGGTCCAGGTCTCGGAGCTGAGGGGCATACGAATACAGTGGTGCCTGGGGGCTCACGTCTGCCAAAGCAGCCTGTTGCTCAAAGAATGTTCCTTGTAGGGACACCTTCTCCTGCAAATTGAGCTCAGGGCCGCCAGGCCCCACACAAACGTCGGCAGCTCTTACATCATATTCGTATTCAACAACTGCCTTCTCGGTGGGTATTGCTCTGCCTGGTGACCCTTGCTGGGTTAGGGAAGTGCCCTGGGTGCTTTCCCCAGAGTCGCAGGAAATGTCCACCAGATGTGAAGCATACCCTAAGTGTTTCACCTCCATTTCCACCTGACGCGGCCGCTGGTCCCCACTGGGCTCATCCCCGTCCGACCCAGCGTCGCTTTTTTCCACTACGTGTCTCATATCCTTATGAGAAATTTTAGAATCCTCCAAAATATTGAGGGTGATAAAATTAATCACAATTTTTTCAGCAGGTACAAAGAATCTTTTGTCAAATTCATTTCCATAAATCAAAATCTATAAAGAGAGAAGAGAATGGTTTTCACCTTTTCACTTGAGAAAGACATGAAAAACAGCTGTTAAGTAGAACTTATACTGTCATCAGATAGTTTTAAAGACCTATTCTTACCCACTCATGGAAGTGAAAGTTATTCTTGGAATAAACAGAAAGCCTCATTCATGGAGGCAAGAGACCCAAGACACGAAAAAGGCACTGGAAGTGAAAAGTGGTTCCCTGGGTGAGTGTTTATCCGACCCAAGGATCAGGGTGAGACAGTGCCCTTCCCTCCCTGGCTGAGGAAGTTCAGGGGAATTATTTAATTTCTTGAGACTCAGTTGTTAATTCTGTAAAATCTGGATTTCTGCCACGTGAGAAGTGGTGAGGACCGAGTGAGCCAGTTTTGAAACTGCTTTGTTAATTATGGGCGATGACGTATTTCTTAGTTAGCTATGGTTCCCCAGGTTACCAGCCCTGTGTTGGATATACTCCGGACATGAGATGTGGGCGGGCATGAAAACTGCATGTAAAAAAAGAAATACACACATGAGTAGGGATGGTTTTACTCATTCCCCGGATACCACTCTAATCACAGTATAATGAGGCCAAAAAGGGAAATTCATCTGCCTGTTTATGGCAGATAGAGAAGCTCTAAATCGTGTCAGGGAAACTGGTTTGAGGTTAAAATTGTGCTGGGGCTATGTGGAAGGTGACTGTTTAGATGGCAAGTCATGAATTATGTGACAATCCTCATTGTCCACCCCATGAAGTGATTCCATTCAACACTACAAAATATGACATTCAGGGGCGCCTGGGTGGCTCAGTGGGTTGAGCGTCCAACTCTTGATTTCGGCTCAGGTCATAATCCCAGGGTTGTGGGATTGAGCCCCATGTTGGGCTCTGCACTGAGCTTGGAGCCTGCTTAAGGTCCCCCCACCTCTCTCCCTCTGCCCCTCCCCGACTCGCTTGAATGCAAGCACGTTCTCTCTCTTTCTCTCTCTTAAAAAAAAAAGACAAAATACGACATTCAGCCTCATTCCTTTACAAAATTTTGGTTCCAGAAAGCCACTTGTGATCAATTCTCTTATGAATCATCCTCCCAGGAAAGGTCTCCCTGTGCCATTAGGAAGCTAACTCTAAAGCCTAAAAGCAGGCAGAATAATAGAAACGTTGAAATGCCAAACTAACAGCTTGCATTGTGTACATGGATGCATTGTGCATATGTGAACATATATTTTAATAACAGGCAAAGAACCCATTTTATCATTGAAATATGCCCAGCCCTTCAGAGCCCTTCAGTGCGCAGCCCAGAAGCATAAGGTTTACTCCTTCTTCTATTTTCTTGCTCTCCTTGCTGTGAATGATTGTCCTGGCCATTTTCTTCCTATGTTTTCCACTCCATGCCTGTCTCTGGCCCTGCATCCCACTCTCCTCTTTTAGACTCTCCCCTTGGCTCCCCTGGACAACTGCCACAGTCTCCTAGCTGCTCTTCTTGTTTCTAGTCTTACTCCCTCCAAAGCTGTCTGAGACCCACCATCCAGTTGGATCTAAAACCCGATATTGACCATGAAGCTTCCTACTCAAAACCCCACAGAGATTTCTCCTTGCCAACAGAATGTAAAATCGAAGCCCCTTAGAATAACATCCCGATTCTCCTGTCCCCTGGCCCTAACACCCCCTCTCCACTTTCACTTCTGTAGCTCCTCATCAGCAACTGTATGGTTCAGCAAGATCATGTGGTTTTCCAAACATCTGCTCACCTTGGTCCCTGCTGGTTTCTCTGCCAGCAGTAGGTGCCCTCTTACTCCCCTTTCATAACCAAGGCAGGGCATAAAGCTTCTCCTGGACCCCAATGTGGGGTTCAGTGCCCTGCCTGTGTCCCCAGAGTCCTCAGTGCCTGCTTTCATCTTAACCTTCACATACCATTTTGAAATTCGAGTCCTCAACTGAACTTGAACGTCTGGAAGGGCATAGATCATTACTTAATTTGTGTACCTCAAGACCTGGTCTAATCTGCTCATTAAACCTAAAATCTTTGTCAAAGCTGAGGAATCTTTCTCTTTCGTTATGTTAGTGAGTTAACCTAGTGCCAAAGTGTTTCTTTTTTAATTAATTAACTCTTTAAACTCACCCTGCTTATAAAAGGAATGTGTCTGTTCTAGAGCCTCATTTTCTACTCTGCTGAAAGTGAGTGGTTATAATGACTCCTGCCACACTGAGCACTCACCAAATTTGCTGGGTGTTTCTCTTTGCCAACATGGATATATCTGTACATGGAGTAGCCCATCACAGAAAAAATAAACACGGCAACAGATATGGGCAAAACATACCAGAAGATGATTTTAACCTTCAATGCTGATGTTTGATCTGTAAAAAAAAGAAGAGGGATAGATAGTTGTGATGCGGTATGGTGGGAAAACACTGGCAATGTCATGAGGCTTTGGGCCGGTTACTTACATTTAGGAATTCAGTCTTATTTATTAATTGAGAAGCTTGAACTAAATGTGATAAGGGGTTTCAGAATTCTTACTCTTTGACAATAGCTGGTCTTAGGGAATCATCTGGACTTACGGATGCCTTAACAACCCCATCAGCAGACATTCCAACATTTTATGTCTGGCTATGAGATTGATGCTGGGTCTTATATATCTGAAGCTAAGTGTGTCTAACATTCAGACAACTCATACACTTTAAGCCAACCCACAAAACCCTCTTGATAGGATCCCATTAAGCTGCCCCACTTTTCCATGTACTCATTGGACTCAATCTTTTCCATAGACTCAGCAGAAGACAGGAATGTATGGCATCACCTTGTGTGTTATTAATAGAACCATCCTTGAGCGGGTTGGCTAGACTTTCTGGGCAGGGAGCTTGGGATGTGTGTAGGGAGGTGGCTGAGCTGGTGTGTGTAAGGACGGCAGTAACTCCTTTCCAGGTCCTGTTGCACTGTCGGTTCAAGATGGATGAAAGTCCATAGGGGACTGGAAAGACCTGGTGAACAGCTTTTGAGAAAGCAGTCCTGGCCCATCATCAGTCAGACTATACAGTTGTGAATAGGGCTTATTGTGACTAACTTATATTTGTTGCACTCCTGTAGAATACTAGAAGTTGTGATGGATATTTTTCTGTCCCCATTTGGCTAATCCATGGTACCCAGCTCTTTGGTGAGATATTCTAGATGTTTCTGTGAAGGCATTTTTAGATGATATTAGCATTTAAATTAATAGACTTGAGTAAAGCAGATTAAGGTAAAGATGAAATCTTTATAATGTGGGTGGGCCTTATCCAATCAGTTGAAGGCTTTAATAGAAAAAGTAGTGACCACCTCAAGAGAGAGAGAGAATTCTTTCAGCAGATTACCTTCAGACAAGAACTATAACATCAACTCTTTCTTGGATATCCAGGCTGCTGGATTGCCCAACATATTTTGAGCTTATCTGCCTCTACAATCATGTGAGCCAACTCCCTAAAGTAAATCTCTCCATATATATATATATATATATATATATATATATATATATGAGAGAAAGAGAGAAAGAGAGATGGGTTCTGATTAATAAAATCAGAGTGTCATAGGAGTCTCTAATCTATACAAATGTTTGGATACTCTTGATGCCTATGCCTGAGACAAAGTAGCAAAGTCACAATCCAGTTAAATACCTAGTTAAAGATTGGAAATAGAAGTGTCATGGACAATGAGGGTGGTTGACAATAGCCAGTGGGAAAAGTCCAGGACCAGGTGTCCAAATGCAGGCTCTTCCACCCCAAACAATTCCTGACGAGCACATCTGTCCTCAGGTTCCACATAGAAAGGTGCCAACAGCACAGCACAGATGTTCAGGTAGCCAAGCGTTACCTGCCCCTACATCAGACTACAATTCAGTCTAACCCTCTTAATACCACCTCTGGTCTTGGGACTGAACTTGCCCTAATTGAAAACCACCATGACGACATTGACGGATGGCACTTAGTATGTAACAGCACATATTTGCCACAAAACAACTAATAAAATGTGTCTATATTTTAGGGATTGGGGGACTGTGGAGAGCAGAAATATTTTTCAAAGAACAGTCCCCAAAGAGGTAGTATGGCTGGGATACCATGGAAAGGTCGGAACCTGAAATGATGCCTCCTTATTTTGTGACCTTTCTCAGACTAGTGAGACAGGTGGTTCCACCTGTTCCCGGGAAGGATTTAATTGAACCTGTACTTGGAGCTGCTCTCAATCTGCCAAGTGCTCAAACGATCTCCACTGGAAATGCATCCCTACCTCCTGGCCACTGATCAAGCTCTTCGTAAACGGAGCCCTTTTTCCAAATACAAAGATGATCTCTTCAGTCTGCTTTGTTTTGCCTTTTGCTTGCTTAGCATTTCCGTTTTATTGGCCACACGGCAGAGCCCCCTTCATTTTAAAGGGGAAGGTATGGTAAGGATAGAGATTCAAAAATAAAGCCTTTCACTTTTGATATGTACTCACAAAATCCCCTTTTTATTCCTTGGGACAGTTTCATCTTGCAATGCGGGTGGTGGGAGGGGGAGGGCTCCTGTCACCATTGTGATCCCAGAGCTGGCGATGGGACCAGGTTGGGGGAAGAGCTGTGGCACTTGTCGTAGGCCAGCATGTTTGGAAGGAGGAAATGGAAGAATAATGGATGAAGAGCCATTCGATGAGGGTAAACTTGAGGGTTTATTTTCAACGTTCAGGCTTTGAGTTCAAGCTCCTCACAACTGTGGGGAGGAACAAGTAGACAAACATCACGCTCTGAACTCTGTGTCTCCTAACGGGAATGAAAATCTTCAGGGAAGTTCAGAAAACATGAGGAGAAGACAAGAGGAAGGAGAGAGAGGCAATGGCGGGGGAGTAACTGCTGATCTGCTGACCCCAGACCCCCCTGCAGCCAGTGAGTGACATCTGAATACAACTTGCAGAGCCTGTCATTTGCATTCCCGAGGGAGAGCAACAACTGCTGTCTTCAAGTGTTTCTAGGATAATGTTTTGTTTCTAGCAGTGCAGTTTGATGTTGAAGACCACAGAACTTCTATTGACAAAAGTGATTACAATTAAAAAAGAAGAGACGTGCGTAAAAATTCTCAATTGTTATTTTCCCACGGAAGAGGCTTGTTGGCATTGGACACCAAGGGACGGGTGCTGAGAGTTCCCCAGGGGGAGCAAACACACCTTTCACGTTGGCCAAGTTCAATGGCCAAGTTTCAATTCCAGGCTGCTCCACACATTTCTGGTGATGGTTGTTTCTGCCTCTGCCTCAACTTGTTTCTGGTAGACATGGGTTTGTCAAAATCTTGTTTAGAACTGCCATTCTTCTCCTACTTTGATCAGATCTCCTTCGCAGACCAGCTGAGATTTTTTTAAGCTTACCTTTCTGAGTACGGACACACTGCTTCTCAGAAGGCTGAGCAAGGCGAGGGGGCCCTGGGACAAAGGTCTCCACACGCACGCAGTACAGGGTGTCTGGCTCCAGCCAGCTGAGCACCAGCGTGCGGTTGGTCACACACTGGGACCACTAGGGCAGAGGATTGCAAACAGCAGTTAGTGCCACAGAATCCCAGCACCATCCCAGGCAGATAGCTCTAGAAGGAAATAAAACGCTAAGATACCCCTAAATCCTTTGTAATCACTACAAGCTTTTCTTCCGCAACAGTTTTAAAACATCCCTTTCCTTGAGCTCGGCAGAGCATGATCAGGAAATGGACCCATTCTGGGAACAATTCTAAATAATAACACATGGATGGATTTCTTAATCTGCCTTGTCCCATGTTCTTGCTGACATCTTTTTTCTTGCGTGGAATGTGACCGACAGGTGTTATGCAAGTAAAAGCTCTCCATCAAAGTGACGTGGACAGTGGTTCTCCATCTAATAGCAACATCAGATCCCATTAACAGAGACTCTGTAAGGGAAATCTGAAGGAAGTTCTCGAGTTTTCTACATATTGGCTTCAACTGCTTCTTGTACGGCATCTCTTTTGAATATCGTTATCTTCTCAGGTTCACATGCGTCGGGCTGCCTGTCCAGCACTAGCTGCAAAAAGTAATGCCGATGATATGTCCCCATTCCAGGCTTACCGTTCTATTAGACTTAGCATTATATACGGACACGTTGTACTTCAGGTTAGAGTAAATTTGTTGCATGGAAATAGAACTTTCTTCTGGATTTCTCTTCCACTTCTCTGGAGCCGTCAGAACAATAGAAATTGATTTCTCATCTGTAGATAAAGCAACTTCTGGTGGGCCAATTTGTGCTTAAAGGGGAGGGGAGAGGGAATGATCATGTTCAGAGGTAGAAATCACCGTGGATAAAACTACAATATAATCCTACGGGGATGAAAGCCCTACAGCCCACCTCTTAGTTGAGACGCCTCAGAATGCTCTAAGGTGGGCCCAAGTTATGCTACATCTTGAAACGATCCTTTCACACACCCTGACACAATATTAAAACAGAACATTCAAGTGTTGTATTTACCTAGTTCCTAGTCACATGGGTAAACAGATGGAAAATAGAATTAAAAGTGTTTACGACAGTCCTATGACATCAAATGAAAAGTTGGTGATAAATTGCATTAATACGAACTGTAAGTGATGAAAATCAGACATGGAGGGATGAACCACTATTAAAAGACCTCTGAAGAAGCACCCGGGGGGCTCAGTCAGTTGATGTCTTGATTTTGGCTCAGGTCATGATCTCATAGTTTGTGAGGCAGAGCCCTGTATCAGGCTCAGCACTGACAGTGGGGAGCCTGCTTGGGATTCTCTCTCTCCCTCTCCCTCTGCCCCTCCCCCGCCCATTCTCTCTCCTCTCTCTCTCTCTTTCTCTCTCAAAATAAATAAATAAACTTAAAAAAAGACCTTTGAAGATGTGATTGGAATGACCTATAACAGAGATTCTCAAACTTTTACCACAAAGGTCCACACAGGAAATGTTTTAGGCTTTACAAGCCATGTGATCTTTGTTGCAATTATTACTTATATAAATGTAAAAATCATTCTAAGCTCTTGGTCTGTAGAAAACTGGAGAGGTGGTAGTGCTGCATTTGGTCTGAGGGCATAGTTTGCTGACTTCTGATCTAGAAGGACACCAGAGGACGGGCTCTGGCCCCAGGTCTCGAGGGGCACTTATAAATTTCATGATGTCAGCTCTGAGTGGGTCCTCTACACCTGAGTCAGCCACAGAATAGGAGATGGGAAAATTTAAAAAGCAAATATCAGGATGATGCTGCCTTAATTCTGAGTTACACCTACAAATTACATCATCACACTACCAAGTGTCTAACAAAAAGAGACTTAGTTTGGCAATCAGAGCACCGTGAATCAATCTTGTGGACTTAACGCCATGGTTTATAAACCCACAGCAATTTAAAAAAAAATCTGTCAGTTCCTCAAATTTCATAGTCCCCACTAAATAACCAAACAAAATTGAACTTGGATAATATTGGCATCTAGTGTTAATTTTGGACGTGGGAGAGATCCTAGTGATGACTCAACCAAACTTCTCACTCTAAAGATGAAACTGCGATCCAGCGAGATGAAGCCCCTTGGGCTGGTCATTCTTGGAGCTGAGGGACAGAATGAGAACAGAGCCATGCAGAGCACTGGCCTCTGGCGAGGCTGTCCATGAGTCTAAGACTGTATACTCGACGGTCAGATGAACTTGATATTATACGTGTTTATAGACAATTGTGTTACTTACTCTCTAAGAATGGATAGAATCGTCCGGTTTCTGCCCATTTGGAACAATTCGTTTCCCAAATGGCCTTAACTTTGGCATAATATTGATGTTCATAATCGGAAGTTTCCACAGAGAGATCACAGCAGGTCCTATTGATATTTCTACATTCGGATTTATTCAGCCATTTTTTTTGCCCATATCTGCTGAGAAAGAAACTGAATTAATAACGAGGTGCCCTCTGTGCTTTACAATAGAGAAAAAAAAAAACAGTCCTTATGCAAAACTGAATGGAAGTTAAGCCCTTCTCTGCAGAACAACAAATGTGCCTGTCATTGAGATAAAAAGGAATCCATGTTTGCTGCTGGCAATTTTTTTCATGAGCTGTCAGGAACATGAGTCAGAGTTTCTGCAAACACCTTTCTTTTCTTTGAATTATAATGTGGATCATACATTTTGAAAGCATGTATTTTATTATTATTCTTGGGCTACAGTAAAAATTCTACGTATTGTGTGATCAATTCTTCTAGTAATTATCCACGTAAGTTTTTAGTCTGCCATGCCTACAAAGGTCAATTTGGTGGGTTGTTTTAAGAAAAATTAGTCTTTTTTTTTCTTGGAAGAAAAATTACCTTGACATTCTCATAAAACTTAAAAATCTACTTGCTATCAAGGGTTCTAGGGAAGATTCACTAGGTATAAGTGTATGCCACGGTAATTACAGTGATGATGACGACAGTGACTAGGCTGTTTATATTATTTCTCCTTTCCTTTGTTGAAAACACAAAACCCGTAGCAAGGAGGGAGGGGGAAATACTTTTAGAACTTTTCAGGTGGGGGAGACTGAGGGATAGAGAGATTAAGTGACGCTGGATGAGCCAGTGAGAGAGACCGGGTTGCATGGGAGGCAATGAAGGGATTAATGCAGGTGTGTTGGGGTTCTAGAAAGCTAACTGGTGTAGCATGGAGAATGCAGTGGGTTAGGAGTGGCAGCCTGGGGAGCAGCTGAGAGGATACTGCAGTGGTCCAGGTGGAAGATGTAGGTGGCTTGGACAAGGACAGTGGTGGCAGAAGAAATGACAGGACAAAAGGAAGAAATGTTGGGAGCCAAGACTTGGTAATTGAGGTGAGCAGGTGAGAGATGAGGGAGATAGCGATGTTCAGGATGATGTTTCTTTTCTGTCTGGGACAGTGGTCATGTTTGCCAAGATAAGCAATGCCAAAGAATGGGTTTGGGAAATGGGGAGGACGGATGGGAGGAAGGAAAGGTAACAAGTTGTGTTTCTGCCATGTTGAACTTCAGGTATGTGAAAGCCATCCAGATGCAGATGCCCAGTAGGCCCTGGGGCTCAGCAAAGGGGTGGGAGTGGGAGGCAGTGATTTTGAAACCAATGGCACAAAACTGCTCATTGAAGGCATAGGCGCAAATGAAATTATCATGGAGACAAAGCAAAGCCTAGGATAAAGTTCCAGGCTCATCAGGGTTTAAAGGTTGGATACAAAGTACAGTTGGAAATAGCAGCTAAAGAGGCAGAAGGAGAAAGAGAGATCACAGAAGTCAAGACAAGAGTATGTCTTGAGAACAAGGAAATGTCAACTTTATTAAGCGTTGACAAAGTTTAAGGGTATCCTCTCTTTTCAGAATATGGCAACAGATTCATGAAAGCAAATGTCTCCTGTTTCATAAAGTACCATACATTCCAGAAGGCACTAGAAATACAGGTAAGATCCTGTTGACCAACTTCTCCATCAAGTGGTTACCATTGCCTAAGGGCTTTCAAAACTTTTTGTGGCTATGAGCCACAAAAAGAAATCTGTTTTATGGGACACCTGGGTGGCTCAGTCGGTTAAACATCCGACTCTTGATTTCAGCTCAGGTCATGATCTCACAATCTCATGGGATTGTGTCCTGCGTCCGGCCCTGTGCTGACAGCGCGGAGCCTGCTTGGGATTCTCTCTCTCCCTCTCTCTCTGCCCCTCCCCTGCAGGTGCACACTCTTTCTCTCTCTCTCGCTTTCTGAAAATAAATAAAGAAATATTAAAAAAAAATTTTTACACTGGGACCCGGCTCCCATAAACATACATATATTTAACATACTAAAAACAAAGGTTTTATAAGATAATATTTAAACTTGACTACATGCCATGAATTCCGTTATTTTCCACTCCAATCCTGTTCACGCCATTCCAGTCCCTTCTATTAAAAAATAATGCTAGTCATATCCCTCAAAATTGATTTCATGGTCCATCAACAAGTCTTGACTTATGTGTGGTTTGAAAAATACTGCCATCACTGATTTGATGCTCTCTCCTCAAACTTCCTTATTCTGCCAAGGGCAGGGCAACTTCCCATGACAGAGGTGGGTGGAGGAGAAAATACTCTTTCCCGGATTCTGGACAGTATGCTTTGTAAGTCTTACAAACTGATAGACCTCAACTATTCAATGAGTACTCCAATAATGATGTTTATGCAGGGCAGAAAGTCCTCTGGAGCCCTCAGTGGTCTCTGACTGGTTTCTGGTAATGGCAGTAAGTGCTTATTAAGTGCTGGGACCCGTGCTTAGGATTTGCATGCTTTATCTCATTTAATTATCCTAACGACCCTAGCAGGTAGGTGCCATTATTTTCACCCTCTCGTACAGATGAGGAAACTGAGGCCCATGGAGACAAATTCATATGACTAATAACAGCCGTATCTGGGATTTGAACCACTCTTCCCTAATGCCAAAGCTCGTGCTTTTAGAACTACACGGTGTTTTTTCGGCATTAAATTCTTTTGGCAGATATAACTTAAACTTTTGTTAAAATTTCATCTTTTACTTGGAAACAAGCTTAACTCCAAAGGGTAAAAGCATATGTAACTTGCCCAAGGATACCTGGGTAGGTTCATAGCCTAGCTACAAACCACGCACTGTTGATTGTGCTGCTGCGCTTGGGAGCCTTGTTGGTGACATATGCTACTCTGTATTCCTGTCATCTCACACGTGCACAGGCATGTAAGGCCTCTAACATGGCAAGTTTCTTTTAAAATACTCACTTCTGAAAGTTTCACCATCTAAACTATTTGCTCTCCCAGAGCAGTGATGACTCTGCCTCTTTTCTCGTTATCCTTTTCTGAATCAAAGGAACATGTAAAGGACAGAGCAAGCTCTTTGCTCCACCTAATAGAAAAGGAGGCCAGGGCATAGTCAAGAGCCATTTCTCTTTGCAGAATGATGTCTTCTTTCCTAAAACACCAGCTTCCAGAGAAACTCCTTGAACATGAAAGTGAGATTCTGGATAAATGAGGTCATTGTGAATAGCCCCTGAAATATTTCACTGCCTTTAGTGGCCAGGATTTTTTTTTTTTTTCAAAGACAAAAATGGCTTTTTTTTTTTCAAATGTGATATTTTTTAACTCAATCAGAAAAATATAATCAAGAGAGAGAAAGAAATCACCCTAAAACCTATCAGGCCAAAAGCAGTTGGCATACCTGATTCTGGACGTCTCATGCTTCTCTATACACACGGGAATGATTATATGACTGCACACAGAGGCAATAACTAGATTATACCACGCATATCGTTTTAATCAAAGCTGTAAATTTAACTTGATTTGAACTTGAATAGAAAAAAATTGAAGCGAAAGTAAAGGAATTGCTGTGGTTCATGTGTTTAATCACCACAAAAGACACTAGTTCCTAAAAGATATTTTAAAATAAGAAAATAGTTTATGAAAAATATTGGGAGTTTAGTTATTAAGATGATGAAATATTTTCAGTTTAGATCACATTTAATGGCTTCCTGCTATGAAAGTCTGTACATTTAAAGTTTCCCCCTACCTCCTAAAGTTCCATAAGCACATTTCCCATCACTGTTTAGTCTTAGCTCTTCACTCAGATGGTTTCGGTGTGTTTACCAGTCTTTTCACAGTGACAAATAATGTTGTCAGTACTAAATTCTTCATCCAGGTTCATCTTTATTTCTGTCGGACAGATATCATCTTTAGTGAGTGGTTTCCTCCCCCTCAAGAAGGTCTCAAGGGAGTCCCATCCTGAGATCTCTCACTTGCTTGAAAATACATCTGGTGAACTTGACAAGAATCCCAGATCACATCTATTTCTCCCTTAGAAGATGTATCGCTGTCTTCTGTCGAGTTTTGCCAGACGGAAATCACCCCACTCCCCCTGTTCCGTCCCACTTGAGTCCCGCTCTTGCTATGATCATCATAAAGTACTTCATTTTCTTAAAGTTCAATAACCTCACCAGGATATGTCTTCCAATGCTTTTATTACATTTTCCTAGACAGAGCATGCATTTATGATGTGTAATTCCAGACAGTAATTATCACTTTTCAATTATTCCTATCAGTTAGCTATAGGTTTTTCATCTCTGTAACATTTTTATTTTCCATCTTTTCCCTAAGTTCTGCCCACTTGCCTTAAAAAAAAAATCTTCCTTTTGTTTTAGAATCTCTTCTTTGACTGTTTGCTTTTTCCTTCTTCCTTTCCCTTCTCCCTTCCCTTCCCTTCCCTTCCCTTCCCTTCCCTTCCCTTCCCTTCCCTTCCCTTCCCTTCCCTCCCCTTCCTTCCTTTTTCCTCCCTCTCTCCCTTTCTCTACCTTCCTTCCTTCCTTCCTTCCTTCCTTCCTTCCTTCCTTCCTTCCTTTCTGACTTACCATTAGAGATCATGTTATGTATGATTCAAACTATGAACACTTATTTGTCTGAATTTTTCTCCTTTTTCCATAAGAAAGCTTTTCAGGAACTTTTCACTGTTGTCATCTCCCTCTCCCTCTCCCTCTCTGTCTCCCTCTTCTCTTCCTCCTCCTCCTCTTCCTTCTTTTTGTCTTTCTCCTTTGCCAATAATTATGGAGAAATGCTGTGCCAGGTTCTGTGGGACTATTACTCTTTGAACAGGGCCAGCTATTTACTGAATATTAAGTGAATGGGTACAGGAGTGTGGGAAGTCAGACACCTGTTCTCTAAATCAGATCATTCCCTTTGCTGGAGAGCCTGCTCACCCTCAAGTTTTGGAATTACAGGAGGCTGATGTGCCCCATGGCACATCAGTAAGTCACGGTCCCCCTAGGCTGCCTCCCAGCCATCGTCACCTCCCCTCCCTCCTGCACCCACCTCACTAGGGTGACTGGGCCTATACAGTGGATATGTCATTTGAATCCCTTTCAGCTCCTCTGTCTCTGACATTCTGTGGCACTAACTGGGGCTCGTGGGGACACTTCCTCAATTTCTGGTGGTGGAAATCCTTAGATTCCACATCCTAAGACTGTTAGGTAAGCCTCTTAGTACTATGACATTGATTCTTGTATAAAATTATTTTCTACTGTTGAAGTTCAAGAAGATTAGACACTGTCAGTGTCTGTGGTTGTCTTCCTTCAGATTTCACAGTATTTGGCTTATATCCTTCATAGTTTATGGCTTGGGGTTTGGCCATTTCCTCTGTTTCTTTGAAGATGGGCATAGTCTATCTGTTTTGCATTCTTTCTCGCTTTCAATGACTTTTGAGGGAGGGATACAATGTGAAAATGTCCGTTGCACTACTATTTTTAATAGGAAGAGCTAGTGGCACAGAATTCTGCACTCAGTTTCACTTAAAATTGTCTGTTAGTAACCGTAAGTTTAGACATTTCAGAGATGATGGATTTCCTTGTTTGCTCAGCTGCAGAATAACATTTTGACCAACTTCTTTCCTCCATTTAAGTAACTTTCCCTCGCCTAAGCACCCAATGCTTCTGTCTCCACAAAGAAGTGTTTTTCTTTATTTAAAAAATTTTTTTAGGGGCGCCTGGGTGGCGCAGTCGGTTAAGCGTCCGACTTCAGCCAAGTCACGATCTTGCGGTCCGTGAGTTCGAGCCCCGCGTCAGGCTCTGGGCTGATGGCTCAGAGCCTGGAGCCTGTTTCCGATTCTGCGTCTCCCTCTCTCGCTGCCCCTCCCCCGTTCATGCTCTGTCTCTCTCTGTCCCAAAAATAAATAAAAAACGTTGAAAAAAAATTAAAAAAAAAATTTTTTTTTTAATGTTTATTAATTTTTCACAGAGAGAGAGACAGAGCATGAGCGGGGGAGGGGCAGCGAGAGAGGGAGACGCAGAATCCGAAGCAGGCTCCAGGCTGTGAGCTGTCAGCACAGAGCCCGGTGCGGGGCTCGAACTCACAGACTGCGAGATCATGACCTGAGCCGAAGTCGGACGCTCAACCGACTGAGCCACCCAGGCGCCCCAAAGAAGTGTTTACCTAATTTAATCTAGCAGAACGTCCCAAGAGAATTTAGTATGAAATATATAAAACTTTTCTTTTTTCCAAATGCTTACTTAATACAATAGACGGTTTATCTTTGCACAATTAATAGGTGTCTGAGTCTTATGTGTATAAACTATCAAAAAGGAAAAGAACTAACTTACATGAAATACTGCACAGTGTAAGTAAGTTCAGCTTCTTGTAGACCCTCTGGCGGACTCCACTGTAGGATATTCCTCATGTTTATGGAAAAGAAGGTGATATTCGTAGGCTTAGGTAAACCACCAGAGACGCAGGGAACTGCAAAAGGAGAGAAGAACTGAGGTCTTAATGGAGAAAAAAGAAAACAAAGTCCCTGTAGTAGATGGTCTTCAGACATGGCCCCCACAAGCCACACCTTCTGGGCCTCGTGTCCTGTGTATTTCCTCCCAAACCTGAGCTGACCCCATGGCTCACTTCAACCAACAGAACGTGATGGAAATAAGTCCAGGGCTGAGGCTTAAGAAGGTCTGGCAGCTTCTACCTTTGCCCTTTGGAACATCCTGAGCTGCCATGTAAAAAGCTGGGCTACTCTGCTGGAGAAATCACATGACCAGGCCACACAAAGAGGGAAGCATTCAGTGGTCCCAGCTGGGCCCACCTTTCCAACCAGGGGGCCAGAAGGAAGCCACCACGGACGTTCTAGCCCCATCTGCCATAGACTGAAGCTGCATGAGAGACTCCAAATAAGACCAGCAGAAGAACCAGTTAACCCTCAGATTTGTGAGAAATAATAAACTGATTGTTTTAAACTACTGAATTTTGCGGTGGTTTGTTGTGCACCAGCAGATAACTGAAACAATTCATTTGTTAGATACAGAAAGAAAACTTAGGATGGATGGCCCTGACAGGTTTGAGTTTTGGAGGTTGGCGTTAGGGGCAGCTTTGCTAAAGTATGGAATAAAGCCATAATTAGAAAATAAAGCAGTGAAAGAAGACAATGCATTTAATTAAATGCTGGTATTTTCACATAACTGTGCTCTAAGAAAACTATGCTAGGGGCGCCTGGGTGGCTCAGTCAGTTAAGTGTCCGACTTCGGCTCAGGTCATGATCTTGCAGTCCGTGGGTTCGAGCCCCGCATCGGGTTCTGTGCTGACAGCTCAGAGCCTGGAGCCTGTTTCCGATTCTGTGTCTCCCTCTCTCTGACCCTCCCTCGTTCATGCTCTGTCTCTCTCTGTCTCAAAAATAAATAAACATTAAAAAAAAAATTAAAAAAACAAAACAAAACGAAAACTATGCTAGAGGATTCCCTTTAGAAGTTCTTTGTAGAGAAATTATAAAGAATTGAGTCACTCCCAACAAGTTAGAAAAGGACGAAAGGCAAGTGGAGGGTAGTTTCTTATAAAAGGATAGTCTTCCATAGGACAAATAAAACGAGGATGATCCTGGAATTAAAATAAATTAAAAAGATCACTGGTAACAGGTAAGAATCGAAATATTAATTTAAAATATTGGAGAGGCTCCTGGGTGGCTCAGTAAGTTAAGCGTCTGAGTCTTGATTTCGACTCAGATCATGACCTCATGTTTCGTGAGATTGAGCTTCGAGCTGGGCTCCGCACTGACCCTGCAGAACCTACTTGGGATTCTCCGTCTCCCTCTCTTTCTCTGCCCCTCCCCTGTTTGTATGCACTCTCTCGCTCTCTCAAAATAAACAAATTTTAAAAATTCAATAAAATAAAATATTGAAGAGATCACAAAGTCCTGGGTAATAAGCAATCAGATTTTATAAACAACATATCTTATTAGAAATACACATTTTAGTCATGGAACTTGGAGAGTAACAAATTTTGACCCTTCAATCCAACCTTAGGAAATGAAAGTTAGCCTACTCACCAAAGACTGGTCAAGTCTTAGCTAAAGTCTCATAATTCTTGTGTAAATTTGCTGGGACTAATTTGGAGAAGGAAATTAGCTTTATCCTGAGGGTAATCATTGGTTAAGATTAGAACTATGCAACATATTATAACTCCACAAACCAAATGAAAAGAAAAAAAAAATTCTTCAGAGTTAAATTTTGTCATAGAACCCGGTTTCTAAGCCAAAATAAGCTCTTTAAATGTATAGCAGAGTAACCAAAATATAGGTGGTTGAGTACGTGTTTGGGTGTATGTGCATATGCTATATACACATATATGCACAATGGCTCCTACTTTAACCCTGATCATTTTTTAAAATATCTGTTTTATTTTTAAGAAGAAAGTTAAATACTCAAAGAGAAGCCCTATCAGCTGATTACTGTGTGGGTTTGAGTCTGGTAGGAGTAGAGAGGATCTCAAAAAACACAGCCTACTCAATGTCGTCTTTGATTTCTAACCTTTTAACTCTTTGGAACCACTGTGTTTCAAATGGTATTGGCTTTTTTTTTTCCTGGAGATTATAGGCCGTGAATAATTATCAGTGATTTCGTGCTGCTCTGTGCTATCAATAGGTTCTGATTTTTAATCAGATTTTGGAGGATGAAACAGAGAACATGGAGAGGCACTACCAGGAAATATAGTACTTTTCAACCCTTCAGAAGTGAGGAACACTTCTAACATAAAAAGTTCCAAAGAGTCTTTTCAGATCTAAAACCTGTAGTTCTATATGTTTATATGACACATACATGTGAAGAGTGGTTAGCATCTTGTAAGAACTAAAATTAAAATAGACCGTGTGTTATAATATCACAGATGGAAAATATTACCAAAACGTGACTTCACAGAACTAACTGATAAGAAACTACAGTATTTGGTTTGTGGCAACTTGAGTTTGGAGATATAAAACACAACTTATACTAGATATTATAGTCTAGGCACATGTCTCCGTGTTTAATCTATACAAATCTTTATCTTCAACAACACTGATTTCTGTTCATCTTTATTTTTAAATTTATTTTTAAGTATTTTTTAATGCTTATTTATTTTTGAGAGAGAGACACACACACAGAGTGCAAACAGGGGAGGGGCAGAGAGAGAGGGAGACACAGAATGAGAAGCAGGCTCAGCACAGAGCCTGACGTGGGGCTCAAACTCATGAACCATGAGATCATGCCCTGAACTGAAGTTGGACACAACCGACTGAGACATGTTCAGTTGTTCATCCTTAAGTGAAAATAAACAATTGACAGAATTCTCAAGATTTCTAAGACCTACTTTAAAAGTTTTTAAGAAAGAAGCTGGAATAAAAAAAATGGATTGTTCATTCCAATTAATGTAACAATTTTCTCGGTCACTGTCACGGGGGAAACAAAGCATGAAAAAGGAGGTCACGTTCTGGTATCCCCCCATCTCTGTCACACCAGGACACAAAATATTCCTTGTTATGACATGGTCTGCAAGTTTCTGAACCATTTTTTATCAGAGTAAATTAAGCCATGTAATCATCTTTCTTAACATCTTGACTGTCTGCCTTTATTTCCAGAAATGGATATTTATCAGTTGTGGGGGGAGGGTTGATAGTGATTTATTTACCTGTATCATTTATAATATTTGTTAATTGTGGAATTTTAATGAGTTATCTTTGATCAATGGAAATAGATATTTCTTGCTATGGTGAGGTTTGACCTTTCCGCAAAGAAGAGTTGTAAGGACTGCTTGCTCCCTTGGATTAGTTCTGGTTGCAGTAGGACATGAGAGGTCTTTAGGCATGATTAACAATTATGTTGATAGTGAGATCCATTCATGACAGGCTAAGAGATTTTATTTTAATAGTAGATATAGTATGTGAATAAAACTCAATTTGCATAAGACTTTAAAATTTTTTTAATGTTTATTTTTGAGAGAGAGAGAGAGACAGAGTGTGAGCAGGAGAGGAACAGGGAGAGAGGAAGACACGGAATCTGAAGCAGGCTCCAGGCTCTGAGCTGTCAGCATAGAGCCTGACACGGGGCTCGGACCCATGAACCATGAGATCATGACCTGAGCCGAAGTCGGGCACTCAACCGACTGAGTGACCCAGGTGGCCCTGCATAAGACTAAAAAATATAATAAATATGAAAGCCTTTATATGCCATAGTATTTAGTTGAAGTGAGCAAATGGCTAGCATATAATGAAAATAGTAGCTAACATTTATTGAATACTTACCATGTAGCCGACACAATTCTATGTGCTTTATACAACCAAATCATACAATTCTCATAACAGCTCTATGGAAGGTACCCTTATTATCATCTCCATAATACAGATGAGGAAACTGAGGCACAGAGAAATTAAGTTGTACAAGTTCACCTAGCTAGTAAGTGGAGGAGTTGGGTTTAGAACCCATACTCTTAACCCCCTCACTCACCTGCTACCTCTTTGCAAATTAATCCTTATCTGAATTTAAACAAAGAGAAGACTGATGAGAAAACACATATTATCTTATGTTCATATATAAAATAATTTAAGTTTTAATAAATATTTGATATTTACGTAGTCAGTAAATTTCTTTAGATCCCACCACACCTTGTAGTAGGAAACCCTGTTCCTTTTCCTTTCAGAGTATTTTCTTTTATTTCTGCCCATATCTGATCCTGCAGAATGCAAATAGGAATTCTATTTTTTTTTTAATGTTTATTTATTTTTGCGAGAGAGAGAGAGAGAGAGAGAGAGAGAGAGAGAGAGAGAGAGAAAGAGAGAGACAGCGTGCAAGCGGGGTAGGGGCTGAGAGAGAGGGAGACACAGAATCCGAAGCCGGCTCCAGGCTCTGAGCTGTCAGCACAGAGCCCGACACGGGGCTTGAACTCATGAACAGGAATATCATGACCTGAGCCAAAGTCGGATGCTTAACCGACTGAGCCACCCAGGTGCCCCAGGAACTCTATTTCTGCTTTGACACAATCCCCGGACAACGTATGGTGACCAGAAAAACAGATTTTTAGAAGGCTGTGTTTGAGTCTATTCTGGTGTCTTTTTAGTTGTTGAGTACATCCCCTGTATCAATTTGAAACCACAGTAACACTTAAAGATGTAGAAATATGTATATCTTCCTTTGGCCTTGGGCTTTAGCTCTTTGTCTCCTATACAGAATACACTGTAGTCAATCCCCCTTATACTGATGAGAAATTTCGGTTCAGTCATCATTTTATTTATTCATTCAACTAATATTTGTTAGGTGCTATTACAAGTTGAATTGTGTTCTCCCCAAAAAAGATATACTGAAGTCCTTAGTAGTTAAGTAGTTAACTTAAGCAGTTAAGTAGTTAAGATGAGATCATACTGGAGTAGAGAGGACTCCTAATCCAATATGACTGGTGTCCTTACAAGAGCATATGAAGACACAGCGACACAGGGAGAACGCTCTTTGCAAATGGAGGACTGGAGTGATGCTCTACCAGCCAAGCAATGCCTGGGACTACCAGGAGTTGAAAGAAGCAAAGAAGCAATGTCCTCTAGAGGCTTCCGAGGGAGCACAACCCTACCAACACCTTGGTTTTGTAACTCTACCTCCAGAACCGTAAGAATAAACGTTGTTTTAAGCCACCCATGCTACGGTACTCTGTTAAGGAAGCCCCAGGAAATGAATACAGGGGCTACTATGTAGATGTCTCATGGTGAATACAGATGTGCTCCTGACTAGAGTTCCCAGACTAGACAGAAGAGGGACAATGTTAACAATGTACTCGTCGCCGAATGAACAAACATGTACTCGTAAATTTGGTGATCAGGCTATGAAAGGGAACAAGGTTGGAGCAGTGGGTCACAGAACCTACTCAGATAGGGTCTTAGGAGCCAGATTGGGCTGGGAGGGCAGGCAAAGTCCCCTGAGATAGGAAAAATGTCATCCCAAAAGACAGCTCCTTGGACCGATCAAAAGACCAGTGTGTTTGAGGGGCGCCTGAGTAGCTCAGTCGGTTAAGCTACTGACTCTTGGTTTCCCCTCGGGTCGCGATCTCATGGTTCGTGGGTTTGAGCCCCGCGTCGGGCTCTGCACTGACAGCGCGACCCTGCTTGGGATCTTCCGTGTCTCTTTCTTTTTGCCTCTCCCGCTGCTCATAGTCTCTCAAAAATAAATAAATAAACATTAAAAAGAAAAAGACCGGTGCGTTTGGGAAAAAAGTGAGGAAGAGGAGAGTGTGGCCAAGAAGAAACTGAAGTACAAAGGGGCTAGAGTCCCCATCTCTGCGAGCCCTGGGAAGGAATCTGGATTACATTTGAAATTCAGTGGGAAAGCATTAAAGCCTTTTCAGTAGGGGATGCCCTGAGCCTATTTACCTTTCAAATAGATTACTTCATTACTGGGGGGAAAAAAGATCCGATGGGGGCAAGAACAGAACTGGAGAGACCAGCAAGACCATCATTACAGCAGTCTTAGTGAGGAAGGATGGGCTTGCCCCCAGATGCTGGCTGTAGATATGGAGATGGGGGGGGAGGGGGCAGCTCGCAGCCCTGTTTTCAAAGTAGAAACAACAGGACCTCCTGATGAAGCAGAGCTACAAGAGTCTCATCAGCAACAGCATTACTATGTTATGAAAGCTAAGTTAACAAATGAGGATTTATCAAGGAATACTTGCCTTTTATCTGTTTTGATGATGCAAAGTATAGAATAGAATAGAATAGAATAGAATAGAATAGAATAGAATAGAAGTAGCATTAAAATTTTTTTTTAACATTTATTTATTATTGAGAGAGAGAGACAGAGCATGAGCGGGGGAGGGGCAGACAGAGAGGGAGACATAGAATCCAAAGCAGGCTCCAGGCTCTGAGCTGTCAGCCCAGAGCCCGACGCGGGGCTCGAACCCACGAACCGCGAGATCATGACCTGAGCCAAAGTCGGACGCTTAACCTACAGAGCCACCCAGGAGCCCCTAGAATCAGCATTTTTTAAAGAAGAAATGGCACACTTCAATGAAAATGATCGATAACTAGTGTTTTTTTGGGGTTTTAAAATCTTTGTGAAGGTTTTAGGTACTATGTTTGTTTCAAGTTTGGAAAAAGTAAAGAAGACACCCCTGAGTAAACATTTAAATTGCCATAAGTCATTTTTCTACTCTGCCAGTACTGATAAGATAATTTATTCAACACTGAAGTGAAAATATGTCACACCCACATTAATATCAGGAGTCATGTGCCAGCTTATGGGTAACAAAAGCATTTTTTTTTTTCACATAGATTTATGGCCTGTAAGTACAGGTCCGATTCTCTGACATTCCGTCCATTTCACATCCTAAATCATAAAGCTGTTGGACTGGCACGCGGAGTTTTCCAATACCTTGTATAGATACAGGTCTCAGGTGTAGTGCAGTGGTATGTAACATTTTCTAGTGGCCTCAAAGCTAATACTACATCCCTGCAAGAATGCTGCAGTTTTAACTATATGCCTGACAGTAAAAGATATTTCCATTTTGCTGCACTGTGGGAAAAGCCTATGCATAAATTAGTGCCTGATGAACACCCACCAAAAGTGGTGAGGTTTTCAGAGCGAACTCACAAAGGGTCAGGGTACTCAGGCTCAGGGTTACCCAAACCTCTGTCTTTGGGGGCTGAGGCATTATGACTTTCCTATCATAGACTGTATGTTCATTCAGCAGTGAGGCAAACAACCAGGCTGTAAGAGGCTCACCAGTCAAAGGCATCCACCTCTGGTGAGTTCCCCTTTGGGGCCATTCAAGTTTCTCAAGCCTATGACTAACTAGGGGACCTCAGCACAGAGGACACCCGGCCCAGCTTTGCCCAGAGACAGTCTCCAGTTCCCAGTCCCCTCTCTCCTTCTGAAGCTGGAGCAGAGCGAAGGAATCACCATGCTCTGAGCTGTTGGACACTGGACTCCATGACTTACAGTCTTTGTAGCCCCAGTGCCTGGTGAATGAATGCTTTTGAACTGAACTAACCAGGGGCTGGTGGGACTCACATAAATCCTGGAGATGGGGCAGGACCCAGAAGCACATGTGCACTGAATGGGGATGGAACACCTTGAACTGCCAAATCTTGGTGGTAGCTTGAAGCCGCCTTGGTAAACCTACATTGTACCCAGGGAATCATCACCAGCAGCAGACACTCCACAGACGATTTTTCTTAATGTTTAGCTTTATTTTTGAGAGAGAGCAAGAGCGAGAGAGCAGGGGAGGGGCAGAGAGAGGGGGAGACACAGAATCCGAAGCAGGCTCCAGGCTCTGAGCTGTCAGCACAGAGCCTGACGCGGGGCTCGAACTCACGGACCGTGAGATCATGCTGAGCCCAAGTCGGATGTTTAACTGACTGAGCCACTCAGAAGCCCTTCAACAGATCCTTTTGAATGAAGGAACAGTAGCCCATGCATGACAAGTGGCTGCTACCTATTGTATCTTTTGAAATAGGAAAATACCTTAACATGTTTGTATCTATCCTTTCTGTGGGGAGTGAGGTTGAAAGAGGTAAGAAAAAGCACCAGAGGGTGATTAACTAATTTCGGGAAGCAAAAGCTGTAAATAACTCATCCTGAACACACCAAGTGAGAGCCAAACAGCATTGCTGCTTTTATGCATTGATGCAATCCCTTAGATATTGTTCTAACGTCACCATGCCGAAAGGAAAAGCAGATTTTCTTTTGTCTCAAGTTGTAAATCATCTCTCCTGAAAATTGTTAACTCCTCTCTCTTCCCCTCCTTAATTATATATCAAGTGTTCTTAAAAATCAGTCATCTAACAACAGCCCTTAAAATGTGAGTCAGGAACTATGTACCTAAGAAAAGATACGCAGCTGTCTATAAAGGCGAGAGCATGGTTCGGTGTTAACATTAGTTCCTGTAAACTTGATGATTTTCCCTTAACCACCATCACCACTGTTATTTCTCTACTGTATCTTTGCCCACTCTCTGCCAGATGTGTGTGCTCCCTCACTTTTCTCTCTAATAATAGTGTACATTATATAGGGTGGTCGCTGGCCCTCTCTCTCTGGCTTCTAGTAATTGATTATGTGAGTTGGTCAGAGAGTTCTAAGGGCAAGAGTTCTAGAGCTACACTGGGGTGCACTCCCTTCTCTACCACTTACCAGTCGTGCATCCCCACGTTAGTTATTTATGTCTGCACCTCAATTTCCTCTTTATAAAACAAAATAATACTATCTGCTTCATAGGCTTGATGGGATGATTAAATAAGATTCTTTCCAGGGCGCCTGGTTGGCTCAGTCAGTTAAGTGTCCGACTTCAGCTCAGGGCATGATCTCACGGTTCATAAGTTCAAACCCCAGGTCGGGCTCTGTGCTGACAGCTCAGAGCCTGGAGCCTGCTTCAGATTCTGTGTCTCCCTCTCTCTCTGCCCCTCCCTGCTCACATTCTGTCTCTCTTTCTCAAAAATAAATAAACGCTAAAAAAAAAAAAAAATAAGATTCTTTCCATAGACCTCTTGGAACAGTGCCCGGCACAAAGAAAGAGCTCAATCATTATTAGCTCAGTGTTGTCCTCGATAGTTAACTATTCTCACTTTACAGATGAATAGACAGAGCCCCAGAGAGGCTGAATGATTTGTCCATGGTTATTCAGCCATTTGGAGGGATCCTTGGTTGAGTTCAAGTGTTCTGACCATGACTGGGCTCCTATAGTAGGCCACTTGCCTACTGCCTTTCAGAAATGATCCTGAGAACACAGTTGCAGGAAGAAGGGATTGTATGATCATTATAGATTTTGCATGTCATAGATGATTGCTTCTAAGGAGAGATATAAGAAATTCAATGAGGAAAACCCAAGTATTTCTTCTTCATTGAAGCTTTTCCTGGTGGAACTGTACATAGTCATATCATTCATTCAACATGTTTACTAGGTACCTACCGTGTGCTAGAAAGAGTGCTGACAGGCGCTAGGGCAGTAGAGGAGAGAAACACACAGAAGGCCCTGCTCTCAAAGAGCAGATAGGATCTGAATCTGGGACATGATCCATCAATATACGCTTTCCCTGCCAGGTATGTGAACATTCATGTGGATGAGTGATGCATAAGTCATACAGAAAAAGCGGTGTTATTTCTTTATAGCCACACCTCAATAAATAAATTTATGTGCTTAAACATGTTTTTGACTATTGCTGTCGGTTCTCGATAGCAAGGAGGCCTTTAAGGTCGAGATGACTTCCTAAAATAAGGAGATTGGAGTTGACCCATCAAAGACAGTGTGCATCTTCCATGTAGTTCCTGTGGGAGGGTTTATAATTATTGCTAGGATACTGCTCAGCTCGTGGCATTTAGGGCACACTTCCTTTCAGCTATAATTGTTTTCAAAGGTAACTTACAAACATACAAATATTTCCATCTCATTTTTTTTTTTTATAATCACACCTTGTTTTTGCAAAACCATAACCTGACTTCTCATCTTGATTACCCAAGTTTGTTGGAAATGGCTTGGAATGCATTTGAAAATTAAATCCCATCTCCAAGATGAAGGTTTGCCACTTAATGGGTTATTCTGACCAACGTATGCAGGCTCTACCCGGAACTCTGAAAAGAGGAGCTTACAAAATACATTGTTGTGAGATATTTTGTACATTGCCTTCTAAAATGCCTATTTTGAAGACACCATTAACTTGAATATGTCAGCCCTGCTGTTAGAAAACCAGTCACACTACCTTATATCATCTCTCATATAAATGTCTTCCTTTCGTTTTTAGAAATCAGCCTTTTAAGGACAGGAACTTGATTTTCTCCACATTTTGTGATCTCTCTAAAGTAGCTGGATTTGTAATAATGAACATTATAGTATCTGGAAAAGTAAGGTAGATTCAAATGTGGGTTGGAGTCTATACTACTGATAACTTGCCTCAGAAAGGAAATGAAAGTAAGAAAAGAGTCAAAGGCAAACCATTTGGGACTACTAAGGTATTAGAAAGAATAGCTACTGGAAATTCCAAGTTGAATCAACAGGTATTCATTAAATATCATCGACTTTATTGTTCAAATCATTTTCACAACTAGTATTTCTTTATATTCTCACAGAAGCCATTCTTTAGTCAATACCTTCATCACTTGAAATTTTCAGAGGGAAAATCACCAAGCTAAAAATGGGGGGAAAAAACATGGAAAAAGTAAGAGAGTTTCAAAAATAATTAGTGGAAATTTGGAAGTAGTTATTAGTATTTGCTTCTGTTCACTGTAGACTGGAATTTTGAGGGAAATGAGGTTGATTAGTGTGGTCGCAATTGTGATCTCGGATTTTCCTGCTGAACAAGACAAGGATGGAAGCAGACAGTAGCCATCAAAAACAATCAGGTAAATTTTTTTCACTAGGCTAGCTCTCCTCTCTAGTGACAGGTAGATGCTTTGATATTTTCGAGAATGACTAGAGTAGGGTTGAATTACGCCTTGAAGTTGTGTAACTATATGCAATAAAATGAACAGACGTTGCACGCGCTGCTTAGGCCACACTGAAGATCAGCTCTTTTAGGTCCTTAACGGCCACAAGATGTAAAAAAAAAAGAACACTGGTGATGAGAAAAGCAGAGCAACCACGAAGAGTCCACGCACAAGGAAGAATCAAAGGCACTGTTGCACTCACGGCCTTGGAACTTGTCCATGAACAACTGAGTGGATCAATTAAGACACTGCCTTTGCTCACTAAAGCTAACAGGGCCTTCAAAGGACTGCGTTGATTAAGGAAGTGGGAAATAGCACCGAGGACAGAAGCCCCAGCTTGCAAAACCACAGCTGTAACAATTGTGCCTTTTGATAATTGTTTGTGGTTTGATTCAGTATTGCAAAGGGCCCCACAGACCACAGTGACTTGAGGCTGCCAATGACCTTGAAGTCAGGCCGTCCTACAGATATGAAGCTTCCTACTCCTGCCCACTTCTTGTTTGTTGATGTGTAGTTTTATAAAAAAAAAAAAAAAAAAAAAAAAAAAGAACTGAAAAGTATATAAGAAAGAACTATAGGTGTGAAAAAAGAATATTAACTATCTAGTAATTTATAGACTGTCCATGCTTAGAGCAGGACTTAGCTTTCTTGGTTTCCCAGTGAATATAAAAGTTATGTTAACACTATACTGTTGTCTATTAAGTGTTCAATAGAAATAGAAATGTACACAACTTAATTAAAAATATTTTATTGCTAAAAAATGCTAACCATCCTCTAAGCTTTCAGCAAGTCACAACCACTGATCACAGATCACTGAGAACTATAAGAAATATAACAATAACTGAAAAGCTTGAAATATTGCAAGAATTATCAAAATGTGATACAGAGACACAAAATGAACAAACATGGCTGGGAAAATGCACTGATAGACTTACCTGCTCGACACAGGGTTGACACAAATCTTCAATTTGTAAAAACTGGACTATCTACAAAGTGCAATAAAATTAGATATGCCTGTATTTTCCTGCTAAAATTTTAAATGAAAAAGACCTTAATTTATATTGAATGATATTATTTTATATAATATGGATGCCAGCCTACCTAGAACTATTTATTGAATTTTGTTTTTCCTAAAAGCATTAAAAAAATTTTTTTTAAATGTTTATTTATTTTTGAGAGAGACAGAGACACAGCATGAGTGGGGGAGGCAGAGAGAGCAGGAGATATAGAATTTGAAGCAGTCTCCAGGCTCTGAGCCATCAGCACAGAGTCTGATGCGGGGCTTGAACTCATGAACTGTGAGATCATGACCTGAGCCAAAGTCAGATGCCCAACTCACAGCCACCCAAGGGCCCCTAAAAGTGTTTGAAGTATTTGTTCATACTAAGACATTTACTTTGAAATCTCATTGCTTTTCTAATGTATCTTTTCTCAAGTAGGGCAAATGCGAATTGATATATATAAAATTTTATGTACACATATACATACATATATATGTATGTATGTATACATACATATATATGTATGTATATATACACACACCAGCAACTCTTGTAAATCTCAGTTTAAAGGACCCTTTTTATTGGAAGCCCTGCCTGACTTCTAGACTCAATTGGTTACCTTGTTCTGTGCTTTTTTTTTTAAAGTTTTTTTTTTTTTTTTTTGAGAGAGAGACAGAGACAGAGACAGAGGGAGAGAGAGAGAGAGAGAGAGAGAGAGAGAGAGAGAGAATGAATCCCAATCAGGCTCCATGCTGTTGGCACAGAGCCTGAAGAGGGGCTTGAACTCACAAACCGTGAGATCACTGCCTAGGCCGAAATCAAGAGTCAGACGCTTAACCCATTGAGCCACCCAGGCACCCCTGTGCTTGTAAAGAGCTTGGTCTTCTCAATTCTGGCATTTATACTTTACTTTCTTTAGGCTTATTTATTTATTTTGAAAGAGAGAGGGAACAGGAGGGGCAGAGAGAGAGGGAGAGAGAGAATCCCCAGCAGGCTCTGCACCGTCAGCACAGAGCCTGATGCAGGGCTCAAACTCACAAACCTCAAGATCGTGACCTGTGCCAAAACCAAGAGTTGGATGCTTAACAGACTGAGCCACCCAGATGCCCCTGGCATTTATACCTTGATGTAATTACCTGTCTGAGACCGAAAGCTCTGTGAAGAAAGAGACCTTGTTTTCTTGCTCACCTCAGTGTCTAGACCTCTTCCCGATATATATGAATGAATGACATTGCATGAATAACAAGTGTTCAAAAGAAAATTATTTAAAAATCACAGTGTGTTAAGTTATATATTAACTCCTGGAAACTCCAAATGGATGCATGGGCTGTTAAGGTAATTCTTCTTCATTAAATCTGATCACCTCAGCTACCTTATCCCCCTAAGTTATTTGCTCCTGAGCTGAATGCAATATTCTATTTTGCACTTAGAAATTAGGAGCTAATTTTTAATAACAAAGTAGAGCATTTAGTAGATAATTTAGTGGGCCTTTTGAAACACATATATTTTAATCAAAATTGGAGGAGGAGGGCTGGCTTGGAATTAGATGGATAGTTAACCTGAAATAGGAAAATGGTCCTTGTTGGATCAAGGGTGAGGATTTTGTAGTTGAAGTGCCCCTCAGAGAAGCCGGAGGTAGAGATCTCAGGAGAGTGAGCCCCTCTGCTGAAGAAATTTAAACTTCACTGTCTTTATTACATACCTATTGATGGCTTTCCCTTTTTATTTTTATTGAGGTATAATTGACCTATAACATTATCTTTGTTTTAGGTTTACAAAATAAAAATTCAACATTTGTGTATATTACAAGATAGTGGCTCTCTCTTATGTTCATGTTATGGAACATACAAGAGAAGACCTCGTCTCTGCCTTCAGCATTCTCAGGGGAGGCTTCCAGGCATGACGCTCCCAGGAAAGTTGTCCTTCGGCAGTGGCCATGTTGAAGAGGAGAGCCGATGCATGGGGATGAAAAGGTCGCTTTTCTCCACCTTAGAAGCCAAGCTCATGGATCCTGCCCTATGAGCCTGTGCTCACTGCCCTGTGAGCCTGTGAGGGTATGAATTCAATTGTGCCTCCCAAAAGAAGTATGTTGAAATCCTAACCCCCAGTACCTCATAAAGTAACTGTAATTAGGTATAGGGTCCTTGTAGAGATGATCAGTTAGAAAGAGGTCATTAGGGTCGGCCCTAATCCAATATGGCTGGCATCCTTATAAAAAGGGGAAGTTTGGACACAAAGAGAGAAGATTATGTGAAGAGACAGGGAGAGTGCCATATGAAGGCAGAGAATTGGAAGGATGTTCAACAAGCCAAGGAAGGCCAAAGATGGCCAGCAACCACCAGAGGCTAGGAGAGGGGTCTGGAACAGATGTTCCCTCACGGCTCTCAGAAGGAGAGCTGCCCATATCTTGATTTCAGACTTCTAACTTCCAGAAACATGAGATAATAAATTTACATTATTTTAGGCCACCAATTGGTAGTATTTTGTTATGGCGGCCTTAGAAAACTAATCTAGGAGGTGTCATTTGCTCGCTTCTATCGTTCCTCAAAAATGAACACGATGCTTATTGAAGAGAATGATAAATTCCTTAAGGGCTGCCAAACCTCTAGAAAGTAAAGATGAGGGGACTGACGTAGGAGATAATTTAAATGGGGGAAATGATGGAAACAAATGCTTTAACTAGGACGATGCAGTTACCAAAAAAACCCTCATATCACCAAAATACAAATGTAACTGTATGGGCTGGAACTTTGAGAAGGCTGAATGAATAGTATACATGTTGACAATCTGGAAGTATAAGGACAATTTACTGACAAATCTGTACACGAAAAATTATGCTCTTTCTCTGTGACTGGACGTAAAGCTGGCATTTGGGAAAGCAGCGTGTATCTGTGTGGAAGCCGTTTTGTGGCTCAATGTGTAACGCGGTGACCATCACAGGCAAAAAAACAGAACCAGAGTCGAATAGATAATCAGCAAAAATTTTCTCCGGGAAAAGGTATCCAAAGACCCCCATCACAGACCTCACAAGCTCTAGATGAAACGTTACGCCATATTTCCATCCTCTATACTCTGAGAAGCCAACAGAAAGGAAACCACTTTTGCAAAGTGAGATTGTCTTCATATGAAAGTCTGAGTTTACATGAGGGGTCAGAGTCTGTGTCTCCTAGGAGAGGAGAACAGAGAAAACGAGGGCACCTTATAGGCATCAGGAACCCTGTGTTCACCAAGAACCTGAAGCTGAGTTATTTAAGAACAAACACGCCAGGTGTAGGGCTTTGAATATAGTAGACCAGCCATGTCATCACACGATCTACGCGGAGGCAGCCTGGGAGCTTGCAGACAAACTGGAACACACACATACTAGAAAGACCAGGAGAGAGAGGCTGGCATGACATAACGGGGAAGGTGGTTAGCGGAGAGGAAAGAAGACACAGATGGCTACATCCTGTTACCTGCTCAGCTCGTCCCGCATGGCCTTAGCAGCATACAGGGAGCACCAGGAATGGGTGAAGGTCAAAGAGATTAAGAACTTAGCTCATTATATGGAAGAACATTTTCACGGTAGGAAGTCTGCGATGACAGCACATCCCGTCTTGGGTGCCATGCAGTGAGTTGCCCATAATGACAGGTACTTAAATAGCAGACAGGCAATGACCTGGAAGTAATGCCACCAAGGAGATTCACTGGAGAAGCAGCTGGATGGGACTTGAATGTCCTGTCACCCCAGGTTTCTATACCCAAAGGAATTCTGAAGCTAAAGCAGAGGAAGGATTTAATTTTAATGTCTCCAGCCAGCAATTTTTTCCTAAAGTTTTCTTGTCCTCCAATTTTATAAGTAATTGACACATCCTGGAATTGGTTATAGTGATTTAATTCATTTTTCTGGTATCAGCATTTGTGTCAGATAATCATAAATGTGGACCGAGAACAAGTAAGAATGCTGTCAGAATATCACAATCATAGCATGAGTGTTATGTTAATAAGATGGATAAAATGCTTTGACTCGTTAAAATACATGCTACATTAAGCTGCAGCTGATTCTAAGATGTCTTTTTCTTTTTTTAAAATAATCATGGAAGTGAATATGTCAGTAATACCTGGTAAAGCTGTGCAAAGAAGAAAAAGATGCAAATAGAAAATCATTTTAAAAATAACATGTATGTAACGAAAGGTGCTTTTAAGCAAAAAAGGCAAATTTACTGAGTAGTATTTTATGAAAAGTACTATGCCAAGCACTAGCAAAGGCAACACACAGATATGCAGTTTTATTTATTTAAAATATTAAAATAGGGGCACCTGGGTGGCGTAGTTGGCTAAGCATCGGACTCTTGATCTCAGCTCAGGTCATAATCTCATAGTTTGTGAGTTTGAACCCCACACTGGGCTCTGTGCTGATGGTGTGGAGCCTGCTTGGGATTCTGTCTCTCCTTCTCTCTGCCCCTCATCTGCTTGTGCGTGCTCTCTCTCTCAAAATAAAGAAACCTTAAAATTAAAAATAAATAAAATAAAATGTTATAAAAATAGCATAATGTTTTATGTTGAAATGCTTATGCTAACGTATTTACTTTATAATACTAATAATTCCATCTACCTATTCCTTTGTCCAGAGTGTATGTTTCAATGGAAAATGTATGTCCTACCCATGGCTCTGACATCCAGAGCTATACGAAAAGTTACACTCAGAACTGTCACTCCCCCCTCATCCCTACCCCCTCGTTCCTATACCACACCACCTGCCAGAGGTAACAAATCTCTTTACTTATTCTCTGGAGTGTGAATACTGCCTTTCTTGAATTTATTCTACAGGAAGATCAATACATAGTTATAGGCACTGGGTGCACACATTTTGAAGACTGAGGCTGATGATGTCTACAGCTACATGCTTGGATCTGAGGCACATGATTTTCTCCAGACAGGCTGGGGATGAGCCTCAGCTGATAAGTGTGGAAGCCATGCAAAGATACAAGAAATTACCTCATGTCTGCTCCAACGTAACAGTAACCGCAGTGAGAATCCCTGCAGACACCACCTTAACCAAGTGATCAAGGTCAACACCACCACCAAGAAGACATCGATATCATAAATCCTTGGCTATGACGCGCTGAGAAAGACAACACAATTTGCTCCAGAGGAATAACCTCACTGTAAACATGAAGAGACATCAGATGAACCCAAATGGAGGGACATGTTAAGGAAAAGATGGCACTCCAAAGTGTCACGGGCATGAGGAACTGTTATAGATTGGAGGACACAAAGGGGACAATGACAGCTAAATGTAAAGCGGGATTCTGGAACAGAAAAAGAGCCTTAATGGAAACATTGTTGAAACGTGAGCACGGTCTATGGTTCAGTGAATTTATTATGCCAAAGTTAATGTCCGGGTTCCGAACATTGTACAATGGTTATGTAAGATGCTAAACTCGGGAGAAACTGGGTAAGGGATTTATGGAAACTCTTCTGTTTCTGGAACTTTTTTTGTAAGCCTCAAATTATTTCAAAAGGAAAAGCTAAAAAAAAATAATGAAGGGAATTTTGTTAGTTCGCCGGAATCGTCTGTGTGTGTACAAATAGCTTCTCATGAAACAGAATACCCAAATGCTGCTGTGTTGATATCAGAGAAGAGACACTTCAACAAATACCTTCACCGTGCTAATTATAGTATATTAGTCTAATAAGCATAGATAGGCGTAGTAGTAATATTTAGACTGTAATCCAAAAGCTCCAAAACTAAAGTTAGGCTCACTTGTTCACAGACATAATAAACTCCATATTTTTTTTCTTTCTTCGGGGATTTTGGGGAGATCTCCTTGATGAAGGCATATTGGAGGTGAGATGCCAAGTGTGAGCAAGCAGTTAGCTGGGGCTAGAGTGGGTAGGAGCACTCTAGCAGAGGGAACTACAAGTATCTCATTTCTCTGAGATGAAAAGTGGTTTGGCTTTGTTCTAGAAACTGGAAAAAGGCCAGCAGAGCAGGAAGTAAGCGGTGTGAGGTAAGGCTGAGAATCTGGGAGGAGTGGTCCACAAAAAACATTGTGGGGGAGGTCAGAATTATTCTACAGCAATCGGGGCACCTGGGTGGCTCAGTTGGTTAAGCGTCCAACTGTGGCTCAGGTCATGATCTCCGGGTTCATGGGTTTGAGCCCCGCGTCAGGCTCTGTGTTGACAGCTTGGAGCCTGGAGCTTGCTTTGGATTCTGTGTGTCTCTTTCTTTTGGCCTCTCCCCTGCTCACCCACTATCTCAAAAATAAATAAACATTAAAAAATTAAAAAAAAAAAACAAAACAAAACCCCAAATCATTCTACAGCAATGGATGCCCCTGAAGGGCTTGAGGAGAGGGGATACGGGACCTTGGGAAGTTATTTTCTCCTGCTCTCTCTTACTGGCTTTGAATGCTTTTTATATAATGCTGACTACAGTTCTTTATGTTCACTGAAGAATAAGTATGGGAATGGGCTGCCAGGGCAGAGTTTGAAACGTACAGGAATAAACTTCCTGGTGAAACTTCTGTCCCTGGAGAGTTTAGAGAGTGAAACTGAGCGTGTGTCACGCTTGCATCACAGATGTTCTGAATTCCATTAAAAGCTTACCTGAAATTAAATATAACTATTTTCCCAGAGTGTTGATTTTTTTTCTCTCACTCTGAGTGTTTGGTATTATACAGTCTGACCCAAAGCCTGAGTTGGGTGAATTTTTGTGCTAAAAAGTTCAAAAACTTAAAGTATTCACCTGCCCAAGAGTGGCAATGTCATCCAACCTTAGAAAGCTCACATTGTTTGGTGGATATTATGGTTGATCCATCAGGATAGAGGTCACTTGCTATTAAGAGGTAGGTATAGTATCTAAGTAGCTTCTAACCTGCTTTTTCCAGCGGTCCTTAGGGTACCTGAGGACCCAGAAGAAAATAGCACCTGGGTCTCGTGGATCAGAGAAGAGTTTCACCTGGGCTTTGTCAAGCCGAGAATATTTACTGCCTTCTGTTGTAAGTCCCCAACCCAATTATGGAGCACACTTTATGTCCGTCTTTGATTACAGAAACAAACAAATTCCTATCTGTTAGTTTGAGCCTCAATATTGGTATAAGTCAGGAGCAGTCTCATCCCGTTGAACCTATGTAGGAAATAACTAGAAAATAATACAATACAAAATCATATGATAATATATTATAAATAAATTTATAAACACAAAATAAACTAACCATAATTTTAAAAAATAACCATAATTTTTGATAAATTTAGGATTTAGACAAGAAACGCTTGGGGGTATAAAATCTATTGTTGAAAAATATTACGTTTTGGAACTGTATTGAACTTCTTGCATGTTTACTGAAGCGCAGTTGACACACAATGTTACATTAGTTGCAGGTGTACACATAGTGACCCCACAAGTCTATAGTTATGCTATGCTCACATGTATATCCGCTATCACTCTACAGTGTTATTACAATACCACTGACTCTATTCCCTGTGTGGTACCTTTTATCCCTGTGATGTATTCATTCCATAACTGGAAGACTGTATCTCCCCCTCCCCTTCACCCATTTTGCCCATTTCCCAGCCCCCCTCCCTCTGGCAACCATCAGTTTGGTCTCACTATTTATGAGTCTGTTTCTGCTTTTCGTTTGTTTCCTCATTTGTTTTATTTTTTAGATTCCACACATAGTTAAATCCTACGGTATGTGTCTTTCTCTGCCTGACTTCTTTCACTTAGTGTTAATACTCTCTAGGTCCACTCATGTTGTTGCAAAGGGCAAGATCCTATTTTTTAAAATTTTCTATGTTTTTATTTATTTTTGAGAAATAAAATAAATAAATAAAATTCTTCATTTTTTTTGAGTGTGTGTGAGAGAGAGAGAGAGAGAGAGAGAGAGCGTGAGAGAGAGTGAGAGAGAGCACAAGTGGGTGAGGGGCAGAGAGAGAGAGGGAGACACAGAATTGGAAGCAGGCTCCAGGCTCTGAGCTGTCAGCACAGAGCCCAATGAGGGACTTGAACTCGTGACCCATAAGATTAGGACCTGAGCTGAAGTCCAACGCTTAACCTGCTGAGCCACCCAGGAGCCCCTAGATCCCATTCTTTTTAATGTCTGAGTAATATTCCCATGTGTGGTGTATGTATGTGTGCATCACACCTTTATCCATTCATCTACCATGGACACTTGGGTTGCTTCCATAATAACTGTGTTGCACGTAACTTTTTCTTTGACTACTAAGAACACTGCACTTTTCACGGACAACTTTCTGCATTCACTGTTGTTCAGCTCTGGGTTAACAGTAAAAGTTAAAAGCCTGAACCACGTCTCTACAAAGTACAGTATTCTGGGAAGCTTTGCTGGTTTTAATTAAAAAAAAAAAAATCCCAGATATCTTGCTTTAAAAAAACATCTTTTTCTTATATATCAGAAAAGCAGAAGAAAGAAAGAAATCAGGTTACTGAATCATCCTGGCTTACTGGATCCCACTTGGTAGAATTTAAACTTAAAAACACAGCAAAACACATTTCGGTTACCTTATGTCAACCATAGAAGTTTTGTGATTTCCGAAACATCAAAGAGCACTTACCTGTACACGGTCCTAACCACAAAGGGGGAAAAAAATGACGTACTCAGGAGAAGTGATCTTATTTTAGAAACACTGCCGCTTTCTAGACCCTGTTCTTTCCGAGCAGACCCTTCCGGGGAGTCCGGTATAAAGCGCCGTGGTCACCGCCGACCCCGGGGTTGACCCCTGTTAAAGGGCGGCAGGTCCGTGCGGGCGAGGGCGCTGCGCGGGGTCACTGGCGCCCAATGCAGGCTCCGAGCTGTGGGTTCCACTCAGAGCCACCACTGTCACACTTCCTCCGCCTCCCTGCCACCCGCGCAATGGAAAGTGTGAAACGCTCGGTCCTGCAAACTTGACTCAGAAGCAGGCGCGCGGCGGGCTGCGGCGAGTTTCTCCGGGGGCTCGCGGCGCAGACCCCCAGGCCGAGCCAGCGCGACACCCGGCCGGCGGACGAGCCGGTCGGCGCTGCGCCGTCTGCGGTACCGGCCCGGGAACATCCGCGTCCCGCAAGGGGCTGGCCCCGCCGCCACCGACCTACCTGCGCATCCCGACGGCGCGGCCGCGAACAGCAGCAGCGGCGGCAGCAGCAGCCTCAGGGCCGCGCGCCCGGGCGCCTGGACCCCTCTGGCCGCCGCCCTCGCCGGGGGTCGGCGGGCCCACATGGGCGGCGGGGCTGGGTCACATCCCCGCGGGCGTCCCGCAGCCTCCCGCGGCCCCCTCGAGCCGCGGCCTCCGTCGGCGCCCGGCACCCACCGCTCGGGCTGCGCGCGGCGCTCTCGGTGGCCCGGCGCCCAGGGAGGCGGTGCCGCGGCCGCGCCCCACCCGCGTCCCGCCCCAGCCCAGCCGCCAGCGCGATCTCCAGTCCCCAGGCACGCAGCGCCGAGAGCCTGACCGAGCATCCAGGGCCCCAACCAGCGAGGGCACTGGTGCAGGGAGGACCTCACTCCGGGGAAGAGAGAGAGGGCGGCGCAGGCAAGAGGGGTTTTGCTGTTCGGGCCTGACTGTCCCTCCTCTGACTGTGAACTGTCGGAGTTCAGTACCGGAAGAATGAGATGGACGTTCATCTCTCAACATCCCGCCAGGCACTCTGCCATGCACTGTATTTGATTTCACGCAGTCCCCACCACCCGCAACTAGGTACTGTCCCATTGTACAGAAGAGGAAAGGGAAGGACGACGTATCTGCTTGAATGAAGTCTCCAGGCTTGTCAGCAGTGGCCTGCAGATGTCCACACAGGCCGGGTTCTAGGTTCCAGGCTCTTCATAACGGGATGGTGGGGGGTTGAAATTAAGAAACGTGTGCAGGGGCGCCGGGGATGGCCCAGTCCGTTAAGCCTCACAATCTGGATTTTCACTCAGGTCCTGATCTCAGGGTTGGTGACATGGAACACCCTGCGGACTCTGCTGACAGTGCGGGGCCTGCTTGGGATTCTCTCTCTGCACCCGCACCCCGACCCCCACCCTTCCCCTGCTCTCGCTCTTGGAAAATAAATAAATAAAACATTAAAAAAAAAAAAAAAAAAAAGAATGCGTTAAAATAGTTGAAGTAGTATAAAGAAAACCTGAGAGCCAGTCTCAGCTCTGGTCCTTAAGAGGAAGTTGTAAAGGCTGGGAGATGTACCCAGATGTACCAAATTAGATCCCTAAATTTTGATCAACTACCTCCATCCTAGAAAAAAGAATCTAAAGTAATTGAAAAGAAAGAAGTCTTTTTGCTGGGAGGAAGTGAGAGGTCGGCCAGGATTTTCAGAGTTCTCTAAATATGTTACTTCCTTCTCCCCGAAAGACTTGGAAACAGAGGCTAACAAAATCCAGGTCACATCGTCCCTTTGGCTGGGACTCCGGCCATGTGGTGCAGAAGCTGGGACTCCACATAAACGTTTGTCAGCCAGGTCCTTTAGGCTCCACCAATAGGGGGCGCTGGAGGCATACTTGGCAGCCAGGGGAGGAGCCAAGGGGCCGGGCTTCCTATTGGCTGTTCTTGTCCACACTGCCCCACCATGTCCCTTCACCCCAGCAGGAGCTTCTGGTTCCACACTCCCAGAATCAGCCTCGTTCTGCCCCCACAGAGATTCCAGCAATGGGCTGATGGTGCCCATTCTCAGAAGCCAGAGCTCCAGTTTCCGGGGTTCCTTTTCCAGGATGTAACCCCCACGTCTTCCCTTTGTTCTTTCTGCCCTGAGTGCTGAAGTTGCTTTTGTAGTTACTTTCACTGCCTCAGTCTGAGAATCCCCCCTTTTACATTTTCAGTTCTCCAATATCTGTTTCATCAATTCTACAGAGCACATTTGTTTTTTGTTTTTTGTTTTTTGTTTTTTTTCTGTTAAAATAACTGGTGTGGTTTCTAATCTCCTGGCTTGGGTCTTACTGATTCAGTAAGATTTAGGAAGGACCGAACACTTTAGGAAGGACTCCATGTGAGCAGGACATCATCAGCATTGTTGTGAGTTGCTGTTGTTCTTATTATCCACAAATTATATTAGTATAGCTTCATCCTTATTTTAAGTCTTGTGAGTTAATGTGACATATATTTGCCACAAAAGTATTTTGGGCCAAATGATTTTTGGTATCTAAGGTTTAGGACTTGTATGCATTTCTGTTCAAATATGAATCATTTGTGGCCCTAAAGGGGCTAATGCAGAAAGGTACTAGCCCTTCCCTTCTTATCTTGAGCAGTAACACTTCATTGTTTCTCCACTAGGAAGTGGAAATGGGTAGGGGTCCTTCCCCCTCATAAGTGGGCTACTCTTTGTTTGTGAACCAACAGCCTTCTGTACATCCGCCTTCCCTCTGGCCCTTCTCAGGTTCCCCTTTGCACTTAGCAGCGTGTCAGAATCTCACTGGCTTCCTACCTGTTATCAAATTCACCACTCAGTTGATGCCTGTGGTTTTTGTATGATGAGTGTGACCTAAAAAATCGCTGAGTGTTCAGTTGATGTTTCCCATGCATTAAAGAGTGTAGTCATGACTCCTTTTGTTTTTACCCATGACCTGGAACTCAACTTAGGGAGTTTCCTTTGTACTTTCAAATTCTTACCCTCTTACCCACCCTGTGAAAATCAGGAAGAGACCGTCCAGTACCCTCCCAGTCGAAATCTTCCCAGTCAAAATAAATCCTAGTACATCCTTCAGATGATTTTTGAAATGACTCAACACATCCAAACTGGTATTTTCTTCTACGCATGAAGATTACAACCTTTCTGGGTTTTTTTTCCCTTTGGTGCTTTATTTCTTTTATTAAGTTTTTTATTTTAATCCCAGTATAGTTAATATAGTGTTATATTAGTTTCAGGTGTACAATATAGTAATTCAACAATTCATTGCATTACTCAGTGCTCATCATGGTAGGTGTGCTTTTAATCCCCACCCCCCACCCCCCCCACCCCCCCCCCCACCTCCCCTTTGGTAACCATCAGTTTGTTCTCTATAGTTAAGAGTCTGTTTCTTGGTTTGTCTCTTTCTTTTCTCCTTTACTCATTTGTCTTGTTTCTTAAATTACACATATGGGTGAAATCATATGTCATTTGTCTTTGACTGACTTATTTTGCTTAGCATTATACCCTCTAGATCCATTCATGTTGTTGCAAATGGCAAGATTTCATTCTTTTTTTTATGGCTGAAAAATATTCCAGTGTGTGTATGTGTGTGTGTGTGTGTGTGTGTGTGTGTGTGTATGCCACATTTTTTTCATCCATTAATCTATCAATGGACACTTGGACTGCTTCCATAATTTGGCTATTGTAAATAATGCTAATAAACATAGAGGCCCATGTATACTTTTTTTAATTCAATTTTTTTAATGTTTATTTTTGAGAGAGAGAGCACACGAGAGAAACAGAGACAGAGCGTAAGCAGGGGAGGGGCAGAGAGAGAGGGACACACAGAATCAGAAGCAGGCTCCAGGCTCTGTGCTGTCAGAACAGAGCCCGATGTGGGGCTTGAACTCATGAACCATGAGATCATGACCTGAGCCGAAGTCAGACGCTTAATCAACTGACTCACCCAGGTGCCCCTGCTTGTATCCCTTTGAATTAGTGTTTTTGTATTTTGGGGACAAATACCCAGTAGTGTGATTACTGGATCGTAGGGTAGTTCTATTTTTAACTTTTTTGAGGAAGCTCCATACTGTCTTCCACGGTGGCTGCACCAGTTTGCATTCCCACCAACAGTGCACAAGGGTTCCTTTTACTCCACGTCCTCGCCAACACTTGTTGCTTCCTGTGTTTTTGATTTTAGCCTCTCTGGCAGTGTGAGGTGATAGCTCACTGTAGTTTTGATTTGCATTTCTCTGCTGTTGCATGATGTTGAACATCTCTTCATGTGTCTCTTGGCCACCTGTGTGTCTTCTCTGGAGAAATATCTAGATGACAATCCTTCTTGCCATGATTTACCACCTACCGAGATCTTAATTTTGTGGAGCCTGATGTACGGGATTTTAGGCTTTCTGATCAGCACAGCTATAAATCAATACCCTGCTCCCTCAACCCTAGTGCTAATACCACAAACAAAAATACAAACTTTTTCTATTCCAGTTGAACTCCTAAATAGTTTCCAGGGATGATACATCATCAGCTCTATCAGCACCATTAGGTGAAGTTATTGAATTCTTACCTTGAGCTAGGTAGTATGCTAAGAATTTTACACTTACCACCTTACAACAATGCTATGAGTTAGTCACATTACCCTGAATTACAAAATGAGGAAACATGCTTGGACAGGTTGTTCACTTAATAAATGACAGAACTGGGATCTGAAGCCTGGTTAATCTAATTTCAAAGTCTGTGTTTGTAATGACTTCCTTATATGCCTCTGCACTTAAGAAAATAAAGCAAATACATTTACCAGGTGAACTGCAAAATAACACACATACGAAGATGTATACTTACTAATTTATGGAAAATGCAGCATTGGTGTGATTTCCATATTGTAAACTACATTGTGAATGGAAACAGATGTCCATTTTTTGAACACTCAAATATGGTCAGGGGCAGGTCCAGAACGTACTAAGAATCCAAAAGTAAAGCTGAAGGTTAGAGGGCAGGGCATTTTGGGGGGAAAGGAGGAAAGGAGAGAGTCCGGGGGAGATAGTAAGCATCCAGGACTAAGGAGATTTCTGAAATCCTTTTAGTCTACTCTGCCGTTCTCTGTGGATATTTCGGACCCCTGACAATGTTTACATTATGCTGTCTGCTCAAATCTAAATGATAGCAAATAGTTAAAATCTTATGGAATCCTATCTCATCAGATCTTCCTCCAATTCTTTCAAAAAAATTTTTGAGAAGTGGTCCACGCATTAAGATTTTTTGTAGTTGTTAAGTATAATACACATACAGAAAAATGCACCAAGATAGATGTTACAGTTCAATGAGTTATCACTAAGGGAATACGTTGGTAAGCATCACCCAAGTCAAGAAATAGAACAATGGTAACTCTACATGGGCTGTCCTCTTACCCCTTCTCTTCTCCCCAAAATAATTCAGTGTGCATTCCATTGTATCTGGCTTCTCTTACTCAACATTATGCTGAGAATTATCTGTTACTGCCTGTAGCTTTAGTGCAACACTATAAAGTTATCCATTATGTAACTATACTATAATTTATTTATGCATTTTATTTTGATGACATTTAAATTGTTTCCAGTTTGCAGCTATTGGCAATAGTGCTTCTTGGAACATTTTTTTTTCTGGAACATTCTTATTTGTGTCTCTTGCCTACGTGTACATATTTCTGGCAGGTACATACCCAGAAGTGTAATTACCAAATCATAAGACAGACATGATTTCTGCTTAAGTAAATAATGCCAAGCCTGTTTTCCAAAGTGGTTATAACAATTTACACTGCCATCAGCAGCAAATGACATTGAGAACTTTTTCATAAGTTTATTAGCCATTTTGGATATACTCTGTGTCAAGGATCTGCTCCTGTTTCTTACCTATTTTTTTATATCATCTCTTTTATGTTATTTTTGTTTGGAGAAATTTGTTACATATTCTGAATATTAAGCCTTTGGCAGTTATATATTATATAAATATTTCTCCCCTTATTGTGGTTTGCTTTTTTACTCTCTCAACAGAGTAATAAAAGTCCTTAAATGTAATATGGTATAATTTACCAATGATTTCTCTTATGGTCATTGTTTTTTGTGTCCTGTTTAAAAAATGTTATTCCGCCCTAAGATCATGAAGATATTCTTCTAAGTTCTTTTCTGAAAGCTTTATTGCTTTATTTTTCACATGTAAAATTATGATCTGCCTCGAATTGATTTTTATATATGATTTAAACTAGGGGTTCAAATTTTATTTTTTATATGAGTCTGACTGTCCCAGCACCGTTTACTGAAAAATCATCCTTTCCCTAAAGCATCATCTTCTTCATAAACTAAATGTCATTCATTAATGCATCTGTTTATAGACTCTGTTCAGTTGGTCTCTTTGTCTATTATTTTGCCAAATCCTACACTACTTTAATTATTTTATTTTTTTCCCTTTCAGTCCCTCTACTTTGTTCTTATTTGAGTACCTTGCCTATTTTTTGCCCTTTGTACTTCCATGGAAATTTTAGAATCACTTGTTAATTCCCACAACTGGATGAGGGTTTGTTTTTTAAAGTTTTTTTTTTTTAATTAAAATCATACACATAAAATAAGGTGCTTAAAGCACACTAATCTTTACTTTTCATACATGCACAACCATGTTACTAACCAGAGATCAAAATCTAGAGTATTTTCAGCACTCCAGAAGATTCCCTCCTGCTGCTTCTCATATACCTCCCAACAGGAACTCACTGTTTTGACTCTCATTACCATCTGATTAGTTTTGACTGTTCTTGACCTTGTTATTAGGAGAAGCATACAGTATGTATTCTTCTGTGTCTGGCTTTTTTTGTTCAACATAATGTCTTTGAGATTCATTCATGTTGTCCCATGTATGAGTAGTTTTGTTTTGTTTTGTTTTGTTTTGTTTTGTTTTGTTTTGTTTTTAATTGCTAGGAGTGTTCTGTGATAAGTTGTTAATGTCTGTTCATTTTTATGCCAAAAGCAAATACCAGGTTTCCAGGGCAGAGATCAGAGTTATTAGTATTACTACAGCAATAACTGCGTCTGTTCCCTCGCTCCATTCCTCTCTCTCTCTTCTGGGGAGACGTGGTGAGAGCTAGGTGGGTTCTGTGCATGCACTACAGGAGAGGAAACCCAATATTATTATAATCTGGAAGCTTAGATTGACGACACACTGCTTAGCTGCTGTCCTGTCTTTCTGAGAGAGGGAGAGAAACTCTTTGTCTCTAAGGTTAACAAATACTTTGGAGAGTAAATGGATTCTTTCAGGAAGGCAAAGGGGAAAGTCCCTACCTTGGACCGCAAACATTTGGCTCTGGAGGAGGTAAGTCTTATCATCTTCTGAATGAGAACATATGGCTCCAGGTCTAACCCCCTTGCAATTGTAAGGAGCAGATGAGTCAAGGAAGAGGAGACATTCTATGGTGTGCCTTTTTCCTTTGCTTAAGAAGACAGACTGTCCAGAAGTTGAAAATATTCATGGATCACTGTTTCCCTGACATTCCGTTATATGAATTTACCACATTTGATTTGTCCATTCTTCTGTTGATGGGCCTTTGGGTTATTGCTTGTTATTGGGTTGTAAGAGTCCTTTATGTATTGTGGATATCAGATATGTATGTTGCAAATATTTTCTCCCAGTTCGTGGCTTGCCTTTTAGTTTTTACAATCATGTCTGCAAGAGCAAAATTTGTAATTTTGAGAAAGTCTATTTTTTCAATCTTTTCCTTTATGGTTGTGTTTTAGTGTCTCATCTTCAGAAATCTTTGTGTATTCCAAAGTTGAAAATGTTTTCTAGAAATTCTGTCGTTTTACCTTTTACAATTAAATCCACAATACACTGTAAGTTGGTTTTTATGGATGGTATCAGGAAAAAGTAGAGATTAATTCTTTATCTCAGGCAGCTGTCCTTTATTTCTGTTCTATTTGTTGAAAAGATTTTCAGTCCACGTGAAATTGCTTTGGTCACTTTTTTTTTTTGGAAATCTGTTGACCATATGTGTATGCGTCTATTTCTGGATCTCTATTCTTCTCATTGGTCTATTTGTTTATTTTGAGACGAATACCACATTAAAAAAAATAAACTTTTTTGTTTTTATTTATGGACTTTTGTACATAAAATTTGCAAAGGCAGTACAAGGAATTTGCATACTTCTCACCCAGTTACATTACCACAGTAAATTTTCTAAACTAAGCAAGTCACACTGGCATATTACTGTTCAGTAAACTTCAGACTGTATTTGGATTTCTCTGATTTTTTTTTCCATTGCTGTTCCAGGATCCAATGTAGGGTACCATGTTGACATGTTTCCTCAGTCTCCTCTGGTCTGTGATATTTTCTCAATTTTTCTGTGTTTTGCATGACCATGGCGGTCTTAAGGAGTACTGGCCACGTATCCTGTAGAGTGAAAAAATATCTATGGGTAAATATTAATGTGAGAGTTTAGCAGGGTTTCTAGACATGAATTCAATTTCCAAAAAAACAATTGCATGTCTACACACCAACTAGTAGAATGTATAAAATTCTAATGAGTGACATCAAAGGATATTTTTCTGGACAGAGAAATGTAGATTGTGGTTATGGGTTGAGAAATCAATATCTGTTAAAATTAGGTCATAGATACAATGCAATACCAATGAAAATTTTAACAGATTTTTGTGAAAGGTGATTATAAAAGTCTTGACAAGGTGATTATAAAATTCATGTCAAATCTCAAAGGTCCAGAATTAATAAAGACATCTTTCCAAAAGTTCAGATGGGAGGACTTGCCCTTTCACGTGTGAAGAGTTATTATAAAGGTACAGTAAGATCATGTGGTAGAATAAAGGATCAGTGAAACAGTCTATGGAGTCCAGCATTTACACACATTTGATATAAGAGAATATTTTAGATGAGTGGGGAAAGAATGGGATTTTCGGTGAATGGTTCTGGGAAAATTGGTATCAGCAGGTTTGTTTCTTCTGAGAGGGGGAGTAAGGGGGAATCTGTTCCAGGCATCTCCCCTAAGCTTCTGGTGGTTTGCTGGTAATCTTTGGTGTTCCATGGCTTGTAGATACATGACCCCAATCTGTTAACCTTGTGCCACATCACCTACAAAAATAATTTGAGGTGGATTAAAGAAAGAGCTGTTATAGGTTAAATGATGTCCCCTCCCCAGTTCTCAGAAAATGAACTAAGTTGGAAATAAGGTTGTTGCAGATGTGAATTAGTTAAGTTCAGGTGAGGTCATACGGGAGGAGGATGTGTCTTTAATCCAATATAACTGGCGTCCTTGTAAAAAGGAGAAATTTGGATGCAAACATGCACACAGGGAGAAGCCATATGAACATAAAGGCACAGATTGGGGTCATGCATCTACAAGCCATAGAACACCAGAGATTACCAGTAAACCACCAGAAGTTTAGGGGAGATGCCTGGAAGAGATTCCCCCTCATTCCCCCTCTCAGAAGAAACAAACCTGCTGATACCTTGATTTTAGACTTCTAGCTTCTGGAACCAAGAGATAATAAATTGATGTCATTTAACCCACCTTTGTGATGGCAGCACTAACAAACCAATCCAAGACCTGTGAAGGCAAAGCCAAAAAAGATTTTAGAAGACAGTATAGTAGAGTATCTATATCAACTTAGAGGAGGAAAGCATTTCTTAAGCATAGAAAGCATTAACTATAAACAAAAAAATTGATAAGTTTGACTACATTAAAATTAAGAATTTCTGCTCATCAAAAGGCAATGAAAGAGAGTTAAGAGACAAGCTACAAATTGGAAGACTATATATGCACCATATGTAGCATAATGTATCATGTATATTATAAAGAATATATATTATATATACATATATTCTGTATACATATATGTATATTATATATACATTTATTATATATTATTATATATATTATATATTATATAATTATATTATATATAATTATATATTATATATTATATAATTATATTATATATTATTATATATAATTATATTATATTATATATATTATATTATTATATATAATAATATACAATATAATATATTATATATTATATAATACATATACATATTATATGTATGTATATTATACATAATATTATATATAATATATATTATTATATATTATATATAATACATATACATATTATATATAATATACATGTATGTATACAGAATATATGTATATATATTTCTGGATACTAAACAATTTTCATTTAATTTCAAAGAACACTTTTCACTAAGAGATTTGTGATGTTGTTTTGGTCATTTCTTTTCTATTCTGAGGTTCAGAATTACTGTGGAAAATGGAACACTAGTCCTAGAAGAAACAATGGCTTCCGGTAGGGTTTATAAACACCCACAGAAGTTATGTTCATCAGTACCATAACGAATGGTGGCAATAAAGAAGATGAAAATTCTTGAAAATATTGAATGACCTTGGCATTTATGATCACCAGAAAGTTCTCAATGCAACAACTGTTAGTATAATAAGTCCAGCCGGTGGTTGCACCTGCTGGGAATGCTAATTAGCTAGAGTATGTTAAAAGAAACCAAAGACTCCTCTTTTCTGGTATGGAAAGACAAAGCACAACACTAATAATTTGCTTTAGTCCAAATCCAGAGGTAGTCTGGCTTTACTTGGTAGTAGCATAGTTCCCTCTGCTGGGTAATTTAGGGAATTCAGATCTGAAGACTTTTTTAGGTTGGCACATAGCTCATTGCAGAGTTTTTATTTCAAAAGGAAAGACCAAGATAATACTGAAGAAGAATGAAACTGGGCAAGTTACACCAAGATATCAAAGCTTACTGCAAAGCTCTAAATTAGTAACTTAGAATTCATTAAAATTAACAACTGCTGTTCATCAAAAATACTGTTAGAGAGTGAAAGAGAAGCAGAAGATATTTGCAACGTATACGTATGTGGAAAGAATGCAGAAAATATGAATAACCCCTACAGACCGATGAGAAAAAGGTAGACTACCCAATATAAAAAGGGGCAAAAGTTTTAACAGGTACTTTAACAAAAAAAAGCGAGTAAAATGACAACAGGCCTTTGAACATCAGCCTCATCAGTCATCAGGGCAACACAAACTAAAAGTGCAAAGGGATACTAATACCTTCCCAATATGATGGTTAAATGATACCCAGTGTTGGTGAAAAGTTAGAGCAACCAGGACTCTCATATATTGTTGGTGCAAGTGTTAAATTGGTACAGCTACCTTGGAAAACTGTTTAGCAAAACTGCTTCTAAAAAGGACCGGGTTCAGGGATAGATGATCTGTGTAGTCGCACGGGGCCTGAAGCTCAGCAGAGCTCTATTGCATGGTTTAATGCCCTGCTGGCCACATCTTGAAATTCTGAATGATTTTCTCTTTAAACGTGTTTTTGTTTGTCTGTTTGTGTTTTGTTTTGCTTTGTTTTTGGTAAGTGAATTCTTGTCGCGAGTAGGGACCATGCACCTGAGCAGGGAGGTAGCTATAGCCTGTGGGTCTGCCATTGTTCTTTGCTGCCTCAGTCACCTACAGCATAACACCATGCCCGCGAGCACCAAATTCTGCGCAGCCCACGCCTGAGTGGTCACTCAAAGAAGTACAGGGTGTATGGGTGCTGCTGACTTCCCCAAGGAGCCTCGTTTCCACCAGAACCAGAACTTGCCCTGAATGTAGAAAGAAGGCAGTGCTGTTTTCAGAAACATGAAAAACCAAAGAATCCTGTCATACCCTTTCTTACTGATGTCACTTCCCTGCATTAGCCAAACACATATGCTAGAAATAAGAACATGGAAGGAAAGGAAAAGATAGGGCAACCTACAGTTCTTTATCTTTTTAGTCCTTCTTTCTCACCAGTAGGCGGAGGGTAGGAAGTGTTGGTATAATGTGCACATACCAAGAAACAAAATAAAAATATCTGATTTAGGAGGTGCCTGGGTGGCTCAGTCGGTTAAGCTTCTGACTTCGGCTCAGGTCATGGTTCGTGGGTTCGAGCCCCACCGTCAGGTTCTGTGCTGACTGCTCAGAACCTGGAGCCTGCTTTGGATTCTGCGTCTCCCCCTCTCTCTGCCCCTCCCCTGCTCACGCTCTGTCTATCTCATTCTCTCTAGCTTGAAAATAAATAAACATTAAAAAAATCTGATTCACAAAATGGAAGAACATAAGGGAAGGAAAACAAAAATAATATAAAAACAGGGACTGAACACAAGAGACTCTTAAATATAGATAACAAACTGAGAGTTTCTGGAGGGTTCGTGGGTAGGGGGATGGGCTAAATGGGCAAGGGGCATTAAGGAAGGCACTTGTTGGGATGAGCACTGGGTGTTATATGTAGGGGATGAATCACTGGAATCTACTCCTGAAATCATTATTGCACTATTTGTTAACTAACTTGGATGTAAATTTAAAAATATATATATCTGATTTAGTTCAATGCAGCATTTTCAGTGTTCTGTTAAGAATGGGATCCGTATGCACGTACAGCTACGAAATACAAACTGTGTAATTGCGGTGGTTCTCATACAGATGAAATGCTTTTACATTTGCATTTAAAACTGCCAATGAACAGTATAACGGGGAATGGTAAATCCATGCTAATATCTGAACGTTTTAATTTTTCTTTACTTAAAGTGACATTAAACGGCAAATAAAAGAACACAACAAGTTGAGAGAGATCGTGGAAAAGAGGAAAGAGTTTTATGTTTTAGTACCTCGGATGGGACTTTCCCCTTACCTTTTAAGCAAGAAGCCTTGCATTTTCATTTTGCACTGAGCCCTGCAGATTATGTAGCTGGCCCAGTTTATGAATCAGTGATTTTAATCCTGGAGACGTACTCAACAAAAATGAATGCTTACTTTTGCCAAAAGACACGTATGAAAATGTTAGTAACAGATTTATTCATAATAACCCCAACTAAAAAATAACCCAAAAGTTTACCAACAGTAGAACATATCAACCGTATATGTATATATCTATACTAGAATACTAGCATACTAACAATACTGGCAATAATACTAGCAATGAAAACAGATTATTGCAACAAACAGCAATATGAGTGAATCTGACAGATGTGATGTTAAACAAAAGAAGTCAGACATAGGGGCGCCTGGGTGGCGCAGTCGGTTAAGCGTCCGCCAGGTCACGATCTCGCGGTCCGTGAGTTCGAGCCCCGCGTCAGGCTCTGGGCTGATGGCTCGGAGCCTGGAGCCTGTTTCCGATTCTGTGTGTCTCCCTCTCTCTCTCTGCCCCTCCCCCGTTCATGCTCTGTCTCTCTCTGTCCCAAAAATAAATAAAAAACGTTGAAAAAAAAAATTAAAAAAAAAAAAAAGAAGTCAGACATAAAAAGAATATATACTCTGTGATTTCATGTATGAGTTCAAAAAACAGACTAAACTAAATACATGCATAATGACAGGCAGAATAATGATTACCTTTTGGGGGTTGTGAGAGGGAGGGCAAAAGAGAGACTTCTGAGGAGCTGGGAATGTTTTATATGTTAACCTGGGTGGTAGTTAAATTTATGCGTATGTAACATATGTAAAAATTAAGCCAGTTGAACCCTTAAAGATATGTGTAAATCACGCCTCAAAAAGAGGGAAATGAATAAATTATCTTTCTCAAAATTGTGTCCTTATTATATACCATGATAATTGTGAAACTTTCTGCATTGTGTGTGTGTGAGAAAGAGAGATACAGACAGACAGACAGAGGTAATGCCCTTAGCTACCACTGGGTGGCCTATTGTTCCTGTTCCTGTTGAGTGCACTTGGGTAAGAAACCTAAGGAAGCGTGTATCTGTCTACATTCCCGACTGTTCGCCTTTTCATTGACATAAACTGTTTGTAAGTAGTGGCATTTTGTTATTATAGGGCACTATTTTATTTTAGGTCTGAATTCCTAATTCGAAGATCGCCTGTAATTAACTTTTGCACTCTTCTGTCTAAAGTGTGCAAGTTGAGTTTAGGCTCATAGCTTAGGTGTTCATGTATAATTGCTTTCCTGTATAATTATTTTTATTTCAATACTTATGATCTCATTTTCTTTAAAAAGTTTATTTATGGGGCGCCTGCGTGGCTCAGTCGGTTGAGCGTCCGACTTTGTCTCAGGTCATGATCTCATGGTTGGTGAGTTCAAGCCCCGCCTCGGGCTCTGTGCAGACAGCTCGGAGCCTGGGTCCTGCTTCGGATTCTGTGTCTTCCTCTCTCTCTCTGCCCCTCCCCAGCTTGTACTCTGTCTCTCCCTCTCTCAAAAATAAACATTAGAAAAAAATTTTTTTAATGTTTATTTATTTATACTTGAGAGAGAGAGAGCATGAGTGGGGAAGGGGCAGAAAGAGAGGGAGACAGAGAATCCCAAGCAGGCTCTGAACTGTCAGCACAGAGCCCAATGAGGGGCTTGAACTCATGAACCAGGAGATCATGACCTGAGCTGAGGTCGGATGCTTAGCCAACTGAGCCACCCAGGCGCCCCGTGATGATCCCATTTTTAATTTTCTCTAGAATCTTGATTTCATATGACAGTTATTTTTATCACTTGCTTTTTTTCTATGTTTGGAATGTTCCTCCTTTGACATACACATTATCTGACCCTTAATTTCAGGGTGCTGCTCAAATGTGCTCAGAGAGACCTTGTATGATCACCACGCCAAATAACACCAATCCCCTTGTCAGATTCTATGTTCTTACCTTGTTTCTCTTGTTTCTTTTCCCCCTTCCTTCTTCCTTCCTTCCTTCCTTCCTTCCTTCCTTCCTTCCTTCCTTCCTTCCTCCCTCCCTCCTTTTCTTTCTTTCTTTCTTTCTTTCTTTCTTTCTTTCAGCACTTAAGATGACTTGACATGTCTATATATGTATGTATATTACTGTCTTGTCTTCTCCGGTAAGAATGTAACCTCCAAGAGGGTAAGAATTCTTCTGTTGCTCACTGCTTGGCACCTAGTAGGTGCATGATGACCATCTGTTGAAGGAATGACAAAGCTTGGTCTCAAAACCAAGAACAAATATAATTTTGGAATTTTACATTTTCTCATCTGTTGAACATTAACATCTCTTAAATTTTTGATGCACTTTAAAACATTGCAACTCTGGAGAGAGATGAATGATTATGCCGAAAGAAAAACCCAGAAATGAGGAAAGATAAATATGATTGGTAGAACCCGGTTGGTCTGAAATGGAAATCTTCCTGGAGTTTCGGAGGTTCCGAGGTTGGAAGGACAAAGCAGAAGTGAGCATCTAGGGAGAAGAGTGAGCCTCATCCTCGCACCGCACGCATGTCAGAAATGCACCCTGCTTGCCACTGGATGTCACTGTTCGCTCACGCTCTGGAGTGGGGTGTCCTCCCCAGTCCCTCTGTGCATGAATATGTAATGTGTTAGTTTACAACCGTGACAGAGGGCACAGACTCACCTGTGCAGGCTGCCTCAATATGGGACCACTTACTGTTCCTCCATAAAATTGATGTTCGGTTCTGAGGGGCACAGAAAGGTGTAGAAGACGTGAGGGATCTCGAGGGCGGCTCTCCACTCGGGTCTCAGCCTTACAGCCAGGCTCAGGAGCAGGAACGCAGCTGCCAGGAGGAACAGAAGTGCCATTTATCTTTCATTCAAGAGTGACTGACTCTTCTACAGGCCCAGACTTGGAAGCAAGGACAAGGAGTTATTTGGGTTTCACAACTGGTTTAGATTACATTGGAAGATAACTCTAAGATCCTTCCATTAAAACAAAACAAAACAAAACAGGAAATGACAAGTAGGGCTTAATGAGTAGGTTATGTCAGAACACGACAGTTGCTCTCACTTTGAAAGAACTTAACAGCCGAGGTTACAGCTTGACTCAAAAGTGTATCTTCAGCCAGTCCCAATAAGCTGTTCAACCGAAGACATTACCTGTTTGCTTCCCATACTTACCCCCACATATAAACAATAAAGTAGGCAAGTTGCTACAGCCTTCTGACCCACTGCTTCCCTCCTGCCCCTTTAAGCCTATACTCATATTTATCCTTCATATCAAGGTATAAATATAGGCATTTGCTACGCCCCCATTAGGAGTATTTCCTTTAGAACTCACTTATTCAATTTTTCAACAACTATTTATTGAGTACCACCTTCTAAGACTGAGCACTGTTTTAAGAGCTGGGGACACAGCAGTGACAAAGGACATTAAGTCTCTGTTAACAGTGGAGCCCACCTTCTAGTGTCTAAACAGAGATTAAAATCTTGGGGCGCCTGGGTGGCGCAGTCGGTTAAGCGTCCGACTTCAGCCAGGTCACGATCTCGCGGTCCGTGAGTTCGAGCCCCGCGTCGGGCTCTGGGCTGATGGCTCGGAGCCTGGAGCCTGTTTCCGATTCTGTGTCTCCCTCTCTCTCTCTGCCCCTCCCCCGTTCATGCTCTGTCTCTCTCTGTCCCAAAAATAAATAAAAAACGTTGAAAAAAAAATTAAAAAAAAAAATCTTAAACTAAAGGGAAATGGCCCAGGTTGTTTCTGTTGACGTCAACCAGTAAGTGGAGATGCGTTGGCCTTCCCATTACCGGAGAGGGTGGTTTGACAGCTCGGTGAGTGAAGAAGGCTCTAGAGAGAATCACCGCATCCCAGCATGGGCCACTCCATCTACCTTCATGAGTGCACGGACTCACTGCACAGGCCTCTTCACAATGTGGGATCACTTACTGTTCCTGCACAAAATTGACTTTGGGTTCTTGAGCAGTGCAGTCTTTCCTCCTGTACATTTTCGTTCTCTCCAGTCGGTTCACAAATAGCAGAAGAGATTTTTCTTTTTTTAAGGCAAATCTCTGCTTGTAGCTTTCTTGCTTCAAACCCTTCAGTGGTTTATCATCACTCTTAAGATAACAACAGCCTCTACTGTGCTGTGACTTGGCCCCTGCCTTTGCTTCCAGCCTCATCTGGTTCCTTTCTTCCCCTATTTCATTTCCACTCTCTAGAGATTTATCGGCCACTCTCAGTTCCCCTCAGTGCCAGGCACGTTTCTGTACCAAAGGTTCTGTAGATGCTATTTCCTTTGTCTGGATGGCTCTTTTGTAACCATCTTCCCCCTCACACACATACCCCTTAGTGTTGGCTTGAACTCCAGTCACTTCTGCAGTGAAGTCTGTCTCCCTCGATGAATCAGGTTTCCCCTATTCCGTAGTCCTGATAACAGTGATGCCCACTGCACCTCTCAGATGCCTGAGCCTGTGCACTGCCTTTCCTGTCATCCTATCCCGGTTCACCATCGCTGAACCCTTTGACAGTTGACCCATACAATGTACCAGGGTATCAGTTTTCTACTTACCACCCTTGGTGGGGTCCTCATTGCCAGCTGGCCAGTGGGCAATCTATCTCCAAGACCCCATATCAGAGTCTACTTCCCAGAAACCATTGCTGTAACCAAGTGTCTTTAGTTGGGTCCTCTGGAAAGAGCTCTGAAATGGAGACTTATGGTTGGTTGTTTATTGGTGAATGCACCAAGGATCAACACTGGTGATGGACTGAGGAAAGCAGTCTGGGTAAAGTGGGGCTGAGGTGTGATGTAGTTGTAACAGAAGCTTCAGCCAGCCCCATCAGGGGCTCTGGAGCCGGGAGGGCCCTTTACGGTTGTCACAATTGAAGCAAGGGGCTGCTGGGCTTTGTAACTCTACCTCCGTGAGTCACTGGTGGGGGGGTGGGTAGCTGCTCCAGAGGGAAGCATAAACTTGGGTAAGGCAGCTTCTTTCAGCCAAGAACAGTTCCCTGGGAAGGACACACCTATGACAGCCAACACCTCTGGCAGCAGAAAAAGGAATATCTCAGTCTGAAGTGTAGATCTGGTTGGTACAGTGTAATGTCCATTCTGGCAACATAGCCAGGCTTTTCACACATGGGGCTTTAAGAAATCATTGATGGGCTCTTTCATTTCTGTGAAACACAAACCTGCTTCCCTGAACTGATCCTACTTTGTTACTCTCTTTGCTTTTAGAGTCCATCTTTGTTGACATATTATCTCTGCCTTTTATTGTTTTGAACCTAGAGCACAAGTTTCCCTGGTAGAAAAGGAAAACTTCACTAGAAAGCTTTCTATATACTAGACACAGAGCTGGGTACTCTAGGTATGTCCTCTTTTCAAACACTAAGCTTTATTAGTGTTTTCTCCCAAACTCTGTTGGACCCTTAACTACCTCTTTGTTTCCCCATTTTATTTCTGAGATCTTTGTAAAGGTGTTCTAAAATTTCACTTTGAAATGAAAACTTCTAGTGGTAGTGTATATGCTAGATGCAGTAATAAGATGAAAACTAGCCAAAAAGTGACAAAAGGTATTTTACCATTATATTTAATATATTATGAATTACTTCATTATTTTTTAAGTTTTGCTAAAACTGATGCATCCTTACTATTTAACATGAACTTTGCCTTCGCAAGAACTTTTAATATCTGCCTTATACGTTTTTGTATGTATATTATCTGCAGATTTCTGCAAACAATAATCGCAAACGGGAATGGATTTTTAAATGATTTCACAGCTCTCCAGAAGCATGCTAAATCCTATACCGTGCATTCTATAATTCTGAATGGGATATTTATTTGTAGCCCCTTGTAGTCCCAACTGCGTAGTGAAAATTGAAATGTATATCACCTGGATTGCCATGATATTCTTTTGTCTATTGACCTAATATTTTTAAAAACTTTGGATCATTATATATATTTTTTCTTTTTAATTTTTAGAAAGAGAAAGCACATGCAAGCAGAAAGGAGGGGCAGAGGGAGAGAGAGAGAATGTAAACAGGCTCCAGACTCAGTGCGGAGACCTACCCGGGGCTTGATCCCGTGACATGATCCCATGATCCTGAGATCAGGACCTGAGCCAAAATCAAGAGTCAGACACCCAACCGACTGAGCCACCTGGGTGCCCCTAGATCGTTATATGGTGATCTTAGAGTCTGTTCACTATTTTTAGCTGTGTTTCCATATGAATCAGCTATTCCAATAGTCAGTCTAGTGGGATTAGCACAGGATGAGAAGTAGCCTTGGTGACCAGAATCTAGTGTGGGTTCTAGAATGAACCTCTGTGTTCTCTTATGTGAAAAAGAGCTAATATTTATATCAGATAGTGCTGTGAGATCAGTTAAGAAAACCTATGTAGAAGAGCTTTGAAAACAGTGAGATTTTAAAATGAAACCATTATTACTAAAAAGAAACATATAAGGAGAAAGAAATGTAAAATACACTAATTGACTGTGTACTGTGTACCAGGTACTTTATACAGATTATTTCACAACTATGCTAAGGGACAAGTATTATCATCCCCATTTTAAGGATGAGAACACTGAGGCAGAAAGAGCTTAAATAACCTCTTAAGGCCACTGACTAGTAAGTGTATGAGCCATGATTAACGCTTAGTTTAGGATTCCAAGCCCTGCCTTTCGTTCGCTTCACCAAAGTTGGTTTTCAATTAATTGTGTATAATCTGTGCAGATCGGTTTACTACTGTAAGTTTTTCCATCCCTTCTCCCACCCATCTCTTTCCTAGTCATCTCCAGTAGTGCTCCTTGAAATCTCACGGAGGCAGTGGGTTACGATGTAAAATCTCTTGCTTTGGGCATTGCGGTTTACCTTGTCTCTCATATTTGTTTTAGCTCAAGAAATCTGAACTCGAGAATGCGTATTACCACTGCTAGTCATGTGTATCTTTCTATATCTAATTTCAGTCCTTGGAGGGAAGAAATTGGTTTGAGGATGCATCTCACAGGTCAGTTCCAGAAGGTCAGGAGGTGCAAATGAGCTGAGCTGTTGATTCAGCTGAAGTAATTCTGATGAGCACATGCTTGCATGCGGGTCTATAATGTGGTTCATCTCCATAAAATCCCAAGCTTTATGGGTTTGAAAGCATTAACTCATGTCTTAGGAACATCCCACATAGATTATTATAATTCTTGGTATGCTGCCTGACCATCTGCTTACCTACAGGAATTACAATCAGATAGAATGGCCCCGCTCAAATCTAGGCTCAGAAAAGAAATATGAGAATACCTGAGTCTTTTTGTTTTGTCGAAACAGCACTATTTTTGTACACCCTGCCCAGCATAATAATAAAAAGTATGTTAACTTGGGATTTTTTCTTGCTTCAAATTGATTAGACTAGGACCGTAAAGTTCTTTCTCCTCCTCTTGTTTTTTTTTTTTTTTATGAGAATGTATCAACGATCTCATGCAGCATGCCTGTAAATTAGTGATATTTAAATGCTTGTTGCCTTGTATTCTACAAAGGTGTCTACCTAATTTCCGTTTGCAGATTTAGCTAAATCACAGGGAAAAAATTTACAGCAGCTCTATTGGGTCACCTAGGCATGGTTTTAGTGGAAGAAAGGAAAAATGTGAAGCGGAATGAGCAGATTCTCTTTATTTCCTTTACCTCTGATAATGAAATATTAATTTTTTATGCACTTTGATAGCTAAATAACTATCAGATAGTTCCTCAGATAGCTAAGTAACTGACAGGAAAAACTCAGCATACTCCAGCAAAGAGTTGGTAGGACCTAAAGAATGTCATGGTTATTAAGACTATAATGAGGGGTGCCTGGGTGGCTCAATCGGCTGATGAGGGGCGCCTGGGTGGCTCAGTCAGCCAAGCATCCGACTTCAGCTCAGGTCATGATCTCACGGTTTGTGGATTTGAGCCCCGCATTGGGCTCTGTGCTGACAGCTTGGAGCCTGGAGCCTGGAGCCTGCTTCGGATTCTGTGTCTCCCTCTCTTTCTGCCCTTCCTCTGCTCATGGCTTGTGCTCTCTCTCTCTCTCTCTCTCTCTCTCTCAAAAATAAATAAACATTGAAAAAAGTTTTAAAAAAAAGACTACAATGAGATTTCTGTGAAAATCATGATGATCAAATATTCATTTCTTAGTTGCATGCAAACAAGATAAAAATACTAAATTTCAACTCCCCTCATCCGTTCCTTTCTTCACTTGATCTCATATGATCACATAGCTATCTGGGTACAAAATCCGGATGGAATCCATTTAGTATGAGAACTACATTTTTCCCGTTATTCTATTATCATTTTTTTCTACTATGACAAAGACTGATCAGAACACACGTGCATGTGAAAGTGATGTCATGACTTAATGCCTATGTGGGTTAGTTATCTCCTATCCATCGCCAGAGATTATATACTTAACCTACGGGGCCACTGGAAGAACCAGACAAAATAGTGTAAATCTGTGATCACTCTGGGATCATCAAACCTCAGAACGATCCCTCTCTTCTCTTCTTCGCTCCTCACTTCCTCCTCCTTTCCTAACTTCCACAAATATTTTATTGATATACTCTAAGCACTGGCAATTTACCACTCTTGAGGACGCAAAGAGGAACAAGCAGACAGTACTTTCCCTTAGGAATATCACAATCTGTCATATGATTTCACTCATATATGGAATTTGAGAAACAAAACAGATGAATATAAGGGAAGGGAAGTAAAAATAAGATAAAAACAGAGAGGGAGACAGACCATAAGAAACTCTTAAATTCAGAGAACAAACTGAGGGCTGCTGGAGGGGTGTTGGGTGGGGGGATGGGCTAAATGGATGATGGGCATTAAGGAGGGCACATGTGGTGAGTGCTGGGTGTTGTATGTTAAGTGATGAATCATGGGGTTCTACTCCTGAAACCATCATTATATTGTATGTTAACTAACTTGGATTTAAATTAAAAACATTTTTTTTAAAAAGGAAGATTACACTCTAGTGGGCGAGATAGACATTAAACAGCTCATTCATGTCACCAGAACCCATGACGTTACAGTTGCAGTAAGTGGTAAGTCTAAAAATTCCTGGATGCTGTGGGGGGAAAATGTATTAGTATATTCTTTCCTTTTTGAAAAAAATATTTATTTTATTATTATTATTTTTTGACAAAGAGAGAGAGAATGCATGCACAAGGGAGAGACAGAGAGAGACGGAAAGAGAGAATCCCAAACAGGCCCCGCACCCTCAGCAGAGCCTGAAGCAGGGCTGGAACTCACAAACCTGGGGACCATGTGCTGAGCTGAAACCAAGTGCTTAACCAATTGAGTCACCTGGGTGCCCCAGTTTTCTTTTCTTTTTATTAGTATTTCCTTTTCTTGTTTTGAAATTGAAATATAATTGACATATAACATTATGTTAGTTTCAGGTATACAACATGATGATTTTATATACATATATCTATATGTATATAACATATTCTGGAAACATTCTGGAATTCAACAAGCCATTTCTTATCACTTCTTCTCTGTTCTTCTCTCTACTTCTTAACCAGTCCCAACAACTTCCCATTGGTGTTTTGAGCTAATGCAATTTTATGAGAAAATAGTCATAGTTCTAATGCCTTTGCATAGCCCAAATACCATTACATATCTTTGAAAAGGACAATTTAAAAATCATATTTTATGTTTTCATTCTATTTTTCTTAGACATGACTCTAATATTGTCCTGCTTGGGACTGTGTATTTTTTCAAGTATTGCTAACTTCCACCTGAAGACAAAAGTCTGATTTTTATCAAGGCTCAAAGAACTTCAAAGAGTTTTGTCCTTAAAACAATGCTGGTAGGTAACTAGGGTGGGCTGCAGGGGGCGCTGGAGGAGAGAGGTGTTTTGGTGTTGGAACGGCTTGTAAAAGTAGGAAATGGATTGGCGCAAACCCTAAGGCCCTGAGTTGTGTGTGTGTGTGTGTGTGTGTGTGTGTGATTCTGGTACTCTAAAGTCTGGCTTTGAAGTGTAGCTATGGAATTCATTATCAATTGGTTTATCCTCCTCTTGGTTTATTTATAGAAGTTTTCCCAGTGTGTGCCTGTGAATATTTATTCTATGGGACGTTAACAAGTGTTAATGTGGGGGGAAAAAAAACGACAAAAAGCCACAAAACTGTCCGTGGTCAAATAAGTTTCTTTACTGCCAGACTTCTCAGAAACTTTAAACACCAAGGCACATTGTGAAGTATCAAGAGAGGAATCATAGACAGTATCTACTCAAATTTATTTGATGATTAACCTTGTTTTTATAGAACATCTTATAGGAATTAATACTGCCTGGAATGAAGTTTGGGAAACAGGCTTAGATTACTTTCTGAGTAAATTTATCCTTTTGAGGATACCAGTGGATGACGAAGAAGATGTTTCATAACCTATAGAATAGTAGAAAACAAATTAAGTCTGGATTAAAGTGTTGTTATAGATAATTTACAAAATGGCTCATTCACAGGGAGAAAATCACCGAGGATCAAGAGTTACTATAATTTAATTTCACAAAGGAACGATGAACACGGGCACTAGTGTAATTTTTTACATACATTGTGAAATTTGGCAATTGCAACTTGTTCCTAGGTATTTTAGGATCAATTATGTAAAGTAGAATCATTGTTATTTTGTTTCTTTCAACCCAACACAGCTGACTTTTTTTTTTTTAACATTTATTTATTTTTGAGACAGAGAGAGACAGAGCATGAACGGGGGAGGGGCAGAGAGAGAGGGAGACACAGAATCGGAAGCAGGCTCCAGGCTCTGAGCCATCAGCCCAGAGCCTGACGCGGGGCTCGAACTCACAAACCGCGAGATAGTGACCTGAGCTGAAGTCCGACGGTCAACCGACTGAGCCACCCAGGCGCCCCCACAGCTGACTTTTAAAAATTCTAGATTCACTCATTTGATTTAAGTAGCCCTAGTTTGAAGTATTTCCATCCTTCTTTACTGCAAATGAATTTCCTGGTTAGGGTATGGCTTCACTGGAGATGAATAAAAGGCAAACATAACTGAATGCTGCATGATTTCATAACTCTGTAAAAACATATCGACCAGTTTGAATTGGTCTATGAAGATCTCTTTCTGTTTATTTCAATCCCAGCCTTCCTAATTACTCTAGCTCCTGTGTTCAGTCAGACTTTATGGTGTCTCTTTTTGGATTCTAATTCCAAATTCCATTTCCTAATTTATTGATAGAGGTAAAAACTACAGTTGTACTTCTTTTTTTCTCTCTGGCATCTGAAAAAAAAGTTTGCCGGATTTTCTGAAACTAGATTCTTAAATCTTTCTTTATCATCCTTTAACTCATTAGCCATGTAGTAAGAAACTTAACAGATAAAGTGGAAACATATTTCAGCTAATTGGAACCATCCCTATTAGGAGTTAAAAAGAGGACCCCGGCTTACATTCCAGTGTGAAGGTAGGAGTTTCTTAGGTAGTAGAATTGAGGAATGGATTTAGACATCAAAATTTTCATTTCCACCATAGCGTTCAAACAGAAATCTTGTTTTAAAAATTGAAATGCTCTAAAATCTCTGCTCAGAAAGTGTACCAGATGAATAAATTGTTATAATACATTTGCACATAATGAAACATTGTCTAACACTGAGTAATGATGGGAGAGAAGTGGAGTTGAAACTCACCTCTGTCCTAGGATGTTCTCATATCAGTCCTGGGATATGTCCCACATCATGGGACATTCCTTATTGTCAGTTTGGATTTCAAAGTCAGCTCAAAAGGAGGATTTCTTTCTTCCCTTTCTTTCTTTTATTTTTTTAAAGTAATTATCTATCATCATGATATAATTATGATTGTAATATATTGATTTTTAAGATGTAAAGAAAGCCATTTATTCAACAACTGTGGGTGGTTAGGTATCTGATGTACACAGTGTTCTCTCTCTTTTGCTCCTATCATCTGAGCCAGGGAAACATCTCAACACAAAGGGAAGGCATCCTCTTGGTGTTGGGATGCACAGCAGGCTATGGAGCACATGGCGAGGGCAGTGGCTTGGGAGAGCTATGGTTCACAGAAGGTGAGGGCTCAGCTAGTTTCATATGATCATTGATTAATTCAGTTGTTCATTCAGTGTAGACTGAGCATCTACGGTATGCCAGGAAATATATTTGCAAGGTCAGATCCCTGAACAACTCAAAGGCAAGCTGATGCTGAAATTGCTACCCAGCGCTGGGAAGCCTGGACATTGCCTCGGGAGTGACTTAGCACAAACAGGTAGAGGATTTTTATAATAATGTTCCAAACCAGCTTTAGTTCTCCCCTGATGTTGAGGCTTCCAGGTATTTAAAGAGCTGGTACCTAAACGGTCTGGGTAGAGGTTTTAATTCAACTGGGACGCTGGTTGCAGCTAGTTCATGGGCAATTGAGGATAATGCTAACAATTTCCCACAATTATTGACACATTATACTTTAGGAAGAGCTCTCACAGCAATTAATTGATTTAGCCCTTAAAATTCTGTAAGGTAGAAGGCTCTGACCTGCCGATATCACGTATGGAGTAACGGTCAGGATCATCTGACTACATGTCTGTTCTCATCTCTTTCCCCAACTTGCCTTCCCAAGGCTTCGAGAAGGGGTCAGCCAACTACAGCCTATGGACCAGATCTAGTCTGCGGGCCAAATCCAGCTGTTTTTGAACAGCCCGAGCTCTATGAATAATATTTATATATTTTTAAAAAAAAATTTTTTTTTCAACGTTTTTTATTTATTTTTGGACAGAGAGAGACAGAGCATGAACGGGGGAGGGGCAGAGAGAGAGGGAGACACAGAATCGGAAACAGGCTCCAGGCTCCGAGCCATCAGCCCAGAGCCTGACGCGGGGCTCGAACTCACGGACCGCGAGATCGTGACCTGGCTGAAGTCGGACGCTTAACCGACTGCGCCACCCAGGCGCCCCTATATTTTTAAAAAATTGTAAAAATAAAGAATAATATGCAGCAGAGTCAGTATGTGGCCTGCAAAACCTAAACTATTTACCATCTGGCTCTCTTAGTCCATTCAGGCTGTCACAATAGCATACCACAGACTGGGTGGCCTCTAAACAAGAGAGATTTATTTCTCACAGCCCTGCAGGCTGCAAGTCCAAGATCAGGGTGCCAGCACAATCAGGTGAGGGCTCTCTTCTCAGTCACAGATGTCTCCTGTGTCCTCACAGGATGGAAGTGGCAAGCTAGCTCTCAGAGCCTTCTTAGAAGAGCCCCAATCTGATTCGTGAGGATTCCATGACTCCTCCCAAAGGCCCCTCCTCCTAATAACATGACCTTGGGCATTATGTTTTCAACATATGAATTTTGGGGAGGACACAGACCATTCAGACCATATAGCACTGCCCCTTTATTTTAAAAGTCTGCCAGCTTTTGGATTAGCGGCTTATGCATGGGTCTTCATGCTCTTTAGAGACGATTAGTATCATTCACTCTGAAGAAAAAATTGGAAAAATAGTAATCTAAAAACCTGTCAAAATTCTTGGAATATAATCTTAAAACCAAGCCAGAATGGGCCTACTGAAGAGTATGAAGAATGGCAGCTTAAAAATGGGTTACACCTGGGGCGCCCGGGTGGCTCAGTCGGTTGAACATCTGACTTCAGCTCAGGTCATGATCTCACCGTTCCTGGGTTCGAGCCCCGCGTCGGGCTCTGTGCTGACAGCTCAGAGCCCGAAGCCTGTTTCAGATTCTGTGTCTCCCTCTCTCTCTGCCCCTCCCCCACTCACGCTCTGCCTCTCTCTGTCTCAAAAATAAATAAACATTTACAAATAAATAAATAAATAAAAATACATTATACCTGGCCCTGGACCAGTAATGTGTCAGAACTAGCTTGCAAGAGCTGACTGTGCATGTCTGTTCCTAGCTCCAAATCTAGTGATGTCAACTTGGTAGCTTGACAAGGCCACGAGGGAAGTGATTCCACCACAGAAATTGGCAAGCTCTACCATTTGGGACCTTTTCTCCCCAGAAAGCTGGTTCTGATACATTTCCCAGTACGCCTCTAAATACATGTTATTTGATGTCTGAAGTCATTTATAGCCCAAGCTGATGTACTCATTCTGGTAATGAAAAGACTTGAGTGTTTTAATTTCATAGAAGCTAAATTTTGACACGATACTGATAAATTTTCTTAGACCCCAACTCATCTATGTAAGGGGAATAATACAATTCACTACACTGTTGCGTTGTGAGAGTTGAATGTGTTAACATTTGCAAATATTCAGGAAGTTTTCAAAGGTGGAACATTTAATGCAATGTTTACACATTCTAATTATGCTATCAGTGTCAGTCTTCATATCCAAATTCTAGCTCTGTGGAACAGGGCACATTCGGACAAATCGTATCTAGGTCCCATCTGGAGACAACTTTGGCTTGGAGTCAGAAGAATGGACTGTTCATCCTGTTCCCCCCTTTACTGCTTTGCATCTCAGGCAAGTCAACCTCAGTATGGCTGACTCTACCCATTTGTAGAAAGAGCTTAATGTCACCCATCTTGCCAGTTGGCGGGAGGATGAGACAAGATAATAGATGGGGAGGCACTTTGCTAATGGTAACACGTCACGCAAACATAAGGTATGATTATCTTACAACAACAAGATATTGAAATGCGTGTGGTAAGACTCAGCCTGACATTCTGTTGAAAAGAAGAAATAAATGAGTCACATCTTCCTTTGCCTCTCACCCTCTTCTGTCAAAAGTGGTGAATCACTGGCCAGAAATGTAAATGAGACTGTCATAAAGACTGATATGAAAGTTTTTATTCCACTTCAAGAAGCTCTGATGGCACTCTGTGTTATAGTAAAACTAACCTATTGACTAGAAACCAAGGTATTGAACTCTACTGCTGTAGAAAATAAACATGTATCTCTTCAGTATAGTTCATTTATTTTTCTATTATGTAAAATATTATTTTTATTAAATATATAATATTAATATATAATATTATATATTATATATTATATATCATATAATAATATAATATGATATATTATATTATATTATATAATAATATATATTATTATAATATATAATATATAATATTATATATTATATATCATATAATAATATATAATATATAATATATATTTTATAAATTATAAAATAATATATTTTATAATTTATAAAATAATATATTTTATTATCTTTATACTTTAAAAATATTAGTTGTGTCATGCATTTGCAAAAACAGTTTTATATTGACATAGTTTTATTACTATTGCAAAAGTTGGTGAAGAAATTTGTTGTAAGAAGCTGTTGTTTGAAAAAAAAAATTAGTGTTTGTTTATTTTTGAGAGAAGGAGAGAGAGAGCATGAGTGGAGGAAGGGCAGAGAGAGAAGACAGAGGATCTGAAGTGGGCTGTGTGCTGACAGCAGAGACCGATCCGGGGCTCAAAACCATGAACTGTGAGATCATGACCTGGGCCGAAGTCAGATGCTTAACCAACTGAAGCACCCAGGCATCCCTGTAAGAAGCTATCTTAAAAATAACTTAATTAAAATGATAAAAAATGAATAAAGTAACTACGAATTAAGCTTACAGTATACAATTGAGTTGGGAGAGAGCAATTATTATTCTTGTTAATATTTGCTACGAGCTCTGGAGTCTTGCTACTCAGACTTTAATGTATTTGTGAATCAACTTGAGACCCGGTTAAAATGCAGATCCCGTTGCAAAAAGTGGGGAGGTGGGACCCTATACAGTGAATTTCTCACAATCACCCAGGAAATACTCAATGCTCTTCTGTAGCTCTGAGTAGAGGTAGAGGCTGTGCGATATTTTGTGGAGGAAAAAGATTTTTTGAGTCTATGCTGATTGACTGCAGATTCTATTCCGGCTGCCAGTGGTTGAGGTTCTCAAGAGAGAACACCTTTCTTTTTGCATAAGTTCTAAATTAGTTGAAAAAAGAAACAAAGGGTAAATATTGAAGCAAGAGTAACACCTTTGTTACTGGTGGAAGTCTAAAGTAAAGAACGTAGCTTTGTGCGAGAGCCACGTGAGAGCTCTCAAAGTCACTGAGAAGTGCAAGCTTCAACTTTAGTTTTACAGTAAATGTACAAAAATACTAGTTAAAGAAGGAGTATGGTTGGTGGAAAGTTGAGTTTCTTCTGAGTTTCAGTCTACAGGTCAGCCAACAATTGTTACAGAAGATCCAGATAATTTGGAAGAAGGCTGGTGTCTTGATATTCCAATACAAATAATATTTCCTAGGCACAGAAAGCAGGTTTTCAACCATACTGTAGTTGTTAGCCAGTTTCTGAGGATTTCTGTGGGTATTCACCATCCTGGACTGCCTCGAGGAGTTAGCTGGGTCCTGGGTAGCTTCTCCTTCCCATTTGAGAGGCTGCACCCCAGCTCAGTTTCCCATGGGACCAGTGACTTCCTCTCTCATTTCCAACCCCCACCAGACCTCAAAGAGACTACATGGAAATACCTCTGAAATCCATTGGCAAGAGAGCAACAGAAACATCGTGTATGTGTGTGTGTACAGAGAGGCTTCTTTATTCAAACACAGACTCCAATGTGTAAGTCACGTGACGATACCCCATGGCCACCAGCCATTGTGTCAGAAGGTAAGTATTTTCCCTTCAGATGATATTGAGGATCAGTTGTTCAGTTTTTAAAGTTAAATGTCATCTGTCTTTTGAATTTTCATTGTGGTTGTAAGCCGATAACTACAAATAAACGAGCAAAACAAAATAAACCCCAAACCACTGCTGTTTGTCTCTCCAGACTGCTCTTATCCCTGACATGAAAACTCACCCTGGACAATTTTCTTGATAGAACTTTCATTTTTTTCCTTCCTGCTCCCCTTCCTCTCTTTTCCTTTCTCCTTCTATTTCTCTTTCTTTCTTGTGGCAAATGTATAATGTTCTATTTATGTGGTTTTAATGTACCTGTGAGGGTGAATTTTTTCTCTCTCTTTCTTACTGTCTGTCCACCCTCCTGCCCCGACCACCTCTTACATTGGGAATGAAGAGGTCAGAAAGAATGATCTCCTCTTAAATGTCTGATGAAAATAGACTAGCCATCCCATAATATGGAAAGACATTTGTTTCATTTCTATTCTAGGTTGATGATAAAACCATCTTATAAAATTGGTTAATTATGCTGGGGTTCAACTGTTTATCATGTTGGAAATCATGGAAATCATGGAAACTCATTTTTCTCACTTTCTTTGCTTTTTAAAAACCCTCTTTTCAACTAATGCTTTTTGCACGATGGTTCTTTCCCTCCAATTTCCCAAATATCTTCAAAATCATGTTGGGGCGCCTGGGTGGCTCAGTCGGTTGAGCGTCCGACTTCAGCTCAGGTCATGATCTCTCACTCCGTGAGTTCGAGCCCCGCGTCGGGCTCTGTGCTGACAGCTCAGAGCCCGGAGCCTGCTTGGGATTCGGTGTCGCCCTCTCTCTCTGCCCCTCCCCCACTCATGCTCTGTCTCTCTCTGTCTCTCTCTCTCTGTCAAAAATAAATAAACATAAAAAAATTACAAAAAAATCATGTTAAAGTCTTCAATGACTCCTTTCTGTGCCAGAGACCCGCTCTACAGTAGTTCCATTTCTTACCAACTTCAACATGCAAACCAACGTGCCGACGTCGGTCTGGAAAATGGTAAGGGGATGTTACCTTTCAAAAATAAACAGAAGAAAAATGTAGGTACCCAAATCTAATAAAGAGAATACATGTCACATCACGGTGTTGTAGAAAGACACCAGTTGTGTTTTCAGCATCGCTGGTATTTATAAGTGACTTGATGAGCCATTTTGAGACATCTCTGTTTGCAGCATGCAAAGTTAACAGCTGGGTCCCATTTATAACATTCCACTCAATAACATGCTTCAGAGTCCATGTTTATAATTTCAGATCGCAATTTATAGGCATACTTGTCTCTAATCATAAGCCTTTTTTTAAGTTGGATAAAATCACTGAGGAGAAGCCTTATCATGCTACTGCGTATCTTTTTAAACTCTTTTTGCAAGTATTATCATTAGCACGATAGGCTTTTCTTATATTGCTTTAGTTTTTAATCATCTTAAGGTCTTAAGCTGTTTCCCTTCCTACCAGAATCATAGCAGCCTTCTTTCCATACCAACCCTGAAGTACAAAAATATAATCCTCCAAATAATTGAAAACCACTCTTTAACTTGCAGTGTTGAATCTTAGGATGCGTCTTGTTGAATTCTCCAGTCTTTGGAGCATAATATTTTGAAAAACAAAACAAAACAAAACAAGACAAAACAAGACCAAACAAAACAAAACAAAACACATGGTCTGTGGAGGCTGACTGATCTGCATTCAAATAGCTATTCAGTTAGAGCCCTTGTGCTTGACCTTACTGGAAATGGGTAAAATAATGTCAGTTTTACAGAATTGTTTCCACGATTAAATGAGAATGACAAGAATAGCTAAGATACATGAAGGCGTTCCCATGCGCTAGGAATTGTTGGGGAGGAAAACAACTTTTCCTCTACCCTTAGGTTCAGTGTCTGGGAGCCTGTGAATTTAACTGACCAAAGACAGATTAAAAGGTTTACATGCACAGGAGTCCACAGGAAAGAAGTGAAACTCAAAGAAGTGGTGAGACTTGGGAGCTCATACACCATTTTCACCAAGCAAAGAGGGTTTGGGTTTCAAGAATGTGTAAGTTGTGGGGAAGTAACAAAGAAGTACACGGCAGAACTCATGCGAGAGAAAGGTTTTTAGTAAGGTTCGTTTATGCAGACTCCTTCTGGTGCTGTCTCTTGCAAGACAGGTGGCTTTCCTCATCCTGGAGCAGGACGGTGGGGAAATCTTATTCCCCCTTTACGAAGGGAAATGCCTACCCTGCATGTAGGCAGAAAAGGGGAGGGCAGAGAACTCTTCTTGTGTCTGCTGATTCTTAATTGCTTTTAGTTCAAAATAATCTCTATGACAAAGTGGCATATTTGGGGGTGGCATATCTTGAACCCTTCTGTATTGTGCTGACAGCTTCACGTTGACTTGATCCTTCACCCAGATCAAGTACACATAGAAAAGCTGCCACATTAAATATGAGGCCAGAGAAATGTGAATTTATTCCCTCTTTCTATGCCATTACACTTTTTGTAAGAGATTTTTTACATAACAAACATAATAGCCTATGGGACACATCCTACCATATTTTACCATTTCCCTATAGTTGAAGAGCATTTGGATTGTTTCTACTCTTTGTTTTGCTATTAAAACTTACACTGCAGGGGCCCCTGAACGGCTCAGTCGGTAAAGCTTCTGACTTCAGCTCAGGTCATGATCTCGCGGGTTGTGAGTTCGAGCCCCGCATTGGGCTCTGTGCTGACAGCTCAGAGCCTGGAGCCTGCTTCTTGTTCTGTCTCCCTCTCTCTGCTCCTCCCCTGTTCACTCTCTCTCTCTCTTTCTCTCAAAAATGAATAAACTTTAAAAAAAATTAAAAAAAAAACTTACACTGCAGTGAATATCACTGTACCTGAATTCATATTTGCATTTAAAATTTTTCACCCTGAGTATAGAGGGCCAGAAATGCAATTACCGAGTCAAGGGATATGAACACTTTAAAGCAAAATTGTTTTCCAAATTGGTTACCCTAACTTATCAACCTCATCTCATCCTTGCTATTATAATTTAATTATTTTCTGGTTGATGGTTGTAGAATGGTACTTTTTTTTACTTTAACATTTTAACATTTCTAATGAACCAAATAATAAAAATATTTACTGGCAATTTGTATTTCCTCCATTAAGAACAATTTATTTATGTGTGTTTCTTATTTATTAATGTTTTGATGTTTTTCTTGTTGATCCCCAAGAGCTCTTCATATATTAAGATTAACTCTTTGTTCATTATTTGTTCCAAAAAAAAAAAAAGAAAGAAAGAAATCCCCACACCTTGCTGTTTGGCTTTCAATTCAGTTTATATTAAATTTTAAGATTTAGAATAATTTATGGTTTTATGGGATAAAATCTAGCAATTTTTTTTATTATAACTTCTTTCATTGTTTTTATAATCTAAATCCTTTCACCTTCCAGAGATCAGAAAAAAAATGTTTAAGTCTTTTCTTCCACGTTTATTTTTGGTTCGACTTTTTTTCAGTTTAGTTCTCTATTCAGTTTAGACTGTCTTTTGATGTGTGGTGTGAGAAAAATATCAAAGTATTCTTTTGAGTGTTCCACAAAGATAAGCCCACATAACTTGGGTCCCGTTAAAATTAAGTGAACAAAGACATCTAAAACAAAACTCCCAAAGCCAAAAAAAAAAAAAAATCAATTAATGGATTTTTTTTTTCTTGGAAAACTGTCTTTGCAAAAGAAAGAAACTTAGAAAAACTTTATGTAAGCTCAGGTTTAGCCCAAGATTAAAAAAAATATATATTTATTTATTTTTGAGAGAGAGAGAGAGAGAGAGAGAGAGCAGGGGAGGGGCAGAGAGAGAGAGAGGGAGAGAGGGAAAGAAAGAATCCCAAGCAGGCTCTATGCTGTCAGTGCAGAGCCTAACATGGGACACTGTCTCCTGAACAGTGATCATGACCTGAACTGAAGTCAAGAGTTGGATGGTTAACCAATTGAGCTGTTCAGGCGCCCCTAGCCCAAGATTTTTAAAACACAGAAAATGCTTTTTCACCTTAATTATTCGAGGCATATAAAACATTACTTTTTTCTTATTCTAGAGTATTCATATTTGTTTCTCTTGCTACATAAAAACGTTGAGTCTTTATATCTATATCTGTAGCTCTATCTATCTACATACATGTATATATTCTTCATGTGGCCACTATTCACCTTCTAAACCTTGTGAAAATGAAATGATCCTCCAGGTGGATGAGAACTTACAGTCATGATACACAGGACTTGCTGGATTAATTCTCTGGCATGCTGCAAGTTAAGACCTCAGGAGGGTATCCTGATTGAGATTGAAGCATATACATAAATAAATCCCCAGCCAATGCTTGATTTGAATAGATATATGGGAGCTGGGGACACAATTGACCAGATGCTGGACCATATGATAAACACAGAGGGTCATGGTGTGGTATAAAAACCAGGCATTTATATGGTACAGCTGGCCGTGCATAATCTTCTACTAATTTATAAGCAGGAGCATCTGTTCTCTAGCTGCTACTCTTTCCAATTTTCTAACGGCCTTCTCCTTGAGTCTCTTGTTTAATCGAGCAGCTCCCCCATGCTGCAGAAAAGAAAGGGGGGGTGGGGATCACTGGCAGGGGAAAATGACATGGCCCTGAATCTGCCTTTCAGAGAAGAAAGGGAGAAATACCTCCGGGAAGATTCTTGGTCTCATTTTGAATAAGACTTCTTTAGTATCCAATGGCATTTTGAAAATGGTCTTGAATGGAGTATCTTGGGCTTCCATCATTGGGCTGGATCTTTATAAGAAGAGATTTCTCTCTGTCCCTTAATCAATACAAGGACATTTTAGGCCACATGACAGCCTCACATTGGTTCCAGTCAGAGTTAGTATCACTTTCTGTTTAATTTGGATCCACCAGCTCTCCTGGAGGCTACGCAGGCAAAAGAGGGAGGCAAGAGCTATGATGTCCTTGTCACCATACAACTTACCTCCAAAAACCAAAACAAACCAAAACAAACCAAAACAAAAGCTTTTGTAGAGGGTCTATCTCCCTATTCACTGTTCTTCCTTTCTGTTACCATTTTTCTTTCTGCTTCTTGGCAGGGCAGGGGGGTGGGGGATTATGGTCGTGGCATGCCCTTCATAATCTACTAGAGCAGCTGATGAATGGCAGTAGTAGTAGACTGCCTCTCTGTTGAACCTCACTGATGTCTTAGGTGATGGGAGCTTAGACATTTTTTTTTTATTTCTTCAAAATGGACTTCTACCACTGATATTAAAAGAGTCAAAGAAATGAACGTCTTAATGATGCAATTTTGTTTTCTGGGACACAGAGATAACATAGTTTAAAGAGAAGAAGCACTGTACCTTCAAATAATACCATTTTGGAAGAAACTCCATTGGTCTATAGGGCTTAGAAGGGTCTTGGGTCCTTATTTGGCCCCTAATAGTATTGTGATGTTTGTCCTGTCACCTAACCTCTCTGACCCTGTATTTCCAGAACTTAACAAGGGGGATAATAAGAACTCCAATTCATTTTACACAAATACCTTTTAAAATATAAAAGGTATCTAAAAGGTACCTTTTAAGATATAGGACATTAGACAAGTATAAGTGACCATGATTAGATCCATAGACGTGTGAAATGTTACAGCTACATGAATTTGTCTAATTTATATAAGTAATATAACTTATCATCCAAACAAGGCTACTTTGAGAGAGAGTGGGGGTGAGAACCGCACAGGGAGCCGTGATAACAGCAAACTGTCCTGGGAAAACCTAGACATATGGTCTCTGGCCATAAGAGACTCTAGCAGCCATATGCTGTAATTAGTCATAAGACCAGCTTTGTCCCTGGACACTGTACGCACAAGAGAGGAGAGAAAAATAAATAAATAAGAGGCCTTTCTGCCGATATGTTATTATGTGTTGGGGGAAACTGAGCACGTTCAAAACACTCAATGATGTTATACGTGATGACCCTCCAATGTTGCCTTTAGAAAAAATGTTTATTTATTTATTTTGAGAGAGAAAGTGCACACATGCAAGCCAGGGTGGGGCAGAGAGAGAGGGATAGAGAATCTTAAGCATGCTCCTGCTTTCAGTGCAGAGCCCATGGCACGATCCCACGAATCGTGAGATCATGACCTGAGCCAAAACCAAGAGTCGGACGCTTAACTGACTAAGCCACGCAGGAGTCCCTCCCATGTTGCCTTTTGACCCAGTAACACTTTGGCCATTTGTACAGTGGCCTCCAGCTTCCCCCCATCCAATCGTATTCATAGAATAATAAAAAAAAGCCATGCCAAGTGATTGAGATAATTTCTGCGGTGCTTTGCAAACAGTGGGCAAGGGTCAAGGCAAACCTGTGACCCTATGGATTCCTTCTGACCGGTTCCTTCAGCTTTACCCATTTCCCCTGGGGCATGCATGTTGTCCTTGAATGCCTGTGACCCACCCCACCATATCCTGCTCCAACCTAAGATATTCACTGATGGTGTTCTGCATTTGATATAATAAAGTTTTCCCAAATCCTCTGATCATAAGAATCACCTCTGGTGCTCTCCTGGTGATTCTGTCACTAGGGTCTGAGGTAGAGTCTGCTTATCTACATATTTAACCAAGCTCCCAGGTGATTTTTATGATCACATGAGTCTGAGATATATGATTTAATAAATATGAAAGTAGAAAGATGCCTTCCAGATCATTTAAACCAGTGGTTATTAAAATGTGGCTTTCCGGTTAGTATCTAAAATCTATAAAGAACTTATCAAACTCAACGCCTGAAAAACAAACAATCCAGTGAAGAAATGGGCAGAAGACATGATTAGACACTTTTCCAAAGAAGACATCCAGATGACCAACAGACACATGAAAAGATACTCAACGTCACTCCTCATCAGGGAAATATAAATCAATACCACCTCACACCAGCCAGAGTGGATAAAATTAACAATTCAGGAAACAACAGATGCTGGCGAGGATATGGAGAAACGGGAACCCTCTTGCACTGTTGGTGGGAATGCAAACAGGTGCAGCTGCTCTGGAAAACACTGTGGAAGTTCCTCAAAAAATTAAAAACAGAACTACCCTATGACCCAGCAATAGCAGTACTAGGAATTTACCCAAGGGATACAGGAGTGCTGATGCATAGGGGCACTTGTACCCCAATGTTTATAGCAGCACTTTCAACAATAGCCAAATTATGGAAAGAGCCCAAATGTCCATCAACTGATGAATGGATAAAGAAGATGTGGTTTATATATACAATGGAATACTACTTGGCAATGAGAAAGAATGAAATCCTGCCATTTGCAGCAACGTGGATGGAACTGGAGAGTATGATGCTAAGTGAGAGAAGTCAGTCAGAGAAAGACAGATATCATGTTTTCACTCATATGTGGATCTTGAGAAACTTAGCAGAAGACCATGGGGGAGGGGAAGTGGAAAAAAAAGTTACAAACAGAGAGGGAGGGAGGCAAACCATTAAGAGACTCTTAAATACAGAGAACAAGCTGAGGGTGGATGGGGGTGTGGGGGAGAGGGGAAAATGGGTGATGGGCATTCAGGAGGGCACTTGTTGGGATGAGCACTGGGTGTTGTATGTAAATGATGAACCACAGGAATCTGCCCCAGAAACCAAGAGCACACTTTACACACTGTATGTTAGCCAATTTGACAATAAATTATAGTACAAATAAAATACATAAAATAAAATAAATAAAATAAAATAAAATAAAATAAAATAAAATAAAATAAAATAAAATATGGCTTGCCAACCAGCAGTATCGATATCACCCGGGGACTTGTTAGAAATGCAAATTGTTGGTGCTATATTGAGTAGGAACCCTGGAGGGTGGGGGGAAGTGACCTGTGTTGTAACAGACCCTCCAGATGATTCTCATGTAGACTAAAGTTCCAGACCACTGATTTGGGCCAACCCTTTTTTTTTTTTTTTTTTTGGTCCTCCATTTTACAGATGAGGAATGTTGACACTCTTCTCTCTCACTTTGGGATCTCGGGTGTTGAGAGAAGGACAAGTGCTAGAACCCCTGGATGATTGTGAACAGGGCAGAAGACAGATGGTAGGGGGCTACTGAGGATGGGCATCGGTGAGTATGGCCCACCACTCTGTCTCCCTACTCCCCGAGCGAGGGCTCTTGTGAGTGTAGATAGGGACTCATGTCTGCCAAAGGACTGCTAAAAGACACAAGGCTTCTGAAGAACCACACCCCTGTGGTAAACCAGAGCCTGGGTGTTAATAGCGACTCTCCACTTAAGAAATCCCCTGAGAACCCAGACACCAAGAAGCCCCAGTTCCTTCCAGAGAAAAACACGTTTCACTCTTGGCGAAGTTTCAGCTCTGCTTTTGGTGGTTAGTCTCTGCTGATTCTCAGGGTGGTTGACGAGAGACTCTTCTAACTAGTGCTGCAAAAGGACATCTCAAATTGTAGCCAGATAGTGATGCAGCTTGATTGCACATCTTTCCCTGTCACACTGAAAGAATGAGTGCTCAGCAGATAATTCAGACATCCCTCATGAGCCCAAGACCAGTGTTCCCAGACTTCAGTCACTGACTACAATTTTCACAATGTTTTCAACGTTCAAGTACCAGATGTGCTGTTATTTATTTAATATTTTTCATTCATTCTATTTAAAAAACTGTTTTAAAATAGTTTTAAATTTACAAAAAGTGTATGAAGCCAGGACAGAGATTTCCCATATGCCCCTCACCTGATTTCCCCTATTATTAACTTCTTACATTGGTAGGGTATACTTGTCACAGTTAATGAATCAATATCGATGTGTTATTGTTAACTAAAGTCCATATCTTATTCAGATTTCCTTAGGTTTTACATAGTGTCCTTTTTTTCCTGTTTCTTGATCCCATCTAGGTTATCACTAAATTAAATTCATTCCTCATATTACATTTGGCTCCTAACCCAGACCTACTGATTGGTGATCTAATGCAAAATGACGCTACTCTGGTTATTACTGTTGCCGTGAGTATTAAAGACCTTTGTCTTTGACCCGGGAGTCTCCTGGCAACTGCCAGCATCAAAGAAACTTTGACAGGCCGACTTGTTAGCTTACAAGTAGGGTACAATACCAGATCTCTGAAAGTTCCTAACAGTGTGTTATACAACTGAAGTATTCAAAAAGGATATGAAATATATGAAATTCATAAACATGGAAAATAATTCAATTAAGTTGGGAAAGGCCTCAGAAAAGGTGATTGTTAAAAGTTGCCAGATTTATAAACAGAATAAGATTTATGAGTTGAACTTAAAAACTCAAGGAAAAAGGGCACCTGGGTGGCTCAGTCGGCTGAGTGTCCGACTTTGGCTTAGGTCATGATCTCACAGTTCGTGAGTTTGAGCCCCACGTCGGGCTCTGGGCTGACAGCTCGGAGCCTGGAGCCTGCTTCGGATTCTGTGTCTCTGTCTCTCTCTGCCCCTAACCCACTCACACTCTGTCTCTGTCTCTCTCAAAAATAAATAATCATTTTAAAAAAATTTAAAAACTCAAGGAATAACAAGGGACTTGAATTTGTAGTTTTCATAAATTAAAATATTAATTAAAAAAAAAAGCACAACATTCCCTGAGTAAGTTTTCTGGCGTGAAAACCACTGTAAAGGATGCCATAAAACTCATATAGATAATATTAGACTGTCTGATCTTGGGTTACTGTAATAAGAGAACCCATCCCCAAAGTGAACTTACCCAGAGTATTTATGGCCAAGAATGAAAAGCCGTACTGCTTTAAGAGCATTTAGCATATGACAAAGAGCTTTAATCCAAAGAATGAATCTCTAATGGTGGAATTTGGGCACCAGTGTGGGACTAATACCCTTTAAGTCATGTTATGAGGCAAGGACCTATTTTTCAGATTCAAAGGATAGAGCACAGTCCTATCTTGATCTCTGCTGAATCCTCCTCGATTAGAATGGGTGCATAATTGGTGCTCATTCAACATGTGTTAAAGCATTGGAATTGAGGGCGCCTGGGTGGCTCAGTCGGTTAAGCATCCGACTTCGGCTCAGGTCACGATCTCGCGGTCCGTGAGCTCGAGCCCCGTGTCGGGCTCTGGGCTGATGGCTCAGAGCCTGGAGCCTGCTTCCGATTCTGTGTCTCCCTCTCTCTCTGCCCCTCCCCCGTTCATGCTCTGTCTCTCTCTCTGTCTCAAAAATAAATAAACATTAAAAAAAAATGTAAAAAGCATTGGAATTGAACTAATAAATGATTTTAAACAAGAGAAAGCTATGATCAGATTTTAGTTTCAGAAAGGTTATTCTGGCTATCACATGAAAATTAGATGGGAGAAGGCAAGTCTAAATAGAAAACCAAAAAGGAAGTCTGCGGTAAGTGAACTTGATAGTAGACACCCCGCAGAGGCTTCTAGGGTTTTGGAGCAAAATTTTACCCTCCTCAGCAAATAACTAGTCTGGTTCTGGAAAACAGCAATTGGTTGGTCCCCAGGCACACAAAGAGGCCAAAAGCCTGACCAAGTGCAGCTGTGTGACCACATGACCTAAGCTTCCCATCATTAATGGGTATTCTTTTGGACTATCAAGCTGGGAGGCAGGAGGGGCATAATCAAGACTGGACCCAAAGGCACCTGGATGGCTCAGTTGGTTAAGTGTCCAACTCTTGATTTCAGCTTAGGTCATGATCTCCCGGTTCGTGAGATTGAACCTGCATCAGTCTCTGTGCTGACAGTGCGGAGCCTGCTTGGGATTCTCTCTCTCTCTCTCTCTCTCTCTCTCTCTCTCTCTCTCTCTCTCTCTCCCTGTCTCTCTGCCCCTCCCCTGTTCTCTCTCTCTCTCTCTCTCTCTAAGTAGATAAGCTTAAAAAAAAAAAAGACTGGATTCAAACATGTTCTTAGAGCACAAATAAACTTCAGCACCTTGAGAACCGACAGATAAGATGATCCATTCTGTAAATATGTAACTTACTCAACCTCTTGCCCACATACGCCAGCTTTCTCAATGCTCTCAGGAACACATGTCCATGCAGTAGAGACAGAGGTTATTATATATGGCTCAAAAGCATGAGCTTCCTGTCATTGAGGCTGGCCTGACTACTGCCATTCTGAGTGCCCATACTGGCAACAGCAACAAGCAACCTATGAACTCTTTGTATGTTGCCATATTTTGGAGGGGGCAGTGATTTGTTCCCAACGGTGTAGGTGCAATAGATTTAGGTTTGCTTTTCTAGCCCACCATGTTTCTGTTTGGCACAGCATGTGTGGATTTACTGAGTGTCTTATTCCCCATGTTGTGTTTTGCCACACAGCACTGCTTCTAACAAAAGTAGTCTCTTTGTAGGAAAAGAGGTCAAGCAAATATATACAACTGTCTACCTGGCACCTCTTTGGGGATGTTTCAAAGGCACTTCATGCTCGACGTATCCAAAACTAAACTCATGATCTCCCACAGCCCAAAGCTCGTCCACCAGTTTCTGAGTGAATGACACTACCATCTACCACAGTGTCATGCTTGGTACCCCCTCCTCTTCCATCCTTCATATCTAACCTAATATCCAATGATTGCCTTCTAGACGTTTCTTAACTTCATCTACTCTTCTCCATTTCTACCATCCATGCTGGATGGAACTTTCAAGAAGACTTTGAATTATGTTATTAAAGACTGCCATATCTTTTGCCTTGCTTCTGCTTCTTTGTTCCAATGGCAGAGTGGATAGGAGCCCTGGAGGTGCAGAAACTATCTTGTAACCACAAGACAACAAGAATGTAGACAAAAGCCTACATGTAGAAAGATGGAGAAGTGGAAAAACAAACTGAGTCCTCAAGGACTCATTGCACTGCCATGATGTGTCTGAACCACCTGTCCTTGTGTAAAGTTCTTTCTGGTTTGTGAAGCAACAGTTATAAGGGTTTAAATTTTACTTTTTGAGGAATGAGAATTTTGTTTAAAACAGGAAAAAAAATATCATGTTGTGATGTGTGGCTCTTTGACTCAAGCTAAAATGGTTCCAAAACCAACACACTCAAATCCAGTATTACCCACTCTCCTAATCTAATCAACATCAAGAGGTAGAAAATAAAATTTTAGCTTTATACCAAAAATTTTAAGATTGTTTGGGAGTGTCAGTCCTGTCTCAGCTTGAGTCTCAGCCAACCTCCCTTTTCTCATCTAACACACACAGATGTGCACCTACACACCTCTGAATGTTTTGGATATAGGGTTCTACCAATCCCCTAATGTAAGGTCATATTCACCCTTTCCTGAGTTCCAATTTGTCACTGTAAAGGGACATCTTAGTGGTCTATGAGATACAACAATACGATAAATTTGAAAGATTAATGTGAAGCCATACCTTAAAAACATCTTTACTTCTTGTTCAGACAACACACTAGTGGTGATGGTACTCTCACTTTTCATAATTCTTGAATGCACCACCTGCCCTCAGATTTTGGTCTCTAAGTCTAGCCTCCAATTCAGATATAGGACTCTTTAAAGAGTCCTATAATGATGACCACAAAAAAAAAGTCAAGATGGGTTTGGAACATCCTATTTTTTGTCATAAAACAGGGTCTAGAGCTAGAAGGATGTCGTGGAAGGCAGCCTAAGGGGGTCCCCAACAGCTAAGTCATGCTCATTTGAGAACAGACTCAAAACAAAGCTTAAGAGAGAAAACTCAGGGGGCCCCTGGGGGGGCTCAGTCAGTTAAGCATCTGATTCTTGATTTCAGCTCAGGTCATGATCTGGCAGTTCATGGGTTTAAGCCATTTTTCTACATTTATTATTTTTTTAAAATTTTTTATGTTGATTTTTATCTATTTTATCTACATGAGCAGGAAAGCTACTAATTATAGCTACTTACTTGCATAAAACTAATGATAAATATTTGCACTTTAAAAAACTAGTAGCAGTTGATGTCTACATATGACAAGGGACAGCTAGTGTCACAAAACTTAAAGGCTACTACATTTGAAGAAAGACATGTCTGAAAAATTGAGAGTTTTGGAAGTGGCTGGGATATGAGTGAAAATGGTTTTACAAAGTATACTCAGTTTATGACCAAAGTTCAGGTTTAAATGGTCTTAGACTGGGGCTCCTGGGTGACTCAGTGGTTAAGCATCTGACTTTGGCTCAGGTCATGATCTCCGGGTTCATAAATTGGAGTCCCTCCTCAGGCTCTGTGCTGACAGCTCAGAGCCTGGAGTCTGCTTTGGATTCTGTGTTTCCCTCTCTCTGTCCCTCCTCCACTTGCACTCTGTCTCTTTCAAAAAATAAATAATAAAACATTTAAAAAATTTTAAATGGTTTTGGATTGTGTAACCCAAGAGCTTATGGGTTCTTGGCAGAGAACCTACACTATCCGGTGATCTGTGATGGCCTTTGTTTTCTTTAGGTCCAGTAAGGTCACTAAAATCCTAATAATAGGTAATAAATTATATTTATATAAACCTAATAAGAGTAACAAAACAGTAGCTGGCAGGATTATTGAAACCCCAAGAAAATATAAAAAATGAAAGCCCAGGAATGTGAGGGATAAGAATAAAAAGTACTGTTTAATCTATGCTATTTATTATCATTTGGTATAATAGTTTTAATTGGCTTTATAAACTTTGCCGCAGTCTGTCTTTTGTGTATTTCTTAAGGAATTTAGAGCATTTCTGAGTCTTTATATTTTAAAAGATCTTTGATTAAGTGTTTTTATTAAGTGTTTAAATCTTTGGATAAATCTAATTGGTTATACTCATTTTTTTAATTACTTGTGTAAATAATATGATTAGTTAGGGAAATGCTGCATTTTTTTAAGAATGTCAATTGATTAATAGGTTGAACTTATTTATTTAAAAAATTTTTTTTTGTTAATGTTTATTTATTTTTGAGAGAGAGAGAGAGAGAGAGAGAGAGAAAGCATGAGCAGGGGAGGGGTAGAGAAAGGAGACACAGAATCCCAAGCATGCTCCAGGCTCTGAGCCGTCAGCACAGAGCCGGTCGCGGGGCTGGAACCCACCAACCTTGAGATCATGACCTGAGCTGAAGTTGGACGCTTCACTGATGGAGCCACTCAGGCGCCCCATGGTTAAACTTACTTATAAGTGGAGAACAAATGGGGCGCCTGGGTGGCTCAGTCGGTTAAGCATTCGACTTTAGCTCAGGTCATTATCTCACAGTTCCTGGGTTCGAGCCCAGCGTCAGGCTCCATACTGTCAGTTCAGAACCTGGAGCCTGCCTCGGATTCTGTGTCGCCTTCTCTCTCTGCCCCTCCCCCGCTCGTGCTGTGTCTCTCTCTTTATCTCTCTCAAAAAATGAATAAATGTTAAAAAAATAATAAATGGAGCACAAACGATGTACTAATATTATTAAGAACATATTTCCTTCATATGCTAAAACCCCTCAGACCCCCTCGAACCCCTCGATCTGCCCACTCCTCTCTGCTCTGGGTTCCATGGCCTCAACAGCACTAGGTCCCTTCTGTTAAGGTGACCTAACTAACCATGGGTTCTTTGATTCAATACAAATATACTGAAAAATATTCTGTGCCCCACATCCAGACTAGGCTGACACAGTCCCACTCACAGCCCTAAACATCTGTTATCTTGCCCTATACCGATACCGTTTAGACCACTTACACTTCCTGGAACTTTCTGGAACTAAATAGTGTGTGGAGTGGTAAATTCTGTTCTGAGTATACCTGAGCAGACAGCTTCAGATTGCCCTAGGAGGACCTGGAATGTAGAACTGCTTAGTAAGAGAAAAGACAAATTGAATCGTCAAATCTTCCTTTCATTATGCTAATTAAACCAAGACGTGTTTGCATCCAAAGCATCGTGTTCCAAAAGCATCCATTTTCTTGCTTTGTTCCTGCCCCAAAGTATCTTTCCGGAAGTGTTTACAAATCTGGGTAGGCTACACAGCAGTGGCCAGTAGTAGTAGCTGAGACACGTTTTGCAGGACTGAATGCTACTTTTTGCCCCTTAATGTTGTGCCTCGTAAGTCTAGGTGTAATATGAAAGGTAATACCATTGCTTCTCTAGATAACCAGAGGGAGATAGAACACCAGAATTGTGAGTTGTGTTATTGTTATAAAATATATGATATTATTTCATTGAAATTTCAAAACACTGTTTTCAATTTAATTTAAATGATTTTGATATTTAAATTTCATTAATTATAGATATAATTTTATCAATTATAAAGTGGCCACTAATTATCCTTTTACTTTGCCTTTTTTAAAAGAAGAGATCCTGAATATTTTAATGGAAAATAACTTTATGGAAATAATACAATAATCATTTTTATATTTTATCTTAACATTTATTTTAATATATATGGATAAAAATATATCCAAGTTCACAATTAACCAACTGAGCCACCTGGGCACCCCTTACTATCTTATACCTCATTTTCAAAAGTACAGGCTTGAACTGCCAAAAAATTTTTTATCTTGAAATTTTAGTCATTGATTTAAGAGATTATCCAAAGTAAACCTGTGATAATGGCATTAGCATTGTTAATAAAAATGGCATATACCTAGAATTTTGGCCCCAAATCCAGAAACATTCTTTTTGCCATGCATGGTACATTTAGAATCTGTTACCAAGAGACAAGGCCAATAGTAATGACATTCTTTGGAACAGTTCCGAGATTACATAAAATATGTTCATCTGCCTAAAGAGGAAACAGTTTGATGAAGCACATACAAAATTTGACCTTATAAACACTCTCAAAGAATGAGCATTCTGAGTAAGTGCTGTTAACTGAGTTGGTTTTTAATTCAGATGAGATACAAGATACCGTGAAAAAGTAGTGTGAAAACAGCTGTTCTCCAAAAAGAAGATCATGTACTTTAGTGGACCATCAAAATAATTTTGAATTTTTGTTCTCTACAGTTATTTGCTGTGAACCCTTACTGGCCATTAATAAAATAAGCAAAACCTCCTAAAAATAAAATAAAGACAACAAAACCAGTCTGAGTTTGGCTGTTTCACTTTTCCAAAGCAGTCTGTGGGCCTTGGTCGAGGAAAGTTTCTCCAAGAAAACAGTAAAAATTCTATCAGAACTACAGTGCGTGTAGGTAGGTTGCTCACTTGACATTACGGCCAGCAGAATACAAAATAAGTGAAAATCTTGACTAAAACAACATAATTAGTAATTGTAGAATGAAGTGAATAGAAATGAAGGCATGAATAATAAATATTATGAAGTAAGTAATGATAAAAATAGATAATAATGTATGAATCACATACCTCTTTAGTTTGTTACACATCTGAAAGGCACTGGCCCATGAGCAGAACGCTAAACATATGTAACAATGACTAAATTCAGTCATCGTTGATATTTGGCCAGCTCTGAGTCACATAAAAACCATGGTTTTCCACAGTTTTCACTTTGTGCTTATGAAGGCACACTTATCAAGATAGATTGATAGCATATATTTTATTTACCAGCTTATTTGCTTTTGACACACTCAGGTTTATGAAGTGTGAGCCTCACTGATTTCTGCTTTTCCCTTAGTTCTTATAAATGTTGGGAACAGTTCTGTTCTTCACAAAGAATTGGGCCTCCGGTACACAGGGCCTCCCCGAGACAGACCCCCACTTCTCCCCCAACACACACCTAACAGGAAGTGAAAGGGCCTTCTGTCTTCATCTCAGAATTGCTGCTAATGCACAGAGCTGAGACCCACATGAGGTGAGTTCCTCCCAAAGTTAAAGAGTAGAGCCAACTTCTGTCAGACATTTTTCTCCCAAAGTGCAAAGTGGAGGCCAAGCTGGTCCTCCAGTCCTCATTCCTGTTCCCTCTGCCAGTTTATATAAGCAATAATAAAAGTGCACTGAAAAGAGAGGAATTCATAGGAGACATGGTGCTTTCCCCACCCTAACATCTGAGGGGAAGTCCAAGAGAGCAAATCCTGCTTCAAGGGGAGACTAGCGTCTCACCCCTGTCTGGTACTTGCTGACCTGCCACCACTTATAAGCTCCCCCAAATGCTCCAGAGAGAAGGCTGGTGGGAGAGCTCTCGTGGGGAGTGAGGTGGCTGAGAGTTCTTGACTCACAGGAGAAATACATGTGTTCCTAAAATTTCTGAATATACATATTGGTGCCTGCCTTCCTCCTGAAAAACTCTGAAAGGGGGAAGCTGGCTAGTGTAGACTCGGATGGCTGCACGAGGTGGGAGGGAAGCAATAGTTTCTCCTATTCAGTACCGCAAGGTGGTGATTTTCCCAAAGACGAGTAGGTAACTGGGTTTGAGCTGTCTTGGGACCCAACACCAGAGGGCTGCTGCAGCAGAGGAGTTCCTCAAGGAGTAACTTGCTCTGTATAGGGTGGCCTGCTGAGGGCAGATAACGGAGGAGGTCACCAAAGATCAGCAGTTGTAGTGGCCAGATTTCAAAATGGCCCCCAGCAATCCCTGCATTCTGGCATTTACAGCCTTGGGTAGTCCTCTCTCATATCATACCTGACCTGACCATGATGGCAGAAGTGAGGGTGCGTAACTTTTGAGACTGTATAAACGACACTGCTGCTTCCATCTCTTTTTTTCTTTCTCTCTCTCCCTCTCTCCCTCTCTCTTTTTCTCACAGATCACTCGCTTTAGGGGAAGCCAGTGTCATGTCATGAGCAACCCTATGGAGAAATACATAGGGTGGTGAACTGAGTGAGGAGGTCTTCTGTCAACAGCCACCTGAGTGAGCTGGGGTTTCTCTTTGTATTCTTTAGCCCCAGCTTGGCCTTGATATGACTGTATCCCCAGCTGACAGTTAATCTTCAATCCAGGGTTGGGGGAAGGTGGGGTAAGTGGCAGGAAAAGAGAAGCTTTGAAGTGGATGTGATGTTAAGGTTTTGGCTTAGCCTAGCCTGGAGTTTTTTGTTTTGTTTTTTTTTTTTTTAAATATATGAAATTTATTGTCAAATTGGTTTCCATACAACACCCAGTGCTCATCCCAAAAGGTGCCCTCCTCAATACCCATCACCCACCCTCCCCTCCCTCCCACCCCCCATCAACCCTCAGTTTGTTCTCAGCTTTTAACAGTCTCTTATGCTTTGGCTCTCTCCCACTCTAACCTCTTTTTTTTTTTTCCTTCCCCTCCCCCATGGGTTTCTGTTAAGTTTCTCAGGATCCACATAAGAGTGAAACCATATGGTATCTGTCTTTCTCTGTATGGCTTATTTCACTTAGCATCACACTCTCCAGTTCCATCCACGTTAGCCTGGAGTTTTTAATACCTGGAAAGTTAGTTTGCCTGAGATGCCAAAAGTTGGGGAAGGGACAGGCAATGTAACATGAATAGAAGCTATGATGAGAGACAATTAAAGCCATTTCCTGTTTATATCCTCTATCAGATAAGCTCATTCAGTATAGGAACAGGCTAGGTAGTAGATGTTTGTGTGTGTGTGTGTGTGTGTGTGTGTGTGTGTGTTTCCTGTGATATAGAAAAGAGGTAGGCAAACTTTTCTGTAAAGTTCTAAACAGTAAGTATTTTTGGCTTTGCGGGCCACATATGGTCTCTGTTGCATATTCTGAAAAAACAAAAACTCTTCGGAAATGTAAATACCACTCAGCTAATGGGCTGTACAAAAATACAAAATTCAGGCCAAGGGCTGGATTTGGTCCTTGGACAGTACTTTACCAACCTTTGATCTGCGTGATATATATGAACAAAGAGACACTAAGAAGAAAAAGTTATCAGTGATAAAATAAAAGTTGTTTAAACCTAAGAATGGCACGGCCAGACAAACTAAATCTATATTGAACAGAATGAGTAACATGAATCTTAAAAATCTTGAAGATTTAAAAAATGTTAAAAAATACCCATTTTATAAGATCAAAACATCCTAAATGCTCATATTGTTTTTAATGGTGTCTTAATATAAGGTCATCTATGGCTCTTCACATAAGTCCAAGGCCCTTTTGAAGCTTGACATTGAATAGCTCATTCCCACACAATGAACTTAGGCTATTTGGAACAGAGAGGGACCATGACCAGGCCATTAACTTCCACATTTGATGTGTTCAGAGCCCAAAAATCTTATGGAGAGTATAATTTCTTTTTCTGAATAATGACAATAAAACAACTCCTTTCTTGGAAAAATACACTAATTCCATAGTCCAAAGTGCTGTTTCTCACACAACCCTTATTAAATACTATTTAGCCCCTTAAAATTTTGGCACTCAGAGTGCCATCTAAAAACAAATATTGAGGCCCCTGTGTGGCTCAGTTAGTTAAAGTGTCTGACTCTTGATTTCGGCTCAGGTCACGATCTCACCGTTTGGGGGTTCGAGCCCCGTGTCTGGCTCTCCGCAGATGGTGTGGAGCCTTCTTGGGATTCTCTCTCTCCTTCTCTCTCTGTCCCTTTCCCGCTTGCACCGTCTCTGTCTCTCTCAAAATCAAATAAATACACTTTAAAGTAAAATAAGATAGAATAAAATAAAATAAAGACAAATATCAGTTCTAAACACCAAGCCCAAGGAGCAGATGCAATGAATATACATTTTTGGTATGTTTTAATTCTATTTTTATAAGTTAGGAAGCAGTTTGGAATTCTAATTCACGACAGCTGAATTATAAGAAGGTTCAGTCCATAGGCACAGCGTGTACTGTTTTCTTTCCTCGTTGAGAGGAAATATTTACGTTTAGGGAGGAAACGTTTATTTGCGTTAGCCTCTGCCTAAAATTCAGTGTAGTACTGAAACCTATTGCCTCTAATAAATGGGAAAAGAATGAGAAAATAAATGCCGCTTTTAGTGACTTGTGGAAAACGGAGCACCATCACACAAAGTGTTTAATGAAAACAAAAGCAACAGCAGCAAAAAGTGTTTTCTGTGTTTAGAAGCAGAACCTTATTGCCCTGTTGGGAGGGGAGTGAGGGTAGGATGAAAATTGAAATACCTTCCAAGGAGGCGCTAATAAAGTCATGGATAGCAGAATCAAATAGAATCCTAAGGGAAAGTTAGGATAGATTAGATTATCTTTCAATGTTCAGAATGACAACAAGGCGAAAGCTTCACGCGTTTGAGGGGTTACTTCATTGTTTAAAAACGGTTTTAGAGTGGCCTTTGGGACATGCATTAGAAACAAAGTACTGGGTTGGCTGAATCATGGGTTGATCCAAAGTGGCACTTCTGATGTATATGTCCATACACTTAACATAATTCCAACCCATAATCTAATCCCTATGCAAATACATGCATATCTATGCATATACATACATGTAACTTTGCATATCAGAATCGCTTCCTAAAGAGAAGAATCGTGCTTTCTTCTTTGACATTCAAGAAATCTTCATTTTTTGCTTCACTTCCAAATTTAACTACTTAAAATAAAGTTTTACCGCTTTGAAAGAATTCTACAGTGCTCGAATAGCCAGACGTAGACTACTACTGTACTCATTTGGAAATCCCAGTATGTTTCTCTTAAGACTTTGGTTTGTGGATAGTTGGATGTGGAGGGAAAAGGAAATGAAATGCAGAAGAGGTTAAAAGGAGTTTGCTCAGAAACTATACTTTTCTGTATTCTACTAACTTATGTTTCTCAAATTTTGGTGAACTTAAAATTCCATGAGAAGCTTTTCCAAAATACATGGGTATAGCCCCCAACACTGGAGATTCTTTCACTGAGTCTAGGGCAGGGGCTGGCCAATTTTTTCTGTAAAGGGTTGGAAAGTAATTATTTTAGGCTCTAGGCCACATAATATTTGTTGTAAAGGAAACCTGAATATGTCACTCCAAAATATGCCTCGTTGACACAAAAAATTGTGAGCTGAAGGCAATTAAGAAGCAGCAAACAGGGGCGCCTGGGTGGCTCAGTCGGTTGAGCGGCCGACTTCGGCTCAGGTCATGATCTCGCGGTCCGTGAGTTCGAGCCCCGCGTCGGGCTCTGTGCTGACCGCTCAGAGCCTGGAGCCTGTTTCAGATTCTGTGTCTCCCTCTCTCTCTGCCCCTCCCCCGTTCGTGCTCTGTCTCTCTCTGTCTCAAAAATAAATAAACATTGAAAAAAAATTTAAAAAAAAAAAAAAAAGAAGCAGCAAACACAGGAAAACTCTCTCCCTTGTCTGCCTAAAGGCAAGACACAAATTCTCTTTTTACTGGAGACGGACTTATCAGCCCAGAACGGCACCACGGGAGTCTGCAAACAAACCTTCTTCCATTAGTTTCCTCCCATATATTTCCGTTACCACAGTCCGTCGCCCTGGGAAGCCTACAGCTGCTTTCCTGTGTCCTGTCACGTCCCTGCAAAGGTATTGTTCTTTGTCGAAGATGCTAGATAAGCTGGAAAGCTGTTGAGTTACTCTTTGCTTATGTTCCTCCCTCGTGATGGGCGCTGCACGCGTTAATGAACAATTTGTTTTTCTCTCGTTAATCTGCTTTTTTGTGGCGTCCCAGCTGAAAACTTCGGACAGGCAGAGGTGAAGATCTTCTCACCAACAGTCGCAACCACTTAGCGGGAAGGACCACACCAGCCCAAGACCAGCCAGAGACAGTCTGTTAGAAAGGGGGCATGCCTGCGTTCCAATAAAATTTCATTTACACGGTGGATTTGGTCCACATGCTTATTATCTGCCTATCCCTGACGTGGAGTATGGCCCAAGTATACTGTATTTAGAAAACCACTATGGTTTGATAAGGTGCTAAAAAAATTTGTAAAAAAAAAAAAATAATAATAACAAAACCCAACAGAAAACTGACAACAATGTAGACTAGGTAGTTACAAAAAAGAAAAAATAAAATTATTTTATAAAGAAAGGAAAAAAATTCAATATAATTAAAGAAATGAAAAGTGAAACAGAACACCACCTTTTGTCCAATAAATTAGCAAAGACTACAAGATCTGACAAAGTGTACTTCCGTCAGGCTGTGGGAGAGCAGGTACACTCGATGTCCTCAGTAGGAGGATGAATTAGTACATCTTCAGAGGCAGTTGAGTAACAGCTATCAAAATTATGTATAAAGAGGGTTTACAATCGCAATAAACTAAGAACCATTTTAAAAATTCACCAACTAAAAACAAAAAAACAAAACAAAACAAAAACAAAACAAAACAAAACAAAACAAAACAAAAAAAAAAAGGGGCGCCTGGGTGGCTCAGTCGGTTAAGCGGCCGACTTCGGCTCAGGTCATGATCTCGCGGTCCGTGGGCTCGAGCCCCGCGTCGGGCTCTGTGCTGACAGCTCAGAGCCTGGAGCCTGTTTCAGATTCTGTGTCTCCCTCTCTCTGTCCCTCCCCCGTTCATGCTCTGTCTCTCTCTGTCTCAAAAGTAAATAAACGTTAAAAAAAATAAAAAAATAAAAAATAAATAAATAAATAAAAATTCACCAACTGGTGGGGGGTGGGGTCGGTGCGCCTGGGTGTCTCAGTCAGTTGAGCGTCCAACTTAGGCTCAGGTCATGATCTCACGGTTCATGGGTTCGAGCCCCGCGCAGGCTCTGTGCTGCCAGCTCAGGGCCTGGACCCCCCTTCAGATTCTGTGTCTCCCTCTCTCTCTGCTCCTCCCCTGCTCACACTCTCTCAAAAATAAATAAAGATTTAAAAAAATTTAAAAATCCACCAAGTGGGGCACCTTGGTGGCTTAGTCGATTGAGTGTCCGAATTTGGTTCAGGTCGTGATCTCATGGTTCATGAGTTCGAGCCCCACCTCTGGCTTGCTGTGCTGTCAGCACAAGAGCCCGCTTCAGATCCTCTGTCCTCTCTCTGCCTCTCCCCTGCTTGCGCTGTCACAAAAAACAAACATTAAAAAAAATAATAAAGATAAAAAATCCACCAAGAAGGACACAGTTGAAAAATTCCAGAATGTGTGTTCTGCCTGATAACTATATAAATATTATGTACAATAAGGTAAAGCATACTATGCTGACTATGGCAGACGGCTGATTATCTCCCCAAATCATTCTCTCCCTTTTTGTTGAACGGGGCTGCCCTGTTTGAGACGTTTGTCCGACTTCCGGCAGCTAGGTGTAGCCAAGTGCCTAAGTCCTCGCCGATGGGAAACGACTACAATGGATGTGTGTAACTGCCAGTTCATCTTCTTAAAGATGTTTCCTTTGAATCATTCATCCTTTTTCTATTTCTGTGGCAGCTTAGAAAGCTATGTGTTCGAGATTCCCACTCCCCTTCATTCCAATGGGTCCCTGAATGGTTTCCGGGGGCAAAACCCACTTTTCAGCCCTGCACTGTAATGTGAGAAAGAAAGAGATACCTACCAAACTTGCACCAGGATGTTTTGGATTCTCTTTACAGCAGCTTAGCACGTTGCCCTAAACAGAAATGGGAAACGGTGCTGTCATAATTAAAACATAAAATGTGACATTTGTATAATGACAGAGCGGCAAATGATGGAGGTACAGGTATCTCGGGCTCAAAGGCTTGTTCTGGTTGACACACACATTTGGAAAAATGATCATCGGCAGTAATGGGGAAAGCAGACCACCTCCTCTGCTTCTGCAGAAGAAGCGCTTGGAAAGAGTCAGAATGTTGACCTGTGTTCACTGCTCTTTGTCGTTTGTTACAAGACTTTTTAGAAAGTGGTGAACCTAGGTAAGAATTGGCAAGTTTGTGAACACAGATGGAAGAAAATAGCCTCCAGAAAAAGGGAGGCTCATAAGGTTTGAAAAGCCAACTCATTCTACATCCCAAACCGGAGGAGATAAACCAATGATCAAAGACTTTCTCAAAGGCCTGTCAAGACTCCTCAAAGAGAAGTCTTTGACAAACAGCACAGAGTGCTGCCTTCCTACCCAAGCTGATTTTTTTTTTTTTCAGGTGACTTCAAGGTACCTGCCCTTCAAAGGAGGAACAGTGTGTCCGCCTCCAAGGCAGGAACTATGTCAGTCTAAAACCCTGTGTCCAGACAAGAACTTTGTTCTGAAGTCTGAAATCAAGGCCCTGGGAGGGCATACTCTCTCTGAAGGTACTTGGGGAGGATCCTTCCTTGTCCATTCCAGCTTCTGGTGATTTCTGGCAACCCTAGGCAATCCCTGTTTCATGCCTTCGTAACTCCAGACTCTGCTTCCATCTTTACACAGCTGCCTTTCCACTGTGTCCTCGTTTTTTAAGGACATCAGTCCTAAAGTTACTTCTGGATGAGTTAGAATGTCTCACAATTATGTCACCTTTTGCGAAGCTGAGTTTTAAATGCTGTCTGATCACTCTTACCAATAAGTGGCGGGACTACCTACTATGGTCATTCTCTGGTCACTGATCACACGCATCTGTGTTACTGAGCTAAATGACCATCCTTCTATGTTAATTCTATTGGATTTGTCTTCCAAAGGTCAGATCTTGGATGCATGCAAAGAATGTTTCAAGAGGTTTTACAAATAACCTATGACAAACTGTCGTTCCCTGGAGGTCCTCCAGGCAAAAGATGTATGTATGTATGTATGTATGTATGTATGTATGTATGTTTGTATATATGCATGAATTTAACTTTATAAAAAGAAGAGGCTAAAAATAATTAGGTTTGGTATGGTCCATATTTTTTTAGTTAGTTCAACACTATTGTAAGAGCTGCATGGGAAAAGCTGTCAAAGGAGAGGCTCAGCCTTTTGTAGATTAATTCTGTGTTGGTACAATATTACTGATAAATGTGTTTCAGAGCATGGATAACTTTACAGGATAGATTAGAAGGTTCTGGAAATTTGTGAATGCCCTGACTGTCCATAGGCCATTTTTACCTTCAGAGGAAATACTGATCAAAGGTAGTTATATATTAGTATATATAGTATACTATATATATATATATATATATATATATATGTATATGTATATATGTATATATATGTATGTATATGTATGTATATATATGTATATGTATATATATGTATGTATATATATGTATATGTATATATATGTATGTATATGTATGTATATATATGTATATATGTATATGTATGTATATGTATATATACACACATACATATGTATATATATGTATGTGTGTATATATATGTATATATGTATGTATATATATGTATATATATACATATATATATGTTAGTGTATATATAAGGTAGTTATGTGTTATACCCTGATAGAAAATTTTAGTTTCCTCCATTCTGTATTGGCAGCAATTATAACAAATTAACTGCAGCCAGTCTGTCTTCTCATAGCCAAATGGTTTCGATCTTCCTCCCATATTTGCCTGAAGGCTCTACCATAAGCTGTAATTCTAGAAACGGACCTTTAATAATAATAATAATAATAAAGACAGTTTCAGAGACTTAGGGGAAAGGACTCTACCAGATACTTCTGCATCTATTGTTACTTCAAAGACTAGACTCCGAATAGCGTAGCTTCTGAGTGGATAGTGCTTAGATGGCCGTCAGATTATACCACGGGTCCGAGTTGGGATTTCTAGAACTCTCTTCAGTCCAGAAACAGATGCGCTCAGGAACACAAACTACTCACCCCCAATATCTGATGATGCAAGAATTCACCAAATAAAACACAATGAACTTGTGAAAAATACATAAGTGGGGTTTTTTTTTGTATTAATGTTAGTATCAGTTGAAGTGTTATATTTTGATAGATCTATGATAGAAATTGCTACTTAATCTATCTTGAACCTTTCTATGTCTAATACTACCTAAGTGGAACATTTTGAAAAGTTCTCATTCTCATTGAGTTCTTGGAATTCAGACATAATTAATGCTAGAGAAACTTTCCCCCTTTAGTGCATAGAGTCAACAATAGCCTTTTTTAACCAGAAATAATTTGATGAATTGATCACACAACCTAACTGATTTTATTGAGAGTTTCAATAAGTTTTTAAAAATAGATATGACAAACTCACCACTTTGGGACAAAAGTTGTACTTCAGTCATAGAGCCAATGACTACAAATCTCCCTGGTAAAACGGTCTGGTACCTGCTTTGATTTACAGAGATACGGTCTTATGTAGTAAGGAAGGTCAATCCCTGACAGGCTTGGTGTTTGTTTCTTTGTTTTTAAGTAGGGTCTACACCCAATGTCCAACGTGTAACTTGAACTCATGATCCTGAGATCAAGAGTCACATGTTCTACTGACTGAGCAGCCAGGAGCCCCAGGCTTCATGTTTTAGAAGACTTTGGGGACCTTGAAGAGAGAGGAGATCATCCATATTTATCCATGCATTTATAAATATGCATTTACCTGCATATTTAATTGCAGGTAAAAGTTGGTGGAGATGAATTTCTGGGTTTAGTTTTTTGATCTTGGAATAGAAGAACAATTAAAAAACATTTTTGGGGGCGCCTGGGTGGCTCAGTCGGTTAAGCGTCCGACTTCAGCTCAGGTCATGATCTCGCGGTTTGTGGGTTTGGGCCCCGCGTCAGGTTCTGTGCTGACAGCTCAGAACCTGGAGCCTGTTTCAGATTCTGTGTCTCCCTCTCTCTCTCTGAGCCTCCCCCATTCATGCTCTGTCTCTCTCTGTCTCAAAAATAAATAAGCGTTAAAAAAAAAATTAAAAAAAAAAGTTTAAAAAAAATTAAAAAAAAAATTAAAAAACCCCACATTTTTGGAGGGACACCTGGGTAACTCAGTTGGTTAAGTATCTGATTCTTGGTTTCAGCTCAGGTCATGATCTCACAACTTGAGTTTAAGTCCTGCATCAGGACTGTGCTGGTAGTGTGGAGCCTGCTTGGGATTCTCTCTCTCCCTCTCTCTCACTGCCCCTCCCCAACTCACATTCTCTCTCTGTCACCCTCTCTCTCAAAAATAAATAAATTAATTAAAATTTATAAATAAATAAATAAATAAATAAATAAATAAAAACATTTCTAGAAAGATGGAGACTATTGAAAATACAATTTCTACAAAATTTTGAGAAAAGTTAATCGTCTGGTCTTAGTAAATGCTTAAATGGGTCCAGCTGGAGATTTGCTGATTATACCACAAGTTGGCTTCTATATATTAAATAATGGTTCTTGTTGCATCTATGTAAGTGCATCAGGCTGAAATACATGATTATTGATGATAACAACGAAGGAACCACTAATAAAAGATATCTATAACTTATAAAGGGAAAGGGATGACAGCAATCCTTTCGTTGTAAAACAGGCTTATCTTTGACCCACTAATTACTATTTATTAGGACATTTTACAACTTCAGATGGATGTTAACTTTTAGAAAATCAAATGGCATGTAAATTATTGTCTCTATAGCAATGCAAATGCTTTTTCTTCCTATAGAGACGTATATGATTTTCAGAAGATAACCCTAAAGGTTATAGTTTCACTGACCTGTAGGACATCAACTAGGTTTGTCTCTAAATTAACATTCTTTCTTCAATGACTGTAAATACTTCTCTCTCTCCTGTAGTCCTTTGAATAAGCCTTACCATTCTTCTGGTACTCTCATTCATGAGTTAAATCTTTATTATACACTCACTTAAAGACACACACACACATACACACCACTGAAATATAACTAAATACCCACCAATATAGCTAAAATTTAAAATATTAACAATACCAAATATTTACAAGGATATAGAACAACTCAAATTCTCTTGTATTGCTGGTGTGAATATGAATTAAAATAACTACTTTGAAAAAATGGGTTTGTTAGTACTACAGCTAAACATACTTAAACCTAATGACCTACTCCTGGGTAGATATCCAATAGAAATCCATGAGTATGTATACCAAAAATATACATAAGAAAATTTGTAAAAACTTGATTTGTGACTGCCCCAAACTGGAAGCAACCCAATGTCCATGAATGGAATAGATAAATTGTGTTTTAAATATACAATGGAGCCTACGTATTGATTTCAAAAGATGCACAGTTGATATAAGCTACAACATAGATGGACTTAACAGACCTAACATTAAATGAAAGCAGACAGATGCAGAATACTACACACTGTATGATTCTATTTACATGAAGTTCAAAAACAGGAAAAGCTTGTCTCTGAGATAGAAATCAGGATGTGGTTACCCCTTGGGAATAGTAAATAGGAGGGCTATGCAAAGAAGCCTTCAGCATGTTGGAAATATTCTATATCTTGACCTGAAATACATACATAATACATATGTGAAAAAGCATCGACCTATATTCTTAATTCTTGCATCCGTTTTGGGATATGTTATAGCTTAATTTTAATAGAAAGAAACAAATGCATTTTGGATAACTCACAGGCTCTCTGGAGGGTGAGAGTGGGGCAGGGGAGAGAATCTGATTTGGAACCTGCAGGGCGGGAACAATGTGCCAGTGTGTTGTAGACTGGCCCATTAAAGACTCCTGTGCTGTGGCGGGTGTAGCCAGTGCAACTTATACCTTAAAGTTCAAACACTAGCCATCGGAGGCTGCCACCGAAATCAAAGCCGCAGCTGTCTCTGTGCCATTCTCTCACCACTCTGGCTAGAATGGATTCTGCACAAGACTGCTCATGTGCAACCTGTCTTGGGACAGCCCGGGGCAGGGCTATCAGATTGGCTGAGCCTCCGTACTTGCCCCTTAGTTGAAGGGAAGGATGGAGAGAAAGTACCTGTTACTATTTCATAAACTGGAGGGATTCCTCAAACATAAGATGGTGGTTCCAATATGAAGCATCCTGAAAGAATAACAAATGTCGGCACAGGGCGGGTAATTCAATTAGTCAACAAGTACTTAAAGTGTGTTTATGTTGTACTAGCCATTATGCTAGTGAAGGAAATCCTTAGGCTGCTTTCCTATGAGACTATTTCTCCTCGCTTATTTGCAGGAAGGGAAAGGAATTTGCGTCCATTTAGTGTTAAGGTGATGAGAGATAAGGCTCAGATCTTGGCAGTAGGCCTTTTCCCTCCAGAGCAGTGTGAGTTCACTTTTCTTTTTATAGGTTTTTGAAAAGCAAGAGTAATGATCTCGACTACCTTTTCCTTGAAAGAATGGAACACTACTTTTAATAGTGAACTTGAACCAATGAAACACAATGTACATTAATGGCAATGGGTCCCAACCTGTAGACATCTTGGCAAACTGCCAGCATCTTGCCTCCACAGCTCCATTCTTGCCACTGTGGCAAAAACTATTGATGGCCTAGGATCTGTGTCCTGGAGTGAAGTACAACATCCAAATATAAGAACAGAATTACACTTATAGGCTGGTGTTCTGTTAAGGAGTTGACAAACAATGTTTCTGGAAACATTCCTCTTTGCTAAAGTTATTTTAAGAAAACAAGAAATAACAGATTAACTTAAAAAATTTTTTTTGATGTTTATTTATTTTTGAAGAAGAGAGAGACAGAGCGCAAGGGGGGAGGGGCAGAGAGAGAGGGAGACACAGAATCCGAAGCAGGCACCAGGCTCTGAGCTGTCAGCACAGAGCCCGATGTGGGGCTCGAACCCGTAAACCATGAGATCATGACCTGAGCCGAAGTCGGAGGCTTAACCGACTGAGCCACCCAGGCACCCCCCAGATTAACTTTAAGCAATGAAAAATATTGTTCTCTATGCAAATATGGAAGATGAAGGTGAAGTCAGGTATTGGCTAGAATTTAGACAAAGTTTACAAAGTCCTGTTCTCAAATCAGTAGAGATGACACCCCAGGAGCCTATAATGGCAACTTCTGTGTGTGTGTGTGTGTGTGTGTGTGTGTGTGTGTGTGAGGAAGAGAGAGAACAAGAGAGCTGTAAGCATTTGAAACAAGTACTGAAGACATAGTCGGTGTGGTACATGGAATGGAGTCATTAGCACTGTACTGAGCATATATTAGGACATCAATGAATATTTGTGACCTAAACGTGGAGCATTCTAAAAGGACTTTTTGGCCTGGAAGATTATATTAATAGAGCAAGTGGGAGATACTGGCCCTTTGGTTACAGTATTCACATAGCTATGTGATTTCTAAAGAATATCACATGGGACCTTGATTTGCTGTTATAAAAATGGGTAGAAATGAAATTGCACATGTATTTAGTGCCAAGGTAGCTGAAGAATGAACCAAGTGATATCACTAAGTTGAGAATTTGCTGAACACAAGACAGTGGCTGACTCTGTCTCTAAAAAAACCTTGAGCAGGACAACACATGCACTTGTAGGGTTTTCCTGAGTTCAAATTGCATTAATTTTATCATCTGTAGAAAGGTACGCTCTCTAGCAATGTTCCTCTTGGTATTTAAAAGTTATAGGGGACATGGACAAAGTTTACTTTTGTTAATATAGCACACAAGTCATGCCACACACACTTGTTACTTTATTCTATTAGTGAAGGATATCTGGGTTGAAAGTGACAGAAGTTTAGTGAAAGTTAAAGTAAGGGGGAAAGGCAAATTATTTGCTTGCTCCAAGCCAGAGTTCAGCAGGTTGACTAAAACTTAGTGCCGCCAGATTTACTCACATACCATCAGAAATCTCTTTCTCCACCTCTGCTCTGCTTTTTTTACATTCACTGTATTCACGAATGGGCTTTCTCTATCTGGTGGGAAAGTTGGCCTGTGTGGCAGCTCCATATTTAGCTGATCCTTACTGTTCACCATCCCATAGGAGACAGCAGGCTTCTCTATCCCACTCTCGATATTTGAAAAGAACTCTGATTGACCCATCTAAGATAAATCCCACCAGGGGAAGATACCGTGCACGTGTGCGGGAGACCCCTTTGATAAGGTGACAAACAGGGGCAACGGAAGAAGAACAGAGCTATGGGGGCTGTCTTGCGGCAATCTTGGGGTCAGTGGATGAAATGAGGGGTGACTGCAAAGACGGACCAGCTATGCAGTGTCTACCTTAGCTGCTGTATGCCTCTTCTCACCATCACCCACCTTCCTAGACCTCTCACAGGATCATCAGCCTTGGGTACTGTATGATTTCAAGGGCAGGGAAAATTCTTGATATTAGTCTGCAGAGCAACTTGGAAATGGAATTTACCAACAAGTGAAGTTTGCCAATCACTGTATAGACCTAAGAGATCTTTCCAGTGATTACATACCTTCTAACTGTGCCTGTCTCTGAAAGTAGAGACAGTATGTTCCAGCTGCACAGTATGTCAGGAATTAGTTTTACTCAAGGCAAAGTATACTGCTCCAGATTAATTTTTTATAGATAAAAAGCCCCAATCCAAGTATCCGGCAGAACTGGGTCATGGTTGCTTTCTGTCACCAATGGCGGGGGGGGGGGGGGGGGCCTCAGAAAGGAGGAAGGCTTAGACAGGGGAATTGGGGCATTCCATGGGAATGCCCAATGGACCAGTCCCTGCCCACATCAGGCCCAGGAGGTAAGAGAGGCTAGCTATCACTGAAGTGGCGAAAGGGACTGAGGTCTTAGCTTTAAAAAATTTGACACTTTGGGAGCATTGGGGTCAAGCTCCCTCCCCCTGGATCACCCTCATTCTGTAGAGATCAATTTTGGCTGTTCAGTCTGGGCAACACCAAGCACTGAGTTTTGTAGTCAGTTCTGTTACTGTTTAGAGACAGAGGCCCACTTTCCTTTCAGGGGCATGTGGTCCCAACCAGCACGATAAAATAGACAAAAGAAAATCCACTGAAACAATGAAAAAATATTCTCTTCTCTTCTCCAAGTTCACTTATGTCCCTGGGTAAATGGCAGATAAGTAAAGGGAATCACAGAGTCTGGTGTGAGAATTTCCGTGGTTACAATTCTAAAAGACTTGTCTAGACTTCATTCTAAATCAGCTCTTTAAGTCATAAGGTTGTTTTGTTGCTGTCGTTGTTGTTGATTTTGGTTCTGGGTTTTTGATTTATTTGTTTTTTGCCTTGAAAACATTGGGTCTTCTGTTACAAAATAAATTTCTGAATTTTTTCTTGAAAATCAAGATACCATACAAATTATGGAGATTAGCCTTAGAAGCAACTTGGAGATGGAATTTTCCAACTAGTGACAGTTTGCCAATACCCGTATAGACTTAGATCTTTCCAGTGGATACATACCTTCCAACCATGCATGACAAATAGGTGCTATATTGGTGCTGCTCTGAGAGCAGATGGCTACCCACCAGCTGCCCAGCTGTCCCATTAGATCTTCTGGCCCCCACTGCTCTCTTGTCCTAAAGACCAATACTTGCCTTTCCATATACTGACTGACATTACAGAAAAAAAAAAAAAGTCCTGAAGTTCAACAGAGCAAAACTGACATTTAAAAAAAGGTATTTTAACTAGGAAACTAAACGGATATCTGTATGTACCAAATCCCAGAGGAAGTTCTAGAGGGTCTGATAAAAAGCACTTAAGCTATGGAGTAGATAGATGTGGTCTCTTGACCTTATCAAATCACAACCTCTCAGAGGTTCGCCTATAAGGTGAGTGACCATCTATTTCATGATAATCATGACTGCCTTGTGGGCAAGTGTGAGGGCTAAAGATACAGTGTGGACTGCAAATGTGGACTCGTACAGACTGAAGCCTGGACCTGCTGAGGGATGTGCCTGGAGAAATGACCATCCCTTCATCCAGTTTTATGGTTAGTTCTTGGTATTGGGCTGAGATTGTCTCTAGATCTGTGCTCAAATTCATTTTTTTCTGACCATATGGGAGAGCAATGAAACTAATTCTCTGCTCCTATTCTGTCTCTTATTCTCTCCCTCCATGCAATTCTGGCAATTTTTAATCCACCTATTATTGTGTGCAATTGTGTATAACCCGAAGCAATTATTGTTATCATGTTTAGGAGCAGTTTTCATGAGGAACTGTACAAGTATTCTATGATATGTATCTCTTCACAAGAAAGACAGCCTTAAACACACATACAAGACTGAACCCAAAGTGGAGAAGGCAGCTTTTTGTTGCCTAACCTGAGCGTTAGGCCAGACCTTTGCTCAGGGGGCGGTGGAGCTTCTGGGAGGTCACTGGTGGGTTTTCTTTGGCCCTATAATCTCCACTCACACCAGTCCCTCTTCCAAATAAACCTACCACCCACTGTATGCTTTCAGCTTCAAGCCAACTTCTCTACCTGGTCCCCAACCACCCTCCATACCCCCCCCACTCAAACTGTCATTCATAACATCCTTGCGCAGAGAGAAGGCAATGGTGCCACCAGCAAGGACCCTTTGCCAGGAGGGTTGAGTGGTAACTGTGGTATAAATTGGAGTCAAAATTTCTTTTCACTTTGTTGCTGAAAGGTATTTACTTGATTTTGAGAATAAGGATGAATAATTTTAGGGTGATATTAAGAAACAAAACAAAACAAACACAGAAAAGAAACCTTTAATGTGAGTACGTATTAAATGAGGGAAATTGTATTGCATAGGATTCCTTTGGTATTTAGATGTTATTGTCAATATTAATCTAGATACTAATCCAGAGATCATGAGAAGTCTTTTTTTCAAATGCTATTTGTATTTACATAGAATAGAAGTTGAAAGAAAATATTGGCTCATTAAGTGGAAATATTTTATAACAGAAAATGAATGTATGAAAAAGTACATTCATATAAAATACGAAATGCATGGAAAATATTCATTCATGTAAAAGTTCCATTTATGTAAAAATTGGCATATCTATGTCAAGTTAACTGTCTCAATAGCGAGTGAAAAAGGATTGCTTCAAGATTGCTTTTGTCTGTAGCACTCTCTTAAAAAAATTAATCCAGCTGTCTTTTGTTAAATGTCTACTATTACCTTGTCTCTTAAATGTTTATTCAGCTGTCTTAGAACAATGCAGGCTGTGGTTCGGATGTTACATTCAGAGACAAAGTTCCGCATTCAGAGAGGACTTTATTCTTTGCCTCCTCTTTAAATTCTAATGTTTTGAGCCATGTTGCTTAAATTAGTTTACCAGTAAAATGTAAAGGAAGAAAGAATGGGTAAACAAAGAGTTCCCCAAGGTGTAATTAATGGTGAACACCGCCTCAAGAAAATATAAGCACAACTTTCAGTGAGATCCTTCAAACATGAGCCATCCCGCTCTCAGAGAGTTTTGATTTCCATATTGTGGAGCACTCCAGAACCCTTCAAGGAAGTTCCACACATTTCTCTTCACTTCTCCGACTTCTTTTGTCCAGCATGGGCTGGTACGTTTCAGCCACTACACAGTAAGCAGTGTGAGGTGCCAGAACTCCAATTTCAACAACTCTGTGAGCTCCTTCATATACCTTTTGTTCCTGTACATAAGGGGAAAAGTGAGATGACAAATGGCTTTCAGTTAGTCACTGATTTGCTCTATTATTAAGAAGTTGTCCACAGTCTCGGTAGTGGTTGGATTATAGGGTTTCTTCCCAGACACATCCTCTTTCTCCAGAGTCCTAGTTCAGAGCCTGATAAAGGGACAGGTCATGGCTGTGTACATGCGACATAAGGGCTGTTGACTGGCTGACTCAATGGCCAGAATCCCTTTTCCAAGAATTTATGCTGTGCAGTGAGGAAAATGGAGGAGACTTGGAGACCATTGTAGACATGCAACATGGCCAGAGACACGGATCGGGGTCCTTTAAGACTCTCTTCTCTATCCGTCCTTCCCTGTCCCTTCGAAGCCCGGCAGCACTTTATTTCCTGTTCCTTCCTGTCCCTAAGATCACTTGTTTATTGGGAGTTTTATTAAGCTCCTCCCTTCCCCCTACCCTTTTCTATTTGAACCAGTTTGAGTGAGTTTCTGTTCCTTACAACCATAGGAACCTTGTCTTAGATGGACACCAAAAAGGAACATTCAATTAACTATCAAACAAGATAAAGGCACAGATGGTGGATTAAAATACTATAACAAAATTGGCCTAAATATATAATGCTGTGATCCAAAAGCCACTTAAAAAGAGTGTAAAATCCATAAAAATTAGTATTTGTGGTCATCAAAGGGAATTAAATATTGTTAACACCAATCTTTATATATGCACCAATCTTTAGATAGTCACTTTAATTTCTCCAGATTAACTAGGCAGGATGAAGTGGAGACCAGCTGAGCAAAGGCACACACACACACACACACACACACACATCTGATAGTGATGCCAGTCACAAATTGCTTATCAATGAGGGTGGAAGTGAGAAGAAATTGAAAAAAAAAAAAGGTAAAGAAAAGTAAAAGGAATTGAGTGGCAAAAGAATGGACATACTTTAGAGCTAAAATGTTACTTAAATGAACAAAAGAAAAATACCAAACTTACCTATTCACCTGAACTTACCTTTCCTATTGAATTAATTATAAAGACTCGATATACTAGCTCATAGTAATTTTCTATTGATACATTTTTTCCTTTTTGGTCTCTATATGGTAAACCTGGAGCATGAAGAATCACCAACAAAGATCCATTGATTTGAGTTATATTCATGACTGGAGGATCAATTTTTGCTGGAGAAAGAATGGGAAAATTTGACAAATCATTAAAATAATGTAATATTTCACATGGACACATTATACATAATAACAAGTCACTACTAAGTTCAGAGATCTGGCAAAAATCATTATGAAGAGATACTCTGACACCTAAAATATGCATGTCTGAGAATTCTCTTTAAAGATAATTTTTTATTTGCAAAGACTGGTACCTCCTGATTCAGCTTTAAGAGGACATTTATCAATCATTTCCCCAACTCATAGTGATTGTTTTGTAAAATGAGGTGTAAAAAGTTATTTGGGTGGAGATTTCAAATATTTTGTAGGTTCTTAAAGATGTGAAATTTCAAAGCAGCGTTAAAACCATTTGAAGACTTGTTGTTATAAAATTAATTCAACAGGGTTATGTTATGTACTATGGAAGAGCATGGAAAGGATCCAGAGAGAGAATTTTCGGTCCTTGCATTTTGATATGATTAACCAGATTAACTAACGGCAATTCTAGGAAGAATTAATTCTATGATGGATTTGTTGTTGTCTTCCTTTTTGGTATTCGTTACATATTTTCAGTTTGTAAATTCATATCTTCTATAATTCTTGAAAATCAACCATTCTTGATAGATAAGAATGATGATAGCTAGACAGCTAGACAGACAAGTGCATAAAGAGCTATATATGCTTTTCTTCTGGAATTTCAGTTCAACACCTGTTAGAATTTCTTACTTGATTCTCTATATATCCTAACTTTGGTTTTTCCATCTGTTTTCCTCAGCAGAGTATTCTGAATGGCTTTTTCAGACCTGTCTTCCAATCCACCAATTTACTATTTGGTCATGTCTGAACTGTATCAATGATTTTTTTTTCATTTTGATGAGCTCTGGGTCTTTTTCAATCTATCTGGTCCTAAAAAATAATATTTTGCCTTTGATTATGCTTTTATTTTCTCTGTTATATCTTTAAACTTATTTATTTTGCTATATGCTTCCACGATTATAAGTACTTGAAGTGCTAGTAAGGTAGATGACTGTTTCTTCCAAACTTGCTTATATTGATCTACTCCCTTGTGTTTTTGTTGTTGAGCACATGTTTAAAGTTGCTACTTTCGGGGCGCCTGGGTGGCTCAGTCGGTTAAGCGGCCGACTTCGGCTCAGGTCATGATCTCACGGCTCGTGAGTTCGAGCCCCGCGTCGGGCTCTGTGCTGACAGCTCAGAGCCTGGAGCCTGTTTCAGATTCTGTGTCTCCCTCTTTCTCTCTGACCCTCCCCTGTTCATGCTCTGTCTCTCTCTGTCTCAAAAGTAAATAAACATTAAAAAAAATTAAAAAAAAATAAATAAAGTTGATACTTTCTTTTTTTGCTGCTTTGCTTTGGATTTTTTAATCTAATTTAACTTAATTTTTTTTAAATCGGGGGACTGTGCGAAATTCCCCACGAACAGAAATTGTGCAGCTGAGTTCCCCTGCTTGAGGAAATTGCAGGTGTCAGAAAGACCTGAGTGCTTTGGATGACCTCTGCCTTGAGAGAACCATGTGATCATGGTATCTCCTCTGCCATGTAAGTATGAATTTTTAAATTAAAAAAAAATTAATGTCTATTTATTTATTTATTTTGAGAGAGAGAGAGAGCGAGAGAGCACAGCAGGGGAGGGGCAGAGAGACACACACACACACACACACACAGAATCCGAAGCAGGCTCCAGGCTCTGAGCTGTCAGCACAGAGCCCGATGTGGGGCTCGAACCCACAAACCATGAGATCATGACTTGAGCCAAAGTTGGACACTCAGCCAACTAAGCCACCCAGACATCCCTGAATTTTTAAATTTTAAATAAACTTTCATTAGCCTATAAGATAGATACTGACAAATAAGTAAATCATATGGCTCAACAAATCTTTACAAATAAACACTCCTGAATAGCTATCATCCAGATTAAGAAACATTACTAGCACCCTAGAAACCTCCTTCATGTTTTCTCCAATTACTTAACCCCAGAAGATAACTACAATTGTACTGATTTCTATGACCGCATATATCAGTTTTTGAAATCATGCAATATACACTTTTTTGTGACTGGTTTCTTTCTCTCTCTATGTATATATCTAGATCTAGGTCTATAGAGAGATATAGATATAGATAGATATAGGTATATAGATATATAGTTATATAGATATATAGATATAGTAATAGGTATGCATATAGATATAGGTAGATACAGACACAGATACTTAAATTACGGGCTGAATTGTGTCCCCTGCAAATTCATAGGATGAAGTCCTAAGCCCCCTGTACCTCGGAATATGACCCTGTTTGGAGACAGGGACTTGGAAGCGGTTAATTAAAGTACAATGAAGCCATATTGACTTCATGGGTGGTATTGGTGGGCTTTACTCCAATATGACTGGTGTCCTTACAGGAAGACATGGACATGCGCAAGCACAGAGGGATGACCATGTGAGGACACAGAGAGAAAGCCAAGCCAAGGAAGAGAGGCCTTAGAAGAAACCAAACCTGCTGATACTTTGGTCTTGGACTTCTGGCTGAAGAACTGTGGGAAAACAAATTTTTGTTGTGTCAGCCAGGGAATCTATGGTATTCCGTGACAGCCCTACCAAACTAACGTATATGTTATGTAGTATATATATATATATATATATATATATATATATATATATATATATTGTTGCATGTATCAAGAGTTCATTCTTTTGATTGCTATGTAGTATTTTTTTTAAAATGTTGATTCATTTCTGAGTGAGAGAGCATGAGCAGGGCAGGGGCAGAGAGAGAGGAAGACAGAGGATCCGAAGCAGGCTCTGTGCTGACAGCAGAAAGCCTGGTGTGGGGCTCAAACTCACGAACCGCGAGATCATGACCTGAACTGAAGTCGGACAGTCAACTGACTGAGCCACGCAGGGGCCCCTATGTAGTATTTAATTATATGTGTATCACAATTTATCTATTCATAGGCTTAGGTTGTTTTATGTAGGTTTAGCTTTTATAGATATTTCCATGCTTCAGGAGACCCACCAATTTATATTCCCTTTAGTGGCATATGAAAGTTCCCATTGTTCACATTCTAACATTTGGCATTATTATTTTTAAAAAAATTAATTTGGGCTATTCTGGGAAGTGTGTTTCATTGTGTTCCTTGTGTTTTTAAGTTGCATTTCCCTGACGACTAATGGAGTTTCACGTGTTTATTGGCCATTTGGATGTCCTCTTCTGAGAACAGCTGTTCCAGTCTTTTGCCCATTTTTTTAAATTGGTTTCCTCGTCTTCTTCTAATTAATTCGTAAGAGTTCTTTGTACATTCTGAGCACAGTTCTTTGTCAAATATAGCACTGTGAATATCTTCTCTCTGAGATTTGTGTTTTCATTATTTTAATGGTACGTTTTGATAAACAGAAGTTCTTAATTTTCGTGTAGTTCAATTTATCAGTTATTTCCTTCATCAGTAGCACTTTTTGGGGATCTGGCTATGCCAAAGCCATGAAAATATTCTCCCATGTTATCTTACAGAATAGGAGCCAGCAAATATTCTCTGTAAAGGGCCAGATAATAAATACCTCAGGCTTTCGGGCTGCATGTGTCTGTTGTAACTGCTCGACTTCGCCATGGCTTGCAGTGCAAAAACAGTCACAGGCAAAATGTAAATGAATGGGTGTGACTATGTTACAATAAAACTTTATTTACAAAATTAGAAGCAGGCAATTTGGCTCACAAGCTGTAGTTGCTAAGTTTTATTGTTTTCATCCAGCCAGACTCGGTTTTGTAAATGGGTGACGTAGGGGAACAAGACTTATTATTTTTCCAACTGATCTAATCTTGTTTAGACCATAGTGATGCCACTGAACTAAACTATGAACATAAATCAAATGATCGTATATGTGGGTTGTGTTGCTTCTCAGCACTGTATTTGGTTTTGTGTCTGCAGGGTATCCCTGTGGCACCATCAACCTGGTACAATCTCAAGATGGTGTTCTCTGAAACTCAAAAGTTCGATATATTTGAATCTCAAGGCTTTATGAATTTAGGAAACACCTGACTGCTGACAGAGTGGAGACTAAAACACACACCCTCCTTTGTTTCCTCTCTTTCTCAGAAGGGCTCTCCCTAGTCTGTTCTTTTATCTATAGGAGCTCTTCGAGGGTCTAAGATTTTATGAGGGTACTAGTTGTAACTCCCCACCTTGTGTAGACCTACAGCCTCGTCTCCTGCCCCAGGGGTGGGGGCTGTTACCACTTAGGGTCTAGTTCCCAAGTCTGGGAAAATGCCCTCAAGGACAGCAAGGCTTCCCTTTGTTTACCCTCTGGTTTCCCCTCTGGTTCCAGTTACTTTGCTTTGGAGGCCCAGGAGATTTCCTTTATTTTCTTTTATGTTCTTCTGTAGAGTTAAAAAAAAGGTTATGTTTTATCCAGACTTTCTAAGCATTTTAGAAGAGGACAGTTTCTACCATCACAAACCCCCACCCCATCCCATTTACTCTGAAACCAAAAGTTGTTAATTCACTTTTCAGTTGTCAGAAGTTTTGCCTAATTGTTTTGAAGGTGAAGGATTTCCCCCTTTTTTACACTTTAATTTTGTGAAGTGGTTGATATTTAGTCCTGTTTGTGATTTCCTTGCTCCAAATTTGAGTGATCAAGTTACCGTAGACCCCTTGTCTGTCTCTTGCAAGGTGAGAAGAGTTACTGCTTTTTGTAGGCTAGTTTAATGTATGTTTAATGTTCTCCTGGATAAAAAACATATTTCTAACATTCTTGTCACATATCTAACACCAAAAAAACAAAAACCAAAAAAAAAAAAAAATCCAGTCCTCTTTTTAAAATGTGACTCAGAGTTTAGACTTACTTCAATTGGTAGACATTAGTTAAAGATGAATACTGGCAAGGTTAAATACTACTGTGTATTTTCTTTCTCACTAATGTATTTATACATAAACTGATAATCCTTGCCCCTTCTGGCCCAAGCTGTTATTATTGAAGAATTTTCTTTTAATCATATGCATGCAGAACCTGTCCTTTGAATGTATGCGTTCATTATCTTAAATTTTTATTGTTTAATGTGATATTTAACCTTAAATACAGGTGAAGTATATATTTCCAGTGTTGGCCTAGAATTCCAGTGAGCCCGGTTGCAGATATCACAGGAGCTCCTACTGTGTGGTCCATGATGCTGACCTTTGTAACTGAGTGACCATTCTTGACCCATGCACTGAATTGTGATTTTGTTGCAATGGACAATTTAAGATTACTTTATCTCCCAAGACCAATTCATTCGACTGCTCTCTCTTTGAAGCATTAGCTTCCCGGAGCATTCACAAATATAATGGACTCACTGGTTTCCTCCTAACCTTGTACTCAGGCATCCTTTAGATACCTGGACTTATTCAACACTCCTCAATACTTTCTGCCTAGACAATCCTATCAAGGCCCATTGTACTACATGCAAATGACTCACAAGTTTGTGTCTAATAGAGTCCTGGATCTGTATAGCTATTTCCCTTAGATATCTGAAAAGCACGTTAAACTCAACATATTCAAAACTGACTTATGGTCTCCATTATTCTCCATCCCATCAAACTGGTCTTTTCCCATCTAGTGGCATCCAAAAATATCTCAGTGATTCATCCGGTTATGCAAGCCAGAAGCTTGGAAGTCATCTTTGACATGTACCTTCTTCCTTACTTCTTTATGCAACCCATCTCCAGGCCCTGCCAATTTTTCCTACCGAATGTCCCTTCAATGATAAATTTTCTATAGTCCTTTCCATTATTCTAATTTAAGCCAAATCCTGTCTCTTACAGGCCAGTACAGGAACTCACTAACTCACTTCCCTGTATCCAGTCTCTTCCTTTTCTGATCTGTACTTCCCAAATACGGCCAAATTGATCTTTCCAATACACAAATCTGATCACATCATCCCCTGATTAAAATCACTTTATATCTTTCTGGAGGATGCTATAACTTCTTAATAGAAAATTCTCATTCCTGGTCTATCTCTCCAGTCCCATCTTATTTCACAGCCCCTCTGCCTGCCCCTCATCACCATGCAGCTGTCTTTCAGTCTCTTGTACCTGTCATGCTTCCTCCTGCTAGAGGGCCTTTGCCAATGCTATTCCCTTTGCCTGGACTTGTCCACCTTTTCTTATCTAGTTAACTTCTATTCATCTTTAGATACAAGCTCAAGTGTCATTTCCCCAGACATGCTTTTCCTGACATCCCTGATCATGTCCCTCCTTGACTAGGCTCTCATAGCACCATGGGTCTGTTTTGTGCCACCTGTCATTGGTATCATTTTATGTTTATTTGTATTATTATTTTATTAAAGTCTGTCTTCCCCGTTGAACAGGAATCTCTATGAAGAAAAAAACTTCTTTGTGTCTTCTGTGCTTGCTATTTTCTCCCCAGGACCTAGTACAATGCCCAGAACGTAGGAAGTGCTTTATAAATACTTGCTGAATGCATGCATAAAGTCATTCAGCCATTACTGAATGATTTTTAAGTCATTCCATTAGAAACTCAGATCTATTCCAAAACTCCACAATTATTTTCAATTCAAGAAAATATGGCTTTAGATAAGACTAAAATCATATTGAGCCTCAAATGCTGCTTTAACTTAAGTTTTTTTTTTAATGTTGCATTGTCCCTAGATAGATACCAGGAGTCAGAACCCCTTAACCTAAAGCAACACCCTGTTGTTCAGAAATGGATCTCACATTAAGTCAGTGCATCCAGTTGATTCATTAGGCCTGTATCATAGACTCTAGGAACATGCTGTTCTATTATCCCTAACAACATGCTTTTAAAAACATTTTTTTCAGAAAGCCTCAGGACCTGTGGCAAGAGAGGCAAACAAAGCTGGAGGTAAGGAAACAGGCAAGTGAGCAGGGCTCTTGCTGTCTCTTCAACAAGAGTAGCTCCAGTTTTGACTATGTGATGCACTGCTTTCTTACTCTTCTTCTTAAGTGGTCTTGGAAGAAGGTTTTTGTTGTTTTTTAGAGGTTTGTTCCTTCCTGGGGCAGTCATACAGAAAGAACACAAAACCTCCTTAATGCAACACTATCTCAATTTAGATAGAATTGAGTCAAAACTTCAGCTCATCTCAGCCAACATCTTTGGCTAATCTTACCAACTAGCCTAACGGATCACACTCAAGAAAGCTTTGTTTGAGAAATAAATTTGAAGTTGACCCCATCTGTAGGTTTGAATATAGTAATAAAACTACTCTGAAAATTCCCCTCAGTGCTGTGTATCAGCCTAGTTGTGCTGTCTCCTTTCCTCCACCAGAGAATTGCTGAAATGAATTGGGCTTCACTCTCAAGTTATTCCAAGAAATACTGTACTGGAGGCCATGGGTAGTTTACTCAATTGCCATTCTATTCTCTTACTGGTTGAAGATTTGCAAAACTAAAGATGTCTTTTTCTAAATCCAATTCCATCTAGCATTCTGGACATGATCTAATTAGTTTGGATTTAATTGGACATTACACTAGTTAGGTCATTAGGGTGAGATTTGGAAGCGATGATGCTACCAGTTTTATGATAAATCTTTCATCCTTTCCCAGAGGGTAATTGTGAATTGAAGAAAGGTAAGTATGTATAGACTCTGGCCAGTAATGGGACCCTGGTTGTCAGTTGATGATAATTTCTGGGGACTCAGAATACCTCTTATAGTGCATTCTTATAGAGGTCAGGCAATGAAAGTAAATTTAATAAGATATACACCACAACTGACAGAATTCATTTCCATTCTGGTTCCCTGGACAGCATCAACAATTTCTTTGTTGATAGACAAAGCATTGTTGTTAGAAAGCATCAGAACAATTTCTTTTCACTTGGCTTTCATTGTCATCTGGATCTTTATCACATACAGTCTACAGAGTCTTTGATATTTTTACCACGGGATATCATGACAGTGATTGAACTTGGTATGCCTAGAGTTCTAGGCACTATAGATGCTTGAGTAAGAAACATGTTATAGAAACATGTTGGAGTAAGAAACATGTTGGAACTATATTTCCTCTGGGGTTTGTTGAGACATTTCCTCTCAAGTGAAGGACAAGCTATTTCACTTTGCATCCCCTACTGCTAAGAAAGGTTCACTGGGTTTGTTGGGCCTCTATGCATTTTGTAGGAAACACATACCGTATTTAGATGTGCTACCCATTTGCAAAGTAACCCATAAGATTTTCAGCTTTGAGAAGGACCCAGACTAAATGACAGACTTCTCAACTAGTTCATGTTGCAAACAAGCTACTCTACCACTTGTCTTTTATGATCCAGAAAATCCAACAATCTTCAAAGTATCTGTGACAGATCAGGATGCTATTTAGAGACTGTGGCAATTCTAAGTCCCTGGATGTTTTGGAACAAAGTCATACCCACTTTAGGAAACAACTATGTTTCTTTTGAAAAAAGCTCCAGACTTCCTTGTTCCTGAACCCTGATAGAAAATGAATGCTTGAATCAAGGGATATCAAGGAGCCATGTGGTCTGAGTTTCCTATCATAAACTGGATGTCCTCTGATACAGAAACTCATAAAATGCACAAAAACATGCCAACAGTAAGTGGAAACAGATTATAGGAGTCTAGCCTCTAGCAGGTCTTAACATCAAATTAATTCACAAAAGTAGGTGGTTTATCCTCTCAGCACAACTACACATACTGTCTTATCACTTCTTCCTCCTTTATAGTTATGGCATCTTGAGGAGTCCCCTATGACTGGTTAAGAAGAAAGAAAAGAAGCCTGTTTCCCAGAAGGTTCTGCATGACATGATGGCACTGGCCAGAAGTGGACTGCTACAACATTATATACACTCAGTTGGTGGCAGGAGGTCTGGGTAAGAGGTATGTGGAGGCACCCTGAAGCAAATATTTCTGTGTCCATGTGAATGCAAAGCAAAATACACCTAAAAGGAAGCTTTCAAAACTAGGTGGATATGAAATTGCAAGGGACCCAGAATAGCCAAAACAATCTTGAAAAAAGAAGAACAAAGTAGGAGGGCTCACACTTTTCAATTGCAAAGTTTGTTCCCAAGCAACAGTAATTAAGGCAGTGTGGTACTGGCACAAGGATAGATGTATAGATCATTGGAATCAAAGTGAGAACTTAAAAATAAACCCACAGGTCTATGATTAACTTTTTTTCACCAAGAGCACCAAGATCATTTGGAGGGAAAAGAATAGTCTTTTCAACAAATGACACTAGAACAACTGGATAGCCATTTATAAAAGAAGGAAGGTGGACCTTTACCTCACACCATATATAAAAATGAACTCGATGGAAAAGGATCAAAATGTAAGAGCTAAATCTATAAAACTCTTTTAAAAACTTCAGATAAACCTCCACAGCCTTAGATTTGGCAAGAGATTGGTAGATATTGCACCAAGAGCACAAGCAATAGGGAAAAAATAGATTGACCTCATAAAAATTAAAAAAAAATTTGTGTTTCAAATCACTCCACCAAGAAAGTGGAAAGACAAACCATAGAATGGGAGAAAATATTTGAAAATCATATATCTGACTAAGGACTAGTATCCATAATATATTAAGAGCTCTTACACTCAATAATAAAAAGACAAATAATCTAATTTAATAATGAGCAAAGGAGCTAAATAGCTAATTCTCCAAGAGACGTTTGCAAACAGCCAATATGCACATGAAGAGATACTCAACACCATTAATCATCAGGGCAATGCAAATCAAAACCACACGAGATACGACTTCATACCCACTAAGACAGCTATAATCAAAAGGTTAGGTAAGTGTTGCTAAGGATGTGAAGAAATCATAACCCTCATACACCGCTGATGGGAATGTAAAATGGTGCAGCTGCTTTGGAAAACAGTCTGGCAGTTCCTCAAAGGATTAAACCAAAGTCACTATGAGATCTAGGGATTCTACTCCTACGTATATACCTACAAGAAATAAAATCATTTGTTTACACACAAACTTGTATACGAGTGTTCATAGAAACACTATCATAGCCAAAATGGAAAACAATTCAGATGTCTATCAGCTGAGCAAACTGTGGCATATTCATATACTAGAACATTATTCAGCCACAAAAAGAAGTGAAGTGCTGATACACGCTACAACATGAATGAACCTTAAAAACATTATGCTGGGTGAAAGTGGCCTGCCATGAAAGACCACATATTATATGATTCCACTCACGTGAATTGTCCAGAACTGAGAACTCTATAGATATAGAAAGTAGATTAGTCATTGCCTTGGGCTAAGGGACTGGAGAAATGAGAGAATAGGATGGCGATAGCCGAAGAGTGGGGCATTTCTTTCTGAGGTGATGAAAATGTTCTAAAATGGACTATAGGTGATGGTTGTAATGTCTGTGAATATACTAAAAACCGCTGAATTGTACACATGATATAGGGAATGTAAGGGGTGCCAATTATATCTCAATAAAGTTGTTTTAAAAACTCCAGGTGGAGGCAGTGAAAACTTATTTCCCCAGTGTCTCATACTTGCTCCATAGGCTCATGAGCAAAATGGTTGTGTGAAAGGAATGGAGACTTTATATAGATTCAAAAATATGGACTTCCCTTTTCAAAGCTGGATTGACACCACTGAATAGAAGAGGACCAGTGCTGAACCCCTAGTATAGTTCACTTTATATAGTAGATATATATATATATATATATATATATATATATATATATATATATATATATTTCATCCCTTCCAACAGGGAGGGGAAAAGAGACAGGGGAATAGACACTTTTCTGATTATAGATTTGTCTTCTCTGCGTCAACGCTTTTATCAGCAGCCCCCCTGATCACCCACCATGAATGTAATGGATGCCTTATTCATGAGCATAGTACCTGACGAGACGTTGTTTATGACGGAAGAACTAAGTCAATGTGGAAGAGGTGAAGTTACTCTCATACCCACAGGAGTATTTGACCTTCTGATATATCCCATCACTTAGAAACCCCTGGTTTTATGGGAAGGTGAAGTGGCTAATTGAAAACTCAGTTTGAGAGCACCTTGTGAAGTTGAACATGAACTGGTATATGCTCTAATCTTGTGACCAATATATGGTGCTATTTCTTCCGTAGATAGCACTCACCAGTCTAGGATATAAGAAGTGGAAATGGGAGGGGCAATTCTTGCTGTTAAACATGATGAGCAACTCATGAAATGGCTTGTTTCCAATACACTTGATTAGAACAACAATGGTTTCAAAAAATTGGAAATTGAGACCGCCTCCTGACTGTTTGGAGCTCTTTATGCCATTTAAGCACCACGGAGAAAATGAGATCCTGTGTTGTCTAGGGCAATTGGTTCTGACTCTCCAGGGGAAGCAGAGTTGCTATATACACAACAGGGTCAGGTAGAAGTCTGCTTAGTGTCCCCTGGGATGCCTCTTAGAACTCCTACTTTCAGTGATAAAAATTAATTTAAAATTATGTTCAACTAATATGGTAAAGATTAAAAAGACTTAAACTCCTCAAGAGTGAAGAGCTGAGGTGCTACCTGGAAAGAAAGCAAATGTTGAGTTAATAATGAGAGAAGTTATAAATATTAACTACAGCTACATGACTAGTCGCAGTTTTAAGGACTGTTGTAGATATCCATATTTTCTTTCTTGTTTTGTTATGCATGTTTTTTTGTACATGTAAATTAAGCGCTTTCCTTTTACTCTTTCCCTTTTGTTCACTATTTTATATAAGGTCGGTTGGTCATGGTTTCTTATTACTTATATTTTAGATTATATTATTCTAGGACTATGAGAAAAAGAGTATATGTCATTGAGGAATGGATACAAGAACAAGCTTTTGGTCTTCCCTTTGGGGAGATGACTAAAAGTCTTAATTTCGTCAACAGAGAATCCTTCTGAAGAGTATTTTCAAGAACTTATTCCCCATGCTCAGAAAAGGACTAGACTTCTTTCTTAGTGCCTAAAACTTTTTTGTCCTAACAGGTAACAATTGGGTAGCAGGCTAGACTGTGAGCTCTGCAGTCAGATGCATAGAATGTGAATCCTGACTTGGGTTGTACAGGCCATGAGACCTGGCCACCTACTGGAACCTCTGTGCCTTGGTTTTGTGGGCTATAAAATAAAGATAGTAAAAGCCATCTTTGGGGGTTGTTCTGAGAATTAGATCAAATGAGATGATGGTGTAGACCTCAGTAAAAGTCATCTTCTAGGGTTGTTCTGAGAAATAGGTCAAATGAGATGATGGTGTAGACCTCAGCAAAGCACAGGGCCTGCTCTATGGGGCTCCTTGGGGTCAGGAAGAGCAAATGTAAAGGAACTCCATGGAACTCACTTTCCCACCAGGGAGTGAAGCGCTGCGTCATGGTCCAGCCTGAGCGGATCCCAGCTGAGATGGTCCTCACCCTTCCATAATAAGGTTCCTGTATATCTGATGTTTCATTGGTAAGGTCACAAAAGGATTCGAGAATACCCCAACAGTCCTCTTTATTTTTCCATTGTCTCTGTCCATACCTATAGAAGGAAAAGACAAGGATCTGAGGGGGTTTTTTTTTTTTCTTCCCATTGAAGGAGTCATCCATTTTTTTCAGTCTATGAATGTTTTAAATGGGTTGAGATTTGTCCTCCAACATCAGCACCCCTGTGAAAGCTTATGGCTACTCTCATCAAGCATCTTTTACAAATATTTTATTCTTATTAATCCAAGTGTTATCTTGCTGAAAGAAAAACTCCACACAGACACCTTCTGTATCCCTAGCAAAGGGGTTTCGGGGTTTTTAATACTTAGTGAAGTTATTCTTCTAGTATATGAACCAACTTCCACTTTTGAGTACTAGCTTCCCACATCCTTAATGCTTCTGAGGTTTCAACCCTGTGGTTTCCTTCACTTCTCAGCAGCCCTGCTGTTGAGTAACGTGGCCAATTCTGAGAAGTCGCTACCACTTTTTATCTCAGGTGTTGCTTACCCAACACATCTGGTCACTATTTTTGTTGAAAATGGGGCAGGGGTTAATAGTGAGGAAATCCTGTAATCAGGAACTAGGTGTGAAGGAGGGGAGCCCATGATAGAAAGGTCTGAGTCAAAGAAACAGGTTGACTCAGCCCAAGACTATGGGACGATGTAACAGCAACAGGGAAGGTTAAAGCTTCCCTTCCTTTTCTGTCACAAATCAGAAAAGACACAGGAAGACGATGGTGGAAACAGAGTGGAAATTAGAAGCTGGGGTGAAAGTCTTCCCAAAACGTTTGTTTTGAAGACTTGAAATCTAGCTTTCTGGCCATATAATGAGGAATACTTCTGGCCTCTATACTCTGTAAACTATATAATGGCAACAGTGGCATTTTATCAAAGGACACCATTAGAGCAAAACCAGTGACATCAATTGAATACAGTTTGATGCCTTTTAATTGTTATTTATTGTTGAGACATTGTCTTTGCTAGCTACATTTAGTTGTTGTGGTTGGCTTCTCTTCTAACGTGGTAGCTCATTTTTTGTCCTATCCCAAATGGGACGTATATTAACAGTAGACCCACATGGATGGAATAGTACCATGAGCTTTCACCAAGTGAAAGATCTCAAAAATATAAATCTGCATTGTGCTCTTGAAAATATGATATAGAGAGGAATGGATCCAGGCATTCTGAATCTCATACAAGTTTGGGAGTATTCATTAAGAAAAAAAAAAATTACAAATATAAAATTCTCCCATGGGATCTTAAAGTTTAATCTTCACTAGTTTCATGGTAAAACAACTTCTAATCCAATTTTAACACTGGACCATAAACAGGCCCTATTTATACCGCCTAAGGGGGAAGTATTAAAAAAATCCCTATATTCTATATGCTGGAGTATCTCCGAGTATGCACAAATCTGTTTTTAGCATGGAACAGTTTTTATTGGAAAGATGCATAAATTTTACAGCTGCTACACAAAATATGTTGAGAAAAGCAGCAGTATTTAGAGACTGAGAAACTTCTGGAAATAGTTCTTACGAGGTTAGCAAGAGGTTAATTAATGGGAAGATCTGACCTCAAGCCTACCCCCATGCTCGAGAGACATGGAATAAAAATTATGGAATAAAAAGTGTGATGTTGGTCCACAGCTACATCTGACGTTCTGAATTTCTAAGAAAAAACTCATGGGAGCGAAAGTGCAATATCTCCTGTCTCAGTATCTCTCATCCAGCATCTTAAACTGTGAAAGAGAAGGAGGAGCCTCGGAAAACCCCAACAAATTTACAAGCCAATTGCAAATCAGGAGCTTGTGTGTCCAAGGCCTGGATCCAGGGAAGGAATTGATTGTATCTGATGGTTTTTTTTTTTTTTGTTTTAATTTTTTTTAAACTTTATTTATTTTTGAGAGAGAGAGAGACAGCGTGTGAGCAGGGGAGGAGCAGAGAGAGAGAGGGAGACACAGAGTCCGAAGCAGGCTCCAGGCTCCGAGCTGTCAGCACAGAGCCCGACACGGGGCTGGAACTCGCGATCTGCGAGATCATGACCTGAGCCGAAGCCAACCGACCTGAGCCACCCAGGCGCCCCTATTGTATCTGAGTTTTGATAACGATCCACCAGAAACATCCTGAAGAGCCCAGAGAGGAGCATGCAGCAGCGCGCTCTGGTTTGTGTTCGTGCTTACAGGAGCCATTCGTTTCTGAAAAGAATTTTCTAAATTTTCAAAAATGTCTTTTCAATTACAAAATATATTGTGTACACTCATGTCCATGTGTCCCACAGCTTGTTCACCAATTATCAATAGCATCAAGTTAGTTGAGTGCCTACTATGGGCTAAACAATGTGCTTCCAACATTCACTAGATAAATATGTACCCAGAGGCCACTATGTGCCGGGCTCCGTCGTGAAGCCAAAGGCTCGGCCTGTAAGATCTCGGCGCTGGGTCTCCGAGGGATGAAGCGTCATCCCAACAGACTCACATCATCGTGCATTTTGTGTCCCCACGGAGACGCGGCCCTCCTGTCCCCACCTCTGCTTCTCGACCTCTCTGAAACTGAGAAAAAGATCCCAACGCTCCACTGCATTCTCGAACATGAAATTCTAGTGACCATCTCCATCAGCTGGAGGAAACGCTGATTACTTACATTTTGTACTGTACGAAATAGATACTGCTGTTGCTGGTACAAGCCCTCCCAGGCTGCCAGTGCAAAATGTTGTGGAAATTTCGAGACTGAAAATGTACTCGCTGAGGCATCAGGGATTCACGGGCTGACTGGGTTTCTGGAATAAAAAGAGAAGGAAAAACATTGAACACGGATGCAGGCACGATTGTTATTAGCACTCCTTTTCAGTGTAATACCGGCCTCAGGATCTCCTAAAATAGTTGCTGTAAGTGCAGATGGTGCACGTGAAACCTAGAAGCCGACATTTTGGATCTTGAATGTGACGATTTTTATGCACACTAAAGTTTCAGAAAAACTGTGTTCCTGACTACACAAACATAAGGGATATCCTCCCACCCCATTCCCAAGCTCCAGAGGAAGTAAATGGCAGCGAAGAAAATATTGTCCTCAGGTCCTTCCATGATGGCAAAGGAATATAATGACCAAGATGAAAAGCGCCACTCCAAGGCCACTCCCCCACCTTCCTTATTATTGTATTGTATTGTATTGTATTGTATTGTATTGTATTGTATTTATTTTTTAAATATCATTTATTGCCAAATTGGCTACCATACAATGTGTAAAGTGTGCTCTTGGTTTTTGGGGCAGATTCCCATGGTTCATCACTTACATACACCACCCAGTGCTCATCCCAACAAGTGCCCTCCTCAATGCCCATCACCCATTTTCCCCTCTCCCCCACACTCCCATCCACCCTCAGTTTGTCCTCTGTATTTAAGAGTCTCTTATAGTTTGCCTCCCTCTCTCTCCATTTGTAACTATTTTTTCCCCTTCCCTTCTCCCATGGGAACCAAACCTTCCCCCTTCTGTTAAGTTTCTCAAGATCCACATATGAGTGAAAACATATGGTACCTGTCTTTGTCTGACTGACTTATTTCACTTAGCAGAATACTCTTCAGTTCCATCCATGCTGCTGCAAATGGCATGATTTCATTCTTTCTCATTGCTGAGTAGTATTCCATTGTATACATAAACCACATCTTCTTTATCCATTCATCAGTTGATGGACATTTGGGCTCTTTCCATAATTTGGCTATTGTTGAAAGTGCTGCTAGAAACATTGGGATACATGTGCCCCTATGAATCAGTACTCCTGCATCCTTGGGATAAATTCCCAGTAGTACTATTGGTGGGTTGTAAGATAGTTCTATTTTCAATTTTTTGAGGAACCTCCACACTGTTTTCCAGAGCAGGTGCACCAGTTTGCATTCCCACCAGCAGTGCAAGGGGTTCCCGTTTCTCCACATCCTTTCCAGCATCTGTTGTTTCCAGAGTTGTTAGTTTTAGCCACTCTGACCCGTGTGAGATAGTATCTCAGTGTGGTTTGATTTGTATTTCCCTGATGAGGAGTGATGTTGAGCATCTTTTCATGTGTCTGTTGGTCATCTGGATGTCTTCTTTGGAAAAGTGTCTAATCGTGTCTTCTGCCCATTTCTTCACTGGATTATTCGTTTTTCAGGTGTTGAGTTTGGTAAGTTCTTTATAGATTTTGGATACTAACCCTTTATCCGATACGTCATTTGCAAATACCTTTTCTCATTCTGTCGGTTGCCTTTTAGTTTTGCTGATTATTTCCTTCACCGTGCAGAAATTTTTATCTTGATGAGATCCCAATAGTTCATTTTTGCCTTTAATTCCCTTGACTTCCGAGATATGTCGAGCAAAAAATTACTGTGGCTGAGGTCAAAGAGGTTGTTGCCTGCTTTCTCCTCTAGGGTTTTGATAGTTTCCTGTTTCACATTTAGGCCTTTCATCCATTTTGAGTTTATTTTTGTGAATGGTGTAAGAAAGTGGCCCAGTTTCATTCTTCTGCATGTTGCTGTCCAGTTCTCCCAGCACCATTTGCTAAAAAGACTGTGTTTTTTTTCCCCACTGGATACTCTTTCCTGCTTTGTCAAAGATTAATTGTCCATACATTTGTGGGTACAATTCTGGGTTCTCTATTCTATTCCATTGGTCTACGTGTCTGTTTTTGTGCCAATACCATACTGTCTTGATGATTACAGCTTTGTAGTAGAGGTTAAAGTCTGGGATTCTGATGCCTCCTGTTTTGGTTTTCTTTTTCAATATTACTTTGGCTATTTGGGGTCTTTTGTGGTTCCATACAAATCTTCTAGCTTTGAGAAGAATGCTGGTGCAATTTTGACTGGGATTGCATTGAATATGTAGATTGCTTTGGGTAGTATTGACATTTTAACAATATTTATTCTCCCAATCCATGAGCATGGAATGTGTTTCCATTTCTTTGTGTCTTCTTCAATTTCCTTCACAAATTTTCTATAGTTTTCAGCATACAGATCTTTTACATCTTTGGTTAGGCTTATTCCTAGGTATTTTATGATTCTTGGTGCAATTGTAAATGGGATTGATTTCTTGATTTCTCTTTCTGTTGCTTCATTATTGGTGTATAGAAATGCAATTGATTTCTGTACATGGATTTTGTACCCTGTGACTTTGCTGAATTCATGTATCAGTTCCAACAGCCTTTTGGTGGAGTCTTTCGGGTTTTCCATGTAGAGTATCATGTTGTCTGCGAAAAGTGAAAGTTTGACTTCTTCTTTGTCAATTTTGATGCCTTTTATTTCCTTTTGTTGCCTGATTGCTGATGCTAGAACTTCCAACACTATGTTAAACAACAGTGGTGAGACTGGACATCCCTGTCGTGTTCCTGATCTTAAGGGGAAAGCTCTCAGTTTTTCCCCATTGAGGATGATATCAGCTGTGGGCTTTTCATCTATGGCTTTTATGCTGTTTAAGTGTGTTCCTTCTATCCTGACTTTCTTGAGGGTTTTTTTTTAAGGAATCACCCACCTTCCTAGGAGCCATTATGTTACAGCTACACTGAGACAAAATCTGGCCTGGGACCATTTTTGATTCTAGAAACTCAGTCCAGAACTCGGTTTCTCCTTTCTCAGGTTCTTTCTCAGTCTCTGGGTCTTGCCTCATTGGCCTCTAACCTCTACCAGGTGACCTGGCTTTATTTCAGGTAGATGAGCCTTTGCCGCCCCAGTCCTAAATGGCTGCACTTATCAGTTTGCATCTTGGCTCCAAGAACCCAAGCATAATTGCTGAGATGAACCTGTCCGTGCTATCAAGGGAGACTGCCCAAGACCCTGTTGTGTTCTGAAAAGAGTCTCGGCAATAATTGTGGCAGGAGAGGGGATAATTGTGTACTTGGCGTGGCTTGTGCTTTCCTCCACAACTGACTGAATGAGTGACCCAATCTCACCTGCATTCAGTCCTATGGAAGCAAGGGATCTTGACAAAATTTTGTTCTAGAGTCTGCAGGAAACTAGAATATGTCACTAAAATATGCCTCTTTGACATAAAAAATATTGTGAGCTGAAGGCAATTAAGAAACAGCAAACACAGGAAAACTCTCTCCCTTGTCTGCCTAAAGGCAAGACACAAATTCTCTTTTTACTGGAGATGGACTTATCAGCCCAGAACGGCACCACGGGAGTCTGCAAATAAACCTTCTTCCATTATTTTCCTCCCATATATTTCCCTTACCACAGTCTGCCGCCCTTGGAAGCCTACAACTGCTTTCCTGTGTCTTGTCATGTCCCTGCAAAGGTATTGTTCTTCGTCGAAGATGCTAGATAAGTTGAAATGCTATTGAGTTACTCTTTGCTTATGTTCCTCCCTCGTGATGGGCGCTGCATGCGTTAATAAACAATTTGTTTTTCTCTTGTTAATCTGTCTTTTCATTGAGGAGTCCCAGCTCAAAGCCTAAGATGGGCAGACTTGAAGTTTTGCCTCCCAACAAGTGCAAATTTTCTGATCAGGGATAGGAAGTCCAGCAGAAGGAGAGGACGTCGGGAAATATATCCTGCTCTTTTCCCTGGGTCCATCTTCCACCCCTCACCCCTCCAGGGCGGCCTCCTGAGTCCTGCTTCCCCCTGCTTTGTGTGGTCCCGCCCGAGGGTCCCTGCACTGGCCCTTGCTCTCCCCGCATGCGTCATTTCTTTACCTCCTTCAAGTGTTTGCTCAAAAATCACTGAGATGTCACAACATGCTTCTGAGCCCTGAGCCCGTGATCTCAGCTCTGAACATTTAAGATTTGTTACAGTCTAATAAAGGAGGCTGTTTCCTTACGTATTTGTTTTTACCAACCAAATACTGCTATTTGGTTTGTTTGCTTTTATTTTTCTTTTTTGGAACTCCTCCAGTGCATCAAATGCTGGTGTGTTCATGGTAAGAGTCTACGGCCAGCGTTGATTTTTCTCACGGGCATCACTACCGGATCGATCAATCCTGTATAGCACATAAGCATTCCAGAAGTCTCAGGACACGATGCACACAATTTCCTGGAGGCTGCGCCTAGGGCTGATCTGCCACCCCGAGGAGTGTCGGCTCAATGCCCTTTATGTCCTCCGTCTCTGGATTTCTTTTCTCACTTTTATACCACCACCTCCGCCACCACCAACAATAATAGCAAATCTCAGTGCCGGGCACCGAGCGCTTGTGCTTGCATTAACTCACGTAACCTGCCCAGCTCTTCTCTGAGAGAGGTACTCTTGCGGTCTGTCTCTTCCAGACAAAATCGGTGAGGCTGATTTTGTACCCAAGCATCTGGCTGCAGGGCCTGCCTGTCACCCACCACAGAAAGCAAAAGCAGAGCCTCCCTCAGGAGAGAGAAGTTAATGGTGGGGGAAGAAAAAAACACTGCACTGAGAGCCTGAGGATATTCTTTCTCCTCCTCTTTCCCTCCTCCTCCTTCTGGCTGGCATTCACTGATCACTGGACATGTATGAACATCAAACATTTATCAGGCACCGTGCTGGAAGCTTTATGTCTCATTTCGTATTCACAACCACCTAATAAGGTAGGCATTTTTAATACATGTTACAGATGGGGAAGCTGAGGCTTAAAGACTTTGTGGATCTTGCCCAAAGTTACAGGCCTGGTAACATGTAGAGCCAGAATCATTTTGGTAGTGCTTGAATTCCTGCCATATTTGGCTAAACCAGCCCTTGCTATTGCTGCAGACCAAAGGTACACTGTACTCAAATCCACACCTTTCTGAAAGAAGAGGGATTGAATTGTTTTTATGTTACCAGCCACTGAGTATAGTCTTAGAACAGTTACTTGAACCATTTACACTGAGAGGTACCTGTTAACTGGGGGGGGGGGGGGGGGGGGGGGGTTAATGGCCTTGATCAGAGGCGTCTTGGGGTAAGATGTTCTCTGCTCTTGAAAAGTCCTCTGTGAAAACCAACAGCAAATTCTTACACGTAGCTTATGGTCTCTATTCTGTGCCAGGCACTGTTCTAAGCACTCAGTATATATTAACTGATTTATTCCTCCCAGTGACTTACAACCCCCTTTCTACAGATGAGGAAGTTGAGGCACAAGGGGGCCAAGTCAATTGGCCCAGGTTTTCTAGATGGTAAACGACAGAGCTGGGATCCAGACTCGGGCAGTCTGGCTTAGGGGGCTGCTCATAATCACCATGCCATAGTGTCCCTTGAAGGCAAAGGAAGCGCTAAGGAGACAGAGAGGTGGGTGTCCCTATGTCCTGGGTGAAGTTTCTTGAATGCCTCCTTTTTGGTAGCTACTTATTAAGGCCGCATGGCGTCAGTCAGGCTGCAGACAGAAGTTGACCCCCTGTCTGTTCTGATCATTTCACGACAGAAGAAAGCTGACATTTTTACAAAGCCCAGAGAAGCACCAGTGCCGTTTCTAACAGTCCCTTGAGCAGACTCGGAAGACAAAGCCGTGAACAATTAAAAAGAAATGAAGCACTTACCCACTACACCAGTCAGGAGGAAACTGATGAGGAAGCCTAGAAAGCAATGTTTAGGCGTCATGGTTGCAATGTGACCGGTCAGACAACCAGTGCTGCCCTCAATGAGAGCACAGCTCTGGACAGAAGAGGAAACTGTAGAATCCTCATGCCGGACATCCCCTCGTGGGTTTAAGCAGTTCCTTGAAGGAACTACAATTTCATTTTTTAAATACATTATATTATGTATTATTTTAGGGTTCTTATAAAAGAATAAAAAAACCACCAAAAGATATGTGCGCTAAGTCACTTCAGTGTGGCAGCTTGTTTTCGTTGGGACTGGGACTTAGTTAGCTTTGAAAAGCCAGAACACTGAGGATTGGCGGAATGGAGGGCAGGGTGGGGCAGAAATTGTGCAAGGCACTCAAAGGTGAGGGAATAAAACAAGTCGTGAGCCTTCAGGGAATCTAGCCTCGGGAGGCAGAGAAGCTGCCTGCCAGTCACCAGGACTTGGCTGACAGTGATTCCCGAGAATTGTACGTGGCAAGTGTAGCTATCTGGGCTCCTGGCAGTGGTTCGAGCTGCTAGGGTCTCTGGGAGATTGTTCCTTTTCCTCTCTTCTTGGAAGCTCTCTGACTAGCCTCCCTGGTACCTCATACCCTCCATACCCTCTGGCTCTCCACAGGGCTCCCTGCCCTACTGGTCAGTCTTCCCAGTCCATGATGGCCTTGGGCCCCACTCAACTCATGCTCTTTCTTTTCCATGCCCACCCTCCATTTCCAGCAAGCTGATAAAGATTTCGAGCTGTCAGACTAAATGTACCCTTAAAAGGTTGAGTGTGGAGAACAATCGTTCTGAGCTGCATTCTGTCTTTTTCCATATCTTCTTTGAAATCTGATCGAACTAGGTCATCTGTTCTTTGCCTATGATTCATTACACTCATTTTTCTCACCTGTCTTTTTAACCGCATGTTTTTAGAGGCACCGGAATTATACTGAAAGCCCATGAAGAAAATCATCTTTTTTTTTTTTTTAATTAGGATTTTTAGGTCAAAAGAGGAAATATCTTCTTAGTCTCTTTTAAGTTCTTGGAAGAACAGCCTCTTGAGTGACTACTAGGGAGGTTTGCTAAGCAGTTCTCATTCATTCAATAAATTGAACAAAGATTTGCTGCCTTATCACGTGCCAGGAATTATTCTCAGCAGCAAGGGTGTAGCAGCAATTCAGATAGGCATTACCCTTGCCTTCCAAATCCTACTCAAAGGGGAGTAGACGTAGCTGCCAGCAGTGTGGAGGGGTTTGTGAAGATATGCCAGATTTCCCAGCACCTCCGTGCTATGTCCCACTTCTGAAGCAGACCCCTTATCTCCTCCATGTGGAATTTCCATTGCTCGTAAGCAAACGGAGGCTTTCAAAGAAGAAACATGCAACCAACCTCAGGCCCCCTTTGCACCGTCTTGCTGCTCCTTGTCACAACTCCAGGGCTCTCAGCAGTACCTACTTACTCACCCACGTTACCCAGCAAGCTCTAGACTTCGCATTAACCTTGGTTTTTAAGTAGGGGGGCGGGGCGAAAACCTGTGTTTGCACTACTGATGTTCAATACCTTCAACACCAATTAGCTCTTGTTTGGAAACAACCCAATCATTCCAAATTCTAGCTAAGAAAACAAGAAACTATTTTAATTCAAGGTTTAATGAGTGCAGCAGAGAATAAAATTGGGGTTGGTACTGGTTTACTGACTTTGTAGAACAAATAAGGGGCAATTAGAGGGGAAGGGGGGGAAGCACAGAATATACTAAGAACAGAATTCTCTCAAAGATGTGTGAACGTTTGTGCTATGTTAAATTACAGAAACTAAACCAGTCCTGTCACCATTCAATGAGCTCCCTAGTTGTGTGATTTCATAATCTGCATAGATGAAAAGATAAAATTAAATTGTAAATCCCACCTATTTGGAAGCAGAAGAATTTATACAGAATTCTTTCTTCTTTAAAAAAAATTTTTTTTAACATTTATTTATTTTTGAGAGACAGAGAGGAACAGAGCGCAAGCCGGGAAGGGGGAAAGAGAGAGGGAGACACAGAATCGGAAGCAGTCTCCAGGCTCTGAGCTGTCAGCACAAGAGCCCGATGTGGGGCTTAACTTTTGAACCGTGAGATCATGACCTGAGGCAAAGTCAGATGCTTTACCAAGTGAACCACCCAGGTGCCCCAGTACAGAATTATTTCAAACGAAATGACATTTGCTTTGGGAAGTAAGAAAATTACAGATAATAGGAGATCCCTGCTCTACTTTGCTTCTAGCATGAAATACTGACTTCCAACGCATCCCCCACCTTCCTGCCTCCAGCCTATCGGAAGAATCTACCTTGACAGTGACAGTGGGTGCCTCCATCATGCTGGGTCTGGAGAGAATTTGCCTAAGCCCCTGCCTTGGACAGACCTGATTCTTTTCTTTTCTCCTTGTGGCTTTCAGCAGACCAACAATTCACCTAACTGGGAAATCATTATTAATTATTTTTAATGTGATACTGGATTTTGGTTATTAGAAATACATATTGAAGTATTACAGATAACATGATACAATGCCTGGAATTCACTTCAAAATAATCAGAGGGTCAGGAAGAGGGTCACCAATCAACCCCCAGCTGAAAATTATTGACACTAGATATTGGGTACACGGAGATTCATTATACTTTCTACTTTTATATATATTTGCAGTTTTTCATAGCAAAAGGAAAAAGGCTTTAAAAGTTAATCTTTAAGATGCCATCTTTATAAAACTTCGTTTGATAATCTGAATGCCATTTTAGTGTTGATAACAAGAATGAATAACTACAGGGACTGTGTTACATTCTTGCCATGCATTATTCTAGTTAATCCTTACGACAAGCCCAGAAGGTCAGTATTATTATCCTGATATTACAGATGAAGAAAATGAGACATAAGCGCAAAGAACCCGACTAGCTCTATAGCATATAGTGACAGAACAAGGGGTGAAATCAGGTCTGGCTGACCGAAGGGACCTATTATAAAATCACTATGCGTTGTTCTTCACTTATAATATTTATTCCATAAAGGGATAGAATGCTGTCAGTGAAAATTTGGACATGCAGCCCTTTGTTTATTCACTCAAATGAATGTTTACTGAGCCTATGCTGTATCCCAGGCACTGTGTGAGGTATGCAGTAATGACAAATGGGCTGAGCCAGTCCTGATGGGCCAGCATCATTTTCTTCAGCCAGGTCTTGGTAGTGAAGGGCCACATGTTCCTTATTCTCCTTCAGAAAAGTGTTTAGGGGCCCCTGGGTGGGTCAGTTGTTTAAGCATCTGACTTTGGCTCAGGTCATGATCTTGCAGTTCGTGAGCGTGAGCCCTGTGAGTTCGAGCCCTGCATAGGGCTCTGTGCTGATGGCTCAGAGCCTGGAGCCTGCTTTGTATTCTGTGTCTCCCTCTCTCTCTGCCCCTCCCCCACTTGTGCTCTGTCTCTCTCTCACTCAGAAATAAACATTAAAAAATTAAAAGAAAAAAAGAAAAAAAAAGTGTTTAAAAACTGGTATCCTGGACTGCCTCAGTGGGATATATCCAAGGGGTCAGATGGACTGGGTTTCTGCCCCAGGTTCTTTCCCTCTTTCTATGATTTGGTAAGCGGAAAGGCCTCTTTTTAAAGTTAATAAAGAATAGTAACTTGAAATCCACTCTTCTCCTCAGACCCACAGAGAACCATATATTTGTAGTACCAATAACTGGGAACTATTTGTTCTTTCTCATGCTGGGCCCTCAATAACTCTGAATAATGCCCATGACCTTTAAGCAGTTCTGCATTCTGGAAATAATTGGCATGAATTTCAAAATAGCTTATGGACTTAAATTCAGGGAAAAAAAAAAGGAACTCTATTGTTGAAATACATGCAGTAAACACAATGACCAATCTGATCAAGTTCAACTTTGGTTAATTTTTTGGACCATGAACACTAATACATTATTTAAAATTTCCATTCGTGAGACTTAGGGCTTCCTTATGGTAACTTTTCCTACTCTTCACTCCTGTTGCTCTGAATAAAAGACGCTACTGATTTTGTTCTTGACCAAGGTCTTTTACTGACCCTGAAAATCCTACTGGATATAACGTGTCATTATACCCATACACTAGCATGTGCTTGGACTTTGTTTCAGCTCTGGAAAGATTTTCATGGTGGACCCAGATTCCAGCCAGTTGGCACCCCTCTGCTGCAGCCACTTGGGTCCCTGCCACCACCGTCTCTTGCCTGGGTTGTGGTCACAGCCTCCTGTCCATTCTCCCCACCTCTGCCCCTGTCCTCTGCAACAGGAGTGTTTCTCTAAAACACGAAACTTTGTTCAAAACCTTCTAATGTCTTCTCATCTCTGTCAGAATACAAGTCAAAAATCTTATAGTCACCTACCAGACTCTAGGTAATCTGGCCCTGTTATCTCTAAATACATCTCCTTTATCTCACCTCCTAACCCACAGTGCTCCAGCCCTGTGACCTTTTTGCTGACCTTTGTTTTTATATCAGTACAAGTATTTACACTAGGAATTTACTCTGAAATGGATGCCGCAGGCTCCCTCTTTTGCTCTGAAGTGGGATATATTCTTTGTGTTCTTTTTCTTAACAATTCTGCAACATAGATTGTTTTAATTTTAATGATTTCCAGAGAAAAAGAAGATGCTGACTTATGCAATCACGTGCAATTTGGAAATCCCCCCTTTTTTAAAAAGTTTATTTATTTATTTTGAGGGAGGGAGAGAGAGAGAGCGAGAGAGAGAAAGCGCCCAAGCTGGGGGAGGGGCAGGAACAGAGCAGGACAGAGATCCAAAGCAGGCTCTGTGCTGACAGCAGACAGCTTGATGCAGTGCTCGAACTCATGGACCATGAGATCATGACCTGAGCTGAGGTTGGATGCTTAACTGACTGAGCCACCCAGGGACCCCCAGAAATCCCCTCTTATTGCTTTGCTTTCTGGAAGTTGAACGGCAGAAAGCTGGATTAGTATTCATTATTATTCATGAGCAAAGATAAAATATGGCCACACAACTGCTTAGGTGTAATATCCATTCAACAAGATGTACACTGAGCATCTAAACAAAATTTAAAAACCCTAATGAACCTCAGACTAACTAAAATACCTTTTGAATTTCAAAATAATGACTTTGTCTTATTTTACTGTAGTGTTGTGAGTAACCACCATAAGCAACTTATTAGAGTGTATTTCCAGCTTCACCTAAGGCTATTTCTGGAGATGGCCTCTGGGTTATCAAAGTTAAAGCATGACTTATATTCAAAGACAGCTGGAAGGCGTAATGTGTCTTTTTTTTTTTTTTTTTGCCAGAAGCTAGAGACATCAGACCACAGTGGGAAAAGCTGCACTTTGAAGTTGAGTAAAGCTTGAGTTCGAATCCCTCCAAATAGATCTATCTCAGCTTCATCCACTTGTGATGAGTTTCCCATCCTGGTACGCAAAGGCCCGGAGGATGTCATTTCTTGTCCCTCCCCAAATGCCCAGACAAATCCTGAGCACAGACTCAATTCACTTAATTTCTGGGGTCTCTGAATTCTTTTCCTGAACCCATTTAAACATCCTACATTCAAAAGGTACAAACCTTGAGTTTTAAGGTAAATAAGTCCTGGGGACTTAATGTACAGCATAGTGACCAGAGTTAATGATGCCGTATTGTATATGTGAAAGTTGCTAAGAGAGTAGATCTTAAAAGTTTTCACAAGAAAAAATTTGTAACTATGTGTGGTGATGGATGTTCCCTAGACTTACTGTGGTGATTATTACACAATATGTACGAACAGCAAATCATTCTGTTGTATACCTGAAACTGATAGGTCAATTACATTTCAGTTTTTAAAAAACCCGTATTCCCCAAAGGAGGGCTCCACCTTAATATTGCGGAGGGTGCCCTAGCTTCTCCCCACCTCGTTTCCTTCCCTCAGCCACACACGACTCCAGCAGAGGTTCCTGGGCAAGGCTGCAGGGTCCAGGCTCCCGGGCCCCAGCCTCAGAGGGGCACTTTGCCTAGGCTCTGTGGCACCCCTGCACCCCACTGCCCTAGCTCCAAAGGGTCCCAGTCCTGCCATCCCCCCATGTTTTAGGTGCATTCTGATTTCTTACTATATTGTATTCCCAAGATATACCTCTTTGGTTTCTAGTTCATCCAAAACCAACTTTGCTGTGCCCCGGTTTCCTCACTTGGAAAAAATTGTGTAATACCTGCCCCACCAGCTAGTGGGGAGGGCTAAGAGAAATTGGCCAAACAGCTGCCTGTAGCAGAGGCAGGGTAAACATTAGTCCTCCCTGCAGGCTTGGTGAGTGGGGGATGGCTGCCACAATGTTCCCTGAACATTCAAGCAGGAGTCAAGCAGGAATCCTGCTGTGGAGAGCAGGGAGAGGAAGTCAGACTGGCTGCATGTGAGCCCTACCCGAGAACAATGGAGTTGACGGGAACAAACAGCTCTATAGGTGGCATAACACAGGCAGAATCATTACACTTAAATGTCACTTCCTCAAGAGGCTGGATCTCAGCTAGGTCCCCTTGTCATGCTGTGGTTGCACCGTGTGCTTTTCCTTCATTTTATTTGTCCGTTTGTTTGCGAGGAAGAATTTGAAGATTTAATTATGGTTTCCTTCCCGCACTTTGGCATCTGATCTTTATTGGGTGCTTGCGTACAGCCCTTGCGAGTACCGCGCCAACGGCTCTCTGAGCTGATTTCATGACTATGTTGTGCACCTGCACCTAGTAAAGCAGGGCAAAGAGAAGCCAAGGGACTTGCTGTAAATCACTTGGTGAGTGGCAAAGTCGGGGTTCTAACTCAAGGGTCTGACTTGGGAGCCTTTGCTCTTCATTAACCACTACCCCAACACGTATTTGAGCCTGGGGGCTACCGGTGCGTGCTTGGCTCTCGGTGGGTGAAAACACATCGACCGAAAGAAGACGTTTCTTAGACCACATCCTCATTTGAAATTGATCCTTCTCCGAGATTTGAATTTAGAGCACCCTTCTCCAGCCCTCGTTTCTAACTCAGGGTGGGCATCAGGGCCTCCTGTTGCTCAGGTCCCACACTTCAGCCCTGCCCATTGTGTGTAACATGCTGTTCTTGGCCTCTCGCCAGCAGGTAGGGTTCCCTCTCTTTCCTGGAGCTTCTGGTCTGGTAATCTCATGCTCATTCCCCTTATTTTGAAAAGATGGCTTTGCATGGGGTAGCTATGTGACAAGATACAGGTTCTTCTTCCTCTCTGAGCCTGTTTCTTCGCTCATGAAACATGGGTAATATGGGATCTTAGTAATGACATAGCACATGTGAAACACTCCGCATCGTGCCTGGCACGCAGTAAGGACTCAGTAAATGTCAGTTGTTGTTTGCTCCTCGGCTCCAAACGTCATGTGACAAGAGGCAGAGGCTGGTATGATACAGCTAAGATTTAAGGCAAGCTGAGGTTTGCCAGTAATCATGAGAGCTAGGAAGAGGCAAAGCAGGATCTTCCCCTAGAGCTTTCTGAAATAATCTCACCCTGCCTCTGAATAGTGAGAGTATAGATTTCATTTATACTTTGTTTGAGAGAGCATGAGCAGGGGGAAGGACAGAGAGGGAGAGAATCCCAAGCAAATTCCATGCTCAACAGAGCCCGATGTGGGGCTCGATCCCACAACCCTGGGATGATGGCCTGAGCTGAAATCAAGAGTCAGATGCTTAACTGACTAAGCCACCCAGGCACCCCTTCATCTGTACTTTTAAGTGAAGAGAAATAGTTCTACATGGTTTGTTAACTTACTCAGAGAGGTGTATTTAAAAATTTTGGGGGGGGGTCAATTAATTCATTTGAATCTTAAAATTACTACCCTCTTAGTAATTCCCAGGAACTCCTTGTGTAATATAGAAATCAACTCTTGGTTTGCCTCTTGCTGGGACTCTCTCTTCATACTACATGCTTTTCAGGGCTCCCACCCACCCCAATGGCTTTGACCACTATCGTTATGCTAGAGACCCCTCAATCTTAATACTCTGCAAAAAAAATCTGCCTTTTTGTTTCTTCCCCAAAGAGCTTGGGACAGTGTCCTGTACATTGGATGCTAAATATTGAAATACAGACGTAGGGGGCGTCTGGGTGGTTCACTTGGTTAAGCGTCCGACTTCGGCTCCGGGTCATGATCTCGCAGTTGGTGAGTTCGAGCCCCATGTTGGGCTCTGTGCTGACAGCTCAGGGCCTGGAGCCCTGCTTCAGATTCTGTGTCTCCCTCTCTCTGCCCCTCCTCCACTTGCACTTTGTCTCTCAAACACTAAAAAAAAAATTAAAAAAAAAAAAAAGAAATAGACATAAAAGGACCATTCTTAAAGATTAGATTATTTTAGGACTGCTTTGAAGATTAGATATGAATAATTACGAAACAATTCTATAGCCTTACTACGTGGAAACAAGCAAATGGATAAAAAAAAATCAGGTTAACTGCCTGAGTGCTTGAATAAATGAGTACAAAAATGAATTTTAAACATACTTTATTTACAAATATCTAAATACAACGTTCCATACAAAATATATACATGTGTGTATTTACATATTCTTTATGAAGTCTATTGACTGGAATTAGATTTTGAATTCACGTTTGGAAAACTTTCACGATTTCTTCTCAAAGTGAGCATTTAAAAATACTATGGACACAGACTTGCAAAAACAAATAACATGCTAGGGCACAGAAAAGGAAAACAAAACAAAACGAAACTAGTTTACAACTGGAAGTGATAAGAAAGGACCTGAAGCATCTCACCCACTGTCGTGGGAAGCAGGATTCTTAGCATGTTCGCTGATAATGCAAGCTGGATGGAAAAGTTCCTATGTGACAACGGTTTGTTTCTTTACAGCTTCTGCAGTTTTCGGGCCAAATCTGACAGTGCCACAGAGGCTCTTTGCCCTTTATGTAAACCAAGATACTACTGTATTTGGTGAATGTCGACAAAGAAACGGCTTCTAAAATCATGATCTCTTCATGAAATCGAGGCAGAAAAACCGTCTGGGGAAAAAGGTAGATCCTTCCGGGATGGCGCATCTTCTCTGATCTCAGGAAAACTCTTTGGAATCTGCTGTAAGTCTGTAACCAATCAAGGATTCCTTACCGCCTTCATCCACCAGCAGATCCACTAATACGTGCGGCTTGTCATAACCAAAGGAGGTGGTCGTGTTTCTCAGCATTACGGACTCCTGTTCCTCGGTCTTTATTTCAGGCTTACTACTTGGGGGAAATTCTGAGTCCGAGAAGCTCTGCGATTCCACAGTGCCACTCTCGGAACCATTTCTGGAGTGATAGGAGTTTAAAGCGACAACACAGGTTTCAGAGTGGTTACTATTTGAACGGACAGAATTCTCTCTCATTATCGGGGTCTGAGGGCTATCAGGAGCCATGTCAGAAATAGTCCCTTCAGGGGTCACCACTTGTAGTTCTTCGTGGTGTCCCATTTTTTCCAGACTGTCTTCAGCAGGCAGATCTGAAATCGTCGCTGGAGACAACTGCTCTTCCCAGACCATCTTCTCATTTTCTGAGACAATTGGTTGGTAGGTGATGGGTGATACACATTTCGATTCAGATTTTGTCTCCGAAGAGGCATTTTTCACCACAGAGAGCTAAGGGAAGAAAAATAAATGATGAAACATAATGAATTATTAAATTTAAGTGCACATCCTTAAAAAGAAATGCTCTAAGAATAATGGTCAATGAAATATACCACCAAATGGTATATTTATGGTAATAATATAATGGCATCTGGTGGTTGCCTTTTCTTGCTTTTTAATAAAATATACTATATTAAGATTAAGAAGAAGTTTTTAGAATTTTTAAAAAGTCATCCGCCATCCAACTAGTCCATGTTGCTTTTTCTATGTGTCTTCACACGTATGCACATTACATCTATAGCCGGAGAATACCTACTTATAGAATATTCTCACCATTCGCCTTCATAATTACAATTTTTATTATAATCTTCACTGCCTCCTGATTCCTCTATCCTGATTGATTAACGCAATTTCTCTAATCGTAGATATTGAAGTGTTCCCTATTTTTATGATTTATGAAACGTGCTGAAGTGAATATTTTTACACATCTTTTTATTTATGAAGTGGCTTTATAAGAATAAATTCTTGGGGCGCCTGGGTGGCTCAGTCAGTTCAGTGTCCGACTCTTGATTTTTTGGCTCAAGTCATGATCTCGTGGTTCATGGGAATGAGCCCCACGTTAGGCTCTGCACTGACAGCAAGGAGCCTGCTTGGGATTCTCTCCCTCTGTCTCTCTCTCTGCCTTTTAAACATTAAAAAAAATAATAATAATTTCTTAAAGGTAGAATTACTAAGTCAAAGGCTGTGGCACGTTTATGACACTCCTACACTCTCTACCCATTATATGTTTACCTTCCCACCAGCGCTGGATTACTTTTCCCACTTTACACCAGTTTCCTACTAGTGGAAGTACTGAATATTCAGGTTTATTTTTCCTTCTCTAGTGCGTGTAAAGTTGTGGACTGCAAGGTTGCGTTCTACTTAACTACTTACTTAGTATGGACAAATACTAGAATTCACACGTGAATTCTCTCCTGTTGAGAGAAAGGTGTTTTCAATACAAATTGAAAAGTCTCCTTTGCGTATCATGGATATTGTTCCTGTTATATTCCATCCAAGTAGCTACGATCCTGTTACCTGTAAATGGGCTTTTCATTGCATAAAGGCTTTTATTTATTTTTGGAATGTTTATTTATTTTTGAGAGAAATAAATCATGTTTATTTTTGAATGTTTGTTTATTTATTTCCCATGAGGAGGGGAGGGCAGAGAGAGAGAGGGAGACAGAGAATCCCAAGCAGGCTTCACACTGTCTGCACGGAGCCCGACACAGGGCTCAGACCCACGAACCGTGAAATCATGACCTGAACCAAAGTCGGGACGTTCAACCAACTGCACCCAGGGCATCCAGGCGTCCACACAAAGGCTTTTAAATACTAGACATTAAAATGTGAAACTTCCAGTCTCATGTGTGACCGCCTTTTCTTCTACAGTCCAACCATAACAATAGTGTTGCTGTATTTTGAGATTTTCAAACGCCATGCTTTCTTGATGCTGGGCTTTGGCACATACTGTCCCTCAGTACCTGCATAAACTCCTGTCTTTCCATCAAGATTGCTCAAGCCTCACCGCCTCTAGAAAGGCCACAACTAACCAGCACCCTCCAAAGGTGGATGAAGTCCTTGCTGGCCTGTGTGGAAAGCTCTGTGTTTGAACACTGTTCACTCACTGATACTTATCTTTTTCTCCCACTATTCTTGAAGCTCCTTAACAGACTTATCCAATCGTGTTCTTGTTTTGTGCATATATGAAAGCACACGATGTGTAGTAAAAATTATGGGGTTTTGGATGGGTGGTAGATTGAGTGATTGATGATAGGGGATACGCTGCTGAACATCATTCTACTTAAAAAATTAAACAACTATCAAAAAGGTCCAAGTTAACGTGTTAGTGTATACAATTAAAGAAAAATATTTAAATATTTTACCAGGGACTTTGGTAACATGATGGTTTTTCTCTTAAAGGGATTAATCTTCTTAGTGTAACAACATACAAATACCACGACGAGAACTACAAAAAGGAAGAGAACGGCAACAACTGGAACCCAAACAGAATCTAAAAAAAAAAGGGAAAAATCACAAATTAGAATTAAGATGGAATGCTGCTGTATCTGTGAAATAGTTATAAAGCCTTAGTGCTTTGCCCGTCAGGTGATTAATATGGTCCGGACTGCAAAGAGCACTTGCCGTAGAAGTCAGGTGAGGTGACCAAAGACTCAGGAGCCTGTCCTAGAGACCAAGGTGATTCTTTCCAGCTCTGCGATTCTCCACTTTCTGCCACCATACCTTCATGATGCAAAGTGGCTAGAACAGATTTTTCGTAACAGTTTTCTTGCTTTTTTATTTTTTAATCTCTTTTCACGTTTACTTTTTTTGGAGCGAGACGGACAGACAGACAGACACAGAGAGTGAGCAGGGGGAGGGCAGAGAGACAGGGAGACACAGAATTTGAAACAGGCTCCAGGCTCTTGAAACAGACTCCAGGCTCTGAGCTGTCAGCACAGAGCCCAACGTGGGGCTTGAACCCACAAACTGAGAGATCATGACCTGAGCCGAAGTCGGACGCTTAACCGACTGAGCCACCCAGGCGCCCCTTATAACAGTTTTTCTTCATGCCCTGAATATAGGGTGTTTCCAGAGTTACAGTTTTCTCTCCATTAACAAGGCAAAAGAAACATAAAATGGGAAAGATTTGTTTCAGAGCACATTTATAATCACTGCTGTGTATTCTGCTCTAATGCTGCTTTTTATTTTTCAAAGCACAATCTTCCGCGTTCTAGCTGCACAGTCCTCTCTTTCAAATGAACAGTCCTCTACAGATCACGGTGGTGTTTGACCTCTCTACCGGCATCTTATTACCTTTGATTTCGATTTCAAAGTTACCTTTTTGGAACAGCGACTCTGGAAATTGCTACTAAGGGAATGCTTGTATAACACATTTTATAGGATGTGGAAAAAACAAAGTTATTACGGCAGTAAAGATCAGATAATGACATAACTAACATCAGCGCTGTGTTTAGAAGCACAGTCCAGGCAGGCAGGGAAACTGAGCCACAGTGGTGCCACCATGTGGCCACCGTGCCAGCCAGTTTATAAATCACATTTTTGAAAACTAAATCTAAGGTATCTGCATTACTTCGAATTTTGTGTGTTAGTAAGAACTTTATTTTTCAAAACAACACAATCCAAGAGAGTGTAAAATGCACTGCATTGCTTTCAGTCACCTATGTGAAACCCTTGTCCTAATGATCTAAAAGTTATCAATATTAGGGGCGCCTGGGTGGCTCAGTCGGTTGAGCGTCCGACTTCGGCTCAGGTCATGATCTCGCGGTCCGTGAGTTCGAGCCCCGCGTCAGGCTCTGGGCTGATGGCTCAGAGCCTGGAGCCTGCTTCCGATTCTGTGTCTCCCTCTCTCTCTGCCCCTCTCCCATTCATGCTCTGTCTCTCTCTGTCTCAAAAATAAATAAATGTTAAAAAAAATAAATAAAAAAAAATAAATAAAAGTTATCAATATTAAATTTTAGGCCTTTGGTCTAGTTCTTCAGCCTAGATTCCCATTCTTCAAAAAGGTACTTGTAACAGAAAATTTTTGTTCCCAGGAGATATGTTCTAAAAACAGGCTGACAATTGGAAAAAAACATATATACACAAAGACAGTTATCAAAGCATGATCTATCATAGAAAAAAATCTGTAAGTAATCTAAAAGTCCAAAATTGGGGAACATTAAATAGAATACACGTTCTACATGATAAAACAGTCTGAAGATATTATAAAATAGAATTAATAAAGTATGTGAAATAAAATGGAAAAATACTTATAATAAATACTTAAAGCAGTACACAAAATTATATACACTATACAATATGATCACAGCTATGTAGAAAAAGAGAACAGGATGAGGAAAAAAAACACCAAACTGTAACTGAATATTTGGATGATAGAACTATCGATAATTTTGTTTTCTTCTCGCTTTTTAGATTTTATAAATTACCCGTAATGAACATTTAAATTTCATAACTGCAAAGAACGGCCCTAATTTCAGCTAAGGTAGGTGCCCCTTGAGAATGTCAGTCCTAAAGTTCTATTATATGTACCCCCTCACACAAAGAAAGTATGATGAAATAAACTTATTTTTAAATAAACTTATCAATATTTTTGGATATTAATTTCTAGTATTTATCCAGTTCACATCACATAAGCCAATGAATATTTTTGCTATTCAGTTTTTAAACTTGCCACCCCCACAAAGAACACTGTAATGGGTACATAACACCTTGCCATGTGGAAATAGTTAAGCTGACTTCTGTCTCTACGTGTAATCCTGAAGTGCACGGAGTTTTAGGTGTTGTATTTCTTTCTTTCCTAGGTCAAAAGGTCATCATGTGGCTTTCTTTAATCGGCCGTTTTATATCTTGTAATGCCTGAGAAATGAGCTTATTTGTACTTTTGAACTTCTCTGAGGAATGGAACCATTGCATATTTTTAAACGAACAGAGATTTATTGAAACTGCCTCTTTTCAACACCTAGCTCGCCCATCACTCCCTGTATTTAGGACAAAACCAGCAGAAACTTGCCTTCCATGTGTTTGCCATCCAAAGTGGTAACACAAAGTTCTTTGGACTGTTCAGTTGTAACAAGCCATGTTTCTGAGAATCCTTTTGTCCAAGCACAGTACTCAGAATCCAACGAGGACACTGGGACAGTTAGATAGCACTGAGTCTCATTGCAATTATCTTCCTCTATATCCGTTTTATATAAGGTCTGCATGGGAACAAACGACAGTGAAAATGTGTGGCTTCTTTTATTCTGCAAAAACAAACAAAATCACCTACATTTACCTGATCAAACCCCTGAAGAGAATATATGGGATGAAAGTTGAACCACGTCTGAAAATAGCGTTGTGGATATCAAATAGTAAGTCAATTTTGTTGTTTCAATACAGCATTATGAAATGTCTCCAGTAAAATGTTCTTTTTAGGTATCATAACTTTTAAAACTCAAATAGCAAGAATGTTCACTGGTCATCGTTAAACCAGCAAACGTTCATTAGTCCCATTCCAGTAGTGCTAGAAACAGGTGGGGAGAGCTATAAACCCATCTGTAGGAAGAATAAGAAAGGTATTTCGCAAAGACTGTAGCAGCTCTTGGCCGTGGTACACAGAAAGGACCGAGACAGTCTCTGGCAGTTTACCATTCATTCCGCCAAAGTGTGTGCACCACCTGTGCCAGGTAGGGCCTGAAGACACGAAGGTAGGACAGCAGTACCTGACCTCAAACAACTTCCGCCAGAGCCGAAAGAAATGTGAGTGATGAGTAGAGCAAGGGGGACCGTTAATGGAACTGGGAATATCCAAACCACAGAGGAGCAAACAGTCTTCCGTGTCAGAAAAGACTTCAAAGGGGAGATGAAATGCCAGCTGAACACTGGAAAATGAGTAGAAATTTGCCAAAGGTGAGTGGGCGGAGAAGGGCATTCCGTAAAGAGCACGGCACCCGCAGGGAACTAAGAACACAACAGCAGTTCGCCAAAGCACAGATACAATTCAGGTGAGAAGGGACGGGGAGACAGAAAGCTGGAAAGGACGCAAGAGGCCAAATCACGAGGGTCTCGCAGGCCACTCCACGAGAGGGAATTCAGGCCTTAACTGTGTAGCTGGTGGGGATTTGCTACAGGGTTTCAGGCGGTGAAGTACTATGGTTAGATGTGCACGTCAAGAGGACAACTCTGCTAAGCATCTAGAGCCAAGTTTTAAAAATCTAAGTCAGATGTCACTCCTCCCGCTTAAATCTTCCCAGAGGCACAACACCTCAGTCAGAATAAAAGTCAAATCCTTCCAGTGCCCCACCGGATGTGGCCCCCCCAGTGACCTCTGACCTCATCCGCTCCCGGGCTCTGCTGAGTCCCGCTGCTCTTCACGTGCCCAGTGTGCTTTTGCCAGATTCTCTGCCTGAAACATTCTCCCCAGACGTGCCCGTGGAGCTCACCTCCTAACCTTCCCCAGCACTGGCCGCAGTAACACCTTCCCTGCTCCAACCACCCTACCGAAGACCACAAGCGCCCCCAACGCTGCTGCCCATCTCCCCCCTCCCTGCTTTGTTTCCCTGCTTCGCGCATCACCGGAGGTTTGTCTAGAACACGCAGAACATGTGCTTGACAAACACTATTAAATAAAGCAGCGGCAGTGCCGTGGAGAATGGATGGACTAGCACAATTCCAGTCCAGGCGTGGGCTGCACACCGGTGCCAGAATGCAAGTACATCCCCACCGCAGTACTGCCACTTTTTGTTTCCAAAACAATGATTTCCGATCACAGCTTCATGTTACGTTACATCACTACCAATGCGGAGGGAAAGATTAAAATGATCCTCACTTTGCCAGGGCAGAAATAAACAGGTTTAAGATCCTCAAACAGAACCATGCTGTTAAGTGAGGCAAAGACACCAGTGCTAGTGATGAACTCCAAGCCAGTTCCCTCCACCAGCACTCGTTTAGGTCGTGTTTCTTTTCTTTTCTTTTTTTTAACATCTATTTATTTATTTTTGAGAGAGAGAGAGACAGAGCACAAGAGGGGGATGGGCAGAGGGAGAAGGAAACACAGAATCCGAAGCAGGTTCCAGGCTCCGAGCTGTCAGCACAGAGCCTGATGTGGGGCTTGAACTCATAAACTGTGAGATCATGACCTGAGCCGAAGTCAGATGCTCAACCGACTGAGCCACGCAGGCGCCCCTAGGTCGTGTTTCTTAACAAAACCTATGGTAAGGTCTATGATCTGTAAGTCTTGTCTGAATGTTCATAAGCATTCTACTATTGTTACACCACATGTGGAAACAACTTCACGTGAGCAACAGAAAACCTGCCATTTTGGAAAAGACGAAATAGAAACACATACCTCATTTCCATTTATTCTCAGATGCACCTCGTACTTGAATGAGTAACAATTTTCTTCACCATATATGGCTACTGGCTCCCTTCCACTTATAATAGCTAAAGGGTGAAATATGTCAATAATGACGTGTTTTTCCATGTTTCTGATGCCCAGTTCAGGTGGTCCAATTTTCCCTGTGGTTGGGGGAGGGGGGGCAGGGACAAAAAAAAAAATGCAGAATTAGTATTCCCCTGGAACTTTATAGTACATTGCATAAAACTGCCAAAATCAATCAACCTAGTCTTTCTGTTGTTGTTCTAAAGCAGGATCATGTTTAAACCATTCCACAAAGATCTAGATGATATTCTGTATGTTCTTAATAAAGGGGCGCCTGGGTGGCTCAGTCAGTTAAGCATCTGATCTTGGCTCAGGTCATGGTATCTCACAGTCTGTGGGTTCAAGCCCCATGTCAGGCTCTGTGCTGACAGCTCAGAGCCTGGAGCCTGCTTCGAATTCTGTGTCTCCTTCTCTCTCTGCCCCTCCCCTGCTTGTTCTCTCTAAAATAAATAAACACTTTTAAAAAATAATTAAAAAAAATGAATGTTCTTAATAAATGTTTAATTAATCTCAAGCAGGAAGTATTCTTATCTAACCTAAACTTCTCTTTAGCAGTTTAAATTCTAGTCCTAAAGGAAAACAAACAGTTGGGTCATGAGCTCTGGTCCTGAGTTCTGGTAAAAAAACAAAACAAAACAAAAAAACCTTACCATAATAGAAGCTCTGTTATTTTTCCTTTTCCTTTGGTTCTGGTAGATTAAAAAGGAAACCTGTTCTCTAAAAAATGTTTCAGAAAAGGCATTTTAGTTACCTTTGAACACTCACTGAAACTCTTTGTACCTCCAACACCTATAGATGTCTGGCATGAGGCTCTTATAAAAGTTTGCTAAATAGATTCAATTTTTATAGTGAAAATCAAAACCAGATATTTATTCACTTGACAAATATTTATTATGTGTCCCTGATGCTCGAGACTTTGCTGGTGAGCCATTTACCTATTCTTCACATATTTATTGCACACTTACCATGTACCAGGCAGGTTTATTTTTATCTTCAGGGCCTGGCATATTTTCTAGCACATAGTGTGCCATTGATAAATCTGTGTGGGAAAAATCTGATATACAGATGGGCACAGTTCACAGATGACAAAGGCATGGACTCGAGGGAATAAAATTATTTCAAGGGTAAGTGGAGGAAGGGCCAATGGAAGAGACTGGGTAGGCACAGCTGAAGCGTAGGAGCAGAATCAAGGCCATAGTGGAAGGGAAGACATGTGGCAACTGAAGAAGGGAGAGAAGTTGAATGGCAAGGCACAAGGGCCTAGAAGACTAGGGAGGAGTCACATGATTAATCACTTCTTTACCCTCAAGTGAGGGTAGGAGAGCTACAGGTAGGATTTCAATCAGAAAAGAGGAATTGGTGCTGAAGATTCTGGAGCTTAAAGTCATAACTATGCCATGGGGATGTGATGCTGGCAGGAGAAAGGGCTGACAATCACTGGGGTTGAGGAGACTGCAGAAATCTAAAATTTCTTAATGTATTAAGTTGGTATATAAAATTCCCAAGGGCCTTGGGGACTGGGCACACGGAGGAAGAACGAGAGCAGGTGCCCCTGGCCTCGGTAAGTGTAACCGAGCAAGGAGCATTGGAGGAGGGGAGCGGGGGAGGCCGGTGCAGAGCCCAGCAGGGTAGCACCGATCCGTGTTTACAGGGAGTAGAAATGCAATGGTTTAGACGGGGCAAAGTGATGGGCACCTCTCAGCCCTATTTTGTGGAGCTCAGGGAAAGAGGAAGATACAAACTCCCTAAATTCTTCCAAAGGTTTCCTGGGCATTGCGATAATTTTTAACAAGTGCTAATAAAAGTAAATACATACAGAAGATGTGTGTCAGTATTTTCAAATTTCAAAATTCTACTCACCTTGTTTACACAAAATAAATTCTTTGGACTCTGCATAGGCTGATTCTTTTTGTCCAAGTCTAGCTTTAATTCTGGCCCAGAGAGAAAGTGATGGATCGGTAATTGCGGAAAAGATATTACAAGAATGATGAGAGGTATTGCAGGCATCAACCCAGATTGCCTCCCTAAAATGAAGACGAGTAAAGAAACAAGGGTAACGTTTGTTAATCTGTACACTTCAATCATCTCTGTCTGTGCTTTGCTTTTCACTCACAGCATGGAGCTGGTAGCTGGTCGAAAGAGCTAAGTAAGAACAGGATGGAGAAGCCAGACAAAGGAGGAAGCTCTTACTCTGGTTAGAAGTCCTATAAACTCCTTTACTATAAAGAGGCTCAATTCAAAATACAACACTTGAACAAAGTACATTCCATATGTAATTGTAAAAAATCTGGTCTTTAAACAATTCTAGATTCTATTAACATCGATAATCATTACTTGATTGCAGAACCTAACACATTACAAAGACTCTTAACAGGAACTCCTAAAATTGTTCTGAAATTCTCATCTTTCTGCTAAACAACACATTCACTATGGCAAGTAAGATGACCTCACTTTTAAAACGAATTCTAAGCTTTATTTGTCATGCCTTAAAAAAATTCTGAAAGTTGCTGAGACTCCTCTACTTGAATTTGACAGGAAGAAGAACTAAAAGGCAGGAAGTCTTGTGAAAATAACTAATTTGCGTCCTTAGAGCTTCTGGAAGTCTACAAGCAGCTTAGGAAGTTCTGCCACATGGGAAAGGAAGATGATGGGGCAAAACACAGTCATGGAAAGTACAAAGACCTAGGCAAAGAAGAATAAAAAGGATGAAAAGAGTTAACACTTACCCATAGTTCTTTACCTGTACGATAAAAACAGGGGTCTGTGACATGGTCGGGTAGTCCCAAGATAGGACAGTATTAAAGTTATAGGCCTTAATTTCAATATTCGTTGGTTTTGGCACTGTAAGAGATTCAAAAAGTAAAATGGGCAATTGTAAGAAACTAACATTAACATTAGAAAACCTCACAAAGAGCCATGGTAGCCGAATACGTATTTTGAAGAAAGGGAGAATTTGCCAGAACAGACTATACAATTATTTAATTGAGATGTATAAAAATTAATTTTATTGGAAAATGTATAGAGTTCTGATTCAGTTTAAATTACTGAAACAACCCTGGGATACACGGGAAATACAAGTATCGTAAAGGCCATAAATTCCTCTCATGTTTCGGGAGTTTTTATGAACAGATGCACTACCTGTTGTAATAATAATCCTGAATTCGTTTAATCACTAGCATTTCCTATATTTGATACCACAGATTGCCTTCAACGTCTAGAGAGCTGGCTACCCCAAGCGATGGCCAATTTCAGTCTAAAATACCATCCGGGCTCTCAACTCTCTACTCGGTATCATTACACACGTTCAGCACCTCGTCTCTAGCCCAGGAATAGCAGCCTAATAATGGCCTGAAGGAGCCATCCACCACTTGAGTTTCACTAACATTTTGCTCTCTGGGGTGTGCAGGGCTTTTCACAAAACACGCCCAATATTTCTTCTCCCTTTTGCTCTTTTAAACCATTTTAGAAAGGGTTTGCTAACATGGGAGTCCCATGAGAGAACAGGCAGAAGTCACTTTAACATCTTGTTACTATTTATGAAAAGCAGCCACGTATTCCCCTGCTCAGTGTAGACGGCTGTTGTCTACCACCCCTTGGAAAACAAACATACACATACATCTCCTCCCTTCCTCCTTTTCTTTCTCCTTCCTTCTCTCCCACGCTTCCCTTCTTTATGAGCGAACATGAAGATACAGAGTTGGTGATATGACCTCAATTTTAAGATTATTCAATCCTACCTATCTGAAAACCATTAAACATAATATAATTACAATTAAAATAAATGAATAGCAATGTGGTCAGTGCAGTGGCTTACAAACATAAGTCATCATCAGCCTCAAAAATTCTAAGAGAGGGGAGCCTGGGTGACCCAGTCAATTAAGCGTCCAACTCCTGATAACAGCTCAGGTCTTGATCTCAGGGTCATGAGTTCAAGCCCTGCACTGGGCTCTGCGTTGAGCATGGAGCCTACTTATAAAAAAAAAAAAAAAAAGAGAGCTAAAGTGTTTTTTTTTTTTTTTTTAAAGGTACTCCAGCTGATAATGATGATTACTTAGGGTTGTATAACGTGGATGGGCTCCAATAAGAAAAATACTCCCTGGGCTGGACATTAGGAAGTGTGGGTTCTTTCTTCGCTATACTGCTAGTCATTTCAGATTTCCTGATCTGTCACGTGAGGTGTTAATTTCACATATATAAGGTATTTCCTTACTATTAAAGGAAACACCTCCTAGATTTTTTCCCAAAGCAAAAATTCCAATATTCAAATCCAAGCTGGTGCATTGCTTTAATTTTCAATTATTTCACACTTGTATTATCTTTTTTTAAAATCTTTATTTATTTTTCATAGAGAGACAGAGTGTGAGCAGGGGATGAGCAGAGAGAGAGAGGGAGACACAGAATCCAAAGCAGGCTCCAGGCCCTGAGCTGGCAGCACAGAGCCCGACGTGGGGCTTGAACCCACGAACCCCAAGATCATGACCTGAGCCAGTCAGATGCCCAACCGACCAAGCCACCCAGGCGCCCCTCACACTGTATTACCTTTTTAAAGCAGAACACGGATCAAGAATTATTTAGGTAAAAAATACAGACTTATGGGCAATTAAATTCTAAGGTCTTTCCTCCCCCCCCCCCCCCCCCCCCGTTTTCTGGCTATTTTCTTCCTTGATATCAGTGGTTTTCAACAAGAGATGATTTTTTTTGTCCCCGGAGGGTCATTTGGCACTGTCAGGAGACATTTTTGGTTCTCACTACTGGGTGTAGTGGTAGGGTACTCGTAATTTTTTTTTTATTATTTAGGAGGAAAAACTAATTTAAAAACAGAATTTTTTTGATACTCCAATATATTTTTCATGGCTTCTCCCGCAATGAATAGCTTTGATTACTGCCAAAATGTCTAACTTCCATATTACTTATTAAACAGTGTGACAATCTGTGCCAAAAGGTCGAGATTATGAAGCTGGGAGGATGTCTCACAGATTCAGATACTACATACCTATCCTGCGTATGCGCTTTCTGCAGCCTGTGATCAGACACCTGCAAGTTTTCCATTTGCTCTTCCTGAAATACAGCTGACAGCTGTTGGTACCTATCATCTTTGGTTCTCTAAGCAATTTCCTTGCAGGTGGGCCAGAAAGCACTGGCCTTGCCAGATTTAGCCCTGGTTCTTTTCTTTTGCTTTTTGGTAGAGCAACCATGACCCTACTTAGCAGGGGGTACCGAAGCTTTCTTTTTCTAGGTTTTTAGAAATGTTTTTATATGCTTGCACCTTAATTCATGAAACGACCTAGTCTCAAACAGTGTATAATCTGTGGTTGAGAAGGAAATACAAGGCACTCCCCGCCCCAGGTTCAGTTCAACATTAATATCAAATAATATCCACACATATACACCTAATTTTCAACCTAAGATAGGTACTGGATGCTAAGAAAACTCATAATGAATCTGAAATTCTCTCAGAAGCCATTTCTTAATTTCCGCCTCTTTTGCCTCTCCAGAGGCTGAGAATTTTCAAACCACCAGGTTCTGGTTCTTATATAACAGTCATTCTCCTGAGTACTCTCTCTAGTCCTGCATTTTACTCTAAGAAGCAAGAAGAAACCATGTGGCACCTTCAGCACTGCTCAGAGACCTCCCCGCCAGGTTGTGCCGGGCACCAGGCACATTTCCTATTCTACAGACTCCCTTTCCTGTTCCTGAAAGCCCACAGCGTGGCTAAGCTTTCTGCCTCTGGTAACTAGGACCTGACTTCCTCCAGTTTCCAGTAAAAGTGAGTTCTTCACTGCCTTTTGAATCTCTTTAAATATATATATATATATATGCCCAATAGGAATGACTTTTAAATTGTATAGACTCCAACTGAGATTCCTGTATTTGAGAAACATGCATATAGAAGCCAACCTATATAAGAGTATTAAGTAAAGTGCATTTATATTTAAGAAGTTACTGAATCATAATTATAAAACCACACAGAACAGTGGATGTGTATATCAGATTAGTTTTTAATGTGAATCAAATGGGGTTTCCCATAATTTAAGCAGAAGCTTGCCCTGGTTAGACTAGAACAAGGGCTTAAGTCACAGCTTTCAAAGCAATCAAGACAGGCAGGTAGTGGAAGGAGGAGGGTCCAATGGATTGTAACAGACAAGCATTACCATTATAGTAAAGGAGAAACTCGGAAGTAACCTGTGGTTTTAATGCTACCAGAAGAGAAACTGTGTGGTTATTACACATCTGCCTTTGTCATTATTTGCCAAACTCGTACAGTAAACAGCCATGAGTAGTTTTCTCGTTGTTTCAGAATTTTGTGACCTAAAGTTTAAACTGTTATACATTCAAATTAAAATAATGAAGGCTTACAGCAAATTTCTATTCATAAGAAATTTACCTTCTATCAATAAAAATGTGAGGAGAAACAGCATGAGGATTATCTATAGAGTTTAGGGAAAGATCCTACTAGAGTATCTAATAAAATTGAACAATGTTACGGATTTCTCCCTCTCTGGAAAATGCCCAACTAGCTTTCTGGGACTCCGGTTGTTTTTGGAAATGGATTCAGTTATTTGATACATTGTGTCTACAAACGACCCAGAATGAACTTCAGCTGTTTTAAAATCTGCTTCCCAGGATGCCTCTTAGGGGATTTAACAAAACTAAACAGAGGAAAGAAGAATCAGTTCTTTATCACGCTGGGGGGGGGGGGGGGGGGGAAGGGAGAGTTCTGGTTATAATCAACTGTTTCCTCTTGATAAACTGGGAGAGACAGGATATGGAAAAAGAGCAAGAGGAGGACAGAAAAACTGACGGAGATCAGCAGGTGAGGGAGCAGCGCCACAAAACAGGGCAATGGGGATGTCACCGAAGACCAAAAGCCAGAACGGCTCTGTTCTAATTGCTGGGGACAGCAGCAGAGGGGAAGCAGGGAACTACAGACATCTCCAGGTCTCTTCTGCGTGGATGCTAACCAGAGTACAGGCTGCACCTGCCCCCCCCCCCATTCCATAACCACCAACAGCATCTGCACCGTGACTGAAAAAGCGACAGCCACAGGAGCTCTTCACCAATGTGAACACAGCAGCAAAGACTATAAAAGACGGGCACATCTAAGGCAGAACAGAGCTCTGCAGTCTGAAGACATCCGTTTGACAATCTGCCTGCCAACCTCCCTACGGGAAGGACACGCTGAGAAGCATAAAGAAAGATACAGGGGTCGGGAATTAAATTGTTTTGGGGGATTCTACGCCATCTGACACTACAGGTCAAACACAAATGCTCCAGATGAAAGCATCCAGACCCTTCTGTGAATGAACAACTGTCAGAGAAAAGTTCTAACACTTTCCCCAAATGAAAGATGCAGGGCCACCTGCATGTTTTTACATGCTGGGGGTCTTATACACATGTAAGATGTTTTTACAAAGGGTTCTTCTTTCATTGCAAACTGAAAAATGACATGAGAAATTCAGGGGAAAAAAGTGAAAAATACCAAATCAAGACTTATGCATTTCTTTTCCAGAATATATTATGATGACCTCCTGAAAGCTTGTATAGAGCTGACAAAATAGCTATTTTGTTTTTCTTTTTAAATTTTTTCCTTTTTTTGAGAGAGAGAGTACACACAAGCAGGGGAAAGGGGCAGAGGGAGAGGCAGAATCTTAAGCAGGCTCCATGCCGAGCATGGAACCCGATGCGGGGCTCAATCCCAGGACCCCAGGATCAGAACCTGAGTAGAAATCAAGAATCAGACCCTCAACCAATGAAGCCGCCCAGGCACCCCAAAATGGCTATTTTCTTAATGCCTTTCAAATTTTTCTCTTAGCAAATAACAGCATCCTCTAGATTTTTTTTTAAATTTTCTTTTAATGCTTATTTATTTCCGGGAGAGAGAGAGAGAGAGAGAGAGAGGGAGCGAGCATGAGTGGGGGAGGGGCAGCGAGAGAGGGAGACACAGAATCCAAAGCAGGCTTCAGGCTGTGAGCTGTCAGCACAGAGCCCGATGCGGGGCTCGAACCCATGAGCTGTGAGATCAGGACCTGGGCCGAAGTCGGACACCTAACCGACTGAGCCACCCAGCTGCCCAAGCAGCAACCTCTAGATTTAAAAATAAAGACATTTTAAGAATTCTTGCACATGTTTCTTGCACATGTTTCAAGTGTTCATAAAAGTTTTGTACATGAAAATACATTTTTTTAATTCAAACATTTCAGTCTTTTCAGGCTTTCAATCATCCATCACTTTGTGAAACAAATACAAAAACAGTCTGTTTTCTGCTTCTGTTGCTTTCTTATACCTTCGGAAAAAAAGTGCCAGAGCTAAGGGTTCAAATAATAAAATAATTATTGTCCATAATAAAATTATTACTCTCTACAAAATAGTTCCTCAGCTGGATCAATACGATCAATACTCTTAATATCTCTGCAGTCTGCTCGTCTTCCTGTGTGTCTTCCGGATCTGGTTTTAGCATTCACTCTTTCTTAAGCTGTGGAACCCAGAATATGACAGACATGAATGAAATACTATTCTTCCTCTTCTTCTTAAACAGATGGACATATCAACTAGTGGCTTGTGCTGAATTTATAATTACCCCAAATCCCCCCAGATCTTTTACTCAAACCACCACCCAGTTAGTGCTTATCCAATAAACATCTGCTCAGCCACTTTCTGACCTGAAATGCAGGATTTTACACAGGCTCCCATTTATTCAGTTTCATCTAGAACAAGTGAGCAGCTGAGCCTATTTTAAATTTCTCATAGTTGAAATGGATAAGTTTGATTTCTTTATTTTTTAAATTTAATTATATATATTTATATATATATATATTTATATATATATTTATATATATATTTATATATATATTTATATATATATTTATATATATATTTATATATATATATTTATTTATAAATATATATATATATATATATATTTATATATATATATATATATATATATATATTTTTTTTTTTTTTTTTTTTTTTTTTAAGGTAGGCTTTACACCCAGTCCAGAGCCCAACACAGGGCTTGAACCCATGACCCTGAGATCAAAACCTGAGCTGAGATCAAGAGTCGGATGTGCTCCACTTTATTATGCATTGTCTTAGTTAACCCACACAAACCATTGTACGAGGGAGTTGAGATTATTACACGTATTTTTACCAATGAAAGAACAAAGGCTTAGAGAAGCTACTTAAAGGCAAGACAGTCTGTAAAGTTTTGCTGGTTTTAGTTAAGAAAAGCTACTGAAGCATCATTTTTGTCATAGTTGAAAAAAATAAGAAAATGACCTCCATATATGAACTGGAATTGGAGATGATTATTTGCTGATGACTTCACAAGCATCTAATTCAAGTAGTTTTACCTGATTTATCATACTACCACAATTATATGACGGCCACTGTGAAATCTGAACCATGTATGAAAGGAAATGATTTCTTTGGAATGGACACGACTGAATGGGTATTTACCATTCTGATTACTATGTGTTGGGATAACCCAAAATAAAGGGACTCCCGTAGTAAGAAAACTGTAAGGAAACGGATTCCTTCCTGTCGAGAATTCATTTAATTCTGGTTCAATTCTCCTTCTGTTTCTCTGTCCACTTAAAATGGAACCATTAAAGCATTGGTCTAGTTCCTATAATAACAAGGTGCTGCTACATTGTATTAGATAGCTTGAGGTTTTCCTAGATATAGAACCAAACTGTGGACCTTTCAAAGTCCATACGGATCATGTTTCAGAATAAGCTGAAAAAGAAAACTATTAGCCTGTTCAATAAATATAATTAGAATGCACTGTCATAAGTATTCTGAATTTCTGAAATAAGTAAAAATAGGATCCAAAGAAAATCAGGAAAAATTCAAGCACACCCAGAACATTATCCTCAAGTCAGAAAAGAGGCTTTCTCTACTTTATCAGTGGAGAAGGTAAATTAAGAGCCCCATATCTGTGCGAAAGTACAGTGTGCTCTTTAGGTAATACCCAGAGTGGAAGACAAAACTCTAAGAAGGGAGACACTGATTCACTTCAAAATATATATACTACTTTTATAGGTAAAACTGTATGAAAAGCAAAACACCACTGATTATTAGACAGCACACATGGTTCATTCTCCCTATCCATTCCCTAAGAAATATTAACAAAAGCCCATAACTGTAACACAATACATTCCCAACCACTTAGATTTTGCAGAGACTGGCTATATTCTCTTGCCTGCCTCCCTGTTCCTGCCAGATTCCCTCATCTGAGATGAACTACTAAATATACCAGTGAAACTCAACGCTATAAGATACACACTGAGTGTGTATTAAGTGTCAGGCACTGGTGAGCCAAGAAAGCTAGCCAAGAGCCAGAAGTAGGTTGTCCTAATGGGTTTTCCTCCTAATCTCTGGAGACTTTACATTTTATTTTATTTTTTTTTATTTTTATTTTTTTTGAGACTTTACATTTTAAACTAACTTTAAAAGCCTAGGGAACACAGCACAAACTAGAGAAATACACTGTAAAAATCTAGGCAAATGTATTGAAAATGCACTGAAAAAAGGAGGGTTGGGTGGGGGTGGGGGGGTCACTAGCTCTTGTGTTTGCAAAACGCTGGGGTATAGAAGGCCATAGGAGTAGATGTTCCTATGGGAGCAGACAGGCGACACTCCCAGGGCTGGCTTCAAGGATATGCAAATTGTGTAATCACAAGGGGGCCCACATTGTTCTAGGTGTTGGAATACACAAAATGGGGGTTACTCGGTTTCTGCTTTTGAGGATCATGATTATACAGCTAACAGCAAGTGCTAGGCACGGTTGTTAACTTCTCATCCCATCCCGTTTTCACGACAACCATATGATGTGGGTGCGATTGGCATCTCCATTTATGGAAGAGAAATCAAGGCACAAAAGAAGTCTGCCCCACTTGTAGAGAGCTCACTGGTGCTCAGTAGGGAGCTTGGCAGCTGGGCTCCAGAGTCCAAGTTCTTAATTAACCACTCTGCAAACTGCCATTACCTAGGGCAGCTTCCTTGCCTGCAAGGACAGTTGCCATATATTGTGGTAAGAGCCTGGACTTTCACACAAGCTACTGGAAAGCAAGATAGCCTGGCTGGGGAGGGGCCATACTCAGACAGGCGTGGCACATAGTTTAATGCTCCACCTACATCAGGAACCCTAGATACCCTCTTCCTCTCTTTCCACACCCAAACACCAGCTCCTGCTGACTCTGACTTTTAAATGTTTTTCAAGCTGTCATCTCTTCTCCATTGAAACTGCCCTTTTCATCAATTCCTCCCGACTTAAGCAGCGGCATAACTGGCCTCCCTCTTTTGGGTCTACCCCCAACCTACTGTGTAAGATGAACGGTCTTTCTAAATGGCTTCACTGATCCTGCATAAAATCATTTGTCTTCTTAAAATCCAGTGACTGCCCACCAACTTGAGCAAGGTATAGTGAGTGAGCATATTATTCTGTTGGCTCAGCACCAGTACTCCCTTCAGGAACATTATTTGTCTTCTGGGAACTCCCCTACCACCAGCCTCTGTAACATGGTCCTTCCCATGCCAGCTGGTGGCTGACCCAACCAAGTTGGGCAAATCAGCCTTCCCCTGGGATTCTGTCAGAACGGTGGAGGCTGCAAGATGTCAGAACCCAAAAGCTGTCAACATCCATGGTTCCTGCCAAGTAGGAAAAGGTATCCACATCCAGAGTCAATAATAAGCAAAAGAGTGTCTTGGCACTTTTGACTGACTGGTTCAGCTCTCTGAGGCCCAGATGGCATCTAGCCTTTCTAACTGTTGCTTGGATTCTCTACGCCAATAAATTCTTCTTTTTGCCTAGGTTAGCCAATGCTATGTTGCTGTCTCTTACACGTGACAATGCACTTCATTAACTGGTTCCTACCTCTCTCCCTATCTTAACTTCCCTTGTATCCTCACACACCTATTCTACAGTGATAACCCTTAGTATTCCACTAATTCAACATGCTGTTTCACACTTCTCCCTCTGCACACACAAGTCTCTCTCTACCTCCAGCTCCAGCTCCAACTCTGGGGTGATGTTTCTCTGGGAAGTCCTCCCTAAGTCCCCTCGTCAGAGTCAGGTACCTCTATCTTGCTTTCCAGTAGCTTGTGTGAAAGTCCAGGCTCTTACCACAATATATGGCAACTGTCCTTGTAGACAACGAAGCTGCCCTAGGTAATGGCAGTTTGCAGAGTGGTTAAAAACTTGGACTCTGGAGCCCAGCTGCCAAGCTCCCTACTGAGTACCAGTGACCTCTCTACAAGTGGGGCAGGCCTCTTTGTGCCTTGATTTCTCATCCATAAATGGAGATGCCAATAGCACCTACTTCATATGGTTGTTGTGAAAACGGGATGGGATGAGAAGTTAACAGTGTGTACCCAGCACTTACTGTTAGCTATCTAATCATGATCCTCGAAAATAGAAACCGAGTAACTCCCATTTTTGTATTGACAACGTCTGGAACAATACCTGTCCCAAGGAATGACTAATTGCTTGTTTGTGTGACTCTTATAGAGCAGTCCAAAGGACAGCTGGATACGAATACAGCACACCTAACAGGAGCTCACAGAGGAAGTCATAACACAGAGGTTCGGACCCAAAGTTGGCCAACGGTGCAGGAGGGTGGGTCTCCTTGACCCCTTCCAGGCAGCTGCTAACTGTGGGCACTGAACAGACACTCAAGACTGATGGGGTTTCTGATATTTTAGGTTTAACCCTGTTGCAGGAAAGATTCGCTGATTTCACTGGAGTTCCTAATCACCATTACACCGAGCTTTGGAAAGCGTATTCCCAGCACTTATTTCCGGAGAAATCCCAGCGAGCAGGAGGAAAAAAAAAAATGCTCGGAGGAACTAAGCTAAGTGAAGAGACGCATAGCCTGACAAATCGGCTCCTGAATTCACGCACTACACGACTTGCAGACTTAGATGTAAGATGGCCAGTCACTGCCACTTAATGATTCTCAGTTGGAGAGAGAACAATTCTCTCTTAAGGATTTTGGGTCCACCCTAAGAATATTTAAGTCATGGGCGCTGGCCACCGTCTACAAAATGTTGATCGGGAAACTCACTTATTTGAAAATGACTTAAAAGAACTGGAGGACCGAGAGGCGAGTTTTGTCATTTCGGCAACAACGGAAGAGGAGAGAAAAAGGGAACTTAAGTCCGCGGACGGCGCAGACCTGCGTGGCCTTCCCGGCGGTCGCGAAGACGTTCCGGGGCGACCGGGAACCCGGTGCGAGGTCTGAGGCTAAGTAGGACGCGGCCGCGCGGGGCGTGCTTCCAGATTCCTTAGTCCGGTCCCCTCCGCCGCGCCCCCCCCCCCACCGGCCGCCGCCCTGCCGAGAGCTACATACCCGAAGACAGCTCCAGATCCGCGGCGTTAATCTCAGCCCTACTCCCGACCTGGAAGACGAGGACGAGCAGAAGGAGGAGAGCCATGCTGCCCGGGGGTGCCTCGAGGTGCGGCCCTGAGAATAGGGCGTCCAGCCTGCAAGCCGACCCCCACGTCACTTCCGGACCAGAGGACCAACACTCCAAGGGGAGGCCGGACCCGCAAGCAGTGGAGGAGACAGAGTGGAGAGGCGGGGCCAGAGCACGAAGGCGGGGCCCCGGGGGGCGGGGAGACCAGGAGTGGGCCAGGCAGCGGGATAGGGCGGGAAGGCGGGACTGGGGCGGGGAAACTGGGCCTTGGGAAGGGAGGCGGAGCCAGGGAGGGGATGCCAGGAGTGGACTGGGCAGCGGGATAGAGCGGGGAAGCCGGGCGTGGGCGGGGCAGTGGGGGCTAGGGCGGGGAGTAGGAGGCAGGGTGGGGAAGCGGGAGGCGGGGGGAAGAGAGGCCGGGGGGCGGGGCCAGGATGCGGCCTGGGGGGCTGAGGACCAGGACATGAGAGGGAAGGTAGGACCCCTAGTGCCGAACCGGGCGTTGGCTAGTAGGCAAGCCTAGGACCGGAAGGCAGGAAGAGGCCGGTTCCAAGGACGCTCGGCCTTAAGGGCATGGAAGTCTGTGGTCCTGATAACGGCCCACAGGTTTGTGAGGAACTTGAGTCCAAAGGTTACGTTCTTTCGATTCGGCACCACCTTCCGCGATTATTCTTCCTGTTTTTGCAGTGTTCTGGGGTTGCAGAGCTTTTCCTGAGGCCACAACCCAGCCACAATCCTAACCTTACCCTGTTAGACTTCACCATCAAGGCGTCTGGAAGCCTGAGAGTTTAGAACGCGAAGAGCCTTAAAGGCCTTCTCTAATCCCTGCATTTCTATTCGAGGAAGCTAAAGCTTCAGTGGTGAAATGGTTTGTGTAGACAGCCGTTATCGAATTGACTTGGCCGAGAACTACTTTATCTTTGGAGGAAAAACAACTTGTGTTATCTTTTCAGCAATTAAATATCACATAGCGATTTCTTAAGCAACCTCTCATCGTGTGATCCGCCCTCTTTCCTCCCTGACCACATCACCTATTACTGGGCATTTCTCCTATATTGATGTTTATTTTCTCCTCTTAGAATGTAAGGTCCGTCTGCCTGAAGTCTGGCACTTGGTTGGTATTTGTTGAGTGAAAGAATGCCTGATTATGCTAGCATTAAGCAATATTTTAGAGAGAAAAAAAAGATGCTCTACAAACTAGAGAGGAATTATTAACAGGATCATTTTATTTACATTAATAAATGCCTTAGCTCTGAGACTTCTGAAACTTCAATGAACATATGAACCACTTGTGGATCTTGTTAAAATGCAGGTTGATTTAACTGGTCTGATTCAGCTGGGTCTGGAGATTTCTGCATTTGTAACAGAATACACAGAGAATGCCCGGGGCCTCTGACTCTGAGACCATACTTTGAATAGGAATGCTTCAGCTCCATCTAGACCAAGTTTGGGGGAATATTTTGCTTGGTATTTATGATGCCCGCTGTCTTAGTCTGTTTGGGCTGCTTTAACAAAAAACCACAGACTGAATAGCTTATAAACAACAGAATTTTACTTCTCACATTATGGAGGCTTGAAGTCAAAGATCAAAGTGCCAGCATTATCAGGCACTCTTCTGGGTTAGAGACTTCTAGTTGTGCCCTCCCATGTTGGGAGAGGGAGAGAACTCTCTGGAGCCTCATTTATAAGGGTGCTAATCCCATTCATGATGTTTCCATCGTGACTTAGGCACCTCCCAAAGGCCACATCTCCTAATACCATCCCCTTTGGGAGTTAGAATTTCCACATCTGAATTTTGGCGGGGGGGGGGGGGGGGCGCAGACATTCAAACATTATCACTACTATATGAAAGGCACCTAGTCATTGCAAGCATGCAAGGATGAATAAGAACTGATCTTTGCTGTGTAGGGGTTTATGGAGTAGGACAAAACATAGTCCAGTTCAGTAACTATTTTTTAGTAGCCATCACTGGTTGGGCTATCCATGAAATGGACCCAGCAGGGGAGATTGGCATGCAAAACACGCTGTTGTGTGCTCTTGGGATCAACCTCTGTGAAAGGGAGGGGGAGGAAACAGGATTGAGCAGAGGGAGAGATTGATCTGTGATATCATCCTAACAAAGGCTTCAGGGGACCTCTGGGAGCTGGGATGGCCTTTGAGAGGGAAGGATCATGAGTTGATATGAGTGGCTAGGCCTTCACCTCCCAACATTGATTGGTCGTTGGATACACACCACCCCTGGAAGGAGACTTGATTTGAGCTTGTCCATTTCTTTAACTGAGGCATTATCCAAAGAGGGCTGACAGTTAAAGGGTTTTGCTAGCACTACTCCCAGCAGCAAGGAGGGATGGGGCTAAGTCTTCTGTTCCTAAAGGGGGATATGATCAGAGCTTCAAAGTCAGCATCCACCATAGTACCTATCCTTCTGAGGCACCTTGCTAGCCGCTTGGAGACTAAAGACGTTTATTAATTCACTAAATATTATTGAGTGCCATTATGTCTATGCAACCCTGTTATGCAACAGGGTACAGACCTGAATAAGACCGATATGCCCCCCGCCCATGGTGCTTACAGTCTATGAGCGATTAAACAAGCATTGATCAAACTATCACATAACTAAGTACTAAAATTGTGGTCATCCTTATCAAGGAGACCAGTGGATTTACAGGTGAGTAAACAGAAACTTAGTTTAGTCTAAGTTTGAAGGAAATTCTCTCTTAAGGAAGTTATAATCATGACCTGCAAGATAAGAGGGAATTCATTTGGACAAAACTGGGGCATGGGGACTCACAGGCTAGTATGAGAGGTAAGAGGATGATCAGTAAAATATATTTTAAAACCCAGTATATAAATCTTACATAGCCACACAGAAAGCAAATGAGCAGTGCCAGTTTCCTTGGTAAAAATCTTGTGCCTATCCAAGTATATCCTTGAACATCCAAGTATATGTTGGTCCCCACTATGTCCTCTGGTGAGTTTTTAAAGCCAAAAAACAAAACAAAAGAAAACAAACCCAATGTAGGGTAAGGGGTGAATAAGTCCAAAGCCAAGTGTGAACCGAAGTGGCACTCAGAAGCTAAGGCTGCATTTTATAGGTCAAAACAGGAAATTAATAGCCCAAATAAAATAATTTAAGATGCTAGAACTATGATGTAATGAGAACAGAGAGTGAGTGTGCAGCACAAGCTATGCACTTTGGGCTCCTGGCAGGCATTGTGTATTTCCTTCCTTTTTCCTCTGGAGCAGAAAGGTCTGCCAGTTTCCCTTTAAAGGCCACAAACTTTCCAATTATTCTATGAACTATTCTATTCTATTTCCAATTCTAATTATTCTAGGAACTATGGCTAACACTTCCCCACCCTCTCATACTTTACCATCGCCTCTATCCTGCCCCTTACCTACATTTTCACCACAGCACTTATTACCATCCATATGTGTGTAAATATATATATCTCCAGATATATAAGTACTGAAATGGTGGTAATCATTACCAAAGAGAGCAACGAGGTTATTAGAGCATAGATTCTCTCTCTCTTCCACTAGAAAGTAAGCGCCTTATTTTCTTCACTGCTATACCTTGAGAAGCACCTATCACTACACGAATATTTATTGAATAAATATATGAATGACAAAGCAAGCTTGTGAATAGATGTGGGATTAGAACAGATACAGTTAAATTTATGGTTGATGAAGCTATAATTGGGTCACTGATGAGAATTTAGACCATTTGTTCTTGCCCAGAACACAGCCCCCTTCCAAGGAAGGCTGTCATGCTACATCTAATCCTATCATATCAACCCCTGACTCAAAGGCAATTGTCCATAGACTGCAAAGTCTTTTAGTAGATAGCTTGTCCTGAAGCATTGCCTAAGAGACGCCATATGTAAGATGGTGACTGTGGCAGAAATTGTTCACTAGCTGAGTGCTAATAACGTTTCTCAGGATCCTTCTACCTTTCTGTCTTCTCACAGAGGCTATAAAACTCAATACTCACCTTCCCAACCTTCATGGCAGCTACGTGTAGTCACGTGACACGGTTCCGGTCAATAAGACGTAAGCAGAAGCCTGTGTGTGTGCGTGTGAGCATGTGGTGGATGCGAAAGGAGAACTTGCTAGCCTTGACCCTTCTCCAGTCTTCCTGCCTGAACTGTAGATTCATGATACAGCAGTCCTCCTGCAACCGTGAAGCAACATGATTGAGGATAAAAAAGCCAACAGCTAAAAATGGAAGAATAAAAAGAAAGCCTGAGGAGTCAATGTTAGCATCAAGCGGCTGGACCAATGTCTGCAACCACCAACCTCTGGACTCTTGTTTTAGGAAAAAAATAACAAAACCCTATTGATTTAAGGTACTGCCAGTTTGGTTTTCTGTTAGTTGACCTGAGATTTTTTTCACACTCCTTGTTAGGACACCCTAAATAAATTCTCATTCAGAGAGCTGGAATGTAAACCACAAGAATGGATGGGGTTAAGTGGGAAAGAAAAAAAAAAGAGAGAGCGAGAGAGAAGCAACTGGGACACCTGGGTGGCTCAGCGGGTTAAGCGTCTGACTCTTGGTCTCGGCTCGGGTCATGATCTCATGGTTGGTGAGGTCAAGCCCTGAGTCAGGCTCTTTGCCAACAGCGTGGAGACTGCTTAGGATTCTCTCTCTCTCCCAGTCTCCCTGTCCCTCCCTGTTCCCCGCATGCTCCCTCTCTCTCTCTCTCAAAATAAATAAATAAATTTTTTTTTAAAAAAAAAGGAAAGAAAGAAAGAAAAGAAAAAAAAAGAAAAAGAAAGCAGCCAACTCAAGGACAGAAAGTAGAACTTTAAACAATTTTTTTAAAATGCTTATTTTTGAGAGACAGACAGAGTGCAAGCAGGGAAGGACAGAGAGAGAGCGAGACACGGAATCCGAAGCAGGCTCCAGGCTCTGAGCTGTCAGCACAGAGCCTGACGCAGGGCTCGAACTCACGAACTGTGAGATCATGACCTGAGCTGAAGTCAGCCACTTGACTGAGCCACCCAGGCGCCGCAAGAAGTAGAACTTCAGCATACAAAGCAAAGGTGATCTGTCATTGAGGGGGAACAGGAGGCCCCAGTGTTGGGACTGCAACAGTCTCCAGAAGCTTGCTGGCCCTGCTGTGTACCCTGACCAGTGCTCCTTCCCTGTGGCCCCTGAGGACCGGTGCACTGGTGACTGTTTCCTCTTCTGACTTTCTGGCACATCTTCATCCAAATCCCTGGTCACTAAAGGTAACCTGAGTGTCTGTGTCCGTGGCAACTAAAAAAAGCTCACTTAACCTAATTTCTAGCCATTGTGGTCAGTCTCTTAAAGAACAGCTACCATATTCTTTCAGAAACCGTTTCTCAATGTCAGACAAAACACCGAGCTGCTGGATGACTACTGCTGAAAAAAACCCAAGCGACGTAAAGAAGCTGCAGCTTGTCCCCAGGGCCTCTGACTTCCTCTTTCAGTGCTTCTGCCTCCCTGAGTGCTTCCTCTCACCACACGAATGTCCAGTGCCCTCTTGCTGCTTTTTACTCTTTTATTTTTTTTATTTTTTGAGACAGAGAGGGCTCAAGTGAACGAGGGACAGAGACAGAGAGAGAGAAAGAGAGAGAAGTGGGGCTCATCCGAAGCGGGGCGCGTGTTTCACCCAAAGCAGGGCTCAAGGTCACCTGCTGTGGGACTTGAACTCCCGAACTATGAGATCATGACCTGAGCCAAAGTCAGATGCTTAACGACTCCACATCTTGCTGCTTTTTAGATACCAAGAGTTCTCCTACATTGAGAGTACCTAGAACTGCCCTGGCTCACAAGGCTTCAGCTTAAGGCTTCTCTGTACCTTGATCTTTAACCAACATTTAGGTAAACTGTTTTATAATCTGTAGGCACATGCTCTTAGCTGGCTTTGAGTAAAGATGGATAAACAGCTGATAGACATCAGCATTTGGTAACTATTCTAGCGTTGGTACCCTTAGGTATTTTAGCATTATAACATTCCCTAACTAGCAAAACAATGGATTTGCAAGACTGTTGTCTTTTTCTTGAGTCAACACATCATCAGATGTTTTTTAAGAGAGACTGTACAGTGCAATGTGCCCAGTGTGAAGTGTCTTGACACGGGGCTACCTGGCTTCAATGCATCTGTCACCGTTAATTAGCCATGTGACCATGGGCAAGTTGCTTCACCTCTCTGTGCCTCAGTGTTGTTACCTGTAAAGTGGAGATAGAATAGAGTGTACCACACAGGATTATCGTGAAGGTTAAACGAGATCATTATGAACAGTGCTTAGCCCCATGCCTGACAGGTAAGTAGATAAACATTAGCTGTGTATTATTATATGCCAGATCCCCTCTGCCATAGGGATGTAAAGAAGAATAAGGTATAATTACTTCTCGGAAGGGACTTACTCTATGAGACAGAGGATTGTAAACAAAAATCGTGTTACAGATTTGTCTTGTCATAGAAGTTCCTGTTAGCGGTGTGGGAACACAGCAGGGATGTTCTGTTCAAAGAGCAATCCGGAAATTCCTTCCGAGAGGAGGGGACCTTTGAACTAAACCTTGAATCCAGTTTCTAGTCTCACCTGGGGGTCCTAGCCACTACCGACTAGTGGTGAAGAAAATAAAATAGAAAACTTTATCAACGTGTGGGGGCCAAAATGGGCCGCTTTGGCATGAAAATTATTTTTGAGTTAAAAAGCAATGAAACGCCTTGGGCGCCCGGGTGGCTCAGTTGGTTACGTGTCTTGATATGAGCTCAGGTCACGATCTCACTGTTCGTGAGATGGACCCCCACGTCGGACTCTGTGCTGACAGCGTGGAGCCTGAGCCTGCGGGAGATTCTCTCCTCTCTCTGACCCAACCCCACCCTGCTCTCTCTCAAAATAAATATTAACCAAAAAAATATGAAAAGCCAGGAGATTCGGGAACCACTCTTTGCTTCCCCACAAGTGCCTACGCGAAGTGAGATGGATCTGCTCCAGGAAGACAGTTCTCCCCGTAGATAATGATGTCATGACATGAGCTAGACTGGCAGACAGGAAGGAACCTCGCAAGGCCTGTTTGATCAAACTCCTCTGTGGCCCAGTTGCTTCTGAGAAGCTGAGCAAACACCTGTTTCCCAACATTTGCTCTTTTTCATCTTCCTGTGAATTGAATTCTTTCCCTTTGAAGACCCCTACCCACTTCTCCTTAGTTCAGAATGACATCCATACCTCATCCTGCCTGACTGTCTTTGGAATGTCTATGTCTGTGTGGATTCCTCATATGCCTTAAATTAAAATTAATTTTCTCCTGTTAATCTTCTCATGTCAGCTTGATTCTTAGTCTGGCTGGAAGGACCTTGAAGGGGACAAGAAATTCTTTCTTCCCAACAGGTATGTACTTTTCCTATCAACTAAAATAAAATGACTGTATCTTTCATTGATTGCAGTAAACAGTTCAATGTACATTTCAATGATTGCAAATAATAAATCTGTTAGCATCATCAGCTTGCATTTCCCCTGTTTTTGCCTTTATAGCTCCTGTACCTACAGACCCCCAAATTCTGCACCTCCCCTATGCCCCATTCCTTACTCATTCACATCAGGTGTAAGTACATCAACAGGTTGGTAGAAGATCATAACAAGAATTTGCTTTTTTCTAAATTGAGATAGAGTTGATATATGCTGTCTATCAATTATATCAGTTACAGGTTAATCAACTTTATGTTACAGGTATACAGCATAATGATTCCATATTTGTATATATTGTGAAATAATCACCACAATAAATCTAGCTAGTATCTGTCAGCATACCGAGTTACAGGTTTTTTTCCTTGTAAGAACCTTGAAGATTTACCCTCTCAGCAACTTTTGAATACAGTATTATTAACTATAGTCACTGTGCTGTATATTACATCCCCATGACATTTATTTTATAGCTGGAAGTTTGTACTTTGACTCCCTCCACTCATTTCACTCCTTCTGCCCACCCACCCCCTGCGACTACCAATCTGTTGTCTGCATCTACAAAGAAGCTTGTCTATTAAAATTAAAATACAATGAAGCCAACACTAACCCTTAGGCTAAAAGTGGGAGGAACAGTTTAATCATGACCTAACTGGAGACAATAGAATAGTTTTAAAAAATTGCATCAATCTGAGAGGAACAGTAATGATGGAAACAGAAAAAACTGCAGAGTCCTGAGAGGCAAAATGGTTCAGTGTGTCCCCAGCAGAGCCCCAGAGAGAATGTCCATTCCTGGTTATGCTCACATTCAGCCCCTTTGCCAGAGAATACAGGGGTGGGAAAGCAGACTGCCTGGGTTCAAATCCCAGTCCCGTGTAGTAGCCCCGTGATCCTGGGGAAGTTATTATACCTCTGTGTGCCTCACTTTCCTCCTCAGGGAAATGTGGATAATAGTGATACTCACCTCAACAGGGCAGATGTGAGAGTTGAGCGAATACATGAGAGGGTAGCACAGGGCCTGGTCCTGAGAGGGCACATGAGAAATTACAGTCCACCTTTCTTTTCCCGGCATCAACTAGTTACCGTTTCCTCCTCTTTTCTCTGGCCCGCAGTCCCAGGGCACCCAGGCGTTGGCATGTGATGCAGGCAGAACTAGGCCTTCCTGTGGCCATTTTGGGGGTACTTGGCACTGAGCAGGCTGAGAAAGGAGGTAAGGACTGGCCCAAAACGGAATTCCCAGAAGCAGGCCTGGGAGAGTAAGAGATCTGACGACCTAGCCACGCCTCTGGGAAGCAAAAAGGCAAATTAGGAAAATCCGCTTCAGGAAGAGGACAGTTGGTGTCCAGCACAGTTTTTGTACACGTTCTAGGCACAGCGCCTCAGGAAAACTGGAAATCAGAGGAGACATTCAGGAGGTGAATGGGCCCCATGTCTGACTGAGCGAGGATGAAGACAAAGCCCTTGTTGGCAGGGCTCAACCTCACGGGAAACAAGATTTCGAACTTCTCTCTTATTAGTGCCTCAAAATTTTCGGCAACTCCCTAGTTTCATTACAAAATGGCGACCGTAATGATGACTGTATTAAATTTATATTTCTTTTAGGGAAAGGGATGAAAATTCAGAAAGAATAATCTGTTGATGGTAAAAATTGTTCTCATCTTCTCTGTGGAAGAATTGCGGGGGTTTTAAATCAGAGCCCAGAAGTTTAAACAGCTACTAGCAATGAATTTCCTTTTTAGAAAGTGTTACATTGTAATCATTACGTCATTATCACTTCAAAAGGTTTGTTCTTTCAACTTTGTGGTTTAAAATGTGTGTGTTAAATTTGTCAGCAGTGAAAAGGAGCTGGGGAGTTCGCTGAACTGTAATTGTGGTTTTTAGCGAGAATACTCGGGAGAATCCTCGCATTGCTTGAGTCCGAATGAATGTCAGCAGACTCTTCTCTTTTCAATGTACGAGCCTGAAACACAAAAGAGACTGGGCATATGATCCATTTTTAAGTGATGAAGATTTGGATTTAAAAAATCTGTAAACCCAGTCCCTTTTTCAGGTTAGGGAACAAGAAGGAGAAAAAGGCCAGAAGACGTTTTAAGAGTCTAGACTTGCCAATAGCTACCTGTGGCTACCGAGCACTTTTAATGTGCTCGGATTCAGGCACGAATTCTGGATACGGACGACTCAGTACAAAAGGAAAAAGTAAAACATATAATTAATATTTTAAACGTACGGATTACACGCTGAATGATCATGCCTGGAATATAGCGAGTTAAAAAAGGGTTCTCAAAATTAACTATACCTGTTTCTTGGGGCACCTGGGTGGCTCGGTCGGTTAAATGTCCGACTCTTATTTAGGTTCAGGTCATGATCTCACTAGTGAGTTCCTGAATTCGAGCCCTTTGTTGGACTCTACACTGACAATGCAGAGCCTGCTTGGGATTCTCTCTTTCTCCCTCTCTCTCTGCCCCTCCCCCATTTTCTCTCTCTCTGTCTCAAAATAAATAAATAAACTTAAAAAAATTTACACCTGTTTACTTACCTTACACCTTTTCATACTTATTTAAGTATGAAAATTTAAAATCACACACACACACACACACACACACACACACACACACACACACACACACACACATACGGCTCACACTAAAATCTACCTGACTAGCAGCACCTGGGTGATTCAGTTGGTTAAGCGTCTGACTCTTGGTTTGGGCTCAGGTCACGATCTAAGGGTCGGTCCCTGAGATTGAGCCCTGCATCTAGCTCTGTGCTGACATTGCAGATCCTGCTTGGGATTCTCTCTCTCTCCCATTCCCTCTGCCCCTCCTCTCTCTCTCCCTCTCTCTCTCTCTCTCTCTCTCTCTTTCTCTCTCTCAAAATAAATAAAAATAAAACTTAAAAAAAAGAAAAAGAAAAAATCTACCAGACTAAACACGAAAATCATTTATTTCTGTCGTTTTCTTTGCATATGTGTGGACACCACGCTGGTCTCAGGCTCTTCTGCTTGGATCCTGCTATCTGCAACTCCTTCCTCACTTCCTCACTTTCTGCTTGCTGCTGAGATCTTCCTCAGTCAGCATTTCCCTGCTAGAGACTGACAATGACTCCATCCTGCTAAGTGTAAGGTTTCAGGTCTTCTGCCTGGTCATCCTTTGCATTACCAATAAGCTTTGAAATTAACTCTTGTTTTAGTCCAAACAATAGAATTTGTTGGAAAGGATACCAGGGCATTTCAGGAGGTCCAAAGACTGGGCCTTGGGAAAGGAGGCAGGGATAAGGAGAGCACCATGGGCTAATTCAGGAGAGTTATTTCATTGCTGTCCTGTTCCCACGCTCGTGGTTAAAAAGGCTACCGGTTGGCCTCTGATTTTTACCTATGAGGCTGTTTCAGCTACTGGTAGAATGACACTTGTCACATTCTGATTCTAAAGTGGAGATGTCCAGCTTGGGGGCCCTGGTCTAATACTGTATCTAATATTCCTTTTAATTTTTCACATTGCAGTTGGCCTGAGCATACAGGCTGTCTCTGTACTCACTGACTGATATCACAGTAGTAACAGGAAATTGTTGTTTGCTTTACCTTTTAGAAAACACTTGTAAATAGCCGTTATATTCCTGAATTCTCACAACTGCAAGCTGTTTATTATCATTCTGTAGACATACCAACAGAAGTGCAGATCAATGAACTGACTTTCCCAAGGTCCCAAGCCAGGTGATTTGGTTGGCTCATCCTGAAGGCTGGGCTCTTGGCCACATGTCTGGGACCCTTTCCACCCTTGCATGCTTCTTGCTACTCTCTTTCCTCAGGAAAACCCCCTTGGCTCTGACCTTGCAGAAAGCGTGTCAGAAGTTGTCAGACATCATCTGCTTTTTATCAAAGGTACTTTGGATGTGGGAGGAGGAAAGTGGTGAGCTGTACTAAATAGATGAGTCATTGTCTCAAGATTGAGGAAGCCAAGATTTGTATCTTGGGGACTTTTCAGGAGGATGGTGAGTTTCTTGACGTTAAAAACAAACAAGTGAAGGAAAAGAGGAAAACAGACTTCAGGTTTTTATTTTCCCTTTTTCCTTTTGATGCACATTCTTCTTATTACATTTCTCACCTGCACATTTCTTACTGATCTTAACAATTTCTTGTTAAAATGCCCGGTGTTGTTGTAATTTACTTACTTTCTATAGCATTATAGAAATTGACATTAATTGACAACCTCTGGAGAGGTGTTTGTACATATGCTTTACAAGGCAGTCTTTCTTTCTTTTTCTCTTTCTTTCTTTTAATTTGAGAGAGAGAGAGAGAGAGGAAGCATGCACCTGCTGGGGAGAGAAGCAGTGGGAGAGAGAGAGAGAGAGAGAGAGAGAGAGAGAGAGAGAGAGAGAATGTTAAGCAGCCTTCACGTTCAGCCCAGAACCCTATGTGGGGACTGATTTCACGACCCTGGGATTATGACCTGAGCCACAATCAAGAGTCAGACGCTCAACCAACTGAGCCACTCAGGTGCCCCACAAGGCAGGTTTTCAACTCTTTTCCTACTAACATTCAGGTCTGCGCTTAATTGAATAAGCCTCGCTGAGGTTTATCACATTTTTCTTCCTTTTCTGCTTGGCTGTTCTGATTCTTCTCAAATACTCCACCCATTTGCAAGAAAGCATTCTGGTTGGTGTCCTTATTTCCTGGCCGGGAAGGAAAGAACAATGAATCTTCTCAGCAGGAGACACTTGTGGATGAGTCACAGTCATAGCGTAACTTTTTTCTGCGCATGTATTCTCCTTAAACATTCTCTTGCCAGCCTTTAAAAGTTTTGGGGGGTATTTAGTATTATCTGTGAGAATCTGGAGAACTAGTTAGTATTAAGGTCTTGTTGGATAGAAGCTCGATAGGAGCAGTAGATAGAGGCAGTGTCCCAAGTCCTTGAAGGGAACGACAGAGATAAGCTGGAAGCAAGGAGAGTGATAAATAGATTACACATTACAAGCCAGAGGACACAACATCCTGACCCTGTGGCTTCTAAGACCTTCAGCCTGACAGACCTAGAGTCACTCTCTAGAGACCTAGAGAGTGCATATACACTCTCCTCTTCCACCTCTGCCCCAGGTTACACCTAGACTCATTATATATGTTGGCATTGCAGGCACAGTCACCCCTCCCCCCACATTGAGGAAGGCTGCCGTGATGGTTCTGGTACAAACGTTCTAGAGTCAAAAACTCCCCCTCCCAACCTGTGGCAGGAGTCTCCCAAATGGTTGGAAGCAGCCTCTGTTAGAGACCACCCCACTGTCCCATCTCCTTCCAGCCCAGAGAGACCCAATAATATCCAATCCCAAAACACCTGTTCCACCTGGAACCTACTTGTTCTCCCACCATGAGAGTGCACTTTCGTTTTAATAAACTGCTTTGTGCTACTTTCCTTCTGCCTGGCTTTATTCAAGTGCAGATCCCCACGTAAGTCTCGTGGGAAATACAAGGGCCAAGACCTCCATTCACACAGTGCAGACCTCACCCCTGACATTCTGAACCGTTATTTTACTTGGTTGCTTGCTGTAGTGGGATGAATTAAGTTCTGTATTGGGAAACCAGAGTAATTGGACGATGAATGTTATGTTCGAGTATAGTTTTATGAAGGTTTCTAGGCTCTTTAAAATATCCAATTTTGCCTCCTTCTGGAAGAGAACTATAATATTTTTACTTCAAAAAACTTTTAGGGGCATCTGGGTGGTTCAGTGGGTTGAGCATCTGACTCTGGATTTCAGCCCAGGTCATGACCCAGTGGTTCATGAGATTGAGCCCCGAATCGGGCTCTGTGCTGACAGCAATGGGGCATGCTTGGGATTCTCTCTTGTCCTCTCTCTCTGCCTTCCCCTGCTTGCTCTCTCTCTCTCTCTCAAAATAAATAAAAATAAACTTAAAATATTTTCATGAATTATACACAGAGAAAAGCATACATAAGAAAATATTACTCATTTTCAAAACCTGAGTATACTAAGTAACCACCACCCAGAAGAAACAGAACATTATAGCACCCTAGAATTCTTCCTATTGCTCCCTGCCTGAAAGAGAAAGGAAAAAAAAAAGGTTTAGAAATGAGCTTAGAAATGGTAGCTTCCAAGATATGCAAGGCTGTATCATTATAGAGTAAGTCTTTGGTTAAAAATGGTGTTCACTTCCCCTGATTCACTTATCTTTCAGATGTTTTAGGTATCTTGGAATTTCTAAATGCTCAATCTTGGAATCACTTGTTATTATCAGCCTTAATCTTAAAATGTCAGCTACAGATTGTCACTGTAAAGTCTAGCCACCTCTGTTCCTTGGCAGTTACTAAGTCTCCTATGCCAAACCCCTTCATGCAGTCTCTGGGTCTCAATTTTCCCTCTCTTTAGCCAAGACGAACCACTGTCCCGACTTTGGATGCCAGAGATGAGTTGCCTGTGTTTGTACTTTACATGAATGGAATTGGATTGTATGTACTCTTTTGTGTCTAGGTTCTTTCACTAACCATCAATCATTTTGTAAGCCCACTTCGGATCTTCTGTCCCTCTCTGTCTCCCTGCCCCTCACCGTGCATGCTCACTCTCTCTCTCTCTCTCTCTCTCTCTCAAAAATGAATAAGCATTTAAGAAAAAAAAAGTTTTTTGATTTTTTTTCAGTACATTCTCATGTAGAAAGCCTAAAATGTACAAAGATGCATAAAGAACCAAAAAAATAATATGCATAATCTCACCATCTATAGAGAACTACTATTAATTAAGACTTTCGGGTATTTTTTCCAATCCTCTTTGTATGAAATTTTTTTTAAAGATTACTTATTTTGAGACAGAGAAAGTGTGCAAGTGGGGGAGGGGCAGAGAGAAAAGGGGACAGAGGGTCTGAAGTGGGTTCTGCACTGACAGCAGAGAGCCTGATGTGAGGCTCAAATCCCTGAAGTCAGATGCCTAACCTGAGCCACCCAGGCACCTGTATGAAATGTTTTACAAATTTACATAGCGAGGATGAGCTGAGTAGTCAACTTTGAATTTTTCCTTCTTTTGGCTTAATATTGTATTTTAACATTTTCTTTTTCATTAAATATTCTTCATAAATATCATTTTTTTTGGAGCAGCAGGCAAAAGTCTATTGGAGTATAAGATTAGAAAGGAAGAATAGTAGGAAACCTCTCACTGCAGAGAGGGGACATTCGGAAGTGAATGCCCCATGAATATCATATTTAAAAACTGGATATTCTCATTTCATAAATGAACCATCACGTACTTACTCATTCTTCTGAGGGAATCTTTACATTTTTAATTGCCAAACAGTTAGTTTTTTAATACATAAATCTTTTCCTGCACTTATGATTACAGGGAGGTATCTAGATGTAACGTTACCTGCCAAACCATCTGAATGCCTTAGGTGTGCTCGATAATTATTTCCCAGAATATTTCAGGAGTATTATACCAGTTTATACTCCTAGTAGCAACGTATGAAAGCGTCTCTGCTGTGTATCCTTATTAGCACTGCTTCTTGTGTCACCAAGAAAGGTTTCTGGGGACACATGGGGGGCTTGCTCAGCTAAGCATCCAACTCTGGGTTTTGGCTCAGGTCATGATCTCACGGTTTGTGAGTGTGAGCCCTGCGTTGGGTTCTGTGCTGATAGCGCAGAGTCTGCTTGGGATTCTCTCTCCCTCTCTCTGTGTCCCTCCCCTACTCACGCTCTCTCTCTCTCAAAATAAATAAAGTTAAAAAGTTTAAGAAAAAACATTTAAAAAAAGAAAACAAGGAAAGGTTTCTGGTTTAATGGGAAAAAAAGTTGAATCGGATCAACCTTCAAGTGAGGTTGAATAGTGTCTCACATGTGTTCTTGCCATCTGTATTTTTTCCATTGCAAAATCAATTCATTTCCTTTGTCCCGTTGCATGATTTGTTAACCGTGATTTATCTGTTTGTATTATTTCTCACTACTTCATCTCAGAAAGGAGGGGGTTTCTGTCTCCACTTAGAGACTGGGGGAAAGGGTTTGGCCTAGGAGACAATGAGTAACTCCCCAGGGACAGAGGTGGCTAAACTTCAAAGTGACAATCTTTGAAGTGGTTGTCAGTGGTTGACATTGAAAGACTAAGACTGGTAATAACAAGTGATTCTAAGATTGGGCATTGAAAAATTCCAAGATATCCAAGAGAAGTGATATCCTTCCTTCCCTCCTCCCTCTCTCCCTCCCTCCCTCCTTCTTTCCCTCTCTCCCTCTCTCTTCCTTCCTTTTTCCCTTCCTTCCTATATATACTTGTTATGTGCCAATTACTGTTCTGGCTGCTAGGGATAAAGCAAATAAAACAAAGTACATGCCCCCATGGAACGTTCTTTCTAAATGAGGTTGATTGAAGTATCATTTACATGCCGTAAAATCTGCCATTTTCAGGAGTACAGTTCTATGATTTTGACGAACCTATAGAATTATGTAACTGCCACGACAATCCAGATATAGTATATTTTCCATCACCAAAATCAAAAGCCCCTTTATACTCATACCCTCTATCCACCCCTAGCCCTTCATAAGCACTGATCTGGTTTTTGTCTCTATAATTTAGCCTTTTCCTGAATGCCATATAAATGCAATCATTTACTATGTAGCATTTTGTGTCTGGCTTTTTTTCACGTAGCATAATGCTTTTGAGATTCATCCATGTTGTTGCATCCATCAGGACTTTGTTCTTTTTATTCCTGAGTAGGATTCCATTTCATGGATGCACAAGACATTTATCTGTTCACCGTTTGATGGTCATTTATGTTGTTTCCAGTTTGGGTTTATTATGGCTAAAGCTGCTGGAAACATTCACTGACAGGTTATTTTGTGTGCACGCAGGTTTTAGTTTCTTTTGGGTAAGAACCTAAGAATGGGAGCATGAGGACATACAGTATTTGTTTAACTTTATAAGAAACTGCCAAACTAGTTTTCAAGTTGGCCAAACTCTTTTGCATTCCCACTAGCGGTAAATGAGAGTTCCAGCTGCTCCTTCCTTATTCACACCAGTGCCTTTGCCAGTGTAAGTTTCTTTGTTTGTTTAATTTTACTGTAACCATTCTAATAGGTGTGTGAGCTTATATTTTATTGGAAAGCACCAATCTTTTGCCCAGTTCATCAGTGTGGTATTTCTCAATCTCCCATATTTCTTCTTAGATTGGAAGAGATGGAATCAGTCCATCGGGTTATGACAAATAGAGGACCCCAATCATTCTGATTGATGGTTCTCATTGTGGATTCTCTTCTGTGAAATTTAGGCAGAACTTTGCTGTTCACAAACACTTAGGGTTGGGTATGCTATGTTTTAGGAGGGCATACTCATGCACTGAGCTGGGGAAGTAGGTGAGAAAAGCCTCTTAGTATGTTTCTGCTGATAACCAAAGGGCCTAGGGAATCCCCGAGAAAAGCTTTGTTCTAGGGTGACTAATCAGGATGCATTGCTGGTGAGGAGACTAGAAACCAGGAGACAGTTTAGGAGGGTGCGTGGGAATCCAGTCCTGAGCTAACAGAGATCAGAACTAGGTTGTAGTATTGGTAAAGGCTGAATATGACTAAAACCAAACCAAACCACAACAACAAAATGATTAGGGATGGATATGATAAAAGGATAATCTAAATTAGTAGCTGAATATTGGTGTGAGGGCAAATAAATGAGTTGGAGTGCTTGGAGTTTTACATTTAAGTGATAAGGGGAAGGATCCCAATAGCAAAGTGGAATAGCATTTCACAAAGTCTCCGTCTTGCTAAATCCAATGGTCAGGCAGTTCTCCAGATGCATTTTACTGACTTCTCAGCAAAATAGACATGCGCCAATGGACACATCAGATGCTTTTTTTGTTCTTTTCGTAACCTTGGGATACTCCTCCCTCTTAAACATTTAACATTTAACATTGCCTGCTCCTTTGCTTCTCCTTTGTTGGTTCCTCCTCATCCCCTCCACCTCTCAAGTTTTGTGTCCTTAGCCTGAACCTTTTCCTTGGCCTTGACTTGCATATTTACCTACTGAATACCTCTGCTCTGGTGTTTAGTAGGTACCTCAAACTTAGCATATCTCCTAAGTCTCCTGGTCTTCATAATCCCATACCCATGTCTCCTACACTTGTCCTCTTTTATTCCAAATGCTCAGGTCCCAAATCATGAGATCAGTCTTGACTTCTCTTCCTCTCAGATCTACGTCATACTCATTAGCATATGTTGTTGGCTTTCCTATGCTCAGAACCTGACCATTTCTATCTGCTTCTATTGCTGCCATCATGGGCTGAGTCACCAACTCTAGAAGCTTTATTTTTCTCACCTGTAGAAAGGGGATAATAATTACTAATGATGATGATGATGATAATAATAATATCTTTTTCATAGAATTGTATGAAGAATAAATGAGATAACCCCTGTAGTATAGTATAGCATCTTGTACCTAGTAAATTAAAGTTATTTATTATTTCTATCACTGATAGAAAGAGGTATTCCTTATCAAAAAAAGCTATGTAAAGTTACATTTCAAAAAGATTTTCCCTATTCCATAGTCCCAAAGTTGGATCTATTATTTTTTAGTTGCTCCTTTTAAGGATGTGACCGTTTATTCTGTAATTGTGGTTTGTTTAAGGGGAAGTTGCACAACGTACTTTATTTGTGCTGACCATTTAAGAAATTTCTAAGTTGTTACGAGGAGTCAAACATTATATCTGAATAACCTAAAGTATGGCTTAAAAACAGGAATTTCTGGGCGTTGAGAAGAGTTAGCATGTTTCTGAATTGTTGAGCTGTTCTTTTTGTTTAGAATAGAATAAGAAATTCTTTGGGTTGGCACTCCATTCCTCTGATTTCAGACACTAGAACACGCAATATTTCTTGTCTCCCTTGCCTCTAAATTGAGGCCTCTAATCCTTGCACTGCATGATCCTTTATTAAAAATTAGAGAATTATTTTGTTATCTTTTATTTGATAGAAAGACCTATATAGGGAGAACTTTTTTTTTAATTAGCTATTGTTATCAAGAAAGAGAGACTATAAATGCTCTTATTCAAACTTCCTTAACCATTTCATTTCAGAAGATATGAGGTGTAGAGTTTGGAAAGATGTCCAACATAAATTTTCTGTTAGCTACTAAAAAAGTCTTTATTGACTTATTCTAGGATATGGAGTATGTTTCTCGTCATGATTTAAAAAAAAAAAAAAGATGGGACACCTGGGTGGCTCTGTCGGTTGAGCATCCAACTTCGGCTCAGGTCATGATCTCACCATTCTGAGTTCGAGCCCCACACCAGGCTCTGTGCTGACAGCTCAGGGCCTGGAGCCTGCTTCAGATTCTGTGTCTCCCTCTCTGTCTCTACCCCTCCCCCGCTCATGCTCTGTCTCTCACAAAAATAAATAAACATTAGGAAAGAAAAAAATTTTTAAATGTTCACTACCCCAACCTTTTTCTTGGTAATCCTTGTGAAAATTGACTGCCTTTAGAAGAGGCTGATCAGAATGCGGGACACAAACTAGATACTAACAGTGATGCTAAGTGGCAATGAAAAGAGCTCCACATGTCCCTGGAGATGAGAGAGTGGGACTGTCTTAAAGTCTTAAAGTCTTAAAAAGCCTGGTATGCACGGTCAAATATTTGAGGGAACACATCACAGAACTATGTTGATTTCTTGGAAGTTCTTTTGACATGTGGACTTTCTTGAGTGGCTGTGATAATTGCTATCACTATGTGTTGGCTAAAATTTGCCAGCTCAGTGTTGGGAATGTATATTGAGAGGAAGCTATGCCAGAACCCACTGTGGTTTGGTTTAAGGTCCAAACAGTCACCATATTCGAGCTATGATTCAGATAAGAGCTCTGCCTTTTTCTTGTTATACGTGTCTAAGGAAATCATAAAGCTTTAAGCATGAGCACAGCTATTTAATTTCTATGATCGAAAAACATAATTAGAAGAAAAATCAAAGAAATATGAATAATTAAATAAAATTAACATTTTCTTCCCTGTTTCATAAATACTGGTTTTTCATTCATTCTTCATGGAAAAAAAAAAACTTTTGAAATTTCTTTCTAAATCCCAAGACTTTATGCCCCCAACTCTCACATGTTATGCAATTTCGGGCTTTGAGAATTCTACCCAATCCTTGAGGCAAAATCCCTAACATTTTTCTTACAACGTTCTGACTGCTGAAGATTAAAATTTTTGCCTGTTTTTTCGGCCCTCCCTCAAAGCTGACTTCTAAGGTAATTCTCAGAGGTTCTCATTCCCTATTATGGAAACTTCTGTTTCTCTTTGTTCCATAGGGAAGTAAAAGAGAGATTGTATCTGCCTATGAAAAGCTTTAAAGTTGCCTGGATAAAATCTTATTGATAATGTCTAATCAGGAAATACTTTCTCTTTTCTCTTAACCTCAGCCTCTGCTTTATTATTTTCCTAATGTACATTGAATAGTCTCTCCAGCCACATCTCTCAGAGGTTAAATTTGAAAACATAGTTAAATTTAAGCACGACTTTTATAAACAGCAATATTTGAAAATATATATAAGGGATATCACCATATTGGCCCATTTTATCACATAAAGGCAGATGCAGTATTCCACATTTTGCTTGAGTATTTATTATCTTACTCCCTTCCAGTTTTGTCTGTTTTTGTTAACTTCCATATTCTCACCACCTAGAGTAGTACCTGATACCTAAAACACGATACAAAATAATTGAGTGAGTGAATTAATATCTTTTCCTTCCTTTGTACCTTATAAAGATATTAATGGTCATACCATATTGTATTACGTTTAAAAGATGTGTTTTAACGAGAGGTAAGACGTTCCAAATAAGAGACCTATATACTTTAACTATTGCTAACAAAAAGACACAATTATGTGATAGATGCATCTTATGTTCTGAGAATTCCACACAGGAAAACTTAAGAAGGTATATTTATTTTATATGTCATACAAATATAACATTTAGTCACAAAAAATAAATTTGTACAAGAGTTAGAAATTCTGGGCTCTAGGACCAGCTCTCTCCTTCTCCTTAATTATGTCTCGTACCGTGAGCAAATTTATTTTTACTTTTCTGGACTTAGACCCATTAACAGTGTCCGCCAGACTATTAAATATCTCCATTATCTTCACTTTGTCATGTTCTTATTGAACCCTGGTGAATGCATCTATGTGTCTCCCCATGCACCACATTATATTGAAGAGATCTACTTATGCATGTTCTTCCCACGAGATTTAAGAAACTTGGACTCTACCCTATAAAAATAATAGCTACTACTTTTTAGTACTGTTAAGTGTCCTATCCTACTAATTGAATATTTTTTAAATGTTTATTTTTGAGAGAGAGCGTGAGTGGGGCAGAGGCAGAGAGAGGGGGAACAGAGGATCTGAAGAAGGTTCCTTGCCAACAGCAGTGAGCCCGATGTGGAGCTCAAATCCATGAACCGTGTGATCATGACCTGAGCTGAAGCTGGATGCTCAACCCATTGAGCCACCCCGGCTCCCCTGCCTAATTGAATATTTTTAAGAGAGCCATTAAATAGGTATAGCTAATTCCATTTTATAGAAGAAAAATGTTTAAAACTTTGAGAACTTAATCAACATGCCCCAGATCTGTAAACATCTGGGATTCCAACCTCTACTTTGACACCAAAGTCTCTGTTCTTCCTTACCTTACACTAGACCCTACTGCCTCTGTAAAAGACGCTGAATACCTACCAAGTGCCAAATACTAATATATTGACTGTAATCCTGAAAACAACCTTGCACAGTAGATAATGATTATCCTCAGCCTACATCATATAGATCAGATAACTGATGCTTAGAGTTGAGAAGTAGTCTCCTCCTCAACCATGCAACTAGTAAATTCTGAGAAGTCTAATACTTCTTTCTGCAAATTATCATATTTGATATTTATATTTTTCTTCATCCTCTACCCACTCATGTTCTCATGTTCTGTTTGCTTTTAGCCAGCACTTTAGCTGGTTGGAATTCTTTGTATGGTTGAATGATTTTATTTGGTTGAGGTTTTTTTTTTTTTTTTTTTTTTTTTTTTTACCATTGTTCCTAAAGGGTCTGAGCCCTTAGTGGTTCTACCTCTATTGAGCTATTCTGGTCTTTCACAAAATTTGTCACTGAATAGGAAAATCCTGACAGTTGTTCCGTGCCCCCAAATAATTTGCTGGGGTTGAGTTGAGTTGATGTACTCCAGGAAGGAGACCACATTTGTAAAAATACCTTAACTTAGAGTCATCCCATATGTGATCACATTTATGGTAATTAACAGTCATTCTCTAGGACCCATGTATCTCTGTTACAAGCCAGGCAAGTGAATCAAGTGGGAATATCACAGTAGTCACATTCCAACCCCAACATTTTCCAAGTGTTTCATGGTGGGTGATCTCTGTAATTTCCTTAGGGGCATGTTATTGTTTTCAGTTGCTATTTTGGAAGGAAGAGGCAGAGGGGTTCCCACTTAGTTTAGTCTTTTCTACCATAATATACTTTATTCCATGGTCATTGAGTTGATTACAAAGTTTGGTCAAAAGTTGGTCAAAGAGTTGATTACAACTCTTTCAACTATGTACTCATGAACTGGAGAAGCAGTCACAGTTTCACAGACAAATTCAGGCCAAGACTTCATTTTCATCTCCCTCTTTGACCTCTTCCATAGACGGTCCAGAGAAGGATTCTGGTTCCACGGTGATTGGGATCTGCTCAGATCCAATCTAATAATGGACTCCATTTTCGCACTGAAGGAACTCTGTCCCTATAACTGGCTCAGATCTGGGACCCGGATGTGAGACCATGATTCTTAATTATAGCAGCTCAAGTTAGGCTCACTAGTCCCAAAGTTTGTTTTTGTTTTTTTTTTTTAAACACATAAATATAAATGTAGTTACATATATCCTGCAGATGATATCTTGCTGATTGCGTATAGGTCAGTTTTTGAAATTTATTTAAATAGTATTGTGCTAGTGATCTTTATTCCTTACATTTAAAACTCAATATTCCATTTCCCTTCTCACTGTAGCATGACATTCATAACAGAAAGCATCCCAGATTTTACTCATCTGTTCCCTCAGTATTGGGCGTCTGTGATGCTTTTAATTTTCTGCTCTGCAGAGCTGCTCCTGTGTGCAGGCCCCGTGTCTGTGGACCTGTGTGGGGGCTCCTCTAGGGCTACAGCCAGGAGTAGGATTGCCTGTTCAGGGGCCTGCTGAGTACTGCCCTGTGCTCTCCTGGACGGCTATAACACTGCATTTCCACCTGTAAGGCGTAATCATTCCCGTTTTCCTCTGTTTTTACTAAAACTTAACATTTTCTGATTACCTGAAAGCTTGATCTTCTTTAGTTTACATGTCTGCAAGGAATAGTAGGGTTGGGCGTCTATATACTTGTTAGCCTCGTATGTCCCCTTCTGTAAATTACATCGTATCCTTTGTTCTTATTTTGTTTCTTGTCTTTTGCTGATCTGCACAGATTTCTTCTCTGTCCTAGACATAACTCCCTTTTAGACTTTAGACATCACAAATGTTTTCTCCTTTTCTATCACCAATGACTTTATCTTGCCTGTGGTACTCTTTGTTGGAAAAAAAATCCTTAATTTTGACATAAGTTATCAATTTTTTATTTTACCTTATGACTTATAGTATGTGGGTCTCATTTGAAATGTTTCTTCTGAATTTATTGTTATTTTAGGGTGCCTGGGTGGCTCAGTTGGTTAAACATCTGGCTCTTTGACTTTGGCTCAGGTCTTGATCTCATGGTATGTGGGTTTGAGTCTCATATTAGGCTTTAGTGCTGGCAGTGCAGATCCTGCTTGGGATTCTCTCTCTCTCCCTCTCTCTCTGCCCTTCCCCTGCTTGCGTGTTCTCTCTCTCTCTCTCAAAATAAATAAATAAATTTTAAAAAATAAAATATTTCTTCTGACTTTGAGTCTGCAAAAATATTCTCATATATATATATTTTTTAGGTTTTATTTATTTTGAGAGAGGGAGAAAGAGAGTGAACAGGGTAGGGACAGAGAGGGAAGAAGAGAGAGAATCCCAAGCAGACTCCACACCATCAGCAGGGAGCCCAACACGGAGCTCGCTCGATCCCACAAAATGTGAGCTCATGACCTGAGCCGAAATTAAAAGCTGGACACTCAACTGACTGAGCGACCTTGGAGTCCCTTTCCTCTATTTTTCTGTTCCCTTTATAGTTTCCCTTCATATTCAATTCTTTAAAACATCTAGAGCTAACCTTAGGTAGGATGTACAATAGGAATCTATTTTTCTTCTTATAAAAAGCCAATTTTACCAAAATTATCTACTAAACAATCCGTGATTTCCCTTATGATTATATTTAAATATATACGAAGGTCTGTTCCTGAACTTTGTTCTGTTGCTGTACTATTTTTAAAATGTTATTATCACGGCTTTGTAATATGCTCATTATCTCTCAGGGAGAAGCCCCTTACTTTGCTCTACTTTTTCAAAACTATTTCAAGATATGCACCATCTTTTACTCTTTTATATGTGTCTTGAAACCATTTTGTTTGTGTTCTTCAAAAATATCCAGCTGGACCTTTGCTTGGAGTTGCATTAGATCAATTCGAGGAGAAATGACATCTCGATAATGTTAAATTGTCTTATCTGTGATCTCCTTTATAGAATTCTATTTTTTTTTCCAAATAAAACTTCCTTTGCTATTTTTATTGCTCTGTTATTTTCAATTATATTTCTCTTGGGTAATGGCTCATGTTGAGGGATGTAAATTGACCTCATTGCTGGCAAGCTTACTAAACCTTGTTCTTCCCTAGAATTCATTTGCTGATTATCTTTTAAAATTTTTTTGAGAGAGAAAGAGTGTGCACGTATGAGCACAAGTGTGGCAGGGGCAAAGGTAGAGGGAGAGAGAGAATCTTAAGCAGGCTCCTTGCCCAGCTCGATCTCACAAACCATGATCATGACCTGAGCCAAAATCGAGAGTCAGACAGTCAACCACCTGAGCCACCCAGGCGCCCCCATTTATTGACTCTGTAGGTTTTTGAATATTTTTATGATATCACTTGCAAGTAATGACAGTTTCACCATCCTCCTTCTAGTCTTTAAACTTGTGTTCCTTATCCTGGGATGTTTGCCGAGGCCTTTGATACTAGGTCCAATAGAAGCTGTGATAGAGGGTGTTGCTCCTGACCTCAAACATGAAAGCACCCAAAATTTCTCCACTAAGTAGGATATATGTTAAAGGTTTTTGCTAGATAATCTTTTTTTTTTCACTTAAGGAAATTCTCTATCTTCTCAGTTTTCTGAGATTTCTTAAAAAATAGTAGGTAGGTACGGAATGTTTAAAATTCATCTGTTTCACCTCTGCCGTGTAACCTTCCCTCACACTCATCCAGCGTATCGTATCCATCCATTCCACCAGTAACGGATACCTGTGCTCCCTCTAGCTCCATGACTCCAGAAACGGTTCTCCGTGGTTCAGCCTTGTGCAGCCTTAGCTATTCCCTCGGGGGGAAGATAGAGATAAGATATGGCAAGAGCAAACTGGAAGATGTAGATGATTTACATAATCTACATGTTCTAATTTGTGGATGATGGGTTCATGGGCATTCATTATATTTTTAAAAATGTATATATGAAGACATATACATGTTTTTATTTATTTTTTTTATTTTTTTTATTTATTTATTTTTTTTCATATACATGTTTTTAAAAATTGAAGGGGGTCGTGTATGAAGTGATGACCAATATATCGTGATTAATCCCCTTAAATATAGCTGAGGTCTTAAAAGAAAACAACAGAGACTGCCCCTTCCCTGGACAAATAAATCTCTAACAATCCTTGACTAAAATATTAGGTAAAACCAATGTGGTGAGACATAGTAGGATGTAAGGAGTAGAACCCGAAGAAGGTTAAGGATGCCTTGTTCAAGGGAAACAAATGGATCTTGACAAAATAGTTGAATGCGGAAAAATAAACAGAAACACAAATATGCACCTTAGAATATAAGGGGTGCTCCCTGGGTAGACAAAAAAATGTACACATTTTAGAACAAGGAAGTTTGAAATACTAAGGAAAAAGCATAAAAGGGGAAAAAAAGGAAATAAAAAGTATGGCCAATAGGAAGTGTGAAATACAACACAGAAATACAATAATACAATAACTACAATACACTTAAAAGAGTCAAACTGATGGGTCAAAACTGACACATTTTCTGGTAAGAAGGATACAGAAAGGTTGAAAGGTGTAAATGGAAAGAGATACACCAGGAAAACATGAACTTAAAGGAAGCTGAGGTAACCATCTTGGGTTGAGGCAGAATTTAAGACAACAAACATCCTGAGGGCCAGAGACATTAATATGGGAAAAAGAAACCTTAGATCAAGAAGATGTGACAGTCATACATGCACCAATCAATTTAATGTCAAGATATATAAGGGAACAATAGATCAATTTGGGAGAAGAGCTTAGAGCTTACCGTCTTATTATTTGCCCAGGAAGCTAACATATTGCCCTTAGCTGGTTGGCGTACCTGGGGGAAGGGACAAAGGCTCAGCCCTTAGCTTTTGCCCTTCTAAGTGCATTATTTTTATTTTTATTTTTTTAAATGTTTATTTATTTTTGAGAGAGTGCAAGTGGGGGAGGGGCAGAGAGAGAGGGAGACACAGAATCCGAAGCAGGCTCCAGGTTCTGAGCTGTTTGCACAGAGCCAGACATGGGGCTTGAGCCAACGGTCTGCCAGATCATGACCTGAGCTGAAGTTGAACCTCAAACTGACCGAGCCCCCCAGGAACCCCTCCCCTTCCAAGCACATTTAAAGGGTGAGTGCCCACACACTCACTTTCCTCAGCCTGGGGAGTTCTTGTGTGAGGTCTCATTTATTGTGTCCCCAACTCCCATTACCCCATATTTTGGGGGACTTCCCTGAGCCTCAGACCAGCACTGCCCTTTTCCCAGAGCTGCCTCCTCTGGGCTGTCATCTCCTTTCCTCCAAGAATGTTGGGGCAGGGCTGAAAGATAAATGATCTGGAGGCAGCTTGTCTGCCTGTGCCTGCTGCCATTTATCTCACACCGGCTGCCCTGATGTGACACCACAGCTCCTGACAATTGCTGTGGACGCTGACTAGTAATGATGCAGCCAAGGGTGGAGGGGCAGAGAACAGGGGCCACAGGGAAGGTCTCAGCAGCCTGTTCCCTGCTCTGTGGCCCATGGTCTCTTCTGCTCCAAAGCTAGGATCCTTCCTCTTCTGTATTGCCTGAGATTTTCCCAAGTCTTTTCTGTTCTCATCTCATCTCTCTTTTCACTAGGGCCCTTCTGGGCTCGGTCTGGAGTGGAGTGATGGCATTCAACATTAGTTCATCATCTTCTGAGGAACTAGAATTCCTGAGACATCTTTAATTCCTTACAGATAGTACGCAACTGCTTAAGATATGTTTGCAGCAATATTGACCTGCACTGTTTCACCTAACTCCCAAGTTCATTATGAGGACCAAGTATGTTTCAAAAATATTTAAAAAATGGGGGCGCCTGGGTGGCTCAGTGGGTTAAGTGTCCAACTTTGGCTCAGGTCATGATCTCACGGTTCATGGGTTCCAGCCTCCATCAAGTTCTGTGCTGACCACTTACTCAGAGCCTAGAGACTGCTTCAAATTCTGTGTCTCCTTCTCTCTCTGCCCCTCCTCCGCTCATGCTCTGTCTCATTCTGTCTCTCAAAAATAAATGTATGTAAATATATATATATTTACATACATATAATGTATGTATTATATATTATATATACACATTATACATTATATATATTATATATAATACACTGTACTTAAATTAGTATGATTTAGCACATAATAACTACTTTGTAAATAACCCCTAAATATTAATTTAGATGAGTAATATGAGTAAGTTGCATGCCACTATTACAGAACTATTTCCTAACACCATAGCTGTTGTGCTTTGTTTAGAGAAAAGAAACCTCATATCAAATTCAGGTGAATTTTGACCAAATCCTTTAGCACACTTGGTTGTAGTTTGGGATTTGTTATTGTAAAAACATTTTAACTTCTGGGGCGCCTGGGTGGCTCAGTCGGTTGATCATCTGACTTCAGCTCAGGTCATGATCTCACAGTTTGTGGGTTTGAGCCCCGCGTCGGGCTCTGTGTTGACAGCTGGAGCCTGGAGCCTGCTTCGAATTCTCTATCTCCCTCTCTCTCTGCCCCTCCCCCTGCTTGTGCTCTGTCTCTCTCTGTGTCTCAAAAATAAATAAAAATGTTTTTAAAAAAAGACATTTTAACTTCTCAGTTTGGACCAAAATACACGGATTGTTTTTGAGTGAGCTTTGTAATATTGAATGCAGAAGTTTTGATCATGAGGCAAAAACTCGCTCACCCTGTTTTAAAGAAAATTCACATGACCTTCTTGGTTATATTCTAGGAAGAAAAAGGAGAAGTGCTCTCTGGGGGTGAATTTTCTTTACCCTTGTTTTCCACCTCCTTGAGAGAGTGGACCAAGTCTTCATTTATTTGGCACACAAACCGTACTCCCTAACTTCCCAATAAGGAGTAAGATTTGCCCTGTACACATCTGCTACCTTAAATCTGTGGATCTATTCTCAGTTAACAACAGAGAATGTCTGTATCCTATGATTTCACCAGAAAGCTCAGTTTTGAGTTGAGCTAGTTAACTCAGGCAAAAAAATGTCATTCAGGTACCTGATACGTGAAAACATACCAGTTTAAGGAAAATATTGACAATTTATCCTTTGTAAGGTTTCAGTTCTAGCCTTTTATCCAGTTAGATCACTAGAAATTAAATATCCGGTCTGAATTAATGTAATTCTGTGTAAAGTTGCCTTTACTAATATAACTTAATATTGCTGTCTTTGGCATTCTTGACTGTTGATATGAGAAATGGTCCTAGGGAGTTCAGATTTCTGCACGCTTTTAGAAGTCTCTGTTGCAAGAGATTAATAATCTAGCAAGAGCTACCATTCAAAGAGCACACTGCATGTTCTAGGTGCGTGCTTTACTGGATTTAATTCTCACTATAAACTTGCTGAGTGGATATTATAATTCTCCCTGTGTAGTTGAGGAAACAAGGCCAATTTAAGCAATTTGCCCACAGCTATTAAGTGCTTGACACAAGATTCAAACCCAGGCCTGTTTGATCTTGAAGTCTATGTCCTTAATCTTTGTTTTGCAATGTTTTACGCTTCTTAGTCTCCCTAAGGCAAAGGTTCCAGGAATCAGCTATTCTTGTAAATTGGCTAGAGGTGATCTGCAGAAGGGACGAAAAACACTCTAGAGCCAGGAGTTTACATGAGGTGACAAGGTACAACTGGGATGTACTTGTGACACATGTAAGCTTGCCTGGTAATTCCAAGAATCCTTTTGCCAGGAAGCCAGAAAAAGACTGGCTGGGGACTCAACTATTCCTGACTGGGAAGTTCAAGGGAAACTTGATTTCGTGTCCCATGTCTGGGACATTTAGGTGACGCGCATGTGCAACAGTTAACCTTTGATTTCAGAGCTCGCAATGAACCACAGGTCAAGAACTCCCAGTGTAAGCCTTGTTATTTCCCAGTTTTTATGACTTTAAGGAAATCTCGAATCAAATGAAACACTCAAAGGGGTGCTTGGGTGGCACAGTCAGTTAAGCGTCCCACTTCGTCTCAGGTCATGATCTCATGGTTCATGGGTTCGAGGCCTGTGTCAGGCTCTGTGCTGACAGCTCAGAGCCTGGAGCCTGCTTCAGATTCTGTGTCTCCCTCTCTCTCTGCCCCTCCCTTGCTTGTCTCTGACTCTCTCTAAAAACTAAATAAGCATTAGAAAGAAAGAAAGAAAGAAAGAAAGAAAGAAAGAAAGAAAGAAAGAAAGACTAAATTCTGACATGCCCTCAAATAATCTTATGTGCTTCCCACTCTTTAAGTTGGTAGGTAAGTTTCAGACTGTCTCCTGTAGTACTTGGAGTTCTCCACACCCTTGCAAAGGGTGCCCCGATGCTAGGAGAGAAAATGGAAGGAATGAAACTGTGGCTGCACATTCTCATAACTCAACTGGGGCAGCTCTGGAGACACAGACACAGTGTACATGAGCTCAACTCCACTGTCCAGTGATTTGATTTTTCTAACAAAATAAAGTTTTTATCAGTATCCTCATCGGTGAAAAGGTACTAATAATCTTACCCTGTGGGTTGCCAGTAATGATTGAATGACTTAATATGTGCACAGCACTTATAACACTCCCTGACAAAGAATAAGCATTCAGTAATGGTTGGCTATTACTATTGCTTAATCATGCTTTTGTACATAATTTTGTAATAATCAGAGAGCTAAAACTAAAAAAAAAAAATCACCATCTCTGTGATGGCTGATCTTTTTCATGTTTAAACTTTTTCTGTGTATTTAATTTTTATTTATATTATATGTCATTTTCACAGTAAATGGCATCTAATTTTTTCCCTATCTGCTACTTTTGAGCCAATATATTGCCCTCCCTGAAAATGACAAGAGTTATCCCTGACTCTTCCCAGTAAGAAACTTGGAAATTGCCTTTATTTCTTGGGTAGATGATCTGATAACTGAGATAGTGACAACTTAAAATATTTTACTGTCTTCTCTGCAAATGAGGAAAAATAGCAGTCAAGGAGCTAGCTAACAGCAAAGGGAAAATAATGCCTATTACTAGTCATTTCAACATTTCTTACTTTCCTTGCTCTTCATTTCTACTTTTTTTTTTTTTTTTTAAATTTTTTTTTCAACGTTTTTTATTTATTTTTGGGACAGAGAGAGACAGAGCATGAACGGGGGAGGGGCAGAGAGAGAGGGAGACACAGAATCGGAAACAGGCTCCAGGCTCCGAGCCATCAGCCCAGAGCCTGACGCGGGGCTCGAACTCACAGACCGCGAGATCGTGACCTGACTGAAGTCGGATGCTTAACCGACTGCGCCACCCAGGCGCCCCTCTTCATTTCTACTTTTAAGACATCTTTAAAATAATCCTTGGTTGGGAAACAACAACAACAACAACATTATTTTTGTTGTATTTTCCCCCTACTTTTAAGTTCTAAAATGTATCATGTACACAACTTGGTATAAATATGGATTTAAAAGGAGGATGAAATAAGCTTTACTGAATGGGTATCTTCAATTTGCCCTTCACCTTGACCTTGCTTCACTCTGTCCCACATGCTCTGTGCTCTAGCTGACTTGCATGACCTCCACCTATAGTCTCTATTGCCTTCCAAGTTCCAGTTGGTTTTGGCCAATGGACATTGCATTAACTTATTTTTCTACACACCGCTTCTACCTTCTAAGTAGTCCCATTAGTAACTTCCCCTCAAATTAACTTGAGTGTGTCGTCTATTTCCTTTAAGGCCAACCAGCTCTTGTGTTCACCATTTCCTTGCCTTTTAAAGATGCAGTTTTGCCATGTATATAGGCTAAAATATATTGTTTAGGGGTGCCTGGATGGCTCAGTGGTTAAGCTTCCAACTCTTGGTTTTGGCTCAGGTCATGATCTCATGCTTTGTGGGTTTGTGGGTCTGAGCCCCACATCCACTGACGGTGCAAAGCCTGCTTGGGATTCTCTCTCCCTCTTTCTCTGCCCCTCCTCCACTTGTGCTGTCTCCATCTCTCTCAAAATAAATAAATAAACTTATATATATATATATATATATATATATATATATATATATGTAGTTTAGTTTTGCCTTTTTAACTTATGGAAATGTATTGATTTAAGGTCTCCCTCTACCATGTTCCATTTTTGCTCTTTGCTAATTTGGAAATCATAAATTTGTTAGAGAACAAAATTCAACAGAGTAAATTTAAAGGTCTAATTGGCTTTATTCAAAAATTTATGGATCAGGCAGCGTACTTGTCTAGGAACTAGAAAGGAATTCCAAGGAGTGGTGCAAATTGGAAGGACTTTATAGGCAAAAGTGGGGTGAAACAAGAAAGTTATTAGCGAAAAAGAAAAGCAAAGATTATTTCAGGCAAGGTCACTTTCCTGGGGGAAAAGCAGGGGATCTTATCATGCAGGTTATCTTATTAGTGCTCATAGGAAATTCGAGGTTCATTGGTTTAATATTCCACATTTGAAAGAGGCTGAAAGTACAATTAGATTAGGCATTATGTCTTGGTGGGACTTAACATAAGTGACTCCAGTTAGGGCCATTTTCTTTTTTATACATCCTATTTTTATGTGTTTGGTAGCTATTCTATAAATTTTAACATTCATATTTAATTTCACAAAGTTAGTTAACTAGTCAATTAGTTGACTAGTCAACTTAGACCTTTACCTTCCTTTTAAACACCAGTATCTTAGAATGCTTGGCCCCTGATTACTGTTTTCCCAATTTCAATGCTATTTTTATCCAGTATTTTGGTTCTGTCTTATTTTTATACTTGGAGAAAGTATACATTGTCGATTTTATTATTTTATGTAATAAATAAGTCTCTAGATTTAGCCATATGTTATTTTCCTCACTCACCATTCCATCATGCATCTGAGATCTTTCCTCTGGAATTGTTAGAGTAAGCAGCTAGTTAGTTTCTAACAGAATACCTGGAGGCCAAGGACAAGGAAGTCATGGCCAGCTATTGGGAAAGTCAGAAACCCGTCCTGGCAGCATTCCACATGAAGCCACGTTGAATCAGACAAGCCCAAGATGGTAGGTGCCATGACAGGAAATCCCTGATCAAATGAAAAAGAAAAGGCACAAAACCCTGCTTCCAAGAAATCCCTACCCCAAGTACTGAACATTCCACCCCCTAGTTACCTACTGTCAATAAAAGATAGCAACCCATGCCCCAGAATGCACAGCTTTCTCTCTTGAACTCACCAGCTCTTACATCTCAAGAGTATACTTTCACTTTCACTTTAATCTCTCACTTGTTTTTCTTTTTTTAAAGTTTATTTATTATTTATTTTGAGAGAGTGAGAGAACGAGCAGGGGAGGGGCAGAGAGACAGGGAGACAGAATCCCAGGCAGGTTCCTCACTATCAGTGCAGAGCTCCATGCAGGCCTTGACCTCATGAAACATGAGATCATGACCTGAGCTGAAGTTGGACACTTAACTGACTGAGCCACCCAGGCACCCCTGAAATCTCTCACTTGTATACTGTGTCATGTTTTTCTCAAGTAAAGACCAATAACCTTTGGCAATGTGTTTGGAACCAGCTAGGTTGAGGCCTCAGGTCCTAAGGTCTTTCCATTTCACCTAGAAACAGGGTCATTTTCCTTCTGAAAGAACATACTTCAGAAATTCTTTTTTTTTTTTTTAATATTTATTTATTTTTGAGAGAGAGAGGGCATGAGCAGTGAGGGGCAGAGAGAGAGGGAGACTCCAAGTAGGCTCCACACTGCCAGCACTGAGCCCATTGTGGGGCTTAAACTCATGAACTGTGAGATCATGACCTGAGCTGAAATCAAGAGTCAGACACTCAACTGACTGAACCATCCAGGTGCCCCCATACTTCAGAAATTCTTTAGTGAAGTTCTATTATTAGTAAAGTCGATCTGTGCTTGTCTGTGTAATTTTTTAACCCTTGTTCTTGAAAGATAGTTTAACTGGGTATAAAATTTTTTAGTATTATTAAGATATAGGTAAATACCTTTTTGTTCACTACTTTTGGATATTTTTGGTGTTCTTTTGTTTCAATATTTTTTTTAGTTTTTTTTTTTTAAGTTTTTATTTATCTATTTGGGAAAGAGAGATGGAGAGAGAGAGAAAGAGAGTGGAGAAGTTGCAGAGAGAGAGGGAGAGAGAGAGAATCTAAAGCAGGCTCTGCACTGTCAGTGTAGAGCTGGACACTGGACCAGAACCCATGAACTGTGAGATCACGAACTGAGCTGAAGTTGGAAGCTTAACTGACTAAACCACCCAGGCACCCCTCAGTACATTTTCTACAGATATAGATTTCTTTTTATTTATCCTGCTGAAAGTTCCTTAAACTCACTCAATCCAAGAATTGTTCTTCTCTATCAGTTCCAAAGATTTCTTAGCCAATATCTCTTCTTTTTTTTCTCAACTATTGACTCATTCTGCAAAACTGATTCAATATACTTTATATTTTCTCATCTATGACCTGAAACTTTCAACCTCTCTCTCATAATTTCCATTCCATCATTTTCTGGCTGTGTTCAGGTAATCTTTTTTAGCTGTGTCTAATCCACTGTTCAGTCCATCCATTGAGTTTCTAACTTCAAATATTACCTTTAAAATTTTACATTTTCTATTTGGTTATTCTCAAATTTGCTTGCTCATTTTTCATAACTTTGTATTTCTTCATCTTATTTTTAATTCCTTCTATTATTTCCTTATAACATAGTGAACATACTTATTTGCTCTCTTGTATTCAATAATGCCATTATTACCAGACATTTTGTGTTCTAGTCCTGCTGACTCTTGCATACAGTAGCTTGGTTTCTTGATGGCCTGGGGTCAGTGATGTGGGAGACAAAGGCAAACAAAAAAATTAAATTTCCTTACTGCCTACAGCATATTGACAAGTTTTTGAAACAGGCAGAGTGACATTACTGTAGGAACTCAGCTGCCTCAATGTTGACTTTGCTAAGGGCAAAAGTCAATCTTAGCCCTACATTCCAGGATCCTGTAAGTCTACTGTAATGTGCAAAAATTCCTTTTGAAACTTCCTTTATCTCTATCCCCCAAATAGGTTAGCAATCATCCTCCAAGCATATGGCCCACTGATATACATCTGAAGCTGTCTCATGACTAAGGTTTTATTAGACAATAATAAATGACGTTTTCCTAATAGCAACGAGCTCCTTCAAAGTCCTGGAAAGCTTGTTTCCAAAATTCCTTAGAGACTTACACTATCCCGTCCCCCTTCCCAACTTTAAGGTATATAATCAGTCACCCACCACAACCCCAGTGCAACTCTTTCTTCTCACTGGTCCTGTCTTTGTGCTTAAATAAAACCACCTTTTTGCACCCAAGGTGGCTCAAGAACCCTTTCTTGGCTGTTGGCTCTGAACCCCAACATTTCCGCATCAGTCAGGACTGTTGAATCATGCCCACTGGAAAGTTTTTTGTGGAAATTCCTTGATGTCGTGATTTAAAGTGCAGTCTCTGAGAGCATATTTATCCTTAGCTCTGCCAAGAACCTTAGTATTCTACCAACCTAGAGATTTTTAACTAAATTTTCTGCTTGGGTTACTGGAAATATTTGAATTTTAATTCTCAAACTCATGTAAGTATCAGGGTAGGAATTTTCCAAAGAGACTTTTCCCTCTTTATTTTCCCTTCCCTTCTCTTCCTCTTTCCTTTCTCATTTCTTCTTTTCTCCTTACATCCTCTTTCTTTTCCTATATCTTTAAGCTTTCTATCCCTCCCTCCCTCCCTTCCTTCCATCTTTCCTTCCTTCCTTCCTTCCTTCCTTCCTTCCTTCCTTCCTTCCTTCCTTCCTTCTTCCTTCCTTCCTTCTCCTTCCTGCTCCACAGCTATAAGTGGCAATTAGCCCTAGCATCTAGCTCTGCAGAATGGTTTTTCCCCCCAGTTAGCCTCCCTTTATGCTTTATGCTGGGGGCTTCAATCTGATTAATTTGAACCCCAGACTATATGCCCTGGGCCACCAGGATTAGCAATATACTCTCAGCATAAATACCACCTTAACTCCATTGTTTGGGGGCTGTAAGGACTGTGTTACTGTCCCACAAGTCCAACTGATGTGGGAAACAAAGGTGGAAGGAAATGGCAGATAACATTAAATTTCCTTATAACCTTCAGCCCATTGATAAATACTGGAGGCAGGTAGACTATAACATTTCTCCAGGAACCCCTACTATTTTGATGTTAATGTTTTGCTAGAGGGAACAACAACCTTAGTTTGACAATAGCAAGGCCTCTAGGACCCTGTGAGTCTTCTTCAGCATGTGAAAATACCTTTGGAAATTTCCTCTAGCCTTTACCCGCCACCCTCCCCCACCCCAAATCCTAAGTATATAATCAGTCTCTCCTCAAGGTCCGAGGTAGCTCTTTCTGCCCAAGGCTCCTGTCCCTGTGTTTTAATAAAATCACCTTTTTGCACCAAAGATGTCTCAAGAATTCTTTCTTGGCCATCAGCTCTGGACCTCCACCACTCCAAAACCCCATCACAACCATTCATTTAAAAAAAATGTTTTTAGGGGCGACTGGGTGGCTCAGTTGTTTAAGCATCTGACTCTTGGTTTTGGCTCAGGTTGTGATCTCATGGTTCATGGGTTCAAGCCCTGAGTCAGGCTCTGAGCTGTCGGTGTGGAGCCTGCTTGGGAATCTCTCTTTCCTTCTCTCTGCCCCTCCCCCACTCGCCCTGTCTCTGTCTCTCTCAAATAAGTAAAATAAAACTTAGAAAAATATACAGTTAAAATAAATGAATAAATGTTTTTAGTGTAATTTTAATATAACTGTTTTGCACTGGGAATTTTTTTCTCTTCTATATAGTGAAGGGGAGCAGAATATACTACCCCCAAATATGCCTCTTTGGCATAAGGATTATCCTAGTATCTTAAGATAATTTCTAAGAAAAAACAGAGACAGGAAAAAAAAAAAAGAAACAGGAAAAACTCTAAAAACACAAGTTTCCTTTTTGTAAGAGAAATTTGCATTTAAAAGGGAAATCTCCATTTGTAAGTGTGTCTTCCTCTATGTACTAGGAAGAGGATAGATGATTACAGCTCTACAAAATCACCAATGAGAAAACAGGGACTTAAATCTGCATAAAAACCTGTGTCTTTGTTTATTGAACTTTTCTTGATAACCTCCCATTACCTGTTCCCAGCTCACCTCCCTCCAATCTTCTTTTGTCTCTATCTGGAGATGGTATTTAAGGTGTTGATGGCTTGTGACATTGGGGGGAGTTACTTAGTTTTTTTCCTGTATACATGTTATTAAACTTCTGTTTGTTTTTCTCCTATTAATCTGTCTTTTATTACTGGAGTGTTTTAGTCAAGAACCTAGGAAGGTAGAGGGAAAATTATTTTTCCTCTTTTATAAAAGGTAATATGCTATTTGGCCAAAAATGGAGGTGGAAAAATATTATGATATTTCAAAAACTTCAGTAAAAGCAATGAACTAAAGAAATGAAAAATTTTGGTTTAAATATTTTGATTTAAAAATTTAAAATAACTTTAACCATTGTTTTGTAATGAACAAAGACTATGTCTTCAAAAACCCAATTTACCTATCTTAGAAGACATAGCCTTATAATGTCAATTATTCAGAAAAGAGGGAGGGTTTATACTTTCATGGAATTTCAGGGCCAGGTCCTGTGGATACAACATTGGGGAAAATTATTTCCCTTATGCAATTTTTCTAAAACTGCACTGAATTAATAGCAAAACTCTCCGAAGTGAGCATTCTCACAGCCTGTCATGTTGATGGGTTTACTTCCCACATTTTTGTTTCCTTAATCTTAATGACAATGCCTCTTAGGATGGAAGCTGGAACAAACAAAAAATATTAAATTGCAGATGTAAATTCCCTATTGGTAGTAATTCTTTTCTCTTTTTGCCCCTTATTTGATGAAAAAAAAAGGCCTCCCAAGTCTTCAAGTTCAATGGTCTTTTCGGCTAAAGGCCAAATGCGTACTTAATATAATTTCCTACCTAACTGGGTGTGTCTAAGTTAGTGACACTAATGAATAATACCACCCTACATCTTTGGATGAACCATTATTACTGTCTTTGGAAAAACTCTGAAACAAAGTTTCATTTTTCTTGAGACTCTTGTGTATTATTTTATAATTTCCTTTAAAAAGAGGACATAGGACCTATCACAGTATTAAAATAGTGGATCTTAGTTGTACTAGCAACTTTTGTGAGCCAGTTGCTATATATACATGTGTGTATGTGTGTGTGTGTGTGTGTGTGTGTGTGTGTGTGTGTATTTTATAACTCTGCAGGGTAGATATTATTATATTCATAAAATGTGGATTAGAAAGGTTAAGTCATTTGCCCAATGTAACACAGCTATTCAGTAGTACACTTGGGGTGTGAACAATGTCATAATGTGTTCTATTTCTTATTATAATGTGCCAGTGCCCCTTTGAGCCTTAAATACCTAAACCCACATAAATGTATAAGACTTAGAGCAGGAAGCAGCAGTCTATTGTCTAATCTTAGCATACACAGCATGCAGTCTTAAGAAATCAAGACCCAATGGGGTGCCTGGGTGGCTCAGTTGGTTAAGTGTCTGACTTCAGCTCAGGTCATGATCTCACAGTTGGTGAGTTTGAGCCTAGCATCGGGCTCTGTGCTGACAGCTCAGAGCCTGGACCCTGCTTTGGATTCTGTCTGTCTGTCTGTCTGTCTGTCTCTCTCTCTCTCTCTGCCCCTCCCCCACTCTGATTCTCTCTGTCTCAAAAATAAATAAGCATTAAAAAAAAAAGAAAGAAATCAAGACCCAGAGAAGTGAAGTGAGTAACCAAGATCACACAGCAGTTAGAACCTAGATCTTTTGATTTGTTAAAAAAAAAAAAAACCTCACAAAATTCAACTGAGTAAAATTTAAAAATCTAATTGGCTTCATTGAATGATTCATGAATTAGGCAGCAACCTATCCAGCAAGTAAAAAGGAGCTCTAGGGCGCCACAGAAAGAGAAAGGTTTTTAAAGGCAGGACAAAGAACTCCTAAACAAACAAGCAAAAAGGATTATTTTCTGGCAAGTCCTAACAGAGTCTTATTAGGTAGATTACCTCACTGGTGCTGACCAGGAAATTCTAGACTGACCAGTTAAGATTGCATTCCATTCTTGAAATAGCAATTTAAGTTAGGTATTTAGCCCTGGTTTGGTGATGTGGGTTTGGCACAGATGACTCCATTTTGGAACTGTTTCTTTTTAGCAGATTCTTGGGGCATTGATTGTTTCTTGATTTATATCTGCAATATAAATTCATGAATTGTGGATGAGAAATTTTGAAATAAATGTTTTAAAGAATCCAAACTTTCTATGCTATTTTAACGTAGGGATATTTGCCATCTAATAGGTGATATACCAAGGTTGCGAAAGAGTGGGGAAGTGGTGATGGAAAGTGCAGAGGAACAAGGCCTGACCTTCTTCCCTATGGGCCAACCTGCTCTAGGAGAGGAAGTCAGTCATGTTTCCTTCCTGTTCCATCTCGCTCAGGGCTTTGCATGCTGTTCCTTTTGTCTGGTATGCTTCCTCATGGCCCTCACTTCGTTAACCCCCGTTCTTCCTTCAGACCTCAGCTTAAAGAATAACTCACTCAGGGACATCTTCCCAAATCTCTCTGGCTGGGAAATGCCCCTTTTAGGCACTCATAGCACCACACCTTGACTTTTCATTACAAATCACACTCTAATTATATTTGCATCTGTGATGTTTTGATTAATGTCTGTGCTGCCAGTGACCTGGAAGTTCCATGAAGGTGCGGTTCATGCATATTTGGCCTGCAGTTGTATTCCTGCTGTCTATGCAATGCCCCACATAGAGGAGGCACTTTAACATCTATTTGTTGAGTGAATGAATAAATGAACTCAACAAATACTTATTGAGCAACTACTAGGTGCTTTGTGAAAGGCACTATGGAAAGCTAAAAAAATCTATGAAAAAGATCCTCTGCCTTAAATAGTTTATTGTATAGTAAGAAAAAAAAGAAATGTGCTACCCAGCTGGAAGTTACACATACAGCTTTGGGAGTTCAGACCCTGTTTAGGGGAGAAATCGCTTCCAGGTGGCAGGAGTAGAAAAAATTTAGGGATGAAGCTTTTGAGTTAAGGATGAAAGATGTATTTCAAAAACTACCTTTGGAAACTCAACTGTCAGTTATCTAAGACAGCATTTGCATTAGATGCAAGGTCAGTTTTTTTTCTTTCAATTGAGATATAATTGACATAGAACATTATATTAGTTTCAAGTGTACAATATGGTGATTTGATATTTGTATATATTGCAAGAGGATCACCACAATAAGTCTAGGTAACATTCATCATCACACATAGTTAACTTTTTTTCCTGTGATGAGAACTTTTAAGATCTACTCTCTTGGGGCACCTGCATGGTCAGTCAGTTAAGTGCCCAACTTCGGCTCAGGTCATGATCTCACGGTTTGTGAGTTAGAGCCCCGCATCAGGCTCTGTGCTGACAGCTCAGAGCCCGGAGCCTGCTTCCGATTCTGTGTCTCCCTCTCTCTGTCCCTCTCCAGCTCACACTCTGTCTCTCTCTCTCAAAAATAAATAAACTTTAAAAAGAATCCAGCAAAATGTGTAAAATAAATCTACTCTTGTAACAACATTCAAATATACAATAAAATATTAACTATAGTAACCATTTTGTATATTATATCCCCAGGACTTGTTTCCTTTTGTTTTTATCTTGTCATTTTTCCGTATTTAAGTCTTTTCATTGTGATTTAACTGCACAGTGAATGAGCAATCTCTAGGAAAGAACAATTTCAAGTGAGCAGGTGGAATTCTTACTCTAGATAGTCTAATATAATTTTAATTTTGGATTTTTTAATTGAATAATTTTAGGAGGGTATCAGACTTGGAGGGATGTCTCTCTTCTTCTCTTGCATCTCTAACTGTTCATTCTTAGAATCTTTTGTAAGCTCGTCTTCTTCCTCTTCATTATTTTATTCTTTTGAAAAATGTTTTTAAATGTTTATTTATTTTTGAGACAGAGAAAGACAGACCGTGAACGGGGGAGGGTCAGAGAGAGGAAGACGCAGAATCTGAAGCAGGCTTTAGGCTCCAAGCTGTGAGCACAGAGCCCGACGCGGGGCTTGAACTCACAGACTGTGAGATCATGACCTGAGCTGAAGTCGGATGCTTAACCGACTGAGCCACCCAGGCGCCCCATTATTTTATTCTTTACTTACTGTTATGGCCCATTACAATTTTCATTTTCCATGCTCTTTGGAAGTCTTATTTACTTCCAATGTTTAATTACTTGATTTGAAATCTGCATTTTGGATGATTTTTTTTTTTTTTTTTTTTGAGAGAGAGAGAGCATGAGTGAGGGAGAGGGGCACAGGGTGAGAGAGAATCTTAAGCAGACTCCGCGCTCGGTGCAGAGCCCAACGTGGGGCTCGATTCCATGACCCTGGGATCCTGACCTGAGCCCAAATCAAGAGTCAGACCCTTAACCAACTGAGCCACCCAGGCACCCCTTGGATGAATTTTAAAAACAAAGAATATATATCTTTAAAATAGAATAATAATGATGACGACGACGATGATGATGACAATTATAATAGACAATGCTGTCTAACATTGAAGTGAATACGCTTCTAGACTTGAATTCCAGCTCTATCATTTGCAAGCATTGTGACTTGGGTAGGTTAGGTGATTTAAACTCTCTAAACATTAGATTTCTTAGCTGTGAAATGTGATAGCAGCATGCACATTGCATGACTGTTATGAAGATGACACTCAACAGTGGACATAAAGGCTTCCTCATAGTTTCTGGTACTTAGGAAGGTAATAACTGGTAGAAGTTATTATACAGCATAGAGCGTGAGTGACGCCTTTTTGTTGGTACCTCCCCAGTCAACAGCTCTAATTCAGGGCTCTCTGCTGAACTTCCAGCACAGATATCTGACCGCCAGTGCTACGCTCTGCTAGGATGCCCAGACATGAATCTATCTGTGGCCCAGCCTGTCTACAATCAAGTTCCTTCCATGGCATCCCCCATGCTCCTGTCATTCAGATGGAAAACCTTTCCATTACTCTCCCTAAGCAAACTGATAACCAAGTTCTGGAGCTTTTACCCATCTAGCCATGCCTCGCTAACGTCTTGGGCATATGACTTCTTCCCTCCATCTCTTATAAATTCTGACATCATTCACATGGTTTCCTCATAATACCACCCAGCATTCTGTCGGGTGCATGGCCGTCAGCTTGTCTTTTCTAGGGTACATATCTGATTGCGTTGCTTCCTTGCTTAAAACGATCTGGGGGGGGGGCTGGGGGAAGACAGGACTCCTCACCTTCCTTCTAAAAACATTCTTCTCACTTCCTCCTCTCCCTGCATTCACACTGTGATCCTGCAGAGTAGAATGGCTGCAGTTTCCTGAATCAGCCACGCCTGCAATCATGGCTCAGGCTAATATCTGGCCCCAATGCCACCCTCCTCCCTTATGCTCCCAGAGCCACCCCACCCTGCCTTCTTTGCCTGGCAGATACTTCCTTATCCCTCAAGATATGGTTTAATCACCACCTCCTTTCGTAAACCTCTCCCCGGGGGTACGTATGACATGGTGATCAGCATGCCCTCAACACTTCAAGACTTCGGCCAATACTTTGCGGCCTTGTCCTCACCTGCTAGCCTCTGACCAGGTTTTTCATTCCTGTGTCCAAGGGAATGCTTCCTGGAATAAGCATATTTGTTGGATAAGTGCTTTTTCAAAAACAAAATACAAACACTGAAAACTATTCAATTCATACCGAAACTAATTGCGAAATAGATAGTAAATATTTATAGTTTCTCTGAATAGAAGGTTCTCCATTGCTTGTGTAGATATAATGCAACTTCTTCTGTTTACTTGGTATAAAATAAAATTTCCACTGTGCGTGTGCAGTGTCTTTTATATGTCATTGTGTAAATATTTGTTGTATTGATGTAATGGCCTATACACTTGTGGGCTTTTAAAAAGTATATTTGGTGAAGTATCGGTGAAAAAGATTAAGAGATACAAACTTCCAGTTATAAAATAGATAAGCCACAGGGATTAAAGAAATATTTTGTCATTTTCTACACTCTCAAAGAGGATAAAGTCTGGACTAAATGGTATCACCACTGGGCCTGGCTACAGAATCTATCTTCCTGCCTGTGCTAAATTACTAACTCCGAGTTCCCATTAAAACCCTCCCACACCTGACTATACTCCTCAGATAAAAGCCAGAATCTGGGACACATCCTCTCTGCTGCCTTGGGGTCAGTGATGATGTCCTTACTCTGGTGCGGTGGGCCCTTCTCTTTCCATTGGGCTCCAGGGCCCTGGGGCTGGGAAGTCACCCCAGGTAAACATATTTTCTTTCTGTACTAACCCCCTTCCCTGTCCAACTCCACAGTATTCATTTTCTTTTGGTGTTCTAACAAATTACTACAAACACCGTGGCTTAAAACAGCACAGATTTTGTAGTTCTGGAGGTCAGAAGTCTAAAGTGGGTTTCAATGGGTTAAAAGCAAGGGGTAGAGGCAGGCTCTGCTCCTTTTGGAAGGCTCCAGGGGAGAATTAGTTCCCTTGCCTTTCCAGCGGCTGACAGCCACACACAGTCCTTAGTGTATGGCTTTCTTCTGCCTTTTCAAGGGCACCAACCACAGGGTTGGTGGATAAATTCATGATTTCCGATTGAATTACTCTGATCTCCCTCCCTCTTCTACTTTTAAGGAATACATCACGATTACATTGACCCACCTGAATAATCCATTTTAACCTCCTTATCTGGAAGTTCTTAACTTTATCAGCATCTGCAAAGCCCCTCTTGCGTGTAACATATTCACCGATTCTGACATCAGGATGTGGACAACTTTTCTCGGGGAGGGGCACTATGCTGGCCTACCACAACTACCATTTTTCACCCAGATGTATACAGCAATCTGATTATTCTCCATTTTTTATCAACTCATTCATTATATTGATTGCTTTGGTTGCAAAGACGAGTTAAAATATTGCTGCTTACAGCCTAATATAAAATATATACAGCCAAGCAAATAATTACAAAACCACGTGAAAGTGTTGTGTTAAAAGAATTTCTGGGTCCAAAGAGATCAATGAGGAAACAGTGTCAAACTGTCCCTGAATGAGACAGGAAATTGTACAGGTAGGGGAAGGTTCCATAGGGGAGGCTTCCCCAGACAGAATCTTAAAGAAAATGCGTGGAATTGACCAAATAGACAAGAAAGAAGAGAAAATGTTAGGTAGAGAGGGCAGCATGTACAGAAGTTCTAGACTGTGAGAAAACGTGCAGAGTTTGGGGAACTGAAATTTGTTTGCTATCCAAAGAGTAGCAGTGTCCAATCCAACTTTCTGCGATGGTGGAGATGTTCCATATCTGCAATGTCCATCATGGCTGCCACTGGCCACGTGTGGTTCTTGAGTACTCCAGATGTGGCTAATTGACAACGGGACTAAATTTTTAATGTGATTTAATTTTACTTAACCTGAATTCAAAGAGTTCCATGTGACCAGTGATTACCAACATCATCAGCACAGCTACAGAGCGTGGGGTTATTTCTGAGGGAATCATGGGAGGAGATGGGGCTAGGAGTGGGGGTAAGATTCCTAGAGGCGTTTTTTTGCCATGCAAGAAATTATAAATTTATCCTTTAGAGGTGAATTTTTCAAATTGTGCTCTGTGGAGGCCAGTGGTTCCATGAAGATAACTCAGAGCTACTGCCAATGCTGGTTGTAGAGGTGGGGTAGATACAGGGAGGCAGAGTGGGTACATGGAAGCCTGCTCCCATCAACCCATCATAGGAGTCTCCTTCAGCTGAGTGGCTTCGGTTTTAACGGTTAAATATATTGGGATCTTGGATGCAGTTTGGGGGGATGAATGCTTTAGGGGATTGAGAAATGGGGTGACAGATTTACATTTCTTCACAGACTCAGCTGGATTGTGGACAGCACCCTGTTGCAAGAGGGAAGAGGCAGAAACGACTTTGAAGACATGTTGTGGACATTTCAGAGGGACTGCCATTATTCAAATCAGCAATACACAGAGGCATGTTTTCCAAGTGGTCTGTGGACCTTCCACACAGAAATTCAACTGAGACCGAGCGTGGGGTTAGGAGTTTGCATTTTCAACAATTCATCAGCTGATTTCTTACGCACCTTGGGGGTGGAAACGCACATATCTAGAGATGCTTTGCCCGGACTTCCTGCCCTTAGAACTCAGATAGGGTAGTGATTCCAGATAGAAACTCAGATCCGGGTAGAGATTTTGAGACTCAAGTATGAGAATAATTTCAGGTACCTGGCAACCCTCACCCTGTTAGGCAATCCTGTATTCACTGGTGAAGCATCAGCAGGGCCCGTTCTGGACCCAGGGGAGCAGAAGAACAGGTTGGCACCCATAGTACAATGTGGAGAAGGGACAGTGCTCTTGAGGGTGTGAGTGGAACTGTTTTTCAAGTAAGCACATGTGAAATACATGAGGAAGATGAACTTTACAGGGAACCAGAAATCCTGCGTGAGCTGGAGGGGACGATCGCCAAGGAAGTATGTATCATTACTGTTGATGTGAACTCATCTGCATGTCTAACTGGGGAGGCCTGGATGAAATCAGGTTACAAGCATAGATGAGGAAGCTGAGGGTCACAGACTATAGGTCTGTTTTTTCTTTTTTTTTGTTGTTTTTTGGTTTTTGGTTTTTTTCGGGGTTTTTTTGTGTTTTTTTGTTTGTTTGTTTGTTTGTTTGTTTTTTGGTATTGTCCAAGGTAACAGAGCTGCTTGGTGGAATTCTAAGCCAGATCTGTTTAACTTCAAATCCTGAAGTTTTGCTATTATACTTCCATGTGATGATGAGATTCAGAGTTCTTCTGATAGCTTTGAAAATAATTGGAAAGTAGGACATTCCCTAATTTTGAGCTCATTGTTTTGTTTGTTCTTGGCAAAGCTTCCACTGATGCAAGTCAGAAGCTTCTACAGCCAAGTTCCAAGCAGTGTTTTCAAACGAGATGAGTAAGAGGCTTATTCATTACTGATGTAGAATTGAGTACAGATACACTTTGCTTACATTACTTTTATTCGTTTTTCTCACAATACACTTGGGAATCATTTGTTAATGGAATTCTTACGTAAAAGAGAGACAAAAAAGAATACAGACCCACGTCAAATTGTTTTATTTCCCAAACTCTTCAGAAATGTAGATGTTCAAATACAGAGCCACAATTATAGGTTTGCAATGTAGCCTGGGCAATCTTAAGATACAGGAGAACCTTGTGTTTCAAATGCTGAGAAGCACAGACTTTTCAGTTCTATGAAAATAATTGACCACTTCCCTGAAAAAGTTTTAAGATTTCTCTAGAGACAAGGTGAATCATAATGAGTTGCCTGAACGCACTTTAGTTTTGAATAAGCATATAACTCAAGACAGAGTGGTGGTTTTACTAATGTGAAAAAAGAAGAAGTTGTCAAGAATTAGATTTGTCAAAAAATCATCAGGAAAAAAAAGACCTAATGAGTACAAGCTGTCTCTTGGTGGTTATGGAAGTGCTCTGAAATCAGACCTTCTGGAATTTGATGGTTACATAACACTGAATCTACGAAAACCATGGAGTTTTACATTTTAATGGGATGAATTTTATGTCATGTGAGTTGTATTTCAGTAAAGCTATTGTTAAATAAAATAATAATAAGAGGACATAAGATTCAGTCACAGCACACACATGGACACACACATGGACACACACACACACACACTTCCTGGACCTAAAAGTTTTTTTTAAATTTTATATATATATATATATATATATATATATATATATATATATATATTTTTTTTTTTTTTTTTTTTTTTTTTTTTGAGAGAGAGAGAGGGAGGGAGAGCACACACGAGTGGAGGAGGGGCAGACAGAAAGGGAGAGAGAGAATCTTAAGCAGGGTCTTCATGGGGCTCCATCTCATGACCTTGAGATCATGACCTTAGCCGAAATCAAGAGACTGATGCAATTCGTTTAATTTCTGAATCCTTTTAATTGAGATTCCTGTAACTTGTTATTTCTCCAGATCCCTAGGCCGGATGATAATGAACTTGGGCTGAGCTAGGAATTCTCTGGACACACTCCAGATGCAATTCCTAAGCTGGGCAGGGAGCCCTAGAAACTCTGTATTGTCTTTTGATCGATGAATTGGCCCAAGGAATTATTACTACTTCAGAAATACAGGCTTTCTGCTAGACCGAATCTTTCAAAACATAATTTTAATAGGGGAAATTAATCACAGGTGCTGGAAGCATTGTAAAAGTTACCAAGGCCTGCAGGAGATAATACCATAGCACACATATATTTGGCAGGCAGTATCTGAGCACCTGTTATTTGCCAGAAGGTATTAGGCACTGGAAAAAAAAGGCTGGGGCAGGCTGGGGTCCTGCCCTAAAGAAGCCTACAGGCTAGGGAAAGAAACAAACCCATTTAAGATTATATTTTGGTGCTGTAGCGACAGAATGCAAACAAACTAAAGACAGGGAGGAGGGCAGGAAAGGCTCTTTGGAGGAGCTTCTAAGGAGTCAGGATTGGGGGGTGTTAAAAAGAAACAGGCCCAAAATGGAGTCACTTTCGCTAAACCCACTTTACCAAACTGAGGCTTAATACCTAACCTAAGTGCAATTTCAACCTTCCTCAGAAATATAGTCTTTTAACTGGTTAGTCTGGAATTTTCTGGTCAGTACCAGTGAGGTAATCCATCACATAGACCCTTTTGCCTGAAATAATCCTTTTTGGGGGTTTGTTTATGACTTTTTTGTTGTGCCTTTAAAAGGGTTCTCCTCCTTCCTCCTCTTCCTTCCTCTTCCTCTTTCCTCCTCCTCCTCCCCCTCCTCCTCCTCTTCCTCCTCCTCCTCCTCCTCCTCCTCCTCCTTCTTATAGCCTTTTGGAGCTCCTTCCTACTTGCTGGATGGGACGCTGCTTGGTAGATGAATTGTTCCATAAAGCCAACCAGATCTGCACAATTTACTTGGTTGGAATTTTGGTATGCAGCAGAAGAGAGTGGAGTTGACACACATGGGCATCTGGGATGAGCATTTGGGGAGAAAAAAGGTCCTGTGGGCAGGGAGAGCGAATGTCTGAGAAACTGCACAAAAGATTGTTCTTTTCTCTAATGCTGTGTTTAAGTTTCTTTGAGGAAGGAACTGCTTTAAGAGACAAAGTATCTGAGCTGAAGGAAGTTGTCTGACTCAGTGTGATTTCCTCCTCAAGAAGTAGCATCTCCGAGGACTGCTACAATATTTATAGAGGGGGACCCGCAGTGGTCTCCATTTTCACTTCTTCTCTCGTCCCTTTTCACATTCGAATAAATTAAAAAAAACTAAAGTTCTTCACCATAGGAGCAGCAATGTATTTTTTTTTAACTCCACACATTTTTTTTTAATTTCCTCTAAAAAAAACTCTTTTATTTCAAACGTACACAGAAAGCAGTGCAATGGAACAACATGTTCCTGCCAAAATGGAATATGTATAGTCTATATATTCTGTATTAGTATTTGTTTGCTGCTTCTTCAATTGAATTAAACAAATACTGCTATATTTATTTTCATGTCTCTTCACAGTTCCTGGAATATTTCTGACAAGTTTACTTTCTCTTTGCCTCAGTTTTCATCGCTGAAAAATTACACGGTTAGACTAAAGACGATCTTTACGTTGTTTTTCAGCCTTAACATTGTCCTAAGGAAAAACTGAGAGCCATCTTCTACCTTGTAATAACGGCTTTAATCCACCAGGTGTCGATGCAACACAGCAACGTACTTTGGGTCACTTCAGCCTCTGAGATCCTGGACCTCAAATCAGGAGAATAATAGTAAGAGTAATTGTTATTTATGTTATTTATTTTTGTTAAAAGTTCGATGCAAAATATTCTTGTTTTAAAAAGCACGATAAATACACCTGTTCTCCTTCAAAGACTCTAACTGTAATAGAGTTAATATTTTTCAGCTGTGTCATCTTCCCATTGTTCAAGTTAAAAAGTTTAGTTCCACTCCTGAAATCAACAGTTGCAGACTATGTCCTATTCCATAAGCAAGAGGCATAAACAACTGAAAGTAAATCATTCGGTCACAAAATAACATTTAAAATTGGGTCTGTCTAGGAGGCAATAATGTTCAATATAACCTGAGACAATGGTCTTACCAAATAGTATAAGGTTTAGAGTTAAATTATATATTAAGTGTGAAATTACTTATTCAATTAGTAATTTAGTAATCTGATCCATGGCAGATTGTTAAATCCCTTATGATAAATTAATATTTATTCAGCGGATGAAAATAAACATCTTATTTCCCACCCCTCGAACAAAGGGAGGATAATAAAAAAGTTTTTTTAAATATAGAATGATGCCATGTTTAATTCAGAATGTTGGAAAGTGTGGTTTATCGTTTTCTTTTTCTTTTTTTTTCATTACAACTTTAAGGGCAGCAGGGTGAGAAAGTCACTGGTGTTATAGTTGTTTCGTTTTTAAAAATTCTGCCTTTTGCTCGTGTGCCATTATAAGTAATACGCTCAACATGTTTGAATTCCAGGCAAATGCGTGCACACGCTCTTGTACGCCCAAGACATGTAGTTTTTCCTAAGCAGAAACTGTGAAAACTACAAAAACCACAGCTTTAGAAAGAATAATACTAGTCATTCCTCATTTCCCTACACCAGCAATGATCAGGGTTGCAACAGAAGGTCAGGCAAATAAATGGAGGCAACTGTGGATAAATAAAAGGTTCATTTTGCATTAATTATCTGAACTAGTTGAGTTTATGTTACAATCTCAACTGTAAATTGCTGATAAGAAAGTCTTTAATTTAGAATGACTTATTTCCAGATTATGTTCAGAATAGCAATCTATATTCACTGAGAGTGATTTCTATCTGCTTCAACAATGCTAAATCTGTGTTTTATATTCTTTTTTTGGTAAAATCATTATTAAAATGGTCACCAGTTTAACAAAATGTCATATTCTACTGTACAACTACTGAGATATTGATGATCTCCAGCCCTAATGCAGGAAGGGGAGATACACATGGTTTAGTGATTTCCTTCCCTAGGAAATTCCTCCTTCCTGGAATGGTTTACAAAGGCTTCTCCGTAGTTTTGAATGGTTGTCTTTTCAGGAGAAAGTAATCCCAGAGGCCAGCCTGGAGAAAGTGGTGGGAAAGCAAAGTCCTATGATGGCAGGGCAGAGTCGCCTTCCAGGTCCACTGTTGGCATCTCCTCGCAGAAGCTATTCTTGAAGGGAGAAAGAGGGCCTAAAAAGAAGTTAGTTTAAAATGAAAATTACAGTGAAGCCCAGGGCAAAGTCTGTGTGAAAATGACAATGGTGTTTGTATTTATTTATATGGTACTTGTTTGCAAAGAGTTTGAACTACCAAAAGATGAAGAAAAAGAAACAGAGAGTACAAATGGTGGCTTCCAGAGGCTGTGGGGTGGGATAACTGGGGAGATGGTGGTCAAAGGGTATAAACTTGTTGTTAGAAGATGGATAAATCTGCAGATCTAATGCAGAGCATTGTGATTATAGCCAATATGTATGTACTTCAAAGTTGCTAACAGGTTGCATCTCAGATGTTCTCTCCCAAAAAGGAAATTGGTAACTGTCATATCATTGAGGTGTTAGCTAAGCTAGGGTGATGATCACATTGCAATAAATAAGTGTATCAAATCAAGCACCTACAGTGTTATACATCTATTACATCCCATTTTTCAAAGATGAACTAAACAATGAACAGTGGTAAGTCGGTAGAGAATTAAACCAGTGTTAAGTTTTATGAAAACTCATTTAATACAAGGGGGAAAAGCAATGGCCATCCTCAGCTACCACATTACCTTGCACCAGAAAAGTAATGTAAACACTTGAGTGAATGCTATTTAATGTAACTTTTTATTGTGATATTGTGATATATATGAATATGTATCTATAATAACAACATATCTGTCTATATCTGTTTATCTTCTAGTCTAGCTATATCACCGTAATTGTTACCTGAATAATGTCAATGTATAAGGTTGTCTGTCATATCTTTAAAAATTTTTAAGAACGTGGGGCGCCTGGGTGGCTCAGTCAGTTAGCATCCGACTTCAGCTCAGGTCATGATCTCACAGTCTGTGAGTTCAAGCCCCACGTCGGGCTCTGTGCTGACAGCTCAGAGCCTGGAGCCTGCTTTCAGATTCTGTCTCTCCCTCTCTCTCTGCCCCTCCCCTGCTCATGTTCTGTCTCTCTCTGTCTCAAAAATAAATAAAAACATTAAAAAAAACTTTTTAAAGAACTTTTATAACTGTAAAAGGAGTATAATTCACTGTAAGATGTTTGGAAAATATAAAGAAGAAAATAAAAATTATGCTTAAGCTTACCAATGTTTTGGTTTATTCCCATTTGTAATGTTTATTTTTTTTAGTAATTATACAAATATAAATTTGAGCCCTAAATTTTCATTTAACATTGTGTCATGAAAAGTTTTCAAGTTTATAAATATGCCTTGGATGCATCACTATAATGGATGTGTAATATTCTATGAAATTCATGAATTATAAATCTAATTTATTTTACTATTTACCTACAGTTGGACATTTTGACTATTGTAATTTTCACTATTATTAATAACACTGCAAATAACATCTTTGCAAATACATCTGTGAACCTATCTCTGTTTATTTCCCTAGAAGGAGAATTATTAATTTAAGGACTATAAATGTTTTTGAGATAATTGTCAGTTTGCTTTCTTAAAATTGATATTAATTTATACCTTCACAAATAATGCATGAATACCTTTTTAGTGAGGATAAAGAATTAACATATAAAGTACATTTTGCCAATTGTACAGATTATACATAGTGTCTTATGACTCTATTGCATGTTTGTCTAGCAATGAGTTTGGTAATTTTAAAATATATTTGTTGTAATTAATGTCTTCTCAATCAAGAATTATCTATTCATTTTCTTTTTTATTAGAGTAACAGTGATTTTTAGAGCCTTTTATTATGTATTAAGGATAGCTACCTCTTGTCAAAATTATTTTTACCAAACTAAGTATTTACTTTTATAATTTGTTTATAGTTTTGGGCTTGGTTTTTTTTTTTGTAATGTACAGAAGTTTTAATTTTATTCCATCATTTTTCCTTTGTGATCTCTTTCATTGCTTTTATCTCAGAAAAATCCCTTTTTACCCTCAGACCAGTTAAAAATACACACCTGTTGCCACATAGTACTTTAGAGTTTCATTGTTTACACTAAGATCTTTAATAAATCTGCTGGTATGGTGTAAGCTAAATGCTTATTCTTTAATATGTAATTTTCCAAAAGTCTCTTCTAAATAAATAATCTATCTCTTTTGCATTAGTTTATGATGCCTCTTCACATTACACGTATTTATTATATATTAGGATTTTTCCAAACCGTTTTGCTCTATTAATCTGTCTTAATTCTTACATAATACCACACCACTTACATAGAAATATTATAAAACTCCTAAACATATTGCTCTATTTTTGTTTTGGTTCAAGTATTATTAGGCCATTCTTGCTTATTAATTTTTCAAGAATCATTTTGAAAACTGTCATCCCTTTCAGATAAAATCTCATTGCCATGTTATTTTCATTTGGTTCATTAATATATAAGAATTAATTTAGGAGGAATTACAGTCAGGCATTATTCTATCCATAAATATGAAGTGTTTCTAACATTTTCAGCTTACCTTTTATTATCGCTCTATAAAAGTTTATAGTTTTCTGTAAATAGGTCCTGCTTATATCTTGTAGGGTTATTTCTAGGCATTGTATGTCATTCCATGGCTATTGATATTTGTATGTTTATTTTATATCCATTCACGTCACTGAACTCAAAGGGTTGCCGTTTGATTTTTTTAGATGATCTGAATATGTAATCATATTATATGCAAAGAATGATAATCTACGTAGATTACTAAAGCCTGTTAAGGTGCACTTAGACAATATAAACAAAGCATGATTTAAATTTCTTCAGTAAAAAATTAGTATTCACAGGTTTTTCAATTTATATTTTAGAGTAAAATAAGAGTTAACAAAACAATTCTATTCTTATATAATACTTTTTCCTTGAATATCATTAAAGTGGATTAAGAAACCTGGAATTTTTAAAGAGCAAAATGCAGTTAATATATATTTTTGATATCATAATACCCAAAGCACTATAAATGTTATTTTAAATGTTTTATTCAACACAATAAGACTAAAATTACAAATGGAATAAATTGTGATTTTATTCAGCATTATCATGATCTTCTACAAATAAAATATAAATCAATTCTGCATGTACTTAGGAATATCTTTGTTAACTAGCTAATTTTTTATTTTATTTTATTTTTTTTTTATTTTTTTTATTTTTTTAAACATTTTTTATTTATTTTTGGGACAGAGAGAGACAGAGCATGAACGGGGGAGGGGCAGAGAGAGAGGGAGACGCAGAATCGGAAACAGGCTCCAGGCTCCGAGCTCCGAGCCATCAGCCCAGAGCCTGACGCGGGGCTCGAACTCACGGACCGCGAGATCGTGACCTGGCTGAAGTCGGACGCTTAACCGACTGCGCCACCCAGGCGCCCCTAGCTAATTTTTTAAAGTAAGAAACAATTATTCTTCGTATAATATCTTTGACAACATAATCTATGTATCTTACTTGGGGAGAAAGGTTTTTAACCCTAAACCTTCAACCTTGCCCATGGCACAGATACTACTGATATGTTTTGAGCTAAAATAAGAAAAAAAAGCACACTGTGAAATAAAATAAATAATCGCTGTTTTCTCTAGTGAAGTTATGTTTATTTTAGAAGTATGTGGGAAAAATCTATGTTGATAAATTTATAATCAAAATAAAACATACTTCAAGGTGACATTTGTAATAAATTTCACTTTTAAAAAATAGTAATTTGATATATTTAATCACAGATCATTTACTAGATTGACTTTAATTTTCTTTTTAATGTATATTCATACTTAACAAGACATTTGTATTATTGTGCAAAATTGATATTTTCTATCAAAAATGATAAAATACTGTCACATTTAATTAATGTTATCCTAAGGGCAGGAAGCAAAAATAGTACAAAAACAGGGAGGGGGACAAAACGTAAGAGACTCTTAAATATGAAGAACAAACAGAGGGTTACTGGAGGGGTTGTGGGAGGGGGGATGGGCTAAATGGGTAAGGGTCATTAAGGAACCTATTTCTGAAATCATTGTTGCACGACATGCTAACTAACTTAGATGTAAATTTAAAAAAGTAAATTAACAAAATATATTATCCTAAGGGCAGATTTACTAGAATACATTTACTGAAAATAAAGTTACCAGGCACTCAAAGAAAACTCTGAATGAGCAACATTCAGAAAGATTCTTAAATAAATCCCTGTAAAAGGGTATGTATCAGTAAATCGTTTTACATTATTTCTTGATGAACGATGTAAGATTAAGATCTCTAATAAAATGGTAAAATAAAAAAAATCTAGATGCATTTATATGAGAATACATTTTATTTGATCCATGAATATAATTTCAGAATTAAGATTTCTACATACTTCAATCATTCAAAAATGATAGAGTCTGATTCTTATCCTTCCGATTATTTAAAGTGTCAGAAAAATGTATTGTTGTTTACTTAGAATAGAATTTGTAAACATTTATATATTTATGCATTCTGTGGCACAAAATATGTTTTACATTTCTGATATGGTTTCTACTTTCCATTTTTTATTTTTTATTTTTTTTGGTCATTGGGATTTTGGACACTGAGATCACCATTACTTTACTAGGGTTAAAAATAAAATAATAAAAAACACAACACTGCATTTGTCATCTACTCAGTGAAACAAAGCTATGTGCTTTAAGACACAGGACCAATTAATTTGAGTTCAGTTTAGGGATACTTCATAAAACTGTAAATCTCATAGATAAAATGATAGCTGTGCTACATTTCACACTAAATCATTGTGGTGATTATTGTTAACATAAAATGGGTAATTTTCAGTGACTTTCATTTTGGATAGTACCTATAGATTAACACATAGATTTTACATATAACTTGTTACATAGAATAATAGTAACACATGTTGAGATATAGTGAGATAAAATTTACCTTAAAATATAAATAACCAGTACAAAGAAATACTCTAATTATATTATATAAGTAAATAGCCAGAGTTCTTGTGTTAATTAAAATACATTTGAGAGGTAAAACCAAACATAAAACTCCTTTGATTACATTAAATTCATACCATGGATTTCAAACTCATGCCATAGAATTTAAAGTCGTACTACATACCACTCAAATGCATGCCAACTATATTTAAAATTTATTTTGAAAATAAATAACCAAAATAAAATGTATTTTCAAAAGGTTTAAATTACTACCAAAAAAGGTTATAGCTAATTATATTCATAATGGGCTGTAAATAGAATAACATAAGTAAGTTATTTTTAAGTCAACATGCTCTTAATTTAATCTATGACTCGAGAGCTTTAAAAAAAATTCTTTAAAATTTTATTTTTTGTATCCCACTTTAACTCATTTTATAAGGTTTTGTTCGCCTATTTTTGTTTGTGTTTTTGTTCGTCTCTTTGTAAGCAGTCTTTATTCAAGGGGTTATTAGAAGTGTAGTGAGCGCCACTTAACAGCTTAATTTATGACAATATATGATGTTTAATAAATTAAATAAAAACCATCAGATGCAGAGTAGTGCTATAGAAAGAGCTCTACCCTTCCAAACAGATCTGCGTTCTAGAACTGGCTGAGAGACCTTAGGTAAGTCACTTAATCTGAATCTAAGTATATTTTCAAATATATTCATATATTTTTTCATACATGTATGATGACAGGCAACTATTAAGATAGCATCTATCTACAAATTTTTGTAGCATCTATCTACAAATTTTAGATTTATTGACTTTTTGCCCTCGAAGGAAATCATAGCATTTAGCTAATAGCGTCATTTCTTCTTTTATTGGGAATTTTGAAATAAATGGCCAATTCAGGAGCATGTCTTTCAGCTGCAGGTGTGTATTTGCTCTTAGAAGAAATTTGAAGGATTTTATAGTTGGCAGGCATGACACCAGCTCAGTTTATCAAACCATTCTCGAACAGATTCTGGAGTCCTGGGCTTCTCCAAGGTTGGGGAGATTTTCTGGGTGTTTGTGAGTTACTGTGAAAGACAGGTTGGGAGAGGAGGGTCCATAGTGCTGGGTTGACCTGGGGACTAATTTGCTTGGTCAGTGTCCATAGGAACAAGGATTTTGATTAACAAGATGTTATGCAATCTTTGTGGGAAAAACAAAACTAATTTCATCTGGAATGCTGATCTGAGCCTGTTGGTGGTGTTAAGTGGGTAGCAACCTAAAAAAGCAGGTATACAAGGCTAGAATATCTGTTTGGCTTGAAAGAGTGTTTGTATTGCAACTTTGTATCATTTGATACCTTTCTGACTGGGCTTGTCTCAGAAAGAGCCAAGAGTTGGATCCATTAAATTGATTTTTTTATCTGTAGTCTTCCAAAAGTAACAGCCTGTCAGTAGAATAGATAATGTTTCCCCATAAAAATCAGCCACGAATTTTAAACAAATCAACCCTAAGCTTCCCTACACCCCTAAAAGTCCATTGTGAATATTGTCTTTCACTGCTTCCGTGATGCACACTGTTCCCTTGGGGAAAACTCTGCATTGGCACTCTTACAGAACTTTTATACCATTTTTGTTTCAATGAGGAGGCATCAACTTTTGGAAATTACTATACTATATAACATCTTTCTTTCTTGAAAAAAAAAAAACAAACCATTGTATTGTTAATTTAGAGAACGCCTGAATAGATTTTAGCTATTTTCCCTGCTGTGACTTTCGTCCCAAGTACAAATCGTATCTTATGTAGTGTTTATTTCACAAGGATCGTGGGCTCCAGCCTTCCAGAACGTGTTTTAGAAAGCAGCTAAATAGGGTTCTTGTATCGACTTAAAATGTGTGTTCAGGACATGCAAATGAATTGTAGTCCAATTAACCACTGAAAAACACAGCCCTAAATATCCTGTTAATGAACTGCAGTCAAGCACTAAAAAGACATTCCATCATGATGGGATTATAAAGATCCTGCCCTTAATTATGAGTTGTAAAAGCCACTTTCAGGTAGAAATAAAGAGGGTAACAGTTGTTCAATTAGAGGTGAACATTCATCTAGGAGGGGGAAAAAAGCCTTTCTGTGATAAGACCCAGAAATCTTGTTTTTCTGCTAATGCGATTTCATACATTTTTGTTGCACGGTGAGCTGAGCAGCATTCCTGGTCTGTTGCCTCGGATGGGAATTGTTCAGTGCCATGTTACACATAGCTGTGCCCCGAGTCCTCATGCTGAGCGGGGAACTGATCCCATGGTTGTAGTGACAGTTGCTGCAGAAAGCAGGGGCGTGCTGATTCATTCCCAGCCTCCTTCCCATCTCTGCCTCCAGCCTAGCATCCTTTTCAGGTTTATTCATGAGCTCATCACTGGGGTAGAAAAAACTTTATTTGCATTATAACATTACATTTAAAAGCTATAAATTACTCAGAGCTATAAATACTGCCCCCTGGTCACCACTACCTCTTATAAAATCTGTGTGTGTTTGTGCATGCGCACGCGTGAGTGTCTTTGGATTTTCTCCCTACGTACTTACAACTCTATTGGATCCTTAACGTTCTGAAACCTGGCAGTTACAGGAGTGAGAATTTTGCTCGGCTTTCTTTAAATGGAGAGTAAAGAATGCGGGCATTTTTGAAACCAGCTGTGATTCCGCGTGAAGCCTGGTACCCGGCTCACCGGTTGGAGTCATTCCACAGTGAAAGTGTCATTGCAGTATAATGTATCTGGAAAGTTAAAAAACGGAAGGTCGTTTCTGTTCTGTGCTGTCCGACAGAGACGTAGGCGACTGAACCGATGAATAATTTTTCACCAGCCTTGCTTCCCTGGAATATTTGTTAAGAAGTGCTCACCACCCAGCCCAGACTTTGAATCATCGAAATAGTAATTTCCGTTGGTCAAATATTTTCAGAAACTGAAGAGTTGATAATCTGAGAAGGGCCAAAACTTTTTCTCAGGTCTAATACAAGAATAATTGTGACTGCGTAGCTTCCTCTCGCCGTAAAGGAGAAAATCCTTTCGTTTCTCACTCACACGTATACAAACTCCAACTTGCAGAGAATCCTTGTGTCCTCCGCATGCCATGGCTCGTGGCTCGGGCACTGGGGCTGTTGTGATGCATGAACCAGGGGTTGGCTGTTAGGTTATTGGATCTTTGGAGCAGCCTAAGCGAGGCATGGAATGGGGGTGACCCAGGATCAGGTTGGCTCAAATCGCTTTCTCTAAGGTAAAGCACACATTGTGCACATTAGTAATTATAAAGCAGGTATGAACTACACCTTCAGGAAGACTGTAGGCCAATCTTCTCTTTTAAAAACAACATAATCACATTCTTTGTCTCGTGTTGTCCATTTGTTCTGGAAAATCTCTCTCAAACCCAGTTGGAACCCTTCTTGCCTCATTTTTTTTTTTTTTTTTTTAGTTAAAAAAATGGTGTTTTTTTTTTTTTGAGAGAGAGGAAGTGTAAGTGTGAGCCCAAGCGTGGGAGGGGCAGAGGGAGAGAGAGGGAGGGAATCTTAAGCGGGCTCCATTTTCAGTGTCAAGTTCCATCCGGGGCTCAATCTTATGACCCTGGGATCATGACCTGAGCTGAAATCAAGAGTTGGAGGCTTAACCCACTGAGCCACCCAGGTGTCCCTTGCTTCATTTTATTTATTTTTTATTATTTTTTCTTTTTTTCTCTCTCTCTTTTTTTAAGGTTATTTATTTATTTTGAGAGAGAGAGAGAGAGAGAGAGAAAGCACAAGTGGGGGAGGGGCAGAGAGAGAGGAGAGAGAATTCCAAGCAGGTTCCTCAGTATCAGTGCAGAGTCCAACTAGGGACTCAAACTCAGATCCGTGAGATGGTGACCCGAGTCGAAGCCCGACACTCAACTGACTGAGCCACCCGGGCGCCTCCTTACCCCCCGCATGCCTTGCCTCATTTTAAACCCATTTCTTCTTGCCCGGTCCCAAGGGAAAATCCCTCAGATCGCTCATATTATGTCCCTCCAAAACCCAAAAGTTTGTGATACAGTGCTTCTCAGTTTATGTTTGTAGGTATCAATCTCAGTCTTCATGAAGCATGTAGGAACCTTATCTATAACTGAAACAGATTTCATTGAAAATGCTTCATTCCTTTGGGTAGCAGAAAGTAAATTCAGCCAATTTAGGGTGTCCCTAGCTTCCTTTAGTGTTGTGCCACATCTTGATTTTCTTCAGGGCACAAAGAAACCGCCCCCCCCCACCCCCCCGCCGATTCCCTCAGCATTCTGGAAGCAGGAAGCCCTCTCCTGGCTTTCCACGCCCACACTTACGCCATGCTGGGCCTGGGCGACATGCAGTGGCTTTAGGACAGCTCTCTAGACTCACTGCATAGGTCTTCCTTCTGCTCCTGCACTTTTCTGGTCACAGGAATCCTAGGGCCTGATGCTCTCCCCACCCCCCACCGGCTGCCACTGACGGAAGGCACAATCCTCCTGGTCTAAGAATTTCCAAACCTAACTGAGCGTGGAGCACTGGGGGTTCATCAGTCAGACTCCCTGGTGTCACTTCCTTGCCTCAACTCAGGAATCCTCCTAGAGTCTCTTTAGGACCTGACTTTGTGAGGCTCAAAAGCCAAACATAGGCTGTGTCATCCGTTCCAGAAAGCCGTAAGAAAGGTGGGCATCTTTAAACTAAGTGAAAGAAGAAGAACTGGGAATAAAACAAAGTGCAAGGAAACAATTATTACCCTGTGACTTTTTGATAGACAAAATAAAACCAGTGCCCTTTGGAAGGCTCCTTGTCAAAAAACATCATCGTTTGATTGCTTTTAGTGCCCTCTCTTCAGCGTTCAGAAGAAAGCAGGGGAGGTGAAGTGGGGAGGCAGGTGGTGGGGAGGGGATACACGTGGAGAAGAGAAATGGGTTGTAAAAAGTACAGAGAGGGCACCTCCTGGGAGCAGCTATATTCCTCAGGTAGGGTGTGCTGAAGGTGAGGTCCACACTGGACCTGAGCCTCTGATGAGCCTTCTGTGCTGCACCGAGGACTTGCCCCAAGTTGTCCTGAAGCCCAATGAGGCCACTGATGGATTTAATCAGAAGGAGAGGTGATGAGATTTGGGGTTGGAAATTCCAGTTTGGTCAATATGCACGATAGGAAGTGGGGGGCAAAATGGGAAGAAGTTAGGAATCCTCCTTGACAAATCAGCTGATCTAAGACTGTAACTGTTGCAATGAAGGTGAGGGGGCAATTTGAGAGAAGGGGGAAGTGTACTGAGCGATAGAGGAGGAGTGAAGGATACCTTTCCTGGAGTCTCCTGGTCAAGTGGAGCATGAGATCACAGGCCTGGTCCTTGGGCAAAGAGTTGGGAGTTCCTAGAGACACATAACCCAGCACCCAGCAATGGAATCTCGCACCAGGAAATGTTAGAGGGGGTTTTATTCCCTGCTTTCCTCCCTCTTTGTACACATTGCCCTTCCTCCAGGGTGTGTGATGTCCATTGTCTCGGGGGAAGAATGATATAGCTGAAATAAGGCTTTTGAGCTCTGAAAGCTCTTGACTTTCAAAAGTTTAAGCCTAGAGTGTCCCAGGACATCATGTTTATTCACAAACATTAGATTTAGATTCATGAGAGATGGCCAAAATAGTCTTCTGGCATGGAGGCAGTTAAGAACATTTGGGCTGGGGGGAGAAAGAGTGTACGAAGGGGACTAATGGACTTTGGGTGTGTCCAGAAAAAGCCGGGCTCTCTGACTTCTTAGATACCACCATCTCTGCCCTGTCTTGCCCCAGACTGAGTCCTCCGGGTGGGATGGGTACAGGACTGTGGCCCTGGAGAGACAGGAGCAGTTCCAAGAGCACAGCACACTTGTGGCTTGCTTTCAGGGCAGAGCCCAGATTGGGGGCAGGGCGGGGGAGCCACGTAGATTTTCCCCGTATTCAACATGTGTGGAGTGGGAAAATGCATGAGTAGACAGGTAGGATAGCATTTAGAATTTCTCCACATCTTGTCTGGTATAGGGAGAGACCGCATGTTCCCAGTGCTCCCCAGACTGGTCACTCCCTTCTGCACATTTTTCTTTTCTTTTCTTCATTTTTCAAACGTTTATTCATTTTTGAGAGACAGACACAGATAGGGTGTGAGTGGGGGAGGAGCAGAGAGACAGGGAGGCACAGAATCCGAAGCAGGCTCCAGGTTCCGAACTGTCAGCACAGAGCCCAACGCGGGGCTCGAACTCACGAGCCGTGAGATCATGACCTGAGCCAAAGCTGGACACTTAACCGACTGAGCCACCCAGGTGCTCCTGCACATCTTTGTTTTCTTATAGAAAGTTGGGATGGGGGAGACAGAGACTGGGAGGCTGAAATAACCAAGGCTGCCTAGAACTGACACCAACTGAAATTAAGTTGAGTCGTAGGGGATGAAGAAAATTACATTTCTTGAACGCTTGATTTTGTTACACAGGGACAAAAACCAGGCATAAAATTCCTTAGAGATGATAAGAAAGCAAGTAACTGGAGACAGTGGACTAGAACAACCAGATTAACAGGAAGGAAGGTGGTGGAGGCCAGTTAGATTCTCTGCTGTAGCACAAGAACTCCAGCCATGTATTGAGCAATGAGGCAGTTCAAACGACTTCTACTTCCAGGTTGGGTGACCAGGGAGGATGATGGCAGCCTTCCCTACTGTGGAAAAGTACAAGAGGCAGGTGTACAGGGGAGTGTGAGTCAACTTTGAACATGTTGAATTGGGAGAGTTCAAGAGAGGCTGGCTGACAGTATATGGAGGTCAGGATAGGTGGTATAGTAGGGGTACAGTGTTGAGTCTTCGAGATGGAAGCCATGATGAGCAGAAGAGAATCTTGGGAAAGTGCAGAGACTGATAGGAGGATTAAGATCGGGACCTGGAGGCCACCAGAGGATTTGCTGAAAGAAGAGGAGCCTGCCAAAAAGATTGAAAACCAGCATCACAGCTTGACTGTAATGGGAAGGAGGGAGCCATATTGATCGCTGAAGAAGGATGGCCTGAAATATGGGAAGAGACTCAAAGACACAGTCTTTGCAGGTTGAGGAACAAGAGTGCATGCTGGGTTGGTGGGGGGAGGGGCAGGTAGGGGTGTTGAAGGAGATACAGGGAGGGAGGTCTCCAAGGGGCTGGGGTTTATGGTCCTGGGAGAAGATTGGCCTCATCTGGCACAGGAGCACCTCCTCTCCTGAAGCTGGAATGGAGGGATGGCAGAAATGGAGACCTGCAGAAAAGCTTCAGGGGGAAATGCTGACACATTCTGACTGGATAGTCTCTTATCGTTTCTGCAAAGTACTTGTAAGTGGGACAGGAAGCTGAAAGTCCCTTGAGAATCGTTGGAAGCCACAACTGAATCTCCAAGTACCTCAATTTTGATATTTCCTGTAGCTACAGATGCTGTCTGGGTGTGAGCACTGAGAAGCCAGATCCCAAATTTGATCAGGTTTGAAGCTTTGCTGGCCGTATAGGTCTAGTGGAAAGAATGGCATTGGGGGAGGAAAACTGAGGCTCTTGGCAAGCTTGTGATTTTCTAGCTCAGCTAAAAATTGCCTTAGATTTTTTTTTTTTTTTACTGTTTCCAAAGGGTATGTAGAGCCTGTGGATGTCTTACCACACAATCCTGACTCAAAGAAACCAGCGATGATCGTGGCATCCATTTTTCCTGTTTTGGGGAGGAACATCCTTACTGTCTTGAACTCAAAAATGGAAGGCCTAAAACAAGGTCTATATGTAAACATTAAAAAAAAATTACTTTAGGGAGACAGAGAGAGACTAAGTGGAAGAGAGAGGTAAGAGAGAGAGGGGGAGAGAGAGAGAATCTTAAGCAGGTTCCACAATCATCTCAGAGCCCAACGTGGGGCTCAATCCCAAGACCCTGAGATCATGACCTTAGCCAAAATCAAGAGACGGACGCTTAACTGACTAAGCCACCCAGGAGTCCCTATATGTAAACATTTTTATTAGGAAAGAGAAAACACTAATTCAACCTTAATACTGGTCTGTTGGAACTGTGTTCTGACTTCTTTTCACCTTTCAATAGGGGTATTTACTGCAAGTAGTTTTGTGGAGAACTAGCAGAGAACAACATGAAGCCACAAGAGCGTGCACTGGCCATCACAAAGGGATGGAAGGAAAGAGACTGTGCCACCAATGTCAGTGTGGGGCAGGAGTGTCAGCCAGGAGGAATGTTCACCTGTAAATAGCTCTGGTTTGTAGCAGATAATCCTGAACAGAAAAAACAAGTCAAGGGGAGCTGAGTGGCTCAGTGAGTTAAGCGTCCGACTCGATTTTGGCTCAGGTCATGATCTCATGGTTGGTAACATCGAGCCCTTGGTGGACTCTGTTGACAGCATGAAGCCTGCTTGGGAGTCTCTCTCTTCCTCTCTTGCTGCCCCTCCCCCTCTCATGCTGTTTTCTCTCTCTCTCTCTCTCTTTCTCTCTCTCTATCTCTCTCTCTCTCTTTCTCTCTCTCTCTCTCTCAAAAAGAAATAAATAAACATTTAAAAACCCACGGGTTACAGAGGCGTTAGATTGAAAGAAGGAAGAGATTATTCTTTTAATTTTTAAAATTTGTCAAAGGTCTCGGCTGCATCATAATATACTTTTCCATTTGCATGGACACCTTATAATCTAAATTAGTGGAAAACTTACTGTGATCTTTCTATGTAGGTTCAGACTATGTTTGGGTACTTCTCTTTCCATTTATTTGTCAGTCATCTACCTATCTATCTATCTATCTCTCATCTATCTATCTCATTTAGTCAGGATTCAGGCCACAATTTCAAAAACAATTATCAAAAAAAAAAAAAAAAAAGCAAAAGAGAAGACACAATCGATGAAAAGAAATAAATACATAGATGGCACCTAACATCAGAAATTTGGTATTTGCTGCTGCCAGAAACTTAACATAGCTCTGAGTTTTCTAGAAGTCACATACATACGTTTCTTATTGTCTAATCGGAAGCATTTACAATATTCTGCAGGGTAACACGTCCCTAATCCTAATTTCAAAAAAGAATGCATTAGTCTGTGTCTTTATCAATGGTTATTAAGTAAGATAACATATTTTCCCTCTCTAAGACAGAAGCTTTGTTTAAACTCTCAGTCTCAAGCCATTAAGTGTATTTCTCAGAATGCCAAAGTAAAATGATATTTTGTACATTGGTTTCCAAAAAGCTAGTTTTAGAAGTAAGAATAGAGCATGCTACCATCATGGGGGATCTAGAATAGTGTTCACTGGTAGCACTTAACGCTCACGTTGCCCTTACGTATTTTACATATTTGTCTTATGTGTTTTACATATTTTATCTCATGTAATAATCACATCAACCTTATAGTGAAAGTAGTGTTAATATCAGCTTCATTTCCTGTTGAGGAAAACAAGATTCTTGATTCCTCCAAACGATCAGGCAAGTCTGTTACCATTCCCCACCCCTTCTCCCCCAGCCTCCCATACACAAGAGGAAAACTCTCTCGGGAAGATTAATGAGGGCATGGATTCTATCTGACTCTGTCAACACTCCAAAGAGAGTCTGGTGTGAACAGGTACTTGATGAAAGTGGGCTGAATGAACAGGTGGGTAGTTGGACGAACAGGTTTGGTTTCATTCCACAGCGATGCCCACAGTGATTTTGATCCCTATACACACGTGAATGTACAGAGAGATTAGATTTATTTACACTTCACCTTCTCAGTACATCCGGCAGCTCTGTCCTTGGAATTATGCTTTTGAACACTGTGACGGTTTGTGAGAAGTCTCAGTGCCCACACGGTTAATTGGTGGAGACTCTTGGGAGTGAAATAAGGGATGATGAGAGTGAAATAACATTCCATTTCTGGTTCATAAGGGATGACTAGGAAGAAAACTTACAAGAAGTATAGGATGTCTTGAAATAATGGTGTATGAGAATCTGCCATAGAATACTAAGATGATGCAACTCTATTTTTTGTGCAGATGAACTTGTGCAGGAGAATTCCTATCAGAGTAGGTTAGTGTTAGAAGCAGATGTCATCTACAAGTTTTTTAAGAGTTATACTTAAAAAATACTTGTATGAAATTTAAATTATAATAATCTTACCATATAGTTTATACCTTTACGGTATTTTTAAAATTATACTTTGTGCTATTTCGCTACTGCCTCAGTAACTTTTCTCTCATGAGCTTTGGATCTGACCCACTGTGTTTTGCTTTCTACGGTCTGTTTTTGTAATATAACCCTTGAGGTAGGCAAGACTCACTAAAGGTATTGTCTCCTCTCTGGAAAAGTGAAAACAAACAAACAAAGGAAAAAAAGTTGATATTACCAGAATTATTAGAAAAAAAGAAATCTGCATCTCCAAATGGAGTTCTAAGAACATTTCTGGATGAATCTGGATTACGTCTACCTGCCCCCTGATGACTGCTAATCCTGATGTGGGTGGTGGCAGTCAGCCCAGTTTAACTCTCATATGCCCGGAGACTAAATGAAGTGACCAAAAAGAAAAGAGTATAAACAGCTATACCCATAAATGAAAATGTCTAATTGAATGCCAGAAAGAAAACAACATTGTCATTCTTTCAGAAAAAATTGATGACCTACTGTGTACCAGGCATTGCTCAGAAATGTGCTAAATAGATAAAATCCTGCCCTGATGGGGTTTTCAGGTTGATGGGCTCTTTTTGGCTACCCAATTATTACTAGAACTCCAAAGGAGGAATAAGAGTGAGGGAGAAATCCAGCGCGTCTGACTCTGCCATTGTGGACAACAGCCACAGGCTGATCCCAGATCGGCTGGCTACCCAGGCAAAGTCAGCTCCCTTATTACGCACAAGAGCCCATTTTTGAGGCCAGAGGATGAGATTAATTTCTTGCCATTACCTCTCCCCTCCCATTCCCGACAAAAATAAACGGGGAGCAGTGCCTCTCTCCTGAGAACCTTCTCAGGGGCTGAGTTGCTGGGTAGTTGTAGCAGGAGGCACTTGAGAGGAGGTGTCAGAAGATTTGGGCTCTAGTAGATTGTATTGTTAACTAACCATTTACTGATGTGTGAAGTGAGGGGCTTAACTTACATAATCACTAAGGTCTGTCAGTCTCAGCTATTTATAGTTGTGCAGCTCCCTGGAAGCAGGAAGAAAGGGGATCCCTGATTTGTGTGCACATATATATATATATTTTTTTTTTTTAATTTTATTTTTGGGACAGAGAGAGACAGAGCATGAACGGGGGAGGGGCAGAGAGAGAGGGAGACACAGAATCGGAAACAGGCTCCAGGCTCCGAGCCGTCAGCCCAGAGCCTGACGCGGGGCTCGAACTCACGGACCGCGAGATCGTGACCTGGCTGAAGTCGGACGCTTAACCGACTGCGCCACCCAGGCGCCCCATGTGTGCACATATTTTTGATCCAAACTCAAATCTTTGCGTAATGGTTACCGACAGAATAATAGGGCCTGGGAAGTCCTATTTATAATAGAATGCCTGATATTCATATATATATAAGAATATATATAAAAGCATAAGCTGAAATACCTCAACTAAAGTTTTATTATTAGAACTGAAACCTTATGGTATAACAAGTCAAAGTAATCTTTTAGTCTAAAACCAATCCAATGGCCAATTTGTCTTCCATGTAACAACTACATCTTCTTTGCCTGCTGAAACTCTATTTGTCTTTGACTGTATCTGAAATATTAACCTTCCTATGAAGTTCCTAGCATCCTCAGTCAGAAAGAATTTTTACTTTTCTCTTCTCTCACTACTTGCTTATCCCTCTCTGCAATTACTTGGCAGTCTCTGACTGGTATTAGTTGTGCGTGTGTGCGTGTGTGTGTGTGTGTGTGTGTTTGCACACGAGTGTCTCCAGCAAACAGGTTGTGAGTTTTTTGAGAGTAGGACTTGGACCTTCCTCATCTTCGTGTTCAAACAACTGATGCAACACCTTGCATGAAATAATTGCCCAAAAAAGCGTTTGTTGGATTGTATTTCTTCACCCTCTGGCACATTATGCCAACTGTTCTGGCTCATGCAAACTCTCTACTTCCTCAATTCTAGGAAACTAACAGAGCTTCAAAACCACAGTGTGTAGAAAGAAGATAAGATAAAAACACACAGATTGCCCGAGTGTTGAAAAAGACATATTACAGATGGAATTGCCGTTGGCAAAACACCAACAAATATAAAAGTGTGGTAGAATTGATTAATTCTTTCCAGTAATAAACAACATTAATTAACCTTCCCAGTTAGCCATGGACCCATTACTCCTGTCCCAGCCAGGGTAGAGCCTTGAGGACTCCTCTGCTCACAGGGTAGGACTATTCAACCTGGATGGCCCAGATAGGGCTTTCCAAAAGGTATTTGATACACCCTGAAACTACCCAGCTTACAGGAGAGAAAAGTCGGGCTCTACTTGTGAGAGTTCCAGTTTTCCTATCTTCCTTATTTGTGTTTATTTATATTTGGGGGTGGGGGGTGGGAAATGGTAGGAAATTGATTTTATCACCAAAGGTCTCGCATAGTCTCCTTTGCTTAGTAAAGAGAGGAGGACCCCAAGGAAAGGCTCCAGGCAGCCAAGCCAGAATATGCTCTTGGCGTTGAATTCACCATTTATCTTTCTAGCACGAGGACTCATTTCTTAGTAAATGGCTCTTTGGTATAAATTCTCAGGTTTGTTATGATCCACTTTGGCAGGTTTTTTTTTTTTTTTTTTTTTCAGTAGGATGGTGGGGAAAGGGTGGTTGGTGCAAAATGAAGAGAAGAGAAGTAAAAAAATAATATTTATCTTCAAAGTTGGTTGCAGTTCCAGAAAAAGATTGACATGTCCACACTGGTAAGGGAAGTGGGTTTTGTGGGCAGAGTGTGGAATTTAAGCAATTTTTTACTTTGACATTTACAACATTCTAAATCCTTTTCCCTTCAGGTATTTGCTCCATCAGTCTTTGCTAATGGACTCCCCCAAAGCAGGTTAACAACCACACATATGACAAAGGTACAGCCTTTCAAGAATTTATAAGCATCTTGTGGAGAAAAAAATTGACTCCATGAAACAGAAATCATTTAAAATGGTCTTTGTGTAAAAAGTTTATTTATTTATTTTGAGAGACAGGAAGAGCACAGGCAGGGGAGGGGCAGAGACAGAGGGAAAGAGAGAATCCCGAGTAGGTTCTGCACTGTCAGCACAGAGCTTGATGCGGGGCTTGATCGCTCGAACCATGAAATCATGACCTGAGCTGAAGTCAAGAGTCAGATGCTTAACCGACTGAGCCACCCCCATGCCCCTAAAAGAGTTAAGTGCTATCTTATAGGATAGTATTACTAAGTGTAATAGAATTTCATGTGTAAAGAATAATTTGATGTTGACCTGAGTAATTAAAACGTCACAGAGGAGCTAGACTTGGAGGTAGACTTTGAAGAAAGTTAAGGTTTACAGAGGGGAGAGAATTACAAGAGATAATTCACCTACTAGCATCGCGATTATATGGCACAAAGTCTTTTCTGCTGTAATGTGATCACTGGTTCTTTTTTTTTTTTTTTTTTTTTTTTTTTTTAATTTTTTTTTTTTTTCAACGTTTTTTATTTATTTTTGGGACAGAGAGAGACATAGCATGAACGGGGGAGGGGCAGAGAGAGAGGGAGACACAGAACCGGAAACAGGCTCCAGGCTCCGAGCCATCAGCCCAGAGCCTGACGCGGGGCTCGAACTCACGGACCGCGAGATCGTGACCTGGCTGAAGTCGGACGCTTAACCGACTGCGCCACCCAGGCGCCCCGTGATCACTGGTTCTTAAGAAACCTTGTGTATTCCTAAATGTTTTATAAAATATTGGTTTCAGTGGGGGTGGTGGGTGAGGGGTGGTTAGAAACTACAGAGTTTCCGAAGCTCATGAAAAAGTTATTTTTTGGGGTGCCCGGGTGGTTCAGTTGGTTAAGTGTCTGACTCTTGATTGTGGCTCAGGTCATGATCTCACAGTTCGTGAATTTGAGCCCCGAGTCAGGCTCTGCACTGACAGTGTGGAGCCTGCTTGGGATTCTCTCTCTCTCCCCGCTAATCGCTCTCTCTCAAGGTAAATAAATACAATTTTTTTAAAAAGTAATTTTTCCTGCAGAAAATTCAATCATAAGTTTTATATATGTATGTTTTGCTATAAAGCTAAAGCAATAAAGTGGTTAATCAAAACTCAGAAAACAATAATCAAATGTTATAAGGAATAATAAAAATAGCACTTTAAGACCAGAACAAAATCAATAAATTAAAAACTGTTCATTTATAATCTGCTTTTTGGTAAAATAATAAATCAAAACCTTTTTTTTTTTTTTTTTTTTTTTAAAGCACAGGGGTGCCTGGGTGGCTCAGTAGGTTAAGCATCCAACTGCTGATTTTGACTCAGGTCATGATCTTGCAGTTTAAAAAAAAAAAAACTTTTTTTAACGTTTATTTATTTTTGAGACAGAGAGAGACAGAGCATGAATGGGGGAGGGTCAGAGAGAGGGAGACACAGAATCTGAAACAGGTTCCAGGCTCTGAGCTGTCAGCACAGAGCCCGACGCGGGGCTCGAACTCACCGACCTTGAAATCATGACCTGAGTCAAAGTCGGACGCTCAACCGCTCAACCCACTGAGCCACCCAGGTGTCCCAAAGATCTTGTTTTAAATAGGAGTACATACTGACTAAGCACGTGGGCTCTGAAGTCAGTCTTCCTGGGTTGAATTCTCTCTGCCACATTCTAGTTTTGAGCTTTGTCACTTGAAAACTAAATAAAATAATGGCACTTATTCATAGAGGAGTGTAATGAGGATTAAATGCACTCAACTTCGTTAGGTGTTGTTAAAGAAACAAAGTTTAAATGATCTTAACTACCTTCATTCAATGATTCATGAATCAGGCAACATCCCATCCAGCAGATACAAAGGAGCTTCTGAAGAGGTATACAAAACGGAAGAATTTCACAGGCAGACAGGCTGGAATAGGAAGTTACAGGAGGCAATAAAGCAGATTGGTTATCACAAGGTTATTTTTCTTTCACGGATGGCCCGGCTAATCAGGCAGATTTCCTAACAAATGCTGATCAGATGATTCCTGATCCACTAGTTTAAGACTCCATTTCTGGGAAGGCTAAAACTCTGATTAAGTCTCAGTTTGGTGACGTGGAGCTTAGTGTAAGTGACTCCATTTTGGGCCTGTTGATTTCTTTTTAACAGTGTTCAGTATAGGATCTTCAGCACGAGAGGAGGCACCTGGCTGGCTCAGTCGGTGGAGTGTGCGACGTTTGATCACGGGGTTGGGAGTTCACGTCCCATGGTGGATGTGGAGATTACTTAAAAGTAAAATCTTTAAAAAAAAAAAAAAAAAGAGAACCACTTTATGATATGATTGTTGGCTTTACCGAGAACTTTGGAGGAACAGAATAAACAGGTAACTTCGGATCTTATCTAAGGTAGAAGCCCCAAAAAGCACACTTGTGAAGAGAAGTTTTGTTTTCTAAGTTGTGCTCAGGGCACACACTTTACCGATCTGCATGGAGGGAAATTAAATTTGTCTAGGCAGGCTTTCGTGGGTCTTGCTCAAAGCTTCAGAAGATGTGATGGGACGACTTAGACATTAAGCCTTTGATTAACTCATACCTTATTTTGAATAGATTTAGGAAAATTGAATGTATTCAACACCCTTGCCCGTGAACTTGTAACCCTTATATAACCAACCAAACTCTCCAAAAAGAAGTACATTTTTAAATTCTAATTTGTCAAAGGTAGCTCTTTTTCAATTTTCCTTGCTTTCTAAGAGACAAGGATAGAAGCTCTGATCGGAGTATCTCTTTTATCAGGAGAACGAAGTGTTGAGTTACTCCCGTTGATTCCACTAAGGAGACTGTGAAAAGTTAAGCCTGTCGCTCAGCCTCCTTTGTCAGCAGCCAGGCTCTGGCCTTGGGAACTGACTGGAGGCAGTTTGCAAATGTATGTGCTTGGCGGTAGCCTGCCGCGACCTTTGTTCGTGAACCGCAGGTGGCCTGATAGAGAAGCCGGCGTGTGTCATCCCTGACTACTCTAGTTTCCAAGTGAGAACATGATGGGTAACTTTTCAGACAATATCCGATGTGAACATTCAGAATTTCACCTATTTTTACTCCAGGTACAAATAACTCGCTGTGCTTGCTTTCCTACCAACCTACTGCTTAAACAGCCAGGTGGAAACCCAGATTCCTTTTTTTTTGGTTGAGGTATAGTTGGCATACAATATGATATTAGTTTCAGGTGTAAAACATAATGATACATTTATATACACTAGGGAGTGATCATCTAGCTAACATCTGTCACCATAGAAAGTTGTTACCATATTACTGACTATTCTCTATGCTATATATTACATCCTTGTGACATTTATAACTGGAAGTTTGTACCCTTGAATCCCCTTTCCCTATTTGGCCTATACCCCCATCGCCTTCCCCTCTGGCAATCTCCTGATTGTTCTCTGTATCTATGAGTCTGTTCCTGTTTTGTTTTTTAGATTCCACATATAAGTGAAATCATAACAGTATTTGACTTTCTCCATCTTATTTATTCGACTTAGCGTAATACCTTCTAGGTGCATCCATGTTGTTGCCAATGGCAAGATTTCATTCTTTTTTATGGCTGAGCAATATTCCAGTGTGTGTGTGTGTGTGTGTGTGTGTGTGTGTGTGTGTGTGTACCCCACATCTTCTTTATCCATTTATCTATTAATAGACACTTAGGTTGCTTCCATATCTTGGCTATTGTAAATAATGCTGTAATGAACGTACGGGTGTGTATATCTTTTTGAATTAGTGTTTTCCTTTTTTTCAGGTAAATCCTCAGAAGTGGAATTGCTGGGTCATATGGTAATATTGTTTTTAATTTTTTGAGGACCCTCCAAACTGTGTTCCATTGTGGCTGCACCAGTTTGCCTTCCCACCAACAGTGCATGAGGGCTCCCTTTTCACCACATCCTCACCAATGCTTGTTATTTCCTGTCTTTTTGAGTCTAGCCATTCTGACAGGTGTGGGGTATTATGTCATTGTGGTTTTGATTTGATGGATAGTGATGCTGAGCACGTTTTCGTGTGTTGATTGGCCTTACGTATGTCTTTGGAGAAGTATCTGTCAGGGTCCACTGCCCAATTTTTAATCAGTTTTTTTTTTTTTTGATATGGAGTCGTGTGAATTCTCTATATATTTTGGAGATTAACCCTTTAACAGTTATATCACTTGCAACTATCCTCTCCCATTCGATAGGTTGGTTGCCTTTTCATTTTTTATGGTTTCCTTTGCTGAAAACAGATGTCTGAACGGTTTTGAAGTCCGAGTTTCTGCAGAGTGTGGACAAGAGTTTCTAATCCTCTTTTGTGTCATCTTCCACTTCCTGACCCTTTACGATCTAACTTTCATTTCTCTTTGCTAGCTTTTTCCAAACCCTTTGCAAAGTGATCAGATCAACGCTATTACTTTTACTCTTATGCTAATGACTAGAAGTTATAGACTTTTTCTGCCAAACTGTTTTCTATGTGTGTTTTCCCTTTGTCTGAGAGCTTAGAAAGTATACTCGTGGAAAAAGTGATAAACCTACCACCTGTCAGTGGATTCCGTTTCATGCTATGGGATGCCATCTTTAACAACAGATGATCCCCAGAAAAGTCATTTGAGGGGACTTATTCAGTCTCTACTTTGTTTTTGACTCAGCTGTGAGTGAAATTCTTTTCTTTTCCAACCCCCACTGAGATAGACATTATCAGGGTTCACCAATCCCTGACTATTTTCTAATTGGGGGCATATTGAAATGTACTTTCCCACTTGCTTGAGTTTAGGTTTGGTCTTGTAATTCACTCAGGCCAATGAAATATATTCGAATGAAAGTAATGTGTGTAGAAAGTGTTGCAAGGAGGGGTGCCTGGGTGGCTCAGTCGGTTAAGCGTCTGACCTCAGCTCAGGTCATGTTGTCACGGTTCCTAAGATTGAGTCCCTCATCATGCTTTACACTGACAGTGCAGAGCCTGCTTGGGATTCTCTCTCTCTCTCCTTCTCTGCCCCTACCCCACTTGTGTGCCCTCCCCCCCACCTCATAAATAAATAAATAAACTTAAGAAAAACTAAAATATATATATATATGCAAGTGTTGGGAGGAGAACTTTTTCTCTGTTACTTTAGGTTCTGAAGGTTGGGCACCTGCAAATTAACTGACAACAGACCAGGAGAAAAGACAACATTTATTCACACCTGCACCAGTACACAGGCAGTAATCCTTACTCTGGCATTGACTAGTCAGAGGCAAACGTTTATCTACCAACCTAAAAAAAAGTATGTGTGAGGGAAAGGTTAGGGTTTCAGTGGGAAAGTATGAAAGACACTATTGGGGTTTTTAATGCCACTGGGGAGCTGAATTCACACTTTGGAGTGCTAAAGGTCAGTTTTCTTCCAAATAGAAAACTCCCTTGGGGAAGGGTTGATGGCAGCTGTATTTTGGGGAGTATCCACTCAAGGGTAGGCAATGTTTCTGTCATATTAAGAAAGCATGCTGTATGTTGTCAAATGCTTTTCCTGCATCTATTGACAGGATCATATGGTTCTTATCCTTTCTTTTATTAATGTGATGTATCACACAGATTGGTTTGCAAATACTGAGCCAGCCCTGCAGCCCAGGAGTGAATCCCACTTGATCATGGTGAATAATGCTATTAATATGCTGTTGAACTCGATTTGCTAGTTTATCTTGGTGAGAATTTTTGCATCCATGTTCATCAGGGACGCCGTTTTTTGTGGGGTCTCTGTCTGGTTTGGGAATCAAGGTAATGCTGGCTTCGTAGAATGAGTCTGGAAGCTTTCCTTCCGTTTCTGTTTTTTGGAACAGGTTGAGAAGGATAGGTATTAACTCTGCTTTAAATGTCTGGTAGAATTTCCCTCGGAAGCCATCTGGCCCAGGGCTCTTATTTGTTAGGAGATGTTCGATAGCCGATTCAATTTTTTGGCTGGTTATGTGTTCGTTCAAATTTTCTATTTCTTCCCGTTTGAGTTTTGGTAATGTGGGGGTGTCTAGGAATTCGTCCATTTCTTCCGGGTTGTCCAGTTTGTTGGCATATCATTTTTCATAGTATTCTCTGATAATTGTTTCTATTTCTGTGGTGTTGGTTGTCATCTGTCCTTTTTCATTCGTGATCTTATCTGTTTCGGTCCTCTCTCTTTTCTTTTTGAGAAGTCTGGCTAGGGTTTTATCAATTTTGTTTATTTTTTCAAAAAACCAGCTCTTAGATTCATTGATCTCTTCTGTTTTTGGGAGGCAATGTTTCTTTCTGTGGCCGCTGATTGTTCAGATGGGTTCAGTTACAAGTAATTTTAGTCCCTTCAAAAGCACTTAATTGCCAGTACAAGACTCTCCATGCTCTCTGCCTTGCAGACTGTAGAAGCACATGTTGACATGCAGGTGCACAGCTGAGCCATCCTGAGGGCACAGGAACCTTGGGAAATATCAAGGCTGCAACAGACTCTTTGTGGGCAATGAATAAACAAATAAACCTGGGTTAGTTTAAGCCACTAAGACGTGTCGTCTGCAATTTCTTTGAACACACCTACCAATGAAATGTTAGTTCTTAAAGTTTCCAGTGGGTAAAGTTAGTCTTATAATTCAATTCGATACTTTTCAGATTTTCAGAAAAACTATATGGGTAATGCTGTTCTTGATCATAGGTCTTTCTCAGGCTAAAATATGCAAAATTTAAAAGAAATGTGAGAGGGGCACCTGGGTGGCTCAGTCAGTTGAACCTCCAACTTCAGCTCAGGGCATGATCTCACAGTTTGTGGGTTCAAGCTCCACGTTGGGCTTTGAGCTGACAGCAGAGAGCCTGCTTGGGATTCTCTCTCTCCCTCTCTCTCTCTCTGCCCTTCCCTGCTTGCGCGTGCACTCTCTCTCTCTCTCTCTCTCAAAAATAAACATTAAAAAGTTTTTAAATAAAAAAAATAAATAAAAGAACTGTGGCTATGTGAATAATATAACTCATTTTCTTCAGAGACAGGTACCTATATGTGTGTGAGTTTGTTCTTAAATTGCAAATTTAAAAATTGACTTATGAATGTGTGATTATAACAAATCCTTACTCTACAGGTAACTTTTGTTCACTATTACATGAACTAGAAACTAACATTCAATACATTTTTACTGAGTATCATTTTTATATGAGTGCAAAATACATTCTGGCCATTTTTTAGTTCAAAAGGTTGTTCTCTATGAACTCTTGAGTTGAGCAGAAATCCTCTTTGTTAGCGATGACGGCATAAAGAACACTGCCTTGATAGTATAAGTAATTATTTTATGATTCCTAATTATAGGGATTTTTGGTCTTGCTCTCCCTGTATCTCAGATTACCTGTAGCTTTGTCGTTAGCTGGTCGATTAAGAGTCAGCATGTTCTGATTTATTTTTAGAATTTGAGGAACTCTGTGACCAAAAACCTTTTTTTCCTTTGATTTCATTTTTTTGTTTTGCAATCTAACTTCCTCTTTGGCTCTCGTAGGGCACGGTCTATTTTCTAACACTGGCTTCTTTCCCTTCTGCATTATATAGTTAGTGTCTGACTTTGTAGGACTATTTACCCAGTAAATGTTGTTCACTGATTGGTAACCTATGATTTCAGTTATTCTGGCATAAATTTAGAACTACTGTATTTCTAGACCCTCTACAACAGCCTGGCATGAAAATGCTAAATGCCACCCTTTAAAAAAATTACATAAAAATCACACACACAGACACATACACACACACACATCACATTTTATAGGTAAAATTTCATTTAATAATGTTACATTATATTTAAAGAACCAGTTATTAGGATTCAAATAGCTTTGAAGCAGCTCAATTCTCAAACCCCATGATTATGAGTATTACATATGATGTTTTATGCTGGGTTAAGTCTAAAGTCGTATGTGGATGTTGCTTACCCTCATATAGCAATTTGGGCCAAGTGTAGCAATTTGGGCCAAACAATAAAAGTTTAATTCTGTTGGCACACGAAACAGGGGTTAAGGCACTAGATATTTGGAATTTATACCACAGGAAATAAAAGGTCACAGGAAGTTACATTTATCAACCAGTTTTTGCACACTTTAATTATGTAAAAAAATTTTTTAACCACTTTTATTTCCTTATTAAAAAAAAGAATATATGGGGCGCCTGGGTGGCTCAGTCGGTGAAGCGTCCGACTTCAGCTCAGGTCACGATCTCACGGTCCGTGGGTTCGAGCCCTGCGTCGGGCTCTGGGCTGATGGCTCAGAGCCTGGAGCCTGCTTCTGATTCTGTGTCTCCCTCTCTCTCTGCCCCTCCCCCGTTCATGCTCTGTCTCTCTCTGTCTCAAAAATAAATAAACGTTAAAAAAATTAAAAAAAATAAAGAATATATTGTGGTTTAAAAAGAATATATCCTGTCTAGCTCTATCAATGTCAATATCACTATATAAAAGAACATTCTCTACACACATCTTTCCTATAGCTTCCACAGCACCTGTGAGAACCTAGGCCGATGTTGATTCTTCAATGTTCTGGTACTGGTGGGGTCTGTTTTCTATTCCCAAGTGTGGAGGCACTTTGAAAAATCGTCTACTCCCATTTCCTTGTTTTACAGATGGCAAAAGAAAGGCTCAGAGAGATAAAACTAACCCAATCAAAGTCGTCAAAAAATAAGAAAGAGTAGTGGAAAATCACACTGATAGAAAAGATTCCTTCATAATTAATTTGAAAATTCCATGGCTAATCTGGAACTAAATATATCCTGTAAAAGAAAATTCCCTGAATACCATGGATAATGCATTCTAATATCTAACAACCTTCTAGTCAGAAGTGTCATTCTTGAGTGTAATAACCTTTTTTCATGCAAATTAAGATTATTTCCCCTTGTTCGATGCTTAATAGAGATGAATGATAGTCACTTTAATAGTTACAATCACACACGTGCGTATTAAAATATTTTTCAGCAATAACTTATTCTCCAATATTTGTTTGCATGCACTAGAGAATCCAACATCTTTAATTTTCTAGCTTGTCTTTGTTTCCTTTCTCTAGTTGCTGAGCCAGAAATCTGAATATCATGATTCACTCCTCTATTTTTGTTTTCACTTTCACCTCCAATTAATTACTAAGGTCTTTTTTGGTTTTACTTCCTAAGTAGCCCTCTACTCTCCTAAGTTCAGTGGCACTGCTCTAATTTAAGCCACAATCATTTTTCACCTGGATTATCACATTTTACCTGATCCATTAGTCAACAATTATTGCAAAAACAAGCAATTCCCAAATCTTAACAAAACAAACATTTATTTCTTGCTCACCCGTGGACTACAGGTTGGATTGTCTTGGATGGGCAAGGCTCCCTGTATCTTTTCATTCTGGGATGCAGGCTGAAGGAGCAGCCTCTATCTGGGACTTAAGAGTCTCACGGTCAAGGGCAGAAGGCAAGTCTCATAGAGCCAAATCACGCACAGTTAAACCTGCGCACAGGCGGTATATGTCATATGTCACTAAGATTCTGTTGGCCGTAGTGAGTCTCTTGGCCAAGCTCAAAGTCATTGGGGCTGGGAGGCATACTGTGTCCATAGGTGAATGCGGCAAGGGGAGGAATGGAATAAACGGTTATGAACAAATAATGAACCTACCACGCTTGGTAACCTGAGTTTTGTGTGGTGCTCTCCAGTTCAGCTTCCACGCCGTCTATCTCACAAACAGGACCACACAACACTCAATAACCTTGGGATCATTAAGAGCTGGGGTGAGGAAAGAATTAACAACCTCCTCTCTGCATTTATTGAGAGATAGATAGAATTTTCTAGAAGAAGGGAGGAAAAGGAAAACATTCTTGACACTGAGAGTTCCAGAGGATAATCATCTGAACGTTCTTCTGAATGACTAGTTTCTTCTCTTGCTCATAACGTAGAACTATGCAGATAACTCTTTACTAGAAGGACTCAATTGTAAAGCAGTGATTTGTTTTCTTGCCCATCTCTCCCCTGCGCTGGACAACTGTGAACTTATTGATGGCAGCAATCATCCCTCTCTCATCTTTGATTACCCAGCACTTAGCACAGTGCCTTGAACATAGTAGGCGCTCAAAATGCTTGAGGGCTGTGTGCCTAGGTTCGAAAAAGACTACTTTAAATAAAATAAGGTCCTCTCGATCATTCTGCTGGTCTGATACTATTAGACATTGGCTGGCAAACAGACTATCCTTATCCAAATCCCGTCCCATGCATGTTCTGGAGATACTACTCGTATTAGTTCTTGTTTAATTGTCTTAACTTACTTCCTCTGCTCACTTGTCTTTACTTAATTTTAAAAAATCACTGCGTCTCCAACTCACTTAGGCATTCAAAATGTTAGCATGCTTTCCGAATCTGGCAGTATCTGTGAGCATAAGAGAACTCATTATTCAATCCTTACGGATACTTAATATGAATACTTAATACCATGTCCAAGCTTGACCTTTTATTTGCACATTAGTTATATGCTTTTGTCCAGCTTTGGAATTTAATCCACATCTTCTCTATTTGTTACAAGATAAAGGCTGAGCCCCGTATTGAGTTTTTCACTCATTCCAGGCCCAGGACGCCCCATCGCCCACTATGTGTGTAGCTCCCTTGCCCCTTGTGGGCTAAGCCCACGAACCTTAGCCAATTATGTCTCTTTGCCATTTTGCAAGCACATTCTGCTCTCCCACACCTCTGGGCTTCGCTTTTGCTGATCTCTTTACTGGGAAGCTCTCCTCCTTTGCCTTTTTCTAGGAAAACCCTCCTCACATTTCAAGGCTGTACTCTGTGAAGAGGTCACTAAATCAGCCTCTAGCGCTCGATAATTGTCAAATGGATAAATGAATGAATCAATCAGTGAATGAGTTATTTCCTCGACAGCTGAGATTTATTTCATATGAATTTGCAACTTCTGTCTTCCATAGGGGTTGTAAGTTTATTTTCTTTTTTTTTTTTTTTTTTTTTTTTTTAAATTTATTTTTGGGACAGAGAGAGACAGAGCATGAACGGGGGAGGGGCAGAGAGAGAGGGAGACACAGAATCAGAAACAGGCTCCAGGCTCCGAGCCATCAGCCCAGAGCCTGACGCGGGGCTCGAACTCACAGACCGTGAGATCGTGACCTGGCTGAAGTCGGACGCTTAACCGACTGCGCCACCCAGGCGCCCCCGTAAGTTTATTTTCAAAAGTTTGGATTTGACATTTTGAATTAATTCTACTTGTCCTTTTCATATTTGAACTTGAGATCAGTAATTCTTTAGCTACTCCCTTTCAGTATCATAATGAAAATTTAATAATATGGTTTTTTTGAAAATGGTCTTCATTTTTCTCCATATTTGCCATCCCAGTTTAACCAGTTTATAAGCCCAGTGCTGGTGAAGGCTCTAGTGATGTTTATTTCTGTACACATTTAGTTTCTGCCTTCTGAAAATTCAAAACCTAAAATGGACATCCTTCTCCCTGAAAAGTCTTAGTGTGACAGATAGGCCTGTAACAGTGTGAATATCAAGGGAATACAGAATGCATCTTTCCTCTCAAAGTACAGATGGGCTGTTATTATTATAAAAAATAAGAGGAAAATACAGAATTGTATATTTTAAGAAGATGTGGTAAGAGGAAGAAATCAGTGAGAGAGGCTGATAACCCCGTAGAAAAAAGAGCACTTTGGGAAGTCTCCACTCTAGTAGAGACATCTTACGGCTGAACTCTGGAACCAGCCACTTGGGTCTGAATTTGAGCTCCACTACTTGGCCTGAGCAAGTGACTGAAGCTCCCCCTGCCTCAGTTGCCTAAACTGCAAGATTGGGAGTAATAGTGCACATCACAGGGTTATTATCGGGACCAAATGAGTTAATATATGTAAAGGATTTAAAATAGTGCTGGCCATATTTAAGTGCTATGAAAGTGTTATTTCTGCTTTGGAATTTTTCCACTTAAAAAAAAAAATGTTTATTTGTGAGAGAGTGCGTAGGCAAGCGAGTGGGGGTTGGGCAGAGAGAGAGAGGGTGATCAAGGATCTGAAGCCAGTTCTGCGATGACAGCGGAGAGCTGGAGGCCTCCTGGAACTCATGGAACCGTGAGATCACGACCTAAGCCAAAGTTGAAGGCTTAACTGAGGGGAGGGCGCTCCCTTCCACTTTTTTTAAAAAGGTGGAATAAAAAGCCCTTACTCTCCCACTTCTGGGTTTCCACTGGGAAAAGAGAAAACAGTTATGAGGACTTGAAGTTCTGCATGGTTGCAAGCTAATCAGATTCCATCCATTCTCCCATCCTCCGCTCTCCGTTCTCCCACCCACAACCATTTGAGGATGCTGCCCTCTGCTGGCCAGTTGGAACCGCGCTATATGGCTCAGTCCGTCCTACTCCTGCCAGAGTTTTCTTTGTCTCCACCTTTCTGTAACTTAAAAATTAATCAGAAGTTAATGTATTTTCTTCTGGGTATTACTTAAAACATACTTACTAAATCACAGAAGCATACCGATTTCAAAAACTGGAATGAAAATTAAATATTGTAATTTTTATTTGAATGGTTAGAAACTATTAAAAAATAATGTATGCGATTACAAAATGCATCCCCTGAGTCCTTTTATTGATATGTTTGAAAATGAGATAAACAATAGCCAAGTATCTTGCTTGATCTGAGCATCAAGTAGATGTCTCTTTGATATTGACTTAGGTAGGCATTCCTTTCAGAAAAAAATAATTATGAGTGCTAGTACAGGTGTTATATTTCACATTACAATTTAAAACCTTGCATCACATCTTATGATTTTGGCAAAACGTTTTCCAGAATTGAGGAGACAAAACTTGTAGTTACTAAAATTCGAACTTATGCATGTGTACGAGGTCTGTTCATATTATAGGTTTTGTGTTGTTTATTATCAAAGCATCTTTACTCACCGTCTGAATTGCCTAAGCCCTATTTCTTCAAGAATCTCATTTACAGACATTTTTTTTTTTCAAATAAAATTGTAGGAAACTGTCCTTTGCTAATTCTTTAGAAAAACTTACGTAAGTCTGGAATGCAGTTTGATGAAGTCAGCTCACCTCTACTGGATGAACTGTTATGTAATTTCCAACACCAAAAAAGGAGCATCAGAAGATCGTTGACTATTTATTTACACATTTGTTATCGTTTCTGCTTGAGAATAAAGAATGAGTTTGAACTCGAAAAGCGGAGCCTGCAGGAAGCCTCATCAGTCTCTCCACACTTCTGCTGTCAATCCTATTGTAGGGGAGACATTATTCAAACCACAGGCTCCAAACTCCCAGGTAACTGGAGCCAGCAGGGAGCTCTGTTTGATATCAAGTATGTTCTTTATCAACGTTTTTGTTGTGATGGGAAGAAGTGAACTCACTTTACTTTTATCTTGCCCTGTTTTAACATAACCCAGTAGGTGAATGCTTTATTGGTGTGCCTTGGCTAAACCCTTTGATACAGACTGACTTTGTGGTCATAAATTTTCCATATACAAAAAAAATTAATGGCTTTTTTTCACCTATCCATACCAACCAGAAAGTATTACGCGTTCATAGGTTTTTATTAAAAGCGTGTTTAAAGTTTTGCTAATAGGAATGGCCACACGGAAAACACAATTTGATTTTTCTTATTCGAATCTGGGAGACAGAAACCCCTTTGCCATCCGACAGAGAACCAGACGTAACAATGCAATCCTGAACTTTGGGGTCAACGTTGTAGACTCTACTGAACATTTCGTCTCAGTGCTTTTTTGTATCAGAAAGACTTGGCTAAGATAAGAAAATGAAGTGTCTTTATTTTTTCCTCCTCAAGTGGCTGGTTTTCAACGAGCAAACTAGCAGTGCTTGTGTTGTAGAGTTCATTAACAAATGTACTTCCAATGCTTGTTTTTGACACATCATTAAACCATATATTAAATCTACTCTGTTCTGTGTAGAATGTTGTTTGTGTAATCTTGTTTGGATTCAGTGTCTGTGATTTCTGGGGTAGAAGCCAAAAGAATAAAACATAGAAGCTTTAAGCGACACACAGATTTCGAGTGATCGTAAACTCATGACTTAATCCTTCCTGTACTGTTTTCTGGGAGGCTTGGTCTATTTTGGATGCTGGGTTTGTTACAGTTCTCCAGATGCCAAATAATCTAAGGCAAGGAATTCAGATCCTAGCAGAAAGAAGAAAAATAGCATAAGGAAATGTTGCTACTTTATTTTAGCCCAACATTTAAGATTTTATAGTACTTTTCTCAATTTATAACTTGGAGGTAATTCCAATACCCATTATTCCAGGGCTGTCTTCATTCCAATATGAGAGTCATCACGTATATTTAAACTTTTAATGATCTCACCCAGAGCCATTGTAATCTCACAATTCAGAATGAATGTATAGAGCAAACCTTCGCCTGACATTATTGTCAGGATATTTATAGACTATTACTGAAAGAATCATTACAAAGAAAGAAGAATGTTTTTTCTTACTGGATTTTTCATTTTATTTTTAAATTTTTCTAAAATGCTTACTTATTTTGAGAAAGACAGAGAGAGAGAGAGAGAGAGAGAGAGCACATGTGTGAGCCAGAGGGGCTGAGAGAGAGGGAGAGAGAGAATCCCAAGTGGTTTCTGCAGTGTCAGCACAGAGCCCAACATGGGGCTCCATCCCATGAACGGTGAGATCACGACCTGAGCTGAAATCAAGAGCTGAATGCTCAACCGACTGAACCACCCAGGCACCCCCTGGATTTGTCTTTTTAAAGCAGAGCGTCTCATTCTCGGTGCTATTGGCATTTGGGGACTGAGTAATTCTTTTTCATAAGAGCCAGTCCTGTGTATTGTAGAATGCTTAGCAGCATTCCTGGCCTTTGTCCCCAGATGCCAGTCATGCCTCTTGTTCTTTGTTACAACCAAAAATGTCTTTCGATATTGCCCAGTTGCCCCCCTACCCAAGGGACTAAATCCGTGCTCCCCTCTAGCAGAACCATGGTTCTAAACCAATAAACCGTGCTCCCCATTACTCTTCTGCCAACATCTCCAGTCAGGACATTGCCATTTTGCATGACTTCCAAGACCAGATGTAAGATATATAGTCACAAGCTATGTGTCTCCTTATTTTTCCACTTCTTTTCTATTCCTCACCTCTACCTGTAACATACTTCCCTGTAAATTCACACACGTTGTAGCTAAATCTTCATCTTATTATGGTGGCTCTCAGGGGAGAAACAAGGACTGAATGGGACCATGGAAAGCATATAGCTGGAGGCACCAACAGACCTTTGTTTGCTTTCTGATTACTCTCTGTAAGCCTAAATTAGCTCGTCTTTGAAAGAATGGCCCCTAGCTTCATTGGTGTTACAGAACGGTGGAAGGAACTGACCTAAAAGGAAACAAATCTGTAGGTCATTTTCTTTTGGACAGGCATTAAGTAGGGGCTGTATTTAGATGAGCTCACTATCTCTTTCCAATACTGAGGTCCCCCTTTTACCTGTAAAGAAACCAAGGTCCTGGAAGACAAAATAACTTTCACAAGGTCACGCAGGTGTTGAGCAGTCAGCTGCGCTTTCAAGATAACTAACACCCTTCACATGGCTCCTGAAGAAAGGCAAGTTCTCAGATATATTTATTCACTTGTCGTAAGGAGGGTCAACACACAGTCTGTTAAAGTTTTACTCCATCAAAAGACCAATCTAACCAGGTATTAATCCTGCCCGTAATAATCCAGAATGTTCTGGTAAATTTAGAATTATCGTCAGAGTCCTGGTCCTTCTTATCTTGGTAAGTTTTGTATAAACCTTAATTCAATCAGCTAGAACGTCTATGTGGATGGGAGTTAGTTAAGCATATTTGCCAGAACGAGTGTTTGTTTCTGTGGCTCCTGGTTATTCCTTCTGTTTTGGTTGCTTTCACATTTGTGTTCTATTTGTAAGCACTAGGAGCCATGTTGCAAACAGATGCAAAATTAGATCTGTGAGAGAATCCTTGAGGTGTTGGAAGTGGACTTTTGACACTCGTTTTTGAAGGAAACGGGTGAAAGCAAATTATGTTTCTCAGATAAAAAAATACATTTTCAAGTAGAAAGGAACTCTGAGCAGGAGTGAGGTCAAAAGAAAAAAATTAAGCTGGCTGAATTTTTCTCAGCGCATTTTTTATTTTGATTGTTTCTATTGGAACGTGATATGAAAATGTCTCGGTATTGGGGGCCAAGCACAGAGCAGACAGGAAAGTTCTGTGGCTTTCCAGAGAGCGGGAATCCATGTTGGAACCATGCCCTAATGCGTGCGTCTTCACCTTCCTACTGGAGTACTTCCGGTCAGGAACCTTCAGGAGATCTCAGCACATGTGTCCACAGCCAGAGGAAGCAGGGGAATGGTTTACCAGCAGCAAATGGCAGAACCTGTTGGAAAGATGGGGCAGCGATCCAAAGGGCATCATGGAGGCCAGGCTTTCCACCTGGGTCTTCCCCCTCACCTGTTCCACTTTGTCTCTTTGCACTCTCTCAGCTGTAAAAACACAATTTTACTCTTAGATTTCTGTCATCCCAGAGCTGGAAGTCTTCTACATTCAAAGTTTAAAATAATTCTTTTAAAACTCTTTAAAGTCCATGTAATCTTTTGTCCGGGAGAAAAAATGTTCTGTGGAAAAGAACCAAAAGAAGTGGATCCCCTGTGGTCAAAGCTGGCTGTGCACGGCTGCAGTTCACCCCGTCGTACACCCACTCGGATGTGCGCCCCCTGAACATCCCTGGGTCTCCTGGGAACACTGCATCTAAACCTCAGGCAGTAGAAAGCCCTCGCTGGTGAGGGAACCATTGCGGGCATATCTGTGTGGGGCGTGCCACATCTGGATCCCTTGCCTCTCTGCACAGGATCAGGGAGAAGGTCGTTGGTCACCAGACCACCTCCGCTGGGACTTCAGGCCTCCTCTGAGGAAACAAGCATTCAGGATTGTGGGGTGTGCAAGACTACATTCTGGTGGATTTCATACTGGTCACAGGGGCTTCTGTAAATGCTCCCCCGGGTTTCAGTTACAATCATAGCCATGAAAGGTCCTACCAAGTAGCTTTTAGAAATATGTAGAGGTTTTCGTTTTGAAATGCTGACTGTAGTTTATCCAATTCTTACGATACTGTTTCTGTGTGGCAACATTTATAATCATATACCCATTTCAGAGAAAGGGAGGCAAGGCACAGAAGGATAAAAGTCACCAACAAATGGTGGCCACGTCAGATCATGAATTCCTGAGTGATTTTCTAATATTAGGTTCAAATGGCACTTACGAATATTTTTAATTTGTGAAAACAATTATGCTGTCAGTTGACATTGGTAACCTTGGAGACCAAAATTTAATAAGATGGAGAACATACCAAACAAGAGAGAAAAATGTGTGAAAAATTAAAATGACATACCGAGGAGGACAGGGTGTTGTAAAGTCCGTTTATGCAGACTGTGCTGGGGCCAAATGAAATATGGCCTCAACTCACCAGAAAAGAATTTCAAATTTTTATAGAAACTCACTTCATAAATATAAAATTATACTTTTATATTTATATGTGCCGTTTTTCTATAAACTTTAATATTTGTGGCCTGTGTTTTCAGCTGTCATTTCTTTTATTTATGCTTGAATTTGAACGGCTATGAATGTAGAATTGTCAGATTTCAAAAGTCCTGAATGAATTTCCTTAACTTCAAATCCAACTTATCACTTAGCCTGTTTTTGGCAAGGCATAAAAGACAGACATCGGTCTGCTTTCCAAGAGAACAATGATTCATCGGATGCGTTAGTGGGCCTTAGAGATCAACCACGATAGGAAGCAGTTCGGTGTTTGTAATATTATTTCTCATTTCACGTCCGTGATTCTGAAATCCCTCCTCTTTCTACATAAAGTGAGAAAATATATTTTCTTTTTTTTTTTAATTTTTTTTTCAACGTTTTTTATTTATTTTTGGGACAGAGAGAGACAGAGCATGAACGGGGGAGGGGCAGAGAGAGAGGGAGACACAGAATCGGAAACGGGCTCCAGGCTCCGAGCCATCAGCCCAGAGCCTGACGTGGGGCTCGAACTCACGGACCGCGAGATCGTGACCTGGCTGAAGTAGGACGCTTAACCGACTGCGCCACCCAGGCGCCCCGAGAAAATATATTTTCAATCACAACAGTAACCATATACTTACCAGGACATTGCTGGAATTGAAGTGTGTGTGTGTGTGCGTGTGTGTGTGTGTGCGTATGTGTGTGTGTTTTCTTCACTCTAATATTGTTCCGAACCTATGAGAGAATTTGGAGAGCCTGATAGAGCGCAACCCCATGAATATCTTGCTGTGATGGTAGCACACACTCTGAGAACCTGATTAACAGCTTGACCGGTCAGCCTCTGGCTCCCATAGCCAGTGGCTCTGGCCGCAGCTCTCAGGCATGAGAAGTGGGTTCTTCCAAAAGCAAACAACCTTCGACCCACGGTCTTCATTTGGGCCCATCAGGTCAACAGTTGTTTCACAGAACATCGGCAATTGTCTTTCTCCTCGTTGTCAGGAGCCTCTTGAAACCTTATACGAGGATAATTAAGTGGTGAATAAGGGTCAATGTGGACAAATAAATCAAACTGATAGTTTGAACACAGACTGATTGAGCAAAAACAAGGAATTCTGCCATGGCTGTTATTGCAGTGCTTGATGTTAACGGACTTTGTTAACATCACATCCAAAGGCAGCAAGTGGGAAAGCTTTGTGTGGAATCAAAGGCTGAGCAAAGAGACATGGGATTTAATTGTTCAGCTTTATTTTTGAAATAAAGACATACAGCGCATCCATTTAGTTGACTTTAATGGAGCACAAAACCAAACCCATTCTTTAGCATGCTAATTGCGTTAGAAGATGCTTTCCTCTTGTATCACAGAGATGCAAGAAATACCAGGGGAATCAGCAGACTTTTGGAAGTTCAGAGTTAAAAAAATATGATGACAAGTTCAGTCCCCATATCTGATGAGACAGATGAACTCTACCAGTAAATACAATGCAGTCCTATAAATATTTTAAGTCATGTATTACAAATCTACTAGTGGTAAATGTTTATATGGTAATAAAACCATTGAAATCAAATATATTAACTTATGGAAGAGATTTTGCTGGCAAAGGGCAGCCCAGCATCAGGAAAAGAGCAGGAGAAAATGGACGAGAAGGACAGAGAGAAGCCTTCAAAAGGCTGCTCTGGGTCTACAGAGTTGTTCAACGGGGAAAGAATGATTAGAAAATAAACACAACACGGAATCTTGTAGTGAGAAAGAAGGGTGTTTTCCTGGTGTTCACGTTTTAACTTCACTACCCACCAAGCATGTTGCAGAAATAAATATGGAGTTGAAACTATTATTTTATGTTATGTTAATTATCTCAATTTTTCTCCAGCTCTTGTCCCAGCTTACCAGGTGGGGTTTCTGTCACGTGGTGCAGGACATGGGGTTTAATAACATAGCACAGAGTTCCGCACACGTGAATTGCATGGACCTCTCACATGGTAGCACTTGATGGTCTCATCCAGAAAGCAAAGGGAGTTAAGTTTGAGACATCGACTGGTTAAAATACAGACGTTGTTATCATTGTTATCTCATATACTTATCAAGCACTTAATGAGTTTTTTCATAAAGAAAACCACTGTTTCACTTCATTCAATGAACACATCTACAGAGAAAAGTGAGAAATTAGCTACTTGTACTCTTCCGTGCATTTTCTATCTTGTGTTTAGATCACTCGAAGAAGTTGGCAATATGGTAAAAAGCCATTGCCAACAGTAATTAATGAATTTCAAGACATTTAAATGGCATTTGTTTGAAAGCATTGAGTCCACACCCATTCCCATGTGTAGGCATCTATCTTCATTTGTTTAATTTAAGACCAGTCATAAATACCCATATGCTTAGATTAATGAAAATAACACTATCTGTCATTAATGTTAATATAAAGTAGCTATCAAAAGCAAACTGTGAGCGGGGGAGGTGCCTAGTTATTTCAGTGCTCCTGAGTTTTTTCCCCCATAAAGAATTTCCCATAAAGAATCTAAGAGAAGCTCGCCTGTGAGCCGCCTACCCTGAGAAAGTGGGCTGAGAAAGGTGTAATGCATTATGGAGAGAGATGAAGGCAAGCTCACACCATATCCAATCAGGCTTTTTCTTAAAGGTCAGGACATTCTGTCTGGGTCCATTTGTGTTTTTTGATTCTGCCGTTTCACTATTCAGGAACACAATGTAACTGTCAGTCTCAACAACAGTTCCGAGCTCCGCTGGCTCCGCTGCTCTCGGGGTAACATACAATATTTCACATCCACAAAACAATTCGGCGTCTGCGTGGGCAAACCATATGATGACCACGGGGAGCAATATGGTCACACCCTACTGAGCACTCTTAAGGAGACTCTGTAAAGAACTACATCTAAAAAAGAATAAGGCTCTGCTCTTCTGTGCTTTTGCGTACTTGCCAAGTAGCATTTTAATGTTAAGTTTCCGTCAGCAGAAGTCAAATGCAAATGTCCCTCCCTCTCCTACATCTCAGTAGATAAAGACAGCTTTACTGCTCTGCAAAGCATTTGCAGTCATGGAGTTCGGAAGGGGATAGATATTAGAAATAATTTAGCACGTTAATGATGGCCTTGTTGAATTTCCCCCGTGTGTGTTTTGTTATATTATTTATTTTTCTCCCCAAACAAAATCAGACACCAGCTCAAATTTATAAGGGCAAAGGATGGGTTCTGGGAGTCTAGGGAGAGCAGAGAACCAACATCCTGTCTAACATAATTTTTAACCAGTGAGATCTGAACGGAGCTCTGGAGAATTAATGCATATGGTACATTTTCAAAGGATTTGGCCTAGAATGCTACTTGTTTGACCAGCTGATTGATTTAAGTTACAGTCTGGTCTGTTGCTTCACTCAGAGGAAGATTAAATGAAGCTATTATTTACATAAATGACAACGAAGAAACCATAAAGAAAAGAAAAAGCTTATCTTCTTAGGCACACAGATCAGCCCATTTCCCTCCTATCCAATATTTATTCTTATTGCTGGATCTCCAATTTCTATTCTTTCTTTACCCAGGTCTCATCATGAATTCATTTTTTCAGTGAATTTATTTTTTAGGAATTTAAAAACGAATTTCTAGTTCTATGCTCATAACACACACAGTGATTGTCTGCGTGTCTACACCTATTCTTGTGAGAACATGTGCGAGATTATGATTATGTGGTTTTTCTTTCTGGTTGATTGCAATCTGTGATAAAAGCCAGTGAGCCTTAACCACAAATGATGTACCTTTGGTTTAAGAGTGCATTTTTGTGTTTTTCTCAAGTAGCGTTCTGTCGCCTGATGTTATGGGATTTTGTCGCGCAAATTTGAATTTTAGTAAATCCGTGAAACCACGATGTGAAAACTGATTCTGGAGAAACTGGAAAACCGTACTCTTTTCTCAATTTGTCTCTTGTCCTGAAATTCTACTCCATGTTCCCTTACAGTAGATACATCCGTTACCTTGAATATTGATGGAAAGTACCAGTCTCAGTGAATCTTTTCTTGTCTAAATTGACAGCTCAGTACTTAGTAGAGATTATAATAAAGAGTATTTAAAAAGTGTAGTAAGAATTAGTTGGAAAAGTGAAGGAGAAATCCACAGTTGATTGTGAAGAGGCCGCAAACCCGTTGACAGGCTGAATCCTGTTGAGGATAACCATCCCATTTCCCTGCAACAGGGTTTCCTGCCATGACAACTGAAGTTAAATACTAGGTTTGAGTGTGTTGGTTGCCGTGTGTATAACCCAGGTTTTGAAAGCTCAAAAAAGTGGTTAGGGGCCCGGCCAGAGTAGTAGAGGTGCAAGATAGGAAGTTGTGCCAAAGACTGTAGTGAGCTGGCACCTGCCCCCCGCAAATGCCAGTCTGTTGCCAAGTGGAAGTGACAATTGTAGGACTTTTGTCAGAATTCCCTTTCTCCCCCCTACCCCCAAAGACACTATTTGTGGTGACATACTAATGAACTATATCTGGGGCTTCTTTCAACCTGCTGGATGCCAGTATGTGATCCAGGGGCATACAAGATAAGACTCTCCTCAGTTCTTAATGACATCATTTATTTATGCGAAGTCTTGCGTTGGGCTGCAAGTTATATGGCAAAATGGTGAATTATTTTAACATAGGCCTGGACCTTCTTCTAAATTTAGAGGAATTGAATGTCTTCTCCAGGAGGCAATAAGGAAACTAGGCTATTCAACAGCTTCTTTGAGACAGTCACCATATAGCTTCCTAAGTCGTTTAAAGGACACACATTGAATTATGAATTCCTATAATATCAACATGGTGCAGACTGTTGGTTGTCTCCTAAGATCCCTTTCCCTTTCTCCCTGGGTACATAACTGTGAGGCTAGAGTCTGCATTTCCCGCTCTCCCTTACGGTTCGATGTGATCCGGTTCTCCCCGAAAGAAGGCGAAAGGGATGTGATGAGCCGAAGTCGGCCGCTCAACTGACTGAGCCACCCAGGCGCCCTGCTTCCACCTTTTTAGAATCACAGTACTTTGGGGTCGCTGTGTTACAGCAGCTTAACGTTGTTCCAAGGAATACATTCAAGCACATCTCTTTTAAAGGAAGTTACAAAAATGTATTTTAACCCCAAACAGAAATAATTTGTGATCAATGTATATCACTGTGTTCCTCTATTATCATGTATTATTGAAAACGGATTATGGTCTTTCAGGGAGGCAAAAGTCCTTAAGTGAGCAACTCTGTTTTGCAAAATACAGAGCGTGTCAACAAATAACTGTCAAATACGACTCATGCTTGTTTTCTTACATAGGTCTTATAATGTGATCATATCTATCCTTTTATTTTTAACAAAAATAAACAATTAAGATATTTCTCTGAAGGGTCTGTCAAATAGAAATTTAGCATAAATTTACTCAGTTGTTCTTAGTGACCAGCTTTACGTCTGGCAAAAATTTGAAGGAATGACCCACAATGTCTTTCTGGCCAGATCAGAGGCCATTCTCATTTGCCATCAAGAAACTCAGGAATCAAGAGGAATGGAACCAGTCATTTTAAACACAATTTTATTTCTTTTTGCTCTCCCTATGCCCTTGGCTCCCACCAGTTCACTACCTTTCCTAAGATTAATTTCAGATGCCAAAGGGCAAGCACGGCAGAGTCAAAATGAGTGTTCGCCAATTAAAATGGCCAGGACTTTCACATCGAATTCGTGTTAGAACAACTGGAGACCTATCATTGTAATCATGACTAAACATCTCCTCAGAATGAAGAGCCATGAGGTGCTACCCTATCAATCTTCTCTCTACAAACTTCCTGCCCCCACCCCACCTGGTGCATGAGCAGTGAATGTATTTATTACATTGAAGAGACTCAACAAACGATGTGAGGTAGGTGGTTGATGTGGACAAACAGTGATAGCATTCAACCGCTGTATTAGTTGACTGTGTTCTGTATATTATGTGTGTCAGTCTGGCAAACACACACACACACACACACACACACACACACACACAAAACAAACAACAACAACAAAACGCTATCCTGATTCTATGCGACTGGGCCTGATGGCTTGGCACGGGTTGCTACTTCTTTTCTAACCCCTTGCCTTCAACTTTGTTTCCCGGAATAAAATATTTTTCATGCCTCTGCTCTGTCATTGATAGAAGGAGCAGACGGTTTATTTCCACCAGTCTTCAACAAAGACATCAATTAGAGCATCTTTTCCCAGGTCAGAATGGTTCGATGACTACGGGACATGATGAGTTTTGGTTTTGTTTTCTGTATTGGAAACCGGAGGTAAGGAAACTCATCCCATCTAGAATTTTTTGAAGCTCCTTTTCAAACTGTTTTCTTCAAGTCCATGCTTAGTCTCTCTAGTCCCTCCTCGTTCTATCAGAACCAGACCATTGTTTATTTTTTTTTAATTTTTTTTAACGTTTATTTATTTTCGAGACAGAGAGAGACAGAGTTTTTTTTTTAATTTTTTTTAACGTTTATTTATTTTTGAGACAGAGAGAGACAGAGTTTTTTTTTAATTTTTTTAACGTTTATTTATTTTTGAGACAGAGACAGAGTTTTTTTAAAAAATTTTTTTTAACGTTTATTTATTTTTGAGACAAGAACCAGACCATTGTTTAGAGCTTTTATCATAAAAAGGGTTGTATTTTTGTCAAATGTTTTTTTTGCATCTATTGAGACGATCATATTTTTTATCCTTTGTTTTGTTAATATGGTGTATCGCATTGAATGATTTGTAGATGTTAAACCATGCTTGTATCCCTGGAATAAATATCACTTGGTCATAGTGTATGATCCTTTTAATGTATTGTTGAATTCAGTTTGCTAATTTTTAAATTTTTTTAATGTTTGTTTATTTTTGAGAGAGAGAGAGAGAGTGGGGGAGAGGCAGAGAGAGAGGGAGACACAGAATCTGAAGCAGGATCCAGACTCCGAGCTGTCAGCACAGAGTCCTACCTGGGGGTCGAACCCATGAACCATGAGATCACGATTTGAGCCGAAGTTGCACGCTTAACTGACTGAGCCACCCAGGCACCCCTGCTTTACTTTTTTTTTTAATTAAGTAAGTTCTACACTCAACATGGGACTTGAACTCACAACCCCGAGATCAAGAGTCCCATGCTCTACTAACTGAGCCAGCCAGGCACCCTCAGTTTGCTGATATTTTGTTGAGAATTTTTGCATTCTATGTTCATCAGAGATAATGGCCTATAATTTTTTTTTTCCTGTGACATCTTTGTCTCGATCTGGCATCAGGGTAATGCGGGCTTTGTAAAATGAATGTGGAAGAATTCCCACCTCTTCTATTTTTGGGGGAGAAATTGAGAAGTATTAGTACTAATTCTTCTTTGAATGTTTGGTGCAATTCACCAGTGAAGCTGTCTGCTCCTGAACTTTTGTTTGTTGGGAGGTTTTTGATTACTCATTCAATAACCATACTAGCAATCAACTTGTTTAGATTTTTTATTGCATCATGATTCAGTCTTGGTAAATTGTATGCATCCAGGAATTTATCCATTTCTTCTATGCTATTTAATTTGTTGGCATATAATTGTTCACAGTAGTCTCTTATGATCCTTTGTATTTCTGTGGTATCAGTTGTAACATCTCTTCTTTCAGTTTTGATTTTATTTTTGAGTCTGCTCTCTTTTTTTCTTGGTAATTCTAACTAAAGGTTCATCAATTTTATCTTTTAAAAGAACCAACTCTTAGTTTCATTGATCTTTCCTATTGTACTTTTAGTCTATTTCATTTGTTTCTGCTCTGATCTTTATTATTTCCGTCCATCTACTAACATTGGCCTTCATTTGTTCTTTTTCTAGTTTCTTGAGGTGTAAAGTTAGATTGTTTTTCTGAGACTTTTCGTGTTTCCCGAGGTAGACATTTATTGCTATAAACTTTCCTCTTAGAACTGCTTTTGCTACATCCTGTAAATTATGGTAAGTCACATTTCCATTTTTGTTTGTCTCAAGGTGTTTTCTGATCTCTCTTTTAATTTTTTCTTTGACCCACTGGATGCCCGGTAGCATGTTGTTTAATCTTCACATATTTGTGAATTTTCCAATTTTTTTCATGTAATTAATTTCCAGTTTCATATTGTTGTGGTCAGAAAATTCCAATGATGTGTTTTACAGAAAATGATAGACACATACCATATAATTTCCTTTATATGTGGAATCTATAAACAAACGAACAAATAAATAAATACCAAGTTTGCAGATACAATGAACAGATTGGTGGTTCCCAGAGGTGGGGGATGTGGGGTGGAAAAAATAGGTGAATTTGGGCTTTTTAAAATTTAAATAAATTGAATAATAATAATAAAGAACCAGATCGTTTACTAAATCCTCAACACTTTTTATTGATATAAAGTCCCCCAGTCTATATGTAAAATTATGAAAAAATACTGTAAACTACTATTTTGATAAAAGTCAAAAGAAATAGATATTTTCTCTACTTAAGTGACATTAAAATATCTATTCAGAGCAATAACTATATACCAGTTAAACAAATTCTATCAACTTTGGATGTTGTAACAAAAGATTACTTTTAGGTTCAAAAGGTCCTTCTTCTAGTTAACCTTCACCAGAGTTGCACACACAGATCCTTGCTGGGCCCTGTGCAAAAACTTAAGAGCCAGAGGGTGGCTTGAGGGATGGGTAGCTCTAAATTCAAGCCTCTGGTATGAAACCTACCAGGTGGGTGTTCTTGGAGAGTGCCATAAACCCTTTCTACTCTCAGCTTCCTTCTTTCCGGTGAAAGACTGAGCAGCAATCATTTCTAGCTCACAAGGTTGCCATGAATCATCGATGAGATCCCCTAAGTCAGGAGCCCTGCACAGGGACAGGCAATTACTACAACAGCAATGTGTGTTGTTTCCCACCTCCTGCCAGATTAATTAATGATCCTTACTCAGTAGAGTCTTGGTGAGATTGATTATCTTTGGCCTTCTCATTTCATTGTTGGAAGCACCAAGTACTAGATGTTTCCATTTCTTCTAAGTTATAAAGCAGATAACAATAAAGAGCAAAGGCTCAGATTCATAGCCTAGCCTCTCCTGGTTTCTAACCTATGTTATTCTGCTTGTGGTTGCCCTTTGGAGGCTGCAGGTAAGAATACTTGTAGTCTGCCCTCATATAATGTTTCTTTCTTTCTTTTTTAAAGGTTACTTATTTAGAGAGACAGAATGAAACAGGGGAGGGGCAGAGAGAGAGGGGGCAGACAGGGGATCCGAGGCAGGCTCTGTGCTGATAGAAGAGAGCCCTACGTGGGGCTCAAACTCATGAACTGTGAGACCATGACCTGAGCCAAAGTTGATGCTTAACTAACTAACTGAGCCACCCAGGTGGCCCTCAAATAATCTTCTGGATAGGAATTTTTCAATGATGTGAACTCTTTCCTCTACCCCAACTGGCCTCTTTATCCGCCATGAGACTTTGAATTTTTATTTTCTTCATGCTCTTTGTTCATATACCCCATTCGTCTTGAATGACTTTAGTTCTCTTTCTGCCTAGATGATCTTACTAAGCTGTCTTCCACACTGCAGGTCACCTGCTTCCTTGATGAAGTTCTTCCTAATATTGCATCTGGAGTGATCTCAAGTTCTTATATGTTCCCAGAATGCTTCTGGCACTTTATTACTCAACTGACATTCAACATTTGCTGTCTTCTATTAAACTAGTAGAGTGTGGCAGAAAAACCCTGGCCAAGGTGTCAGCAGGCCTGAGTCCTGGGCCTGACACAAAATATCACACACTCATTGTAACCTTGGTTTCCTTGTCTGTAAAGCTGAGGTAATCATACTCAAGTGAATTGCTTTGACCACCAAAAGAAATGTTAAAACATTTTACAAGTAATAAAATGCTATACAAGAGAAGGCATTATTACTGTTACAAGCATGTATGTTTTATCGTTTTCCCCCCCAAATACTCTGCGCGGTGCCTTGAATATCATATATAATGTCAATAAAATAAATGAATGAATCAATTTCTGGAGAATTAGCATTTCTGGAGCCACTTCTGCCAGCTTCAGGAACTTCAGCCTGACATTTGAATTCTGTTCATTCTTTTATAAAATGAGAAGGTTTGTCTAGAGCCTAAACTTATGGCTCTCCGCCCAACGTGTATACTGGAGACCCAGGGGAGCTTTTAAAAAATACATATGCCTGGGTCCCACCTTAAACCAATCCAGGTTCTCTGGAAGTAAGGCTCATGCATAGGCATGAAAATCTTTTGTTTTTAATTAAAAAAAAATACAAACTTACAGAAAAGTTGGAAATACAGAATGAAGGACTTTTCTCCCCCCGAGTCACTTAGAGCCAGTTGCCCACCTAATTCATCACTCCTGAGTACTTTATTTTTTATTTAAAAAAAAAAAAAATTTTTTTTAATGTTTATTTTTATTTTTGAGACAGAGAGAGACAGAGCATGAGCAGGGGAGGGGCAGAGAGAGAGGGAGACACAGAATCGGAAACAGGCTCCAGGCTCCGAGCGGTCAGCGCAGAGCCCGACGCGGGGCTCGAACTCACGGACCGCGAGATCGTGACCTGAGCCGAAGTCGGACGCTTAACCGACCAAGTCACCCAGGTGCCCCACTCCTGAATACTTTAGCGTGAATTTCCTCTAAACAAGGACATTCTTCAACACAGGTGCAACATAACCATCAGACTCAAACAATTAACATGCGTGCATTCAAGATCCTGTTCAAGTTTCACCCATGGCTTCAAAAATGTCTACCTGTTCAGAAGCACGCCTTGCATGCAGCTGTCATGTCCCTTTAGTCTCCGTCAGACCAGAACAGTTCTTCAGTATTTCCTATACTTTCCCGACCTTGACACTTTTGAAGATTACAAGCCATTTATTTCGTAGAATGTCCTTCTGTTCGGGTTTGTCTGATCCTTCCTCATGATTACATTCAAGTAACACATGTTGGACAGGCATATCACACAGATGATGCTGGTTCTTCCTGTTGAGGAGAATGATTTCCATTTGTGCCACTGTTGATGAGGTTCATTAGATGGTGTGATTAGGGTGAAGTCAGCCAGCTTTCCCATTGGGAAGTTAATCTTTCTCCCGTTTGTAATGAAAACATATTTCGTGGGAAGATCCTCCAAAATTGTGTAAGTCTCTTGCAACTTAGCAAACTTCATGTATTCATGTATTCACATCTATATGTTTTCACGATTTCCTATTTTATTCAATGAGTTTTAATACATTAATATCATTGTTTATTCTGATGCTCAGTCGTCCCCAGTTTGGCCGATGGCAGCTCCATGAAGTTGGCCCCTGTGTCTTTTTCATATGTCACCGAAGTTCTTTGAGCGCTTCCTGCTTTCTGGCACAGTAAGTTGTCCCAGGCATCTGGAACATCATCTGATACTTTCCCTGCCCCGGCCCTGGATCAGCCATCTCTCCAAGGATCATTGGCTCCTTTCAGCAGAGAAGAGTATTTGAAGGCAAGCTCGGGGTGCCAAGTATGATCATTGGCGTTGCACTATTGGGGCTCCTACGACCTTCCAGGATACAGGTCAGGAATGTGAGAATATATGAATATGTGCAAACCCGCACTCTTATATCTCTCTCTTCTAGCTATACATTTTGAAGCCAGGAGTTTTACACTAATTCCAGCCCTAATCCAAGGCAACAGGTTTATCCGAGTTTTTTCCCTTTCAACTCATTCTCATGTTCAGGAGTTTAGGAATTTAAAACCAATAGCAACAATCTAGAGATTTCCTTCACTTTCATTGACTGCCAAACTGAAGATTAAAATCACAAAATTGTTGAACACGATACATTTCTTTTTTGTAGCTCTGTTCCATTAGGGTTTTTTAAAAATACACACACACATACACACACCTACGCATTTTTCAGCTAAGAAAAAGCACATTCTACCAGATATTTTAGTATTGTTTTTATACAAGTATATGGATCCGTGCCATCTTTTACAACCGTTTTATTGTAATTCAAGCATTGCCTTCAAAGAGTAACTTTTTCAAAAGATCATAGGAAAAGTGATCTTTCTCATTTCACAACCAGAGGCAGCATACATGAATAGATTTGTCTTTTGTCAAGAGCAGTGGGGTGGAAGTCCCTCTACAAGATGGGAAACGTTGGGCACTCAGCAATCCATGACGAGCACACATTGAGGCCAACACCATGCTGGAACTCTGCTTGCCTGATGGACACCCAGAGATAGGCTGTTTGTGTTGGTAAATCTTGCATCAGTCACAATGGAGAGGCAGTGGCTACTCTGGATGGAGATAGCCATTGGGGAATGTTCATATCATGTTAGGTTCATTTGGTTTCACATGCAATATTCCCTTTGCTTGAGAGACCATATTTCCATTCAGAGATATCACACGTTTCTTTCACAATATACTCATGATCCATACAGTTGTAAGGAGGGTCTGGGATGACCTAATTATTGCAATGTTCTGTTGGAGTAAATACATATCTTTGGGATATTGAACTGCCAGAGAGAAATTTAATCATGGTTGAAAAATAAAAGAAAAATTTAAATTGTCCTTTTGTGAACTTGAAACTGCTATGATCATGCATATTTTACTGGATTGCCTCTTCGGGTTCATTCATTGTTACCCAAACACTCTTTACATTTTACTAATTTCATACTTCTTATCAGTATAACTCTAAGTATCCTGAGTGGTTCATTTCCTTCTCACCACCCACCTTCTTTTTTTTTTTTTTTAATTTTCTTTAAATCCAAGTTAGTTAACATATAGTGTAATAATGGTTTCAGGAATAGAATTTAGTGATTTCATCACTTACACATAACACCCAGTGCTCATCTCAACAAGTGCCCTCTTTAATGCGCATCGCCCATTAGCCCATAGCCCCACCCACTTCCTGTCCAACAACCCTCAGTTTGTTCTTTGTATTTAAGAGTCTCTTATGGTTTGCCTCCCTCTCTGTTTTTATCTTATTTCTACTCCTTTTCCCTATGTTCATCTGTTTTGTTTCTTAAATTCCACATATGAGTGAAATCATATGGTATTTATCTTTCTCTGACTTATTTCACTTAGCATAATACACTCTAATTCCATCCAAGTTGTTGCAAATAGCAAAATTTCATTCTTTTTGATCGCCGAGTAACATTCCATTATATATATATGCCACATCTTCCTTATCTATTCATCTGCCAATGGACATTTGACCACCCACCCTCTTTCTTTATAGATGGTTGAGTCTCTAGCGTATGTGCCACATGTGTGCATTCATAGTGGATACTATCTTATATAAACAATTGCTTTAGCTACTACATCTTGGCTGGGTATTCAGTCACACATTAATTACTAACCCACCATATCAGCCAATAATCCATCAATTACTAAGAGTATTTTTAACCTCCTAGCTTTTCATTAGGTGGAAATCAGCTACCGTAGAACTTCTTTGGCAATTATAGTCAAACGTTTCTTTTTAAAGATTGAGGCAAATAGCATAAACACAATTTTGCTTTTAGATTTTAAAGTAGCTGATTATTCAATGAAAACATTCTAAAGTATGTATGAATTACATGATTAAGTTAGCATAGCCCAGTTGGTAGCTGGTTGTATTGGCTCCCTTGCTTAAAATACCCCTTGGGGGTGAGAGGAGATAGAAATAGATGTCAAGAGATTGTCCTAGAAAAGGACTCACCAGTAGTATGAGGATATAAATGCACCATTTTTTCCATATAGAGTATCATGTCATCTGCGAAGAGTGAAAGTTTGACTTTCTCCTTGCCGAGTTGGATGCCTGTTATTTCTTTGTGTTGTCTAATTGCTGGGGATTATAAATGAATCATTTTTGAAGAGATGGGACCATTGAACACCAAATAAATTTTAAAGTGAATAATCGGAAAATATGCGGGAAAGTATTTTACAAAATGAAAGAATGAGAGTGGAATTTTCTCTAAAGAGAAAAGAGAAAAAAATGAAACTAGAATGCTACCCCAAAACTAGAATGCTATTTTTATATAAAAAACCATTTCTTGTTCCTATTTGAAATGTGTGTAAAACAGTTTATCTTCCTAATAAGTTGGTCGAATGATCCGAACTACACAAAATTACACTGTTTTATTTACCAGAAGAGTAATACTGCAATAAAGAGAAGTCTAGGAGCTTTGTATATTTTAGAAATTTCTAACCATGCATTTGAACGAAGCCCAATCTCCCCCAAATATGACTATGTTCCATTTGAGATCTGAAAAAAAAAAATTAGACGTTTCTACCAAATTTTTAGATATCCTAGGAATTGCCCCATCTCTGCGGGTCTTTTCTGACCTATTTAGAAAAGGAAGTGCGGAAAGAGTGGGTCTGTTTATAACAAGACCTCTGTTTTTTGTATAAAAACAGTTAAGTAGAGAACATTGCATCATGCATGAGAGAACCTTCCCTTGGGTGCATCTATAACCGACTACAGAGTGCCATCCACAAACTCTAACAGATGCCCAGTAGAGGAGTTCCAGGCCCTAACCTCCCTCTAGTCTCTTGTGTTAATGAGGACTCTTGATGCAGTTTAAGGCACACTAGTGAGCAGCTCTAAATCAGAGCTCGTCCCGTGGAAGGAAACTTTACAATGGGCACCGAGGCCAGTTGGTTAGAATTCCAGATGTGGGGCCCGTACCCTGCCTCTGACCAGCATCCATTTCTGCGCTCCACAGCTGGTCCATGTAAATGTGCCATATTGCCGCCCATCTGCTCAGAGAGCGCACAGTGGCACATCTCTCTCTGACAGTGGACCGTTTTATTGAATGCTATAAATATTGAAATTCATAGGCATGAAGCAGCAGATTTTTAATGTTACTTAGAGAGACATTTGAGCCCCAACCTTTGGCAGAAGCATGCACTGTTAGTATCTCAGTACACTGTGCACCATTTGGTTCAGAATCATGAACAACTTTTCCAGGGATTTCATGGCTCTCCAATCCCAGGTAAAATGAAGTACAGACCCTGAGGGATGATATTTAGTGTGAATGTCACCCTGCATACAATGTGCATTTGGGATATGGACTTTCCAGCCCTGTGCTGTGTTAAACCATATGTTAATGTTTTTATACTCAGAAAAGATTAGATTGGGGACCAATAAAGTTTCAAAACTACAAATAATAGGCTAACCATGGCGAAACGTGAAGCGTTCCTTCAGCTGATTTTTTTCCAAAGTCTCTGCAATTTTCATTTTTGAAATGGCAGGGCTAGATTTTGTTATAGGAAACCAGCTTATCCATATTTTATAAGCTAATATGTGCAAATTTTGTACCAGAGAGTAAACATCCCCATTAATTTGAAATCACTGGCGTGTGATATGGGTACCAAATAGAAAATGACTTTGTGGTATTTTTCTCCTCTTGACCAAAGAATCCCAAGTAAATTTTGAGACAAAAAGGAAGTAAATCAAAGCACAGGAACGGAAAGGGTGTCAGCTACCTGGTGTGGTTTTGACTTCCGAGGTAATGTTCTTTGTCCTTAATGAAGTGTGAGGCGAGGCAAAGCTGTTAACAGACATGGTTTTTATATCAAGGCCCCTTCACTCTTCCTTGAGTTCTCCTGCGAAAACCCGAAAGAAACGGAACATGCCTTTCTAGCAATTGTCAGGGTTTTAACTACAGAAGCGACTCGCTCATTTAGAACAGTAAGTGGTTGGAAAAGGACACAGTGGTGTTCCCAGCTTGACATTTGTTTACCCCAGAGCCGCTAACAAAGCTAATGTGACAACTATTAAAAAAGAAAATACTTTTCCTGCCTCATTGGTGCAAAGAATTGAAAATGATGAAAATCCAAACCGGATTTCAATTATTCTGCTGGCACGTACGTTTCTCAAGACTGTGATGCTTTTTAACTTTGCTTCATTATCATTTTCCAATTGCTCTGTGGTCTTTGTATTTTTTTAATGGCAACTTGCGTCTTTATTACTGCAGATGTAGCATTCCAACGATAAGCTGTGTCATTGCGCAAGCATTTCCCTGAGTTCCCAATCAGCGGAGTTATGTAAGGTGGCAGGTTAATAAATGCGACACACTGAAATCATTTGTACCAGACTACCTCTCCTTCCAAGCTCTGACAGATGCTAAGTCCAGCTGGTAAAAAAAGTTTATAGGCGAGTTGGATCTGGGGTCTTCACACACTCCACAATGTTGGCTACCAATGCTTGTTGTAATGAGTCACGGATTGCCTGTTTATCTTCTGCTCCCTGCTGTTTCTGCATTTTCTCTTCCAGAACAATCCTAGAAACACATGCTGCTACAGACGCTGGAGCAATGTGTGTAGACATTTGAGCCAAATTGTTATAAAGAACTCTTTCTTCTCTGATATGAAAAAAGGAGCGAGAATTGCACATTGCCTAGCAAATCGTTATCTCAGATGTTCTCTGTGACACGCTCAATATGGCCTACCAGAAAAAGTTGGAGACATTTGCAACCTTAACAACTACACGAAATGACACTGTAATTGGCGGGTTTTGTTGTTCATGTTCTGGCTCAGCTAAAACCGCTCTAAACACTTTGTTTAATGATGTTACATTATGACAACACATGGCTTCTATACAGCCAGTCATCGTGTTTAACATGCGACTGCACAGGAAGAGTAGCGAGGGGCCAGGACATGGTACCGGGAGTCACCCTTCAAAGTTCTCGCCGCGAACCGAAAATGATTAGTATGAAGGCTCCAGATAATGCTTCTGTTCACTAAAGGCTCATTTAAGTTGGGTTCCCATTCCTAACGGTTTAAGGTGACTTTTCTAGCAAAGCCCTTGGTTTGAACATGTGTGTGTTGGGAGAGGAAGCATTGCCATCATGACATTTACCTTTAACTGATACTTGGGAAAACAGCTTAAAAGAGAAGGAAAGAGAGAAACATATGAGTAAGGTCATGCCTTAAGCAAATGGCTCTCTGAGATTCAGGTACTTTTGTTTGAACTTCAAAACAAATATTATATATATATATATATATATATATATTTGTAAATTGTATAATATTGTGTATATATATAGGTACACCCTAATTCTAACCCTCGTTGTATGTATGTGTGTGTGTGAGTGTGTGTATAAAACAAGAAAGTACACATTCTTTTCCAGACAGATTTGTGAGTATTGTGCTTGCCCCATTTTCATAAAGTTTCTGGTCATCTCTTGCATGTCTAGCTTTTGCTCTCTTAGAAAAATACAGTGAAATTTAGATGCAACCTCTCTCTGTAGATGTTTTGACGTATAATAGCATGGGGAGATGAGAGAGGAAAACAAACGTCATGTAGATGCACACAGTAAACATGCAGATGTAAAATAATTTTGATGGAAGAGTTCAGCTAAAAATTATGATGGCAAGTTGGAAAATGTTTGGTGTGACCCTTGTGGGAGAATTTTGTATTGGCAAGAATTTAGGAAAGGAGGGGTTGGACAAAGAAATATAAAATTGTATTCCGATGTTGGGGATCTTCAGGGGGAAGCCTGGTGAGAATGAATCCTGGGTCTGTGATGAAGCAGGACATTCTGGCAAGTTGATCTGGAGCTTCTGGGAAAGGCTTGGATGTCCTTATTAAAAATAATCATTTTCCAGGGTACCTGGCTGGCTCTGTTGGTAGAGGATTCCACTCTTTATCTCGGGATCGTGAGTTCAAGCCCCATGTTGGGCGTAGAGATTACTTAAAATAAATAAAATTAGATGGTGATAATTCCACATATATGCACAAAAACCCACTGAATGGTACAGTTTAAAAAATGAATTTTTTTAAAAAACCATGCCGTCCAGAAGAGATTGGGAAACTGGTGGTTGGCATGAGACAAAGACGTCATGTGAAACATTTTAGAGGAGACAGAAGTGAAAGGCCAGGAAATGTGAAGTCATCCAGAATTTGTGCAATGCTTGAACATCATTTCATTACTTCCAAAAATCTGATGGGACATCTTTCCCACACACCACTCAGTGTACTTTATAGAAGATCCCTTGTGAGAAATTATCATTTACGTTGAGTTTTAGAAAATATGTCATTTCGGGGGTGCCTGGGTGGCTCAGTCGGTTGAGCGTCTGACTTGGGCTCAGGTCATGATCTCGTGGTCTGTGAGTTCGAGCCCGCGTGGGGCTCAGTGCTGACAGCTCAGAGCCTGGAGCCTGCTTTGAATTCTGTATCTCTCTCTCTCTCTGCCCTTCCCCTACTCATGTTCTCTCTATCTCTCTCTCTTTCAAAAATAAACATTAAAAAAATTTAAAAAAAGAAAATATTTCATTTTTCTAGATAAATCTATATTTTTATTTTAAATAACCAAAGATGTAACACGATGTGCTATATTGCCATTTTATATGTCAAATAATTGATCACGCAATTATTAAGATGATTAAGCAGGAGTTTGGGACATTCTCTTCCTTCTGTCTCTACCAGGGTGTTTCTGCTGCGTTTCACCTTTAAGTCACCTCAGTGACTTTCAGAAGTAGAGAAGAGTGCAAAGTGGAAGTTCACTGATTTCCTCACACTGCAGGACACTGTGCAGTGAAAACGTAGCATCTTTATTTTTGAAAATAATTGAGCTAATGGTCATCCCTATGACCCAAGGGGGAAACAGGGAAACGTAAACCGTGTTTTAGCAACCTTCAGTATGTTTCAATAATGTAAACACTTCTTTAAGGGACTCAGTCTCCTTAGGTAAACATTTGAGATTTTTGGAACCTCTTGGTGCTCCTCTCCAACACAGCACCTGTGTTTTTAAGGAAGAGGGGCTTCCACGGCCTCGCATTGGATCGGAAGATGTCTGGTTATTCTCCGCTTGTCCTCACCCCTGCCTTCGTCTGCTCTCCGGTGTGTCCCAGAAGGCTCACCCCTGCAGGCTCTCTCTCCCAGGCTTCCTTGCTGGTTGGCTTCTGTTGTGTGGGTAATGGAAGAAGAGGGGGAGAGGAGAGTTTGGAAGGGGAAAGAAACGGGGGGCATTTCTTCCCTGCTTCCTCTTGCTTTGGCACCCTGTCTCTGGTCGTGTGCCTCCGTGATTAGAGACTGGCACGTTTCCAGCTCTCCGTGGGTGTGGCTTTGTCCTCCCTTCTTTCTTTAGCCCGAGGGGGAGGAAGAGCATCCTGAAGTTGATAGTCTCTGGGCCGTCCACTGATGCTCTGCCCTGGGTGTCTTTACTGAAAAGCACATATTTGTGCCATCGTTTCTACCTGCCCAGGCCTTGGCGAACTCAGTGGTCTCCTCCTTTCTCTCCTTTGTGGGAGCCACTGTTCCTCGGCTGCTGCTTCCCCTACTCGATTTGTAATTAAAACCTGGCGAACACAGACATTGTTCTCTCTCAACTTAACTGGGGGCCCAGTGGTCCACCCTGGCCAACAGGGCTACTTTGGCTCTTGTTGTCACTTAAGACTCCCACTAACCGTCTACTTCCTTCATCCCAGCTTTGGGTTTAGACTGTAAATTTGCATAGTGTCTCTTCCTAACCCCCTGGCATCTCCAGAATGCATTGATCTCTGCCTGTAGAAACCTTTCTTCAATGTCTTCAACACACTCCTTTTTGTAAACTCCTGCTTTAAGAGGGGAACTTGGACTATATATGTCTCCCTATCTGCTTTCCTCCTTTTCCCCCATAATTCTACCAGGCAGGTTGGGTTTCCCCTTTCCAAATCTTATTGGAATTCTCCCTGATGTTGCCTTTTTTTTTTTTACAGTAACTATTGTCTTTCCATTTTTATGGGGTTACAATGATGGAATTTGGGGGAGGAGGGTTTACAAATACATCAATTTAATATTTTCAAAGTATTAGCCTATCTGGAAGATTCTATGCGGAGAAAAGAATTTAGTCAATGGACAAGAGGGGAAGACCCTAGCACATACCTGTAGCAAAGAAATACAGGGATTTCTGCTCATACGCAATGTACGGGTTCCCGAAAAGCCACATGCTCCGCAAAGTTGCAAGACATATGCTAAAAATAAGGGCTTTGGGGGAAAACAGGTTTGGGGCAATTTTTCACAACCCACAGAACCTGTAAGCAGAGTGAGAGCAACAACAACAGTCATCCCCATGAGAATTCTGGTACAATAATCCTGCCATGTCAGGGTCTGCTAAACCCCTGTAACCTCAAAGCCTGGGCTGCTGCTTCTTGCTTTGACATATCTCATCAAAATTAATAATCTGAGCCAAGACAGAGATTTCTATACCAGTCAAAAGGTATTGGGTTTTTTTTTCCATCACAGATGGAGTTTGTTCATTGTTTCTTCCTCTGTACTGTCGGCTTCCCAGATAGTTCTTTTTAAATATAAATTTGGGTGTTTTAAAACATTTTTATCATACATTTTCATTAACTTAAGTTGATAGCTTACATTAGCACTTACTGTTGGTGTTGTGCATTCTATGGGTTTTGGCAAATGTGTAATGACATGTATCCACCATTACAGTATTGTACAGAAAGATCGTTTCACTGCTTTAGAAATCTAGTTGTTCACCCCTTCCCTTCCTCCCCCTGCACCATAGCAACCGCTAATCTTCTTACTGTTTCCATAGTTTTGTCTTTTCCAGAAGGTCATACAGCTCGAATCCTATAGTACGGAGCCTTCTCAAAGTGGCTTCTCTCACTTAGCCATATGCATGCAAGTTTCTTGCATGTCTTTTTAAGGCTTGATAGCTCATTTCTTTTTGGCACTAAAGAGCATTTCACTGTATAGACATACCACCCTTTATTTATCCCTGTACCCACTGCAGGACATCTTAGTTGCTTCCAAGTTTTGGCAGTTACAAATAAAGCTCCTATAAGCATTCATGTGTGGTTTAACATAACGGGTAACCGTAGGGATGGAACCAGCCACTTCTGTCACTAAAGAAAATGGCTTCTGTCAAATTTTCAGCTTCTTTCTTATGAGTTTCAAGGGCTGAGAGGACATGACTCATGAAGCGGTTTTTGTCCTTGACTGTATTCAAAACATTGACATTTGGGGAAAATTGCATATAAACTGCACGTTTTCTGCATTTTACTGTTCTCCTGCCATACGTTAGATCTAAGGTGTTCTTGTATATCTGGGAAACTTGTGTTGGAAAGTTCCACCTTCCTGTAGCTGTCCCTGTCTTTCCGCACGTAAGCATTTCTTACACCCCAAAGAGTACATTGACTACGCCTAAGAATATTGGTGATCTTTCCGTCATTCAGAAGAGGAATTTTTGTTACCTTTTATCTTCTCTGACTAAACCCACGGAAGACAGAGTAACAATCCTGATCCCTTCAGTGGTTTGATAGCATTTATGCGCTCAGGGCCCTTCTGTGTTTAATTTTCTAAAGTGAGAATTTCCCTTGTTCACTCTTTGGCCCAGACATCATTATCTTAGCTGTTGATGTATGTATGTATGTATGTATTTTTTGCTACTATTTATTTATTTATTTATTTATTTATTTATTTATTTTTGAGAGAGAGACAGAGAGAGAGCAGAGGAGGGAGAGAGAGGGAGACAGAGAATCCCTGCACTGACAGTGCAGAGCCCGATGTGGGGCTTGAACTCACAAACCATGAGATCATGACCTGAGCTAAGACCAAGAGTCAGACACTTAAGCGACTGGGCCACCCAGGTTTCCCTTAGCAGCTGCTTTTTTTTTTTTTTTTTTTTTTAAATATAATCTATTGTCAAGTTAGCTAACATACAGGTTGTGCAGTGTGCTCTTGGCTTCGGAAGTACGTTCCCATGATTTATCACTTACATGCAACATCCAGTGCTCATCCCAACAAGTGCCCTCCTCAATGCCCATCACCCATTTTCCCCTCCTCCCCCATCAACCCTCAGTTTGTTATCTGTATTTAAGAGTCTTTTATGGCTTGCCTCCCCCGCCTCTCTGTTTGAAACTATTTTTCCCCCTCCCTTCCTCCATGGTCTTCTGTAAGTTTCTCACGTTCCACATATGGGTGAAAACATATGATATCCATCTTTCTCTGACTGACTTATTTCACTCAGCCTAACACTTTCCAGTTCCATCCACGTTGCTGCAAATGGCAGGATTTCATTCTTTCTCATTGCCAAGTAGTATTCCATTGTACATATAAACCACATCTTCTTTATCCATTCATCAGTTGTTGGACATTTAGGCTCTTTCCATAATTTGGCTATTGTTGAAAGTGCTGCTATAAACATTGGGGTACATGTGCCCCTATGAATCAGCACTTTGGATAAATTCCTAGTAGTGCTATTGATGGGTCATAGGGTAGTTCTATTTTGAATTTTTTGAGGAACCTCCACACTGTTTTCCAGAGTTTAGCTGCTACATAAAAAAAATTGGGGCGCCTGAGTAGTGGCTCAGTGGTTAAGCATCTGATTTTGGCTCAAGTCATGATCTTATGTTTTGTGAGTTCGAGTCCCATATTAGGTGAGCTTGGGTCCCACTTGGGGTGACCATGAGCTGCCCCACTTCGGATGAGCCCTGCTTCTCTCTCTCTCTCTTTCTCTCTTTCTCTCTCTCTCTCCCTCCTGGGATTCTCTCTCGCGCGTTCTCTCTGCCTCTCACTCACTTGCACCCTCTCTGTCTCTCTCTCTCTCTCTCTCTCTCAAAAAATGATATTTTAATACTTCATTTGTCATTTGATTATCTCTTCAGATTTGAATTACTTGCCAACTGGAAGCACCTACAGTGGAAATAAGATGTTTTGCCCCTAAGCGTCGAGATGGCACTGTCCTCCACAGCCATGGGTCCCCATGGTCATCTGAAAAGTAGGTGAAAGCAGGGACCTCCCGTGTGCAGCACCTGGAATAGTGCAGGAGGCTCTCAAAGCATGTGTGAGAAGTGATTATTACAAACTATTACGACTGATTGTTACCTATGGAGCATTTTCTCTGTAACCAGCTCTGCGTCAGGCATTTCATGCACTTTTTAAAAATCTTCACAACCAGCCCTGAAAGATAGAAATTTTTCCAAATTTTTGAAGAGAACACCGGCTCAGACAGGAAAGTCACATGACAGCTGGACAATGGCAGAGCTGGAGTCTGTCCCTGGGTCTGCCTGGTTCAAACCACTGGCTTCCTTCCTCCGTCCAGCTCCTCTAAGCAGCCCGTTGCCAGGATAACGTGTGAGCACTGCATCCAGGTGGGGCCAGGGCCTGGCCGGGCTGACTCTCCCTTGCCATGTGCTGTGTGGGCTCCACAATGTCACCCCAGGACTGCGGGTGGAAAGAAGGAGTCAGTGCACCACGTGGACCAGTGTCATGCCAGAGTGAGCCAGGTTTTGTCTTAAACCGCTAGGAAGCGCCAGTAGTTAAACCATGCTTCAGGATGGTTCCATGGCAGCCTCATCATTGGATTACATCTTCCCCCTGCGGGGCTGTATAAATATGGCCAAGCTACAAATGGCCAAGCTACAAAAGGATGTTTGTGTCGTACACGAAGGGTGCGGGCTGCACCCTACTTCATACGTATATAAAAGACAATTTATCAAAATGTCCCAGGGTGCCGCTCAATGAAGACAGACTTCTGAGTGTTTTACTTCCTGCTCTTTCATATTTTCACAAACAGTGCTGATGTTTACTTGGGAAGCCATAAGACATGAAATAATATAGACTTTGGAGGCAGGCAAGTTGGGTTAAAATCTAAGCTCTGCCACAATAGAACAATTCAGTAGGTCCTATAAACTTTAACTTTCTCAGCTTTACCATGGACCGATCTAGTCCTAGTCCGATAGAGTCGGTGAAGAGTCTGGATAATATTGTATGTAAAACATTCAGCAATGTTGGCACATTGTAATCGTAGTTACCAACATTTACAGAGTGATTTGTATGTGTCAGCCACTTAACTTCCTTAAAGCTCACAGCAATCCCTGTAGGATAGATGTATTATCAGCCTCCTCTTTCAGGCTTGAAAACTGAAGAACAGATTACATACCTCGTCCAAGGCTACGCCCCGAGAAGTGGGATACAGGAACATGACTTGAGACAGTTTAGCTCCTGAAGCATCTCTCTTTACCATGAAACAGCAATACTGCTAATACTACTTTGATCAGTAACATTCCTTGCAATCATAAACACCTAGTAAGTGTGGGTGATCACCTCTCCCTTTTCTGATCATTAAGATGCTCTGTTTTTACGAGTCACTTATTTTAGTATAGTTGGTATTTAAAAGTCAAAGGAGGGGCACCTGGGTGGCTCAGTCGGTCAGGCGGCCGACTTCGGCTCAGGACATGATCTCATGGCTCATGAGTTCGAGGCCCGCATCGGGCTCTGTGCTGACAGCTTGGAGCCTGGAGGCTGCTTCGGGATCTGAGACCCCCCGCCTCTCTCTGTCCCCTCCCCCCCTCTCTCTCTGTCCCCTCCCCAGCTCATGCTCTGTCTCTGTCTCTCAAAAAAATAAACATTAAAAAAAAAAATTAAAAGTCAAAGGAAAACACAGGCTCTCCATTAAATAAATATTGACTTGAGTGTGACTTCTCCTGTGATCAACTATATCATTATTCCTCCTTCTGTTTTTAACTATTTTCTTCAATTCCTTTGGCCACTGGTCTCCCATCCAAACAAGTAGCATCTGGCCTCTACAGGAAGACACTTATCTTAACACAGGTTTCAGGGTAATTAGGCCCAGAATCATATTGTTTTGAAAAACATCATGCTTCTTGGCAAGAAATAATGAATCATTTGCTACTACTGAAAAAAATAAAGAGAGAGAGAGAGAGAGAAAGAAAAAAAGAAACAAACCCGCCTCTAACATGGTCAGAGTTTTAAAAGACCCATTTCTAGCCTATTGACTAATTCAGTGGGCTGGGGTTTCATATAAGAAATACAAAGGACAAGCATTTTCAACAACCTTGCAGTTATTTACAGAAAATTTAATATTTTCTTTCCGCATGGAAAAGTGTGTGCCATCTTGACAGATGTCCAAACAGCAAATTGATGTTCATCCATTTCGACAATGGATGTCATATATTATTTAACAAATGTCTGAGAGAGGAGCTAGTCCATCATCCTTACTATGTGTTTAGCGAAGAGAAATTTTGATCTCCATATTCCACATATTCTTTTAAAGGAACCGTCATTAATCTAGACGTTGACTTTTTTCTCAACTACTTCCCTTATGAAGAAGCCTGCAGGTTTTACAGTAGCACAAAAATAATTATTTAGAGCAATTCCTGGGGGCTGTGTTCTCATTGCATTTAGCTGTTTTAATGGTATGCTAATGACAGGAAGAAAACATACATATAAAATATTGTAGGCATCAGGACTTGGTAGGAGAGACTAAGTTTGGCTTTTGACCATGAAATCTTATTCCGTGGTTGTCTTCTTAATGGCATCTCTTGAGGCCAGTGGCTTTGAATTCTCCCAATTGTATGGGTCACTCTGGCAGCATTGACCAAGTAGAAAATATTCAGCCAGAGAAAACAATAGCAGAAGTCACCCTGTAAGTGCCCTGCCTTCTATATCACGCAATTGACTCCAGGGCTCCCCACAAAGATGTCACTGTTTGACCAGTTTGCTTTAAAACAGCTTAATTAGCTGAAAGGAAAGCTATGTCTGAGCATGCTTGTGAGAAAAAAAAAAACAAAAACAAAAACAAAAAAGATCTCCCTTGTCAGAAAGCTCGTGCTCTATCTTGTCGGAAATCTTCGGTTCTGAAACAAAACAACATTCCTTTCATACGCAATCAAGTCCCTGACAACAACTTTTCCTGGGTCGAGAAATCACCGGTTTGGAGTTGGGTCCAGGTAGGCATTTGGGCTCAGGTTCTATGCATCCAGACGCTGACACAACGGCCTATGGCGGTGCTAGAGGGATTCTTGCCAATTACACGTGTTTATTTCCTTTAGCCAGCAAGAGCTAAAACCGACATTACTGCAGAAAGACTATGTAGACTTTCTGATCAAACTCGACTGAACTCTGCTGTAATGTCAGTGATTTCAAAGTAATTCAAGGGCTGACGTTGCAAACCACCTCATACCTCTTGGTTCATTTGCTTCTGATAAAATGTTTTTACAATTGTTCCGGAGAAGCAACTCAGCTTTCATTCTGGGCATGGTATGGCAAGAAAACCTTTGTCGTAAGACTTGAAAATATTCCTGATTCCACATGGCCCTTCTGCCAATGTGTGCGTACCATCCGCTGTCTCTGGACTTGCAGACTTGCAGTGAACATCCAGAAGTTACACTTAGGACCCACCTTAGATTCCGTCCTGCAAGAGGAAATTCACTGGTTAAGAGTAAGTTACTGGCCGTCTTTTTTTTTTTTTTTTTGCATGGATGTATGTGGTTAAACCCATCTGAGAGACACAGGGAAACTGTGTTTTCATTTATCATAAGGCAAATTGACAGGGACTGTTTTCATTCTTCTGGTGCTGGTGGAAGCAGCTCCAGAAAACCTGAACCCATGCAAAGCATTTCTGCAGGGAAACCCTCTACACATCCCATTTCCTCCCCAGGCTCCCCTCTCCACAGTAATTATCTTAGGAGGGCATAAATTTCCTGGCAACTCGCGTTTATTCTCACAACTTCAAAGTTATAATGAACACCAAATTTCAACCAAGGTATGTTTGTTTGTTTGTGCTGTTTGTTTGTTTTTGTTTGTTTCATTGCTCTGAGCTCCAAAACTTGGTGTAGCTTCCTAAATCGCAGTGTGTGTGTGTGTGTGTGTGTGTGTGTGACCAGGCTAACTGGAGAGAATCTAAACTGTGTTTTGCAAAAGCCACGAAAAAGATGCTGACACCCTTCCTAAAGTAACATTGGATTTTAACCTGGAATCGTATCTCCATTTTATTTTTTCCTAACGAAGAGGATGACTAAATTGAGGGGGGGGGGGGAGTAGTCTATAATTAGCAGTATAAATCTTTCACCGATTTCGGAGGTCACCAGATGAACCGATGCAGGCTTCAGGCACATCTGCTCTTTTGGCAACCGCTGCCCTCTCTGAGCCTTCTCATTGGCTCGCGCTAATCATATGCGCGGCCTCCTGGAAGCGATTTGAGCCTCCCAGGGCTGACGGGCACAGCCACGCTGCAGTGCTCAACTCGCGCAACCAGGCCGGCGCCGGCGAGCTGCGGGCCACCTTTAAGAGGCCACTAGTCCTGGAGGTGCCTGGGGGCGGGCGGCTAGGAATAACCTTTCGAGGCGCGGCTGGCTGCGGGAGCACGGTTCCCAGGCCTGGGAAAGCTGGCGGGCAGCTCGCTGTAACCACCCGATCTTTTCAGAAAAGGGGTTAGTGCCCACAAGGTGGCATCAGTGGCGCCGATTTCAGGAGGGAGCCCTTAGCTAGGTAATCTTTGGAGGAGGTGGGAGTGCTGGTGGGCAGCGCAGGGCAAGGACCGAAAGACCAATCTTATGAAATAACTGGAACCTTAATGAAGCTGTTTCTTTTACCATGCGTCAACAACAGTGAGGAGAAGGGGCAAATAGTGTTGTTTCAAATCACTGGCTGTCGTCTGTTAGGCAAAAGGCCAAAGGCCAAGTGCCTTGGACAGAACTAGCTATAAATTAATAATAGACGCGGGACACCATACTGCCATCCAATGCACTGTTGTAAAAATGATCTCCACTGTAAACTATTGGCTTTCTTAATGGCTCACCATTATGACACTCGCCCTCCGTTCCAGGCTGAGCTTAAACTGCATCTGCAAAATTCTGAATTGGGCGTGCAATAATGAGCTGCTTCCTGTTCTTAAAAAGCTGCAAAAATACTGTCTGTATGTACAGAAATACTGTCTGTATGTACAGAAACCTAGAGGAGTAAGACACTTGCCCTTGAACCTGTTTTTTCTTTTTGCATCAATTCAGGGGTGAGAGGCAGAATACAGTCCCAGTTCTTCACACTCATGGCCGGTTTCTTTCTTCTCATATTCAAATAAATTTCCTTTCTGTTAAATAGTGATAGTTCTACCTTTTCTGTGAACCTTTCTTCTGAAGGTAAGATCAGCAGCCTCCTTGAATATGCAGATAGAGAATAGGATACAGTATGGTCTTCTAGAAAACGATCCTTGGTGTTTAAACATAAACCCTTCCCTATATTATTTTCATTTTGGTAACTGATTAGTGGGAATTTATGCTTATCCTTTTATTCCATCTTGCATGTAAAGATACATTTGTCTAATTTATGGAGCTGCTTGGTCTTTTTTTTTTTTTTAAATGTTTATTTATTTTTGAGAGAGAGACAGAGTGTGAGTCGGGTAGGAGCAGAGAGAGAGAGGGAGACACAGAATCCGAAGCAGGCTCCAGGCTCTGAGCCGTCAGCACAGAGCCTGATGCGGGACTTGAACTCACGAACCGTGAGATCATGACCTGAGCTAAAGTCGGCCGCTTACCAACTGAGCCACCCAGGCGTCCCGAACTGCTTGGTCTTAACTAAAGTTGACCACTTACCAGGCTAGTCCAGCTCCGAAGGTTAGGGCCACACTTGATGGACCTTGCATTTGGGAATGAGACTGGGGCACGGGTGCTAAGGTGAGGGCAGAGGGCAGTGGAGAAAGTCTGGAGCCCTCCAGGCAGTAAAGGTCCCAGAGCAGGGGGTGATCCCTGACTGAGCATCTCCTGAGGGAAAACCATGGAGCCTTTGTGCCTTGGCAGCATTCTAGGAGAGAAAAAGGATCTATTGTGCTTGAAAGTTCCTCCCATATTTAACTATGGTATTTACTCCTCTCTCACCTTCTCTTATGCTCTTCTCTCCATAAGCATAAAGAGTTGGTGAAGACAACTTGGCTGTAATATGCTTCCAGTGTATGTCTGTGTGTTATTGTGTTATACTTTATTCCTTAAAGTCAAGAATATGATTAAGACACCTATGTGAACCAGGTAGTTCATGAAGAAGTACATTTATGGCACAACAGATGGCTCTCTTAGGATCTTTAATGTACCAATAAAATGTTCTCTATGCTACTGTAGAACTGTATAATTACTTTCTGATGGATCATCAAATACCAAAGTTAAATCAATCAATCTTTCTTTCTTTCTCTCTTTCTTTCTTTCTTTCTTTCTCTCTTTCTTCTTTCTTTCTTTCTCAATAGGCACTACATCCAACATGGGGCTTGAACCCACGGCCTTGCGATCAAGAGTCAGATGCTTGACCGACTGAGACAGCCAGGCATCCCCGAAGTTAAACATTTCTAAAGTTAATATGTTATTTGTTTCTGTTAAAGGTACCTCATTATATATCCTGATCTCTGACTTATAATGTGACCAAAATATGATCTTTATTTTTTTTAAGTTTATTTATTTATTTTGAGAGAGAGAGAGAGAGAGAGGGAGAGGGAGAGGGAGAATCCCAAGCAGGCTCGGCACTGACAGCTCACCAGTCATGAGATCATGACCTGAGCCCAAATCAGAGGTCAGATGCTTAACTGACTGAGCCACCCAGGCACCCCAAAATGTGATCTTTAACTCTCTACTTTAGTAAGCTATAAATTCTGTGTCCTCACTGAGAATAGATATTCTCTTCATCACCTTTACCTGGGTTTCTTGTACGTAATTACAAAGAAAAATTTAAGAAAATTATGGTGGTGGGGTGGGGGAGGAGAAAGGTGTGCAGAATTTTTTATTGGCATTACTTGGATGTTATTTTGCTAAAATTTTATTAATATGATTCTGTATGCAGAGTTGTTTATGATCTTCGACTGTCTGCTCTAATAGGAACCTAGAAAAACTTCTTTTCTCAGTTTTATTGAGATATAATTGACACAGCACTGCACAAGTTGAAGGTGTGGGGCACAGTGACTTGACCTTCAACTGTTGTGAATGATTGAGAAACCTCAATCTTTACCCACGAACGCAAAAGTGTCACATTTTAAAATTAAGTAATTTGGGGCGGGGGTGGTTATATTTTTTAGGCTATTTTATTTATTTTTTAAGGGTTTATTTTATTTTTGAGAGAGAGACAGAGAGAAAGAGAGACAGAGCATGAGTGGGGGAGGGGCAGAGAGAGAGGGAGACACAGAATCCGAGGCAGGCTCCAGGCCCCAAGCTGTCAGCCCAGAGCCCACCTGACATGGGGCTCGAACTCCCGAACCTCGAGATCATGACCTGAGCTGAAGTCGGATGCTTAACCAGCTGAGCCACCCAGGCACCCCTTTTTAAGGCTATTTTTAAAAAGTAGTTTTAACCAGCAGTTAGTTAACTTGTTAAGTTGGGGTCGTTGTTAAATGCGTTCATGCCCATCTTTTCACTGGTGAGGTTTTAGTTATAAAAATATATATATAATAACATGCAGTGGTGGCTACATTCCACAGTTTTGAAACATCTGTATGCAGAATAATGTAATAGAACCTCAAATACTACTGTTTTAGCTTGCTGAGAAACAATATGAAAATATTTGCACTTTTTGGTATGTCTGGCCTGGTAACCATTTGTGTAAGGTATGTATGAGAGGGTGAATCAAAAAGTTCTAAACGTGCAGGGCAACCTATTTATGGTCTATAAATATATTTTTCTTTTTTTTTTATTTCTTCTTTATTAGCAGTAAGCCACTTATGTGAGTACATGTTCGTTTAATCGTAATAAAAGGGATCAGATTCTTATTTTATTGCCTTTGTTGCTTATTTTTACCCCAACTTGGATTCTTGAAATTATTTAAGATTTCTCAAAGCTCTGACAAAGTCCAGTCATTTAGGGCAAGGACAGAATCTTCTTTCCGTCGAGCAAGCTAAGCATAGAAGAGACATCAAAAATGTGGTTGGGGGGGCGCCTGGGTGGCGCAGTCGGTTAAGCGTCCGACTTCAGCCAGGTCACGATCTCGCGGTCCGTGAGTTCGAGCCCCGCGTCAGGCTCTGGGCTGATGGCTCGGAGCCTGGAGCCTGTTTCCGATTCTGTGTGTCTCCCTCTCTCTCTGCCCCTCCCCTGTTCATGCTCTGTCTCTCTCTGTCCCAAAAATAAAAATAAAAAGCGTTGAAAAAAAAAATTAAAAAAAAAAATGTGGTTGGGGTCAGCTGAGCAAGTGAATCAGAGTTTGGGGTAGCAGGACCGTGCACTGTGTGGGGTCCCTTGAATGCAGCCTCCAGTGATCTGTGTGGAGTCCTCAGACCCTGGGAGGCTGGCAGTCTCCTCCCTAGGGGCCCCTGGGATCCCTGTCTCAAGATAAAATGAAGGCAGCTCAGGGACACCTGGGTGGCTGTCGGTTAAGTGTCCGACTTCAGCTCAGGTCACGATCTCGCGGTCCGTGAGTTCGAGCCCCGCGTCGGGCTCTGGGCTGATGGCTCGGAGCCTGGAGCCTGCTTCGGATTCTGTGTCTCCCTCTCCTCTGCCCCTCCCCTGCTCATGCTCTGTCTCTCTCTGTCTCAAAAATAAATAAAAACATTAAAAAATATTTTTTTTTAATGAAGGCAGCTCAGGGCCTACAATAAGAGCCTTTGCCTTTTTTTTTTTTTAAATTACGTTTTTAACTTGAATTTCCAATAGAGTTAACATACGGTGTTATATTAGCTTCAGGTGTGCACTATAATAATTCAACAGTTCTGTACATCACCCCGTGTTCATCACAAGTGCACTCTTTAATCCCCATCACCTATTTCATCTATCCCCCAGCCCTCCTCCTCTCTGCAGTTTGTTTTCTATAGTCTGTTTCTTGGTTTCTCCCCCTATCTCTCTTTTTCCTTTGCTTATTTGTTTTGTTTCTTCATTCCACATGTTAGTGAGATAATATGGTATTTGTCTTTCTCTGGCTGACTTATTTCACTTAGCATTATACTCTCTAGCTCCATGCATTTTGTTGCAAATGGCAAGATGTCATTTTTTATGGCCGAATAATATTCCACTGTATATATACACCACATCTTCTTTATCCACACATCAATTGATGGACACTTGGGCTGCTTGCACAATTTGGCTACTGTAAAAAATGCTGCTATAAACATAGGGATGCAGGGGCACCTGGGTGGCTCAGTCGGTTGAACGTCCCACTTTGGCTCAGGTCATGGTTTCCCGGTTCATGAGCTCAAGCCCTGCATTGGACTCTGTGCTGACAGCTGAGAGCCTGGAGCCTGCTTCGGATTCCGTGTCTCCCTCTCTCTCTGCCCCTCCCCGACTCATGCTCTGTCTCTCTCAAAAATAAATAAATCTTGAAAAAATAGGGGTGCATATATCCCTTTGAATTCATGTTTTTTGTATTTTGGGGTAAATACCCCATAGTGCAACTACTGAAGTGTAGAATCGTTCTATTTTTAAACTTTTGAGACACATCCATACTGCCTTCTATGGTGAAGAACCTTTGCTTTTCATAATCAATCTTTCCTAAGGGACTCCAACCCTCCCCCCCACCCCTCCAGTGCCCCAGATAGCAGATGGGCTCTTCCTGTAGCGTACAATAGGGAATCTCACTTTCCTGAGATCTTTCTTGTAGTTTAAACAGAGGAGGTCGCGTCAGGCTCTGGGCTGATGGCTCGGAGCCTGGAGCCTGTTTCCGATTCTGTGTCTCCCTCTCTCTGCACCTCCCCTGTTCATGCTCTGTCTCTCTCTGTCCCAAAAATAAATAAAAAACGTTGAAAAAAAATTTAAAAAAAAAAAAAAAAAAAAAAGGGGCGCCTGGGTGGCGCAGTCGGTTAAGCGTCCGACTTCAGCCAGGTCACGATCTCGCGGTCCGTGAGTTTGAGCCCCGCGTCAGGCTCTGGGCTGATGGCTCGGAGCCTGGAGCCTGTTTCCGATTCTGTGTCTCCCTCTCTCTGCACCTCCCCTGTTCATGCTCTGTCTCTCTCTGTCCCAAAAATAAATAAAAAACGTTGAAAAAAAATTAAAAAAAAAAAAAAAACAGAGGAGGAAATCTATATCTAAATTCCTATGCATTCTCTGCTAGGACGGCAGAGGGGTTGGCTCAGGTGATGAATAACTGGTTTGCCAACCTAAGAATGGGACGGGAAACCAAGCAGGTGTCAGAGGACGCCTCTCCATCCTTTGGGGCACATGCCCTTTGTCTCCTGAACTGCCAGGGAAGGATGGAAATCACACTTTGATGGTGCCCACACTTGCAATGCTAGATAAGTCAAAAGGAAATAGATAAGGGAGCCAGGTAAAGGAGAAAAGAAAGGCACCAAAGGAACTTCCAAGGTATTGATTTTTCCCCCCTCTGATACGTCAATCTTCAGCATACATAGGCTTACAGCATAATGTCTGGTACAAATGCAAAGGAAGCAATTTCTCTTTTGTGGCGTGGATGTGCTGAAATGACCTTGAAGGTACCGTCTGTGTTTTATATGGAGGGAAGAGTGAGAGATGAATCACCTGTGATGTCCCTTGTTTACAGGAGAAAGGGAAGGTAATTGATTACCTTTTGATCCCAATCTATAGAAAGGTAAGAAAATAAATTTGATGATGAACAACCTGGAGCCTGTAAATCCAGCAGCATATAAATCTGTCATTTCCCAAGCAGATTCCCCGAATGGATCTTTTTTATGAAAGTGCTCCTTTCGTACCGGTGCAACCTTTCACAATAAGGCAGGATTTCAGGTCAAAATGTGTCTGCTGTGATGCTGACAGCTGCCCAGTGGGATGGGGTCATATAACAACACTGCAGGCATCCAAGGGACATCGGTTCTCGACCCCTGTGTCAACCTCTAGAGTTCCCAGGGTCGGGTCAGCATCCTAAGGACGCCTGTGGTCTCTTTCTGGGACACCTCTGGGGCATCCCACAGAACGGGGCCATTCTTTGCCCAAAGCGTTCCCAGCCCCATTTTGTGGCTCGCTTTGTAGAAGGACACCGTGAAGCATGAGAACAAACGTGACTGGGAGTGGAGGTTGGGGCAGAGATCGCCAAATCATTGAGAAGCCCTGGAAGAGACAGGGCTCCTCTCTGGTACGGCTTTGATGGGAATTATGGATTCGTACTAGAAGAATTTGAGATAAAGGTGCCTTCTTTCGGCATCCCATAAAATACAGGAGCCACACATATTGCATATTCATGATGGAGGTTTTAATTTTTCAACCACTTGGCCGACAGTGGATTGTAATCTGTAAGGGATATGGCCAACTATTACATTACCACTCCACTCTTCTAGGGTCAGATTCCAGGAAACCCTGGGCTTCGGAGCAGTACCAAAGCAAGGGAACGATGCCACTAGTCCCCAAAGTCTCTGTCACAGATCCCTGGCCCCAGAGCTACGTACTTGTGTGGCTTGTGCAGAGCGTGCTAATCTTTAAAGATGGAGACTAAAACACTGCACTTGGGCACACATAGTTGGACATTTTTTAAGAGCTTATGATGCTTCGAATGCTCTTTTCAGAATACGTTAATATATATAATCACTGAAATGATAGTAATCACCCTAGAAAGTGGTGGACAGATAACTCCGCCCTTTCAAGGCTTATTTATGCAAGGTGAAAACTGGAATATGTCCTTTTCTATAAGAAGAAATGCTTTTCTTCTGGAGGTGGCAGTGAGCTTTGCTTTCTTACTCACTGGAAGGCCTGTGGAAACCCATGTACCAATCCTTCCTTCAAACGAACGCTTCCAGGATGAAAAGCACCCGTCCCCAAGTTAATTCCAATGTCTAGTTTAGAAAACGTGGGAGAGACCATTTAGACGCACTAGTTAAAAAATCAGATAGAGACAAAATTGCTCTCTTGAAAAGATATGTGCGTCCCCATGTTCATAGCAGCATTATTAATACCAGCCAAGATGTGGAAACAACATGAATGTCTGTCAACAGATAAGTGGATAGAGAGAACATGGAGTATGTATATACAATGGAATATTATTTGGCCATGAAGAAGGACATCCTGCCATGTTGTGACAGCACAGGTGAAACTTGAGGGCATTAGGCTAAGTGAAATAAATCAGACAGAGAAAGACACAAACTATTTGGTCTCTATATACTGTATGTATATAGAATTTAAGAAGAAAAATAACCAGACTCAGATAATGCAGAACGGATTGGTGGTTGCCTGAGACAGGGGGAGGGGGTGTGCAGGGTGAGCGAAATGGGTGAAGGGGACCAAAAGATGGAAACTTCTAGTTACAAGTGAGTCCTGGGGTATAATGTACAGCACAGTGACTACGGTCAACAATTCTGTATTATAGGTTTGAAAGTTGCTAAGAGAGGAAATCTTAGAAGTTGTAACCATGTGAGGCGATAATGTTAACTAAACTTATCCCGGTAATCATTTCACAACATATATGCCTGTCACATCATTATGTTGTACACCTAAACGCTAACGTTATATGTCAGATATCAATTAAAAATTTTTAAAAAAGGTAAAAAGTTACAAAGATGTAAAAAATAAAAGAGTAATAAACGTTGATATAAATTCCTATTCTGTTACTTCCTCTTGTCATCAGCAATGGCTGCCATATATGAAAGGAAGACAGAAACAAAATTTCCTCATACATCTCTCCAGCTGTGTTTTGCAGGGATTTTAGGAATGTAGCGCTATTTTTTATTTTAATGCCAGTGTTTACATTGCAGAGCATGACAGGGAATTTTTCCATCTAGATCTCTTGAACCACACAAATGCTACTGAACCTACCTACTTACCTATGTTGGCTCACCTAACACACCCTCACTCTCTTAATTCTGATGATTGCCGTGGGACTTTGGGAATCCGTTTCCCAGACTCAGGACAAGGTGCATATTTATTTATGCAAAATAAAAACACATTTGTCCTGGCGATGTGCTACATCTGCTAACACCAGTTGGCTGCATGGCTGCAGCTTTCAGCTTGAAATGTGAAGTCTCGTTGTCATGCACGATCCCAGGTAACTGATGGGCGTAAGGCGGGGGGAGGAGTTACCTTTTGTGCGAACTGTCAAAAACTCTAACCCCAAACTCTAAACGTCATTAGAAAATGTTTTATGATCTTGAAAAGAGTAGTAGCATGAATGTGATAAGCTAGCATGTAAACAAGCAGGCAAAATGAAGGGATAAACTGAAATATGTATCTACGTGACATTGAACGCAGAGACTTCATAACACGGTCTTGGGTTTGTTTCAAATCCACGTAAGGTATCTTGTTGGTTTGCATCTTTGTCATACCTTTACCCATTCTCCCCAGCCTCCTACCAATCATCAGAGGCAGGTGCTAAGACAAGATCATGTCCTGAGCTGAAGTCAGACGCTTAACCAACTGAGTCCCTATTAATGCTCCTTCTTAACGGAAGCTTTTCCTAACCTTAATTACCAACCCCTGTAGTCCCAGCTAGAGGAGATTAGGTAGGCATGGGCATGTATTTTAGACCTGGAGATAATCTGAAGAGCACATCTGCTCTGGGTCTCTGCTTTGGAGATGTGAGAAGTACCCACTTCGCAGAGATAGCTGAGACTTGGGGGGACAGGAAAAGACAGCAAAGTGGCCACCTATGGTATTTTAGACCTCTCTGTGCTTGTGTCTCTACTGATCTGTTGAAGACCTCATTACTTTAAAGACATTATAAAATCTACCCATGGGGGCGATTTTTCTAAATTCGGAATAGTAACTGTCCCCATCTGCCAGAGCTGTTGAGAGCCTTTGAAAGAAGGATATATGTAAAGCTTGGCGCCTGTCATTCTAGTGTTATTTTGTGGCCATAAGCCATGCTTGTAGGGCAGAGAGAATGTCATTTAGCTATTTTAAAAAATACAGGACTTTTGGGGAGCCTGGGTGGCTCAGTCAGTTTAGCGTCCGACTTCGGCTCAGGTCATGATCTCACAGTTTGTGAGTTCTAGCCCCGCATCGGGCTCTGTGCTGACAGCTCAGAGCCTGGAGCCTGCGTTAGATTCTGTGTCTCCCTCTCTCTCTCTGCCCCAACCCACTCGCATTCTGTCTCTGTCTCTCTCAAAAATAAATAAACATTAAAAAATTTTTTTAAAAAACCAGGACTTTTGAATTAGAAGTCCTCTGAAAAATAAAACCTCCTACCTTATCGTTTCCTAAATGAATAAAAGTAAGGCCAAGAGGGGTAAAGTGACTTGCCAAGGTCACCCAGCTAGTTAGGGATGGGAAGGAGATGGGTGCCCAGATCCCCTCATTCCTGGCTTAAGCCTTCTTTCCACCATGTTGCGATATGCTTGTGTTTAAGTCCAGCATATGTAGCTGCGAAGGCATCCTCCGAGACCCCCCCTTTGGGGAATAAATTGCATTGTTTAGGAAAAGCGTTTGCTTTCTGGGACCCACCAGTACTTCATTTCACAAGGTGGTTCCACAAGAGAGTCACATGCAGCCGCTGTTCTTTGTCATTATTTGACTGGGTGGGCCAGTGCGCCTCGGAGAACCTGGAGTGCACATTCTCAGCGTCAGAGACCGCAGCTCCTGGCTAGACACAGCCACTGTTTCCCTCCCTCCCTCCAAAAAAAAAAAAAAAAAAAAAGCCCTCAACCACGAATGACATGTGTTTCAGAGCAAAGACTGAACATCGACTTGCATCGACTAGCAATGGTATCTCCTCAACACCGCACAGTGAGTCAAGTATCTGGCTTCTAGAGCGGAAGGCAGTTTGCCTGCATGTAGGCCTAAGATGAAGGTAGGAGTAGATACACTGGGGAAAGAAGAAAATAGGCCAAACGGAAGAGTGTGAGAAAATTAGCTCAGCTGATTTGATGTGAACATCTGCAGAAATTGTTAACGGGCACTGTGTCTAATTAAATCCACCAGACATATGCATGCCTGTTATCTGTGGAACGGTGTTCTTCCCCATGCTGCACCTGTTGCTAGCAGGGGTAGACTTGCACTCTATCAAGCAATGTCACGAGGGTTCGAGGGAGAGAAATTTGAGGCTCCCATCTGATTCACTTAAAGGCAAGCATATCGCCAGCAGAAGACAGCCAGACTCAGAACTCAAATGCGCACTAAGAGGCAGACGCACTGGGACCTCACTACTGTTCAAACCACCCGTCTGGAGCGCCTCACAACTCCTGCGGAAAGAACAGACCCCTGGGCAGTGTAGATTTCAGAGTCGAGTTCACGAGGTGAACCTGACTTCAAAGAAAACGTTCAACCTGTTTTGCCAAAATGGACAAAATGATCAAGTTCAAATCAGTCTCCGTTTCTGTGCACATGACTATGATGCAAATACCAAATGATCTTTGCGCATCCACACTGGCTTGCGTTTGACAGATGTGTCCTTGGTTATTCTGCATTTGGTCAGACATTGCTTTGTGTCTACTCATGTCCCAGCCTTTCCTTGGAAAAATGGTCTCCACTAATTCAGACAGAGCATCTCCCCAATGCACTGGGTGTGGGCTTTCACTCATTCCAGTGGATTGCCAGTGGGGGTACATCGCATTGAGGAGGCAGCAAGGCATAGGGATTAATAATGCAGGCTCTGGAGTCATCCCAGCTCCCTGCTTGCTAGTTAGATAACTCCCTCCAAGCTACTTCAGCTCCTTAACCTTGGTATCCTCATCTGTAAGGTGGAGAAAACAGCAGCACCCACCCCGCAGGGTACTTGTGAGGGTTAAATGAAGCAACCTGTCAAGTGCTTAGAGTTATCCTGGCACACGGTGGACATGCCCATCAAAGTCAACTGTTTTCATTAGCTTTTCCTGAGCAAGCTATCTCCAGCAGGTGCCAGTTGTAGCTCAGCGTTCAGATTTAAAGAGGAGAGACACGTAAATTAGAAACCAAGCCCGAGGTTGAATAGAGCTATTCTAAGACCTGTGATATTACGTAGACCCCATATGTTATTTATCCCACTTCCGTGTACCAATGGTGATTTTATCACATACATACCCTGCCTCCCCCAGCCTCCACCAGCCTCCACACAGGTACATGTTCATGGGCTGATGTGATCTGGTGAGTTAAAATTTAGTCTGACAAGGAGAGTTGAGTTCTTGCTTAGATTTTACTTCTAATTCTGTAATAATGTGTATAGTCACTACCGCTTAAATTTGTAGCTGAAGTTAGGATCACGAGGGAGTATTTTAAATCCAGTATTTCTCATTCATGACCTAATGAGGACGTTCTAGGAAATAGATCCTCGGGGAGAAGGGAGGGTGTGGAGAATAGGTGGTGAGTAAGAGTTGGATATCCAGGCCCGAGTTGTATCTGTAACTAGGTAGGTGCCCCTCCCCCTTTCCTCATGCCCACACGTGCCAGCCCAGAGTGATAGAACCCAGAAGAATGAGGTCGTGGTGTGAAGTATTTTGTGGTCTTACTAGGAGGTTTGGAATACAAGTGGGAAAGATGCTGTGTGCACGGAAGTATCCTTGCCAATGACTACTATAACTTCTGTAATAACAAAACTCCAAGGGCAGGGAGATCGTCTACAGCAGAAGATGCATGAGATTACTGTAGTTTACACTGGACTCTCCATGAGGCCTCTTAAAGGATACTTTGCCATTCTTATCTCTTCATCTGCTCTTCTTTCAGCTACGTTGAGATCTAAAAGTTGATTAAGGGGCGACTAAGGGTGGCTCAGTCGGTAAAACGTCCGACTTCAGCTCAGGTCATGATGTGGCAATTCGTGAGTTCGAGCCCCGCGTCGGGCTCTGCGCTGACAGCTCAGAGCCTGGAGCCTGCTTCAGTTTCTGTGTCTCCCTCTCTCTCTGCCCCTCCCCTGCTTGTGTTCTCTCTCTCTCTCTCAAAAATAAATAAGCATTAAAAAAAATTTTTTTAAGGCGATTAAAACACAGTGCATTATTCCTGTCACAATGAAATCGAATCCTTATTTTCAATCTATATTTAAAATTGTATCCTCCATATAAAAAGAATTTCTTCAGTTAGACTTGTAAAGAACATTCTGTGATGCTTTAAATGACTATGTTGGATGGGGCGCCTGGGTGGCTCAGTCGGTTAAGCGGCCGACTTCAGCTCAGGTCACGATCTCGCGGTCCGTGAGTTCGAGCCCCGCGTCGGGCTCTGGGCTGATGGCTCAGAGCCTGGAGCCTGTTTCCGATTCTGTGTCTCCCTCTCTCTCTGCCCCTCCCCCGTTCATGCTCTGTCTCTCTCTGTCTCAAGAATAAATAAAACGTTAAAAAAAATTAAAAAAATAAAAAATAAAAAAATAAATGACTATGTTGGGGGGCGCCTGGGTGGCGCAGTCGGTTAAGCGTCCGACTTCAGCCAGGTCACGATCTTGCGGTCGTGAGTTCGAGCCCCGCGTCAGGCTCTAGGCCGATGGCTCGGAGCCTGGAGCCTGTTTCCGATTCTGTGTCTCCCTCTCTCTCTGCCCCTCCCCCGTTCATGCTCTGTCTCTCTCTGTCCCAAAAATAAAATAAAAAAAAAAAATGACTATGTTGGTCTACTTTTATAGGCATTTGGAACATTTACAAAATATAATGTCAGACAGAAAAAAAATGGTACCAAATAACCGCTACCGTTTATACTCACATCTCCTTCCTAGCCTGTCTGAGAAATTTCTTCTCAAATTAACCCCCATGGAGTAAAAGTCTGTGTAAACAGATGGACTTTGCACCTTGCTCCAAAGGTCAGCTGGCTGGAGCACTGTGATTTTGGCAGCAAATCTCTTAGTCAAGGACCTTCCCATAAGAAAGGCTTCATCGTCATCTCCATTCAAGTGACATGAACAGGACTCGGCTTCCATCATAGACACGGCATTTAACGACGCTTCCAAAGCATTCTGTTAGCACTGACGATGATGGCTGGGAGGCTGTGAAGAATGTTATATCATCCCAGGCATGTTCACATGCAATCTCACAATGGAAAGTTACAACCCCATAGAGTAAGAAATGCAGATGCAAATTTTTTTTTCCAGGTTAAAAAAAAAAGGTATATAATTCAGTTTGGATTGTGGAATTTCTCACATCAAAAGAACTTCAAAATGTGCTTGACTCTATCTCAAACGAATCCAATTTTAACATTTTTCAGTGCGTCATCTAGATTGGTCAACATACTGGCCACCCTGGGTTAGAGCCACGGGACTTCTGCGTCCTTCAGACACAGCCTACTGGGTACCCCTTGACTGGCCCTGCCTTAAGAAGAACTAACTGACTGGGAGGCAGTGGTGGATGCTGCAGCTGCATTATCCTGAGGGAATCCGATTTTCCCCCATAAGAAAATTCAGGCATGTGATTATTTCCTGTCGGTCTCTTCACGGAATTGTTGGACAGTACCCATTTTCTGTTCTCAAGTGGAAACGCTCGCGTAACTGTGCGTTTGACAGAGTCCAAAGTATGTTTCTGAACAGAAGTGCCTACTGGATCTTCTCTAGGACCACAGAACAGTTCAAAACAACTTTGTTCAGGATCGGCTAATTTTCTTTCTTTCTTTCTTTCTCTCCCCCCCCGCCCCCGCCCCAACCATTGTTGGAGTGTCGCACGGGCATCTCTCTCATCTCTCAGATTGATGGCATCGTCTAGGACTTCCCACATAGACAAGATAAACGAAAGGCTTCCATGGACAGGTATGTAACTGTGGAGACGGCAGTGCTGCAGAAGAGGCCTCCTGACCAGAAAGAATGTCTGTCCCACAGTCAACTCTCTGGCTCTGCAGTCACCTTTGACATGACTTGTTGAATAGGAGTTTGTTTTCCAATTTCCATGGTTCAGCCATAGGCCATGCAAAGTAAATACTAGTAAATGAGCAACAGTAGATTCAAAGGAACATAAGACCAGAAACCCTCCTCCTTTGGAAGACAGTTTGGGTAGCATTCACATGTGAATCAATCTGTTTGGGGTCTTTGAAGTGACTTTGATTAAGAGTTGTAGCCCAAGAGTGGTGAAATGGACAGGGTCATCAAAAGAATTGGCAGCTCCAATCTGGACGCCCAGCCTGTGCACCACATCCAGAAAAAGCCCAGGTAAATGGCCTTCTGGGCAGAATGCTTTAGGCCTCAGAAAAACGAACCAGGAACTCACTATCCATGGAGATTTGCATACAAGTGGGTTTTGTTGGAAGTAAGCAAAATATTCCACGAGACTTCATGTTTCTACAGATCTGCATTGAATTAAATGAATTCATAGTCCAGGAAAACTTTTTTCAGTGCTCTTTAAGAAGCAAAAAGCAATAATTTTCCTTTGAAAAGCAAGCAATTTATATATTTCCAATAGACACAATTTATCGGTTTATGAATAAAACCAAAAAGTAACAATTAATGCCCCCAATTTCAGGAACCACATAAAATCAAGCACAATGCATTAAACTCTCCTTAATTATATTAGAAATGCTAAAATTAATGAATATTGAAATTTTGCAAGCTTACCAGAATTTGACAATCTTTTGGTATAAGAAGAAAAATAGCAATTTGTTGAATGACTAAAATTTCTATCCGCTTCACCTCAAAAGAAGGATCTTGAAAACAATCTAAGATTATTTTATATTCCTTTGCCTTTTGTCTTTAATTCAAGCCACTATAAAATTTGCATCTGTCTCATTCACGTTTTCCAATCTAACTCAATATTATCTTCACTTCGAAATGCTTTCTACTACTTCAACAAACTGTGGAATTATCTTTTGATTTGCAAAAATAGATTAATTTTGGAAGTGAAACAAAAAAGAAATAGCTGAGACCAGTGGTGAAGTTGTCATAGTGGAATGAGCCTAGGCTTTGGGGTTGGAGAGAAATTAATCACTAAGTGACCTCAGTCAGCTTCTCCTCCTTTCAGGCCTTAGTTTCACTATATGAAAAATAGGACCATGATCCCTCTTGCTGAGTTGCTCTGAAGATTAGAGATTTAAAAAATGCGAACCATTCACTACACAGTTATTTGTTCAGCAATGGTATCTGTTATTGTTAAATTTCTTAGGCTTATTTTCTGATTTTCATCAGCTCTGTTACCAGGTTCCTTTTAGGTTTATGTTATTTTGTCTTGGGGCAGGACTATATTTCATGCACAGATTTCCAGTTTTCATGGGATTTGAACCATAAATATAGAATTGATTTTTTTTAGGGGTGCCTGGGTGGCTCAGTTGGTTAAGCATCGGACTCTTGATTTGGGCTCAGGTCATGATGTCACAGTTCATGAGATAGAGTCCCACATCAGACTCCATGCTTGATGTGTGGAATCTGCTTAAGTTTCTCCCTCTCCCTCTGTCTCCCTCTGCCCCTCTCCCCGGCTCCCTCTCTTATGCTATTAATAACTGTGATAAATGTATTCTAGAGCAGTAGTTTTAAGTGGACATGAAAAACAGAGCTACATAATTATTGACTCAAAGTATAATGAGGACAAACACTCCCTTCTAACAAGTGTATCATTACCCAGTTGATTCAGAAGGAGTAAGAATTCTCTAACTAGAGGGGGAACTCACAGTCTCATTTTCTGTGCTGCAGACAGCTGAAATTCATTGCACACTCCATCCTCCTGGTAAGACTCTGGTTCTTTTCATCTAGGATCAAAAAGGAGCAAATGCTACTGTTCTTAGCAAATTTTATTTTCTCAAAAGCTGAAAGATCCGTCCACATTGTAAGAAAACAGACTGACCGATTCTGTATTATTCTTTAGGAGATACTGAGGGTCCCGAGGAAACGGTACTCTGAATAACCGTACGGATACTGAGCAGCTCTTACCTTGCAAGCCAAAGCTTTTCCTCTGAGTCTACCAAGATGAGACCCAGTGGAGCTGACGGCTAAGATTCCCCTGTGCATCTGGTATGAAGGAAACCTGGATCAAAGGGTTAGCAGGTGCATGTTTACATCGAATCCATGAAGGGTGAGAAAAGTTAGGATGCTGGAGGCTTTTCAGGGAATAATATGCCAGGTGAAGTATGATGACACACATAGGCAATGAGTGCTGTTAGAATATCTTCCCCTGTTTGAGATCATCAGTTTGTCCTTCTCAATCTCAACTAACACATGCCATCAAGACTGTGAGTGCAGTTTATGTCAAAGACTATCTTGGGCCCTAACACCACTCTCCCTTCCCCCCGAATAAGTCTTTCCTCCAAGAAATTAAAAATACCTTCTGTAATTCACAAAACACTCCTGTTGGTAGCATTTTGACTTACTAAAAGAAACAATGCCCTGGGGCGCCTGGGTGGCGCAGTCGGTTAAGCGTCCGACTTCAGCCAGGTCACGATCTCGCGGTCCGTGAGTTCGAGCCCCGCGTCAGGCTCTGGGCCGATGGCTCGGAGCCTGGAGCCTGTTTCCGATTCTGTGTCTCCCTCTCTCTCTGCCCCTCCCCCGTTCATGCTCTGTCTCTCTCTGTCCCAAAAATAAATAAAAAATGTTAAAAAAAAAAAAAAAAAAAAAAAAAAAGAAACAATGCCCTTATTTTCCTCTTATATCTCTATCCTTCCCCATGTTAAAAAAAAAGATGCACTTTTTTCCCTTTATCCCAACACTTCTTTAAAGAGCAAAATAATTCCAAATTGCCATCAAAAGTTCAGAAGGCAAGGAGGAGTCATTCTTTACACACTTGACCGGTGAGGTAAGAAATAAGGGGGAACATCTCTTGATGTGGCAGAGACCAGAGTCGGGGGAAGGTTCGTGAAAGCAGAGCCTTTGGAGATAAAAGCTAGTAAAGCTAGAATCAGAAGAAAAAAAAAGACGCCCCCTTCCCTACACAAAGTAATCAATCCTCAAGAGGAAAAGAAAGGAGAATAAGAAAAGAGGTTTTATGGATGAATGCGGCATGCTGTCATCTCCTAAAGCCAAGAGAATGGAGAAAGTTCCCACGTGAAAGGAGAAAAGAGGGGACAGGTAGGGCTATGTCACAGCAATGACTTCTTCCAGCCATTACCTATAAAAAAGAAAGCCGTACTGAGGAGGGCACTTGTTGGGATGAGCACTGGGTGTTGTATGGAAACCAGTTTGACGATAAATTATATCTAAAATATATATATATATATTCCAAAAAAAAAGCAAGCCATGTTTTGTGTTTACTTATTCATGTGCTTCACTAGCTCAAGGAATATTTCTATTTATTTATTTTAATGTTTATTTATTTTTTATTTTTTTGTTAGTGTTTATTTATTTTTGAGACAGACAGACAGAATGAGCAAGGTAGGGGCAGAGGGAGAGAGAGACAGAATCTGAAGCAGGCTTCAGGCTCTGGGCTGTCAGCACAGAGCCTGACGTGGGGCTCCATCTCATGAACTGTGAGATCATGACCTGAGCTGAAGACAGACACTTAACTGACTGAGCCACCCAGGCACCTCATGTTTATTTATTTTTGAGAGAGAGAGAGAGAATGAGAGAGAAAGAGAGAGAGAAAGAGCGTGAGCAGGGACAGAGAGAGAGGCAGACACAGAATCTGAAGCAGGCTCCAGATTCCCGAATGCAGGGCTCGAACTCATGAACTATGAGATCAGAACCTGAGCCAAAGTCGGACGCTTAACCGAATGAGCCACCCAGGCGCACCTCAAAGAATATTTGTATTAGAGTTGTATTTGACAATTACAGTTATTTCTAACTGGTGACCATTCATACCTAGTGGAAACCTAATTAATGTTTGCGGCTAGGACCAACATTACTGTCAAGTAACCCTTGACTCTAATGATCCTTGATAGTTTGAGCCTTTTTAGATAATGTTTGAATTTGAGATGTCTTGATTGTGACCTACCTCCTATAACACGAAGTACTGATTACATTGGATTTGACCTGTGGTTCAGATGTGGCTCCTTCTTACTTCATACAATACCTCCTCATAGTTCACAAAATTATCTCACATGAGTTGCTTTTACAATGAGATATGTGACATGCTGATGTCGTAGGTAAGCACACTAAAAGGCACAGAAGTGGCAAAGCCAGGCCTTCGGCCGCAATTCTAATATTCCTTCCACCAACTGGTATACAAATTAAATGCACTGGGCATGACACATGCCTTCTATAAGTCTGCAAAAACACACAATGTGACTGTTAGTGGTGTCGAGTGGGCAGAACTGCATAACACTGCCCCAGATGTCTTACTAAAATTATCCTAAAAACGACTTCAAGGATTTGCAGGACCACCATCCTTCAAGGCATGAATGATGTGACACCACTGATTGACACAGACCCAGCTCAGACCTCAGGAAGAGTGGGGGGAAGACAAGCCAAGTCACAATCCAAATTAGTGCAGCGGCTCCTGCAGCTAGAGGAACACAATGTGTTCTTTGACTAACCTTTCAAAGCCTCGTGTAGCTTGAGCTCTGAGGTTGCTTGTTAAAGAAGGGCAGGGCGGGGCCGAGCTGACAGCCTGGAACATTGACCACCATGCTCCGACTGACGTGTAAATCACCCTCTGACTTGGGGTCTCGAACTTAGACAAGGAAATGTCATCTCCAGACTTTGCCCATCATGGCTTTATGCAGAAATGGCCCCTCTAGGTGCCTCTCTCTACCTTTGCAGACACGTGATCCAGGGCTGGTTGAGATAACATTTTTGGACTTTATTTCCAAGACTGGTTATAGTTTTTAAAAACATCCCTCTTATCTGAAATTGACCCATATATATATATATATTTTTTTTCTTTTTTCTTTTTCTGAAAATACCACATCTTTCTATATCCAGAGGATAGGAAGTAGAGAGCCTATCTTGTCACTGTAGCGGACCCATTCACCAGGTTGAAATTCCTCTCTGGTACCTTTGCGGCTGCTACCTTCAGGACCGTCCTTCTCCCTTCTCCCTCGACATTGGCCTCTTTTCCATACAGGTGATTTGGTCAAGATATCACCGCATCCTGAGATGGTCGATCTACCCACGTGATTTATACGGTGTCCATCTCTTTTTTTCAGAAATCTCACTGCTTGTTACTTGTGACTGAGCGAAATGAAACTAAACGCCAGCCACAACGGATAGCAACTTAGCAATTCTTGAAAATACTGACATAGAGGAAGCGAGGACGTATGTCTACATACCTGCTCAAAAGGTACAAACTTCCTGGGGTGTCTGGCTGGCTCAGTCAGTTGAGTATGCAAGTCTTGATCTCAGGATCCTGAGTTCAAGTGTCAAATTTGGCATGGATCCTACTTAAAAAAGAAAAAAAGAAGAGGTACAAATTTCCAGTTATACAGTAAATGAATCATGGAGATGTAATGTACAACATGGCACTATTGTTAATAATACTGTTTTGTATATTTGAAAGCTGATGAGAGAGTAGAACTTAAAAGTTCTTACCACAGACAAAAAATTATAACAGGTTAAGTACACTTATTGTGGTGACCATTTTGCAATATATGCAAATATTGTATCATGCTGTATACCTGAAACTAATGTCATATGTCAATTACATCTCAATAAAAAAGGTGTGTATAAAATTAAGCATTTTGTCTCCCCTATGTTCATCCCTATTAACATTGCCAATCAAGAGTTGTTTACATCAGTGACCCTTACATTTGTACATGAATTTCCTGGGGGCTTTTGATTCAGGAGGTTAGGGGTGGGGTTTGAGATTCTGAATTTCTAAGGCATTGCCTGATGATGCTGATGCTGTCGGTCCACGGGCCACACTTTGGGTAACAAAGGCCTTAATATTACTTCATAGAGATTGACACAGCAGAGAGTGAGAGGGGGTGAATTTGATAAAGGTAATACAATTCAGATTCTTCTAATAATTTATAAATATCTGATAAAATAGAGATTATACTACTGGAAGTCTGATTATGCTTTAGAATGCCTATCGGTTTATAATCAAGAGAATATCAAAATAAATCGTGACCCAAATTTCCCAATATTTACGTTCTTTAGTTTGCAAGGCACAGACAATTCCCAATTCTCTTTGTGCATTAAGTACTAGGACGTTCTCTTAAAACTGATTGTTTCCGGGAGTGCCTCGGTGGCTGAGTCGGTTAAGTGTCCGACATCAGGTCAGGTCATGATCTCGCCGATGGTGAGTTAGAGCCCCATGTCAGGCTCCGTGCTGACGGCTCAGAGCCTGGAGCCTGCTTCGGATTCTGTGTGTGTCTCTCTCTCTGCCCCTCCCCCGCTTGTGCTTGGTCCCTCTCTCTCTCTCTCTCTCAAAAAAATAAATAAACATTAAAAACAAACAAACAAACCCTGATTGTTTACTTAGCAGAATTCAGAAGGGAATTATGGAAGAGTAGGAGCTCTACTGAGGCTTACAGCATCAGGAAACTGGATAAAGTCTGGAACTTCCATCATACCTTGAAGGGCTCCCCCAAGACCACTCACGCCAAGTCAGCTTGCTGCAACCCCCCAAAAGTAGAAAGCAATGTTTTTGGGTAAATGAAGTCATCATATCACATCACTTCTTAATATTATATTTAGTTTTCAGGGATATATATATATATATATATAGAGAGAGAGAGAGAGAGAGACAGAGAGAGAGAGAGAATGCTTTGGAATTCAGATTGTTGCACAAATATTATACACCAGGCCATTTAGCTACGGACTGGGGATACAGGGTGGACAAGACAAACAAAATCGTCTCCTTCATTGAGATGTCAGTCTGTATTTTCTTTCTGTTTTTTCAATGACATCTGTCTTCTTACAACTCTGGAACTTCCTCTTCCAAACATTCTTTCTTTTTAAGCACAAAATTGAATTTTGCTTCCTAATTGAAACGTTCTGTTTTTAATAGGGGCAATGGGAACATTTGTAAATATCGCTATAGTTGGAAAAATCATGAATCTGGCAACTATTTTTTGGTGGATGTTTATCCAAATGCGTATGTATAAGCTTCTTTCTGGCTGCATAGTGCCTTGCATCTATATCTAATTTGGGGGCATAATATTGCATTATAATCTTGTCTACAAGTCTTTCACCTTAACTGGGCTAGTCAGTTCCTGGTGGAACCACCACTAGCCATTGAGTTGCCAAACCAGATAAGGGGCCCATCTGGGCTCACTAAATCATGTCGATGGAACTTTGTAAACAACTCTCAAATTGTCGTTCTCAGGTCCTCAAAATCTCATTCAGGCAAATAGAATAGCCTCCTCACTTGCCTCTCACTTTGGACCTCCCCCTGACCTCCCATCTTGGACTTCCGGTCTGATGTCTACAGCGTCCAGAGGAAAGCTCTCTGAAATGTTAATGGCTCACGACACTCCTGGTTTCAGTGCATTCTCATTGCTATCAGAATAAATCCAACACAGTATACAAGTTCCATGAACAAACACATGTGAAAAACGTTGCACTCTATCTACCTCCTTTGATTCGCAGTACATTTTACTACATTCAAGGTTCTGAGAAGTGCAGTTAAACAGACTTCTCTAGTTTCATTGAACCCAGAACATCTCAGACTTATTTTACTGTGAAATTTCTTTCCCCCAGTAATTCCTGCCCACATCCCTCCAGTCAGCATTCTCTAGGACACGATTTAAGGAGCTCACTTGGTGATGTGCAGAGCTCTGACCTCACACTGGAACCTGTGTGCCATTCTGAGGGACCCTAAGCTGGTCTTCCTCAGAGTGGCTATATTCCCTTGCTGTGCTTGATTAAACACAGCTAATTCAATCATATTTTAGAGGTAGATTCTAGATTTTACACTTTTAAAATCATTGAGCACAACTCATTTATTTGACACTCGAAACAAGGGTTCGAGATGGAGAGACTTCTTCAGGGTCACATAGATAATAAACTAGACATTGAAATGCAAAAAACAAAATCTGAGTATGGAAAATGGCAACTATGGTGCTTTGGGGTAGCAAGTGAGAAGAATGTCTGAAAGAAGAAAATAAATTGGGAAAAGAACAAAAAGCAAGCAATGACTGTCTAGAGCAGGGCTTTCCAAAAGGAATATAATACAAACTACAAATGCAAGCCACAGAAGTAATTATAATTTTTTTCAGCAGCCAAACAAGTAAACAGAAACTGATGAAGTTAATTTGAATAATGTATTATATTTAACTTAATATATGCAAATTATCATTTCAACATGTAATCAATATTAAGAACTATTAATGTTATATCTTATGTTCTTTTTTTTTAAGTGAAATCATCAAAATCTGGCATGAAATGGGGCTCCTGGGTGGGGTTGAGCTTCCAGCTTCGGCTCAGGTCATGATTCGTGGTTCATGGGTTCAAGCCCCGTGCTGGGCTCTGTGCTGACAGCTCAGAGCCTGGAGCCTGGAGCCGGTTTCAGATTCTGTGTCTCCCTCTCTCTCTGCCCCTCCCATGCTCGTCCTCTCTCTCTCTCTCTCTCTCTCAAAATTAAATAAACATTTTTTAAAAGCTTGGTGTGAATGACATATTTTTAAATTTATTTATTTATTTTGAGAGCGAGATCATGTGCACGAGCAGGGGAGGGGCGGAGAGAGAGAATCCCAAGCAGGCTCTGTGCTGTCAGCCCAGAGCCTGATGCCTGGCTCCATCTTGTGGACGGTGAAATCACTCACTACCTGAGCCAAAATCAAGAGTCGGGACGCTCAACCAACTGAGCCACCCGGGCACCCCTCCCCTCTCCCGGTGCGAATTTTGTACACGCAGCATATCTCCGTTCAAACTACCCACATTTTCACGTGCTCAGTAGCCATATGTAGCTAATGGCTACCATACTAGACAGTAAAAACATAGCGGTGATCTAGAGTGGTGGTTCTTAACTGAGGGATAATTTTGCTCCCCGGGAAACATCTGGCAATGTCTGGAGGTATTCTGAGTTGTCAGAGTTGGGTGGGGAGGAACTACTGGCATCTAGTGGGTAGAATCCAGGGATGTTGCTAAACATTCTACCATGCACAAAATGCTCCCCTGCCCCCACAACAAAAAAATTATCCGGTCTCAGATGTCAATAGGAGTGAGGTGAGAAACCCTACTCTAGAGAATTGGTGAACTAATGAGAAATGATCTATTCTGTATAAAAGCTCTAATTCTCTCACTCACTCATTCCAAAAATACTAACAAAGCTGCAAATACCACTGGGAACTCTGTTAGTAATTTAGACATCAAGACACATCAAACATCATCAAATAGGGTCAATGAATGGCATAAGGGTTATACCATATGAGATGCAGAAATGGGGCAAAGGAAGGAGCAACCAACATGTTTGTTTTTATCCATCACAGGCTCAACCAAAGGTCTTACGTGCAGATGCCTGAAAAGGGAAGATAAAGAAAGGAAAACAAACAAAACAAACCAAAGAAAGAAAGAAAGAAAGAAAGAAGAAAGAGAGAAAGAAAGAGGAAGAAAGAAAAAGAAAGAAAGTCAAAAATAGTGTAATCAGAAGTAAAATGATTTTTGGAGGAAACTAAAGATAAATGATACACTAAGGTAGGTGACTGAGAAGGAAATGGAAGGATAAAGCAGAGTGAAACAGAATCTAAGGAGTGGAGTCAAACAGAGAAAGGCCAGTGACATTAACCACGACTGTCCATATTCTAATATTGTAATATCTGTTTCCCCTCTCCACCTCTCCATTCTCCATGGTCTTTCCTAAAGGATCTTCTCTGTGGCTACTTCGGACAATGATTTTTTTTTTTTTTTCCTCTGAAAGTAAAAAGAGCTTATTTTCTGGAAGGATGTCAACTTGCTGTATGTTGGGATTAGAAGGCGGGCCGATTGGAGACACACGGGGTCAGTGTCTGGACAGCGATCTGTCATGAACCAAAGCCTGTCATAGATGGCCCTAGAGATGCAGACAAAGACCCACGACCATTATTTTCCAGAGAGAGCCTTTAAAGCACCTTGGGGCCGCCGTTCAGCACGGGGCCCTGAGCTCCCGTGTTGGACCACCTGCCAGGAGCTGTGCGTCAGGCTGACCTCTCCCAACCCAGTGTGAATAACTTCCGAGAGGTAGCCCCACATAAGGGCAGGGGCTGCAAGCAGGCAAAGAAAGCGAGGAGATTTATAGCTCTAGGATATCTCTCTCTTTTGAAAATAAAATGGCACATTAGGGGGAAAAGGGGGCTTGTCTGAAAGGACCTAACCCCAGGCATGACCAGTTCAATGTTCATTACCCAGCGCAAAAGCTTGGGTCAGTCCAGGCAAGTCTGTGGAGAAAAGAAAGGATTGGTGTGCTTAGTAAGAGACAAGCAGAGGCTCTCTCAAAACTTTTCTGATCCATTTTTAAAAAGTCTTACCCCAAATGCTATTTTTCCCAGAAGGCAATGTTCGCCTGAAAGCGTTGGAGGGACCATCCCCACGACAAAGGAAGACTCATGTCAGCATCTAGAAACATGTTAGGTTCTACTGTAAAATTTATCGATATCTGGGAAAGAACCCTGTATGCCATTAAAAAGCTCTTCAAGATAAGAAGAGAACTAGGTTTTGTATCTTTTGCCGTCATTTTGATTTTTTTAACCTCTAAGAAATTGCTTAGACTCTTAAAAACCCTGCTCGTTCTCTTAAGCCCTGATGATTCTTTTAACCACTGAAAAGACCAAACTCTTTCTAACAATAAGATGATGGCAGATTCCCTGATACTGTTCCCACAAGGACAGAGAATGAAACCCCGAGGTCATCTCTGCTTTTCAATAAGAAGCGGGATAGCGAGCGAGTTTCACCCTCAGAAAATATCGCCTTCTTGGAGGATGGTGTCCTTTCTAGAGTTCTGAGGGACAAAGAGGAGCTCTGGGCAGGAGAATCTGAGGTTCAATTTCAGAGTCCCACCATGGGCATGTCTGAGGCTGTACCAGGGAAATCCATACACAATGAAAACACAGACAAGGGAGATTTGCACAGCTTTTAGCTTAGGTCAAAAAAACATGTAATTGGTTAAGTAAGAGGGCACTAACACGTGCCATGTCACGCTGGATTTTCTCGAAAAATAAAAAAAAATAACAAAGTTAAACTTTCAGTCAACCTGAAAATATTAGCTTTTTATGGGGGCAGGGCGGAACGAATGGAACAGCAGCGTTTTTTTTTTTTTTTTTTCTTTTCTTTCTTTTCTTTTCTTTCTTTCTCTCTTTTTTTTTTTTTTTGATTGCCCATTTTCAAAGTCTTCTCAGAGCAAGAATGATAGGGGAGTGAGGCAGACAGGAAATAGGTGTGGGGGGAAAATATTTAGGAAAGGGTTAAAGATACGGCACAAGTAGAAAAGATAGGCCTCTATGACTTGTGGCCAAAATATATGTCCGGACACCGTGATAAATGTTTTTCTGGGTTTGAAATTTGAAATTTTCTAATTGGAGGGGTCAGTGACATATGGAATCAGTAGCATATGGGATGTTGTGGATAATGGAGACCGAAGCAATATTTTACCACTTCTAACTCTCAGGTGGCAAATACTTTTTATGTAGTATAGGTTGCACAGGCTCAGGAAAGAAGAGATTTTAATTGTAGAGAATTTTCTTCTTTAAACCATAAAACAACATTTTGGAGGAAAAAAAAAAAAAGAGAGAGAAAGGCTTGCCCTCAAGCATAAGATCAAAGATCAGGATTTGTGGGCCAGAGTCATTTTTATTAACCGAACTCTTGGTAGAATGCAGGGCATAGAAGACATATGTGAGATTTAAGAATGAGTTTCACATCCGGATTGAAACCCTCATGTTTATAAAATGCTCTTCATTGAAAATTTTTCTTCGTTTTAGTGAATAAAAATTATATCATCAGACTTTAACATTTCCCCCCCCATCTGCTTTTAAATTATCTTGACTTCTTCTTTATCAATAATTATGATCATTTTGACCTAATAAGAAAGCCCCATCTCCTGTGTGTATCTCCCCTCTGACCTTTAGTCAACAATCACGTGATTTTTAAAATCAGTTTTTAAATGAGGAGGAGAACAATGATGGTGAATAAAATGATAAGAGGATACTTAATGTCTTCTTTTCTGAGGTCAGTGGTGGCTAGTTTTTTTTTTTTTAATTTTTGTTTAAATTCGTAACAAACTTTACTTCTCTATCATTAATTCCTTCTGCAATTTCAAATGTTCTATCTGGTCTCCAAGTAGAAAAACTTGTATTGAAAAATATCAGTTGTATTGATGTCCCGGGTTTTATGTTGGGACATAAAACGGTGGGGAAATGGTAAATCCACGAATAAATACGTGTTTTCACCCAAATGAAAATCCAGGGAGAGTTTACTGTCCTTACACTCTCTCTCTTCCTTGCTCATGGAATAGGCACGAATGTGGAGGGAACGCTGACCCCCAGCATCCACACAAAGAGCATTGGACAATAAGGAAGGTCGACTCTTTCTACACAAACCTGCCTTTGTGCTCCGCGTGGGGCTTGATCCTTGCGGCCCGAGAGCTCAGTGGATGCCAGGGAGATAGATGTGATGTGTTTGCCTCATCCAGGGTAGCAGCTGAGCCACTTTCACACAGGCAGGCAGGTACAGCCGAGCCTGGTAACAGATGAGAACCCCTAGGGAGCCCTTGACTATGGAGAATGAAAAATCAAAAGAAACCATATTGGACACAGATACAAAGGGAGTCCCCTGCTCCTTTTCTCTCCTCCCTTGTTCCCTTTCTCCCCTTCCTTAGGAAACGTCAATGAATGTGGAAAGCTGTCTTTCCCCTGGAAGCATTTGTGGGCACTGGGACTCCAGATGCTATTCTATGCAAATGGTTTCCATCCTTTCCTGCCCGGGGAGATGCTTTTTTAACCCATCTGCATATCCATTCTCTGTCTTTTCTGGGAGAGAGAGGCAAAGGAAGAGATGAAAATACTTTCCAGACAACTGTTTCCACTGCTTCACTCTGCTTGAATGGAAATGTGGCCCCGTGGAAGCAGAGTCTGGTCGCTGTGGCTGTCCACTGCACGGTGTCAGTGCCACTGGCGTGGATGCGGGGAGGGGAGATGTTCGGCAGCAAGGCCCAGAAGGGAGTCAGCGAAGTACTAGTTGAAAACTTTAAAGACACTAGGTGTTTTCCTCACATTTGGAAGTGGGGGGGGGGGGGGGGTGTGAAGGTATTTGAAAAGAGTTGGCATCCAAAATTATGGAAGTACTTCAATGTCATGGGACCAAATTTTCTATTTCACTGTAAAAGATGACCCACTTCTACTTCCCTGTTTACTTGCAAAGTACTACAGTATGAGTGAAAGTCGTTTTTGCTGTCATTGGTTTTCATTTTATAGTACCTCTCTATGAGGTCAAGCCGATTCGATCATTCTAGTCGTATGACTGAAATTTTTTAAAAAATACAAAGAAAGGTGGAGAACGCAGTACCAGGATTGTGGGGTAATAAATTATAATTGTGAGGTCCAACCACTCTTCAAAGCTGGATGTCAAAGAGGATTCCAGGCATTTCAGAGTTTGACACCTCGGCGTTCCTTATCCCTTCAGCCCCTATTGATATCGAGTCAGACATAGAACGAAAGCTCAGATAATGTACAAATAAACTTGACATACACTAGGATGTTGAAGGGATATTTGAAATTATTATGTTACATATTCTTTATTAAATATGAATCTAACTAATATCCTGAGAAAATGTGTCTCATTGATGTTATATTTTAAAATATGACACAGTTTAAGATAATTATACTGGGCTTTGACATTTCTGGTAGCATTATTGGTCTGCAATTCTATGCTGGTGTTACTTACAAGGAGTAAATCATTCACCATCAAAAAATAAAATTAATCCTTTAAAGGGGATCCAGAGTTTGCTTTGCCACATTTATCTCCAAGGACATGTGCACACACGCACAAGGCAACCTACGCCTTAAAAACAAGATCCCTGCAGGGAGCTTGTGATACCTGAAAGTCCCTTGTGCTAAAATTAAAACATAGATAATGCTTTTACTGTGAACCAACCTATAGTCCCAACCACACGTATATAAGATTCTGATATTAACACAGGAGTGTGGTGGCTTTTGTGTTTTTTTTTTTTTTCTTTTTTTTTTTTTTCTTTAGAGAACACACAACTACAGCTAAGAAGAGAGCATTTACAATGGTGGTAAAGAAATCTCAATTCAGGTCCTGAATCAAATTAAATAATAATAGACGAATCTAAAGGTACAAAGTATGGAACACATGTGCTCCCTCACACTCATGGCAGACATCAATAATCAATCATGACCCTTTACACCCTACTGCGCCTCAGAATCCTTCTCAACAATGCTACAAGGAATCACTACTATTAATCAAGCTGGCATATAGGTTAGGATATCTCTCTATTTGCCCATCCCTGCACTAGTCCTTTCATCTGTTTGTGCCTCAGTTTCTCCATTTCAGGGAAATGACCACAAAGATTAGAGTCTTGTATGGATATAGGGTTGTGGATTTCTGGACTCGAGCATCAAGGGATGATATATCTTTTTTTTTTTTTTTAAAGTAAAAGTCAGGTGATGTTAATATAGGAGAGTTTGGGTTAATTCTGTTTATAATAAGAAGTTGCATTATGCATAATGTAACTATTCATGTTTAGAATTCTATCACGGCTGCGTCACCTCAAGAAACTGTTACTCATGATATCATTGGTAATCAGATGTACAATAAATCAGAGATTTAATACAATTCATAGCCAAAGAATGCTTCTCTAAATACATTGATTGCATAAAGGTATTGCTGAGTCTGTTACTGGAGGTCAGTATCTTTCCTAAATATATTCCTCTATAAATTAAAAAAAGACTATTCTTGGGGTGCCTGGGTGGCTCAGTCGGTTGAGCGTCCGACTTCAGCTCAGGTCATGATCTCACAGTCTGTGAGTTCGAGCCCCGCGTTGGGCTCTGTGCTGACAGCTCAGAGCCTGGAGCCTGCTTCGGATGCTGTGTCTCCCTCTCTCTCTGCCCCTCCCCTGCTCATGCTCTGTCTATCTCTGTCTCAAAAATAAATAAAAACATTAAAAAAAAAAGACTATTCTTTCTGCCATCTGAGATACTCTTCCTCCTCTTTACGTCATTAGCCCCTGTCTTACTTCATCTTGACTGAAATGCCAACACTCCAGAAAGGCCTTTCCTTCTAAGTGCCAATCCAAAGTAAATTACCAACACTCCTATTATTTTATCTCATGCATTCTGTTCTTTTCCTCTATGGCATCTACCACAATTAGAAAAAAAGCGAACCATCCATTATCTATCTATCTATCTATCTATCTATCTATCTATCATCTATCCAATTTTTCATCTATCTATATCTATCTAAACTTATTTAGTAGTTGTCTTCTTCAAAAGGAAAGGTACTGTGTTTGTTGTTTTTGGTGTCTGCTTATCACCTAAGACCCTTACTTACTCTAGAAACCTTGACTGCACATTAGCATCACCTATGAGGCTTTTTAAAGATCCTTATGTTCGCTCCAAACCATGGAAGAATTCTATCAAAGGGAGGGAAACCCAGACATCAGTGTGTTTTAAAGCTCTATCCCTGAGAACAGCTAAGACTGAGAGACTACAATGATGTTGGGGGAAGCGTTAATGTAAGTTGCCACGGCAAACCCAAGTTTTTTCATGTTAAAATACCCTAAATAATTTTAATAGTGCATTGCATAACGACACCATACGTAGCTGTGGAAGTTATGAAAGCCATGGAAAATATTAGGATCTAATCCAGCACCATCATAAAGGGGTAGGGGGTGTGGAGACAGATATATTGACAGTGCAAGACAATGTTTTTGCTCTATGTGCCACATTCTTGTACTGGCCTATGAATGGACTGAATTCAGAAACAAAGTGCTCCCCTTTTCAATGAGCCTAGCAGTTTGCCAGTGATGAGTACAAAAGCAGGGGAGAGGTTTTATGCTCATTCACAATCGGAGCTAAGCTGGTGGGATCATATCTCCCGAAAGTGTGGCTAGAGGCGATTAGAAACAAGAGGAAGATTTAAAGCTTGATGCTTCCTAGACATTAATTGGGAGTGGGTGACTCAATTCAAATGCAGCCACCTGCCTGTAAGACATGTACTTAAAGAAAGGATTTATGCAAAGCATCTGATTGTCTTTGGCTGTGGATACCCCCTGAGTCTCCAAAGCACGGAATTGGTGAGCTTTGGGTGAGCAGCCCAGGGCCTGGCCAAAGTACTCCACGCAGGAAGCAACTGTTGGGGGCGGGGGACACAGAACTGGGGTCAGAAGAGCTGATTAGATGCATTGCTGTGTCACTTACCCTTTTGGTAGCTCTGTGCAAGTTACCTATCCTCTGGGTCTCAGTTTTCCCAATTTTATGTCTAATAATAAATTACCCAGAAGGACTGTGAGGGTCAGCTATAAGGCCCTTTGTAAATGCCGATCATTACCATCACTCTGCACCTCCTTACTGGAATATTACATAGGTTACTAGATAACATCATTTATTTTTGTTAAAAAAAAAAAAAAACCCTTGGAAACACTACATTTTGTCAAATTATTCAGTCATTTGTGGTTGGATCAAAATCATAAACTAAGCACAAGTCCCAGCCTTCTTTTCCCTTCGTGAAGCCCTAAAATTAATAGAAAATTTGTTAAAAATGTAACAAGTCTGGGAAATAAGAAATAATGTCTCAAGTGGATCAGAAATTCTGGAAATTCCACAAAAATTGGGAAAATAGGAAATAAAATTGGATTTAAGGAGAAAAGCAAAGACCAGAAAATATATGTGGAGAGATCAGTCCACAATGTAAGAGCAGCCCTGAGGGTGTTCCAAGCTCAGACTTGGCACATACAGGGAGATGAATGGGCCCCTCGGGTGGCTGGTTGGGTATTACAATAAAGGCAGCTGGGCACACTGGTCCTTCATTCCCTCCCTGCTTGTTTCAAGAAGGAAGCAAGGGAGACACCTTCCACAAGTGGGATCGATGATTTTGGATACCTGTGCTAGAGGGATGAAGTGGGGACAAAGCCCAGGGTGGTTGGTAAAACTCAAGATGGGTTAGAAGACTTACTGTTGGGGCAGCCCAAACAGTAACATATTCAACCCCTCCACCGAAATCACTGGAGGCTGGCTAAGTGATACTGGCATTTGTAGGCACAGTATTTACAGAAGGACTACCAGATCCCGAGATGAATATCCAGCCACGATTCACCAAGTGCTCGAATACAACCTACACCAGGTAAAAGAAGTACCAAGCTCAGGAAATCATTCATAAGTAGAAGGCAAACCAAATAAGATATTAGAGTAAGTATGATCACAACACCCAAAGTAGATGTGAGTGTATTTAGTCATGTAACAAATCAGCTAGGTATTTCAGAAATTAAGTATTTGACTATTGAAATTAATAGCTAAAGAGTAGAATGGAAATAGCTGAATTAGTGAGTCAAAACAGAGAGGAACTAGGTCAAAGAAATGGATCAAGTGGAAGAAATATTGAATGATGAGTAAAAATGAGTACAATGGACCCAGAAATGCTACCTGGTGTGGATTTTAAAAAAAGAGAACAGAGAAAAGTATATAAAATAAATAGTAGAATGATCCCTGTAGTTTAGGAAAGAACTCTTTGAGTGGAGGCTGGGGGCTTTGGAGACACAGGTATATATCCCTTATAGCTATAACTTATGGAATATATACACACACATAATGAAAAGTAAACATAAAGAAAAAGCTCAATTATTTTAGAGGTCTAGGTTAGGCGAGGAGGGAAGGTGCATGTCAGGATTTTCTGTCTTTATGGTTTTACTCTCAGGAGAGGAAGACATCGTTTGTACAGAAGTAACCCCTGGTATTATCTTATCCTGGAATGAGTCTCAGACTTTCTAACTTTCAACTGCTAGTACCTTACTTCCGTTAGAGAAAAACTATGGTTTTTGGTCCAGGGGACTCAGTTTTGTAAAAGAGACTTCTTAAAAATTAATGAAATTGATTCATCCTTTTATCTAGAACACAGTATGACAATGTGAATCAAGAACCTTATATTTCATTTCACTTGGTCAATTGACTCTACTCTAATGAATCTAATTGAAGGCATTCATCATAAATTTCAGAAATTCTGTGTGTACACAATCACAAAAATTAACTCAAAATGGATTAAAGACTTAAATGCAAGACGCGAAATTGTAAAACTCCTAGAAGAAAACGTAGGGAAAAATCTCCCTGACAGTGGCCTTGGCAATGATTGTTTTGAAAAATACAAGCAACAAAAGCAAAAATAAACAAGCAGAACTACATTAAACTTAAAAGTTTCTGCACAGCCAAAGAAACAATCAATAAAATGGAAAGGCAACCTATGGAATGGGAAAAAACATTTGTAAACAACACATCTGATTAGGGGTTTATATCTAAAATATAAGAGATTCGTACAACACAATAGCAAAAAAGAGAAAAAAAGCAAATAATCTGATTTTATTTTTTTAATTTTTTATTAAAAAAAATTTTTTTTTCATTTATTTATTTTTGAGAGAGAGAGAGAGAGAGAGAGAGAGACAAAGCACAAGTGGGGGAGGGCAGAGAAACAAGGAGACACAGAATCGGAAGCAGGCTCCAGGCTCCGAACTGTCAGCACAGAGCCCGACGCGGGGCTCAAACTCACAACCGTGAGATCATGACCTGAGCCGAAGTCGGTCACTCAACCAACTGAGCCACCCAGGCGCCCCAAATAATCTGATTTTAAAATGGGCAAAGGAACTGAATAGTTTTCAGAGAAGATGTATAAATAGCCAACAGGTACATGAAAAGGTGCCTGATATCACTAATCATCCAGAAAATGCAAATCAAAATTATAATGAGATGTCTACATCGGGTAGGATGTCTAATACAAAAAGCCCAGAGATAACATATATTGGTGAAGATGTGGAAAAAAGGGAGCCCTTGCGCACTTTGGTGGGAACATAAATTGGTGCAGCGTCTATGGAAAGCAGTATGGAGTTTTCTCGAAAAATAGAACTGCCATATGATATAGCAATGCCACTTCTGGGTATATATCTGAAGGAAATGATATCAGTATCTTGAAGAAATATTGCACTCCCGTATCATTACAGCAGTATTCACAATAGCCAAGGTATGGAAACAACCTGAGTGTCCATCAACAGATTAATAAACAGAGAAAATGCTAGATATTTTATATATTTATATTATATAGATACATTATATATATTTATATATGAAATATAATATATATAGTGGAATATTATTCAGCCTTATGAAGAAGGAAACCCTGCCATTTGTAATTATGTGAATGAAACCAGAAGGCATTATGCTAAGTGAAATAAGCCCAGCAGAAAAAGGCAAATATTATATGGCATCAATTATACATGGAATGTTAAAAAAGAAAAATCGACCGAGGGTTGATGGGGGGTGGGAGGGAGGGAAGAGTGGGTGATGGGCATTGAGGAGGGCACCTGTTGGGATGAGCACTGGGTGTTGTATGCAAACCAATTTAACAATAAATTGCATATTAAAAAAAAAAAGAAAGAAAAATCGAGGGGCCCCTGGGTGGCTCAGTCGATTAAGCAGCTGACTTCGGCTCAGGCCCTGAGCTCTCAGTTTGTGAGTTCGAGCCCCTGGTTGGGCTCTGAGCCTACAGCTAGGAGCCTGGAGCCTGCTTCGGATTCTGTGTCTCCCTTGCTCCATGCCCCTCCCCTGCTCGCACGCGCGCGCGCGCGCGCGCGCGCGCTCTCTCTCTCTCTCTCAAAAATAAATAAACATTAAAAGAAAGAAAAGAAAAGTCAAACGTATACAAAGAGTAGATGGTGGTTAACAGGTGCAGGTGAGTGGGAGAAATGGGGAGATGTAGGTCAGTGGCTACAAAGTTACATTCATGAGATGAGTAAGTTCCGGGGACCTATTATACAGCATGGTGACTACAGATAATAATACTGCATTATATACTTGAAGGAGTAGATCTCAGGCATTCTCACCAAAAAAAAAAAAAAAAAAAAGGTTAAAGAAAAAAAGAAAAGAAAACGTGTATGTAAGCTATATTCGCTGAGGTATTATTCATATAGTGAAAAATGGGAAACATTTTATGATTAAATAAATTGTGGCATATTCACATGGCAAAATAGTATGTAGTCAACAAAATATTTCTGGGGAAGTTTAAATGGCGTAGAAAATTGCTTTTACAGGGTGCTTGGATGGCTGAGTTGGTTAAGCGTCCTACTTCGGCTTAGGTCATGATCTGGTGGTTCGTGAGTTCGAGCCCCGCGTCGGGCTCTGTGCTGACAGCTCAGAGTCTGGAGCCTGCTTCTGATTCTGTGTCTCCTTCTCTCTGTCCCTCCCCTGCTAGAGCTCTGTCTTTCTCTCTCTCAAAAATAAATAAACATTAAAAAATAAAATAGAATAATGTTTCAATTAGTATGTGTCAGATTTATATTTAAAAACTTTCCACCCAAGCCCTAGAGATAAGAGATGTATGTTTCCTTTGGAAAAAGAAAACAGCAGCCTACTCGAGTCACCACAGACCGTCTCACCAGATTCAATGTGGCTGCTCCAACTCATGAGCTGCGAGATCATGACCTGAGCTGAAGTCAGATGCTTAACTGACTGAGCCACCCAGGCGCCCCGAGGAAAGTTCTAACATTTTAACTACTCTCAGTCACCTAACTTTATGTGCAAATAAGAATTTTCTGAGATATATCTATATCTATATCTATATCTATATCTATATCTAGATAGATAGATATATTTTTACATATCAGATAGGCTTTGGCCCACGCACTCCTCGCCTATAAAATTAGCAAACCCACAATACCTGAAATGATGGCCTCCTGCTCCGTTACACTGTTTTCCCACTTCCCTCAGCCTCTGTAATCTCGAGCACTGCAAGGGAGGAATGTGGTGTAGTTAATCTGGGTGAGGAATTGTTTCCGAAGATGTCTCATTTCTTTCTTGCGTGCACTGTTCAAAACCACGAAGAACATGGGACTTCTGAAGGACAGCACTTTGACTCCTAAAGCTTTCCTAGGACGTCCTTTAGGATTGGGTCCCCAGCATGCTCTTCCCATTTGGAGTGCCTGCTTAGATGGCTTGTACCGCACCTGGTATCCGCACCCTAGGTCTCCCTCACCCAGCACACGCAATCGTGATCAAACCCAGGACGAGTCGGAGCAGATGCTCCTGGTGTCCTCACGATCCTGCTCCGGTAAGGATGTCTTTCCCCTCCTACCTTTGAGAGAATTGGCACGTAATAACACGTCCACAACCCAACCAAAAGCCAGCCTCTTCTATACTGTTTGCCATTTTCTCCCAGCATAATTCCTTTGTAAGGATCTGCTTGTCAGTTCTGCTCATCAACACAGTCCATGTTCACGTGCTCCAGCATCTCAAGAAGGGTGGCTACAAAGACGACGAGCACATCACCTGTCCTTGTCCCAGCCCAGCTGAGAAGCCAGCTCTAGCAGCTGCACAGAAGCTGATGAAATTCTGCTTTATATAATAATCTTATCCTTGGTTTATCTTATTTTTCTGTATCTATTTTCCTTTCACCTTGATTTACATACCCACTTACTTTTGCCACATTTTGTAATTATTTATACAATACCTCCAACTTGGAGGGCGGGGAAGGAAAGTGTATGAACACTTATTTATTAGCATAAAGATTTCTTCCACGTTACAGGACAGAAGCCAAGGCTTCGTGGTACCGTTTGTAATCATCGGCAGCAATCCAAGAGATTGGACTGCTGTCCTCTGGTGGAAAGAAAATAGATCTTACTTTATTTTATTTATTTTTTGAAGTGTATTTATTTTTGAGAGAGAGAGCAACAGTGAGGGAGGGACGGAGAGAGAGGGGGACAGAAGATCCGAAGCAGACTCCATGCTGGCAGCAGAAAGCCAGATGTGGGGCTCAAATCCAAGAACCGTGAGACTGTGACGTGAGCTGAAGTCGGACGCTCAACTGACTGAGCCACCCAGGTGCCCCTCCCCCCCAAATAGATTTTAGTTTCAGAGAGAAATGGCTTTGACTGTTTTCCCCTCCATATACGAGTCTGGAAGCTCTTATCCTCTTTGAGGGTTAATAAATAGACACAATGTAAAGCATGGGTAAAATAATGCATCCGTGATTAAAAATAAAATTTGAAATATTCATCTGTTGATTTGCTCAGAATTTCCTTACTAATCTTTCCCTCCCCATCCCCACTTCCTACCACCATCGAAGGTTTCTTTACTCTCTTCTCTTGGGGTAATATTGTGGCAAAACGGAAAGAGGAAGTAAAGCATCATCCACTGTCAGCTTTTGAGTTTCCAGGTGAACTTTTGTAATTCATGGCAGAGAAAGAAGTATGAGAGAAAAGAATTTGGAGACACAAATCCAAGGCTATAAAGGGCCAGGGCGTAAAATTTTTGCCACAAATAATAGGGCAAGAAAATGCAAGTGAATTGATCATGAGTCTTCTCATTTCAGAAGAGATGGAGATCCTTAGGATTGGAGGAGAGAGAGAGAGAGAGAGAGAGGCAGAGTGAGAAAGCAAGATTGAGACCGGGGTGAACATATTTAATAGGAAACCATGAACTCTATTCTAGACACGTCAGGTACCATGGTGAGGGGAAGACAGAGCCTCTGTTTCTGAGATCGGAAGAGCCCAGGATGGGCTCTTTCCACCCAAGCCCTAGAGATCCGTGCACACGGTCATGGTAATATAGCAGAAGAAACACTGTGTCTAGGCAGAGCGAGCCTGAGACAGCCCTTCTGACGGCCTCTACAAGATTCCCACACACTCTTGAGAGGAGTTCGAAGTGGCAGATGAGGGACGGCAGACCTGGAAAGCTTGGTTGATCTTTTCTTCTCCCTACTCAAACTGCCTTACGGCTCTTTTTGACTCCCAAGAAATACCCATAATAATAATGAGGTTGTGTAGTGTAGTGATTAGAATGGGTGTCTTTGGACCAGTCTGCCTGGGACTAGCCGGGATACATTATAAACTATTCTTCACTTCTCAGTGCCTTGTTTTTCTCATCTATATAATGGGGCTATATAATGGTAACATTTAGCTCGCATAGCTGTGAGAGGATTAAATAATTTAATCTGTTTAAAACCTCAGAGCAGTGCCTGAACCGGAATAAGAAACTGATATGTTAACAAAAATGGTAATGATTAGCGTTACTATCATGACTACTATTATTTTGTATTCTCTCTTATACCTCCCTTTCTTTCCTGCCTTCTTTATTTGATGAACTTTAATGTATCCTTCCAAACGATAATTGTGTCTGCCTCCAATTGGGAGCCCGCCAGAGCCAAATGACTGGGAGAAAACCAAGTATCTGAAAGAAGAGAGAGGCTGCTGTTCGGGACAGACACAGTTTATAGCTGTGGTCCAAGGATGGGCATGTGGCTTAGGTTGGGCCAGTCGGAGAACTTGCTCAGATATGAAATGTTCGTGGATTAGAAATAGGGAGGGGCACGTAGGTGGCTCAGTCAGTTAAGTGTCGCTCTTGATTCCGGCTCAGGTCATGATCTCACGGTTCACGGAGCCCCGTGTCGGGCTCTGCACTGAAGCACGGAGCCCGCTTGGGATTCTCTCTCTTTCTCTCTCTGTCTGCCTCTCCCCCCTCAAAATAAATACATAAACTTGAGAAGAAAAAAGAAATGGGGAGGGGTTGGGAGAAAGGGTGATGGAGTACAAACCAGGTTGTTTGTCTTCAGAACTGAAGCGGAGGGAAGTTTGTGGAAACGGCACAAACGAATTCCTCATTCAAAACGTGTAGCTGTGAAGGGAGGGACGGAGGAGTCCTTGCCGTGGTGAAGATAGAGAAATTGGGGAACTGGTTTTAGATGGTTGTATACAGGGCTGTTGAATTCACCCTGGACAATGGAAAGAGTCTAGTCCGTGACGAATATGTGAAAATGGCCAGAACATCAGTGGTTCAACCAGATGAGAAAATTTGTAAAAGGGAAAGAATGTGTTTTTTTTGCATAAAAATAAAGCAAGAGGGTTGTGGGAGTAAAGTCACATTCGAAGGCTGTCTCGGGAGGCAGAGCTGCAGGGCTCCAGCCACCCAGCATAGGAAAGGCAGGAGTGCAGTCAGTCCACGTGAGCAAACATGGTGTCCTGGGGTGAATCGTGTTCCCCTCACATTCATATGCTGGCATCCTAATCCCCAGCACTCCAGAATGTGACTGTATTTGGTGACAGGGCATTGAATGAGGTAATTAAGTTAAAGTGGGTTCATTAGGGTGGGCCCTAAGACGACTACTGTCTTTACAAGGAGAGAAGATTAAGACACCCAACAACACAGAAGGAGAGGCGACCACGTAAGGACCCAGCAAAAGGGGGACACCTAGGGAGAGAGGCCTCAGGAGAAACCACACTTGCTTATACCTTGATTTTGGTCTTCTAGCATCCAGAATTGTGAGAAAATAAATTTCTCTTGTTTAAACCACCCAGTCTGTGGGATTTCGTTATGAATACACATGCACAGAGTTAACCGGGATAGGGAGTTTTACCAGGGCAGAAGGAATCAGGGGCTGTGATAATCCTCTCACTGGGGAGTAGGGCCCTCCACCAAAAAGCATGCAGACTGTTGGTCCCAGGCCAGACTTGTCTATGTGCTCCTGTGAAAGGAACATTCCATACGGGAGGAGGAGGCCGAGGAGGAATGGGCTGCTCCTCTGGAGATGGGGTGGGGGTGGGGAGGCGGGCAATAGAAGGCTGGGTCCCTATGTGGCACTTCTGAGTATTTAGGAAAGCATCTTAATTTCCAGAAGACACAGAATTGCGTGCTTAGCAAAACTTCTTGAGGCTCAGAATAGGACACTGGATCCAAGTGGGGAGACAAAACTAGTGAGGATAAGAGCCAGGAGACCCACTGTGTCAGCTCCCGAAGTTCCTGCCCACCTGACATCTTGCTACCACTGCACCATCACTGGATGGTTCACTTTGAGCTCTAAACCATGACCAAAAATTCCCAGATACCCTATAGACATGAGCACCCATGCCCACCCAAACCTAAAGGTGCCTAGCCAGGTCTAGCACCCTGACCGGTGCTGACCTATATCCCAGTAAGAGTGGGTAACACTTACTTCAGGAAACTTCCATTAGGACCTAACCCTGATGGCTTGCTTTGGGCCATCATCATCACTTGGTGTTTCCTCTCCCAGCACTCCTAGAAATAAATCTTATGTTAAGCAGAAGCTCGTTGGATTTTCGCCCTTACAATCTCTCTGATGTAAGAGTACAGAGCAGGAAATGAACATATTAAATTAATTAATGCTGGATACATAAGTACCAATGCTGATAGGATCTTAAAAGTCCTCATGACCCTCAGGGTATCTGTATCGTTATAAAACCGCCATCCCGGGATAGCAAAGGGAGGGACATGAGAGATTTTCTGGTGTTAGGAGCCTCTAGAGCTCTCTGTCATTCTCTGTTGATCTATGACTTCTTCCATGCAGGTGTTTTAAGTAGTTTTTTTCCCGACAATCGCCAACGCATTCATTCCCATTCGCTTTTGGCTCCTTGTTGGAAAATCTCGGAGTCTTTCCCCCATTGCCAACTTTTCGTGTTCTTAATTTGATTAAATCATTTGCTTTCTCCACCAGTGTACAACATCTAAGTGTTTATATATACTGATTAATGTGCTTGCAGTCTTTTAAATATTTCCATCCATCAACTCGATGAATGTTCAAAAATAGAGTCAGATTTTGTCTCTGTTTGTTTTTTAGAGACTATGTCCTTTTCAGTAGGGCTGAAGGTAAGCCACGACTCAACTTAAAAAATGTTTAGTGAAAAATAGAACAGTTCTTCTTAGAACTTCACGTCTCCTTCTTCACTGTTGCGGATACCCCTTTATTTTACAGTTTTGCAGAAGGAGTTGGGAGGACAGGAGAATCAGAGCTTCGGCTTGTGGCCTCACTGCCTTGTTCATCTCCTCAACTTGCTGAGACAGAGGAAGGTCAGGGAAGGGATAGAGTGGAGAAGACAGAAGAGGTAAGAAGAGACAGAGACAGAAGCAGAGATAGAGAAGCACAAAGAGAAAGAAAGAGAGATAAGACAGATGCAAAGGGAATAAATGAATAAGGGAGTGACATATGGAAGCCAAAAGAGGCAGAAACCAGGCATTAGAACTTTTAATTCATCTTACATCTACTTGCTCGAATATAAGCACAGAAATTAGGTGCTTTGAATGGGGATGTGTGCACGCTATTTTCAGCCAGGATAGATAAGTCCTTGGAGCGCTTACCAGCAGGCTAAACAAATTGTCTTAGCTGCCTTCAATGCTCTGAGCAAACTTGCCATTTTTATTCATGGGCCTCTGATCCATGGCTCCCAACGGATCCATGAAGATTAAATAAATTATGTCTCCAATCATTAGTGAGCCCCACTCTCTTTTTCATGGCAAAGGTGGGGCTGGCAGTAATGTCGTGGACAAAGTCTCAGCTTTATATTGAGCAAGGAAAGGTTTTTGTCTTCCCCTTTATTTTCATGCAAGGGGGCCACGCGGAGGATTGAAGACGGTGCCTGGGCCCAGCTCGGCCCATCCTGCTGATGGGGGATAGTCAGCGTGCAGAGAGGGGCTGAGGGACCATCTTGCCAGCTGAGGCCCCATAGCTGAAAGGATGACTTCAGGCAGTCCTGCCCGTTCTCCTCCAGCAGCCAGGCTCTGCCTCAACTGCAGAGGGAGAGAGAGGTGGGGGTGGAGGGTGGGAGGGGGAGGTCTTCTGTGTCCCTCAGGAGCATGCCTTCTACAAGATAAGAAGAACAAAGGCTCGCCTGGCTATCAGGAAAAATGTCCCCTCCGCCCCTGCAAGGACCCCAAGTGCCTTCCCTTGCAGTGACATGCCCCTTCATCATGTCACCCAGACGAAGGCCCTCCGTGTGTCTGCCTCATGCCTTCACTCTGGCGATGACTTCAAACTGGACCAACAATCCGGGGCAGCGGGGACATGGGAAACCTATTCTGAAAACTGCCACTTTCCTCTGCCCTCTCCCCCCCACCTCCATCCTCCTCCCCAAAGGTTGGTTCTCCTGTGAGATGTCAAGCTGATGATTCTAAATCCCAGATGTGTCATGCTCAGTTAGGGAATAACGGACTGTCAAATAGAGCAATAAATCTTCCTGCGCGGTGACTGCTGTGCCGGGCCACCATGCCATCGCACTCACAGACCCACTAATTCTGTGTGATGAGCGAGACTGGCGGCAGCCCCTTGCTCTCCTGGGACTGGCCTCAAGGTGCAAACATATTGAGAGGGGATGATTATTGCTGGATCGGTCCAGCTGGATCGGTTCACGACTGGAAATCCAAAGGCAATCTGCCACGTGAACACTCCGAATCATGTTGGCTCCACACCTCTTGGGAACCTCTCTCCTTCCTGAGATCTGACAACTTTTACAGAGGATGCCAGATGATCAGGCTTTCAGTATTTAATGTTCATTGTCGCTCTTATTTATTTATTTATTTATTTTACCTTTGGCAATCATTTACTCCCTCGGTGTGTGTGTGTGTTGTGTTATGTTTATAAAACCAGCGTTTCTATCAAAATCATGAGGTGGGAAACTGGGATTTGACTCTGCTCGCTTTTGGAGAACTTCAATGACCTTAACATTCTGCGTGTCTAGGCACTACTTAGCTGGAGGCAAGCTTGGGGAAATCCTCCTAGTCTCTTTGTCATTTTATTTGTTCTCCAACTCCTGGGGTAAGAGACTCTATCATGGGAAGGATGGGGAGGTAGAGATATTTAGGAGTAACGTTGACATCTCTCTCCTCCGGCAAGGTAAAAATGTTGGTGTAGATAGAGAAAGTAACACCCAACTACAGGCTTTTCTAAATATTGATTTCATAATTTGCTTGGGTTCCACAGAGGCTACTACAGATGAAGCAAAATACAGACGAAGTTTTAACCTTCCTGGAAAATCCTCAGTGAGTCATTATGTAACTGGATCTGGAACGTGTCCTCTTCAGGTAAAAATCCTTCCATTCTCACACAAGAGCTCTCTCACATAAGAGCTACATATGCCCATGTATCCCCATCTCCAGCTCGAGTGTTATGTGTGTTGCTTTTAAAACCACAGGCTATTTGCCCCATGTAAAATTTTATTTGTGCCCATTAATTCTTGCATAGTTAATCATCTGGAATATCCCTTCTGAAGATTCCATGATGAACTGATTACTGGAAGGAACCAGTTAATATGAAACATCAAAGATGTCATCTATTTCGTGTTTTTTCTTGAAAGCCTAAATTCTTCCTAGCTTTTGATTTTCTATCATGACAGTTTATGGAAAAGCAATTTTTAAAAAACATGTGTTATCTAGGGCCCCACTATCTCAACCTGCCAAAAGGAATTCAATGTTGGTGCTTGTGCATGGGTGGCTTACGATCACAGAATTAAATAATTCTTACACCAGAAGAGCTATCAGTGTGGCTTCATTCAGAGGAAGCCTGAAGTAGTGAAAGAAAGAAATTCTGACTCTTTCCCTCTCTGACCCTGGGAAGTCACTTATATTCTCTGAATCTCAGTTTCTTGAGCTAATGTGTATAACTTCTGGGCGCATAGTAGTAACTCAACGTATAATTGCTATTAAAAGGCTATTACGCGGGCACCGGGGTGGCTCAGTCGGTTGAGCATCTGACTTTGGCTTGGGTCATAATCTTGAGGTCCATAAGTTCAAGCCCCACGTCAGGCTCTGTGCTGACAGCTCAGAGCCTGGAGCCTGCTTCAGATTCTGTGTCTCCCTTTCTCTCTGCCCCTCCCTCCCCTCCTCTTCCCCTCCCTCCCTCCCTCCCTCTCTCAAAAATAAATAAAAACATTCAAAAATATGTTAAAAAGCTATTATTCAGTGAACAAGTTGTTTCAGAGACAGAGAAAGAGTTATGTCAAGACAATGACCTAGGAACAAATGAAACAATGTATTCAGTCAATTAATTATTCAGTGTTCAAATAAGCATGCATATAGACTGCTTATTGAATGAGCTTGCAAGGTCTATATTGAATACAGATCCTGACTTGAACATAGTTGATCAGGATGAAAAGGCATTAAAAAATGTTTCAGTTTGCAACATACCTTTTCCAAGACCAAAATCCCCCAATTTCTAGAAGCTGCTTAAATGATGGATATCTTAATACTTGATGGGTAAATGATTCCTAGCCCTTCTCCTCCAGCAACCACAGTAGATGAATTCCCTTCTTGTCTCAAAACCAAGATCTTAACATAACAACAAAAAAGTTGAAGAAACACAAATGTTCATCAGAAAGAAAATGAATAAATAAATTGTTTTTTTTAATATAGAGATATAGTGTAAAACAGTTAAAAATTAATGGACTAGATCTACATGTATCACTCAAAGATATGTTGGGTGAATAAAATACGTTGTAGAATAGTAGGTAAAGAAAATACAATTTGCATATGGACTAAAAAAAAAAAGGCTCTACATTGTTTACAGATCATTAATTATGTAGTAAAGAGAAAAAAACATGCCTTGAGAAGGATATAGTGAAAACATGAAAACGTGTCAAGGAAGGGTAATCACCAACTTCAGGAGACCATACCTCTGGGGAGAGACAACGGAGTGTCATAGGGAATGTTACAAACTGGGCCTTAATCACATTTCCAGTATTTAGTTTCTTTAAAGGAAAGGTTTGATGTGCAAATAAACATATCAGCCAGGGACTTGACATAAAAGAAATAACTTCATTATGGTCTTTAAATCATTTTTGAAGATTTATTTTATAGGAAGAAACAATACTCTCAGCTAAAAGCTGTTGTGTTCTGTTTACAAGTGTCATAGACATTTAAAGGCTGGTTTCAGCTCAGTTGTGCACCTTCCAGTCCCTGATAAGGAAACAGATATGGAAGAAGCACCTGTTCCTTCTTCACATCACGTGACAGATAGTCTCTTTCACAGCAATTGGATGCGAGCGTTCTGTCTGCTTTATCCTTATTCTTTCCTCCTGTCTTGATTCTGGCAGTTTGGCAGTCTCGGCGAAGACCGATTTAGGTTTTGTTTTTGACGCTCATAGACACGGCTTGAGCCCTTGCTCGCCGTTGGGGACTTTCCTCCTCCTTGTCCCCCCACCCACCCCCCCAGGTCAGTGCTCCTGGCTGCGGTCTCCAGGGTCACAGAAATCAAAGATTCCCTAGGCTTCCCCATTGCCCATGCCTGTAGATCTCTACTAGACCAGCAGCAATCTGTGTCAGAGCACTTTGTGCGTGGGATCCTTCCTGGAGAATAATTCCAAGGAAAGAAGCTACAGATAGGAGAGGGGACACTTAGACCAATTCACAAGTTACTTGTACAGAACGCAAATTAGAAAGAAAAGAAAACAAGGTAATTGTTACATTTCCTCACAGATCGGACTGCCTAACTTCCAACCTTCTGCTTAGGAGACAAATGGGGATGGGAAGACAGAAGTGACATAGGAAAGCTTTGAATCAGAGAGACAATCAAAGGCTAGAGGAAAAGTCCATTTGCCAGCCATTTCGTGCTGAGTTAACTAGAGCTCTGAGGCCAAATATGAGTCCTGAATATAAAATAAAAGTTTTACAGTGAATTATTATTATGTATTATACTCAAGAAGGGATTTTTTTTAAATCAAGATAAAATGGTACCTAAGAATCTCTACACACAATAAATTTTATTCCCCACTGTGTGTCATCTTTTAGAATACCTTGATTGGTCATTAATACATCTTTATACACAGATGCTTAAGTAAGGATTTCTATTGACCAGAATCAACTTCCCAACTCTATGCCTGACAGTTAAGTGCCACATTAATGAATAATTTAGCTGTTCAGTCCAGAAGGACATAATCAAGGTGCAATGTCTGCCTGGTAGTAACATGCCTCAATTGTAGACCAGCCTCATCAGCACAGCAACTCTTAGAAACTAAAACCAACAGAGGAAATCGACAGAAACCTTCAGTGACTCTCCTTAGAACTGAGGTTCAGGAGCAAATGCCAGCCATTGGGAGTCACTAAACCAACTCGACCGTCACTGGCATCCTGAGCTACAGTCAGTTTAAAATTGTCCGCTCTTGACTAAGACAGTGTCTGCTCTATTTGGGTATTTCCAGAAGATACGGCAAATGGTTAGCCTATAGATTTTGAAATAAACGAAGCTACCTACTTTTAGCTTGGTGTTCTCTCTCTCGGGCTCTGCCTTGACTTTTCCTCTTTTCACTAGCCACAGCCCCCACGAGGTCTCACCACACCCTCCCAGTCTGCATTCACACCTTCCCTGGGAGCCCCCCAGAAGGCACTGGCAATTCTTTGCAGCCTAGCTTTTTCGTTCCACTTTTTAAAACGTTAATTGTTTATGTGTCCATATCTTCCTCTAACCCTGGAAGCTGGGACAAGGTAAAAACTCAGGGGGGTGATGGAGGAACCCAGACCCGGGTGAGCGTGAGCCGTCTTCATCATCTCAACGATTTTGTTTAATTTCAAAAGTGAGACCCAGTCAAAGGGCAGCAACCTCTCCTCCCTTTATGGAGGCGAGATTCTTTGTGCTTTTTTCTCTTCCTCACCCCCACAGCACTCAACGACTTCATGGCATGGACTGCCAAGCTGTCCCAATGTTGTGGCAGGGTTAATTCCCACCCATCAGTGATATATGTTTGCACACAAGTCAACAGGAATTGCTCAAAACACAACAAAACACACACAACACACAACTCACGCACACACACACACACACACACCACACCCCTAAGGATCAGCCTTTGAGTTGGTATATAGACTTTTAGATTTAGATTTAATTCAGCAAATTTGTAGAGCCCAGAACCCTGTTGGTCTAATTCCATCTAATAATCTCAGGGGCAAGTTTATAAGATTAAATTAAGAAAAGATTTTAGGAGCCTGGAAATCCACAAAGAATAGTATAGATTTGTGCTATTGAATTTTTTTTACTACATTGTACTTCTTCTTTTTTTAATTAAAATTTTGTTTTAATGTTTGTTTCTTTTTTCTTTTTTTTGTTATTTAAAATTTTAAACTGTGGGAATTTTAGAATTATTTTTTTCTTCTGCATGTTTGTTTCTTAAGAGTGTGGTATGGAAATAAAGGGTGGAAATCTTTATATATTCAATGGCATTCCCATGGAAATTTAACCTGGAACTATGTAACAATCCACAAGTCTCTCCATTTCAAATTCTGGTTCCGTTTCAGCCTTGCTGACCTGCCTGGATTCATACAATTTCTATTCTATAGACTCTAGTTTATTCAGTAGTGCGGCTGTTTCTTTTCTTTAGAAAAAAATCAAAAGTAAAAGGAAGATGTGGTCTCAAGAAGCAGTAAATTTAGATGGAGCAAGCCAAAGCAATTATCTTCCCAGATTCTGATTACAACCAATGCATATCACCATCCCTACGTCCAAGTCTTTTACTAAATCCAAATATTGCAAAAACTAGCTTGCTGAAGTTTAATCTTCTCTTAGTTCCCTTGACCTTATAAGAAAACTGAAATAAGAGAAATCATTTAAGAATTGTGAGACTAAGTAATTGGAGTGGAAAAAAACTTCCATTAAGAGGAAACTCATCAAAGCAATCCCTATTATTCAATGCCATTGAAAAATATGACCTATGTCTGTAGGTTTTAACATGCAGGTTGACTGCAATATATCTTCTACGTGACTTCATGTTCCACTACACTTTCCATCGCTCACAGTGTTTTAGTCAGACTCTTCTTCTTTCTGTCCCTTAAACATAGTCTGCTTGTTGCTACCTCAGGGCCTTTGCATCTGCTTTCCCCACTGTTTGAGGTACTTTTCCCTGATTTGTCACATAACTGCCTTTTCCTCATTATTTTGATACTTATGGAAAGAGCCTCCTTAAAGAGGCCTCTCCTGACCACCAAGAGTGTTCACATCCCTTCCCCCCCAAGCCTAGCCACCTCATTAGCGTTCAACATTTTCTTCACAGCACTTTCCATTCTGAAGTTCTTTATACGTCTGTTTATTTATAAGCTGTGTCATCTGTCTCCTGCCTCTAGAATATGTTCCCTGGGCCCAGGACCTTCATTGACTTTGTTCACCGTTCTACCCCCAGTGCTTGGAAAAACTGCGTGGCAGACGGTAGGCACTTGATTGATACTCTCAAATCAATTAATAACGGAATCAAGGAATATGACCTTGGGAAGTTTACTTGTGCTTCCTCAGTTTCCCCAATAGTAGAACAAGAAGAAAATAGCACCCACTTCACGACGATGTTTCAGAAATTAAATAAGAAACTGGCTGTGACGTCTAGCCCAGCTCCTCCTGATCTCTCAGCCAGACCCTGTCACTTCGCATGGAATGCAAGCATTCTTCCGCGGCCCAAAGTTTCTTCTGCAGTAAACATAAACCTCATTCCACAAGTTTAGGTATGCGAGGATGAAAGGTATTTTTGTACTCCATTTAATTTTTATTATGAGCCAGCATTTTTGCCGGGTGGCATGGATTGAGAGCCACAGGTCAGTCTCTGAGCTCTTTTTTTGGTACAATTGGTCTGTTAGTCTCTTCTTGAGCCATCAATACCATGATGGGTGTTTTCATTTATTTTTTTATTTTTATTTTTATTTTTATGTATTTTTCTTAATATGAAATTTATTGGCCAGTTGGTTTCCATACAACACCCAGTGCTCATCCCAACAGGTGCCCTCCTCAATGCCCATCGCCACCTTCCCCTTCTTCCCACCCTCCATCAACCTTCAGTTTATTCTCTTTAAGAGTCTCTTATGGTTTGGCTCCTTTCCTCTCTCTTTTTTTTTCCTTCCCCTCCCCCTTGGTCTTCTGTTAAGTTTCTCAGGATCCACATAAGAGTGAAAACATATGGTATCTGTCTTTCTCTGTATGACTTATTTCACTTAGCACAACACTCTCCAGTTCATCCACGTGGCTACAAAAGGCCATATTTCATTCTTTCTCATTGCCAAGTAGTACTTCATTGTGTATATAAACCACAGTTTCTTTATCTAGTCTTCCGTTGATGGGCATTTAGGCTCTTTCCATAATTTGGCTATTGTCGAGAGTGCTGCTATGAACATTGGGGTACAAGTGACCCTATGCATCAGCACTCCTGTATCCCTTGGGTAAATTCCTAGCAGTGCTATTGCTGGGTCATAGGGTAGATCTATTTTTAATTTTTTGAGGAACCTCCACCCTGTTTTCCAGAGTGGCTGCACCAATTTGCATTCTGATGGGTGTTTTTAAATTTTATTTGGGTGTGGGCGTCTGGGTGTCTCAGTTGGTTAAGCATCCGACTCTTGATTTTGGCTCAGGTCATGATCTTGTGATATGTGAATTCAAGCCCCACATTGGGCTCTGGGCTGGTGGCGTGGAACCTGCTTGGGATTCTCTCTCTCCCTCTCTCTGCCCCTCTCTCTCTCTCTCTCCCTCAAAATTAAGAAATAAATTACAGTGTACCTTAATATTTGGCAGGACAAGTCTCTCTTCTTTATCCTTCTTTATAAAAAGTTGTTTCACCATTTCTGAACTTTTGTTTTTTCATATGTCTCAGAATGAGTTATTTAAAGCCCACTTGAGGTTTTAAGTACTCCTTTTCCCCTGGGCTGTGGATGAACTTCAAGGAACTTACAGGGTGCTAAAATTGATGGGGAGCAATTGATCCCCAACGTTATCATTATTCTCTAAGGCATCCTTCTTTTCACCTGCTGCAAAGGAATGGAGGGATTTCAGGGGCATTTAGAGAGGGGAATGGACAGGCTTGCCAACAGATTTATAGGAAGGATTAAGAGGAGGAAGCGTACAGGATGATTCCTAGTTATATAGCATAAGCAAATGGTCGCATGATGCTGTCATTGCCTGTGACGGGGAAGAAAGAAGAAAAAAAAAATCAGGAATTTAATTCCGGAGCAATTAAATTAGAAATGCTTACGGGACAGCCAAGTAGCACTATGTAATAGGTGGTCAGAGCTGTGCAAGCAGAGCCTGGAGCACAGAGAAGACATGCAAGCTGGATGAGGACCACTAGAAGGAAGTGTGCACGTGCAAGAATGGACAGCTAAGTCGACAGTGACCAGCGCAACGGTATTTAAAAAATTTTTAAAGTAACTATTGGTGTGGTTTTTCAAATCATCCAAAGCAAGAGACCATATTAATGGGTCACTCTAATTTGCCTTATGCCGCTAACTGGCAACACTCTGCCCAGCCCCTGATTCAGGCCTATCGTTGCTTCCCCCCGAACACAAGGAGTGGCTGACCATCGCTGAGCCGGGCAGCACGCCCCACCTCCACACACGTGGTACATGCCTCTCAACCCACCTGAGTCCTCGCGTCAACGATATGCGTTGCCGACACGTGCTGTGACACCAAAATCCAACAACAGTATACGCTGATATAATTTCTGAGAGCCGGATTACTGCCGTCTGTTTTGCTAGACTCATCTCAAAGTGGTAAGCCAGGAAACATCCTTCGTGCATATCCTCTGAAGGTCAAGGGAAGAAGAAAACGAAAGAATCTCTAATCCTCCAGGGCCAGGGTCCCCTCGAAAGTGAAACTCAGAGGAGACTTTCTGAGAGCCTCCAGAGGAAGGCAGAGAATTTTTCCACCCTCTGACTTCTATCGCTCTGAGAGATGGGCTTGTTGTGCACAAGCTAAGGAATGTGGGCATATTAGGGGTTGCCGAAGATTCTCTGGATTATGATGAACTGATACTCAAAGTCTCCTGCCCTTTCCCTGGCCATGTGCCCCCCCCAGCCTTGTTCTAAAAGAAGGGTTTTAACGGACATACCGGGGACGGGAGAATAACCAAGAATTTGGGTCCTGGGAAAGTATTCTTACGAATGGAATCCTGGTGCCGAGGGTACACAAAGAGACATTTGTCTTCTATTTTTCTCCTGCTAGATCAACCTAGGGTGGGAATTATAATAGCTAGAAGACAGAATACATCAGTTTACAGTCAGTTCAGATGCAATCTGTTCGTACAAATAATGACTCAAATGTGGTGGGAAAGCCATCTGTCACTTGAAGGCAGACATACCGTTACGTCTAAGAAAGGAAGCTCTGGAAGAATAGATAAAGCCCAAGGATCTTAAGCGTGGGATGCATTTGAAGAAAAGTGGCTGAGTTTTTCTCTCCCAGAGGATACATCGTGTCACGATTGTGGCCTTTTGGTCTTGGGTAGTTTTTCTATTACTCAGGATTATTCAGTTCAGGTCTTGGACCCCTTGTGATTCTTCTGGCTCCACTAAGATACGTGAGAAAGTATCCCGTTTAGTGAGGCAGCCTACGGCCAGGTACTTTGTTAGCTATTGTGTGCCTATGCATACGTGTGTTTGCCGTATGCAATACACGTGCGCGCACGCCCATCTCTGTGGTTCTAAATCCAAACCCCCTTTGTAAGTTAAGTGAGCCTAGAGAGTTGGAAACACTACGGCAGCAAAAGGCTGAAGCTTGCGGCGAGGGCGGAAAGCTGCCTATGACATAAAACTGGATTATAATGTCATTCACTAACTGACAGATCATTTAGTGTCTCGGAAGAGGCTGTTTTCACACTGCCGAAGCTCTCACAGGGGAATTCCGCGTGGGCTCCTCATTGTCAGAGCTATTTCTCACCCAATTTGTTTCCAAATGATGTCTAACCTGAGGTCTCCCCACTGAGAGAGGTTTAAGCCATGATTAATGAGGAGTGTTTGGCCAGGCCCACCTGGGAGAAGGCCCATCTGCAAACTCAGGTAACACGGCGAGGCCTACAAGGCATCAGCTCGCGAGTGGCAGGAAGCTTCCCGAGGCTGGAGGCTTTCTCGCAGCAGGGCCAAGGTGTTGGGTATTAGCCACATAACGTTTCAGCAGGCGCCGGAGAGAAGTGTCACTTTTTTTTTTTTTTATGTTTATTTATTTTTCGAGAGCGAGAGAGAGAGAGAGACCGTGAGCGGGGAAGGGGCAGAGAGAGGGGGAGGCACAGAATCCGAAGCAGGCTCCGGGCTCTGAGCGGTCAGCACAGAGCCCGTCGCGGGGCTCGAACTCACGGACCCGTGAGATCATGACCCAAGCCGAGGTCGGAGGCTCAACCGAATGAACCACTCAGGCGCCCCGAGAAGTGTCACACTTGCTATTTTTTTGGTTCCTGAGATATTCATGGGGGAAGGGCTCTCAGTCTCGATATTAAAAGAAAAAACATCCTGTCCCTCAGGTTCGTTTATTCTCCTCAAAGCTCTCACACATACGCATGACAACAGCACCAAAGGGACACGCACCCAGAGACATGGCTTTGTCTCCAAGGATGAGATCATTGAGCAAACAGGAGTCGGACGTATCATATGGTGGTCTATCTGGATGTGGAACGTGGACTTGTGTGATCATTTTTGTATGTCCTGTACCCAAAATAATCTGCTTTCTGTTATATCCAATGTGCCGTGCGTTTCTTCATAAAAGAGTCATTTTTTCGGTGAAATAAATCCTGAAACAGACTTGTTTTTCACCAAGTCACTGGGTAATATCAATCCCCTAATAATTTGAACAATTTAGACTCTTTGGAGAGGGACATCTTTTCACTAAAGAAATAGAATAATAAAAATTTGCAGAATACAAAGCCATGTTTGTTCGAAGACGAAATGATACCAGTCCACACTGCTAAGGAATTCCAGATCCTTTAAAAACAACCACCCGAAAAAACGCGGGAGTGAGGGGAACATAGTCATACTTCGTAACCAGGCTCACCCTTTCTGTCATTTAACACACAACATTCTAGGCTCTCTCTCCAGACTGTCATTAAATATGACATCCCACAATTCCGTCTGTCAGGACTAAAATCTAACAGATCCAACTGTCTCCAAATAAAACAGATTGTTTGCTAGGAACATTTATGACCCATAAAGAGTGAGAGTTTATCCTGGCAAAACATTCCTTCTTGTAAACAACCAACATTCCCCGCATCTCCTCACTTGGCGTTTGGTTTCATCCACAGCTTCTTTGATGGCATTCTGTCCCCAACTGTTGTGCAAAAGCCACTTTCCATTGAACGGCTGGGCTCTATGTTCAGACACCAAAACTATCCCGCACTTTCTTTAACGACTTCTGTTGCCAGCAACACGTTTACCATGATTTAGATGTCTATTATACGCACGAATGACTTGTCTACTTAATTTCATCAAAAAAATGAACCCTCATAAGTGGCACAGATGCTGATATGATGGTAATCAAATTAGTTTTTGGACAGGTTTATGGCCACTTGCTGTCAGTTAAGCTCTCTTTGGCTATCTTCACTCCTAATACAGTTTTGATGGTGATTAATGGCTCCATTAATACACAGTTTGTGTTATGATAGACCTAACATTCTGGTCTCATTTGCTGACCACAGATGACAATACATTTGGTAAGATTCAGGTCCACAACGCATTAGCTCCACATCTAGGGCCAGAGTCTTCTTTCTTGGGCCTCGTGTATATGTATTCGGGCCCAACCAGTTTATGTCGCGCTCTATCTGCGTCAAAATTTTTTAAGTTAATATTCCTTTTAATGATCTTTCTCTCTCCCCGTCTTTGTTACAGGGGTATTGTCCCCCCCCCCCCAATTAATCTCATGAACCCCATGTTCCATCCACATCCTTTTCACTTCTTATCTTGATTCTACTTTTAAATTCTTGAATCTTTCTGTGTACCGTCTTTTAATATTTTCATTTAAAATTTTTCATTTTGTGACTGCTCGAAGACTTTTCAAAAAAAACCTCTAATGATATCTTCTGATAATCATCGTCTGTACATTTTTTTCCCCCAGATAGCACACATTATCCCATTCACGGCTTCTCCATCTTATTTCTTATATTTTTCTAAGAGTAAATTTTAAATGGAAGTCTCTTGTGAGCAGCCCAAGTTTATTTGCATTTGTTCAACTGGGCCGCTAATAGGATGAGAAGAAAATGGGAGCCTTGTAGGCTAAACTACAGTAAACACATTAGGATTGTTTACACAGCTTTTTTATGTTTAAACAAACATGGTTTTTTTATAATGAAATTGAGTTTCCTCCTGCCCATATTTGATTTTTATGTTCATCTGTGCACTTGCCTAAACTCCACCCACTTGCTGCTATGCAAATACAGATTATGCAAATTTTTGTTTTGAATTGGGTGAGCTGAGCAGATGCCCATTTTAGCATAAACAGGCTTCAGAAAAACGGCTTGAATAGACAAGTATCATTGTAAAACTACCTAAACGGACATAAAGATTAATGTTTCTTTTCACACGGACAAAAATGTTAAAGATGTCTCCTTTATTCGTATGTGGAAAATGTGAGGTCGTTTTATAATAAGGTTAAATGCTGAAATTCAATTCCTCCTCCAATAGCAAGACTCCGGACTAGGCCTCGTATACTGTGGAGGATCTTTGAACCTATTAATTTATTGTAATCCCCCCTTCACTTAGTAAATATGATCCCAGCTGTCTAGTAAATTGCCTTTATCACCGGCATCTCTGGGGCCGCTTGTTTGTTTGGTTGGTTTTTTTTTTTTAGTTGTCACCATATAAATTTACCGATGCAAAATGCTTTCCTCAGTGTTTATTGACTTATTTATCTGTATACGTTTTAAACCACTTTATTGAGGTGTGATTGACAAACGAAAAGCTGTGCATAGTTAATATAGACAATATACACAACTTGATGGATTTGGAAGTAAGTGAACACCCATGAAACTGTCACCTCAGTCTAAGTCATAAACTTCTCCATCATCCCCAAAAGTTTCCTCCTGCCCTCCTATTTATGTTTTGTCTTGAATTACAGGGATTGTTAACTGTAGACAGTATGCTGCGCGATGTGCCTCGAGGACTTATCCATCCTGTAATAACTGTAACTTTGTCCCCTTGACTAATACCTCCCTATACTCTGTATTTATTGAATATAAACCCTTAAAAAGGCTTTAAAAGATAAAATGTCTTGTTTATTCTTTTTCAGACTAGAATTGATAAAAAGGGTAGTTATGTGTTCATTTATATTCATCTGGCTGGAAACAACACCGAGACTAATTTTGTTTTTAATTTTTTTAAACGTTTATTTATTTGGAGGAGAGAAGGGTGGGGAGGGGCAAAGAGAGAAGGACACACAGAATCGGAAGTGGGCTTCAGGCTCCTAGCTGTCAGCACAGAGCCTAATGCGGGACTCAAACTCATGAACTGTGACACCACGACCTGAGCCGAAGTTGGACACTTAACCAACTGAGCCACTCAGGTGCCCCCCGAGACTAATTTTTTTAAGCAGAAGAAAATGGATAAAGGAATAATTGGGTAAAGGGAAGTTTTGCAAAAAGTTTGGGAGACCTAAGAAACACATAAGTGAGAAATATTCTTACATGGAAATGAGTTTATTTTTATTATTATTTTTAATGTTTATTTATTTTTGAGAGAGAGAGAGACAGAGAAACAGAGAGAGAGAGGGCGGGGGGAGGGGTAAAGAGAAAATAACACACAATCCGAAGCAGGCTCCAGACTTTGAGCTGTCCAACCGTCAGCACAGAGCCTGATACGGGGCTCGAACTCACGAACCACGAGATCATGACCTGAGCCTAAGTCAGACACTTTAACTGACTGAGCCACCCAGGCAGCCCTAGAAATGCGTTGTTTCTTTTTTTCTTTTCTTCATTTTTTTAAAATGTTTATTTATTTCTGAGAAAGAGAGACAGAGCGTGAGCTGGGGAGGAGCAGAAAGAAAGGGATTCACAGAATCAGGAGCAGGTTCCAGGCTCTGAGCCGTCAGCGCAGAGCCTGATGGCCCAATATGGGGCTTGAACTCATGAATCCTGAGATTATGACCTGACCTGAAGTTGGGCGCTTAACTGACTGAGCCACCCAGGTGCCCCTGGAAATGAGTTTTAAAATGGATTCCTACATAGAGTTACCATTTGCTCCAAATTTTGAGGAAAGCATCTGACTAAGGTTAAGTCTTTGCAGACTACTGAACCATATACATGAGAAGCCGACTCAGTATTGTCAGCTTCTTGGCTGCAAAAGGATCAATATTGACAGAGCTCAGCCAGAGTGCATCAGAGAGAAACAAATTCAGCATATGTTGCTCACTGCGTTATGCCACATATAGCAATCAGGACTTTTCTTTGCTTTTCCATTTACTAAAGTCACTAACAAATTTTTGAAAAACCCTAGAACAATGATGCTTTTGGAAACTCCCTGATATGTGTCCGTTTGGAGGGCTCTGTCATGATGAACCTGTTTGTCTTGAATTCCCATCCACAGTAATGGGCCCCAGTAGATACTCAATGAATGTGTGTTGGGGGTAGTTCTCTAAAAGGACATTTCAGAAAACACATTTGGTATACGAGGTGGAGTCTTCAGTGGGTGTGGCCAGGAGTCCACACCACTGGCAACAAAAAAATGTTGGCAGGCCAAAGATCCCTTAGGTTGTCACTGTCACAAATGGGATGTGGTATCAGTCTTTGCTTACCGTCAGTCAGGAGCCACTGAGATTTTCATGGCTGCTTCGGGGTCAGTCAGTCAGCCGGACACACTTTCTCATGCCCCTTTGGTTTGGAATGAATCTCTAAAATTTCTTCTCCAGGGTGACCTGGGCCTTGTTCAAGAACTTAATCGTTCACTAAATGAATTCTCTTCTCGTTCCCGGAGGATCCCGATAAACACAGCTTCAGTCTCATTATTCATTCTTTCAATCAGTCATCCATGTAACTAATAACCAAGCATCAGGGACTGTGTTATGGTCTGGGAATTTTAAAACAAAGGGAAAACAGTCCCTGCCCTACCAAGATTGGGTGTTGGGACAAGCAGGAAAACCATCCCAGTAGGGTCAACGTTGTACTGGAGTTGTGTGCCAAGTGCTGGGGCTGAAGGAGGGAGGAATAGACCGAACACTTCCTAGAGAATCAAGGTACTTTTCCTGAGAACAGTACCTTTGAGAGCATGTAGGAGTTTCTAGGTAAGAAAGCCAAGGATGTGCCCATTCCTTATCACCCCTTCCCACCCGAACACCCTTGAAGTTTCCAGTTCATTCAGTTAATAGTTGGAGATCATGGGTAAGTGAAGTTCTTGATCCAGTATTATCATGCATTATTCATGTTATATAAAAGGGCCCAAACCAACTTCTTATAGACTGCTCTAGTCTGGGTTGTCTCTATGCCCTCTCTTTGGGGTATAAGCTGAGGTTTCACAACCCGATAGCAATGCAGGAAAATGGTCCAGAGAGGTGCTTGTCTTACTGGCTTACTGTCCTCCTAGGAGCCAGGTAACAGCTCAAGGGCGGGACTGCAGCCTATAGGTCTCATTTGCTTTACAATGCCTTAATAGGGACTGTTGATTTGACCCGGAATTTCTGGTGCTCCAAGGTTATAATAAGCCTATTGTTATAGGCTGAACAGCAGTTCAGTTGATGTTTTAGTAGCCTAAAATTGATAATGCATTTTCCCAACTTTTTTCTTTTAAATTGCACAGAGGTCCGCCTGGGTGGCTCAGTCGGTTGAGCCTCCGACTTCGGTTCAGGTCATGATCTCACAGCTCGTGAGTTTGAGCCCCGCGACAGGTTCTATGCTGCCAGCTCAGAGCCTGGAGCCTGCTTCCGATCCTGTGTCTCCCTCTCTCTCTCTCTGCCCCTAACCCACTCACATTCTGTCTCTGTCTCTCTCAAAAATAAACATTAAAAAAAAATTAAATTGCACAGAAGGCAGAAGTAAATTAAGCTTAGTAAGAATAAATGGAAAAGTGAAGTGACAAACTTGTTTCCAGTTTAAAGGTCTTTGTGCTTAAAGTGGTACTGTTACAAAAAAGAGTTAGTAGATCGTGAATCAGAAGGTTACGAAGAAAACCGCTGCTTCCTTTGTGAATAAAGGGAGAAATGTAACTGACAATTTATGTGTATTAACGCAACATGCTTCATCAAGAACTACCATCTTGAGGATTAGAATGATACACTACATTTCCTTCACCACCTCACTTCGCACCCACATAGCAGGGACAGGATGATACATATCTTCATTTCTACACTTTGTGCCCATCTAAAAATAAAGTATTTGTCCGGAAGTTTCATTAGTGTTTACTTCACTTGTGTGCCCTCAGGGCAACAAAAGGGCGTTTTGCGATGCTGGTAATTATTGGCCATTTATTCGATTGGTAGCTACATCTCAACCTACTCTACTTTTATTATGCCGGTTCTGCCTTTCATTGTCCTCTTGGGAGAATGATGTATATGTGCAGTAGTTTGGGCTTTAGCCTGGGTATCACGTTGAGTTCTTCTTGTTAGAAGCTGCCCTGCAGGGGGAGAACCTATCGATATGCCATAATGGTCTTGAGGTCAACTCTTCTGAGCGAGAGTGAGAAAACCTTGTCAGCATATGATAGATACAGTCGCTGATTCCTCGAGCTCTATTGAGATAGCTTCACTATGTAGTATTGAGGAGCTTCCACTGTTGGGGAGCAGTCTAATGTCTGCCTTTATAGCTAAAAGGCAATGGGAAATGGCAGACTGATCACCGGAGGCACAACGCACAGGATTCTAGTGTCTGGCTGGCCGTGTCTATAGGTGCTGGGCAAATGTGATGAAACTGACCTAACGGCGACTTGAAAAATAAACCACCCCAGTGAGACTTCCAGGACTTCTTGAGAGAATAATCAGCAACCATGTAAAGATAAGTGTCTAGCTTACAGGTAGACAAAAATTATAAAGAAGTCCTCTGGCCTCTAAGAGGAACAAACAGCATCTAAATATCGCTCAAGTCCATGTGAAAGGCAGAGCATGTGTGATGACAGAGCATGTGTGACACCATTATGGCCTAAGATCGTAGGACATTGAGGAGGGAATTTGCTTCATCGAGGAGGAAAACATGGAGAGTGCATAAGAAGATGAAGCCCCTAAGAGGTACAGAAGTTCCCTTTAACTCTTCATACTTGTGTTATGTCACCCATGTTTTAGGCCCCACAGTAAGGAAATCTAAGTCAAGGTAACTGGAATCAGTTAAAAGTTTAATTCATTATACTCTTTGTAAGTTACATCAATGCTCCCTCCTTAACTATGGAACATGCTTACAACTACTCGATTTTTTTACATTTTTTTTTTTACATTTATTTATTTCTGAGAGACAGAGCACAGGTGGGAGGCAAGGGCAGAGAGAGAAGGAGTCACAGAATCCAAAGCCGGCTCCAGGCTCCAGGCTCCAGGCTCCAAGCTCCAGGCTCCAGGCTCCAGGCTCTGAGCTCTGAGCCGTCAGCACAGAGCCCGGACGTGGGGCTCGAACCCACAAACCATGAGATCATGACCTGAGCCGAAGTCGGATGCTTAACCGACTGAGCCACCCCGGCACCCCTACAGCTACTCGATTTTAAAGAGATCAGAATCATTATCTTTCCTAGAAGAGTAATAGAGGACTGCACACGGACACGCCAAGATGGGCATATTCCTGTACCCTGGGTGGCAATTCAGCTCCGCTGGGAGTTTGCTCCTAGGTCACAAAACAAGGAACAACGAGCAGGCACAGGACTTATTGTGCAGGGCCACCTGGGACATTGCAGAGAAAGAACACTAATATGTTGACAGTTGAGAAGGATTTAGAATAAACACACACAAAAGCTCCTCGACTAAAAGATTCCTTGAGTCTAATTCACAGTGTGCTCAGAAACTAGGGCATTTCTGCCACCTGACACCCCACGTATGCTGGGAGCAATGGATCCGCTTCAGTGTGCGTCCTACGGCTTGATCCTTGGTCCTCTGCCCCTCTCTCAGCATCCTATCACCATTTTCCAAACAGTCCTCTCCTTCCATCCTTCTTCTTGCCAGCAGGGCCCTCCACATTCCCCTGTCTATCAAACATCCCTCCATTCAAGACCAAATCAAAATCCCATCTATTCTGTAAGGACTCCCTTGGCCTCTCTCACCTGACCACTCATTTTTCAGAAATCCGGTCACAGGTTTTTTCCATGCCTTCATCTGGCATTTATCACACATTCCTGGACCATTTTTTTATAATTTCTTGTTCTATAATTTTTATGTTTAATCTTCCCCGTGATACAGCAAATTATTTGAAGTCAAGATTAAATCTTCTTGGGCACCTTTCCTCCCCTGAACAATAATTAGCCCCCACCGAACTTCCATCCTTGGCAAAGTCCAAACTACGTGTTGATTGGCATATACTGTGGCCACATGTGTATAGTTGAACTTCCAAAAGCATTTAATACCATTAGTATGTGGGTCTCTGGCAGCTTTAAGGAAATTTGGCTACCCAAAGAGATTGACTCAGATCCTAAACCTGTTCCTCCATGATGTGCCAATAGTGTCAGAATTGATGTTCTATTTAATTCATGCTCTGTCACCAAAAAATTACTTCTGGGCTATAGATTAGGTTTAGTTTTATTAAATCTGCCTTATGAAGCCAGGCTCTGGGATGCAACAAGGGATCTAGAAGCCATTGTTGAATTCCTCCAAGAAAGTATTCCAGTGTGACACTCTATGAAGGTCATTCAAGTCCCTGAAATTGATTGATTCTTGGACTCTCTAAAGGTGTAGTCAGGAAATCACGTTAGAGCTTCTAAGCTGGTGATCAACCTTAAGGAATCAGTCTGCAATCAGAGAAACCGTTATTCAATAAAAGCTTTCCCCTTGGAATACAAAAGTAAAACCTGTTACTTTGATAGTACCCTACTAAACAATGCCAATATTGACCAAGAAGTAAAAGACAAAATTCACAGTCAGGCCATTCTGTTTGGTCAACTGTTGTAGCAATAATGGAGACACTAGCAACAAACTGAACCAAAGACGTATCAAACACTGGCTTCTTTCCTTTTTAGAAACCATGTCTTAGACCTACCCAATGTCATGGATGACTGAAATTTACAATGCGAAGGTCCTACGATATAGTTAACTTGTCAACTCGTGATGGCTACTGCTGTTCTCTGCTAATTTAAATGTGTCTAAGTAATATCAGGGGACCCAACGAATATCTGAGCACTTAAATGTCAAGAGGACAGGTAGGGACAGTCCCTAAACAAACACTATTCTACCATCCTTACTGTGAATGATAAAATTTGTAAGATTTTGATGATTATAAAAGATCTGAGTTCCCCTGGGCAAACAGGCTCCAGCCAAGCTTGAGTGTTAGTTGGAAGGATCATTTTAAAAAGGGAAGCCCGAGGTCAAGCAGCCAACAATCAAGGCAGAGCTTCTTTCTGGAAGAGTCTTACAGAGAAAGACTAGGAATGAGGCAATGGTATACAACCAGAGATATCAAGGAAAACAAGCACTAATGAGCGGATAGCCCGAGTCTCTAGGACGTAGACACGGTGTATTTTTTTACGGGAACCCAGTGATCACTTATGGATGAGAAGGAAATTATTAAAGGTGCTGAGTCAACGTGGACAATTTTTGCCTTCTGATCTATTTTTAATTCTGTCCTCATAATCCCTTAATTTTCTTCTTCGAAAAACTTGAGTTCAAACAGTTTTTTCTGTTGCCTTACAAAAAGTAAATATTCCTTTATCTTCTTCTAGATACTTGCAAGAAAAGTCACTCCTGGGGCACCTGGGTGGCTCAGTTGGTTCAGCAACCGACTCTTGGTTTTGCCTCATGCCATGATCTCACCGTTCGTCGGATTGAGCCCCGTGACAGGTTCTAAGCAGATAGCACAGAGCCTGCTTGGGATTCTCTCTCTCTCTCCCCCTCTCCCTGCCCCTCCCCACTTCTCTCTCAAAATAAGTAAACTTAAACAAATTCACTTATTATGTAATCTTTCAAAAAAAGATGTTTGTCTTCAAACTTACCAAATTTTATTTATTTAAAATATGTGACTATTACTTCATTCATCCACTCTTTTCAAAGCACCTGTTAAGTATCCCCTCACACCTGCATTTGCATAGTACAGCAGTTTAGCAAGATCTGAAATGGCCCTTTGACTATTGTTAGTCTTAATCCAGAAATTTCTTCCTATAAAATTAAATTTTAATTTAAAAATCAAATTTATGGTACATGCCACATAGAAATTATCCATAATTTATTCTATTACAGTTTTTTTCATTATTGCCAAAATCTGTTCTTGATCATACAATTTAAACACGGGGCCCAGTTGTCATTGCATTTAAATAACTCCTTAAAAACTTAAACACACACACACACACACACACACACACACACACACACACACTTTGGTTTTTTTCCAGAACATGAATTATCTGAGTTGTCATAATCTAATCCATTATTCATTTTGCTTTTTTAAAATTATCTTTTGCTTTTAAATTCCTTTTTTTAATTATTTCTTCAAGTTAGAAATGATATCTAATTCTGTGATCTGTCCCTGATAATTTGCCTTAAGATCATTAGTAATAATATTCATTTGATGTATATGTACAGGATTACACTTAAAACGAGGAATTTATTTAAAATGTGTTCTTCTTCCAGATTTGCTTTTAATCAGATATTAAACACTTTGCTGACATTATGCTTATTGAGCTTTAAAGACTTGCCCATTTTTCTTTACATTCATTAGACAAAATTGTGTTTATTTTAAACACGACTTGCTTAAAACATCTTTTTTCAACTTTTCTAGGCTTCATTTTTCTTGAGTTACTTGCTTTAACTTGAAGACACGTAGAGTGCCATTTTTTTTTTTTTTCTAAATGATCTGCAAAGATCTCACTGGAACACCTATGGTCCTCAGAGAGCCTATGGAAGTGCCTGCTGGTCTTTTAAATACGTTTTTATTTTCTATAGAATACTTTAATCATCATCTGATTATTATTTGGGAATCTGAGTTCTTTCCAGGGTCAAAACGAGTCATTGTGCACTATTTTGAAATTCTGAGTAAATGCATGTTCTGTCAAAGTGAACCTATTAGCAGTATAAATGATCCCCAGATCTTGGTGTTGGTTCAGGAGCGGGGAGCTGCTGGTGGTGAATTCCTGAGCCAGGTATGATGGAAACAGGGGCAGCTGCATTGTTCAGACCTGTCTCCCGCTGGACTAGCCGGGCTCCAGGCCGGTCGGGGCTACTGACTCAGAACAGGAGGGGAAGAAATGAGGAGCATGGCAGGAGAAGAAAAGCCTTCCAAGACTTTTGGTGCCTCTTTGTTTAAACATTGGGGAGATCTGTAAAGGGCATTTTCATTCACCGTTGGCAAGGTTTGATGTGTCCTTCGATCTCCATATTTGGATTGAAGTTTTAAGTTTTTCCCTTTATTTTTTTTTTTTTTAAAATTTTTTTTTTTTTTCAATGTTTTTTATTTACTTTTGGGACAGAGAGACACAGAGCATGAACGGGGGAGGGGCAGAGAGAGAGGGAGACACAGAATTGGAAACAGGCTCCAGGCTCCGAGCTGTCAGCACAGAGCCCGACGCGGGGCTCGAACTCACAGACGCGAGATCGTGACCTGGCTGAAGTCGGCCGCTTAACCGACTGCGCCACCCAGGCGCCCCAGTTTTTCCCTTTAAAAAAAGCATTCCTTCTAACACATTTATTTACTTTCCCTATGCCTGTAAGTGTACTTGAATAATTATGATGCTAAAATTAAAAAAACAAAACTTTTCTGCATCCTCTACTTGTTTTCTTCGTATTTTTTAAATATGTGTCAAATAGTAAAGAAAACTACTCTTCAACTGGCTGACACGGGTCTCATGTCTGTTACTATCCTTTATTTTTCTTTTCTTGAACATGCAGCTTAATATTGTGGAAGTCACGAGTGGCAACAGAAACTCTCCATTCGTATTTGAAGAGGTTAGTGATGAGAGAAATTCGTGTGTTTAGGCTTGGGTCCTTACCGGCCCCTGGAGTTGTCTCTTTGTCCTAAGATGATGATTGCTGAGGAACTAGATTTTAAAGTATATTTTGATGTCCCGTTCATGTCCAGATCTGTTTATAACCATATGAAACAATTAAAACATTTAGGAAAGTCCAGGAAAAGCCCTCTCAAATTGCATTTGACAACCAAAGCTTTAACTTTTGGCACCCCAAAGATTACTTTTTGCCTCTTCCATTGTTGGCCTTAGTGATTTCATCTGTAATATGTATAGTGATTGTTTGCAGCCTGGCAACAGCTCGAAGGAGTGAGGGGGGGCTGGAAAACTATAGCCCCTTGTTAGTTGCAGTCCAAACTTCAAAGGCTTTGGGAACATTGAACAGACAGGTTTCAGCAGCCGATAAAGCAGCCAGGCAAACAAAAGGCAGCTTCCCTCTCACCGAGGTGTCTCCAGATCCAGGGTGATTTTCAACCCACTTTTTTCTTTTATTTGTGATGAAACTCCTGGCAATAAGAAAGACTCATTCTGCCCACGGTTGTGTGCCCCCTTGATTCAGCATCAGAGGGAGAGATGGGCATTTATGGCACCATAAATCAAGGGATAAACCATACATGAGCAGCTGGCACATGTGCTAATAACTATAATTATTAATCATGTCAATTTCACACCCTTCAAATTTATGCTATGTGCTTTCTGTAGGAAAGCCATCGCTGGCGCCTTGAGCTGTTTATGGTATGAAAATATGATGTGCTGATGGTCTTTGATAATTGTCCTATGACAGTATTGATCTGCCTACAATTGGGTTTGTGGGGCATCGAAGCCCCGCAAAGTGGTTGTCCTTGTCTCCTGGTATATATCATTGTCACACATCCCCCATTGTTAGTGAGTGGCGTGAATTACTTTCAGCATTTGGCCAAGTCTCTAGCTGCTGGGTCACCATTATTCTATCCTTATGTCACTGTGAGGACATTTACTTTGATGTTTCCTTTGTACCTCTTCGAAGGCAAAATCCTTTAACTCCAGAATGGTAGCCTGCAGCAGGGTTTCAAAGAGAAAACACACTACAGGTTTGGGGCAATCGGAGGCCAAAAATTAGAGAAAAATGTGTTCCCCCAACGAAAGACAATTTTTGCTTTCCTTTTCTTGCCCCTGTCAAGGCTCGTCTGCAACCGAGGAGGCGCAATGAACGGGGAACTGGAGACTCCAATCGATTGCCAAGGCTTGTGCTCATTAAACAGCTCCTTTCAGGACACCCCAAAGTTGCTGCCACCCACCAAATCATGCATCTCTGCTTGTGGCACAGATGGTCAAGCTAAGAAACCGGGCTGGCCCTGAGTGAGCAGCTACCTGGGGCCAAAGTGGCCAGTCAACTCCAAGTGATTCATCCCCCGTGAAACCATGATGTCTCCTAAAAACAAACCCCTCCAAGACCAAGAGCAAAGCAGCACCTTGCTGGTTGGTCTGCATATTAATTTGACCTTGCAGCCAATCATCTCTGAGAGGCCGCCAAGGGTGCAGAGTGCATGGGACTCTGCCCACTTGTTTGGAACTCTCCCCAGCCCTCATCGGGCAGTGTCAAAATCACTCCTGCTGTCTCTACAGCTGCTCTGTTCCAATGACCCCCGGAAGGTTCTGGGGATTGTTAGAAGAGATTTCTATTAATCAACTACAAACCGACTGTTACAATTTCACACTTTTTTTCCCATCATTTCACACATTTAATGAATTTGGGTGTCTTTTAAATTCAAAACATTTACAATCGGGCCAAAAAAAAAAAAAAAAAAGCCCACAGCCCTCTTCCCCCCCACCCCCCCACCCCCCCAAAAAAACCTCTTTAACACAATAGGCAGCAGCAAGACAGCAAAGGCCCCTTCAAGACCGAGTTGCTGGAACTGGCCATTTAACTAAGAGTGACTGCCATTCTGCAGACGGCTTTGGAAAATTGTTACTAGGCCGGAGCGGGCTGTGCAGCCTTTGATTAAATCATCAACGAGAAAATAGAGGAGTCCTCTGACGTTTCAATTTGTTGTTCTTGGGATTCTTTCAGGGAGTCCTTTTCTAGGCCAGACTAGAGTTCAAAACTAAATCTTGCCTTTTTCAACAACAGGCTCAAAGAAAACGTGAAATTCACCCCTTCTGGGCAGTCCGAGACTCAGCATTTCATGCAGAGAAGGACTTTAGGCTCTCTTAGGAGTCTGGCGTGGGCCATCATCCCCTGGTTCTTCTCACTCGGGCATCCCCAGTCCCGGATTCCTGGGACTCTACAAACTAAAGGCCATGGGTGACTCACGAAGATCCAGAACCTTCAAAACAAGAAATACCACTTACAATCTATTTGTTGTCTAATCTCTAAGCCCGGCATGGCTCATTTCTCCACAGTACGTGAAACTTCTTGTGTTGTGTGGGGCCTCGGGCCCCTGACTGCCAACCAAAGCTTTTAGTTTTCTCAAGGGCTTACCTCACTCCAGCTTGTTCATAACTTGTGCACAGAGACACAGGGGCCTGGGTTGTTCTCTAGCAACCCCTGCTGGCTGACATTGAATGCCAGACACTAATCCATAGGCGTTTGTATATTGCCCTCTCCAAAAGGGAAATAAAGAATTCCAGGGTTGCTGGAGAACTGGGAAGACAGGAGAAAGTGGATGATGTGAGGGGGTAAGTACTTAGTGTTCACTTATTCTAAAAAAACAAACAAAAAGTCATGGCGAGCATTGAGTAATAGATAGAATTGTTGAATCAATCTGTTGCACATCTAAAACCAATGTAACATTGTAGGTCAGTTACATCTCAATAAAAAAGAATCAAATCTGATTAACGTTAATATTTGGTGTGATGGAAATTCGTAGTCTACCAATCTGTGGAAATCTAAATGTTTTTTTTCCATGAAAGTTCATGAGATTTCATTGTTGATGGCAAATCACTAAATACAATCCTTCATTTAAAAGTCGGGGCGCCTGGGAGGCTCATTCGGTTAAGTGACCAACTTTGGCTCAGGTCATGATCTCACGGTTCGTGGGTTCGAGCCCCCCGTCGGGCTCTGTGCTGACCCCTCAGAGCCCGGAGCCTGTTTCGGATTCTGTGCCTCCCTCTCTCTGCCCCTCCCCCGCTCTGTCTCTGTCTCTCTCCTTCAAAAAGAAGCATTAAAAGAAATTTTAAAAAATAATATCAATATGTTACTCCATAAACTTAAAAGACGTCAACTTTTTTTTTTTCTCTCTGAGAAATGCAGTCGATTTTTGTAGGTCCCTAAAAGTGTTGTAGATTCTGTCAATGGAGAAGACAGTTCTGCCTCTCTCGCAAACATCCCCCCAAGGGCACCGGAACATTTTTCTTCAAATGGCCTTCGTGTCTAAAGACATTTTGGCATCACCTTACTCGTTAGCAAGAGCATCTGATTCTTACTTATGTCTTTATAACCATTTCCTCCTCTACCGTAGTGTATAGGTTTAAGCAAACACTGGTTACTGGTCAGGAAGCCACGGTAAGGGAGGAAAAAGTTTTCCTCGACCCTCTTGGGGCTCCTGAATGAGTCTGAAAATTCATCTGGCAAAGGCAGAATGACAGGAGCAAAGCATCCACATTGGTTAAATGTGAGTTTTGGGTGACACTGGAGCTTTCGCCAGGAAATGAAGAAGCGAAGGAGCAGGCCTGTTTCTGCTTCTGTATGTTTATGCTTGGCCTGAAAAGGGAACAGTCATGGAACACTCTGATTGGTTAGAAAGTATGAGGTAAGTGTGGTGAACAGGCAAAGACTTACCTATTAGGATTCTTCCTTGTCTTGAAAGATAAGGATGCTCTTCTCCTCTGGGTCCTCGGAGGGCATCTCTCACATGAGAGTTGTATGACCTGCTTCAGGTGGGAAGGGAGGCAGCAGGTCAAAGGGACCTCCTGCTTCTGCCATTTTCTCAAACTCCGTCAGTCTGAGACGTCCTCAACAGGCCGGGTGCCCCAGTTCTGGGGGTGGCGTGCCCTGAACCCCATAACCACCCAAACAGCAGCTACGTTCACAGGCCCTGGAGTTTGTCCTGCCTCTGCATTGAAAATCTAGGCTTGACTTCCTGCAGGCATTTCACGTTTGGACAAAGCTGCCCGTGAGCTTACTTGCACGTACGCGCACACCCACACCCATTTACGCCAATTAATCTGTTTTGAAACAAGACAAAACGAAACGAAACAAAAAGAACACCACCGCCCAGTTTCTCTTCTTTTCATTAAATTGCCACTTCAGGACTTAAGGAATGCACCCAGGGATTTGCTTTCTTAGGAAATTGTTCCAGAGGCAAGTGAAACAACAACAACAACAACAACAACAACACATCATGTCTAGTGATCTGAGCTGCTGATGTTCCATGCTGAGGACAAGCCCGTTTGAGAGAAATGCTGGGAAGTAGCTGCTTTCCCGGAGTCTGGCCTAGGTGTCCACACCGCCATTCAGCAGAAGGCAGGCTGAAGCGATGCGAGGGCGGAACCATTTGGCCACTAGAAAGGAGACATCCAAATTCCACAGGGACTTTTTTCTTCTTCTTTTTTTTTTTTTTTTCGCCCTTCCTTTTGAGGATGGCTCTCCCTGACAAGGAATATCAGAGAAAAGCACAGCTTCCTTCAGCTGTCTCTTTCTGTGGGTTTTCCCATACGAAACTCCTCCCAGGCTGCCGCTTTGCACTTTGTTATTATGACAGGAAAAAATGAATTTCTAATGTGCTACCTCTACCGGCTGCAAGAAGCTTGTGGATCTTGTCACCAGGCACCGGGGGTAATGAGTCTGGGTCGGGGTGGAGGGCCAGTGCACGTAACACGAGGTCTAGGTTAAAAAATGTACGGGTATTTTGCAATCAGCATGGAGACGTTCTGAAGAACAAAGGCAAATTTACACACACACATTGGAGGGGAAGGCCTTTGCACTGATGTCCCTTTATTGAGCACCTGACTGTCATACAGGTTACATCATTAATTCTCAGAACACTTTCAGATCACGTTAGCCTCCTATTTACATACCAAGAAACTGCAGGGCAGAGAGCACAGGCATACTGGCTGAGGCTGCGCGGTTAGTGGCTGGGCTCCGGCATTTCCCACACCGACACCCAATATTTTAATCGTGCGTTGCATTGTAATACGCAGGAATTGGTTGCTCGCCACCCTGTCGTGTTGCAGGAGCGAGTCTGTCCATGCTTCTGACAGCATTTGGTGTCTTATTAACCCCCACTGAGTGCACGTATGTGAGCAGGCACGGTTTTTACATTTGCTTAGTCCTCTCCAGAACTTTCAAGCCATGCAAGTGAGCACGAGTCACAGGAGACTGAAATGATACAAGGAGCAGAAAAACGTCTGGCAGGTCATACGAGTCCACTCTGATTCTTATCTCAAGGAAAACTTAGTGGCCTTCAACATTTCACATTTGAATGATTGCAACAGCTTCTCAGCTGGTGATTTGCTCTCACTCCTGGCCTCCTTTTACACTCCGGTGAAAAATTTTAATCTTGATTCTGATCATCTCATGCTACCTATTCACAAATAATTCTACCAGAGTTGTTAGCATCTGTGGCAACTTGCTCTTTGCCTCTCAAATCCATTCTTTCCTTCTTCTTTGGAGACACGTCTCCGTCAGAGACCGCGTTTCCTAGTCTCCCTTGTGACTAAGCGGTCATGTGACTACATTCATACCGATGGAATAAGCTGAACTAATTAAGTGATAAGTACACTTAAGTAAAAGAAAATTCCTACTCTGGCTTTTCTCTCTTTCTCTGCCCCACGAGCTAAAACACGGATATGACCATGACCCAGTTTCAATAGTGCATGCAAAGTCAATGCCCCCGGGGAGGCAGAGCACTGAGAAGAAAGGAACGCAATCTCTGAACAACTGCAAGGAGCAAAAGCCGCCATTTTCCTCAAGGCTGTTACTTGAATTTGAAATAATTTCTGCCTTATTTAAACCACCACAGCTTTGGGGTTCTTTGTTCCAGCAGTTTAGTGTTACCTAAATTAATGCAGCATTACCCTTCTCAATAGGATTCTTGCTTCCCTTTCAATGTCATCAGTGGCCATACCTTCAAATGACTTCTATGCTCTAAATATAAGTTATAAATCTTCCAGTTACATGTTAAGATCATACATAAAAACACTTTTCAGCCCTTTTACAGAGGTTGTTGTTAACTGCCTACCCATCATAAATCGCCCTTTCCGGGCAACCATACTTTGATGTCTTTTTGAAGAACCTAACTCTCCGCCGTTCTTAGCCAGGTGATTAGAATGGGATTGGCCCACCTCCAATTTTAAGGATCGTTCTTAATTGGCTGAAGCCATAGCTCTTTTCCATCAGCTACATGATAAATTAAGAGATGAGTACATAACCCAATCAGGTCTAATGAGCAAAAATGAATGCCAAGACTTTTGCCACATTCCTCTAGATAATGGAGGGTGTAATTATGAGGTCTGGAACTGTTTTGCCATTTTGCTTCCATGAGTAGACCCACCTGATGATGAAGAAATGCAGAGCTGAGAGAGTCACAGAAAGACGGAGCCCAAATCCTGATAATAGTTCTTGATTGAGCCCTAGATCGGACTATAACTGAAGACAGACCTACACATCTTCTGATTCAAGCCAATTTGAGTTGAGTAGTCTGTGACCTTTAACATTAAGAATTCTAACACACTTTTGTAATGATCTTTCTTTAGACCAGTTTGTTCTGAATATCCTTCCTCGTTGGCAAAACTCCTATTCATTCTTTAAGACTTAGGCTATCTTTCACCTTCTCTGTGAAAACTTCTTTGACTCTCCATCAATGCTACATTCTTCAGCCAGAGTTAATTGCTTCTCCTAAAACTCTTGAAATGTTTCGTGTTGATTTTATCATTTCCTCATATGTTGCTTAAGAGTACATCTCCCACAAAATACCTAATGACTGTGAGGTCATGTCATTAGACTTTGAAGCTGAAGATCACGTCTTTTTTCTTTCTTTCTTTTTTTTTTTTTATCATGAGGCTGAAGATCATGGTCTTTTTTCTTTAATCTTTTTTTAAGTTTTACTTATTTGAGAGAGAGAGAGAGAGAGAGAGAGAGAGCCTGCACAAGTGGGGGAGGGGCACAGAGAAGGAGAGACAGAATCCCAAACAGGCTCCACACTGTCAGCACAGAGATCAATGCAGGCCTCGAACTCACAAACCATGAAATCATAACCTAAGCTGAGACCAAGAGTTGTATGCTTAACTGACTGCGCCACCCAGGCATCCCAGATCATGACTATTTTTTTTGCCATAACTTCTAGTCTTGCAGAATACTTGGAATGTAAGCACTCAACACATTTATGATTCTTTATTATGGGGTGAAGGAGACAACAAAGTTTATTTCAATTAGTAGCAAGAAAACAATGACTTACCATTAGATTTTTTTTTTCACAGTTATAATTTGTTGCTTTGTGAGGTAGTGAGCAGCCCGTCACTGGAGGGGAAGAACAGAACCTGAGTATCCTGTTTACCACATAGTAAATTCAAGGTAGGGACAGACATTCTTTCAGTTCTAAGATTTTCTGAGTGATGTCTCATTTCAATCCACTTGATTCTGTATGATGATTGAAGGAAAACCAAAGTGACGACAAAATTGGAAACCCAAAAGGCTAGATGGAACTTTGGTTAAAGACATTCCATGTTTAAAATGGTGCACATCACTTAGGTCTAACCATAAAAGCCATGTTTCTTCCCACTCAGTCTTTCTTTATGTGGGAATATCTAGCTCTCTGCTTAAACTTTGAAATTTGTACAGATTTCCAAATAATTAATACCTCTTGTCTAGGATTATTTAAGAACAGTGCATCTTGAAGACAAACTTGGGTGCCTCAGTCTGTTGAGAGTCCAACTTCAGCTCGGGTCATGATCTCATGGTCCGTGGGTTAGAGCCCTGCGTCGGCCTCTAGGCTGACAGCTCAGAGCCTGGAGCCTGCTTCAGATTTTGTATGTTCCCCTCTCTCTGCCCTTCCCCTGCTCACGCTCTGTCTCTGTCTCTCTCTCAAAAATAAATAAACATTAAAAAAAAAAAAAGGCAAATTTGGTTCATGCATGGACCATGAGCTGAACACAATGACCTCTGAGGTTTCATTTCTTCAGTCCTGGGTTTCATGATTAAGTCGCCATAAAGTGTGGGATGTTGTGAAACTTTGGTGCAATCAGTCTCAAAGCACGCTGGGATGTTGACAGTCTCAAGCCCAGGGAGCAGGTGGAGACAGATCAAAGCCTAGTCCAGGGGAGAACAATTGGGCATGTCTACGTGCAGTTGTTCAATATAATTCAGTCTCTACTGGTTGGTCCAATGCCTAGCCCAGTATAGCAGAGAAAAACTAAGACAGGTAATTCATTCACAAGCTGAATTGCTCCCACAGTGCTGATGGGAGGTAATGCAGCTTCAGTGAGAAGACGGGATGCTGACATAGGAAAGATGGAGACAAGAGCTGGAACTTGACCAGTTACATTGGGGTTTAGGCCAGGGCAGTCAGCCCTGCAGAGAGACTGGGGAGGCCCTGGAATGAGACCCCCACAGAGAAGCCTAGGCTTCTGGGTTGGACCCACCCAAAAATTTGCAGTGATGAAACCTGGGGACAATTGGGCCTCACCTCTAAGAAACTGGATTGCCCAGTTGGTGCTGAAGGAGTCTCCGACCTAGACAGATCTGTAGAATTGGGTCTAGTGAGTTTAACTTCAGATTCCTGTGGACTCTGGAATGAAGGCTGCTATATGTGTTTCAGTCTTTCAGGACTGACTTAAAAAATAGGGTGGCTTGATTCCGCACGAGGGGTATAACAGTAAATACAAATCTAAGAAGCTAAGTTAAGATCAAGGCAAAAGAAATAAAAGCAGATGCTGCTAGAACCCCTCAATCAATAAGGACAATAATTAATAGAGACATCAAGAGTCAGCTGATTTCCCCTTATGGGTACCATGATCACAATTCACCCTTATACTAGCAATGGTTTTAAAACTAATGGTAAGTCTGTATTCTGGGACTAAGTTTCAATATGCCATGTCCAAAGGGTTCATAGATTGAATTGAAATAAATACACAGATTTCTCCCATTTGCTTTCCCTTCAGTGTTGAGCTAGCAGGACATTTTGCACTGACCTCTCTATAGAATGAAAGAGCTATGATGAATCAGACTCCCTTTAAATGTTGCTAAAACAATTCAGACACGTTTAGAATCTTTTGCTTTCTTGTAAGAATCTGTCATATAAATCCTTGCAGTCTTTTCTTTCTAAGACTGGATAGTCACTTCCCCATCAGAATACAAACTCAACAAGGGTAGAAGTTTGTTCACCAGTTATTCCAAGAATTTAGAACTTGGTGCCTGGCACATAGTACATGTTCAAAAAAATATTTGTTGAATGAATCTCAGTGTTGGCAATTGGGAAGTGGATGAGATTTTTTTTTTCTTTTCATTGTCTTCTATTTTCTTCTATCCTTGATCTCTTGTTTGTTAAGGCCCCTATAACGTAGATGGAATTTTGAAGAACTATTCTGTCTTAACAATTACTTAGAGAATCTACCATTAATTTAAAAAAAAAAGAGAAAGAAAGAAAGAAATGAAGCCCGGGCTATGGACAAGATAGTAGTCATTGTGAGAAGTACAGGTATGAAAAAGACAAGGACCCTGTCTTTTAAGTTTATTGTCCAATAAAGGAGATAAAAATATTCATAAGGTACTGTAATGTGGGATATTATGAGATACGTCATTGATAAAGAGGCATATAATCCATATTGTGATCTATATGTGGTTATAGTGATGTGTACAAATGCCAAAAGTCATGGCTCTGTATACTTAAGATTGTAAAATTTATGTCACGTTGAGGTATGATTGATGTCCCTCAATTTAAAAAGGGGTTCAGAGAAAGAGAGTTTATGACAAAGAGATAAGTTTAACTTATACCTCATCTAATTAGCAACTTGACATTATTTAGGCTGGATTTGCTTGATATTAAAATGTCAACACTAAAATAAACACACATTAAAAAAAAGAGTGTGTTTTGCTGTGTATAAAAATCCCTCCTATGTTTGCCTGAACTGCCCAATATTTGATTTTAAATAATGACCCACCATTTTTCGGTAAATACAGAGCAAACCTCACCTTTATTGATCTGACCCTGACCAGTTGTCATGAAGGTGAGAGAAATCACCAATGTGTTGGTAATTCTAAAGGTGGAGAGCTTCCTAGAACTTACAGGTCGGAGCAAATAAGAGTCCGAGGCTAATACCTTCGGAACCCAGGGCATAGATAGCCCCACGGGGGACTGATGGCCAGCTGTCAGGCCTGAGTGACTGACTGACCATTGGCTGGGTCCCCGCAGGTGGTGGTGACATTGATGGAGGATGATGGATGACTCTTACACAGCCCCACCCCTCCCACTTACCCATATGCATGACAGAAGGGTTCCAGCCTCTGTACCCTGGCCGACAAAGCCTCCGAGAGGGCATTCAGATGTGTAAAAACAACGCATTCAGATCCAGCAGGGCTTTGGCTACAAACCTGGAGGCATTTAATGAGTTGCTAATGTGAAAATAATTTTCTTTTCTGACTCCTGAATTGTAGGAGTAAAGATAGATAGAGGGAAGCCATACAACTGGTAATGACTCTGTTGAAGAAAACAAAGTCGCTTTCAGGAAATGTAAAAAAGGTGGACCCGTCTTGTCAGAGGCTGACGGGAGCTTATTGAAAGACATCCCTGCTCTACTTGTCTTCTGCTTCCTCTCCCTGCCCATCCCAACCTGCCCTGCGTTGTGTTGTGCACGTGTGTATTCACTCTCCCCTCCTTTTCCCTGCCCTCTGAGCTGAATTCTCTCCACCTCTCTACCTCTTGATCCCTCCTTCCATCCCTCAGTCCTTCTCTTGCTTTTCCACTACGCTCTACTCTTCTCTGTCCTCTCCTTACCCCTTAATCCTTCTCACCAGCCCCTCTCTCGCACAGATTGTTTTCCTTCCTGTTTTTGTCTTTGTCTCTAATCATCGTTTTGGAAAGGATGTCAGGGCACATGTGTCTTTAGAAACAAAACCCGGGAACATTGTAGAATAAAAAGAACAAGGAAATTAAGAAAGGATTTGTCAAATTTAAAAGCCACCTTGGGACACGAGACGGGGAGAGGATTAGTCATCCAGGATTGTCTTGTCTGTCTAGGAGGACTGATGGGGGGAAGCCTCTGCAGACAGATCAGCTGTTGGGGCAGCATGGATGATGGGGCACTGTTTGCACTGACCCCTATTCGGTTCAGATGGAGAAACTAAATATCACAGCCGGCCTCACTAATAACTCATTTTCTGGAAAGTTCTGGCTACGTTAGGGAACAGTGAATTATAAAGCACTTCTACAGAAACAAACTTTTGAAGCACCTGGGTGGTTCAGTCAGTTGAGCATCTGACTCTTAATTTCAGCTCAGGTCACGATACTAGGATCATGGGACCTAGCCCCTCATCGGGCTCTGGGCTGAGTGTGGAACCTGCTTGAGATTCTCTCTCTCTCTCTCTCTCTCTCTCTCTCTCTCTCAATCTCTCTCTCTCTCCCCCCCCCGCCCCCTCCTCCACTCCCACTCTCTCTCTCTAAAATAAAATTTAAAAAATATTAAAAAAAAAAAAAAGAAACAAACTTTTGCAAGTACACACAGAAGTAACATCTTCAGTTTCTGGGAGGTTAGTTTTTTGACTAGAGAACAATATGTTAGCAACAGATAAAATCTAATTATGACACATCAAGTGTACGTAAATGAACATTTCTGCTAAGGTTGTTTGAGAACGGTTTACCTCCAACATTAACTGAAAAATGCGCCCTTCAGTTTTGCTTACACTATTAATGCATATGGCAAACACACCTTTTAGAGAAAATACTGGTTGAACTTCGTCCCAGGCACTATTTCGAACAATCACAAGCCCTAACTGTGTGAGGCCCGTATCAGATATTTATTATCTTTAAATAACCTTGGCTGCAAACAGTTATGGACCAGAAGTATTGGTTGCAAATGTCTGTGACTTCTTTCTAGCTCTAAGTTACTGAGAAGTAAATGGAAACACATGTTACAAATATTATGTGAGAGCCAGCACCACACCGTTGAACTTCCTGATTATGATCTACCTAACAGCCATATTTGAATGTTTGCTCTGCATAACACAGGACCTGGGCAACACTTTCAGAATAACTCACGAAGCACTACCAACTCGTTGTGTCTTCAGGGACACCCAGGGATTTGGGGTTTTGTCCGAGTGTTAGACATCCACTCTTGTACTGGACCCCAGAGATTTAGGTCCCCAGCCCTCACCTCCAGCTCACTCCAGCAAGTCATTGAGCATCTGAAAGAACCAGAACACATGGGCAAAAAGTCACTGCCTAATTACGCCATCAGACAGTGAAGATGTTGACAACTTGAGAGAGACTTCTCCGGGCCCTTGTGGGCTAGTTTCGAAACCGTGGCCTATTGGTAGAAGATAAGGAGAGAAGGCCACAGGATGTGGCATGAATGAGAAGAACCTCAGGACCGTTCTTGTGTCATAACCTCCAAAAGCTCTAGAATGGACCCACGGAAATCATTCTTCATTTCAGGGGCTCTTGGCTTGGCAGCTGGGGGGTCTCCTTGACTTGGTCCACATGGATCTACAGCGTATAGAGTCCATTGGTGCAATCGGATCTATTGAAGGATTGCCAAATGGGGCATCAGCATCAAAGTATAATTTCAGAAGCCTGCCAGTAGCAGACCCTAGGTTTGAATCTGAGCTCTGAGGCTGACTTGCTATGTTACCTTGGACAAGTTACTGAACGCACATGTGCCTTAGTTGCCTCATCTTTAAAATAGAACAAGATTATGGGGCGCCTAGGTAGCTCAGCTGGTTAAGTATCTGACTTTGGCTCAGATCCTAGTTCACAGTTCGTGGGTTCTGGCCCCGCGTCGGGCTCTGCGCCGACGGCTCATAGCCTGGAGCCTGCTTCTGAGTCTGTGTCTCCTTCTCTCTCTGCCCCTCCCCGGTTCATGTTCTGACTCTCTCAAAAACAAACATTAAAAAAACATTTTTTTTAAATAAAATAGAGCAAGAATAGACAAAATGACATGATACCTGAGATTTGATTCAGAAATCGGGGAGGGGGACACAACAGCAGTAAATAGGTAAGCCAGAATTGGCCATAAATGGGCACTTGTTGAGTTGGGCTGTAGCTGTATGAAAGTTTATAATATTATTCTCATTGCTTTAAGTTCTCCATGATGAAAAGCTTGAAAATTCCCATGAGAAGAATGCTTTTGAAAGTAGCGATAATCACTGTAGCCCCCTCATAAGGTTGTGCTAAGGATTAAACGAGAGAATGTGTGAAGGCCCTCAAGCAGTGTTTCGCCACAGGAAACACCACCGACGTGTCAGGTGCGAGCATTATTAATATTGCTGCTGTCGTCGTCTGACACAGCAGAGAGCTATGGCGGCGACGTGAGTGATATTAGAACCGGCTCATCTCCGCAATCCCGTTCTTTTCCCTTCGACTACCAGTATTTTAGTTCAGGGCCTGCCTTTCTCTTTCCAGAAGATTTCCAAAGGCCTCTCAACTGCTTCCCCGCCTCCTGTCTTGCCCTCCGCCTCTTTCAACGCAGCCAAATGCAGGACAGAGCTTGGAAGGGCGCCACGAGGTGGGAACCTCGGGGAAGAAGCACGGCTGGCCCTTAGGGAGCACGCACGTGGGGACGCAAAGCTGCTGAGGTCAGATCATGAGCTAGACGGGGAGGGCAGATGAAGCCGTTCTGGAGGTTACGATAGTACTCTACGCGTGCGATCGTGTGGCGCCGAGCCAGGCCAGCGGCAGTGAGAAGGAAAAGAAGGTAACAGGAGAGACAGAGACAGAGAAGAAGTGGTAAAACCAAGACAACTATACTCCTGGAGATAGGCTGAATGTAAAGGCTGAGAAAGAGACAGAGGTGCCAGATGACCTCCCAGCCTTCGGTCTGGGTGAGGAGGAGAATGGTCATGGCCACAAGCAGGGCCGCAAGTGTCCTACCCCGAACTAGGAGGGCCTGGGGGAAAAGGGTGGGCTCCGTTCCAGAGGGGAAGAAAGAACACTTCGTTTGAGTATCTTAGGGCCTGTGGCTGGGTCTGAAAATTAAATTGACACAGACGGATTAGCAGGAGAAAGGCATAGAAACTCATTTAATATGTTTTACGAGACGTGGGAGCCTTGGTCAGGAAAGGAAGACCCAGGGCAACTGTTAAACCTGAGTGTTTTATTTGGTATAATGAAGCGCGGACAGTCGCGGAGGAACGTGACAGGTCAAGGAGCATAAGGGAAGTGTAGTGAGTGAGGAAGCTTAGCAAGGCCTGGGTTGTTTGGACATTTCTCCACGGCCCTTTGTCTTGGAGATAAGGATGCTCATTTCCTACCGGTGTAGGGAAGGTACCTCTCTTAGGAAGATCTTATGACCTGCTTCAGGGATAAGAGTGGGGGAAGGGCAGAGGGAGAGCTCCTGCTTCTGTCGTTTCATCCATTATGCCAAGGTGCCACATTTTGGGGTAGCATGTCCTGAATCCCAGCAGCTCGAATCAGCTTGTTGTACGTCAGAGTATCTACAGAGAATTGTCAAGAAAAGCCGATAGAAATGAGAACCTGGTTCATCACTGAGGTTCCCTTTTCTCCCCTTTAACACATAGATGTGTTCAAAATACACAATCTTCTTAAAGTTGAGGGTAATCAGAATAAATAAAACGGGAGAAAAATAAAAGACCTAATTAAGAAAGTTCTTCCTGACATGTCAATGCTGAGTACAACTGAATCAAGAAATAAATCAGATTCTAGGAAATATGCTTAAAGATTAAATTGAATTGCGTCTGGTGTGCACGTGATAGACACATCCAGATTCTCTCCTTCGCCTCCTGTCTCTGACTCTGTAGTCCACCCCCTCCCCTCCCAACACACAGAAACTGTTTTCCCCATTCATCAATGTAGCAAAAAGAAACCATGGTGCTGAGGAAGGAGTAGATGATCACACCCAGCCTCCCGGTTTGATTAATAAGTGACAGAATCGTGTTCCTGTTTTCAGGGAGCTTTCCTATCATGGCTATAGTCTCTGGAGAGCTCAAGTCTACAAAGCGATAACATCTGGTGCCCATTATTTCCCCAGATCTGTTGTGATTAGTCCATATGATAAGCCTGGCCAATTGCTATGGGCAAGGGATTGCTACATTCCCCCCACCAGGGTACTGGAACTGTCACTTCTGGTTTGTGGCCCCTGCTAATTTGCCACCATAATTTCCAATATCTGCTAGAATCCCACAAGGAAATCTCAATGCCTTGCAGGGGCGATAGGCTGTGAGGCTGTAGACAGAAGGCTAGTGCTGATAATAAAAAGGAGAGGCTTATCAATTAACTCAAGCAGCGCTGGGGAGACAGTGACTGGCTGCCCACTCCCACTTGCGTTATGCTTTGCTGGGGAAACGGTCCTGGATGACTTCAGATTTGCTGATGACAGAAACAATGAAGCACCCACAAGTTAGAAGGAAAAAAAAAAGGTCAGAATAAATTTAAAATGTTATTTTATCGATCCTTCTTGCTTTTTAAGAAAGAGAATTTGCTGGCTTTCCAAGCGTCTTTCATTCTCCCTTCTTCAGTCTCCCTCACAAGCAGTGATGCAGAAGAATAATAGTTGGAGGCCGTCCAGGTGGCAGAATGGCTTGTCACTTCAGATGGTGGAAGAAGGTTCAAGACCCTAGGAAGAGCAGTTACACTATTGGATAGAACTCACTGATATCAGAGCTGACTGCTGAATTATGTGTTCCCTTAAAAACTTTTACACAAGTTTGGCAAATTTATTAGGAACAATTATGCTCTGAGTGCATAAACTGAAAAAAAAAAAAAAACAACCAAAGGCAGTCAAATAATTGTAATTTTTACCAAATCCTAATGATAACTGGATAATTTTTTTCTCTAAAATGAATGCTAATTTTGTCATTAAATGAGTTCTAAAGATGCAGTTTGGGACATGTCACCAAAAGGACGTATGAAGGTACAGAGAGTAAATTAGCGCTTCCTGTATATATTTTTTTGTGATCTTAGTAATCATTTAAATATTATTTGGTTCAAAAACATTTTTAGAAGCACATGCTTGTTTTGATGCCTTTGATAGTAGTATCAGTTAATAACTCAGAATTCAAAATTAAATAGTAAAATATAACAACTTGCTATCACTTATTCAATAGAGTCCGTAGTTCCTAACTACTGACATACCAAGTGTTGTGGCTATTGTCACCAATGACTTAAGTCCATATGTCAGAGAAAAGTGAAAGTGTCAATTAATCAGGTAGGACAGGTGCTTGAATTTCTGTTCTGCCATCTAGGTGTTTTGCCATCAGGCAAACACGGACCTGAGGTCTAGGGAGGAAGAAGGTAGTCTTGGAATTAACATCAAAGATGTTAGGAGCAACTAATTGCCGGATACTTAATGTGGTAAACACGGGTCAGATTTACATAACCAGACTCATTCCAGTGAAGTGGGTCGGTGGGTGGTGAAAAGACAGAAGGAAAAGTTTGGCTTGTATTAGCAAATAATTACATTGTTGCCATCAGCATCAGTGTCCCGAAAGAAAAAAAAGGAAATGTTGACTTAAGGCAACATTACCAACAGTCCTCCCATCTTACGTTGAGCCCAGGAAGCCTTTTCCCCTTTTCCTTTTGTATTAATCCAATCCTAGTCTTGCTCTTGTTGTCCAGAGCACCTTTAACCACGGACTGCTGGCCTGACCTTGGTGATCATTCATTGTTCTATCCCTACTTCTCGTTACTTTCCCTTTTCCCCTCCCAACCCCTGGCCTCTCTTCCGGGCTCAGAGATCCCCTCCCCTCCAATAGCCAGGTCTACCTAGAAGGTCAAGTAACTGCAGGGGTAAAGCAGTTATTCTCAGAATGGTGGAGCCTAACCATCTAGACCCTAACTGGATTTGGAGAGGCCTGAATGTTACTGACTGGTTACGTGCAAACCACATTTCCCCAGTATTTAACTCTTCTCCACTTCACTTTGAACGTTGTTGATTTAACCAAGAGGTACCCTGCAGGCAGATAACTAAACGGAACGGAATGAACACTCGGTCATTACCGAAGCTGCCTCCACAGGTAGATCTATGAAGATAGATCCTGGCTAATCAAAGTCAAAGCTGAAGGAAGTATGTGGTCCTGGGCCATTCATTAGTATGGACAGTTTAGGCTCCAAAGTCTTGCTCAATTATTAACCTCTTTCCATTGTCTCTGAATGACATATTAATGTATTGTTTCCTTCAAAGGAGAACTATCTAAAAAAAAAAAAAAGTTGTTGCTGTTAATATGAGGAAATCAAAATGTAAAACTGATCTGCAGTACTATGTAAATGATATAAAAATATTGTAATCGAAGTGTAAAATTTTATTCCCTTTGTGTTTCTTTAAAATTTAAAACTACTGCTTCAACATTTTGGTTTTTCTCTGCAGGAATAGTTATATTTACGTCTTTTTAGAACGGTGTCCATCCATTGTATAAAATTGACGATCCCAGTACAAAGTTGAAATCCTGGGACTCAGAATATTTTGCAAGTTTTCATATACATGAACAGATTCTGGTCATGGTCAATTTACCCAAAGTAGAAGGCAATGCTAATTTTTGGACATATGATCAGTTATTTTTTATTTTTATTTTTTTTTGCTTTACAGCATCCTTTCTTTTTTCTTTAATGAATTTCTTTCATTACCCAATTTTTCGTCCTGTTAAAAGTAAACAATTACTTCAGTAAAACGAAACATAGTAAAAAATAAAGAAGACCCAGGAGTTGTTTTCATGGTGACTCCAAATCACATTACCCATTTTTCCAGCAAAAGTGTTTTGCCAAATTGTCAATTGCTGCCACTGACCCATTGCTCAAGATAACCAAAGCCAGAATTCAGAGTAAAGAACAAATCCAATTTGTGTTAGCAGCAACACAGTTTTGAGTGTCTGTGTAGCTTTGGTGTGACGAAAACAGTCATTCTGCCGGTTTAAGGTATTTTACATTAATAAATAAACTACTTGCCACAATTATTTTTTTTTTTAAATCATGTGTATTTGGGTGTGTTCAAGGACTTCCTTACCCAACTTCGCTACAATTACACTTTGCAAACTGGAAGTGGAATTACTCTTGCTTTTTTTTTGCCTGTAGTGCACACAAATGTAGAGTAGAATCTCCTGGGGTGGAGACATCATCTTCCAGTCCTTGCACAACCCGCTAGTTCCACTTGACTAGGCTTACAGAGGAGCCGAAGGAGGTCAGACCCTCTCCATTGACACTAATGGACCGTTTTATGCAAAACTGTTCATTTTCCGGAAGGAACCATGTCTGACTGGTGGAGTGATTCACAAAAATCACTTCATTAAACCAATACTCTTCATGCGTGGCCTTATTCCCTTTAGTGGGGTGGAAACTGAGCCACGCATGGGTACCCAAAGAGGGGGAGCTCATCCCCACAATGTGAATCCAACCTCAAGTGTTCAGACAATGACATCCTGGGGCTGGCGCACAGACTAAGGCAAGCCTTGTGACTCTATTTGTCCCCTTAATGTCTACTTCCGTGGGACTCAGCACCGCGCACAGAAATTGGGAAGCCAGTCTCACAGGACAGTCCCTGAAAGTCTCCAGTCTCCACACCAACCCTAGTTTTATTCTCCGCCCTGATTCTCCACGGAGCAGCAAATAATGCTGTTCACCATGGGTGTAGCCAGTGGGGACTCCAGCTTGACTCCTTCCGGAAAGGCCCTGGAAAGCTCTATTCGCTGTACGCCTGGGAGAGCAGCACACAAGCTGGAGATGCTCTCTACTTCTGACACAACACTTGCGAATTCCCTCACAGTCTCCAACAGCGTGGAGAGTCCAGAGACATGAAGAGATCCCTGGAGGAAGGTGCTTAATTTGGAAAAGCAGTAGGAACAGGACCGATTGAGGTTTGGAAGGCGAAATGGAAGTAAAAAGATGAGAAGCCGAGAGGTTGGTTAGAGCTTGATGAAAATGCTCGGAGATTCTGGTACCATTTTATCCGAACCTTTACAACTTCAGAAGACCAAATCATCTCTACCCTCGGGTCACTCTGTTCTCCCCAAATCGCCTTGCTCGGCCGAAGTCAGTGCTCCCAGCTGCAAAATGCCACAGCTTCTCATTTCTCCGGATGGCGATTCTGCTTCTCTGATTCAGAAGTCCCTCGTGCTACTTTTCAGCTTCTGCACTGAGTCTGGTGATGCTAGGTTTCATTTAATGTTCAGACACCAAACGCTTTGACCTTTCAAAATACTAAAAATGAGTGCTTTGCCTTTAAGAGCGCTGTGGCCAGCGGTCTGTGAAAGGTCCGTTTTGCTGTGATTTGCACAGCCCAGGACCGCTGGAGCTCAGCTGCACCAGGCTAATTTCCATAAGCATCATGTGGTGTTACAGAAACCACATTTTGCCAAGCTGTCAACTATACAGCCTTCTCTTTGCTAAACAGACTCCCATTAAAACTGTCTGCACAATTTGTCAGTTAAATGAGGTACAAGAGGGACGCTCTATTTGCCCCTAATTAGCTGCGCAGACTACCTTTGTCTGTTTGATTAAGCATTCACATTATCAATTTTGTTTAATCTGATTCATTTCACACACCTCCCCTGGGACAAAGCCCATACGGTTAACTAATCTCTGATATCATCTCTCATATCAGGCAGCTCTCATCTCCCCCAGAATACATTCTACCCACAGGCACCGTGATCATCAAGCTCCACAGAGGGGAGCTGGTCTGATGAGGGGCAGAAATTTAGCTTAGGAACTGGAGCTGAACGCCGACGTGCGTCACTTAAAGTTTAAAGCAGATTCTCCCTCAGTGCCCTCTGTCCGCCATCATCCACCCATTCATGTGTTCATATTCACTAATTCATTCATTCCGGCAGTAAACATATTGTCTGCCTACTATGCACCAGGGCCTGTGCTGGGAGCCGGGAGGGAAGCAAAGACGTGTAAGAGAAGGTTCTTGCTCTCAGATCGCTTATCTTCTCAACCCTAGAGAGCATTGTGAAAACAGTCAACCAGACAGGAAAATACACTTGCTCCCCGAGGCCAGTTCTCCTAATGCCTGTCACGCGTGGCCTGTTCAGCTTGGCTACCAAGCAGCTCTCCAAAGAAAGATTTCAGAGAAACACATAAAAGCAAGTGGTCACGGCTTCCTGAAATAGTCTCCCTTCCCACTCCCCTTTGGAAAAAGAGTCGGCAACGGAGGAGTTTTCGGAATTTAGAATGCACGAATCACTTGATCATAAACAGCTCTGAAATGTCATATCGCTTAGTGAATTCAAACGGAGTTGCATTCAACTGACGTCATCGGTAGGTTGACAGAAAGAACGCCTACTAAGCACTAGGAGAGCACAAGTGAAAGTTTCGAGGGAAAAAGCGATTGGCTTAATTTAGTGGGAAGTACACAAGTGTTCTGGCAACCGGATTAATGGAAAAAGATGCACGTATTGGTGACCTGTGAAACACCTGTATTCCTGAAGAACTCGTATTCCTGAAGAACCTTACACCGCCAAGTGTGGTCCAGAACTGAGAACCGTCCCCAAGAACATCTGGCATCTGCAGCTGGAGTGGGGCCCTACCCTGACTCCAGACCACATGGGGTCCAGTTCTGCCCAGGTACTCTGAGCTCCTGTCGGCTCTTTCAAGGGCCCCGTGGCTCTATGGATTCGTACTGGCCCAAAATGCTTAGGGTTTGTTAACCCCTCGCCTGTATTCACTTCTCACCCCTCTGGATTTACCCTGTTCCTCAACTTTATGCTAATCCTTGTTACCTATTATGTACATATAATCCTTGTTACGGATATATACACCTATACATATGTGCACACATATTATCTTGTCAACACCAGTTCATTTTAGTTTCTGGGTTGAGATCTGATTGTGCCCTCTCAACTTTGTGTGGGCTCTCAATTGGACCGGGATGGCATGACTGTGTCATCTAAGTGATTGATTCAAATTTAAAAAGAATAAGAATAAAAGTGAGTGAACAGAAAGCCACTGAGGTTTCTGGAACAGTTAAAACAACTACTATCAGGTATTGAGTGATTAGACATGCCAAACATTAAGTACTTTATATGTCTTCCCCCATCTAGTGTTCAGAAAATGGTGTTTCTAGTGTTTAGTATCTTTAGCAGGAGGTTGGTTAGAAGACGAGAAAATTGAGACTGGGAGCCTAATACGATAACTTGCCCTAAAGAATGTAGTTAAAATTATGTGGAGCTAGAATTTCCACCCAGAACTGATGCGGGAGCCTGACTTATTAAGCACTTTATGGTATTGACTTCTTCATATCTAAGAGAAAGGAACAAGACATAGGCAAAGACAATGACAGCAATAAGAAAGTAGAATTCCAGAAACGCTTGCCATTTACCCCATTTGTTCGTTTACCATGCACCCCCCTCAGGTGTAAAGACTTAAATTCATGTACTCCTCTGTTCAAGCCAGAGGGCTCCTTATGTTTCACTTATTTGTTCTTTTAATCCCATTTTCCACTTCCATTTATCTCCCCGCACTGGAAACCTCACAAATGTGTTTGATCTGAAATCTTGAATTTGTATATGTCCTTGTAAAACATGTAGCGTTATTGTTTTAGCTGTGTTTATTTATATCATAGGCACGCACTACATTTCATTTGTTTCATGGCCTCTAACCCCTGCATAGTATTACACAATGTATATCCACCACATTTCATTTGTCTATTCCTCCAGTGACAGATACCTAGACGGCCTCCAACTCTCTGCTGTCCCAAGCAAGGCCAAGGAACATCTTGGTACATGAACCTTATCGTGATGAGTGAGAATGTCTCTGGATTACAAACCAGGAATGGATGTTCTAGGACATAGACAGGTGAGTGCTAAACAGGCCCATTAGCAGAGTAAAGGATTTCTGTTTTCCTCCATAAATTTGGTATTTAAAAACTTTTGACTTTTGCCAATCTGATAGGTATGAAGTAATTTCTCATTACAGCTTAACGTGGATTTATTAGTGGGTTTGAGTGTCTGTCCATGTACTTGTTAGCCATTTGGATTTCTCCTTCTGCAAACTGCCTTTTCACATCTCAGCCCATTTTTTCACGTGGTTTGTTATTTCTAGGTGAGTTGTAAGAATTCTTTGCATAAAAACATACTTGTTACATCTTCTTATTTTCTTGTTTATTTTTCAGTTCATGTCTGTTTCCATATAGTGAATAATGATAAAATTTGTCAAAAGATTTCAACCACCAGTTCTGTGGTAATGATCTTTAAATCTATGACCATCCCTTAGCTTTCTGCCTGGATGGACTTTGGGCCCCAGAAATGCAGTGCACCCCTTATTTCTACCCTATCATCCATCCTTCTGCATTCTGGGTATGCGACTTAATGACATTGCTATCTACCCAGTTGTCCAGTTGTCCAAACGAGAAACATAATAGATTTCCTTGGCCAGTGTTTTTTCTTTATACACCATAGTCACAGCATCATGTCAATTCTACCTCAGATATACATCTCATATCTCTCACTTCATCTCACTTTCTGTTACCTTACACGAGTCTGCACTGTCCCTGATCTCCAATAGGTCTCCAGATTGTTCTGTCTCCACAATGTCTCTGCTTCTCACAACCCTACCCTACCATCGAGGTGCATTACAAACAACAAATGTGGGAGTTTCATGTTATGCATATTTTACCACAATTTTATTTTTTTAAATTTTTAAAATGTTCTTATTTATTCTTGAGAGAGAGACACACACAGACAGAGCGCGAACGGGGTGGGGCAGAGTGAGAGAGGGAGACAGAATCCGAAGCAGGCTCCAGGCTGTGAGCCATCAGCACAGAGCCCGACGCAGGGTCGAACTCACAAGCCGTGAGATCATGAGCTGAGCTGGAGTCAGACACTCAACCGACTGAGCCACCCAGGCGCCCCTACCACAATTTTATAAAATACATGCAGTCTTGTCATTCCCAAGCTTACAAGTCTCCTTTGTAACTATTATTGCCATCTGACCCTAACCATACTCAACAGACCATCCTAGCCATTGAACTCAAACACACTCTCTAGTCCCCAAATAGGCTTAAATTTTATACATTTTCCCCAATAGTTTATTCTGCCTGTAATGTCTTCTCTTTACTTACATATAGGAAAACTTACCTTAAAGTGTAACTTTAAGTTTGTACTTCAGTCTCTTTTAACAAATAGCCTTTCCATCCCCCCAAGTATTTTCTCCTGCCCCTTTGCCCTCTACCATATCTTCCCCCACCCCCATCCCCTGCCCCACCTCCAGGTCATGCCCGATCTCTCTTCTGTTCCTGTAGTTTGTCTATAGAAATTCCTATAGATGCATCATAAGGTATGTAGCCTTTGTGTCTGGCTTCTTTCACTTAACACAATGCTCTTCAGATTTTTTTTTTTTTTTATTGCTGTGTAGTGTTTCACTTCATGGATAGACATAATTTGTTTATACAGTTGCCACTTAATAAACACTTTTTTCTGTTTCTGGGGCGCCTGGGTGGCTCAATCAGTTAAGCGTCCAACTTCGGTTCAGGTCATGATCTCACAGTTTGTGAGTTCGAGCTCCGCTTTAGATCCTCTGTCCCCCTCCCTGCCCCTCTCCAGCTCACACCCTCTCTCTCAAAAACAAACATTAAAAAAAATAATAATAATAACATTGTTTGTTTCCAGTGTAATGATATTATGGGTAAAACTATTATTAACATTTGCATACTAATCTTTTACAGATATATGTTTTTATTTAGATTGGGTAAATATCTAGGAAGGAAACTGCTAAATCATAGAGCAAATATATATTTACATTATAAGAAAATACCAAACTGCTTTCCAGAGGCTGTACTATTTTGGATTTCTACAATCAATATATGAGAATTCCAGTTGCTTCACATCTTCACCAAAGATTTAAGTGTCGTTAGAGTTCTAAATTTTAGCCACTCTGAAAGGCATGTAGTGCTATCTCCTGACGGTTTGAATCTGCCTCAAGACTAATTACATTGAATATTTTTTCATGTAGTCAATCATATTCTTTGGTGAAATGTCTGTTCAAACACTTGTCCATTTAAAAATTCAGTTGTTTAGGGGCTCATGGGTGGCTCAGGTTGGGTGGCCAACTCTTGATTTTGGCTCAGGTCATGATCCCAGGGTTGTGGGACTGAGCCCCATGTCAGGCTCTGAGCTGAGCATGGAACCTGCTTAAGTTTCTCTTTCAATCTCTCTCTCTTTCTCTTTCTCTCTCTCTCTCCCTCTGTCTCTCCCCTCCTGCTTGTGCTATCTCCAAAAACAAATTCAGTTGTTTGTCTTCTTTAATAGGTTAGTAACAATTCTTTATATATTTTGGAAACTAGTCCTTTATCAGATAAGCATTTTGTAAACATTTTTTCCCCAGTATTGGTTTATCTTTTCATTTTCTTAATTGCACCTTCAGAAGTTTATAATATTTATCTACAAAACAGTCATAGTTATAAAAATGTTGATTCTTATGTCTGGGATGGACTCAACTCATTATATTCATTATATTGTAAATTTTATTTTTTTGATGACTGGATGTCTGAAAACCGGAAAACACAGTTCTTATATATCATCACATTTCAGCTGTTCATCTTCCTGAGGAAAACCAGAGACATTTACGATATAAAATTAAAAGTTTTGGGGCGCCTGGGTAGCTCAGTTAGGCATCCGACTTCAGCTCAGGTCATGATCTCATGGCTTGTGAGTTCGAGCCCCGTGTGGGGCTCTGTGCTGACAGCTCAGAGCCTGGAGCCTGCTTCAGATTCTGTGTCTTCCTCTCTCTCTGCCCCTCCCTCCATGTGTGCTCTGTCTCTCTCTGTCTCTCAAAAATCAATAAAAATGTAAAAAATAAAGTAAAATTAAATTAAATTAAATTAAATTAAATTAAATTAAAAGTTTGGATGGCTGTAGTGTTCTGGAAATTAGTATTTTATACCAAATAATGAAGTAATATGGGAGATCTTAAGTAAGGATGAGTTGAAAAGTTTTCAACATTGTATTTGGCCTTTATTTTTTCCTAGATACTTCTTGATCACAAAAGGTTGAAGCATCATCTTCCTGTTAAACTTGTTTCTTCCAACTCACATTCTCATGAGCAAGCACATTCTTTTTTTTTTTTTTTTTTTTGAAGTAAATAGATAAGTCACTTTCTCATGGACTGTTGGCTATAATTGGAGCCCATTTGTGTCAATAGAATTTTAAAGCAAGATTTAACATCGATAAACCAAATTAAGTCAGATAATCTAGTCTGTCATACACATTTTATAGGCAACCGTCTGGTCTGTTATATACATTTTATTTCAGGGTAAAAAAATAATTATAACACAGATAGCAGTTCATAATTTTAGGAACGTATACTGAGAGCATACACACTGTATGCTCAGTATACAGCTTGAAAAGGAGGGTGATATAACTGTAGTATCTGTCACTTTATTGGTTCACCATGTTTGTTTCAGATTATCTGCCTAGATATATTAGTATCCTTAAGCTCTGTGCTTAGTTTAAAAAGTTAATTTTCCCAGGGGTGCCTGGGAGGCTGGGTCAATTAAGTGTGTGACTCCTGATTTGGGCTCAGGTCATGACCTCATGGTTGTGAGATCCAGCCCCACGTGAGGCTCCGAGCTGGGCGGAACCTTCTTAAGATTGTCTTTCTGCCCCTCCCCCGCTTGTACTGGTGCTCTCTCTCTTTCGGCCTCTCTCTCTCAAAAAAAGAAAAAACGTTAATTTTCCCAAATGGGAATAAGGGATAGGGGTTTTAGGTCTAGAATATACCGTTCTCAATTTTCCTTACTCAGAAAAACTCTATTTAGTATTTCTTTTCTTTTCTTTTTTTTTTTTTTAACGTTTTATTTATTTTTGAGACAGGGAGAGACAGAGCATGAACAGGGGAGGGTCAGAGAGAGGGAGACACAGAATCTGAAACAGGCTCCAGGCTCTGAGCTGTCAGCACAGAGGCCTATGCGGGGCTCCAACTCACGGACCTCGAGATCATTACCTGAGCCGAAGTCGGCCGCTTAACCAACTGAGCCACCCAGGCACCCCTCTCTTTAGTATTTCTTAAGGTACAGGTCTACAAATGACCAATGTCCTCATTTTTTTCCTGAAGAATGTTTATTTCTCTTCTTCTGTGTGTGAGTGTGTGTGTGTGTGTGGGGGGGTGTTTTTATTTTATTTTACTTGTGTGTTTGTTTGTTTTGCTTAAAACAACTAACATTGTCTTATCCTGATTCTTCTGTGAATCAGAAATACGAGAGCGGATAGTCTGGCTCACAGGTGGCAGTGAAGAGCGCAGTCATCAGAAGCCTTGACCGGAGTTAGAGGGTCCTCTTCCACCGCACTTACACGAATGTCAGAAAAAGCCCTCAGTTCCTTACAGCTGTTGGCCAGAGGCTTCTATCCTTTTCTACATGGGCCTCTTCATAAGAAGGTTGGAGCGTTCTCGCAACATAGCAGCTAGCTTGTTCCTTAGCAGGTGATCAAAATTGCTATTAGCCCCCTTTCTTGAAAGGTATTTTTGTTTGAATAAAATCCTAGGATGGTAGGGGTTTTTTCTGTTTTTTCTTTTACTTTAAAGAAGCCTTGCCACCCACCGTTCCCTAGCTTCCAGAGTTCTGGATGAAGAGTTCTGCGTCTTTGAAGACAGTGTCTTGATTCTCTGGCTGCGTTCAAGATTTTGTCTTTGACCGCAATACGCCTGTGTGTGGTTTTCTTTGAATTCTTCATGCTTGGTGGTAAGCTTTTTTGACTCTGTCCATTCAAGTCTTTCATTAATTTTGGAAACTTCTCAGTCATTTTTCTTCAACTGTTGTTTTGGTTCCATTTTCTCTCTTTTTCTCTATTGGGACTCCAAGTGCACATTAGATATTTTTAACATCTCTAATAGTTCTCACACTCTATTTTGTTTTGCTTTGTTAATTCTTTTTTCTCCCTTGCTGCACTTGAGTTGAAAATTTTCTGTTAACTCTCTTTTAATTCTTTCTGTCCTTTGCTTTCTCCAGTCTACTGTTAAACTCAAAAAATGAGGTCTTAGTTATAGATACTGTATTTTAAATTCTGGAATAGTTATTAGATTTTTAATATATTTTAATTTTTGTCGAAAGCCTTCAATTTTTATTTATTTTGTCTATATTTAGATCTATTAAAAAAACACAGCAGTCATAGTTATTTTGCTGTCTTTCTCTGCTAACGTCAATATTTTGATCATCTCTATGTCTCCTTCTATTGGTTATTTCATGTGTTCAGTAATGGTAAAATTTTCTGTTTCATTGCATTCTTGTATTTTTTAAATTGTATGCCAGGAAATTTGGATGATACATTGTAGACACTGTAGATTATTTTATCTTCCTCTAAGGAGTATTCATTTTGTTGTTGTTGTTGTTGGTGGTGGTGGTGGTGGTGTTGTTCTGCTGGGGTTTTTTCCCTGACAAGTAATTAAATAATTGTTTATTTGACCTGCCAGATCTTATGGTTAGACTTTATGAGGTTAAGTCTATTTTATTTTTCTCTCATTCCTAGGGTGTAGTCTTGACTCTTATAAAGAGTGTTCACCTAGTTCTCTCTCTTCTGAGTCCAAACTCTATCTCCCTGCGACTCAGAAGTCCCCAAAATTTCTGCAAAGCACTCTAGCCTCCCATTGTTATGCTCTGCTAGGTCTCCTAGAATCTTACTCTAGGCATGTGTATTGAGAAGTGAGCCAAAGAAAACTTCTAATGCAAAGTCTGGGACTTTTTTTTTTTTAATGTTTTTTATTTATTTTTGAGACAGAGAGAGACAGAGCACAAGCAGGGGAGGGGCAGAGAGAGAGGGAGACACAGAATCTGAAACAGTTCCAGACTCCAAGCAGTCAGCACAGAGCCTGACGTGGGGCTCGAACTCACAAACCGTGAGATCACGACCTGAGCCGAAATCAGATGCTTAACCGAGCCACCCAGGTGCCTCTAGTCTGTGGCTTTTTATCTGTAGCTTCCCTCCTTTAAGGCACTCTGCCCCTGAATTCTAACAGCCTTACAACCCTGAATTCTGCTCACTGTTTCCCCCACTGAGTGGGGTTTTCAATCTCTGCTTGGCCTCTGTATGCTGCACCACAGTTTAGAAAATACTCTCAGGGAGAAGCCCAGAGTAAATGCTGTGCTACTCTCAATGGCTTTCTTTCTCAAAACTTAAAGCCCTGAGTTGGTTGCTGCTCAGTCCTTGCAAACAATCTATACCAAAAGAATTTTGAACTAATGTGTGTTATGTTTGAGAAAACCTGACTTTACAATGATAACTGACTATGATCAAGTAGTGAACATTACCAAAATGCAAATATATTTAACATTAGAGCATCTATAATGTACTATTTACAAGAAAAGATTAAGGAAGAAAAATAGCATGATTATTTCCATAGGTGCAGGGAAAATAATTTGATGAAATTCAACATCTATGTATAATTTTTTTTTAAAGCAAGCATTTTTCTAGATGGTGAAATATTTAAACCATTTACAATCAGCAATAAGACAATAATGTCTGGTATCACCATTTCCATTCAACGTTGAACCTAAGGTCATAGATAATGTAAGAAAAAAAATATATGAAAACATAAAGTTAGTGAATAAAAGGTGAGATTATCTTAATTCACAGAATTCTATATGAATAAAACAATGTAATCTATACACATATATAATTATAAAAATCAACATGTTAGTTTAACATGGGAACTATAAAATCAATATACAAAAATCAATTGCATTTTATAATCAGCAAAAAAATTAGAAAATAAATTTTACAAATGGCAATAAAGCACATTATGAAATGGTACATATAAAATGACCCTGTTGAAACATTTTATATACATTTTGTGCATTGAAGGTTGGAAAGATACCCGTCACAATGTTAATCCCTGTTTCCTGCAGAATCTTGCCTTATCTTTTTGCTTTCTTTAAACAAGATTTCTGTATAGCTTCATTTTCTAAATAAATAGATTAACTTCATACTAAGTGCATCAAGAATATTATACATGGTCAATATTAAAAATCACACTTTTACTTCAGCTATGTAGAGCTGAAGAGTGAAAGGTAAGCGTGTACCTAGAGGTTAATGTCAAAGTCCACTACATTGCTGAAGCTTCTAGTTGGTGAAAAAAAAAAAAAGGGTCAGAATAATTACTGTTGTAAACTCAACCTGTTGGTTCATTGATTTAATATTTAGTTCCAAACAGCTTTTTGAACCTCTCAGAACATTAGAGAATCATCTAGTTATCCAATAAATACTGAAAATCTCAAAAACTTAAACAATAGACTTGTCATTCCTTGATTGAAATGACTAAAAGAGAAGACAGGTTCAGTTAAAGGATTTAAGCCAGGAGTTGTTTAGAAAGTGTGTTTTGAGATCACTTAAAGGTACTAAGTGGAGTTTTATTCCCATATTTACTTTCTTCTCAGTGGGTCCCTAACAGCTACTTGGATGTTTTAATTTTTAATGTAAATATTCTAAGATCTCTTATTTCCCAATAAACAAACTGACTGATTTACATTGAAGACTAGCACTAATTCAAAACTCCAACCTCAAGAATAACTAGATTGTTCTTCCTGGTATTAAACTTCTGTGAATAAACATAACTTGAAATGTTTATAAGTGGCCAAGAACATCTGGCTTACATTCCTAATAAAAAACATTAAGTTAAGAAAAAAAAATTTTTAGTGGGTCCCCAGAAAAAATTAACTTCATACGAAAGAAAATGTAACTTTTCACCTGCTTATGGAAAGATACAATAACTACAGGTAGAAAAACTAAACTATTTTTTCAATTAATTACAGAAATATAGTTATTGCCAAAAATATGAGAAGTCAGATTAATGTAAATGGATCGTTCAAAATTTCATAGCAATGGCTTAAACTATTCAGTCCCTCATTTACACAAATAAGTTTTTTAATAGCTCTATATGCTCTGCTCGGGGAATCATTCTGATTCATTAGTTTCTTTCCTTGATACTATTAACTATAAATACTTATGCTCTTTGGCATTGCCATCAGTTTTATATCAATCTAATTAGTATCCCTACATGTACTTATGTTAATTAAAAAGGATATCAAGTCTCAAAGATGGAAGTTTTATTCTCCTTCACAGTATTTGGTCAAAGAATTGCAAATAATTATGGACAAGTATAAGAATATAAATCCATTCTGCAAAGAGAAGCAAATATTGGGAGACAGTTTCCCTCTCCTTTTGTAAAGAAGTTTATCTTGTGAAGGAGGCTTTACTGTGTTCTATGAGACACACAAAATGAGGGAAATTGTGGTTGTTTATTTAGTTTATTCCATTTTTAAAATTTTAAGCCAATCCAATATTAATCAAACCATAATAGTCCCAGCCCTAATGTAAAAAGCCCTATGCTTTTTAATTCCAAGTAATTTATCACGCATATTTTTTTACTGAAATCAACTAAATGAATATTACCATTTGTTTTTTGTTGTTGTGCGTTCATTATTTCATTCATTCATTCATTAACAGATTATTATTTGATTCATTGAATCATTCATTTGATGAGTAAATATATAATCAATACTTACCAGAGAGAATGTATTTTGAAGTGGTTAAAAAACATTCCTTTAGGGTGCCTGGGTGGCTCAGCTGGTTTAGCATCTGACTCTTGATTTCAGCTTGGTCATGATCCCCAGGTCATGGGATTGAACTCTGCGTCAGGCTCTGCAGTGAGTGTGGAACCTGTTTAAGATTCTTTTTCTCTCCCTCTGCCCCTCTCCCCACCTTGCATGTGTTCTCTCTCTCTCAAATAAAAAATTAAAAAATGAAAATGAAAAGAACATGCTCTTTTGAGCCAGATGGCTTTGGGCCTTGATATCCTCATCCATAAAATGAGGAAAACAATGGGAAAAATAATCATAGCATTAGCAATGAATTAATATGTTATGTGCTTGGGCAGCCCTAGTCTATCATTGTCATCTTGTCATCTTGTAATTTTATAAATATTAGCTATTGTTACATGTACTAAATACTATGGGCTGTGACAGTACTTAGTACTCAGTATAATATAAATTTCAAACTTCAAAAGCTATTTTTAAGTCTCCTTGCACATGGTAAGCTCTATAAATATTTGACTGTCACTATTAATCATTCTCATGCTGTATTTTCCACATGAATTTCTCTGTATGCACCAATATGCATAGATTTATTTTACATGACATTTTTGTTCATCATTCTTTTCTACTAGATTATAAATTTCTTGAGAATAAATTTTTTTTTTTAAATTTTTGAGTTAATGAGATAAGTCTCTCAATATCCTCTGTGATTTAAATGAGTAAACCAAAAACAGTTTGCCAGGCCACAAGTTTAGGCTGCTGAAAGTTTGGATTTCCTGAGAGAGGGGAGCTTCTTTATCACAACAAAGGTATGAAGAAGGTGGAGGGAGGTCCCTTGCCTCAAGGGTAAGCAAGGTTGCTATTGCTATATTGTGGGCAATTCATTAACTTCCAGGCCATGGCAAAATATATAATCGGTGTTCTGAAATGTTAATTGGGAGACTGCTTAGACAGCTGTTTCAAGAGGGGAACAACCACAATCCAATAGACTATTTAAAAACATCACCCAAGAAATTTATCAGCACACTCCAAATTTGTCCTCTCATTTCCTATTTTCTTTTACCATGGCGTTCAAACTTTTAGATCATATTTTAGTATATTTAGCATCAAGCATATTTCATTTTTTAAAACATTTCCTAATTTAAGGATAAAATTAAGGAAATTTATGTCACTCAGTTGGACACCCAGGGGCATGCTGTGAATCACAGAGCAAACCAGCCACAATTATGTGAGGACATTCTGAGCGGCCAAATAAAACTAGACTGGTAACCATATTAGTTTGTTCCACTTATGTTACATATCTAAAATGTAGTCATATTTGTCCAAAGTTCTGTAAGTTGGTGAGTTATACTTTAGAGGGAATCCATGTGAACCTTTCCCATCTTCTTATTAAAATATTGGTAGAGAAACCTTGAGTAATAATGAACATCCTGTTGAGATACTCATTACTATATTTATGGAGTCACTCCATGATTCTGTCATGGAAATTCAGTAACCCAGCTAAATATAGTGTTAATTTTGGCTAACTAAAGACTTACACTTTTTGAAGAATTGTTTAAGAATAGTAGATGCAATAGTGCCTAAGCATTAGCAAATATATATATATATATATATATATATATATTTTTTTTTTTTTTTTTTTTTAGTTTAAATTCAAGTTAGTTAACAAGAGGGTAGTCTTGGTTCAGAGTAGAACCCAGTGATTCATCTCTTACATATGACACCCAGTGCTCATCCCAAAAAATGTCCTCCTTAATGCTCATCATCCCTTTAGCCAAACCCCGCCCCCCCATCTCCCCTCCAGCAATCCTCAGGTTTTTTTCTGTATTTAAGAGTCTCTTATGGTTTACCTCCTTCTGCATTGGCAAATATTTAAGCTTTCTGGTAAAGAGCCATTTACTAGGACCTCAGATACCAAGTAAAAGTTTATTTTTTCATAATACCCTGATGGGCAAGATAGGCTAAAGTGATCATTTATTTCGATAAGTTCATACATAGATAATGATCGAAGAATTAAAAAAACAAAAAACAAAAAACGAGGGAATGGTCTCTCCAAATACAAGCCTTAAGAAGATAATTCTTGCAGTTGGGAGGTGGATCAATGAGGGAACCGATTCTAGAGACAAAGAAACTAATTAGAAGACTTGAAGATTACTCAGGCAAGACAGGTTTGGATCATCATTTAAGACAGGGGTTGGCAAGTTTTCTGTAAAGGGCCAGATAGTAAATAGTCTTTGTAGGCTATATAGTCTCTGTTGCAACTACTCAACTCTGCCATTTTAATGTGAAACAGCCATAGAAATGCATGAATATGAGTATGAGTGTAGCTGCATTTCCACATATTTGTATTTTATGGGCCTTTAGATTTAAATTTCATATAATTTTCATGCGTCATAAAATGTTATTCCAGAATAATATGGAATTATTTGGAATCATATGAAAAAATGAGTTTTTCAACCACTTAAAATATAAAAACGATTCTTAGCTTTCAGACCACGTAAAAATAAACAATGGGCCAGATCTGGCTCATGACTACGTTTCCCTTGATCTAAGATAATAGCAGTGGTACTAAAGAAGAGAGGAAGGGTTTGGTGATATTTAGAGGATAGAATTTATAGAATTAATGACTAATTTAATGTTGGAGGCAGAGGGAGAAGGAATGGCCTTTGATGAGTCCCAGCATTCTGGCTTGGTTAAATGGTCTGATTCATTAAAGGAGAGATCTAGAAATAAGCTGAACAGGAAGGAGCCAGAAATTGACATTTAAAGGTGCTACATTAACATGTCAATGGGATACACAAAGGAAAACAAGAAATTCTTCACTTGTTGGGCACTGGTAGTGAAGTAAAAGAGAAGTGAGATCTCAGGAAAGAGACCTTAAATTGTGCATCATTTTATTAGAACGAGTCACAGGTATGTACATATAATCAATATATTTTTTAAAATGTTTTAACATTTATTCATTTTTGAGAAACAGACCACGAGTCGGGGAGTGGCAGAAAGAGAAGGAGACACAGAATCTGAAGCAGGCTCCAGGCTCTGAGCTGTCAGCACAGAGCCCAATGTGGAGCTCGAAACCAAGAACCATGAGGAGACATCATCGAGATTAAAAAAAAAACACGCTAATTATCACAAATTAAACATATTTTTATTTGAGCTGAATAAAGTGTTTATAACTAAATCATGGTATTTGAAGGCAAAGGAAGCAATACTAAATAGCAAATAATACATCAACCCATCAGGAAAGAATGAAAGGACAGAAAAAAAGAGGATGAAAATAATGGCGCCCAAAGGAGAGAAATAAGACTGGCTCTCTGTGGTTGCCCAATGAGCCCTTGCTGAGTAGCCAAGAGAACCAGGCAGAGGTGTGTCATCAAAAAATACCCAAAGCATCCCAGCTTAGAATAACCACATCCGTTTCCTAACCCACTGGTTGATAGGGCAAGGACTACGAATAGCTGGCTTCTCATTCATTCCAAGGGAGGGGTAGATCTGCCGTCAGTTAACTGACTACTTTTGTGGTTCAGCCATCCTTGTATTCCTGGGAAGAATCCAACATTTTTATTTACATAAAATAAATGAACACCATACTTACATCTAAATGATTATTTATAAAATGTATTATAAACAAATATTCCTATACAACCACCATTTAAATATCTGTGATTAAGTTGGAAAAAAAATATTTTACAAATTATACTGTATATTTTAAATAAAATCGATGTAAATTATAGATTATATTTTAATATATATTATATTTTATATATATCTGTAACTTTGTCTTGCTGGTGTTTCATTTAGGATTTTGTGTTCAAATTTATAAGTGGAAAAACCCGCAATTTTTCTTTCTAAGACTGTTCTTGTCTGGTTTGGGTTTCGAGGTTCATCTCTCTGGTAGAATAGGTTGGGGAGACTTGCCTTTGACTCCGTTCTATGGCAGAATTTATATAAAATGGGAATTATATGTTACATGAATATTTGGAACAATTCACCAGTAAAAGTATTCTGCTTGGACTATTTTTGGGAGTATATTTAAATTACTGATTTCAGGGGCGCCTGGGTGGCTCAGTCGGTTAAGCGTCCGACTTCGGCTCAAGTCATGATCTCACGGTCCGTGAGTTCGAGCCCCGCGTCGGGCTCTGTGCTGACAGCTCAGAGCCTGGAGCCTGTTTCAGATTCTGTGTCTCCCTGTCTCTCTGACCCTCCCCCATTCATGCTCTGTCTCTCTCTGTCCCAAAAATAAATAAACATTAAAAAAAAAAATTTTTTTTTAAATAAAATAAAATAAAAAAATAAATTATTGATTTCAGTTGTTTAAAAATTGTGAGGCTACTTATTTATACTTCTTGAGTAAGTTTTGGTAATTTATATTTTCTACAAAATTATCCATTCTATCAGTTTTCAAGTTTATTGTAATAGATTATTCCACATTATTCTCATATTATATTTTAATCTTGTACTCTGTTGGATTCTCTCTTATAAATTCCTAATATTAAGAATTTTCCCAATTTTTTTGGAAATTACTTTTTGTCAATTCCTAATATTAGGAATTCTTTCCATTTTGGTGGGAAATTCTTTCCAAATTTTTTCCAAATTTTGTCTATCTCCAAATTTCTCCCTTTTAAAAGGATAGCAATTTTATTGGATTAGGGTCCCACCTTACTCCAGTATGGCCTCATCTTAACTGATTACATACGTGATGTCCTTATTTCAAAATAAAATCACATTCTGAGGCACTGGTTAGGATTCCAACATATGAATCTTGGGAGGACACAATTCAGCTTGTGACAGTACCTCAATCCTATGGCTGGTATTTTTTTCTCAGTGCACTTGCTGAGTACTGAAGCTGCATTAAGAAAGGTGCTTAAAGTCTACACCTCTTAAAATCAGGTAAAGTTTTTCTGTATCTTGTGAAACAAAGGTTAGAATTGGGTTCTCACTGAAATGTGGGGCCACATAGAATACACTAGCCTCCTAACTGAAATTTAGGAAAGCTAAGGGTTAACCAGATAAAGACTATGCCTTTCTAGAGCTGAAATCCAGTCTTGAATCAGTAAAATCCCTGATTAAATTAAAGTGGCCAGCAAGCAATCTCTCTATCTGCCCAGTGGAAAGAAAGGGAAACCTTCTCTAGAGGAAAATTTCATCATATGAAGACTCTGCAATTATTTTATATACAAAAATTCCTAGAATCCTCCAAGATAAAGCCATATGACCAAAATCAAAAGGGAAGTAAAATAAATGATAGGAATAGCCTACAAATACTCCAGGTTTAAAGTTTAGATGACAAGGACCTTAAAATAATTATGATAAATACATTCAAAAAGATAAATCAAAAGATGGGAAAATAAACAAAAAGAGATTAAGAGTCTCACCAGAGAATTGGAGTCTATAAAATCTGAAAAGCTGAAAAACTGAAAATCAACAACTCTTTTTAGATCCATCAGAGGAATGAAGTCACAGGGTAAACTGTCACTTGGAAAACTAGAAAGACAGTAAATACAGAGAATCATAGCTTACCTGGAGCAGAAGATCCTGGAGCCAGTAATTGGTAAATACACTAAAAGAATAATTGATGAATTGGTGGAGGCTGAGTGCAGATAAGCTTGAGAGTTAGAACTCCTGATGTCTCTGTCTTAGATGGAATCCACATTTTCATGAGTTTTATCTCCAGGAGTCCCAATAGGTTCTTATAAAGAGCAGAGAAATCTTTTCCATATGCAACATTCAAGGGGAAAAATAAATAATCATTTTGAAATATTCCCAAAGGGACACCCTCAAGGGAAACTGCCTTACCAGACTGTTATCTGACCCAGGGGGAATGGCAATTAGCAAATCCAGGCTCCTATAGCCTTCCTGTCTCCAAACATGAGAAAAAAAGGCTAAGCAACTCTTTTGAAGGTCATATCCCAGTACAACATTGGACCAATTTAAAAACATGGAGATTTAATAATAAGGTTATGGAATGCTTCCCCTTCTTAATACTTTACTATTCCATCGGCAAGACTCCAGTATAAAACAGTGTATTACAACTGATAGCTCTAAGATACAGACTTTATTTAAGAAGATTTTAGGGAAATGTTAGAAACAATGTAGGGTAGAAAACAGTGGAGCAACATTTATAAAATAAAGAATTGGAGAGAACCTATCATCCTAGAGTCTAAACAATTGAAAAGAAGATAGAAAGAAGAAAAAAAAATGAACAAAAAAACAAATGAGCAAAAAAACAAATAGCAAGGTGTTAAATATGAATAAAACCGTATAAAAAATCACATTAAATATGAATGGCCTATACACTCCAATTAGAAGTCAGAGATTGTCAGGTGGAATTTTTTAAAAAATAATACCTAATTTGGGGTGCCTGGGTGGCTCAGTCGGTTAGGTGTCCGATTTTGGCTCAGGTCATGATCTCACAGTTTGTGGGTACGAGCCCCGCATCGGGCTTTGTGCTGACAACTCAGAGCCTGGAACCTGCTTCAGATTCTGTGTCTCCCTCTCTCTCTCTGCCCCTCCCCGACTCATGCTCTGTTTGTCTCTCAAAAATAAATAAACATTAAAAAAAAAAAAAACTAAGACCTAATTCTTCACTACCTATTAGAAACTCACTTTTAATAATAGGACACAAGTAGGTTAATAATAAAAAAATGGAAAACCATATAGATACCTACTAATCATAATTATAATGATACATACATAATATTAATTAAAGGAAAGATAGAATGGTTATATTAATATCAAGCAAAGTGTATTTCAGAGTAGAGAATATTCCCAGGGTTAAAAAGAGTTATTTCCTAACGACAATGGGACTAATTAATCAAGAAGACAGAACAATTTTAAATGTTTATGCTTCAATATACCAGAAACAAATAGGACTACCAGGGGAAAAAAAAAACATTTACAATTATAGTTGGAGGTTTCAACAGCTCTCTTGTAATTACCAAACAAATATAAAATGGTAAAATATATATTTGGACTACACAATCAACCAACTTATCCTAATTGACATTTATAGAACTTTCCACCCAACAACAGCAAAATCCATGTGTACTCAGAACATTAACCATAGATCTGGACCACACAAAACAGACACATGGCTTTATAAAATTGCTTTCTATAGACCCACTTACTAAGGAAGAAAAGTTTTTAGACCTGAGATTACAAAGGGATCTGCACCATTTACTAACCTCCACTGGAAGTGTACTGCTAGAACATGACAATTTCCATCAGAGTTGCTCTTTAAGGATAGTAGGGAAGGGAACTCTTCTGGCTGGGAAGAATCAAACTTATTTTATCTGGATGTCGCTGAAAAATTAACTATAATACTTTTTCTTTTTTCTTTTTTAGTGTTTATTTTTGAGAGAGAGAGAGAGCATGAGCAGGAGGGACCGAAAGAGGGAGACACAGAATCCCAAGCAGGCTTCAGGCTCTGAGCCGTCAGCACAGAGCCCAATGCGGGGCTCGAACCCAAGAACCATGAGATCTTTTGATCTCGGATGCTTAACTGAGTGAGCCACCCAGGTGCCCCAACAATAATACTTTTTCTTAACTATTGCCTTATGATTTTACCAATCACTTGGAATTTGGAAAGAGAAGACTGAACCATTCATGATAACATCTGAGGAAGAGGTAAAGGAACAGACCTCTCAGAATCAGACTGGTGTGTAAATATGTTTGTGTGCCTTTTTAATGCTCACCCAAACCACCAAAGAAGGCCCTCAACGATAAAAGACAGGTTGTTCTATGCATGCCACTCTGTCTCTTCTCCAGCCACTTCAAGAGCGTGCTAAGTGGGCTCATGAACAAAATTGTTGTTGTAGCAGGGATGTAGACTCTGCCTCTACTCAACACAAATGCTTTGCCTTCCCAAAGCTGATCTGGATGAGAACCTGCTATGCTCTCACCTGGTCACTAGAAGTAGCACTGAGTCCCACACACAATTCCATGTTCCAGATGTTTTAACCTCAATCTGAAGACAGACTGAATACATTGGACCCCTTGCATCATGGAAGAGTCAGTGATTTTGCTCCCTGGAATAGATACTTGGTGTGAATATCTATTTTCCTGTCCTTCCACCAAGGATTCTTCCACTAACACTATATGCAAGACTTATTAAATAGTCTTTTCTTCTAATACCATAACTGTGTCTCTTTCAAAATTGCATCTAACTAAGAAAATGACCTTACTAAAATGACGTGGGGAAATGTGCTAATACCCACGGGACTTATTAAAAATGACATGCACATCATTACTCAGAAGCAGCTGGCTTTATGGAACAATGTATTGTCCTATTGAAGATTCGGTATTAGTACCATCTGAGACAGCATTTAGCAACATTGGAGTACTATTTGCTTACAAGATGCAGTATATGCTCTGAATGAATAAGCAATATACAGTGTTGTTTTCCACATAGCTGTACATCATTGATTGTGGGGGGTAAAAATTCCACCAAAGGGTAAAAATGGGAGTGATTTTCTAACTATTACACCCAATGACTCACTCCCATTTTTAGAACTTATTCCCCTATCTTTGGGCACTGCATATACTAAGTCCTAGATCCCGAGGAAGTATTTTCACTCAGAATGTTTCCACTAAATTAGAAGCTGGGTATTTGAAATATTCACGCTGTTGGACATATGGTTTGGGGGGCGCTAAATTCTGAGTTGGCTACGGTAATTAGGTTCTCAAGATTAAACAGAATTGCTGCTCAATGGTACGTCCAAAAGGAGAATTTCTGGAACTCAGAGATGCTTTAGATGATAAAAATTAACAGAAAACTCTAGCACCATTCAGGAAAAACCATTCTGAGTTAAGATGCCTCAGGAATGAAGACTTGCATCACCACACCAGGTACAGAGTTTTTCCTAGGTAAGGTGTTTGCTGTGTCAAAATATCACAGGATGGGGATTTCCTGCCAGTAAGTGGAAACAAGTATGCAAAATAATGTAAGGAGTCGTGGATAAAATAGTATCCACCCACAAGGAGCCAACGGGGTAAAGCTGAGCAGCATTCTTCAAAGTGTGTTTTTCAGGCCCATGCAGATCCATGACCTGGTGTTACTAGTCTACACTAAGAAAAGTATAGAAATTAAGAGTTAATGTGTAGGAGCGCCTGGGTGGCTCAGTCGGTTAAGCGTCCGACTTCGGCTCAGGTCATGATCTCATGGTTTGTGAGCTCGAGCCCCGCGTCGGGCTCTGTGCTGACAGCTCAGAGCCCGGAGCCTGCTTCAGATTCTGTGTCTCCCTCTCTCTCTGCCCTTCCCCCACTCACACTCTGTCTCTCTCTCCTTCAAAAATAAATAAACATTAAAATTTTTTTTTTAAATAAGAAAAATTAAAAAAAAAGAGTTAATGTGTAGAAAATTTTATAGCAACTTAGAGTAACTTTACTGTTGAACTTTAAAATAAGCAAGAAACAATGGGGGGAAAAACATAATCCGGGTAGTTGAAGAAAGAAATTACATATATCAACCATGTCCTTTGATCTTTGGCAGAAATGAGGACTGTGATATCCAACTCTTTTCCTTGCTGTGTCATGTCTATATATATTCATTAATGTGTATACACATTCATTAATTTGCCTTTTCCTCAACTTTTTACTCTATTTTATTTCTTCATAGGTTAACATTCATGAAATGTGTGCATGTACATTTTTGCACGTGTGCACCACTGAGACACTGGAATGCATCTTACAACAATAGCATGTTATGGTTGAATGACCGCGTTTCTTATTTTTAAAATTGTAAGTGGAATAGCACTGATGATGATAAACCTTGCAAATGGTAAGTGTCTTAGATTCGTTCAAATTCAATAAATACGATACGCTGGCACTGGTTAACTTTAAAATGTGGTATTAAAAATTACAGAAAATCAAGATGGGATTGTAACTGTAATGGAGGAGGAATAACCATCAACCCAACACGCTGAAATCAGTCAGTAGGTAATGAGACTGACTCTTGCTCTTTTGGAGACAACGTGAAGGTGTGTTCATTTTCGAGGGATAGTTGTGTTGTGTTAGATCGGAGGGTGCTATAACTGTTTAGAAGGCTAAATATAAAGGAAGGATGCACGTTGGGCAATGAACAAGTGGACTGTACTGGCCATCAGCTGTATGTAACCCTCTAAAGTCACTTGCCATTCTGCCATTGTAAATCCTGTATTCTTCAATGAAACCCCGAAACTACATCTTCCAATCACCTGTGAGCGTGCAGGTACTGGTTTTCACTGAGAAAAAGCACCCAACACACGCAGAGGGCAGACGAGAGAAAAGAAAATTTAAACAACTCATGTGCTAAGGGAGAAATGTTGTAAGTTATAAGCAGTGAGATTCATGTGATTGCCAAAGCCATGCTAAAGAATGTAAATCCCGTTTCTTCAAACGTAGGATCATCTCAATGGTCCCCTGTTTGGTATTCACACTCTAGAGATATATGGAGAAGATTGTTCCACACTGGGGATTAATAAAATAGAGATGGCAGAAAGTCAGGGAGACAATAAGCCTAAAACTCCAGGAAAGAAATTTGAATTATTTATTTGTAGGTCTAAGGTAAAACAATGGACTTAAAAGTTAGAAAGAAATGTAATAGGGATAATAAGCACATAATATATAAAAAAGGGGAAAAAGAAATATATATATTATAATATATATGAATATATGATATATATATATCACATATATGGTGTGTATATATGTGCGTATATATATGTGTATATATATGTGTGTGTAAAAATGTGTGTGTGTGTGTGTATATATATATATATATATATATATATATATTGAGAGAGAGAACAAAAGAGATACACACAGAAACACAAATACTGTACAAACAGCTTGTTTTAATGACAATATTGTCATTACGAATGACAATTAGGAATGACCTTTCACTTGTCCACCTCTTTATTGCTATTGCCAGTGGGCCCTGAGAGCCATACCCTCAGGGATAGTTCAGCCCTAGGACTGAAGAGAACTACAGTGGCAAAATTTTCCCCTCCCACTCTCATTTTGGAGCTATGTTATTGTTCCTGCGGAAAAGTTGTACTCATTGTTTTCCCTTCTTTTTACACATTGAAATTTAAATAGAACACAGTCTCCAGAGGGCATACCCCTTGTAGTAGCTGACTTCAGCTAATAGATTCCCAAAGAAGCCTCTGGGAATCCATGCTCCCAGGTTTTGTGGTGTTGACACTGAATTTGGCATTGTATAACTGTTGAACAAAGTTAACAGTACAGAGTTAACAGAATGCCTTTCTAGAATAAGATCAGAACGAAGTACAAAGACCCATCCTTTAATTAATTTCTGCCCCAGACTGCTTTTATTCAGCTAAAGTGTGGTCAGTTAAAAACAAACAAACAAACAAAGGCACAGAATCTTTAACACTCCTGTCGAGAGCTGAGGTCTATGTCTTATTCTCTCATATCCAAGTGGGTTGTACCCCTGCACTGACCAATAGAATAAAGTGGAAATGGCAGTTCTGGGCCCTGGCCTTAAGAGACTGACAGTTTTCATTCTTCTCTCTCAGAACACTTGCTCTTGCCCCCTCTTGGCCATATGAGCCCCTAGATAAGAAGTTCTAGTATTTACTGGAGAAAACCACGTGGCAAGGTACTGATACCACATAGAGAGGGACCCAGATGAACCCAGTCTCTCAGCCTTTCCGGCCAGGACTAGGTATGATAGTGAACCTGTCTTTGACCCTCCTAAGTGAGCCTAAGCCTAAGCTACCAGCCAAGTACCCCTGAGAGATCCCCAGTCGTCGTCATGTGGAACAGAAGTGCCCAAACATGTTCTGCCCAAATGCCCGATACACAAAATCATGGGATATTATTAAATGGTTGTTATTTCAGGCCACCAGGATTTGGGATAGTTTGTTACACAGGAATAGATAACATAAAAATGAAGTATGCCTGAAAAGCTGCAGGTAAAGATGATTTTTATAAATCTGCCATAAATTTCTCCTGAATTGACCTCATGATTTAGAGCTGCCTTCTGTTGTTTTCGGTGGGTACTTTAAGAAGTCTTGTCTCTTAAGTCCCTCTGTTAAGGAACTCCTGACCTGTAAACATAAGCTTATATTCATCTGGGAGTGCCATACTTGAAGTGACAAAATGAATAATTTTTTATTAAAATAACACAAAGCACAAATCTCTCTGGTTTTCACTCTTATTTTAGCTTCTAAGTAAAGCAGGTAAGCAAAGCATTTACATGCTTATGTTTTATAGCTGCTCAATCACATATTATTTTGCATTTTTTTTTAAACAGTAGGGTACTGCTCCCTGCAGTGGCTTGGCTCGACCTAACGCCTAAAGGCAGAATGGGTGAAGCTATTTGCCAATCCGAAAAGCATTTGGGACCCTCCTGGGTAAAATGTGGGGTTGGCATTAGAAGACCATTATCATTAACAATTGGCAGGAGGCACCACTCATTTCTCCTGGAGAGATTACAGGGGTTGAAGGATGTTTCCCTTAATCACCAAGCTGACCTCACCTGACAGAGGCTAGTGCTCGTTGAAGGCGAGCCCACTGCCCGGCTCCCTGAGGTCCCAGCGTCCCCTGGCTCTGAGCAGAAGGGACGCAGTCCAGGGGAGGGAAATGAAATTCCCATGCCAGACAAAACGGTTATGTCAGTCGCTGGTCATTACTCAGAATATTGCTTCAGGGGGAATTAGATGTGAGGAATGTCACAGAAGGAAGAAGAGACACATTTAGGACAGCTTCCGTCCTAATTCAGCTTCATCAATCTTCACGCCTAACCCAGACACTCTGGTACAACGTCTCCGGCCCACATTTGAGATGGCCGCACGTGGCTACATGATCTAAACCCGAGTGTAGCTACTGAGTAAAAGGATAGTAACTGTAATGACAGAATACCTACTGGGTGCTACGTATTCTACGTTTTCTCATTTGCCACAAGAGTAGTTCTATAAATCAGAAGTATTTGTCATCAGGTAGATGAGCCAGCTGAGGCTGTGAGAAGTTTAGTAACTTGCCCAGGATTACACAGCTAAGAGATGGCATAAATAGGATTTCGCCACTTTCTGATACAAAATTGCTGACTTTTCCACTTCTATACACTAAACCGAGAGCACAGCCTTAGGATTCAGATTCACCTGCTAAACGGACGAACAGACAAACAAGAAAACAAGCAATAACTAGAAATGCAAGAGCATCAGAAGAGAAACATTTTGCCATGGTGGGGATTCTAGAAGGGTTATCTACCAATAAGGAAATTGTGATCAAACAGTGAAATAAATATTTGACAAAAACACAAAAGCAGTAAAGAAGAGAGAGCTTGCTATTGTCTAAGTATTGCTCAAAATACTTACATATTAACTTGTTTCATCCGCCACAATGACCCTCTGGGGATCGATATTATTAATAGCCTCATCTTACAGATGAGGAAACTGAGGCATTGAAAGGTTACGTCATTTGCTCAAGTTCTCATAGCCAGTGGGTAGCAAGGCCAGGTTTGGAGTTTGGATCCTCACGCTGGAGTCTAGTCTCTTAGTCCCCAGTTCATTGGCCGGAATGGGAATGCTAATTCTGCCTCTTTCTAGATTTGTTACTTAACCCCCCGGAGTTAGGCTTCCTTCATCTCTAAAATGGGGATTTTTACCCATTTACCATCTCTAGGATGGTACCCAAGCGAGGAAATCGCTGGGACATTACCCAATTTGGTGGTCACAGCATTATCAGCCAGCACAATGCTTGGCTCCTAATCCTTCCGTCCAAATTCTTGACTGGCTCGCTGCTTGGTTCTCCCTTCCTTTTTCTCTCCTTCTTGCTCTTTCCTGCCCGTCCTCTCCCACATCCGTTCATTAGCGCCTGCCTCGTGTGGGCAGCCACCAAGGCATTAGAATAGGCCTCCTGCCTTCCAGCAGGGAGTGGTGCTCGGACCCTCTACCACACTCTGTTCTTCCTCCCCCTGCATCCAAGCTCATGCCCCGGAAGGTCATTTCTGTATGAAATCTGACCGAAGCCCTGGGGCGAGAAAATATCTGTTGCTCTGAAGATCAAAACTACCCCAGTGGAGAGTTCCAGAAAGTCACTGCAGGAAACGCTGGTACCAGAACTGGGGTTGCTCCAACAGCGTTTATTTGGTGACAACAGCATTGTCACGGAGTCGGCTTTTGGATTCGTCCGCATCAGGCCCAGAGAACCAGAGCTGAGGAAACATCAGCTGGGCTGGCACAGTCCTTATTTCTTTCATGTCCCCCTTGTCAACAGTTTGAAAGTGAGATGGCTAATTTTGTGCCTGACAAGAAAGGACGGATCATTTTCTCAGATGCTGTTATCAGCAGAGTCAGAGCTGGTACATTCTCTGAGGGAGTCCCTGAACCACAGGTTACTGGCAGGCAGACAAACACTCGCTGACAGCCATTTGTGACCAACTATGAAACACCATCTGCTGTGGTTGGGGGAGGAACAGCTCCAGCAAGAGAGAGCCACCATAGAGCCTTTCCCTGTGTTAACTCAGGGTGGCCGTTGGGTAGCCCTAGAGGAAAACCCGTTGTGCATTCCCGGGTGGTACGACTCATCCAGATTCGTCCGTATATAAATGATAGAACACGGACATTTTTTTCTAGGAGTGAAAACATTTGAACCTATCTTTATCTTAAAATGCAAACATTAAACAGCTGAATAGAACAAGACAATGCTGTGCAATAGATGCAGTCCAGGACTGAGGAAACTTCCTTGGGAGAGCTGAGCCAACTTATGTAGGGACGCCATCAAAAAGACAGCAATGACTGGACGGATGTGTCTGGGGCGTTTCGGTGCGGGATTATTTTTGAAAAATCTTATTTTTCCTGCCCTTTGAGGGGGAGGAGAGGAGCCTGACAATTTCGGAAAGGAGTTTGACTTTACGGCTCAAGATGTAATTCAAGAAAAGTAGTTATTTATAATGAGCGGCAGAAACATTATTCAGGAGAGAAAGATACTTGACTGAGAGGAAAGATTTCAGGTCTTTAAGATACTCAGGAAAAGGAAGTCTTTTTTGCTCGTTAACTTTAATAAGGCACACAGCCAGTGGCATGTGCCAACCCTCTCCCTCTCTGGTTGGAAGTCTGGGTTTTCATTTTCAGGAGCCTTAATAGTCTTGTGTCTCATGATTAAGTAATGAGAGCTGGTTCCAAAGTACCTAAAGTTTAGCTGATCTTGCATTTGTCCTCATAGGCCAGGGAAGATTGTAAAACAAAAATGTTTTAAAGCCAAATGTACAAGGAAAGATAGGTAGAGAGAGAGAGAGAGAGAGAGAGAGAGAGAGAGAGACACAATTTAAGAAAAAGAAAAAAAAAGAGTTCTTTCTGACTCTCAACTTGAACTCAGGGGCCTCGGCAGGAGTTGCCACATTTGCTGGTAGAAAATAGTTTTTACAGATGAAAATAACTGAGTTCTTCATTCTCGCTTCCAACTGAAAAGCCAATCCATTACTGAATCACTCTGATTACACCTATCAGAATGTGGGGGCGACTGGACGGCTCAGTCGGCTAAGCGCCCAACTCTTAATTTTGGCTCAGGTCACGATCTCATGGTTTGTTGGATGCAGCCCCGAGTCGGGCTCTGTGCTGACAGCTAGGAGCCTGCTTGGGATTCTCTCTCTCCCTCTCTTTCTCTCTCTCTTTCTCTGTCCCTCCCCCATTTGTGCTCGCTCGCGCCCGCCCGCACGCACTCTCTCAAAATAAATAAATAAAATGTTTTTAAAAAGCCTATCAGAACGTCCACGCTTACGTCCTTTCGAAGTTTTTAGGATGGAAAGAGATCCGGGATGTGTGCCCTGGCATTTTAATCTTCTAGAACAGGCAGCTTCTGTTCCAAAGCTGAAATCCAATAACCTCAAGAGAAGAATCCAGTTCATCCCTGAAATCTGTGCCTCAGAGGGAGAGGAGGGTGGGGGTGGCACCTTTATGGTGCCAGGCCTTTATGAATCCCATTACACCAAAGCGTGGGTAGGACCCGCTCATGGGAACAGAACACGGTGGTGATGGCGGATAGGGAAAAAAGATTTAAATGTGCTCTCACTTATGGCCGTGCAATATGAAAAACAAATCTAAACATTTGTCTGTAGAATCAGGTGATGATTGGCTGTCTGCTGTCTCAAGGGGGGCAGGAAAATGGTCCATGCACCTGCCACCTAATTCAGTTTAAAACCTGACACATTTACCAAGAGTGGGCTGGCATAATGAAGTTCATTCAGGCTGTCAGTGGAGTCAATAACTTATCCCCAACTGCTTTTGTTTCAGAAGCGGCAGTGCCTCTGATCGGCTGAGGTACTTATTCAAGTAAAATTTATTTTCAATTGCCGGCCATAATGCCACGGGCACAAGCCTGGCTTTGACAGAACCTTTTGCTCGAGGCTAAGCTATTGTTAAAGTTTGTGTCCATTGTCTGGGGCCTTTGATCTGTCAAAGCTGCTTAACAAGCTGGTTAAAAACTGTTTCAGATAACAGGTGTGTCCTTTGAGGGCACAGGGACATTTTTCAGCTCCTTTAAAAGACTGGTTTGAGGATTGACTAAAATTTACAAGCTGGTTGGTGGTGATATATGTAAAGCGCTTTTAAAACAAGAAACTGAGATTTAATGTCTTTACTTCCTTGGATTTCTGCAAAAAGGAAGCTTTTTAAATGAGAGATTTAAGAGACATGTTGTTGTTTATGAGTCAGATCAAGTGTTAAATTGTTTGTATGTAGATTTGTATGGAGTTAGGGCCAGAGTTCAAATGTGCACTAGAGGTGTGGGAGACACGCAAAGGCCCCGTGGTCACTGATGGCCAACTAAGTGCTTCCTGAGACACCAAGTCTTCTAGCTTCCACAAAGGCCAGTCTGACAGCAAAGGGGGACAGGCATGCCCTAGACAGTGATAAAAATTGTCTCCTTTTCCTAACTCTTGTACCAGAAAGAACAAAATTAGATATTACAAAGGTCCTCTCTGGGAGCCAAGTGATTTCTTCCTACTAGTTTCAGAAACCGCCTCATATTTTTCTGTGGGCAAATCCGCCATCAGCTTTCTCTTTTCAAGTCTGTCATAAATGCTCTTACTCCCTCCTATTTTATGGCAGTAATTTTGTTTTGGCTGAAGATTAATGGGGCTAAAAAGATGTGGAGCCTGAACCAGGGGCACAACTGGGTCATTTACACTCTTCATTTGCATAAAGCTGCCTCAAGTTCACCCAACCTTCTTGGGAAAGAGTAAAAATTGGAGTGAGTTTTAACTCTGCATGGAAACTTTGGCAAAATACCCTCCACCACACCCCTAAATTTTCTAGATATTTCTAAAGTGGGTCATAAACAGGACATTTAAAATTCAAGAAGCCGACTGTATCCTTTTAGTCCAAAAATCATCCCTAAAGAAGCACATCCACAAAAACCTGACTAAAATAATTATGTGCATTAGTTTTCTTTCTAAAGTAGTATGCAGCTATTATACCTGAAAGAAGTTTCTTTAAAGGTCTCCATGAAAGGAGATTAAAAAAGGAAACAGGTAGAAAATTGTTATTAAAAAAATATCTTTGTAAACTTGTTTCTTATTCCCCAAAACAAAGCAAAAGAAAATAAAACGCAGAAGGAGCACAGTTAATGTGCTTACTACGTATAAAAAGCCCTTACCATATGCAAGAAAGACTTTACTACATAGAAATGTTTCATGTGCTGTAGAGACATCCTCAGTAATGGGAAAGAGGAGGGAGAATTAATAAGTCACTCGAGGAAGTGTGGTTGGTTACAAAGGGAGAAAAATCAACTCTGGTTCTCACCCTGCATCATGCTCTGAAATATTTCCCAGGTGGAGACACTGTAGTTCACATGTGAGTGGAAACGGGAGTTTGAACTTGGCCAAGATATTCGCTTCTCTGAACCTTATCTGTAAACTGCTGCTCATTCATAAAATGAGGACAATTATGGTAGCTACTTCAAGAGAGTGTTTGGGGATGAACTATGATAACTTTTAAATTTTTAAAAGTTTGGCCCCCTAGGTATTACTAGCTGTTACTATTGATTTACATCATGTAATTGCTAATATACAGATCAATGATGACCAATTTTTGGGTATGGAAGGCTTTGCTAAAGCATAAAAGGAGTAAGAAAAAAACGGATTCTTGGCCATAATGACATGTATCTATAAATTCTCAGTGAATTGGAGAAAAGTAGCCGACAGTTTCAAGAACAAAGATGAAAAGGAAAACAACAACAAAAAAAGAATTAAAAAATAGACAACAACAAAGTCACCAAAATTAAAAGGCAGAGGATAATCCAGAAAAGGCATGTTTAAGAAAAGATTTACCACCTTCTACATAACTTAGTGAAATACTAGTTTGTCAACAGATAATTTGGTAAAAATACATAAACTGACAATTTCCATGGAAGAAATACTATTTTTTGATGACCATAACATCAGATTATGAGCTCTGGAAGGCCCAGAAACTTTATCAACGTTGTTTACTGCAGTATCTCCAGACCTACCACACAGCCTATGCACACCCCATTTCATTATTTAATGGAAACATGTTCTTTGTCTTCAAAGAAATGCAATTTTAAGCAAGTATGTAAGAAGAGATAACCCTGGGTACAAAGAAAGCAATATACACCCAGCTGTTTATTCCAACTGATTAATGATAATGAAACACCAGCGAAAAACTCAGTACACAAATATAGAGAAAGGGCAAGTTTTTATCTTATAAAAGGAAAAAAAAATAATCTTAATTCTTCTCCTTTCAATGCTCATTTTTAAAGAGAAACAAAAAATTGTTCTGACACCCTGCATATGAACTTCTATAAACCTCAACTTTTATAAAACACTCTGCACAGGCTGCTTTGCTGTTTTCGTAAAAACTGGATTTTGGGTATAACTCATGAGTTATCAGTCAGGCATTCGATAGCAACCTGTTTTCCTAATCCTTTCATATTCCAAGGGCAGGTCGGAAAGGTCACTCACACGTGCTCCTATCTGGGGAGTATTAAAGTGTCTTCCTCCCTGTCCATCCCCCTCCCCATACCCTTCTTGAGTTCTACTCCTCCCACTCCCACCTGCCTAAGGCACCCCCACCAAAATTACATACATACCTACAAACATCCGTGCATATGTAAGCTTGTATTTGGATCACACAGGGTATATATAATCAGTCCACAGAAATACAAAAGGGTTTCTGCTTAGAACAGAACAACGTGGCATTCTGAGCTCTCAGGCAGCCGTGACCTCCTCAAGTTCTCCTGATCTTCCCTCCTGAATTGTATGGTCCATAGAGCAAGTCTGGGAGGTTAAATGAAGGCAGGGTAGTTCTCCTGGCTGGAATAATTCCCCCTCCAAGATTCATGTCTTCCCAGAACCCGTGAATATGATCATACTTGGAAGTAAGGTCTTTGTAGATGCAATCAAGTTAACATGGAGGTCATACTGGAGTAGAGTGGGGCCCCAGTCTAATGATGAGTGTCCAGAAACACAGAGATGCACAGAAGACAGAAGAAGAGATTGGAGTTATGCAGCCACAAGCCAAGGAACAGTTGGGGCCACGGAAAGCTTGAACTGATGAGGAAGGATTCTTCCGTAGCCCCGTTGTAGGGAGCGTGGTCCTTCCAACACCTTGGTTTCAGACTTCTTGCCTAAGAGCATGAGAGAATACATTTCCATTGTTTTAAGCCAACCAGTTTGTGGTGCTACATTATGGCAGCCACAGGAAACAAATACAAGAAGTCTCAAAGGAGATATTGAGCAAAACTGCTTAAAATCTGGGTCTTCCACCAAAGGAGCTTGCACATGGTTGGGAGATCTGGTGGAGACCTGGCCAAAATCCTGGCTGTGGAAAATTCACTGGTCTCGATGCTCTCTGTCCATAGTCCTCAGAACCCGGCTGACCGTGCCAGCAGCCGAAGGTCAGGATGAGGCTTTGCGGATTCTAGCAATCCTTTACGAATTACATGGCTGGCAACAACTGCTTTCTAGGACTGGATTTCTGAAGTTTGCTGCTCTTGGCAGTGGATCAGTAGCTCTCCATTCATCCTCATCTGCCTTCCACTTGCTCTCAGAGAATCACAGACGATTAGAGAAGGAAAGAGCCTTAAGAACATTCATTTTCATTCATCTCTTCACAGAGAAGAAAACAGGCTTAGAAGAGTTCAGTGTGTGAAGTCAGGTCATACAGCTCTGCTGGAGCAGAACTGACACCAGAATCCGTTCTCCTGACTCCAGATACCATTCCCTCAGATAGTGAATATTTGCCAGTGTCTCTATTGTTCAAGGCCCTGATGCCAGTGCTTAAGGAGATCTAAAGAAGAATGAAGAGACAGCCTGTGCTCTTAGAATTACATTCTTAATTATGTAATCCATTGTTTTATGTCTCTCTCCCCCTCTGTAATGAGGCTTTTTGAGGGCAGAAGTTGAGTCTTTCTTTAGTGATCATCAGATATCAGTCTCTATATAGAGAACGCCAGACATGTATTTTAAGGAGTTGGCTCATGTGATTGTGGAGGCTCATAAGTTTGAAATTTCTAGCGCAAACCAACAGGCTGGAAACTCAGGCAGGATTTCTATGAGAAACCTTGTGGTTTGTTTGTAAGTCCTTTAACTGATTGGATGGGGCCCACCTTCTCTGGAGGGTAATCTCCTGCACAGAAAGTCAAATGATTGTAAATGTTAATCACATCACGACTGGACACTGTAGCCTAATCATCACACATCTCCACCATCTAACCCATCCATATATGCCAGTTCCCACCACCTGGGTTTCTCTAGCCTCAGTTTGTCCTTCAGGTTCCAGCTCATGTGTCCCCCATCAGCAGAGCTCTCCCTGACTTACAAGTCAAACTCAAGACGTTCTGCTATTTGGATTCCTTCATACCTCTCCTTTCTACCTTGTTAATCTATGTGTTGTTTGCCTGCTTATTTTCTGTCTCCTCCCTAGAACGGGATTAGGGAGCCTTATCAGCCTTGTTTCCCACTTTATCCCAAGAAACAGTTTGCGATATGGTTAAGATCATGGACATTGGAGATGGGCTGCCTGAGTTTGAATTTCACCCCTGTCACTTAATGATTATGTGTCTTTGGGGAAGTGACCCAATCTTTCTGGGCCTTGGTTTTCTCACCCTTGGATCTGGAATAATAATAGCATTTAACTCCTAGGGTTACTGCAATTGTTAATTGAGTTAATAGATGTGAAGCAAGGAGGAGAATACATGGCACATAGCAAACACTGTATGTGCAATCTATTTACTATTGTAATAGAAACTTAGTTAATATATAAATTGAAAAAGATGAGTGAATGGATTGAAGGGCTCCTTGGTGACTGGCCCCTCTTACCTGGACAGCATAGCATCTTGCTTTGCTCTGCTCTAACCGCATTCACAAAGAGGAATTCTGTACTCCAACTGCACCAAAACTTCCTTCAAACCCCCTCTTCTGCTTCTGGATGTTTTTCTGTTGTTGCCCATTGTCCTACTTGTATGCTTGACTAGGAGTTCAGCTTGATACACCCCTAGATGTGGTGAAATGCCCATGGGAACTACTGTTGTGCCCTCTAGCATAGCATTTAGCACACTGTTTTGTCATTTGCTTGATTATTTTCCCCACTGGCTTGTAAGCTTCCTGACTGCCAACATCACATCTTTCTTATTCCATGCTGTTCCCCCAGAACCCAGCACGGTACCCAGAGCAGGGCAAAGCTCACTGAATGAGTGAATGACTAGAGCAAAAAAAAAAAAAAAAATGCCAGGACACCTGATGATTCTCTAGAAACAAGGCCTCATTACGAAGGCAGTGGAAGCCACTGGAAAGGATGGAAAACTTATGTAAGTTACCATCAACATGGCTACCAGGAAGGAGAGGGAGAAGCCAAAGAAATAGATCAAGAGGATATTAACAAAAATATAAGAGAGCTTTTAAGTAGCACCAACTTGGAAGTAAGACAGCACAGGGTTCAAAATGCAGTTGTACAATTTATGGTCTGGGCACCCTTTCCAGGTTACTTAACCTAACTCTTACTCTCCTCATCTGTAGAAAGCAGCTACCAATACTATCTTGACAGATTATTGAGAGAATAAATGGAATAGCACTGCATGTGATTCATTAAAAGGCAGCGACTATTAATAAAACACACAGAAAATGAAGCAGTGAGGGTAATAAGGTGGATCTCTCCTCTTAATTTTATCTATAATTAAACAACTTTAAGTTATAAAGTTGTTTTCTAGCCCAAAAAGTACCTAGAAGCATATGTGATAAGAGCCCCTATTCCAATGTAGCTATCTTTTTAAAATAGAAATAAATGTATCTGGACTTAAAAATCTGATTTGGACTTTGTGATTTGGTATCATATGGGTAGCACATCTCATAGTTAGAAGGGAAACCGATACAGTTACCCATCCAAAGCGTGGACTGCCTCTATAATATTTCTCATTCGATGGATTTGCAAAATGTTCCCTACGCACCTAAGATGTTTCAGACACTTTGCTGGGTCCTGACTTATAGAGTTCACATTCCAGTGGGAGAGAAAGACAAGCAAATGACTCCAGGTGGTGAGCTCTGTGAAGGGAAAGTACATTGGGCTCAAGGAACACATGGGAGGGTTAAGTACTCTCCAGAGAAGTAAGAGTAAGCTGGGAAGCAAAGATTGGATTAGGCTAGGTAATGGGGAGTAAGGTGGAAATAAGTGTGCCAGGCAATAGGGTTTGAAAGGCTTCCATTTAGATTTGAATCCATCTGCAAAGTATTCTTTCAGAATGAGCAGGAAGTTCCTTCTTAAGAAAAATCTTTACTACTTACTGTAAAAGACACAGTATTTTACTGTGTATATAATAATGTAGAATATGAAATATAGTAGAATATAATAATGAGAGAATATAAATATCTCTGCACCTTTATAATTAAGGGGAAACTTGCTTCTAAGCCCAGACTAATAAGGCACTGATCTGTCTCAAATAGGAGGCCAGGAAGCTTGAGAATTCCTGCCCATGATTACTAGCTTTGAGGTTGAGAAAAGAGAATGAAAAAATAAAATTATTATAATAACTCCAAGAGGCCTGCATATACATGTATCTCATCTCCCACCAACACTCTACCACCTGAAGAAACAGGTGATAAAAATCTTGTAATAATATCAGCATCGAATCTAAAAGAAAAAAAATCATTATTCCAGTTGACCTAGAATGTATTCAGTTTGGAATCAAGACCATCCTCTGAAAAATTTATTCTCCCTGGATTCACTTTACTATATATTAAGAGATATGGGGGGCCTGGCTGGCTCAGTCAGTAGAGCATGAGACCCTAGATCTCGGGGTGGTGAGTTCAAGCTCCGCATTGGGTATAGAGATTACTTAAAAATAAAATCTTTAAAAAAAAGAAAGAGAGAGAAAATACGAAGTCATAAGAATAACAATACACTGGTAATGGCATAGAAACAGACTAATATATCAATGGCATAGAATAGAGGGTTCAGAAAAAGACCCATGAATATATCAAAACTTGATATAAGAGAAGGTACTACCAGAAATCAATAGGGAAAGAACAGGTGTGCAGCATACAATGTTGAGAAAATTGGGGTATCATGTATAGAAAAAAACAAAACACAAAATTAAGGTATTAGTGTGGGAGAAGATCATTGTTATATTTAAAACTTTTAATATCTAAGTTACACAAGAAATTCTTGAAAAACAAAAAAGCTTTTTTTATGGAAAAATGAGCAAAGGATATTGGTTATATATCTTGAGAATATATATATATATACACACACACACACACACACACATAAATATAGATAATTCTTGAACAGATGCTAGACTATATACAGTCTACTGCAGTATATGTGATACAGCGAGGGACACAGTATGGGAGTACTTAGCAGAAGCCAAAAGTAAAAAATGCTACGTATTTGTAACTAGTAGATAAATAAGTCCTAGAGACCCAACACATAGTACAATGATTACAGACAACAAAACTATATGATAAACATTAAACTTGCTAAGTGATTGATCTAAATCGTTTTCGACATTAGAAGAAAATCATAATTATGTAAAGCAATAGAGGTGATAGTTAATGCTACAAGGGCAATCATATGGCCAAATAACTGTATCAAATCAATCCACTGTACACCTTAAACTTACACATGATGATGTATGTCAAATATATCTCAATTTAAAAAGTGGGGAGCAAGGGGCACCTCGGTGGCTCAGTGAGCTGAGCGTCCAACTTCAGCTCAGGTCATGATCTCGTGGTCCGTGAGTTCGAGCCCTGTGTCAGGCTCTGTGCTGACAGCTCAGAGCCCGGAGCCTGCTTCTGATTCTGTGTCTCCCTCTCTCTTTGCCCCTCCCCAGCTCACATTCTGTCTCTCTCTCTCTCTCTCTCTCTCTCTCTCTCTCTCAAAAATAAATAAACATTAAAAAGTGGGGAGCAAGATGGATAGATCTGAAAACATAAAGTTGAGTGGGGAAAGAAGAAACAGAAGGAGGGCTACACTACAATCCATATGTAAATTAGAAATAGGTCCACACAAAAGCAACACTGCTTATTTTACAAGGATTTTTACATTTCATACACATCCAAGACACAACCGTGTCTGTATGGGAGAAAGGAATAGACAGTGGCTTTGTCTCAAATGATAGTGTGCCATTCGCTGTTTGCTATCATTGCTAATATAAATATTTCCTTTAAGTTAAAACATACCCCGTCACCTAGAAGGGCATGCTCGTGATAATGCTGCTTTTGAAAACTAAGATCTTTGGAAATCCTTTGGTTCTGGAACAACCTTCCCCGGAGCTCAGTTTTCTGTAACATAATACAGACTGCGAGTAAAGATATTCTAAGAGCACTGGGGCTTCCTAGAAGCCAACACTTGCTGGCGGAGCAGGCAGATTTCGTGTGTGCAAGGCTGAGGGACCGCAAACCTCATGCTCCCCTGAAGCAATGAAGTGGCAAGAGGAAGCGGACAAATAGAGCGGAGTGATAAACTGGAAGGGAGAATAGAGACTGGAAGCACAGAGGAAGAAGAAAGCAGGAAGATGAGATCACTGAAAAGCAAGATAGTGGAATAGAGGAAGAAAAGAAAATTAAAGAGGAAGACAGAGGAGAAAGAGAAAATCACACATAAAGCTTTCATCTCTTGGAAGTAAACCAACAAGTTCCTTTTTCTAGAGTAGCGTCGTAATGACCTAAAGCCTATGTATGTGAGGGTCAAAGCGTAAAAGTCATTCTTGGTACTATGCTACCAGCAGAACTGTCTTGCATTTTTAATTTTTTCTAATGTTTATTTATTTTTGACAGAGAGAGAGAGAGACAGAGCTCCAGTGGGGGTGGGGCGGAAAGAGAGCGAGACACAGAATCCGAAGCAGGCTCCAGGCTCTGAGCTGTCATCACAGACCCTGACCCGGGGCTTGAATCCACAAACCTTGAGATCATGACCTGAGCCCAAGCCAGACACCCAACCGACTGAGCTACCCAGGTGTCCTGAGAAACGTCTTGCATTTTTTTAAAAGGTGGCCACCGTGCTTCCTGCCCTACCTGCCCCACTGAATTAATCCATTTCATCCCTTCTTGGCTGATTCTATGCCCCCATCTCTCACGAATGATTTTTTTCTTTCAAGCCTAAAGGATGGAGAAACACTGGATTTCAGGGAATGAATTTTAGTTTCAACAAACTCTAGAACATCCTTTTATACCATGATGGCATATATTTTATATAAGTAAACTCCACAAAAAATTTCAAAGACAGTTAATTCTAGAAGAAGAAAAGAGTGGTCAAGTGAATAACTATAAGGAAAGCATCTCACCTGTCACTGTCCCCTTCGATGAGGTTTAGGGTCTATAGAGTGAGAGTTCACGGAGCCACAATTAGAAGAGTGTTCTCCTATCCATTTTTACCTCCCTCCTCTCTGGTCATTCTTCAGTTCAATCAGCATCAGCCAGTTTAAGGACATGTTCACATTCGATGGAATTGTAAATAAAACTATTGTCCCCCCCCCCCAAAAAAAAATAGTTCTCTCCATTTTTAATATGTTCCCAAAAGATTTTACTCTTAGTGTTTTCCTCAAATTACAGTTCCCTAGTAAATTCTTTGTATTGAGACCTAATATTTACCATGAACACTACAGTGCACGTTTCTTCATATTTTCCACTCTAAAACTTGTCCATACCAATCATGATGAAAGTTACTTGTCCTAAGTCAATGTACTCTGTGGCCCCGAAGAGAGCAAAGGTCTCAGTGAAGAGCCTTGGAAAGAACACTCCACAGGGTAAGGAAATGCTAGAAAATCAAGTGCCTAAGGGTTAAAAAAACAACAACACAACAACAAAAAACATCTGCAAGTCAAAATGCTCTTTGGGGAGGAGCGTTAATAACTGACTGCATTAATCTCTGCAAAGCAGGAAAAAGGAAATGAACCCTTCTCTCCCTTGCACGGTCACTATAATTTCGAAAACTGTACTTTATTCAATCTTGGAGTCTGACTTATTCATCTTATAATCCTAGTAAAAATTGCAAACAAATTGCCTCCTCTACTTCTAGTATGCCTTCTCGCTTTCGTAGTTGTCTGTTGGTTATAGGGTACCGCGGGGAAAAGCCCGGATCCTGAGAACACCGTGGAGTACACATGCAAAGATGGACTTTTGTATGGGTTTTATTGAAAGGAAGAACAGAGATCACAGTCTGTCCCCTGTATCTCGATCCCCTTTCTCACATAAGTGGGATGAACAGCTAACCATCTGGAAAACCAAAACATAAGGTCAACGTTGACTGGAAGTCAAGCTGAGTTTAAGTGATTAATCTGTTCTTGAGTCACTCGATCTTTACACTTTTCCAAGGACAGAAAAGCGTATGTTTGCCACAAGTCTCAGTGAAACACAATTATGGGCACAAATCTGATGCCAATCACCTTTGAGCTAACCTGCCTCATGTCCGTGCCTTCTATTGATTAGCTCACATACCACACTGGGTCCAGTCGTCTGTAGCTTCCATCAACAAATGATCCTTAAGTGATGGTGGATACAGCAAACCCGATGGCTTGACAGACTCTTTCTGCTATTGTCTACTTCAAAGAACTGATTTTCAAAGCGGGTCATGCCCACATCTTGATCACTTCCATAGTCCACCTCTAGAGTTGCCCCATTTCATTTTTCTGCTATGTGTTATTTAAACGGGCCCCTATGGGGTGCCTGGGTGGCTCAGTGGGCTCAGCAATCCACATAGGCTCAGGTCATGATCTCACAGTTTGGGAGTCAGCATCGGGCTCTGTGCTGACAGCTCAGAGCCTGGAGCCTGCTTCAGATTCTGTGTCTTCCTCTCTCTCTGCCCCTCTCCTGCTCACACTCTGTCTCTCAAAAATAATATTAAAAAAAATTTTTTAGATGAGTCCACAAAGGCCAAATGGATAGCAAATTGAAACTGATACTTTGTCAATTAGTGTAGAAAATAAATGTTTTATGTGTATTGACTTCCTTAAAGAGGCGCTTTAAAAATCGAATTTCTCTGCTTAACTATCTCTAATGCCAAATCAACTAAATGATTGCTCAGTTTTGCTTGGGCTTAAGTAGAGTTTATAACTTTTTTATTTTAGAAACATATGTACTTGCATGACTAACATATTCACCTTACAGATGTGAAAAGTCATGGAGAATATTAACCCAAATCTACCTCCTAAATTTTGATTCTCTACTTTATTCCGTATTTACTATGACACTCAAATTTTTCTTCTTAGGTTTAAATTATTAATAGAGAGAAGATGGAAAAGATGACCAAAGTAAAATGTGTTCACTGATGAAATAAACTGTAATTAGTATTTTTTTAAAAAAAGATTGGATCAAAGAATAGTCAGAGTCTCAAAAAAGATAAAGAAATGCGACAAGCGAGGATACGGGGACAGGAAAGTCCTACAAGATCTTCTTTAACTTCCGTGGAGGAACCCCTGGCCTCAAGCTTTAAAGACTGCTGAAAGCCCCAAAGTGCTCCCTGGGATCTTCTCTGAGGATCCAGCAAAGATCCAACAATTGTTATGCTGAATCTTTGTGTGCTAGGTGGGATTATTTATCAGGGATTTTGTTTTGTCTGGGATTTCAATGGCTCAGACCCAGCTGTACATTTGGGGACAGACCCCGGCTTCAATCAACGGAGGGTTTGTAGCCATCCTTTCGGAAGCTTCCCTCCCCCTGCAGGGATGGAGTAATTAACAGACCATTAAGTCAATTCTGCTTTATTGAGGGGGACACTGTGCAGGTCATTTCTTGGAAAACTTTTGTTCTTGAAGGAAATTACAGGATTGTTTTATGTTTGGAACACAGCCTGGTGAACTCCGGAGTCGAGAGGCTGGCTTCTGTAGCTCGGGGACCCACGGAGACAGGAAGATAATGACTCTAATCCCATTAAAAAAAGATGTCTCCCAACCTCCCCCTCCTTTTACTTTTTCTTTTAAAAACCAGTGAAAAGAAAAACGATTTGCTCATTTGGTAATAGCTAATGGAGACATGAATTACGGAGATGCCCCAGACTGAAGTTTATCTCAGTGTCAATAAATCTCTAAACAACTGCTAAGAAAGTAAGTACTGCCACCATTGCTTCTTTTTATTTCCATATTAATCAAAGGCATCTGCTCCTGTCCTTTCTATCCGGGAGAGGGAATGCGCAGCGAGCATTCTAGCATCTGAAAAGGCCTCTAGGAGAACGTGGTTCGCAGCGCTCGTGTTTTGTGCGGCCAGGGGACTTTTCACCGCCGGGCTTGGGTGACCTGTCTTTTCTCGCAAGGCTCTGAGGGCCTTGAAGCGGGGGGCCATTGCTTCCGCATTTGAATGCGTACTTTTCTTGCTTTTGTGCTCATCATTTTTCTCCGGCGCCCCTGATGCTTCTGGCACAGCCAAAGCACCCAGAAAGTGTTCATTGCTGAAGCGGAGGAAACTCCCCAGGACCCAGCGTCAAGGCTCACTTTGCTGGGGTGCGCTCGAGCGCTCTATGTTTACATGGGTTGGAACTGATGTGAATTTCCTCGTCCTTTCCCGGAACAGACAAGCGGGGTGAGGGTGGGGGCAGTTGAATAACCAGGAGGAGAGAAGAGTCTCCATTAAATGTGCTTGCTCCAACCTCTATCTCCTCGCGTGCGGTTCAGAATTCTGCCTTTGGCAAAGATGCTTTCCCGGGCACCGCAGCCCTGCAGAAAGCGGAGGGGGTCCCTCTCAGAACGGGGCTTCTGGAGTTTTCCAGGCCCCAGGGGAGATGAAGCGTGCTTGAGAGGCTCAAGCACTTGCAACTTGCATGTAAATTGCGGCGCCCCAGATCAGATCAGACCCCGGCTCCTGCACTCTCCGAGTTGTCCGTAGCAGACTGCGAGGGAAAGACGGCCAGGGATCAAGTCAGGGCCAGACGAAACCCCAAAAACTTTCGGGAGCAGCTACTCCAAAGTTACCTCACAGAGCCGTAGGCCCTGTCTCCTCCCTGTCCTCCTGGGGAATGAGAACCCCAGCCACTCTGCTGCCACTTGAACCCCAGGACACCGCAGCAACGTCCAGGCCCCAGCTTTGAGTGCCCAGGTCTGCGTCTCCCCACCCCCTTCTCTGGGGCTTCAGCCCAGCAGCCCTGGCTCCCTCGGACCTATCCCCTAGGGCCCACTCCCCGGACGTATTGAACTTTCTCTCCCCAGCGCTGGCTGTGCGGATAGAGTCCACACTTGGGTGCAGAAGCCCGGGCAAGGCCGGAGTTTGGATCAGAAGCAGGGACTCGATGCCGTGGGCTGTGGCCCGGGTCCGCCGCGGAGAGCGGGGAGGCTGCTCCTCGGTGAGGTCCCCAGCGAGGAAAGGCGGCTGGTGTAGGCGCTACAGCAAAGTTCACAAACGGTCACCGCGGGGCTGGGCTTGGGGGGCTCAGGGAACAGAAAGGGAAAAGCGCTCCTGCAGCTCTCGGTCCGAGTTTAGATTTGTTTGTCGTCACTGCCTGCTGGTTTTTCTCCCTCCCAGTTTCCATAAATGCTTAGATATTTCGAGACACTTGCAAGTGTTGGCGCCGTCTGGGTTGGGCCTAGCTCGGCGACGTCCCTCCCTCGTTTATCTGCCTTTTGTTACCTGTGCCCCCGGCTCCCTCAGCCTGCCAGAGTCGGAGGTCAGGGCGCGGGGACTGTCGCTTCCCACGAGACGAGGCCCCAACCTGAACAAGCTGTAGTCTCGGCGCCGACCCCTTCTGCGTGAGGCCCCAGAACCTGATGCAAAGTTCCGGGACAGTTTCTGCAGCGCGGGGCCCTGACGCCGGCTGGGCTCGTGGCTCATCGCCACCAGCCGGTACAGGAGCGCGGAGGGAGGGGCCACGCGCCCAGCGGGTGGGTGGCACCGCGGGAGTCTGGCCCCGAGCGGGTCCCGAGGTCGCCACTGCTCTCGCCCTCTTCCCCGCGCCCTTCCCCGCACCCACCCTCGCTGGCCCCCTCGCAGCCCGGCGACCTCGCCTCCCCGGGAAGGGTTCACTGAAAACGGACACGCCACTAAAAAGCGATCCCGTAGACCTGAACCTTCGGGTTTGGGCTCCTCCCAAACCCTGCTTGTCAGGGAAGTGGGTACAGGAGAGGCTCAGAAACTGCGAGGTGGAGAGGTAGGGACGCCCATTCTCCTGCGGGTTTGCGGAGAAGCAGGCGGAAGAAGAGGGTGCGTCTAGTTCACCTGCCGCCCCACCTCGGCCCACTTCTCTCCGAGGACACTTCCAGCGCCCTTCTGCCGCGCCTCCTGCTCTAGCTGAGCTCCCCAAGCCTGGGCGTAGCGGGGCGAGCTAACCAGCAGCCGCCCACATCCCTGGCGGCCTAGGTCGGCGCCTGGCCCCGACGTCCCCTCCTCACTACTCCCCTTTCCTGATCCGGCCGAGAGCCACGGGCGTAGGGTGGCCTCGGGCCTCGGGACGACAAGGGTCCGAGGGAGAGATGCAGGGACTGGAACCCTGCGAGCCAGGGACTAACTCCTGCAGCTCTGGGTACCTCCAGAGCCGGGGAGGGGTGAGGCTGAGCTTCTGCTGGGACGCCCACGGGGTCGCCGAGGTTCCACCGGTGCCCAGGCCCCAAGGCCTGTCCCCAGCGCCCAAGGGCGGCGGAGAGGCAGGAGCGAGGGGGGGGGGGAGGGCAGGTTGGGAGTCCACCCTTCAGACGGAAGGTGGGAGGACGAGAGTGGGGCCCAGAGTTCCCAGAAGAGACCTGGAGAGGCAGTTAAATCTTGTTGGCTGAGCGAGACGCTCAGAGAATCCGGGCTTTTGCAATTTCTGCTAAGGGTGTCAGTGGAGGCTATGCAACTTCGCTTGACCCAGCTACTTAGGGGGAAAAAAAAAGTTTGAAGACACCCAAGTCCTCTTCCTGTAGGAGTTAGGAAACTTTAGGCCGCCTCCCCTAGCCCTTCCTGGAGATATAAACCCAAGGTCCCAGAACCTTGGGGAGGGAGCTGTGTTCCTTAGAAATAAAGTTCTACTGTACCCAGTTAAACCCGGCATGCTTTCCCTTTCTAAATGTGACTTTCTCCCGCCCTTAAAGTTCGGCCACCTGCTTAAAGCCCCGCGAGGCTTTTATAGAGTGCAGGACTCCTCAAGCTATCACTGCCCACGAGGATTTAATTTCGCTGTTCTTTTAAATGCGAAGCAACGTTTATTCTGGAATGAAGGAATCCTCCTCGCGTTTCTAGATTGAATTAAAAACCGCCTTAGACTTCAGAAATTTCGAGAAAGCGGCAAATTTACAAGGGGGGGGGAAATCGGGTCAAGAACCTTTTTTCACCTTGGCGGACATATACTTTTGCTGTTGGCGTCAGTAATTCGAGAATTTAAGGGGAATTGCAGGCAAGAGTCGCCTGCAAAGTCACATCCCCAAGCGGACCAGCTTGCTTGGGGACAAGACCTTTTCCTGGAGGCTGGTGGCTAATGTTTCTTCCCAAAGAATCAAGAAAATCCAAACAATCTGGCTCTCAAATCATTTTTCTCCGTGAGTTCCTGTCCTGTTCTTAAAGGAATCCTTTCTCCCAGTCTCTAGCCCAAAGGAGTTTTTGTAACAGAGGAGTTCAGCCTGGCTAGGGGAACTTCCCAACGTTGGAAGCAGTGTCTCCTTCCTGCTTCGGTTGGATAATTCAAGATAGGATTCCCTCGCCTGGTGGTTCCTTTGAGTGTAGTTTCCCACGAAAATGGACCTTAACAGCTCTTTAAATTGACTACCGGATGTATCTAAAGGGATTGGACAGGCAGCACCAACTCAAAATTCACCATTCCCTGGTGTAAGGAGTGTGGCTTTTCTCCTTTAAGCTTCAGCTCTAGAGAGGGGTGAAGCTCAGCTCGAAGCCAGTGGTCAGCACTGCTGTGGTCTTCCCCCAAGACCAGGCCTTTGGAAACGGGACTCCAAAGAAGCAAGTAGCTCAGGGGAAAGTCGTTTATCTGATTGATGAAACTTCTCCCTCCCTCCCCTTTTTAAATAATAAGCTCACCCGGAAAGGCTGGAGGGCTGCCTTGTGTTGGTTTCAGATAAATCCTCAACAGCTCTGTCCTCACCCAGAGAAATGAATCACACTTGGGAAACAGATGATTATTCCCCCATTTGTCTGCGAAAACCAGGGGAAATAAGCACCCTCCACTGGAGACCCTCACTTTGGTCTTTCTCCCTGGCAGTGGGGGAGCTTGAGGGGATGGGGGAGTTGGAGGAGACTGAGTTCAATAGAACCTGGACCCACAGAGATGCCCTCCCAGGGGCAGGCAGTGGGGAGCCTAGGGAGGAAAGGGCAGATAATTCCTAGATGTGCTCTCCCTGCTGGATCCTGGGGAGAGACAGCTCTGTTGCTCTGCGGTGAAAACCATCAGCTTCCCCTCTTGAAGAGGAGTTTAAGCCTCAACCAGCTGCCGGTGATGTTACATCTAACACAGAGACCAATTCCGAGGTGGTATATTTCAGTCAGGTTTCCATTTTCCTTAGTGAGAAATACAGGCTTGTGCCATGGGAGTCATCATCACTAGGACTTGATTCCTTGTCCTGCACAGACAAACAAATAAAACCCTCTTGCTGGATTACTTTTGCTTATACAAACTATTTGGAAGTGTTATGGAATTGGTGAGGGATCAAGAGAGAAAAGGAATTGGTTAAAATGACCCCTGTTTTAGCCATCATTTATGTAGAAGATGCCCAATGTTTTCATCTAATCAGACCTGCAATCTAACGGAGGAAAGAAGGGAGAATTACTGCTATAAATCTTCCAGATGCTAGGACTTAAGAAGTGGTTGGCCTCATCCTGAGCTCACCTTACAAAGCGGCGTGGCCTTCCCTTTCTCTCTGGGGCCCACTGCCCAGGGGGCAGGGAGAAGTGTGGGTACTTGATTATTTTCTAGGACGCCCTCTTTGTTGACTTTTCAAACATATAGTGGATTTTAACCTGCTTATTTTTTTTTTAAAGGCCACACGGCCAATATAAAGTGAAAAGAACGTAACTTACTGCTTCGTTCCTGGCAGTTGTCAACACAGCGGTGCAGCCACTGCCTCTCATTTCCTGTCACTCTGGGTTTTCAGATTACTTTTTTAAAATCTCAATTGCTGACTTTATGAGCGCCTGATTACTGCAGAGAAATAAGGAGCTCAAATATCACAAGGCTACCAGTGTGGACAATGCTCCTATTTGAAAGACATCTGGTTGTAATAATTAACACCAATTTATCTGACCTTTTTACCTGTGAAAGACCAGAGAAAAGTCTTTGTATCTGCCCACCCACTCAAAAATCTCTCACCCACTGCCAGGTACACCTGACTGGGTCCACGTATTCCTTACCCACTATCCCCATCTTCAAAAATCTTAGGCAAAGGCAAAGCCAGGATTTAAAGGTACTTTTTTATTTGAAATCTCATCCAGAAACACTGGTTATTAATAAATATATCATAGTTATCAAGAATATATAAAAAATAAAGACAGGTATTGTCTTTGAGGCCCTAACAAAATATTTCAAGCAAATGTTCAGGAAAATAAAAACGGCACCCCTCCCCAAACCATGATAACTTTTCAAAGCTGATGATAGAGAGAGCCAACCCCGCATGCAGAATCGCTGAGCAAGGGGGGAGGGGGGGGATGGGGCAAGCTAGTAGAGGGAGCCCAGGCTCTGGCAATAGCTGGCCCCTGGAACAGCCTTGGGATGGAGTTTGGGAATGGAGTTCAGAGGGGGTGGGGTGGGGGAAGAAGCGCTTGTGCGTGAGTTTGGGTCTTTGCACTCTGCCCCCTTTTTTTCATTTCATACAACCACAGACAGATATATGGATACTTCGGAGAATTCACTAATAAATCCTTGTTACAAGGAAAATGGCATCATGGCCTGCACAACATGTTTCGAGAAGATTCATTTAGAAGCTTGCATGCATTCTTTTGACCTACACTGCGTCTTAAGGAAAACCCACATAAGAGATGTCATGCCCTGGACCGGGGTTGAGATTCAAAACTTGGGTCTTGATCTCTCTCTCTCTCTCTCTCTCTCTCTCTCTACGTCTCTAGAAAAACAACTGCGGAGAGATAGTGACAATCGTAATTGCATCCATCTCCAGGAAATATTTACATCTGTTTTTGCACAAAAGGGATGTTGTCTTTTCCAAGGTGAGAACACAGAGCCAGAGAAAGCCAACTCTAAAGTCCCTTCGCAAGTTTTTGACCACACCGATCCCGTCTTTACACAACAAATGCAGTTTTGACAAGAGCCTATGTAAGTGAGAAGCACCGGCGCGGCATGGGGAAAAGAAGCATGCATGCAAAACACACGAAGTCTGGTTCGAGTCCCCCTTCGTTACCACCTAGAAATTGCAGTTTGGTTTTGGTCCTTTCCCTCCGGGAGGTCAAGCGGAGTCTGAGGTCTCCGACGGAGTGGGAGGCCGCGGGACCCCGCGCTCACCCTCCCGCCGGCCGAGCGAGTGCTCAGCCTCCCTCTCCCCTCCCGGCCCGACACCGCAGTCCCTCCCGCCTCTCTCCCCTCATCCTGGGCAGCTGCCGGGCCGTCCTCTGCTCACTTGAGCAAGTCCTTGGACTCGGCCGACAGCCGAGCCATGTTGGCGGTGGAGAGAGCGGAAAGGTGCGGCGGCGGCGGCATCTGGCAGATGGTGCAGGGGCAGGGCAGCCCGGCCCAGTGCTGGAAGCCGCTGCCCAGCTGCAGCGCGGGCGGCGTGGAGGGCGCCTTGAGCAGCGAGTGGGGAGGTCGGATAGTGCCGATGGCCGGCAGCGAGGCGGCGGACAGCGGCGACGAGCCGTTGCCGGACGAGAGCGCGCCGCCCAGGATGGGGTGCACGGGGTGCACCGCGTTGGCGGCGTGCGCGGGGTGGCCGGCCGAGTGGCCCACGGTCCCGCAGTGGAAGGCAGAGTGGTGGCCCCCGTAGATCTCGCCAACCAACCTCTTCATCTCCTCCAGGGAGCTGGTGAGCATGAGGATGTAGTTTCTGGCCAGCAGGAGAGTGGCGATCTTGGAGAGCTTGCGCACCGAGGGCCCGTGCGCGTAGGGCATGACCTCTCGCAGCCCGTCCATGGCGAGGTTTAGGTCGTGCATCCGCTTGCGCTCCCGACCGTTGATCTTCAGCCTCAACTGCTGTAGGTCCTGCTCCGACAGCTGCTTCTTGATTTTGTACTTGCTGCTCTCGCCGGTGGCCTTGGCGCCGGCCCGCGAGAGGCTTTCCCCGGGCATCTTCTGCACCATGTCGCCCTGCGTGGAGGAGACCGAGTTGAGACGGCTCTCCTGGTGGTGGTGGTGGCGGTGGTGGTGTTCCCTCAGATACATCTCATCCATGTCCGGCGATGAAGCTCTGCTGGAGACAGAGCTCGAATCAGAATTCATTTTATTACGGGGGATGCGGCCCTACCGCGGGGAGGCTTTAGGTGGGAAATTAAGGAAAATCTTGAAATTAAAAAAAAAAAAATCTGCACAGCCCAGCGACCCACTTCTCAGTGGCAAGACTTGAGAAGAAAAGCTGAGGCACTGCCTTTCCCCGCCTCTCTCCCTCCCCACTCCCTTCTCTCCGGTTAGGCTGTTTCCTGGACAGCGGGTTGGTGTTTGCTGGGACTAACCTCACGCTGAAAAAGAGGGGCTTTTATAGAGCTGCGGCGGAGAAAAGAGACAAAAGGAACCCTCCTATCTATCCTGGGCTGGTTAGGACGACGTGCCGTCATTCAGGGCGGTGCGCTTTGCTGTCCCATTTTGCTAGGATTCCTATTCATATTCATTGTGGGGCCGCCCTGGGACACCTCTGCTCCGAACCGCTAGGAGCCCCAAGGCACAAAACCCTCTCTGATTGACACACTCACCGCTCCAGCTCGCTCCTTCTTGGATTTTTTTTTTTTTAACTTCCCTCCCCCTCCTCCCCCCCCAAATTTCCCTAACCAAATCACACCTAAGGAACCAACCGCCGGAAGGAAAGGGAGCCAGGCAGTAGTCGGAGATTCCTCCGGGTTTCTAGAGAGAAACTGAAACATTCTCTTTTCTTCATAGCTACTCCCAAGTTTTGGGGAATGTGAGCAAAAGAAGTCCTAATGGAACCGTGTCAAGGACAGACATGCGGTTGGAGGGCAGGTTCCCCGCGCCAGGGGGTGGGCGCGGGGGTGGAGGGAGAGGGGGACCTCGTGTCGCTGGGCACTGTCTGAACTGGTTGGTTATTAGGTCTCTTTTCCTAAACACTGATACGGTGTTCATTTTGTTTATTGAGCCCTTCTGGCCTAATTGCAATGGGACCTCCGTTTGTGGTGAAGGGCTTGCCCCGACACTGTTATAGGGATGGGTTTTCTTTTCTCTTTTCTTTTCTTTTCTTTTTTTCTTTTCTTTTCTTTCCTTTTCTTTCTTTCTTTCTTTCTTTCTTTCTTTCTTTCTTTCTTTCTTTCTTTCTCTTTTCCCTCGTTTAAATAGATTACTGAAAGAATTTGCTTTGCACAATTCTCTAACTTCTTAGACCTGGACCTGAGGAAAACAAACAAACAACACCAAAAAACAAAACAAAACAAAACAAAACCAAGGGGAGGGGAAGAAAAATGGTGGAGTAGCCAGGGAGGGAGTTAGAGATAGGAAGGGTTCCCAAGAACTCCAGAGAGATTGTTCCTGCCGGGGCTACCCCGCAGCCCCCGGACCCTGGCGCTAACAGAAGCGGGTGGGGCAGTCCCGGTCGGGAGCTGGCGCGCAGAGGCGGGTAGCATCTGCAGCTCGGCGCCACTGGGCTGGGGCCGGTGGGTCCACAGGGTGGGGAAAGCGGGTGCTGAGGGTCGAATAAGAAACTACGTGTGTTTGTGCGGGCGCGCGTGTTCTGCAGGGAAAGGATTTGGAGAGCCCCGTAGGTGTGCGCGCGTGGGCACTGCGGGCCAGTGCTCGGTGGATTCTGGGGATAAAGAGGAAGGAGGCCTGGAGTTTGGAACCTTCGCTTCCAGGGCGGAGGTCGGCGCGATCTTTCTTCCCCCTTGCTGTGTTTTGTCAATGGGACTAGCTAAACAGTTGAGGGGCGGGAAAGCAGAAACCCTCGGGAGCCCGCGGGAGGCCTCTAGAAGAGCCTGGGCACCGCCACGCTCTGGGCTCGGAGGAACCCAAGACAGGTGCCAGGTTGTAGTCGAGTGGATGCAAAGTGTGAAACCGAAACAATCCCGGAATCTCTGGCAGTCAGGGCCTCGGACTGCGCGGCGCAGTCAGTGCATATCTTTGGGACTAGCAAGGTAGAGGAGGCCTCACTTTGCCTCCACTTTGTGGACAAAGTGGAACGGCCAACGGAGAGGGTTGCATGCCTACCCCGGGAGTCTGTAAGCTCTGCGAGGCTTTGCCTCTTTGGCAGTCTCGCCTCGAAAGCTGCGCTGGCAAGTACCAGTAGGATGGGGAGACGCAACATTGGAGAGGATGCTTTTCTGCACTGAACTTCGCTTCTCTGTAAGAGAAGAAAATGGACGAGAGTCCCTCCTCAACGCCAGGACCTTAGGGCCCTTGAAGACTGGACTTCTATCCTCCTACCGCCCCCACCTCCGTAGAAGGAAGATTTTTTAAAACGAAGAATCCAAATGATTCGATTTGGATGTGGAAAGGTTGATTGTCCAAACGCACTTCTAATATCCCAGCCAAAGAAATGTTTCTGAATTCACCAGACCCGTCCCTTTGAGCTCAGACAGCGACATCCACCGAACTGCTTATGAGAAAAAGGCTTCCAGAACATCAGCATGTGTTCGGACAGTCCTAGATGATGGTGATGGTGGAGAGGCGTGGTCCAGACCGCCGCCCCCAGCGCTTCTCTGCTGCTCACGTCGGGTGGCGGGGGAGCCCTGGGAACCCCACACTGGAGGAAAAGACGTTTCCCAGCCTTTGGGCCAGTGCACAGGCCCGGCCCCCGCCACCTCCTGAGCCACCTTCCTGACCCTCGGGCATCGACTCGGGCCTTTCTCTTGCCCAAACTGAGAATGCTGTAACTCAGTTTTTATTTCGGGAAGTAGCAAAGTCTAGTTAGAACGATTGATTACAAATGAAGGAGTAGAAAAAGTTATGCTGCTAAAGGCTTTTTTAAAAAGCATTAAAAAAAAAAAAACTTCCAATTTTCTCAGTGGGCAATATGAAACAAGGTCTAAAATTTTCTCACGTTAATCGAGGTGGCAGGGAAAAAGGGAAGCTGGCCTTGAAATACAAACTGGAAACTCACTTTCGGACTGGAAAGACCAAGACTAAGCTTCTGGGAGTCCGAACCAGAAGCCCCTCTTCCTCGGCGCCGCCTTTCCGCCGAGTGGGGGGACGCTGCCCCTGCGACCAGCTCAGACGGGAACTGCGCTAGGCTGGAAAGGGGCCCCGGGCCTCTGCCTACAGACCCCCTCCCCCTCTAGCGGGTTTATAGCTCCGGCAACGCGAAGGTAGATGTGCTTGACCTGGCAGAACTGCGTGTCCAGGCCGAGGGCCCTCGGCCACAGTCCAGGACGCCGCGCGCCCTCTCCTCCCCGCTTTCCCAAAAGGCTTCCACAGGTGAATGTGAAATGGTCCAAGGTCCAGGGCCCCAGTCCGGCAAGCACTTCTGGCGAGGCCTTACAGGGGCCCGGAGTCCCCTAGGAGGCTTGTTCCCTATTCCCTATATTCTGTAGGAATTAACATCAAGAGGAGGAAGAATGAACGAAGGAGCCACAACTTTGCTCTCCATAAAATGGGTTGATACCGAACGGGGCGCAAAAGGCAGAGGAGCCCCAACTGGCTGTGCAGGCGCTGTCCCCAAGAGTTTGCCTAGCGAGGTCGCTTTGGACTCTGAGGGTGAACCCGAAACCTGCGCCCAGCCCCGAGCAGGAGCAGGCGGGGAACTTAGAAGGGCGAGCTGCGCGAGTTCCTTCAGAGAACAGTCTCTGCCGGCGCTCACGCCGGGCGTGAGCAGGGGGCGGGGGGAGGAAGGGAGCCGGCGCTGGGCGGAGGCTGCGGCAGCTCGGTGGGGCCGCGGCGGCCCAGAGGGGCCTCAGCCGGAGACGCGCCGTGACCTTGGCCCTGGCCAGGGGCCCTTTCGGAGGGCTGAAACAAGCAAGAAGAGGGAGCCAGCGACCCGGCGGCGGCGCGGGGCCCCGCTCTCTCGGGCCGCACCCGGTGCCCTCGCAGCCTGGGGGCGCAGCGGGGGCGGCGCGGAGGCGGGGGCCGTTCTCCCGCAACAGGTGCTTCCGGAGGCCCGCGCGGGCCGCTTCCCGCCACTCAGTCTTGCTCCCGGCAGAGCCTGTGAGTACTTTGTACTACCCGAGGCGGCAGCGGGTGCGCGCGGGGACCCGGTCCGAAGAGCGGCGCAGCCTTCCCCTCGCGCCCGGGGCGCACAGCCTCAGCTCTGCAGCTCCGGCTCCCGGGAGCCGCGCCCTCCGGAGGCTTCCAGGCAATTCCTGTGCGCCCCCCCCCCCCCCTCCGGCCCCTACCCCAGATCTCCGGGGAGCATCTCTTACCCTAAGCCCGGTGGCGCGCCCACCGCTCCGCAGCTCCAGCCACCGAGCTCCTCTCCGGAAGCTGCCGGCTCTGCCCGAGGCCGCGGCGATTTGGGCTCCACGGCGAGCACCCCCCACTCCTCGCCGGAGTCCGGAGGCCAGTGGTCGCGCTGGCCGACCTGCCGGGAGGCCGCTGTGCGGAGCCGGTGGATCAGCAATGTCCAGGAGCTCCCGTCGCTCGCCCAGCCTCAAACTTGACCGGCGGAAACTTTGGCCGAGACCGAACGGCGGGAGGCTGCCCTGTGGGCTTCACCTTTTACCCCAGGCCCCCTTCCAAAACAAAAACGACCCAAGGGGAACCCCAAACATCTCTAAGGGTGTTCCGTCGTGGGCAACCAGGGGAATAGCCTAAACACTAGCTGAGCACGGAGGAAGTTCTCAAAAAGTAGTTTTGTATTTGAGTAAAACAATCACTTCACCACATTAGCAGTGGGGGCGGGTCATTGAAGCAGTTGAGTTGATCAAAGAAGCCCTTAAAGAATGAGAGAGAAAGAGAGAGAGAGAGAGAGAGAGAGAGAGAGAGAGAGAGAGAGAACAGTTTTTATAAAAATTAACGTCAACAGAAATCTCAGGCAGGCAGGAATTCTCTCCTCTTGCAGCCGCGCGTCCCGGGTGCTGGAGTGTGGCGCGAGTACTGAACTCTGCGCCCTGCGGTTAGAGATGCCAAAATGGAAATCCCAACCCTCAAGTAGGTGCTAGAAGGGCCCGAGTGGGTGGATCTGGACAGACCGACTAAAGTGTTTCAGTTTTCTGGGTCTCCCCATATTTTGCATCATATCTTGCACATTCACCGATCGAGCGTTTTCCCCCCGTCTTTTAAAAAAAATCTGGCTTTCCTACAGGAAAAAGCAGACGTTGAAGGACAGCAGAATTTTATGAGGTGATAGTAACTGCTTTTTGCAACGTTGGGTGTGATATTGGAGGAACTGAGGAAGTCCCAGAATAGCATAAAATGACGAAGTGCTAAGTATGTGAGTGCGTAGACGAGTGAATACGTTGGCAGACTAGAAGTTCGATTTTAATGATGTGTGGGAGCAAGCCCGGCTAGCACTCACAGACTAATTCTCACTATTGAAAGGCTGCCTTAAGTCAAAGGAGGTAAGAACTTCTAGACTTTCTTTACAGGATTTCACTCAGTCAGTGAGCATTTCTGTACTCTTTCTTCTTTCCTTTCTGGTAACACCTGCTCAGTTGCCAAAACTCCTGAGTTTCCAACCCTGAAGGAAGCCTATAAATTGAAAGCATTTTTCCTCAAGATTGGAATGTTTAGGTTGATGTAAATATCACTGGTGATCAATCACATGGACTGATGAGTTCTATTCAGATTTGCATACTTAGACACACGTTCTTGGCATGTGCCCTGACGTTTTGGATGTGTGGCTCTGTTAATCCCAATCCTTTAAGAAGCATTAAGTGGATGATGTATTAGTATCTTATTGTTATTAATTTAATTCTTTGTGACTTTATAGTTAAAGACACTGTATGCAGCTTGATATCTTACTATAAAATAGCACACAATACTAATGGAATTTAGTTTTATTTTAGAGACAGAAGTTTATTTTAGATATAAATATCTTATGCAGCATATGTGTTATTTTCATTTTGTGCTCAGTAACATTCAGGCTTATACACAAAGCGTGTAAATGAATGGATGCCACAAAGAGATCAGAATATAAGAACCTATGTATAGAGCAACAGAAGATTAAAAAGATGTTAATATTTACATCATCAGTTTCTTACACTGCTTTTTATTATAGGTTTTTATACACATATGTTCTGAAACTTACATGGGTATTTGTGTAAATACATTAAACTATTTATTTGAAGTCTTGGAGTCCTAAATAAAAAGAACTGTTATTTTTCCGATGCTAATCAAGACAAGGGGAAACATTACACACCTGTTCATAAATAGAGTTGGAGTTAATAAGTTATATTGACCCCGAACAAATACAGATTTACGCACATTATTTTGAGAAAATGATAATTGAGGTGCCTGCTACTGAATCTTGAAAAGTTAAAATGGCAGTTTTCAAAAATGAACATTTCCATGGCTGATTCATTTTATGCAGAACCTGTGGTCTGGACCAGACAGACTCTGCTTCATCATTTCTAAAAAGAAATGAAAATGTAATATATGCTCCTTTCTCATTATATTTTTTTATTTATAAGTATTTTTATTTTATTTGCATAACAGACTGAATGTAAAAGTTTATAAAACCAAATTGTCACCATTTACAATATTGGCCGAATTTGTATCTTCATCTTTACATATATCATAATATATAATAAAATTGGACCAATTATTCAGACAATTCAAACCTCAAATCTTGTTATCTTTTTTTTTTTTGGTGGGGGGGAGGGTGGGAAGAAAAGAAACAGGCTGAAAGCAAATTATCACTCAAAATTTGTAGATATTTCTCCTATATTTTACTTGCAGATCAGTCTGAGTTTCCTGCTCAACAACTGAAATGATATTCTCTTTTTTTTTTGAAATGATATTCTCAGTACTATCAGCACTTTAGTAAAAACATCAATTGTTAATTTTTACAACATAAAAAGATAAATTAACATATTTTCATAACATGGTATTAAGATACTGATGAAAGAAACTTGATAATCTTCTAAATTCACATTTTTCCCCCTAGTAAATTTTATTATTTCACAACCTTTGTAACGAGACATAGCAGAATCCTGGACTACTTATGTTCACAGATGCAGTTCAATTAGATACTTCGGAACTTTGTTTCTACCCTATTTTATTACGGCAAGTCTCATAATAGGAGTAGACTGTTAGCAAAAAAACAACTTTGTAATGGGGGCGGGGAGAAAGAGAAGGAGGTCATATAAAACACTGTGCACATGTCCTTAGATCATAATACATAATCCTGATTCTACCTTTGAGTGAATTTTGTAGAGTTGTTTGTAGGAAAGCCCTCCTCAGATATATGTTTACTTTATATACTTAGGGAAATGTTACCATTGATTCTAATATTTTAATAGAGAGCACATCTGTGTCTGCTTTCTAAAGTCCGAGGGATAGCAAGTTTGCTGATCTCATATAGGTGCCCAGGGAACCCCATGGCACGCTCCTCCAGGACTCATTCATCCTGCAATGTGTTGTTAAGCCGCTGAAATTGCCTGAGATAAAGCTGTGGGAATGAGAACACTGAGTAATCCTTCGAGGATGGTGCTTCTAGGTACTGGAATGGGTCAGAAACTGCTTTTAGAAGGAAAGTGGAAAACTGAGAACACTGCCAGACTGAAACCCTGCTAAGGAACAGAATTTTTAATAATTAGTACTATAGATACCCTAATGCTGTTGAACGGCGCTCCCGAAGAAGTTCTTTAGTTTTTCAACAAGGAAATAAAAATCTTTTAATTTTACTTGTTTAAAAAACCTTTTAGCTTTATATTGAGGACAACTCCAGTGTCCCAAGAGTTGCTCATAAATGCAATAATGCGTTTGCTTAAATAACAGTACAAGAGTAGAAAGCGTAGTTAGGAAAAGACATTTTTATTTTGTTGCATGTTATTTCTGAGCTGATTTAAAAATTCTTCCCAGAGTCAGTTTCCACCCTGCTCTGGGGAATGGTTTCATATGGCTTAATTGTAGAAAAACAAAAATGTGATTATGTATATACTTTTCTTTTAATGTTTTTTTTTTTTTATTTTTTTTTATTTTTGGGACAGACAGAGACAGAGCATGAACGGGGGAGGGGCAGAGAGAGAGGGAGACACAGAATCGGAAACAGTATGTATATACTTTTCAAGTACAGTTGCTCTAATTGTCTCATCTCTTCATCTTTATCAAAGTTTTGCCTCCTATAAAAGTAAAGCTGTGGATAATAGTTCTTTGGCTCCCGTTAGATTTATTAATTGAAGTAATTACATTAAATGGAAAATGATGCCTTTGGGGAAAGTAATGCCAACAACAGACATCCCAGAGAAAAATACTGCTAAAAGATAATGTGTGGCAGGAAAGATGTGGGCCAAGAGTCTAGAACCAATTCAACTTAAGAGTTTTAAATAGCTGTAGAAACTAAAAAGTAAAGGGCATATGCAGCTTGGCATTGAAAAACTTTTTAAAGACAGGACTAGGATAACAAGGCAATAGCTCCTCTCAATGTTTGTGGTGTCCTTCACATTCCTCTTTGCAAAAGCCACCAATAACAAAGGGAACAAAAATACATGTCAACAAAGAACACAAATACATAAGGAATATTGTGTAACTTTCTTTAATAAGTTGTCTTCTGGCCAAAGCTGGCAAATACCATGGGATTAGAGGAAAGACGAGCTCTTGGAGGGATATAAATTATTAATAATAACTAAAAAAAATTCTCTTGGGGGCGCCTGGGTGGCTCAGTCAGTTAAACCCCCGACTTCAGCTCGGGTCGAGATCTCTCGGTCCGTGAGTTTGAGCCCCGCGTCAGGCTCTGTGTGCCTGAGCCTGGAGCCAGCTTCGGATTCTGTGTCTCCCTCTCTCTCTGCCCCTCCCCCATTCATGCTCTGTCTCTTTTTCTCAAAAATTTATAAACATTAAAATTGTTTTTAACAAATAAAAATAAAAAACTCTATTGCTGTAAACATATGGATGCCACTTGCCCATTGATGAGAGTGCCTTTCTTAGGATATGAAGACTAGAGAGAAGGCAGGACCCAAGAAAGACTTCACAACCCAGCAAATTTCCTGGATAGGATTTGCTGCTTACCAGCTGTGCACATTTATGTAAGTTTCTTACCATTTATTTTTTCTTTTCTTTGTTTTTAAGTTTATTTATTTCAGAGAGAGAGAGAGAGAGAGCACAAGTGGAGTAGGGGCAGAAGACAGAGGGAGAGAGAACTCCAAGCAGACTCTGCTGACACAGTGCAGAGCCCAACGTGGGGCTCAAACCCACAAACCCTGAGACCATGACCTGAGCTGAAATCAAGAGTCAGACACTCAACTGACTGAGCCACCCAGGTGCCCCGGTTTTTTCACATTTCTGAACTTTTGTTTTGTCACCTGCACAGTAAGAATGGTCATGATCATGACATACGCTTTTGTGAGAGTTAGCATTTTGCAAACCTCTTAAAATCATGCAGTATTATGCTTTTGAAATAAGATTTTTTCACCCTGTCTTCTGTATATATTTTTAACATCCAAAAATATTTGTCCAGCTTTATTCTTCTATAAATATTATCTTGGTATTCTTTTAAAATTGTTTTATATCTATTCTCGCTATTAAGGCAGGACTCATTCTTCCCCATTGTCCCCACTCTCTGGCAAGTTGGGAATTCGTAATAAATATAAAGCATACCAAAGTACCTCTTAGAAATTGGAGCAGGTGCTTGGAGACTGTATAATTTTTAGAAATAAAATTAAGGTATAGAATTCATGAGTTAGAGAAGGTAGTATAAAAAGTGCTCAGTTCCTCTAAAAACTATGGCTGGGAAGTGTCTGTTGATTAGATATAAAGAAAGACTTTTAGAAAAAACATGATTTAAAATTTGTTTTGTTTTTCTCTTATGGAAAGCCCTCCAAACCAATAGGCTTATTTGAAGTCTGGGTCCCAAACAAAAATTTTCAAGCTCAGTCTTGCTATTACTGTCTAATTACACATCCATCCTTGATATCCAGGCTCAGGGTGGGGAGTCTTTGGGCCTAGTAGACCAGGATTGGTCTCATATGGAGAGGCAGGGTTGTGGTATTTGCACATTCAGATTTGGAAACGTTGCCAAATTTTATTCTAAAAGACCTTCCAGTGATTGGCACTCAGTCAATCCTACTATCATCTGGCCAGAGTCCCACCACTGATATCTTGGGTGGGTGGGGTGGAGTCACAGTGTATTGCTTTCTCATTCATTCATTCCCACATTTTTTGAGTGGTCCTATGTATCACTTCAGTTAGAGGTTCTGAGGAAACAAAATCAAGGAAAACATAGCCTCCTGAATCTAGGTGCTAAAAAGACAAGAAAACCAATCATCTCCTGAAAGACAATATAAAGGTGACCTTGAGGTTTTGGTGATTAATATTGGTTATTTTAACAGATTGGGCACTTATTTTGGAGGTACAAGAACAGACCTGAAGGATCTTTTTGTCTTAGCCTGTTTCTCTCTGTACAGGACATTTATTTGGAAAGTGATCCCAGATAACAGGAGTGGGGGTGTGGGGACAGTAAAACAGAGAAGGAGAGAGGATCAGTACAAAAGGTGTTTTGTCAAGCTGATCACTGCTATGGACAACTGGGCCTTGACTTCTCTTGAGTCCTTCTTGTGAATAAATAGAATGCGTTCACCCAAGGGTGAAATGGAGAAGCATTTATCCATTGTTTCTAGCCTCTCCCCTCCCATTGGTGAGAGCTGTTCATGATTTAAATACCTCCACAGTTCTGGGCCGCACACGTGGGAGTGACAAGGCAGTCCCCACAGGCACTCTCACGAAGCCCCAGACAGAAAGCAAGGGATGTGCAGTGCACCTGTGGCCAGCAAAAGCCGGACTGAAAAGATGGGCCAAGAATATGAGAAGTAGAATACAGGAAAAGTCTGCTGATTTCCAAATGGAGGAAAGTGATGAGTAAGTGACATCTCTGAGGTAGGGTGTGGCATAAAGGGGATTTCTAGCCCCAGGGTAGGACTGTGGATAGGCCTGCAGTAATGGACATTTGGAGGGAGTGTTTGAGGAGCCATTGCAAGAATTGAGGGAAGCTAAGGCAATTTACTTTGCCTCAAGCTAGTCCCAGATAGAACCCTTGAAGAGTGCTCCAAATGCGGAATGCTTCCCAAACAAAGATATGTCCCAGAAAGTGTCTCACCAGCCTCTATGTCACTTTGGCTCCTCTACCCTAGGTCCTGAAGGGATTCCTCCAGATGGCTGCAAGTGTAATTGGGAAACTTAATGTCCATATTTACAACAAATACGTTTTTTGATGTGAAGGAGATCTACCATGATGGAAAGCCCTAAAGCCATAACGCCTATATGATTTCCTCCTATTTGTTCTTGACCACTGGATATTTTTAAAAGTCATAATATCTGAGAGCTCTTTTTTCAAAGGTTAAGTTAAAAACGGAAGCAAGAAGGGCATGTACTAAAAAGGAAAATTGTTTCTTGTTTGTAATGGTAATGTCACAAGGTCTCTCCTGTCACATGAGGACCATAATCTTATTAAAATTGCCAGATGGCTCCCTCTCTCTCTTTTCCTGTCTCTCCCCTGCTTCTGTGCACTCTCTCTCAAAATAAATAAACATTGAAAAAAGAGGGGAGGGTGCTAGGGTGGCTCAGTTGGTTAAGCCTCTGACTCTTGATTTTGGCTCAGGTCATGATCTCATGGTTTGTGAGATTGAGCCCTGCATCAGGCTGCACACAGCTGAACCTGCTTGGGATTCTCCCCTGCCCTTCTGTCCCTCCCCCGCTTGTACTCTCTCTCTCTCTCTCTCTCTCTCTCTCTCTCAAAATAAGTAAATAAAAATTTTTACTTTTTTATTAAAAATAAACAATTTTATTAATTTTTTATTACATAGGTCTGATGCAGCTTGACAATGTAGAAATTGTGTATAAAATGCCTTGCCAGCCATGAATTCCTTACACGTTTACAATATAAATGTATTTATGATGTTCAACTTTCCAATGTTAAATCTTTACTATAAATGTAATATAACTCTCCACTTATTTCCTCTTTTGAGATGCATTCAATGCAATTTACAATTTTTCCTGTAAAGGTCTCACATGTCCTTAGTCAATGTCAATTCTCCTCAATTTGATGTGTCGTTTCAGTAAAATTTAGCACAAAATCCCAGTAACATATTTAATAGAACTTGAGCTAACTCTAAAATCTATAGAGAGGAAAGTAAAGGACCAAGAATAGGCAAGAGTCTTCTGCTGAAGAAGGGTACAGATGAAATAATTGCACTATCTGATGCCAAGGCTTATTTTAAAGCCTAAGAAACAATGGCAGTGGAGAATTTTTACAATTGGCTAATGAATAGAATAGACAGAGAAGAAGGGTATCCGTGTGAATATCAACCACTGAAATATGATACAGAGAGTATATGCATGAAAGGGGAGAAAGATGTGGGGAAGAAATGGTTACTCACATAAGACTTTGAAATTTGGGGCGCCTGGGTGACTCAGTTGGCTGGGTGTCCAACTTCGGCTCAGGTCATGATCTCAACTTTCTGAGTTCAAGCCCTGCACCCGGCTCTGCACCGACAGATCAGAGCCTGGAGCCTGCTTCCAATTCTGTGTCTTCCTCTCTCTCCCTCTGCCCCTCCCCTACTCACATTCTGTCTGTCTCTCTCAAAAATAAACATTAAAAGAATTTGTTTTAATGAAGTTAAATCCCTGCTTCAAATCATAAACAACAATTAACTTCAGGAGGATCAGATTTAAATTTCAAGAGCAAAACTTTAAACCATTTAATAAAAAATAGATTGATACATTTATGATTTTGAAGTAGAGATACATTTCTTAAATAGGCAAAGAAAATGGATAAAGGAAAAGGTTGATAAATGTGACAATATTAAAATTATGGACTTCCTTTAATCAAAACTTGTCTTAAAGGATGGGAAAAGACTATTTTCAAATTGAGAAAAGACCTTTGCAACATACAAGACCAATAAAGGGGCACCTGGGTGGCTCAGTCGGTTAAGCCTCGGACTCTTGATTTCAGCAAAAGCCACGATCTCGAGTTTCATGAGATCAAGCCCCACCTCGGGCTCCATGTGCTGACAATGCGGAGGCTGCTTGAGATTATCTCTCTCTCAAAATATATAAATAAACTGAAAAAAGAGAGACATAAACAGAAATATCACATGAGACAAAATCCATGTGGCCAATAAACTTATAAAAAGTGGGGAGCTTGGGTGGCTCAGTCAGTTAAGCCTCGGACTTCAGTTCAGGTCATGATCTCACGGTTCATCGGTTTGAGCCCCAAGTCAGGCTCTACGCTGACAATGTGAAGCCTGCTTGGGATTCTCTCTCTTTGCCCCTCCCCGCCTCTCTCTCAAAACACGAAAAAAAACTTAAAAAAAAATATATATTAAAAAAAAAAAGATGTTCAACTTCCTTAAGTAGTAAGGAAAACATAAATAAGGGCCACAAGGGAATAGCATTTTAAATCCATTTAAATGCCAAGTACTAAGAAGTTTGAAAATACCAAATATTGATGGCACTGTAGTTCAACAGGATCTCATGCATTTCTGGTGGGAGTATAAGCTGATACAGCCTCTTAGGAAAAGTTTCGTACTAGTTTCTAAAGCTGAACATTCACACACCCACGACTCAGCAATTCTACTCCTAGATTATACGCCTCCACTCAAAACTGTTGAACCTGTACTCCTGCAGATCTGCCCTATACTAGAATGTTCATGGCATTCCTGTTCCAGTAGCAAATGGTTATTAACAGGAAAACAGTGATATAAATTGGGGTATACATGCAGAATTATTTAGTAGTTTAAATGAAGAAACTATACCTTCATGCAAAAATATGAGTAAGTCTTACCAACACAAAATTAAGAGAAATAGTGAGAGTCCAGGAGATTACAAAGAGAATGATAACATTTCTGTAAAGTTAAAACAACAAAACAACATACTTATTAAAAATACACAGAAAAGTGGAAAAACTATATATATATATACACATATATATTTTTAAAATGTTTATTTATTTTTGAGAGAGAGAGGCAGAACATGAGCGGGGGCAGGACACAGAGAGAGAGGGAGACACAGAATCCGAAGCAGGCTCCAGGCTCTGAGCTGTCAGCACAGAGCCCGACGTGGGGCTCGAACCCAAGAATCCCGAGATCACGACCTGAGCCGAAGTCGGACGCCCAACCGACTGAGCCACCCAGGTGCCCCAAAACTATATATATTTTTAAAGAAAAGAACAAAAGTAAGAGAAGGATCAGCCCACATTCTGGATACGTAGACACTTTAGGGGATGGAGGGAAAAATATGGGACAGAAACAAACCACAAATTATAGAAGACATTGTCAGTGTTCCAGTTTCTGTATTGGGATGGGTGTTCACAAGTCTTTATTGTATTATTCAGAATAAACACAAACACACACACAGGGACCAATTATGGGAGCGTGCTATGAACAAAGAATTATAACTAATTGAATTCCCTGTTCTTGTGGCCCCCAAAACAAAGCGAAACAAATAATAAGAATGTACCCTGAAATGGATAGCTTGGTATCTGTTAGTTGTTTGTATAAATACAAAGTGGCATTTACAGCCTTCATGCAGTGGGACTCATTTTATCTCTTCAGCTCCCATCCTCGTCCATCCTGACAGAGAGCCTGGATATGAGTCCGTTTTCTTTCTCTCCACACATCTTGTTCACGCATTCCATGCTTCTGAGTAGAGTTTCTTCTGCTGTGCATTGCCTCTTTCTGTCTCCTCACCCATGCAAATTTTGTTTTGTGTTTACATTTACCTAAAATTCAATCTCCTTTAAGAAACCTTCCCCAATGACCTTAAATCCCTGAAGTGCTTAACTTCTACACCACATGATACAGTTCTTAACCAGATACATCACACTTTCGGTATTAATTGATGAGTACATCTATTGCATGGCATCGTGCTTTTTATTATGAGGGGACAAAAACTTGATTCATATCCGATCCCCGTTTACAAAGACTCTAGAGAGGTCACAGACATGAAAAAATCCCTATCATACTAGATAATTCTAGCCATGGTTTGCTAGAACTTGAGTGGACAAGTAAAAGAAGGTGTCACAAGAACAGGAGGCATCTTGGTTGGTTCTTGAAAGATAGGGGGGGATCTCTAAAGGCCAAAAATGGCACGAGAGGGGTATTCCGGGTACAAATGATAAGAACTAGTATTTCTTCAGTATTTACTATGTGCTAAGTCTGTCCCTTAGAGTTTGTATCAGTCAAGTTAGATTAGCTGAGGCTAACGGGTACTCCAATGGCATTGCCTTAAAGATCTAAGTTTTTTCTTATATTTAAAAGCTGAAAGAAGGCAGTCCAGGGCTGAAATGGTGGCTCTGCTTCATAATGCCCTCAAAGAGCTTATTATTTCCGGTGTATCATTCCGACACGTGTAGTGTGTGACCCTCGTGCTCTTGGCTCAAAGTGGTAGTTACCACATCTGCATTCCAGGAAGTGTGATGGAGAAATAAAGAAGAAAGGAGCAAACATCCTCACACATTGGTCAATAAGAAGTCAGCGCTGGTAATAAAAATCATTCTAGTTATTTTAAGCAGTAGAAGATTTAATGAAGAAAATCACCTGCCTAAAAAAACCTTTGGAAGGACTAGAGGGTTGGGCTCTTGGCTTGGTCTCCAGGAACGACTCTCAGAGCAATACAAAAATAACCAACTTGGGATGTGAGGGCGATCTGGCTGTGACATCTGTCACCCCATTGATCGCCAGGGTTGATTCGGCTGATCTGGCTGGCTAGGCGGGTGTCCCCTTCCTCTCTCACCACTCCATGTGCGTCCCTCCCGAAGCTGCGCGCTCGGTCGAAGAGGACGACCTTCCCCGATAGAGGAGGACCGTTCTTCGGTCAAGGGTATACGAGTAGCTGCGCTCCCCTGCTAGAACCTCCAAACAAGCTCTCAAAAATAACCAACCGGGAGGTTGCAGTTTGAGTCATAAACCCAAGAATACGGAGCATCAGTTGACCCCAGAATCAGGAAGCTCGGACCAAGAAGAAATAGTCATAATTGGCTCTTGATAATCAGGAGCAGGAGAACGGGCCCTGGAATACCGCCAAAGAAAAAAATCTAATATGTCTATGACAGAGCCGGCGAAGACATAATTTTTTAACAGGTGCAGGAAAATGATTTCTGCTTCACTTCCACTTTCCAAATGTGGCATGCGAGCCTTTGATTGAAGGAATCCAATCTGCATCCACTTGTAAGGTAATTAGTGAAATGAAGATTTAACTTTTCATTCTAATTAGAAAGACAGTAGAACAGAGGTTGAAAAAGCCAATATATCATGCCCGCCACAATCCACCACTGTGGTTACCTTACATCCCTGAACTGCCTTCTAGCCATAGATAAACTTCTGACCAGCAACTGTTAGAAACATAAGCACATCCAACATAATGCATTCACCACTTGTGCAAATAAATGAACAACAAATATGATGTATTCACCTTCTCTCCTAAAGGGGAAATCTAACATCTTACCACACATTATGTCTATCGCTGGGTAATTCTACTCTTCTTCCAGTTTAGTTAATTCTATTTTGATAAACCAGATAATCTGTAAGTTAAATTATTTATTTAAGTATCACACAACAACTTATCTGAAATATTAGGGGGAAGGCAGAAGAGAGAAAGGAAAACTGGCTAACATACACTCATATATTCATATATAGCATACATATTAAGCAGAGTAAGAAAAATTGTGAGCCAGTATCAATGAAGTTATAGTTACACTGAGAAATTTCTTTTCTTCACTATCTGTTCCCTCTTCCTTTTGCCCTTTGCCAACATCTCAAGTGGCCAAGGTTCTTTACTTGGTGAAGGTAGCCGGACTAGCATTCTTTTATACTCCTACATGCAAATGTTATGGTCATCCATGAACTCTTACAATTGACCATGGCACTAATGCTCCACGCCCAGAAGATCTCCTTCCCTTTCCCCATCGTTCTGCCATGAGACTATTTCCTCTTGATAATCAGGGTACGAATAACTTCAGCCAACATAGTAAAATATTTTTTCTCCCTCCCTGTGGTTGAGTGATGTGAAGGACTCAAGGGACCAGGTGATAGTCTCAATTTCCACTTCACTAGAAACCATCCTTTGTGTTCTCGTGGAAGGATCCCTTCCCTTGCTAACCACTTCCATTAATTGAGCAGAACTTAACGTCCATGGGGACTGTGCAACAGAGACTGCCAATCATCTACCCAACCTGTTCTCCTCTGACCAGCTTCAAGAAGTCCTTACTCTCAGATGTTGCTATGGGATGAAGTTATCACCAATAAAATGTGTGTAGAAGTCATATGTGCTATATGCAAGTCTGGGAGTTATGACACTGGACGTGGTGCCCTTTCCACCTTTTCTTCCTTCTCTCTACTTTTTAAACAAGTTTTTACTTAAATGTCAGTTAGTTAACACACAGTGTGATATTAGTTTCGGCTCTCTGCTTTTTGACCACAGTTCAACCATGCAGATAAATAAAGATGTCCTTTGTATGTGTAAAGCAGAAAGACTCTAAGCCCCAAATTATAGCATAGAGCAGAACTTTTCTAAAGATCTGGACCATTCATATTGGAATTGTTACGTGAACAAGAAAGAAACTTTTTTATGAGTCCTTTTATTTTTGGCTCTCTTTGTTAGAACAATCTTGTCTTACTCTAGCTTACATAAACATAGAGCAAACATTTTCCAAGTGGATTACTAAATATCTGCAGGAGGAAGTGCTAGATGGGGGTGCCTGGGTGGCTCAGTTAGGTTAAGCCACTGACTCTTGATTTCAGCTCAGGTCATGATCTCACGGTTCGTGAGTTCGAGCCCCACTGACAGTGCAGAGTCTGCTTGGGATTCTCTCTCCCTCTCTCTCTGCCCCTCCCCTGCTCATGCTCTCTCTCAAAATAAATAAAAAAACTTAAAAAAAAGTGCGAGATGGACTAAATTATGTCAGTGGATAAAAAGGTTAGCCCAGGCCCGAAGTAACAGCACAAATTTGCACTGCGGACTTTTCCAGATAAAAGTAAACTGTGTTCTCTGATTAGTTGGGTAAGAAAAAACAAATAAAAAAGACATTCGCAAGATTGATAACCACTATTAGGGTAAGGGGAGAGACTTTGGAAGAGTAAGCACCCTGACATAAAATGTTTGTATATAATATACATACACATACACGTATACGTATACGTATATGTATATACATATGCATATGCAAATGCATATGCATATGCATATACGTATACATTCCTCAGTCTTGCCATGGCTCAGAAAGCCCCAAGTTAAGGTTTACTCATACCTCCAACCACAGCACCCTGAAACTCCATAATATTTATCTGATGTGCATTGTGTCATCTGCACCTAATATCTATGTTTTGTGTCTAGTTTCTCATTGCATCACCAGTATCACAATGTCCCTAAGTTATTTCCTAAAAGCTAGAAATCATTCATTCATTAAAAAGTAGTTATTAAGCCACTACAAAATGCCAGCTGCTATTCTAAGCACAGTGAATTAAACAATGAACTAAATAACCCCGTAACCTTTCCCTCAACTGCCTCACCTTATAAGGGGAACACATAAATGAGTGAAATGCACATTATGTCAGATGGTGACAATTGCTATGGGAATAAGTAAAACAGAGAAGGAAGTAGGGAGTGTTAAGGGAGAAGGGATAGGAGACTGGTGGTTGCAACAACAAATAATGTCAAGGAAGATTTCTGAAAAGTTGTGACTTAAGCACAAAAGTGCTTAAGCACCAAAGTTTTAACACCAAAGAGACAAAACACCAAATAACTTAGATATCTGGAAGAAAAGCGTTCCTGGCAGAGGCACGAACATACGCAAAGAGACTCTGAGGAAGGAGCAAGCCTGCCAGAGAAGCAGCAAGGAGGCCAATGTGGCTGCAGCAGAGTGAGTGGAGAGATAGTTAAAATGATATCAAGGAGAAACATCTCTGGGGTTGAGGCAACAGCCGAGGGTGTAGAATGTGCAGAGCTATGTAGGAAATTCTAAGTCTACTCTCTCTCTCTCTTTTTTTAATAGGAGTAGAATCAAACCTCTCCTTTTTTTAAATTAATTTTTTAATATTTATTTATTTTTTTTGAGAGAAAAAGAGCATGAAGGGGAGGGGCAGAGAGAGGGAGACAGAGGATCCAAAGCAGGCTCTGTGCTGACAGCAGAGAGCCCAGTGCAGGGCTTGAACTCACGAACTGTGGGATCATGACCTGAGCTGAAATCAAGAGCTGGACCCTTAACCGACTGAGCCACCCATGTGCCCTCTAAGTTCTACACTTGAGTGAGAACTTTGGCTTTTACTCCAAGTATGAAGCCATTAGAAGGTTTTGAGCAGAGGAATGGCTTAGAGTAGATGGAAGGGGGCAAGGTTGAAATCAGGGAGGCCAGTAAGAGGGCTATTGTAAGAATCCAGATGAGAAATAATGGTAGCCTGTACCGCCTGTGTGGTGGGGATGGTGAGGGGTGGTCATATTCTGGATATAATTTGCAAGATGAGCCAACAGGATTTGCTGAGAGATTGGATATGGAGTGTGGGGAAAAGAGACAGATTAAGGATGAACTCTAAGGTTTTGGTTTGATCCTCTAGAAAAATGTGGATTCAATCCACTGTGTCAGAAAAAAATTGTGAAGGGCTTTGAAATGGGAGAAAAAAATATTACAAGATTAATGAGTCTTCTGTCCAGCTCAGTCATTCAGGTCAATTCCGCCTTCCATTGTCTTTCAGGTGTTTTACAACGATGCATGTTGTAGAAAACTGGTAATAATGTAAGTTACTTTTTGTCCATAAAACTACGTTGATTGTGTTTAGTAGAATGCAATCGACTGTTTTCTGTAGATTGACCATTTTGTATATATTTGTAAATTCACTTCAGAATTTCTTATTCTCTATATTTGTCTTTGCCCTTTGAATGTTTTTTTCAACTGGTTGTAACATCTTATTTCCCTCATAAATTAATGAGTTTAATAAAATCTTTGACATGAGTTCATTTTATATCTGTATGGAAGTCATGGTTTTATGTCATCTTCTGACAATTTTCTCTTAACAACTGAGATGGGAAATTCTGAGGAAAAAGACATTTTGAATATGTTAAGTTTGAGATGCCTATCCAAATGAAAAGAATATGTAGTAAGCTGTGTAAACATGTCTACCTTTCAGGGAAAGACATGAGACATGAAATCACCACAGTATTGAATGCAGATAAAGACTAAAAGGTTCCAAGCAGTAAGCCTTGCTACACTTCCTGGAAGGAAGGAAGGAGAGGAAGCAGCAACAAAGGAGACAGAAGGAGCAGCTCTTGGGGTAGGAGGAAACCCAAGGGACAGGGGTATCCTAGAAGCCGAGGGAACACAGGCTATTAAGAAGGAGGCAGTTATCTGCAGGGTCAAATTCCCTTGATGGGTCTGGTGAGAGGAAGACTGAGACTAACCCATGGAGATTTATCACCATGGACGTCACCAACGGCCTGGACTAGAGCGGTTTTGATGGTACAGTGAAGGAAGTAGTCAGAGTGGAGTTTAAGAAAAAATGGAAAGGGAGAGAATGGGGAACATAAGTAAACCACACAAGCAACCAAAACCCTGTCAAATAGTTTTGCTGAAAAAAGAAACAGAGAAATGGTCCTGAAGAAGTTTGTTTGTTTGTTGTTGTTGTTTCAGATGGGAGAAATTACAGCAAGCTTGTATGTTTCTGAGAATGATCTAGTGGCAAAAAGAAACTGATGATGCAGACGGGAAAGGGGACAATTGCTGTATCCATGCCCTTGACTAGGTGAGAAGAGATAGACACTATACATGAGTAGAGAGGACAGGCTCTAAATAGGAACACAGAAGTGGTAACAAGAAGGAAGACAGAATAAATGGACCCCGATGCGTGAAGACGTGCGGAAGTGGGGGTAAGTGATTCTGGAAGATATCTTCTTTTTTTTTTTTTTTCTCAACGTTTTTAATTTATTTTTGGGACAGAGAGAGACAGAGCATGAACGGGGGAGGGGCAGAGAGAGAGGGAGACACAGAATCGGAAACAGGCTCCAGGCTCCGAGCCATCAGCCCAGAGCCTGACGCGGGCTCGAACTCACGGACCGCGAGATCATGACCTGGCTGAAGTCGGACGCTTAACCGACTGCGCCACCCAGGCGCCCCGGAAGATTTCTTCTTTTAATCCCATTTTCTCAGTCAAGTAAGGAGCAAGGTCACAGCTGATAGTGGGAACTGGGGAATGAAAAATTGGAGACTTGGAGACGGGAGATGTGAACTAGTCTTTTAGGAGAGTGGAAAAGCACGCGGACTAAGGATATGTGGAAGCCAACCACTGGCAGAGGAGAAGGAGGAAAAAAGCAAACATTGATTGAACCTCTAGATCAGACTTGGATCAACTTCCTAACAATCTTTTCTTGAGTCTGATGAAAGTCTTAGTTTGTTAAAGCCACTTATTTGAATATTCTGTTGTTTGCAGCCATATGTGTGTTAACTACTATTCCTAAATTCCAAACTGATCAATCAACATTTTAAAAGTTTACATTATAACACATACAGTATGTGGCTATATAAAAAGGAAGAGACAGTTCCTCCTTTCTCCAAAAATAAAGTATGTGAGTTCAAAAATATTTGGGTACGTATCCAAAAAAATGGAAAGAAGGGCGTCAGAGGCATACTTGTACACCCATGATCACAGTATTATTTGTAAATTTTAGCCAGAGTGGAGGCAAGCAAAATGCCATTGACAGGGCGCCTGGGTGGCCCAGTTGGTTGAGTGATCCCAGGGTCGTGGGCTTGAGCCCCGCATCAGCTTCTGCGCTGAGCATGGAGCCTGACTTGGGATTCTCTCTCTGTCTCCCTCTGCCCCTCTCCCCTGCTCACATTCTGTCTCTCTTATTCAGCCTTAAAAAGGAAAGAAATTCTGACACAGGCTACAACATGAATGAACCTTGAACACATTATGCTAAGTGGAATAAGCAAGTTACAGAAAGACAAATACTGTATGACTCCACTGATATGAGATACGTAGGGCTGTCAGATTCATAGGAACAAAGCAGAATGGTGGTTGCCAGGGGTGGGGGAGAGGGAGAAATGGGGAGTTGTTTAATGGAGATCAAGTGTCAGTTTTGTTAAGATGAAAAAGTTCTGGAGATTGGTTGCAAACAATATGTATATCCTTACCACTGCTGACTTGTACGTTTAAAAATGGCAAAGAGGGTAAATTTTATTTCATGTGTATCTCACCACAACAAAAATAAGATAAAAAATAGAAATCTTGAAAAACAAGATAAGGATAACTCAAAAGCATAAAGCTTATTGAGACGTATAGTATCCATGAAAATCAAACACAGTATCACAGGATTTTTTTTTTTTTATCACGACAAGATTTTAGCAGAAGTTAGTGTTTTGTTTTGTTTTTTTTTTAATTTTTTTTTTTCCAACGTTTTTTTTTTTTTATTTATTTTTGGGACAGAGAGAGACAGAGCATGAACGGGGGAGGGGCAGAGAGAGAGGGAGACACAGAATCAGAAACAAGCTCCAGGCTCTGAGCCATCAGCCCAGAGCCTGACGCGGGGCTCGAACTCACGGACCGCGAGATCGTGACCTGGCTGAAGTCGGACGCTTAACCGACTGCGCCACCCAGGCGCCCAGAAGTTGGTGTTTTTTAAGAAAAAAAAAAAACCAATTCGACTGTGTGAAATAATTGGAATACTTCAAGAAGCAAGTAAAAGAATGAATAAGTCAACCAGAAGGTATTGGCCCACAAGTGATGCCTCGGATACCAGGAGGTTTTTACAAATACAGTAAAACCTTGGATTCTGAGTAACCTGTTCTGTGACTATTCCACAAGACGAGCAAACACTTCTAATAAATTTTAACTTGATAAACGAACAACGTCTCGCAATACGAGTAGTTCATGATGCCGAGTATCACATGGTCACAACTTAGCCAATGGTTCTCTCTCTCTCTCTCTCTCTCTCTCTCTCTCTCTCTGTAGGATTATGGGTGATCCTCTCCCATGCTCAGAGGCTCAGTCTCAGGCCGTGGTGTTTGGCAGAAATCAGTGATTTTTCAGAACATTGGAAGGTGCCCACAACTGACATTAGTTAGTGTATTTTTTGTCACTTCAAAGCACCTATGGACAGCACTTTTCCATCCAAGAGTGAGCTTAGGAACGCTTTGCTTCATTCTAGGTCAGGTTGCTTGCAGATATTAGACCCTTTCCTCTGCTGCTTTATTGCCAATTACATTGAATCCAGTATATGACAGGAGTTTATTAATACTGTACTGTAGTCAACATCTGAGCGAGCGTATGCAATGGCCCCCATGCAGAAAAAGGTTGAAAAGAAAGGCAGTAAGAAGGAGATAATTACGGTGGAGATTAAGAAGGAAATCATCGAGAAATATGAACCAGGTATGCGAGTGGTCAAAATTGCATGATTTTATAAGGAGTCTACACCGGCATCTCATCTGCAGAGGAGGAGGAGAAAAAGGCAGAGGAATCCCTCACTTCAAATGAGATTAGGGAGATGTGTAAAATGTGGGAAACAGTGCAAAATTTGTAGAAAGGCACAATCTGAATAAGGCTGTAGCAGTGTGAGTGATGAATCTACTTAACGACAATGTAATGCCACATTTCTGTGAAACCCTCAAAAGGAGGCAAAAGCAAGTGTCATTGGATAGGTTCTGTGTTAAAGCTGCATAAAAAGAGATTACATTGAGCCAATAGATGCCAGTGATTCCATTAGGGATATTGAAAGTGTGAAAATTGCCCTACACTATAACCCTCCTCTCTCTTGTCTCCGTCACACTAGCATGAAGGTTTTCAAACGTCAGTGCAGGTTCATTTGTTTATTTTTCTTTATATTTTGTATTTTCTTTATTATTTGTGTTATATTATGGTACTTTAATCATTTTTATATGAATATTTTTGGGTCGTGGACTGAATCATCTGAATTTCCATTATTTCTTGTGGAGAACTCCGCTTTGATATACAAGTGCTTTGGGTTGCAAGCATGTTTCCAGAACGAATTATGCTCGCAAACCAAGGTTTTACTGTATGTCACACTTGTATAACATACAAATTAATTTGTAGAAAACAGAATTGCTTAGGAAAAAATATGGAGAGAAATCTTGGAGAGTTGTGGAATTTTATCCATTAGGAAACTCCTGGGTGCTGTACTCAACAGCATGGCCTTTTGAACACACTGATTTTTACTTCATAACTGGAGCCACTTAATATTTGTTGAACACTTGCTACATGCTCGACTTTTCACATGTAGTATTTCTAATCTTGGAAATAGACTCCAAGGCATGTATTATCATCCCTACTTACAGATGGGGAAACTGAGGCTCGGTAAGGTTGTATGGCATATCCTAGGACATATAGCAAGTGCATGGGAGTCCAGGACTCAACTTAGTGTTGTCTGGTTCCCAAATCTGTACTTTACCTACTATACCATTCTAAATGATCATTATCAAAATCTGATTACAGGGAACAAGGAATCTGGATTTGTATCCCCACCCCGTGGCAAAAACTCACTTATCTTTCTTACCCCTGCCAGAGAGGTTTCTCCTGCTAATATAGGAGATTGAAATAAGATCCAGAGTTTCGTAACATAATATCCAAGATGTAACATAATATCCAAGACACACTGAAAATGACTCACCAGACTAAAAACTAGGAAATCAACTTGAACGAAAAAAGAATCCACAGACACCAACAGCAGATGACGTTGATGGAGGAATTACCTGACAAGCATTGTAAAGCAGCCAACGTAACAATGCTTCAAGGAGCAATTACAAACGCACTTGAAACAAATTACCAAAATGAAAGAACTCAGCAAAGAGACAGAAGGCATTAAGGAAGAACCAAAGGGAAATTTTATAACTGAAAAATATAACCAAAATAAAAATCTCACTAGATGGGCATAATACAAGAGAGGAAATAACAAAGGGAAAGAGCTCTGAATCTGAAGATAAAACAATAGAGAATTTACTCCATCTGAACAATAGTGAGAAATCAGACTGAGAAAGAAAGAAAGAAAGAAAGAAAGAAATAAAGAAAGAAAGAAAGAAAGAAAGAAAGAAAGAAAGGAGGAAAGAAAGGAGGAAAGAAAGGAGGAAAGAAAGGAGGAAAGAAAGAAAGAAAGAAAGAAAGAAAGAAAGAAAGAAAGAAAGATGGAAAGAAAGGAGGAAAGAAAGGAAGAAAGAAAGAAAGAAAGAAAGAAAGAAAGAAAGAAAGAAAGACAGCAGACAGAGATGTAATGCAGCGCCACACAATCTTTCTGATATTTGAGATCATGTCTTACAGAGATGGTATCTCATTATAAAATATCAACTCCAAATAATTCCCGCTCCAGAGCTGTGGCAATTAATTTATTTGAAGGTGACTTTTCTTGTCTTACGGGGATGTGTCTGCTCTATGGCAGAGATAACCATAAGTGGCTTTCTTTCCAAATGATTAGGAAAAGAAACAGAATGTTTAAACTTAAAAATACTTAGAAGAAATGTGTAAAAGCAATTTATAAATGGTACTGTGTGAGGGACGCAAGCTGTTAATATTTCAGTCCAACCCTTTTATTTTATACATGGTGAAGGTGAGGACAAAAGGAAAACTTGGTGACTCCCTTAAGGTGAACACCTAACTAATGACCGATTTGGGACTGGATCCTGGGTCTGATAACAACTGGTGTGAATATTTTTCCACTAATAAAAATACATTTAGAAAGACACCCTCATCCATGAGAAAACAGATAGGATTCTTGGTATCACCTGTTCACTGGAAGTAATACTCCAGAGTTCATGAGAAGCTCATTTGTAAAAAATGGGCAGCATTGTGAAAGATGTCAACGTACTACCAAAATAAATCTATGTAGAACCTTATAATCAAGGCTTCTTGTTGCTAAGCAAAACACAAATGAATCTAGAGCAAAACTTGCCTAGTGAGTCAGCTACTGTGAGTATGGAATCCGTGGTGATAGGATACAGTCTAAAACAGTGCTGGTTGCTCTCCATGGATGTTTTGCACCTTCCTAAAGGGAAACAGGCCTTTATAGGATGGGAGATTGAGGCGAAAACAGCGGGTTGCTTCAGGACCTGAAAACCGAAGTGATTGACAAGCAAAACAGGTCTCTGGCGTGGGTGGGGAGGGGTATCTACTTCTGTCTCCGCGCAAAGTATTAAGAAACCATTTCAACAACTGTATTTCAGATTTCAATTCGACGACATTTTCCTTTACTTGCCAATACTGGGTACGCTCCCATCACCAATAAACGAAAACAAATCAAACCTCTGCTCTAAGTCATTGCTGGGAAGCCGAGTTTCATTGTTCGACCCAGCAGATAAAGTCACGGAATATTTTGCGAGGGAGAGCCTGTACGGAAAACAGCAAATCACAACTGGCGAAGGAACGGCCATACACAAATGCACGGTGGCACGTTACTTGGAACACTAGCCACCACCAAAATGCCGAAGTTTGTGATTTCCGAGCCTGGGCGCACTATTTGGTTCCCCATAGTAGAGTCCGCGGTATGCCGGACTGGATTAAACCAAAGAGGAATCTGTTGATCCCCTCGGCTTTAAACACCAATCAAAAGCACTGTTCCTCTCTTGAAGGTGCTGAAATGCAAAGCGAGCTCCTGGCTCCTTTTCTCTCTCTTGGTGGCATTTGAAAGTGTAAAGCTTTGAATACCAATTGCTTGAACTGGACATATGTGAATCTCTTCTAATCCTACTAATCCCTGTCCCCAAGTGCTTCTTTGTATGTGGAGGCAGCACACATAGATCTAAGTAAAAGTGGCCATAATCCTGGAAATGTGGAAAAATGTCCCAGTGTGAGAGACCCAGAGGGACCTGCTGAAGAGACTATTGTGTAGTTCAAGGAAAAGAGAAAATATGAAGGAGCCCTCTCACCTTTTCTGAGCTCCTGGGAGGAGAGCAAACCCACGCAGCGGGAGTCCTCTCTTGCAAACAGCCTCGGTACACTTGAGCAAACTCACAGAGCCGAGACTTACCAAAGGCTGAGAAATTCACCCGGCGGCTGCTTTCAGTGGCTTGAACGCAGCAGGCCAGGCCGCCACGACGCGCGGACTTCATTATGCCCCAGAATTTCCTTTACAAGGAAGCCGGCCCGGCGTGTTTACGGATTTCTGAGCCGGGGCTCCGGCTGCAAACCGAGTGGGGGAGGGGCGGGAAATTCTGTTGAAAACCCGAGAAATAAAATAATCCTACAGACACCACCTTGTCAGGACTTTTCAAACAGGAGCAAGAGACAGACGGTGCGTTTCTAAATGACTGTTTTGGCCGAGACGGCGCAGGCTGAGGCCTGACTGCGATTGTCAGGAAGGGGGCACGGCCGCTTTTGAACTTTCTAAAGGAATAGTGGCTGCTTTCCCATCCTGATGAAGAATGCGTGAGTGCATCCATTCGCAAATAATAACTTCTGCAAACTGTTTTAAAGTTTTAAAGTTTGTGACGTATTTCCTTACTGATTTTTGAATCCAGTTATAAGGGCGGGAGGCCAATTAGCAAGAAGTGTTGCATTCTTTTTTTTTTTTTTTAATTGAAATTTTCGAACTTTACAAACCTTGTGACAAAGACAATGGAGACATTGCTATCCTCACTTGAAGGAAAAGGTATTAGAATTACATTAAAGACAGTTCATGTATCTGAATGGATACATCTTTTTTTTCTTTTGACTCAAAGGAGCCTGAAGTATTTTAAAAGATTCATGAACACAATAGCCCATCCAGGTGGTTGTTATAATTTCAGGAGACACAGCTCTAACGTCTTTATTTTGTCTACTTTTCAGATTCATTTTTGTTGCTGTTCATTTGTCATTTCTAAAAAGTGTTAATTGCTATGGAAAACTATGCTAAAATTTTCAGGCAGACAATATTTTCAAAACCCAGGACCTGGTAGGGAAATGGTCTTACTATATTTAATATTGAAAGAGAAATTTGTACCATAAGTAACTGAAGTAGAGTATATAATGTAACACAAGCTATGCATATACATATATATATATATATATATATACGTATATATATATACGTATATATATATATAGCTGCAGAGACGTCCAGCTTCTTCCACACCTGAGAAGTTGAGATGGTTTTGAATAAAACTATTAGTCTTGGTGGTGTTGTAAAACCAAAGCCGAAAACAAAACACCAACATACAAAACCTTCCCCCCAAAGAGGCCTATTTTAAAGGTCTCACTCACTTTAGCAAGACTTACTATGTGTCAGGCACTATTCTAAGGGGCTTACCAAAGTCAACTCATTGAAGCATCATAATAGCCCCATGGGTGGTGTTGTAATTGTCCCCATTTTACAGATCAGGAAAATGGGGGCAGGGAGGGGCAATATAACCTGACTCAGGCCTGCGGCCCCTGAACCCACCTGTGATGCAGGCAGGCAGGCCAGCTCCTGGCCTTTCCTCAGCTGCCTCCGCTTCTGAAACACCTGTTCTGAACATATTACTGTCTGTGCTGTTAGGTCTAAAATATACAGCAATTTAGGGGTGCCTGGGTGGCTCAGTCAGTTGAGTATCTGACTTTGGCTCAGGCCATGATTTCGCCGTTCCTGAGTTCGAACCCTGAGTCGGGCTCTGTGCTGACAGCTAGGAGCCTGGAACCTGATTTGGATTCTGTGTCTCCCAATCTCTCTGCCCCTTCCCCACACACGCTGTCTGTCTATCTCTCTCTCAAAAATAAATATACAGCAATTTAGAAAAAAAATCATAAACACTTTAAGGGCATGAGTGGTAAGATAAAGAAAAGCGGAATGGAGACCATGATTGTGTAGAATTCCGGTACAAAAGTGAATCTCAGGGAACTAAAGACTATCTGTGACATCAGCAGAAGCTCCCAAAGAAGGTGACAGCATCCAAATCCCGTTTAGTTCTTCCTTATGTCTTAGGAGCTTAAAAAATATTTCTCAATCCATAGCTTAAAAGATCTCTACAAAGTAGAATGCTGAGGCATTTATTTAGACTAGCTTTGTGACCATGGGAGAACTGTTTCTCCAAACTGTGCCTCAGTTTCCTTATCTCTGAAACTAAAATGCTCGTGATTGTGTAACTCAAAAATTCAGACAGTTGCAACAGAAAGCCCAGTGGGGGGGGTGGGTACAAAAATAAAGGATTTGCGTAGGACTGCAGGTTAAATAGGACTTGGCCTTGAGATTCAGTTACCTACATTGGAGACCTCTTGTCCTCTGCCCATAGCCTCTCAGCCTATGTTCTCTTGAAACCATTGCTGTTGGCAAGCAGCTTCACACATGGGCACTTCGCACTTCTCAAGCCTCATTTTTTGCACCTCAGCCTCTGATGTCAGAACTGGTCTTGGTCATGCATAAGGCCTGGAAGGGTAAGGGACTTCACAGCCCATGATCAATGACATCCCATGACCCTGGATCAATGAGGGAGCGGAAATAGTGGCCACATGTGGTCTTCTGTCCCCTGGCGGTTGATTCTCAGGTACATTTAAATTTTTCTTTTATGTTTTTATTTTACTTTTGAGAGAGAGACAGAGTGCGAGTGGGGGAGGGGCAGAGAGAGAGGGAGACAGAATCTGAAGCAGGCTCCAGGCTCTGTCTGAACTGTCAGCACAGAGCCTGACGCGGGAGCTCGAACTCACGAACCGTGAGATCATGACCTGAGCTGAAGTCGGACGCCCAACCGACTGAGTCACCCAGGCGCCCCTGAGGTCTTCGGAGGGTCTTGAATGGACGGGCAGAGCCCCACTTACCCTCGGTGGTGACCAGCTCCACAATGTACTCGGTACTGACTTTCCTTCACTGTCTGTTTTATTTTTTTCATTCCCTCCTCCATTTCCTGGTTTTACTTCCCCAAATACACTGTCTGCATACAAGCTTTTATCTGTATAGAATCTCTTATTCTAGTCTCTATTTTCTGCGACAATCCTGGCTAAATTATCCTCCGAAACAAACGCAATCAGACTGTATTAACAGGTGGATGGTGTTTGGAATTAGGGAGGAATTACCATATTTCTTCACAAACCGCTCAGCCCCCGTGTATAACTCTATGTTCGAAACTGCCAGCACATCTGAAGAAAACGTTGACATTGGCCCAGGAGGTTGTAGCCAGAATGCGAAAGAACTAAAAGCTGTGTCAGAGAACTCAGCAGGCTGAGTCTGGAGAATAGTATTCATCAGAGAGCATATAGTCTATCATTAAATATCAGCAGAATTTTCCTGTGGTTTAAAATACATTTTTAACAGTTAGAAACTTGAAAAGCTTGAATTGCTTTGTCATGTAGCGTATCTCCCCGATCGATCGGATTGAACCGAATGCCTCTTGGCCAGGGAGGCACAAAAGGAACTCCAAGGAGGAGAGAGGGGGGCTCGCGGCTCAGAACAAAGTACGAGCAGCTTTCATTTGAAATCTGACTTTGTGAATGTAAAGCTGTGGTGGGTTCCGACATTCTATCACGCAACTTATATGCAGTTTGGAACACTGCAGGCAATTCTGACCATGAAACAAAACAAAACAAAATTAAATTAATTTCTGAATGAGCTAAATTCACACTTGCAACAAATACCAAAAGTGGCAAAAATGGCCCACCGCTATTTATTAAGAGAACTAATGAAGAAGTTAAGCCAGCTGCCAAGTATGAGAACTGAGACTCAGCTGACTGCCCCGGGTGGAATTTTGATGAGAATGCCAGAATATAAAGGGGATTCTTTGAGAACTCGAGGGCAGGAAGGAACTTCCTGAAATCCACAGTGACAACTTTTTCTCACGCACAGGAACCTGTGTGGTATGCCGATGAAGAAAGGGCCTGGGCTCTAGAACTCTGCCTATAACCTAATTGATCATGACCTTTTACTAAACGGAGGTTTATTCTGTCTCTATGTTAAAATAAATAGGATTATACTACTTTAAAAATATTTCTAATGTAAAATACTGTGTAATTTGGCATAGTGCACCCTTGGAAAAATGTATAAGCAGGAAAGTAATATTGATTTTTGTTATTACCACCTTAATTGTTGATTCCTATGTGTTAAAACTGAGGCAGCCTTCCAGCTGCAATGTCTAATGAATTCCAAGATCAAACAAGATCTTGCTAATTGCCAAATTAATGAGTACAAGTTCACAAGCAGAGTTATATTCATAATTACATGTTCCAAAGCATCTTGAAGCAAAATAAGATCCTAATTTTGACTCGAATACTGTATACTTGGCCTCTTTTAGAATATACCAAGGAAGCATTTGTTGTGTGCTGCACACTATTAAAAATGTAAAATTCAGAAAGCATGATCCTTTAATAAATTAAAAGACTTATTGCTGTTAAGAAACAAGACAACAGCCTCCAAATAGAGTCATTTATGCTAAGTCCCACGTCACTAAAGTGAGACTTAGCTCATTACAGTTTTGGCCTCTCCCAGAAATGGAATCTCCAATCAATCAATCAATCAATCAATCAGCAATCACCTAGTCAGAGCTAATGAGGTAATCTGCTGCTACACTCCTACCATCCCCTAAAGAAAAGTGACCTTGCCGCAACCGATCTGCTCTTTGCTGGTATAACTCCCTTGTCTTGCTCCCTTCTGCCCATTACAGTCTTTCATTTCGTACAGCTCCCAGGAACTCCTTTTTTGTTTGCCAGATGGGATGGATCATTGAATAAAGCCAATAAGGTCTTTCACATTTACTCTGCTGAATTATGTTTTCTAACAGGTTTATTGACAACAGTGGGCTCTCAAGGGGACTTCTGACGGCCTCAGGGACAATGAGAAGCACGGGCACGGGTCACCATGAAACTCCTTTGAGTTGTCTCTCTTGCCATTGCCAAGGGCCATGGGTAAGTTCTTGGTTCTGGGCCCTGTTCTCGTTGCATCAAGCTCCTGGTCTAATTGATTTTTCAGTCCACGTCCGGTTAGCGCACAGTTTCACCTGGAACCCGAAGCCCAGCCGTTGGTTCAGTCCATTTGTTAGGTCTGCTGGTTCAGTCCCCAGTTCCACACTGGGAGCTATTAGTGGTATGTACCCAAGGCCTTCTCTTGGTCAGTGGTCAGTACCTTTTCTTTGGTAGTGCTGGTGTCCACAGTTCTACTTCTTCAATTATTGTGCTTGCTTTTAATGTGCATATGAAGTACAGGCTATTGTTAATTGGAATCTTAGAAGTCAAAAGCTGCAAATCGATTGGGCATGGGTTGAGCTCTTAAAGCCGTCAGAGCGCTCACCACTTAACTCTAAGGCTCTCATGTCAGGATAAGTTGGGCCTGGAATGAGTTAGATTGACACGAGGTCAAAAAGATTTCCATGCACGGAGGTACACTGTAACACCACAGACTAAAGCCAACCCAGTGGCACATCCCTCTTATGTATTAATTTGGCTCTGAGAGTGCCTAGCTAAAGAAATGGAGTCCTCAAGTTCCAGAAATAGAGTAGGCCATCTTTTTTCTGGAATACCTGCTTATTTTATGCCCACATGTTATTTTATGTAGTCCTGGAACCTGTAAGTATCTCCGAAAGTGGCAAAATCTTAGTAAGACATTCTAGAATTATGATGGCCACTGGGGGGAATTAGGGAAGATTGTTCATTTAAGAAGTGCACTTGAAAGCAAGGGTTCCCAAATCAAGCAAACAGAATAGGATACCTATTTTAATTGGCATTTAGAAGCCTTCAAAAGGGGGGTGCCTGGGTGGCTCAGTTGGTTAAACGTCCGACTCTTGGTTTTGGCTCAGGTCATGATTTCACAGTTTGTGAGTTTGAGCCTCGAGGCACAGAGCCTACTTGGGATTCCCTTTCTCTCCCCCTCTCTCTCTGCCCCTCCCCTGCTCACACTCTCCCTTTCTCTCCAAACAAATAAATAAACTTTTGTTTTTTTTAAATAAGCCTCCAAAAGGATTCAAGATTCCAAAATAGCTTCATTGAAAGACTTGTTGTAAAAGGGCTAATGAAAATTTAGACAGAAGATGTATCTAAAACAAAAGACAATAAAACTGACGTGATGCCTACTGCTCCCCTCTATCCTCCTTTACTTCAGTATCATGTTCTACTAATCCTCTATCTGAATAACCTTTCCACTCTGAAAAGACTAGGCTGTAGATGATCTTCTTCAGGTATCCTTCACATCGTGGTCAAAGACCAAATCAAGATCCGTAGTTAAAGTGTTAGGGAAAAACCTGTTATATGATGGCCAACAAGACTGATTAAAAAAGGGAATTTTAGTCCCTGCCTGAAGACTTCCCTTCCAGATTCTTGTTCCCACCCTCCTTACCTCGGGTGCCGAATTACTACTGTTGGGAAAATAAGTAAATTTCTGCACCATAAGATGGCCAACGGGACTAAAACAAGCTCTGGTTCCTAGCTTAGAGACTCCTCTTCCGGGTTCTTCCTGCCCTGTTTGCTGTGGGCGCAAAAGCCACCAGGAATGCAAAAGATGACACTGTAAATGACCCTTCCCACCTGCATTTGGGGCTCAAATCTTTGTAGAATCGGTCTCCTCTGAGCCTGCTGGTATTAAATAAATCTCCAATCCACCAAGATCTCTGAGTGCTGCTTGGTTTTTCCACCAGCCATCCAGCCTGGTCCCATAACAAAAGAAATTCCTAAACCCAAGGGGGGGGATCTTCAAAGTTTTTTGAAGAATTTAGAACCCTTCTTAGGGCCTATGATCCTGGGCTTGCAGACCTTTATCAGCTTGCCTGCATGGTGGCAGGATGTGGTAAAGCCCCAAAATGCATGCAGGAAGCAGGATGGCATAACTCAAAGGATAATAATCAAGGACCTCGGGGAGCCTGGCTGGCTCAGTCGGTTGAGCGTCCGACTTCGGCTCAGGTCATGATCTCACAGTTTGTGGGTTCAAGCCCTGCGTCGGGCTCTGTGCTGACACTCAAAGCCTGGAGGCTGCTTCAGATTCTGTCTCTCTCTTTCTCCGCCCCTCCCCTGCTCACACTCTGTCTTTCTCTCAAAAATAAACAAATGTTAAAAAAAAATAATCAAGATTCCTGATGTGGTCCCCTTATGAACCAGAGAAAATTGCCAAACGGGAACTCATCTTTACAAACTTATTTCTAGAGTCTTCCCTGACACACATGATTCGTCTGTTTTTCAAACAAACAGACATCTTTTTTGTTCAAACAACGAAAAGGTGAATCTGGGGCAGACTTTAAAGCGTGTCTGGAAGCTTTCTTCCTTTGGTATTCTGGGTTTCATACAATAAATAAATCTACCCAACCCACTCTACCTGCCTGCAAATAAATTATCTCCTAAGATCAGTGGACTCATCAAAAGGCAGAAAATAGTATGCACAAGCATGGGTGTAATCCAAATGATGACCATCACTGAGCACTTTGAAAGGACTTTGGAACAAGACAGTAAATGAAAGCCTTCCAAGGTCTTAGCCTTATAGCTGCAACAGCTCCATGGTCAGGAACCAAAGCAACACCTGGGCCTTCCCCACTGCACCCTCTAAGAGGTCCATCATCAAAATGCTGGCCAGAAATAAGTGTCTTATTTGTAATCAACTAGGACACTGGAAAAAAGATTGTGCTCAAAGGTTTTGTGTGAATCCTTCTATATCAACTCAAATGCTCCCATATCTTCCTTCGAAGGAAGGCCCCCACATGGGCCCCTTCTAGAGTCGATAGAACTCTGAGGGATTTTCTGTTAAACTGCTACTAATCATTCCTTTAAACGGCCAAGGGAAAACTAAAATTAAATTTAATAAAAATACTTGTCAAATTCTGGTAGGTACTAGAGTTACACTCTACTTTCGATCCCACTAGGAGTCTACAGATGAGATTCTGGGGAAAATGGCAGAAGCCAGCTAAGGATGAGAATTCTTACCAGAGTCATTCTTGCCTGGATATCTATCTGTAGTACCTAGAAGAGAGAGAAAGATAAAAATTTCATGTTGTACTTTGTTTTCCAAATTCATGCCCATTGGTTATAGATTCTTTTTTTCCCGGGGACGGCTATTGCCCTTTCCCTTGAACCATTTTATGTCCTGAGAATTTGGCCTGGCTTTCTGCCTGCCTGGGGCATGCAGGTTGTTTGTTCTTGTGTATTCAGGCAGCTCAACCATCAAGTTGAGGGTACAAAACTATGGCTAGACAGAAATGTGGGTTGTACTCCACTTGTGTCTGGGGACCTATGGTTTGCTAGCTCTCAGAGAAATTGTCCAATATTTTCTTTCTTTTAACTATTTTTAGGAGTGGCTCTGGATCTTGGGAGGGTAGTTTATTTTGCACTCTTAGGGATTCCTCTTACATCCAAGAGGGGCTGCTCAATATTTCCGGGAATATTTACTGTTTGTCCTAGCTGAAACTTAACAAGGTATTTAAAATAATTTTTTAAGTAGTTCTGTGGTCAAAGGTTGGCCAAATTGGAAATTGATATTCAGAGGTTGATAGAAACTTTTTTAAAAAAGGCTTTCTCCAAGTTAAATGTGCCCAGAAGGAAAGAAAATAGAGTAAAACCTTGGTTTACGAGCATAATTCATTCCGGAAATATGTTTGTAATCCAAAGCACTTGTATATCAAAAACAAATTTCTCCGTAAGAAATAATGGAAACTCAGGTGATTCGTTCCACAATCCAAAAATATTCATATAAAAATGATTATGATACTGTAATGTAATGCAAAATAATAAAGAAAATACAAAACATAAAGAAAAATAAGCAAATTAACCTGCACTTACCTTTGAAAACCTTTGTGGCTGGTGTGAGGGAGATAAGAGAGAGGAGGGTTATTGTGCAGGACGACTTTCACTATTACGGATGAAAATCACTGCTATCTATTGGCTCAGTGGAATCTTTTTCTGCATGGGAGCCATTACATACACTTGCATGGATGTCGACTACAGTACAGTATTAATAAACTCTTGCCATATTCTGTATTTAATGTAACTGGCAATAAGGCAACAGAGAAAAGGTCTCTATCTGCAGGCAGCCTGACTTAGAAGGAAGCAAAGCATTCCTAAGCTTACTGTTGTATGGAAAGACAAAAACATACTCCGGTGCCAGCTGTGGGCACCTTCCAATGTCCTGAAAAATCACTGATTTCTGCCAAACACCGTGGCCTAAGACAGAGCATCAGAGCATAGGAGAGGATCACCCACAATCCCACAGTGAGAGAGAGAGAGAGAGAGAGAGAGAGAGAGAAGAACCATTGGCTCAGTTGTGATCATGTGACATTCAGTGTCACATACTACTCATATCACAAGATGTTGCTTGTTTATCAAGTTAAAATTTATTAGACATGTTTGCTTGTTTTGCGGGACACTCGCAGAACAAGTTCCTCACAATTCAAGGTTTTACTGTACTTCAAAGACAAACCTCTAAATCTAGAACATAAGAATCCTTTTTATTTCCATCTTAATTGATGATCTTCTCCCTGATATAAATAAGCAAATTGAGGATAAGCAAATTGAGGATATAAAGAAGCAAATTGAGTTTGGACGGGTGGTTCAGCTCCTGCATATTATTTAGGTTGCAACCAAATCCTTTGAAGAATTAAAAGCAAGTGTCTCTATCTTATAAATCTTTACCAACCCAGACATACAGCTCTAGAAACAATTCAAAGTCTATCATTTTTATCATTCCCCAAACCTCACCTATTCATCTCAAAAGGCTTGTAGATATTCTAAAAATTCTGGCCTTAGGAAACAAGAGTCCTTTTTGGAGAAACTTGCATTCTTTGTCTTTGAGATGGAAATATTCTACACTGTCTTTTTGGGAATTCTTATTGAGGCCATCTCCTCAAAATGAAGACTTCAGGGAAGTAATTCTCATCAAAAGAAAAAAATACAAGGAAAGGCTATTTTGGCAGGTAGGTGAAGAAAACATTTCGTAAGTGTCTTCTCCACAAACATTAGTAAAAACATTTAGCCATCTGAGCAGGTAACCTTAACTTATTTCAACTGCCAGAAACACCATTTGAATCTAACTTATATAAATAAAGAGTTTGGTATTGTAACTAATTCACTGGCAACATTTTAGAACAGAAATCATAGGTTCTTTTTTTGTGTCTGTCTGTATTTTTATATGTGTCTATAAATGTATGTTGTAGATATGTGATATTTTTCTACCTCTGGATCGTATTGCCAAAATTAATTTGTAAGAGCTCTATTTGGTTTGTTTGAAGACAAGTGCTTATATGGATTGGATATTCCAACACTCTCAAAAATATAGAAATTAACCTAAATATTTTTCAAGTTCATGTGATATAGAATTAAACTTGAGTAAATAAAAGCTAGTTTAAATTTGTCGGTTTAATTAAAACAAGCATGTCTTTAGAGTTATCAGCATTAAATATAATGCTTTTATTCTATGTAGGCTTATTAAAGGTCAAATAAGTTTTTTATTTTTCTTATAAAATTTGTCAGCAAGAAAAATAGCTTTGGATGATGGCTTATTTTGTCTAATGTCTCATGAAGCTTTCAAAGATAGTCTAAACATAGTTGTTAAGAACAAGTCACCTAAATAGATACAAGTAGGATAAGAGTTTCTAGGTGAATTTTTCAGCAACAATTGTGTTTCATGGTTTGTCTGCTTAAAAAAGAGTTTCCAAAAATCTTTCTGTTTCCTTGAAACTTTAAGAGTTTTGCTAAGTTAAACGATGGACAGTCATTGAATATCTAGTTCATTTCCAAATAAGATAAAATACTAAAACATTAGTTATTGAACAAAGGTTTATCTATGTTTGGCTTCTTATTACCAATAAACTTAAGATATGTGGGTCTGTTGGTAAACATTTTGTGCCACATTGAAATATTTACTATGAGGAAGAATATACTTCTAGAAATGAGAAAACTTATTTATAAATCTGCCTTTTCACAGAATGGCAGTGTAAGAGATGGTCCATAATCGCTTAGTCTTAGTTTTCACTAGAAATTAAGTTTCTTTGGTTAGGTGGATATTTTTGACAAACTTCCTCCAAGTCAAATTCTAAATAAAATCTTTTTGACCTCAGGTTAACTTTGGAATTTTCCAGAGGGTCCTTGAAAACTCTCAAGATTTGTTCTTTCTCCTTATAGAAAGGGAGATACTAAACGAATTAGGCATATTTGATATTAATTACATAGGAAAATATTGTCAAATCAGAAGTAATACTAAGCCTTCTTTATGTTGTATTTTTATAGGTATATGTTATAAGTGTTCCAGAAATTGTATGAAATTCTTGAAGTCTGATATGTACTGGCATAATGGTATCAGTCATAATGTCATCAGTCATAATGTCATGGGATTTTTTTACCTCAATACTCGGGATTCATTGTCTTGCCACTTCGAAGAATGAAGAGGTGGACAAAAAAAATGAGCAACAGGCAAAAGTTTATTAGAATATGAGATTAGAAAGTAAGAATAGTAGAAAAGCTCTCTTTACAGAGAGAGGGCATTTGAAGGTGAATACCCACAACTTTAGGCAAGGATCCTTGTTTTATAAGGTACTGGTTAGCACCCCCCATCCGTTCCCCCTCATTCCTTCTCAGGTTCTATCCTTACTGGCTAGACAACTCCATGTGCTGGGTTGTCCATTCCTGATTGGCTCGACTCCATTGCGTGAACAGTCAGACTGGTCATACTGTGCCACATATAGCATGAATTTTATGGTTTGCCTTTTTAAATTAGGTATTTTGATTGTCAAATTCCTGAGGGGAACCTGAGGGGGAGTAGATGGTGTCTGTTACATTCTTATGCCTGAGAGGATTTGCCACGGGCAGATGCTCCTAGCTTTCTTCCAAAATATGTGTTTTTCCCCACCCAGGGACTGCAGGTTTTAACCTTTCCCTCTCTGCCTATTTTATCCTATCTTTCCCTATTATAATAATTCAAGTTATTAATTCTAGTTAATAATTCTGTTACTGAAATAATCAAATTTCCTTGTCAATCTCATCATACTGAACCCTCATCAGATCTTTAACAATGGGTATTTAATTTTTTTTTTTTTGTAATTTATAGACAGTTATTGATCTCCCCTGATGATTTTGCAAAAGTGAGACTCATGGAAAGGATCTTACCGAGAACTCTTGATCACTGACACTTTGGTCAAGTTACAAGGTATTGAACCTTGTACAACTGAAGAAAGCTCTGTCTCACATATAGTCCTGTGCAAATACTGGAGACTTCAAAATCAAACTGACTAGGAAGAGAAATAGCCAACATCAAGGCAGGCTGCTTCCTCCCAAGACATTAGATCAAGAAGATCAAGAAGGTTGTTTTCATTCTCCGTCCCTCTCTGGCCATCATTTTCCGATTCTGATGCCATAAAAGTCTTTCTAATTCTTTTGTCCACCTTTTACCTTGCGATGGCCTGGGAAGCTAATGATATTGTCCACATATCTCAAACCACTGCAAGGCGGGGTAATCCAACCTCCAAATGACTGTTGGGTTTTTCAGGATGCTGGAGGTAGTGTAAGTTTGCCCGTCAGAAACTTTGCTCTGATTTCCAATGCTTCAGTTCCTTTGGAACACACTTAACCCCTGACTTCATTGTGTTAGACTCCCTAACCCTGGGGAACCATTTACCTATCTCTAACAGCTCCTAACCTGGGGAACCTTGCATCGGAGCTCTGCACGAAGATAGAGACACAGGAGAAGAGTAATGAGAATACAACTGCTATTATGTGGTGTACAAACCCTGACATTTCACTGGCATCTGTGGCTGTCACCTTTCTGGTCCTGAGCCACACATTCAAACAGGAATTACTGGGAGGCATGCTTGATTCAAAGTTAGCTTCCTCTGGTAGATCACTGCTCCTCTGGTTAGGAGTAGGCGCAAATGAGGCTATGATCAGGAGCCTCTCCTTAACTCTTGAAGATATTGCAGAATCTGTTGCTAAAGCAATAGCTGCCCAACAGAAATCCCTAGACACTTATTATCTTGGCAGTAAGATAGGTCTTATTATCTTTTTTGGACAGCAAGGGTGTGTTTGTGGTATGGCCAATACCATTTGCTGCACTTGGATTGACATTTCTGGGGAAGTGGAGACTCAAAAGATCCCTAAACAAATCAGTTGTCTTAAGAAAGTGACTCCTCCAGTGGGGTCTTTCTTTGACTTATTTGATTCTGATTGGTTTGGGTCTTGGAAGTCATGGCTCCGAAGTACAATCCAGACATTGGGAATTATTCTGCTTATACTAATCATAGTAAACTTTTGGGTGGGTTGAGTTCTCTCAGAACCTTCAACATTATGTTCCTATCTCATAACCATCAAGCAGATGATCACCCCAAGACTAGAACATCAGAAAGAGAATGAAGAGAATGAAGGACTTAAAGAATGTGAGCTTCAAGTTGTGACCTGTGACTACCACAGCGAGATTCTGCAAAAAAGATGTCATACCCGATGAGCAGAAACTGTGAGAACTTCAGAGGGGTAGCTGAGAGTAGCATTAATGCGTTAAATTTTGATCACATCTCTCACACTGAAAATGTGATCAAATGGAGAGAATTTTAAAAACAAGACAAAAGGTCCCAAATAGAGTCACTTATGCCAACCCCCGCATCACCAAACCTAGACTTAACTTAATTCCAGTTCTGTCCTCTCCCAGAAATGAATCTTAAACCAGTCAATCAGAAATCACCTGGTCAATACTAATGAGGTGCCCAACTTGACAGACTCTTGCTATCCCCTAAAGAAAAGTGATCTTGCCACAATCAATCCCCTTTTTGTTAGTATAACTCCCTTGTCCCACTTACTCTCTTCGGGTCTATAAGCCTTTTATTTTGTACAGCTTTCTGAACCCTTTTTTATCTGCTATATGGAATGCTGCCCAATTCATGTATCACTGAATAAAGCCAATAAGATCTTGAGCATTTACTCATTTGAATTTTTAAAAAAATTTTTTTAACGTTAATTCATTTTTGAGAGACAGAGAGAGACAGAACATGAGTGGGGGAGAGGCAGAGAGCAAGGGAGTCACAGAATCTGAAGCAGGCTCCAGGCTCTGAGCTATCATGTGGGGCTCGAACCCATGAACCACAAGATCATGACCTAAGCTGAAGTCAGAGGCTTAACCAACTGAGCCACCCAGGTGCCCCTCAGATTGTTCTTTAACATTACAAATTACCTAAGGCAGGAAACTCAGCTTGTCAATACCTATATAAGGTGGTAGAAAAATGGACTTAAGGGAAGAAACAGATGATATTTAATGAAGGAAATGGAATGAAAAGCCAGTGGGTATTTGTTTTCCCTTATTCATGTTCCTTACATGTAGACAGGAAAATAGCTCATGGGGAAGTTCACCCCCTTGCTTTTTTTCTTGAATTTTCTTTTCGTTACCCATGTAAGAATGGGAAAGCACTGACTCTCATCCAAGAAGCTCTGTTGTTTTTTATCCCTGAAGCAAAACTCACCAACAATCTGAAATGGTTTAACACCCCTTGTTGGTATTATTTGGGTATTTCTCAGAATGCTAATGAACAATTCATGTTTGACACTTTAGACAAACACAATCTGGTAGAGTTATTTGACTGTTATTTACACTTGCTAATGATTGACTCACTTTGGCTTTTATGTTCTGGGGTCCAACCCACCATGCTGTCAGGGGTGGGGCTGAAAAGCAAGTAACTAGCTCATCATAAGGTAAAACTTGTCAGCTTGGATTTAAACTGGTGGCTGCTTAGGCACTACTTAGCACAAGACTAAATGGAACAAAATAAAGTCTGGCCATGTTCATTGGGGCCACCCTTGTGATGGTGTGCAAGTATTTACCAGACGCTCTTTGTACGGATCACTGTGTTAAATACATTACCAGGCAAGGTAAACAGACATAGTCCTTGACCTTCTGAGGTTTTATAACCAAAAAGGATTGGGGCAGTAGAGATAAACATATTAGTGATAAAAAGCAAATATATTGTGTTCATGCTTGTTGTAGTGCTCAGCAGATAGAGAAACACTTTAAACACGAATCAATCACCTAAAGACAGAAGTTTACAAGAGCCTGAAGTCCGGGGTTGCATAAGCTTTCCCTTCTGTCTCTCTTTAAAAAAAAAAAAAATTAATGTTTACTTATTTTTGAGAGAGACAGAGCCAGAGCCCGAGTGGGTTAGGGGCAGAGAGAGAGGGAGACACAGAATCTGAAGCAGGCTCCAGTCTCTGAGCTGTCAGCACAGAGCGTGACGCACAGGGCTGGAACTCAACGAGCTGTGAGATCATGACCTGAGCTGAAGTTGGGTGCTCAACGGACTGAGCCACTCAGGTGCCCCTGTTCTCTCTCTCTTTTAAAGACTTTGGTTTAAATAAGACAGATATCTGGCCTAAATAATATTAAGTTATGTTAGTTAACATAGTAAATAAATAAATAATAGTCTGATAGGTAACTTGTAGACATAGTATCTCCCAATCAAGTGTATTAGCATATTAAATTGCTGAATGCTTTTTTATTTTATCACAGATAGCGCTTTGGTTGGAACGATGGAGTGAAACCCTCACAGCATTTCGAGTTTAGTAAATCTCATTACTAGTGGGAACAACTATCGTCAATTATTCCAAAGGAGACCCAGTAAATTCCTCTAGCTACTCCTTTCCTAAAACTTGGTCGCAATACTTTTAAATGAAAAAGAAAGGTGCTTTATCTCTAAAGCCATTTGCTTTTTACTATAGTAGTACAATTTACGTTGTTCAGGCATTTGTGTAATGTAAACTCTGTAGCAATTCATTTATAGTTTGCAAGCTATAAACAGGCTGTTGACAGCAATTTTTATGGCACTGGGTATGTGAAATATACATATAAAATTAGAAGATATGGGGCGCCTGGGTGGCTCCGTCGGTTGAGCCTCCGACTTTGGATCAGGTCATGCATAATCTCATGGTTTGTGAGTTCCAGCCCCGCATCGGGCTCTGTGCTGATGGCTCAGAGCCTGGAGCCTGCTTCGGATTCTGTGTTTCCCTCTCTCTCTGCCCCTCCCCCACTCTCTCTCTCTCTCTCTCTCTCTCTCTCAAAAATAAACACTAAAAAAAAATTTTTAAAAATAAAAATAAAAAATTAGAAGATATTAATATTGTTGGGTGCAGGGGTGGCTCACCCAGTTAGGCCTCCGACTTTGGCTCAGGTCATGATCTCGGGGTTCGGGAGTTTGAGCTCCACGTCAGGCTCTGTGCTAACAGCTCAGAGCCTGGAACTTGCTTTGGATTCTGTGTCTCCTTCTCTCTGCTCCTCCTCAGCTCACACTCTGTCTCTGTCTCTGTCTCGCTCTCTCTCTAAAATAATAAAAATTAAAAAAAAAGAAGATATTAATATTGTTCAAACTGTAGTGTAAATTTATTTAGATTTTAATGTCTTCATGTGCCATTGTAGTAATTTGACCATACTTTTAAAACACAGTGTATCTATTGTAAGGGATGTCAACAGCTTTTTATCAACTCTGTTTCAGATGAGGAAACTGTAGCCTGCAAAATTAAGGCAGGGTGCTTGGTGCAGAGTATAAAAAGTACTTACCAATGAAATTTAGTCTAAACTAAATCTAGTTTAGTAGAGTCAAGTAGAGAACCAACCCTTAAATCCTAACCCTTATAAACCCCTGCTGAACCCTCTAGTGTTAAAAAATATTCTGAGCAAATAGCAAACAGCACTCCATTTTTCTAGAGTATTCTTTTTTTTTTTTTTTTTTTTTTTTTTTATTTATTTTTTGGGACAGAGAGAGACAGAGCATGAACGGGGGAGGGGCAGAGAGAGAGGGAGACACAGAATCGGAAGCAGGCTCCAGGCTCCGAGCCATCAGCCCAGAGCCTGACGCGGGGCTCGAACTCACGGACCGCGAGATCGTGACCTGGCTGAAGTCGGACGCTTAACCGACTGCGCCACCCAGGCGCCCCTCTAGAGTATTCTTCAAAGCTTTTCTTTACTTAAAGAAAGACACAACAATATTTTGTGTATGTATAATACTCCCTCAATCCTTTATGAGTAAAATTAATCTCCTTTCAGAGGTCAACAGCAGAGATTGAGAGAAAGTTGTTCGCTGAAGTTTCACGGCTGGTAGAGAGGACAGACAATATCACCACCATATTTAGTTATCATTATAGAGAGGTTGCTGATTTTCATTAGATTGCAGTTTTAAGTGGAGGCATTTGCTGATGGGATAAAGCCACTTGAGACAGTTCAAGAAAGTATGGTAAGACTGAAGGGATTCCCAGCTGCCACTTTGAACAGGGATTTCTGCAAGCTTCTCAGGCTTTGGCATATCAAATGGCACCCAAGTGCATAGTCTCCATCCAGGTTTAGAAATGAGAGCACGGGTAATCCTTAAGCTCTACTGTAGAATCAGATGGACACATTAGTTCATTTATATTATTCCTTGATTATGGGTTCACTTCAAAATAAAAATATTTAACCTGAAGAAAATAAGTTGAATATTGAATGGACTATCATATAAGACATTATAGCTCTTCCTATCTATCTATCTATCTATCTATCTATACCTATGCTTGGATATTCCCGGCATCTAATGCTTTTTGAGATTGTCTCTGTCCAGGTCAAAAAAAGTAAAAAAGATAGCTCTTAATGATCACAACTGCTGGATTTTTAAATTACTAGTGTTCTAGAAATAACTGGTGAACTCTTCTCGCAAGTGGTTCTCTCAGTATTTTCCAAATGAAAAGGTGTTCACTGGACCAACACGTCACAAAACAGTTATAGGATTTAGACTTGGTAAAGTGTCAAACTTTCAAAGATTGTTATTCAAGAAATTTTAGGAGATAGCTGTGAAAGTTTGGAAATAATTGTGAATGTTCTAATTTAGAGCCTGTTCAAAAGAAACTTGGTACCCATGAGCTGAGACAGCGAATCTTCTCACTTAGTTGGAAACAATGTGAACTAAATGCATTCCAGAGAGGATATTCACAGAGACACCTTCTTTCTAGTTCTGCCTACTTTTGAGTCTCTACAGGATACTTCAAAAGGCTCTAAAATGATTTTCTCATCTAATCTCTGGACTTTACCAGTCATTGCTGGAACTTCTGGTCTGGTGAGAGTTAAAAAAAAAAAAAAAAAAGTGATGCAGGACCAAGGGGGTAGGGGGTTGTCGGGAACCGTGTCGACTCACAATAGAACATTGGTATCACAATAGGAATACTGCAATAGAACAGTAACGTAACCCCAGCCACTGGTCTATACCAGGAATCTGCCTACATCAGTCTTGAATTCTACCCTGTTCATCTTTTTAAGTCACATGGATGTTAGAATTTTTTTTTTTTCTTTTTGGCTATTTTCTAGATTCCCTAGATTTGGGCTCTTTCACTTCTGTCCCCATCCAGCTTCGATATCTTTGTGTGTTTCGTGTGCCCTCTTCCAATAAGCTCCAATAAATGTGAAAGAGAAGGCCAGTGGTGGTTCTCTGGGGTCCCCCCCCCATCTCCTCCCTTTCTTTTTGGTCATTTCTTTTCTCCAAAGAGATGGAAGAGGGAGGGAGGGGGAGAGAGAGAGAGATTAAGGTGTAAGCTGGCTAGATAAGCCTGTGACCGGTTTTATTACCAGCTCTGAATGAGGGCACAGGATCTAAAGGCAGCCCTGCTTTATTAGAGCCGGAGCAAGGTTGGTGGGAGACCTGATGTAATTGTGTGCCACTCTAAGAAAGGGTGTTTCAGCAATTACCCATTAACTGTGTTCACTGAGTAGAAGGTAGTAGATTAAAAAATGCAGATGTTTCCACAGTCTAGTAGAATGAGAACCACTCTTGATCCTGTCAAAAGAACATTTTGCATCAAAGGGGCTTCACGGGAGCCAAAGAAAGAGTTTTGTGGTTGCTTGCTTTGGTGTGGCCTTTTAATCATTAAACCCTTTTATAGTGGTGAAATGAACATCCATTGTCACGGCCACACCAATGAGGCCATCCAACTTGGAGGAAAGGGACGACTTTGCTATGGGGGGAGGGCACTAAAAGAAGGGAACCGGCAGGCAGCCCTGTGGCGCTCACAAGGTCACAGCAGCAGTACATTGGAAAGAGAGAAAAGGCAGCCCAGGTTAGTTTGTTCGAGTTGTTTTCCTGGCAACACCCTCTTACAAACCCAACACCGTGAACAAGAGTATTTTACAGATGGTCGTTTCCCCTCTTTTGTTTCCACGCACTGTTTTACTGTATCAGTTTAGTTTTTACTGTTCTTTAAGTGAAGGTTACTTAGGAAAGTTGGTGGGAAATGCCATTTTATTCTTAATCGCTTTTCTACAGCTGTGATAGGGCCATTCGCATGACCAGGAGGGCAGCATTGCACTGTTCCCTTTCCTGAAGTTAGCCAAGCTACCTGGTCTGTTGCCAGGAGGTGACATTTATGAAGACACTGCCTCTGACTCCATTCCTGGAAAGAAACCTGTATGTTGTCTGACCTCATAATTGTTGGTTCACAGCCATTTTTCTTTTCTTGAACGTTTCCCATGACTTGGAAGTTTCACTGTTCTTTTCTCCTACAACTTTCTCTCAAGACAAATTCTGCATCTTCTAACACAGATTTTTTTCTTGGCCATCTTCCCCAGTCGAAACTGTGCACCCATTAAACACCAACTCCCTTCTCCCATTGCCCCCAGCAGTGGCCATTCAACTTTCTGCCTTCACGAATCTGATGACTCCAGGTACCTCATGTAAGTGCAAGGTCAGGAGAAAGTGAGAAGAGAGTGGGAGAGAAATGCTGACCAACTCAAGTTCACAGAATTTGGTTAGCCATTTGGGTTTAAGGCTTTCTTCTTGTCCCCAGCGGGAAGAAGTTGGAAATGACTATCAGAAATGTTCTGCAATGACTAACCTTGTTGCCTACTCGGTGACATCACCAGGGACCAACACAGCTCGGCCTCCCTGGAGAAGAGCACCCCACCACACTCAGATTTTCTTTTTTAAATTTTTTTTAGAATGTCTTATTTATTTTTGAGACAGAGAGAGACAGAACATGAGCAGGGGAGGGGCAGAGAGAGAGCGAGACACAAAATCTGAAGCAGGCTCCAGACTCTGAGCTGTCAGCACAAAGCCCGACCTGGGGCTCCAACTCACGAACCGTGAGATCATGACCTGAGCCGAAGTCAGACGCTCAACCGAGTGAGCCACCCAGGCGCCCCGCACACTCAGATTTTCTTAACTCCTAGTCTATTCTTTCTCTACTCTCCTCAGATCCCCAACACTTTCTTCTCATCCTTACTCCCAGCTTATGTCACTGACATAAAGGGAAGAACTCAGAAAAGAATGCCCAAAAGCTCCCATCATGAAATCTACCCTTTCTCTTGCCTCTGGGCTCTGGGCCCACAACTCTACCCTTGACCCTCTTGTAACTGAGGGTAAACTCTCTCTGTTCCCACCTGGAGACCAACCCCACTACAGGGGCACAGCCCCCATCTCATCTTGCCTACACAGGAAATTACTCTTCAGTCTGCTACCCTCACCCCTACCCCTTGTTTTCCTTTCTACTTGAATCACTCTGTGAGCATGCAAGCATGTTATTTTTTCTCCTTTCTCAAAAAATAATTCTGTTTTGAGTCACACTCCCTCCTTTGGTTATTGCCAGAATTTTCTTTTCATTTCTTTGATAGCAAAAATACTTGTAAGAGTGAACTGTAGTTACTGTACTCACTTTCTATCCTCTTACACTGATATCTTTCTTGAACACATGCCGGTCAAGTTTTTAGAACTTCACCAAAACTACACTTATATTGATAAATCCAAAGGTACATTCTCAGTTTTACCTTATCTGATCCCATAAGCAGCCTTTGACTAAGATCATCACCCTCCCTTCACTGAACCTTCTGTACGTGGCTTCCAGGACACACACTCTCCTGGTTTTCCTCCCACCTCACTGGTTGCTCCTTCTCAGATCATTCTTCTGGTTCCTCTTCACCATCACCCTCTCTGAAATTTGGAGCACCCTGACCTCTTCCTTGGCCTACTCCTGTAGTCTCCTGGAGCTCATTCCCTCATTGAACTCATCCTGTCTCTGGCCTCTCACGTCCAACTGCCTACTTGACATCCCTGCCCCCCACCCCATGTATGTAATAGACATTGCTAATCTAATATGCACCAAACATAATTTTTAAATTCAACTCTAAACCCGCTCACTCTTTTCTCAACCATGGACTTCTTAATTAGGGGAAATGGCTATTTCTCTAATGATAGAAACTTTACTCTTCTAGCTACTTAGCCTCAAAACTTGGAGGCATTGATGATTTCTGTCTTCCTTGCAGGTCTTACATTCAATTCCTTAGTAAATCACGTAAGCTCCACTTGAATACAGCCAGAATGTGACCACTTTGTGCCACTTCCCTCTCACTACGTTGCTGCAAGCCACCATTTCTCCCCTGGACTATTTAATCGCAACACAGCAGTCACAGTGATCCTGCTAAAATATAAGTAATGAGCTCTCTCCATCCAAAACTTGCACCATTACATATGTGTTTCTCTTTATGTAGGTTATGTTTTAATAAAGAGATTTACAAATTCCTTTAGCGGCTCCCACTTAAAGGGAGTTCAGTTGATTAATTGATTAACAAATAGATTCAGATTCAAAACAATTTGTCTACAACCCGATGTATCTCTACTCTATCTCCGGCGTTTATCTCCTACTAAGGCTCGTCCTCATTCATTCAGCCCAGGACACATTGGCCTCCTTGCTGTTTCTAGATTGTACCAGGTACACTTCTGCCTCAGGGCTCTTAATCTTGCAGTTCTCTTTGCTTTGTAGTGCTTTTCTCCCAGATACCTGCATTGTTGGTTTTCAAGGTTTCTTCAGACCTTTATTAAAAACTCATCTCAGGGCACCTGGGTGGCACGGTTGGTTAAGCATTCAACTTCTGCTCAGGTCATGATCTCGAGGTTTGTGAGCTCGAGCCCTGCTTCAGGTTCCTCCCTCTCTCTCCCTCTCTCTCCCTCTCTCTCTGCCCCTTGTCACTCACAGTCTCTCTCGAAAAATAAAAACAAAAAGCAAAAGGGACACCTGGATGGCTCAGTTGGTTGAGCATCCGACTTAAGCTCAGCTCATGATCTTGCGGTTCTTGAGTTCAAGTCCCACATCGGGCTGGCTGCTGTCAGTACAAAGCCTGCTTCAGATCTTCTGTTCCTCTCCCTCCGCCCCTTCCTTGCTTGTGTTCTCTCAAAGCAAAGCAAAGCAAAGCAAAGCACAACAGAACAGAACAAAACAAAACAAAAAACAAAACTCATCTTCTCATTGAGATCTACTTTGGCCACCCCCTTGGCCAAAGTAGGTCTGCCGTTGCCTGAATGTTTGTGTCTCCTCAAATTCATATGCTGAAACCTAATTCAGGATGTGATGGTATTTGGAGGTGGGGCCTATGGGAAGCGATCAGTCATAATGCTGGAGCCCTCATGACTCGGATTGGTGTCCTTATAAAGGAGACCCCAGAGAGCTCCCTCGTATCTTCCACCATGTGAGGACTCTCAGAAGTCAGCTGTCGATGAACTAGGAAGGGGTTCTCACCAGATATTGAACCTGCCAGCACCTTCATCTTGGGCATCCCAGCCCTTAGACTTAGGAGGAGGAAATATCTGTTGTTTATATGTCTCCCAGTCTCTGATATTCTCTTAGAGCAGTCCAATGAACTAAGATACTTTCCCCCCGATGTTTTGTATTTTCCTTCTCTGATTGTTTTCTCCTTTACACTTAAGATGATTCTGTAGAGTATAAACGTCCTTATTTATCTGCTTCATAACCATCTCCCCTACTGAAATGCCTTCAGAGTGAAGGCAGAAATTTTTGGCTATCTCCTTCCCTGCTGTATCCTCAGCACCAAATATTTATGGTAACGGATGCTCATTTATAAAGTGCTTAATCATTGGCCAGTTTACCAGTCACTTTTAAACACCACTTCAGATTCTCCAGTCCCGACTTGCCTTGTGTTCTAGTTGCTACAGCATCCCCACATATATGTGGGCTCTGATTTCACATTTGTGCAACCTAACAGTGCCTCACCTCACATCTGGTCTCATGCGCCTCTTGCTTTCCAGCCCAGGGTTCCCCTCTTACTCCAAAGTGTGAGTCACCCTGATACCTTGCTTGGTGCTCATGCATGCACCATCCATGAAGGCATTCTTTAAGCAGTGGGAGATACAAGCCATCAGGTTAGTCCCCTCCTTTTTCTCCCCAGGCCAGACTGTCTACATGTAGGTTATATGGCTTCTCAAAGGATGATCCCATGAGGCCAAGCAGTTAGTCACACTCAGCGTTGGGCAACTCAATAGTGCAGCCTTGTATTCTGCTTCCCTGTGATTGAATTCACTCATAAAGTTATTGGCACAGATGCCTTACTTCAACCTCTTCTCTTTGGGTAAGCCCAAATTAAAAGACTTGGTAGCAGGAGTGATCTAGAAAACAGATGTGCACAGTGACATATTGAGCTGGATTGTTTACCAGACCGACAGCAATAACGACCTCTTTTTTGGGGTTACTTGAGGTAGTGATAACACCTGGCAATAATTAAAGCTTTCCTCTGTAGTTAATTAGGATGAGGTACGGATGGGAGGTGATGGGTTGAGATATGCACTGGCTTTAGAATTCGATTACATGGAATAATGCTAATTACATGAATTGTGGAATGAGCTGGCTTTTGTTCACATCACTTGTAGCCTTGAAAAAAGAAAATGATGGTCTCAGAGCAGCTACTGCCAACTCCAAGCTTGACATGAGATCCAGAAGACATCTATGGAAGCATTTAAGGAGACACTCATTTGCTTCAGTAACAGAGATGGTTGTGGTGAAAATGAAGCCTAGGTTATAATTTTAATGGTGCTAGAGCTGCAGAGAAGACATAAAGTGCAGCCTTGACAGATTTCCTATGTCAAAGTTGGAGTCTTTATAAAAAAAAAAAACAATGGGGCCTTGAAATCTTGAATAGGGACATTGAATTAGACAAGCCTGAAAATAAGAACCTCCTAGTTTCCTCTGTAACTTCAAAGCTGCTTCTTGCTTGGATGCAAAACAATGGACTTGACACCTTAGAAGTACCTTGTAAAATAACTCTTGATCTTCTCAAGATCTTTTTTTTTTTTCAACGTTTTTTTTTTTTTTATTTAGTTTTTGGGACAGAGAGAGACAGAGCATGAACGGGGGAGGGGCAGAGAGAGAGAGGGAGACACAGAATCGGAAACAGGCTCCAGGCTCCGAGCCATCAGCCCAGAGCCCGACGCGGGGCTCGAACTCACGGACCGCGAGATCGTGACCTGGCTGAAGTCGGACGCTTAACCGACTGCGCCACCCAGGCGCCCCGATCTTCTCAAGATCTTGACTTGCCACACCACTCATTGCCTTCAGATCGATAACGAGGGCCACGTCTCCATATGGCCTGTGTATACCAGGTCAGTACTTACTCAAAAAGGAAAGAGCTTACATAGCAAAGGAATGGAAAGATTTGGCTAATCATACCTGTAAACACTGGGGGACTCCAAGTGAGAAGGGATCTTGAGGTGCTGAACCAAGAAAATGAGGGAGGACACTGTATAAGGCCAGAAGGTGAAAATTTATTAACATGAAGTAACCCACGACTCAAGTTCCAATATTTTTAGAGGCATGAAGCTGACTCTAATAACTTGCTGGATTAAATTCTTGAAGTTTAGACAAAATAAAAATGTGCTGTAAATGAAGAAGAGATGCTTAAACTTTTTTATAGTCTTAAAAAAATTTTTTTCAAGTTTATTTATTTTGACACAGAGAGAGAGAGAGAGAAAGAGTGGGAGTGAAGGAGGGCAGAGCGAGAGGGAGACAGAATCTGAAGCAGGCTCCAGGCTCTGAGCTGTGAGCACGGAGCCTGATGCGGGGCTCGAACCCACAAACCCCAAGATCATGACCTGAGCAGAAGTCAGACACTTAACCAACTAAGCCACTCAGGCACCCCCTAAACTTCCTTATAGTCTTATAGTAATGAGGATGGATCAGAAGAATGAAAGAGGCAGATATGTCAAAATGGATTTATTACATATGACCTGAGAATTCATCACTCAACTGTTCCTTAGAAGAGCCCCAAATATATTCCCTTTCCTAGAGCAATAAGGAATGTGCTGATGGGGGGAATGCTGACAACTTTGAGAAGCTCATTGATGCCTCTCATCTGTAGGACACGGCTGATAGCAGGAGTGGGAATGGACTCTCTATTAACAGTGGGCATGACAGACACTAGCATGCCAGAGACCGGTGACAACACTTAATCATCAGAGGATGAGGAAAGGTGGATATAATCACCACAGTATGTAGGAAGACTGGAGTGAAAATTAGGTATTCTTACCCAAAGGGAACAACAGCCATGAGTAATAGATCATGGTGTTTCTAAGAATGAGATAGATAGGATGCTGAGTAGAGTGTTGCTTGACTTGGAAAAATGAGAGAGAGACAGAAGTAGAGATAGACATAGACATAGACATAGACATAGACATAGACATAGACATATAGATGGCAACAGAAGAAACAAGGAGATGTCAGACATCGAATGGAAAACTGAAATCCCTCACCAATCTTCCAGGTATGAACTACTTCTCAGATCCAGACCTCATCAATTGAAAAGGCGTCTGGGTCCCTTTAAGGAAGAGCCTTGCAATGCTTCTATGCAAGCATATATGGTAAATATTGTCCTGATCTTTTGGTCAGAGTAACTGGATATTGAAGAAAAAGGGAATCCTCACATTTTCAAGGATTTCTCCTTGTTATATAGTGTCAGAAAAATTAGCTGAATCAACTGTGACCTACAGTTGTATGGAAAGCAGAACTTGTGCACGACAAACTTGTATATTTACTTGAGGAACTTTCTAAGAAAATGTTAAACATGCAGCTTCATTTCTTCTTGCTTCTTATTGTAAAGTGCAAGAAGAAAAAGATGAATTGAGTGAAGAACTGTCCAACAAAAAGAAACAAGGACTGTATGCTAAAATTAGGAGATTTACTGCTAGAAAAACACGCTCTGCAGTGGAAGCTAAGTGTGGTGTTGGACAATCATTAGCTGGTTCTTTGAAAGGATCAAAAGTTCAGAGCATTTCCTCACACACAGGATTCTTGGAGAGATTAAGTGTCCATGGGCCCAGAGGGTAGATCTGAAGATACAGAGGCTGGATCCATGGACATTGAGGAGATTTGGGGGCACAAAGGGTTATACCCAGATCTTGAAACGTGGTGGTATTTGCCCTGCTGGATTTAAACCTTTCTTGAGACCAATGACTCCCTTCTTTCTTACATTTTCTCCCTTTTGTAATAAGAATATCCACAGCTGGTACCTTATGCCTGTCCCACCATCATGTTTTGGAAGCAGATTATTTGTTTCGCGTTTTCTAGTCCACAGTTGGAGAGGAATGTGACTCCAGGATGGACCATACCTAGGCTCTTACCTATATACGATTTAAATGATGAGATCTGGGACTTTCAAGGTGATGATATTTAGACGAGATTTTTGCTGTAAAGGTTGAAAGCTTTCATGGATTTGAGGATGGCAGGGATGTATTTTTCATGAGGGATAGACATGAAACTTTGGGGGCACCCAGAGATGATATCAAGTCCTAATCCCTGAAAACGTTGTCTTATAAGAAAACGGAAAAAAAAAAAAAGGAAAATTAAAAGAAGAAAAAAGAAAAGGAAAGGAACATTAGCAGATGTGACTAAGTTAAAGTTGTTGACGTAGGAAGATTATGCTAGATTATTTGGGTAGCCTCCAAATCGAATCATGAGAGAAAGTAGACGGAAATTACACTGAGGAAAGAAGACAACTGATTACAGAGGCAGGGACTGGAATGCAGTAACCACCGGTCAAGCAATGTTTGCAAACATCTTGTCCCCTTCAAAGCTCAAATAGATCATAGCAAATGATGGTGGATTGCTTTGGGTGGTAACCCCAATTGCAGCTGCCATTCCAAACATAATGTTTTTACACCAGTAGATCCACACAGCTTGTTGATCTGCTAAAAACATTACTTTTAGTTCTATCAGTAGGGAAACCCAAAAGAAATTGGCCCTTTCTCGGCAATGACAGTATTGTATGTTCACTCTCTTTTCCCAGGGCTATGTAAATTCTCTGGCTTGCTGTTATGATTTAGTCTTCAGGGACCCTCCTCCTTCACAGTCCACATAATATCATGCTGGCCCATTATATTGATGACATATTACAAATCGGACCTGTTAAGAAGGAAGGGGTTAAATACCATGGCTATGAAAGTAGAGTGCTACAAGACAGAAGATAAATCCAATGAAGACTCAGGAACTTGACACATATTATGTTTAGTGGTCTAGGGGTCTTAGCCATGCTAGGACAATTCCTCTAAAAAAGAAGATTGTACTTACATGATGTACATCTTTACATTTTAGAGGCAGTAAATCCCATTTTGGGAATATAGTTGGCTCACATTAAATTTCTTCATATTAAACCGCCTCTTGGAAAAAAAAAATCTAACAATACTTAATGGTAGGCAATGTAAGATATTAGTCTCTTATATATTGCCGATGAGAGCACAAATCAATAAAGGATTCAGAAAGCGATTTGCCTTTATTTTATAAAGTTGAAATTCACATGTCCTTTGACATGGCATTTTCTCTTCTAGTAAGTTGTCATGCACACCTGGAAACACATAGAAAATGTTTTGAGCACTACTCATAATGACAAAGCAAAGAGATTATACAATGGAATAGTGGCATATTTATACAATGCAATGTATAAATCAAACGAATGAATTTCTACATTGCAGTACTATGGATAAATTTAAACAAGATAACATTGAATGAAAAAGTAGCTTTCCAGAGATGACACACAGCGTGATAAAGTTAAGAAATATACTTTTTAGGACTACATAGAGACGTGATATGATTATGAAAACGGTGATGATGATGGTGATGATAGAAATATGGTATGATTCTTAAAATCACTCAAGATTCAAGATCGTGGTTGACATGGCTTGAGGGAGACAGAAGGATAGGATGAAGAACTACATCGGCAATAGAAGTTTTGTATGGAATTCTAGTTCCAGTGTTGGGTGGTAAGTTCACGCTACTTATTATATTATTTTTTTTAATTAAAAAACTTTTTTTTTTTTAATTTTTTTTTTTCCAACGTTTTTTTTAAATTTATTTTTGGGACAGAGAGAGACAGAGCATGAACGGGGGAGGGGCAGAGAGAGAGGGAGACACAGAATCGGAAACAGGCTCCAGGCTCCGAGCCATCAGCCCAGAGCCCGACGCGGGGCTCGAACTCACGGACCGCGAGATCGTGACCTGGCTGAAGTCGGACGCTTAACCGACTGCGCCACCCAGGCGCCCCAAAAAACTTTTTTTTAATGTTTATTTTTGAGAGAGAAAGAGAGAGAGAGGGAGAGAGAGAGAGAATGAGCTGGGAAGGGGTAGAGAGAGACAGAGACACAGAATCCAAAGTAGGCTTCAGGCTCTGAGCTGTCAGCACAGAGCCTGATGCGGGGCTCGAACTCACAGACCACGAGGTCATGACCTGAGCCGAAGCCGGACACTTAATCAACTGAGCCATCCAGGCACCTCACTGCTTATTATGTTATTAAATACAAATACACAAATATACAAATAAAGGAGGATCTTGCATGGGTCAATGATGAGAATATGTTATGAACCAAATACTGTGATCACTCCAGTCCTACATAAAACAAAGTCATTTCTTTGGATTAAGCTGTTGTGTCTATAGAAACTCTCACTGAAAACTAAGGAATCTGAGACCTCTTTAAGCTATTATCTTCCCCCTAACACAAAAGCATATGTAGATTTATATATTCTCCCACAGAATAGGATCCTGAAAGACGGAGACACTAGGTAAGTGCAATTTGGTGAGCAAGAAGGCTAGAGAGTTTGAGTCAGGGAAGAGCCAATGGAAAGGCAAAGGGGAGAAGTTTCTGTGGAGGAAAAAGAGGAGAGGTTATTGAGGGAAAGGAAGGAGATTGTAGAAAGAGCATGCAAGATTATTTTTCTTTTCTTTCAAATAGTATCCATAGCCAGCTTTGTCCCAATGCATTTAGATTTCAGCCAATTAAATAATTGACTGAATAATAAATAAATAAATAAATAAATAAACAAATAAATAATTGACGCCGTATAGGAGGAGTTCACAATCTAAACAACGCATAGTTCTAAGATTCCAGAGTTTGAACTGAATTATGTCGAGCACATATTAGGACTCTAAATTTCACCTACGACCCTTAGGACAGAAGACAGATGAATGTTATGTATTCCACAGAGAAAATGCTACCCAGTTTGTTGACAGGAGTTGTTCTTTGCCTCTGAAAGATGAGGGAACACGTCTGTGTATTTGTCTCCTGAACTTTAATTTCAATAATCAGACCTAAAAAAAAAAAAAAATTAAAGGCTCAGTTGGAACAAGTTTTCTTTTCATGTCTCCTCAAAATTAATATTCTAATTCTTGATGGCACAGACTTTCCTGTAGTCCTTTCATCCTTTTTTTTTTCTTTCATGTATTATTCAAAGTTGGGATTGGATCACTGTCCATTAAGTAGATTCTGGAGAGCGAAATCTCCACCAACCATAAAAATTTTGTCTTCCCCACACTAAGTAAAAGATTTGGAGAACTATGCATCATTTTAAAAGAACCAAAACCTAGCATTCAAAATAAAACAAGCAATAAAAACACTCCACCAAAACGTGCTGTTTTGAAACAGTCTTAGACCATATTCACATTAAAGAAATAAAAATATCAACGTAGGTTAAGAAATAGAGTGTTTATGTCTGGGGCATGTTTAGAACAGTCAATAGGCTTTTCTGAAGCCTTTGAGAATTTGGTTCTTTTTGTAGCAGGACTGTGCACCACATACAACATTCCTCTTCGACCTGTAGAAATCCGAACAAAAGGATGAAATCCCTTTACTTGTTGCACTTTATTTTCTTGTCACAGTTAAAACAATATTTATTTTCCTCCTCCCTGCTTCTTACGGGCCTATAGTAAATCAAAAAAGTAAGCTCTCAGGTTCATTGTGTGAGGGGCTTACTGCTAGGCTTCTACAGTTGCCACAGTAACTAATTAGAAATTTGCATCTCTAAGAGAATTATTTAATGCTGATGTGTAAGCCCTTTTATTCTTTGGAGCTTGGCCTTTTGCTAGGAAGCTCCTGGTAGATGTTGGGCCTCGAGGTCATACTGTACAAGCTCTGAACGTAGGTGGCCCTGGTTTCCCCTTTTTATCTGGATGATTCATACCCAGTGAAGAAAATGTCTTGCCAGGTCTTTGTTGAATGGTGGGCATCTGAAAAGCGACACTTGATTCATTTAGACACCATTTGTTTTAACCTGTAACTTCTTCCCCATTGCTCATTAGCTAACTCTTGTGTAATTGAGTCATGCATGTTAAACCAGTAGAGTTGAGTTATGCCAACCAACCCGCCGACAAGAATCCCTCATTAGATTTGTCCTGAAGCCTACCAAGACAGTGTTGCTGAAATGCAACACACTTTGCAGACTTGAACAACGGGTTATAGTAATATGAAGATGAACGTATGTTCATATGAATACGAACATTTTTTCCCTGAAGAGCTGATTCTTTTCAAAGGTTTCAACTTCGTGTTCGCCCAGTGTAGAAAGAAAAGAGAAGCCCCCCTGTGGTACAAAGACAGAGTCCAAACGGAAGGGGCCGGGGCCTCCTGGACAACTTGTCCTGAATCCCAGAAGTTTCCTACCGCATTTAGAGGTGTCGTTCGGTGCTGATGGTACATGAGGGAGATAGGAACACGGACGTAAGGTGGAGAGATGGGATCAGTTCTCCCAATCTCTGACCAAACTAGTCCTACCAAAGCGGGGTAGCCCCTGACTTTATTGCAGCCAAAGGTCAAAACAAACATATGTTCCAAGACAATGACCTAGCCTGTGATCAAGAGTAGATTCAGCACACTATGTTCAACGCGACATTATTTGCAATAAGCAAAAGCTGGAAGCGATCCACTCAACCGACTGAGCCACCCAGGTGCCCCAAGCTGGAAGCGATCCAAATGTCCGTTGATGGATAAATGGGCAAACCAAATGTGTAAATACAAACCATAAAATCTTGTTCAGCCTTTAAAAGGGAGGAAATTCTGACACAACTTACAATGTGAATGGACCATAAGGACGTTACGCTAAGGAAAATAAGACACTCAGGAAAGGACAAATACTGCATGAGTCCGCTTACGTGATCTATCTAGATGCTATGGATTGAATGTTTGCATTCCTCCACCCCAAGTTCATATGTTGAAACCTAATTCTAAATGACATGGTATTTGGAGGTGAGGTCTTCGGGAAGGAAATACGTCATAAGGATGGAGCTCAGGACTAGGAGTAGTATCCTTATAAAGGAGACTCCAGAGCGATCCCTCATCTTTCCATTACATAAAGACACAGTGAGAAGCTGGCTGCCTATGAACCAAGAAGGGGGCTTTCGCCAGACACTGAATCTGCTGGCACCTTAATCTTGGAATTCCTGCCCGCAGAACTGTAAGAAATAAATGTCTGTTGTTTACAAGACACTCAGTCTAAGTTATTTGTTTTAGCAATTTGAACTAAGACTCTAGACAAGTCAACTTTACGGAAATAAAATAAAATGGTGGTTACCAGGGGCTAGGAATGGGGGTGGGGTATGGGAAATGGGAAGTTGCTGTTTAATAGGCATAGAGTTTCATTTTTATAAGATGAAGGAGTTCTGGGGATTGGTTGTGCAGCAATATGAATCCACTTAACATTACTGAACTGTACCCTTAAAAATGGGTAAGATGGTAAATCTTATGCTATGGGTATACCACAATTAAAAAAAAAAAAAGACTAGATTCAATAGAAAGATGGGCAGAGCTCCCTCCTGAAGAGGATGAAAGGAAGGCGTTGGCTCCTAGGGCCTCCAAAGAGAAATAGGTCAGTTTCCTTAACGAAAGAGAAGGCAGAGAAGGGCCCCAAAGGTATTGGCTTTCCCTGCTGATGGGTAGAATGGGCGCCATGCTGATGGAGGCACCCACCTTGAGTCTCTGCTGTCATCACCCTGGCCATAGCACCTGTGCATCTAAGGAAATGAACATTTTAAATATAATCTTGCACAGGTTCCGGAGGCAGGAAGGATTAATCCTCTGGTGAATAATTGTTTCTCGGGACGCCTGGGTGGCTCAGTTGGTTAAGCGTCTGACTTCGGCTCAGGCCACAATCTCGCAGTTTGTGGGTTCGAGCCCCGCATCGAGCTCTGTGCTGATAGCTCAGAGCCTGGAGCCTGCTTCAGATTCTGTGTGTCCCTCTCTCTCTGCCCTTTCCCCGCTCGCACTGTGTATCTCTCTCCTTCTCAAAAATAAGTGAACATGAAAAAAATTATTAAAAAAAATAATTGTTTCTTAAAACGTTCTGATCAAATAAAATGCTTGTCTTTTCATTATAAGAATAAACTGAACAAAAAATACTACCATTTGAGTAATTTTCTGCATTTTTTTCCTGTCTGGCCGCTACTTCTTATGCTTATGAAAACCATTTCTCTGTTAAGAAATTTGAATAATCTGTCAATTTTAAATGTAAAATAACCTTACCTCAATTTTGCTGCATATATAAGACATTGTCTGATGAGTGGAGAAATGATTAAGTCTTTAGTTCCAGTGGCTTTTTCTTGAAGTTAGGAGCGACAGGTATCTTTCTGAATGAGTCACTTTGAATTACTTTTTTTAGCCACAGCTACTTGCACAGTGCTTAGCACATTGGCATTATGCTTTAAAAAATGAATAAATTCTACCTTGTCCAGCCAAAATTATATTTATTTTTAACTGAATTCTTGCTATGAAGCGGCATTTCAAATCAATTTATGTAGAACACCAGTAACGTTTCCACTTAATTTTTGTGCTCATTTCTAGAACACTCAAAAGTTTGAACCATAATTAACTTATAGGCTTGTTAGAACATTTTCCTAAAACGTGCAATGTTTCCATGAAAAACACAGAGATGTATTGCACATGTCTATACAACACATATTTTAGTTGAAAAAAGAGTGGGAAAATCTTAAAGGCTGCTTTTAAGATGAGGCCCTCCATACTGTGCTCGGGGGAAATGTTCTAATTTCACAGCAGAGCATAAGGTTGCAATTAGTGTACCCATCATGGGCTAATAAATGGGAAGCTATTCCCTCCGGAACACATCAGTTTCTCCAGGCTCAAAGTCATTTCATTGACACCTACATGTTGAGAGCCCCTCAGGTAGGAGAAAGCAAATACATGTAACTGATGTTTAAAAATGATAGCTAGGGGTGCCTGGGTGGCTCAGTTGGTTAAGTGTCCAACTCCAGCTCAGGTCATGATCTCACGCTTTGTGGGTTCGGGCACCACATCGGGCTCCGTGCTGACAGCTCAGAACCTGGAGCCTGCTTCAGATTCTGTGTCTCCCTCTCCCTCTGCCCCTCCCCGGCTTGTGCTCTCTCTCTCTCTCTCTCTCTCTCTCTCTCTCTCTCTCTCAGTCTCTCAAAAATAAATAAACATTTTTTAAAAAGTTAAAAAAAAATAAAATAAAAATGATAGCTAAAATCAAAAACCGTAAAAATTATGAAATATTTCACTATAAGTAAAACCCACAGAAAAGTGTTAACATTTTTTCTAAGGATGTTTTCCATCCATTCATTCATTCATTCATTCGGTTAGTCCCCATTTACAACCATTGGAACCCTCACCATGACACCATTCGTGCCCCCACTAAGGTATCTTTCCCTCTCATGAACATATGGAATGCTTTTCCCCTTAGAGCAGTTTTTCCTTTTAGAGAATTTGCCACGTTCTGTTTCATAATCTTGTTCTGTACTAAGTTTTGTTCCTTATTGTATCATCCACAGGACCGGACACAATTCCTTACAAGTAGAAAATGCCTGATGTCTATTTATTGGATTGTGTTTGTGTGTTAGCCTGAAATGTTTCCCTAAGCGTTTGCCGTGTTCATAGCTAGACTGCAACCCTAACACATCTGTAATTTTTTTATTGACAATTGCTTTAACATTTTGTTTCCAGAAAATAAGGTCATTCAAAAACCGTTCTGAATTTACTATTCAGGAACGTTGGCCAAACCATCTGGAATTGAAAGCAATAAATGGTTAGGAAGTAGATTTGAGAAAAGTGAGGAAAATTCCAGCTTGGGATATGTCTGCTAGCACAGCACAGCAAGACAAAGCAAACAAAGCTGAACTAAGCCTAGATTTGTAAAAAACTAAAGAGGGTACTACCTTCTATATTGCTATAGCAAATTTCTGGTGAAAAGCTGATCTGTTTGTCAGTGATTGTGGGAAAACAGGCAGCCTTATACATTACTGGTGGGAGAATAAATGGTATAATCTTTAAACCAGAGTATTTGATTCTATCCATCAAAATTACCCTTCAACCCAGCACATACCCTTCAACCCAGTGCTTCAGTTGCTAAGAATTTATCCCACAGATATACTCACTCACAGAATGTGGAATGACATACACAAAGCCCCCATTGCTTTGTTGTTTCTAGTAACAGAAACTGAAAATAATCTAAAAGTCTATCAGTCGGGGATTGGTTATAAATTACGTCACACACACACACACACACACACACACACACACACACACACTGGAATATTACATAGCTGTTAAAAATAAATATTGACATTGTTAAATGTTGGCATGTGTGATTTCCAAGGTTTATTGTTAAGTAAACAAGTAAAACCACTGAGGGCAGGATCATGTACATTGTACGCTACCATTTATGTAAAAAGAAAGAAAAGATCCATATGAATCTGTTTGAATATGTCTCAAATACTTCTGAAATAAAACACAAAAAACTGGGTACGTTGGCAATTCTGGGGAGAACTGGGTGATTGGTAAATAGGGGAAGGAGGGAAACATTTACTCTATTAACTTAAAAATAGTAATTTATTGAGGTGGAATTCACATAACATGGAATTAACCATTTTGAAGTGAATGATTCGGTGGCATTTGTGTGTTCACAATGTGTGTAACCCCTACTTCTACCTAACTCCAAAACATGTCCATCACTCCAAAGTAAAACCCCTTATGCATTAACTAGCTCCCTCCCATTCTTCTTCCCTGGCAACCACCCATCTTCTTTCTGTCTGTATGGATTTATCTATTGTGTGATATCTCATATCAACAAATCATACACTATGTGCCCTTTGTGTCTGGCTTCTTTTACTTAGCAGAATGTTTTCGAGGTTACTTCTTTCTTTTCCTCCTTTCCTCCCTTCCTTCCTTCCTTCCTTCCTTCCTTCCTTCCTTCCTTCCTTTCTCTGTTCCTCCCTTCTTCCCTTCTCTTCCCTTCCCTTCCCTTCCCTTCCCTTCCCTTCTCTTCCCTCCTCTCCTCTCCTTTTCTTTTCATTTTTTGTATATTTGAAATGTGATAATTGTTGAGGTATTATGTATTCAAAAACTAAAAAATTAAAGATACAGCTGTTTTCTTGCTGCATGCCATGAGGACAAAGAAGATCTTCAGCCTAAATCAGGAATGAATATTCTGACCAAGACTTATCAAGAAAGAGAAAAAATTTCTCATGCGACATCTCATAATCCTTTTCCAATCTGAGCCCTTTCTGATTACCATAACAATGCACTGGGGGGGCATTATTTGGAACATTCAGTTTTGTGTTGAGTGACCTTTGTCATCAACTTGCAGATATTTGTCTAGAGCAATGAACTCCTATTATTTTATTGTAACCCTCAGCAGCTTGTGAAACTCTGCTGATAAGCCAAGGGCCCCTATATCCCTTGGTACCAGTGCCTAGTTCTTGGTTCCATCACCTTATATAGAGCATAGTAGATCAGGAAGATACCACTGTTACATGGATCCCTCCTAGCAAACCATTGGGGGCTCAGATAAAGAGATTTTTGTCATAAATGAGGCAATGTGGAAATCCAGGAAAACAATGCTGAGGAAATCGTAACTGAAGAGCTTTCGCTCCAAGCTCCCGCTCATTTAAATAGGGATGCCAGAATAATTCTTCAATTCCGATTGCGGACATTTTTAAAACCTAGAAGATTGGAGTGGGAACACACTTTAGAAGTCATTCAGGCTGACTTTAAATTACTCATACAGGAATTTGCTCTGATAGTGACAGTTGGTCGTTGAATGGATGCTTGTATGCTTTCTGTGACAGGGAGCTCACGACTCAAAAGTTATTGCACTAGAGTGATACCATTCCAGTCTGGAGTAACCAACTCATGCCAATTTGCTTGGGACTTTCCTGGTCTTAGCACTGGAAATTCCGTATCCTGGAGAACCTCTCAGTCCAGGACTAACTGGAATGGCTGGTCACTCTATTCCAGCCAAGCACAATGATGCCAGGGTAGGTATTATGGTAGAACTAAGCTGTGAAGGATGAGTTTGTTTTCCAAAGTCAGGGAGGGAGAAGAAAAGAAGGACATTAAACTCTTCATTAATCCATACAACATGATCTCTGATCAGTGTATAATTTCTAATGCATTCTTGTGCATTTCCATCATCGTTGGGGATCCCTAGTTTGGAGCCATAGTTGTTAGGCGGCAATGAGCCCTGACATTTGTTAGCAGGGTTGTAACAAGATCAAAGGCATCTTCTAGGAATATTTATCTTGAGGTAATGAGTGTGATTATCATGAGGATGCCTGGAGTCAGGAAAACCAGTGAGGAGCAAACCTGAAGTGGTGGGGGGGGGGGCGCTGAGGGGATAAAGAGATTTGGGGAAAACAAGTAGGAACTGGACACCATTGGGGTGCAGAGTAAGAAAGAGAGGGAGGAAATGCAGGCTACCCAAGGCACTCGTTCTCAAAGCTGGATGCATATGACAATCACCTGGGAGGGTTTTTAATTTGTTTTTTATTTTTTTATTTTTGTTTTTTGTTTTTTGTGTTTTTTTTTCAATATATGAAATTTATTGTCAAATTGGTTTCCATACAACACCCAGTGCTCATCCCAAAAGGTGCCCTCCTCAATACCCATCACCCACCCTCCTCTCCCTCCCACCCCCCATCAACCCTCAGTTTGTTCTCGGTTTTTTAACAGTCTCCTATGCTTTGGGTCTCTATGGGAGGGTTTTTAAAAAAATATTGATGCTTGCCCCCACTCCATGAGATTCTGATTTCATCAGCTTGTGGGGGGCTCAGATAAGGATATTTTAATAAACCCCCTTAATGACGCTATTGTGCAGCAAGAATTGGAACCCAATTATTTAAAGCTTCCGGGGTGGTTTCTTGAGCTTTTACAGGATGTTTTTCTTCTTGAAAGGCCCAACGACACGTTTTGGTATGGACACTTCCATCCTGCATGACTGCCTGGGGTTTCAGAGAAGGTGAGGGGAGTTAGAGCTGGCTCTGGAAGAGTAAATGATTGAAAGTACTGATGATCTTTTTTTTAAGTTTATTTATTTATTTTGAGAGGGACAGAGACAGCGCAAGTCAGGGAGAGGCAGAGAGAGAGGGAGAGAGAGAGAATCTCAAGCAGGCTCTGCACTGTCAGTGCAGAACCCGAGGTGGGGCTTGAACTTATGAAAATGTGAGATCGTGACCTGAGCCCAAACCAAGAGCTGGCCACTCAACAACTGAGCCGCTCAGACCTCCAGCACTGACTATTTTTTTTTTTTTTTTTTTTAAAGCTGCTGTCCTTTATTTTTTATTTTTTTTTTTCCAACGTTTTTTATTTATTTTTGGGACAGAGAGAGACAGAGCATGAACGGGGGAGGAGCAGAGAGAGAGGGAGACACAGAATCAGAAACAGGCTCCAGGCTCCGAGCCATCAGCCCAGAGCCCGACGCGGGGCTCGAACTCACGGACCGCGAGATCGTGACCTGGCTGAAGTCGGACGCTTAACCGACTGCGCCACCCAGGCGCCCCTGCACTGACTATTTATAATGTCTGGTGTCTGAGGCTCTGCTACCCTCCCCCCACAAGCGATCCAGAAATTGAACATGAAATGAGCAGATCAATTTCCATGTGTGATCTCATCGAATGCTGCCTCTTAACCATCCTCTAACGTATGATTTTATTCCCATTTACAGGTGATGACACGAGGCTTGAAGAGAATAGAGTAGGAGTAAGAGGCCGTCACTTTGCCTCTACCCACCCGTGTATGCTCTGTCCGGTAGCCCAGGACAGCTCACAGCCAAAGGAAAGGTCCACCTCTTCAGACACCTGAACAAGTCAGCAGGCTGAGCTCCTTCTCCACCAGAAAATGCTGGTTAAAGTTCTCATATTCAGCTTCTACAAAGAAGCTTCAGGCCACACAGCAAAGACATTAGTGAAATTCCATTTAGGTAGGCAAAAAGGGCTTTTTCTAGATAATCGGTTTTACATGTAAAACCAGAGTCATCAGAGGAGATAATAACGATTTCAGATTCTAAAAGAATTTTATAACAGGAAGTTTAAAATTCTGAAAAAGAAGAAGTGTGTGTGTGTGTGTGTGTGTCTGTATGGGGAGGGAAATTTCTCCCTTATAATATACAATGTTAAGTATGTTAAATATCCACATGTCTCTTTTTAGCAATAGTGGCAAAGTTATTGTTTTAAGGCTGCATTTTAAAGCTGCTGTAATAAAGTTCTGGATCTGAAGGAATTTTGAAACACCGGATGAGCACAAGGCGAACTATTAAGATAAAAGATGTGAACTTAATTAGAAAAATAACGGCTGCTGCTAAGTTACTATTTTGAGTTCAGGATCCAGAGTCTTGGATTTCCCTTGTTGGTCTGTCGTGAAAAACACCGTGGAAATTTCTGCAGGTGACTTTCATTTCCCGGATTATAGTATTCCGTGTCATTTCAAACATTTCCCGTTGAGCCACGATGTTCTTAAAAGCAAGCGTCCAGGTGCTAAGACGTTGTCGCTGCCGGGGAGACCTATTGCAAAACTCTGGAACCTGCCTGCCCCCTTCTCTCTGCAGCTGAGTCAGTTACCGTCTGTGTGCCTTTCCTGTCAAAGGCAAAGAGTTCCAGTTGGTCTCTCCAACTTGACGCTCTTCTTCCGTGATGAGGTCGTTTTTGAAAACTTCAGGAGGCCCTAATTAACCCATGGAGGCATTGCAATACTAATGCAAGGCAAATGCAAAAGAAACAAACATTCACGGCGACCAGACAAAAGCAAACGCCAGTGCCACCCACTCTGCGCGTATAGACGAGATTATACTGCTCCTCTTTATAAATAAGGGGTTTGCAATGTGTCGTTCCTCTTCTGTAGGGGAGGGGGCTGCTTATTGATGCTGCATCTGTTTTGTCAGCGCGTCAGCTAATGGAGAAAGTTAATTGTGTTGGTTGTAAGGCCACCTGTCACACACATGCCTCATTTCCATACTAATGGTCCAGCAGCGGCAGGCAGCGCGCTCTCTGCAGTAACAGCTACTGCCTCTTTGGAAACGTGGGCCAAATGTGCCTATGCAGCAACTGTAGGCCTGTGCGCGGATGCCTCTAGTATTGTGTGGACCAGGGCTCGTATTAACCCCCTACTGGCGGCTCCAACCTGGATTCGCAGTAAAACTGGGGATGCTGTAAACGCTGCTGCTCGGGGATGAGGACCGATTCCATGGTGACCCTGCTGGGAGAGGTAGCTTTGGGGCTGCGAGTGTTTTGGAGAAGCAGTCTCCGTGTGGCCAATTCACCCCACGTTAGGAGTGCGCGCGCGCGCGCGCGCGCGCGCGCGCGCGCTGCAAACCTCCACACTCCGCTTCTCCTTTAAGAACAACCTCGAGACCATTTCATCCTGGTATTGGGTCCTTTCCCGTAAGCGTTATCACCGCCTTCCTTTGCCTTTTTAGCAATTTGTCCCCGGATCCCTAGGAAAACTGGCAGGTTTCTACCCACGCTGTCAAGGCAAAGGTCAGTTTTCGAGCTCTGGGTAATCAGTTTCCAGTTCTGTGGCCTAAATTATGGAAAGCAGCCTTGACTCCCGACTATAAAGGATTGCCCTCTGGACGGTACTTCATGCGGCAGCACTTTTTACAAATCGTTTGACTCTCAGGCAGAGTTGAGGAACCGATGCCCTCGAGAAGAGGCTGATGAATATTTTAGTGGGAACCTATTAGAAGCAATTTGAGGGCGGGGGCTGTCCCCTCAGTGAGGCAAGCCAATAAAATTGAGAGCCATTTCTTCCCAGCTCCTAATCCCGAGGACCTAGGAAATACCAGGCCCGGTTTCTTTGGGATCCTTTTGTCTATGGCTTTCTGTGACCTTACACGGCCCTCATAAAGGGACTTGGGGCTAATCGCCAAATGCTGCAGCAGTGACTGCTGTTAGATGGGGAACACATGGGCCAGGCTGCTTACATTTTTTAATGGCCAATTTTGGTGGAATTGATGATTGTTTTAGGCTGGATCGTCTCTATTCTTGTATCAGCATAGATTTTAAAATAGATGTCTCAGTCATTTGGAGGCGGCTCAAAGTCAGGCAGGTGATGGTTCTGGCCGCAGAGCAGGTGGAGGGTCCTGAGCTGTGACTTCTCTCTGGGAGGTGTGCCGGCAGAGTCACTCAGCCAGGTAAAAAGCTGCCTTTTCAGAGCGCACTGGATGGAGCCTGGGAAAGAAGAGGTTCCTGTGTGCCCCTGCCCCAAAGGGCAAAGACTGCAGAAAACCTTACAGGTAAGTCTCCCGGCTGGCTTTTGTCAGGTCTGGATTTGCCAACGTGCCACAGGGTTTCCCAGAGCCGTAAAGGAGAAGGGGGGTTTGGTCACAGTGGGGACTCAGCTCAGATTTTCTAGAAAATCTTAGTAGGGGAGCCGCTATAAATTCAGGGTCTGCACCCTCAGCCAGACTTTGATGCTACCCAGAAGCCCTCCTGCCTGCCCCTTCTCCTGTCGATCCCTTCCCCTGTTCCTCATTGCAACTTTGCAAGTTTTGTTAATGTGTATTTATTTATTTTGAGAGAGAGAGAGAGAGAGAGCACAAGCTGGGGGGGGGGGGGAGAGGGAGAGAGAGAGAATCCCAAGCAAGTTCCACACTGCAGCACAGAGCCTGTCATGGGGCTCGAACCCACAAACTGAGATCATGACCTGAGCCAAAATCAAGAGTGGGATCCTTTTTTTAAAAAATTTTTTTTTTCAACATTTATTTATTTTTGGGACAGAGAGAGACAGAGCATGAACGGGGGAGGGGCAGAGAGAGAGGGAGACACAGAATCGGAAACAGGCTCCAGGCTCTGAGCCATCAGCCCAGAGCCTGACGCGGGGCTCGAACTCACGGACTGCGAGATCGTGACCTGGCTGAAGTCGGACGCCCAACCGACTGCGCCACCCAGGCGCCCCAAGAGTGGGATCCTTAACCAACCGAGCCACTCAGGCATCACCCCCCCCTTTTTCTTGAGAGGGGGGAGGGGTAGAGAGAGAGGGATACAGAGGATCTGAAGCAGGCTCTGTGCCGACGCGGGGCTCCAGTTCGCAAACGGCGAGATCATGACCCGACGGGAAATTGGACGCTCAACTTACTGAGCCGCCCAGGCGCCCCAGCTAGGCAAGTTTTTATCACTTTCCTATAGCTCCCCCACTCAGAAGACAATCATTTTGGATTTTACAGAGATTTTACAGAGAAACAGGGCATCAAAAAGAAGAACTCTTTCCCAACTTTTTGCTCCAAGGAACGCTATCTACACCCACAGTGATTTGTAGGTCAGTCCTTCCATCTCAGTAAAAAAAATGGCTTTCTTCTCCTTCTCCCCACCGTCCCCCTGCCTTTCCTCCTCTTCCACCTTCTCTCATCTCTCTCTTCCACCCCTGCCCTCTTCTCACATCCGTGCCCATATCAGCACACACACACGTGCACCTCATGACAGGTCAGCCCCAGGGTGGGTGTGAGCACGATGTGTTTGGAAAATCACGGTCCCTCCGAGACGGACAAGAGAGACAGAAAAGTACGTGAGCAATTCCAGCTGTCTGGCAAGTGCCACGTCCAGCATCAGAGGAACACCGGAGAGGGATGCATAATCAGACTGAGGGGCAGGGAAGAGTTCCTGAAGAAGGTGAGATTTGGACTCAGTCCTGAATGACTTGAGGTGAATAAAAAAAAAAAAAAAAAAAAGAGATGAACTAGCATGTATGAAAGGGTTTCACCTGTGCCAGGATCTTAACGCACTGCGGTTTGGTGGCCGACAGGAAAGCCTGTGGGGGAAAGTAGAGGTAGAGAGAGGTTTCCAAGGGCCAGTCATGAAGGGTCACATGCAATGAACCAACGGGCTTGAATTTCACCTCATGCTGTGTGGCGTCGTGGAGAAATTCTGAGTAGGGAAACGAAGTGATAGCGGTGTGGAGGGTGGTGGGGGGGCAAAGCTGTGGTCAGGGGATGAGTCGTTGCCGTGTCCAGAGCAGAGGAGGAGAAGACCAGTCAACAGCAGTTGCACTTGCCAGGCCTTGGTGACTAGATGCTGGAGGGAGGAGGTTGGAAGAGGAGAAGGTGACCGCCGCGTTGCTGACTTGACTAGCTGGGTGGACGGCGTTAGCATTTCCAGACTTCGGAAGGCAGAACAATATTAAGGGAAAGATGCTTAATTCCCTCTGGCCCACCCTGGGCGTGAAGGACACGTGAGTGAATCTGTTCAGCCAACTGACTGTTTCGAGAGCCAAGTGGCCTGGCCTGGGAATTCTCTGGAATGGTGGTGAGCGAAGCCATTGTGGAGGGGCTGCACGTGTGTGGCTTGAGGTGAACTGAGGGCCAAGGATAGCTCTGGTGAGCACTGATGGTGAAAGAGTAGGGGGGAATGAAGAGACCACCAGAGAGAATCAGACGGAGCAGACGAGAGGCCCCAGGAAAATTGGAAGGCAGCGTGTCCTGGGGGCAAAAGCACAGAGACTTTTGAGAGGCAGGCGGTAGCCAACAGACTCAAATGTTACGCACAGTGCAAGTGAAATAAAAACTTGAAGGTGACTCGTGCCTTTGTCAACATGTTAGCCAGTGGCGTCTCCTGTCAGTGTCATGGGGGCCATGGTGGTTTGCAGGGGCTGAATGTCGGGGAGTCAGGAGGAGAGGACAGGACGCCACTGGCCCCCCTCTGCAGAGTCTAGCACAGCACCCGGTAGGTACCTGGTTGTTGCTCAGTAACGCTGGTCTGGTCGGATCAATTACCAAAGGAATCTCTCTAGAACCCCCATCCACGCTGTCATCTGACGTTCCCAAATCTTATTAATTCTTACTGGTTCTTACTGGTCTGCTTTGCACCACCTCCCCTGCCCAGCCCCCCTTCTCTAGCTCCGCAGCTACCTCCCTAAATTTTCTTTTCTCCGTCTTCACTTATAAGGGTTTTCGTTCATTTTTTTCTGATTTTTATTTAAATTATATTTAGTTCACACCCAGGGCAATATTGGTTTCAGGCGTAGAATTCAGTGGCTCATCACTTAACATACAATACCCAGTGCTCGTCACATCAGGTGCCCTCCTTAGTACCCATTACCCAGGCAGCCCATCCCCCACCCACCGCCCTCCATCAACCCTTGGTTTGTTCTCAGCCTTTAAGAGTCTATTATGGTTTGTTTCTCTCTTTCTCTTCTTTTTCCCCCACCATCCCATATGTTCACCTGTTTTGTTTTGTTAAATGTCACATGTGAGTGAAATTATAAGGGGTTTAATCCTATACACCCATAACAGAATTTCCTGTCTCCTGTTTCCTCTTTTTCTATCCTTTCTATTATTGCCAAACTAAGCACGACGCTTTTCTGCCCAAACCTCCTAGTGTGCCAAAATTTTGTTAATTAAAAAACTTCCGGTGTTAGACTTTCTGACCGGATGATGGGGGGTATGATGATCAGAAAGAACAGAGGAGTCCAGCATTAAAACTGCTGGCTGGGTGTCCAGCTATAGGGGAAGATCGTATGTATGTTGACGGACTGCTGGGCTCACTAACAGATCTCTGGGACTGAGAGGGTACAGACTAGCTATTAGGAAACCTTCAAAGGCTCCCTGCTGCTGAGCACACTGATTCTATCCTCCTGAGTTTGGCATTCAGTACCTTCAAAAAGCTAGCCCAACCGATGGGGCGCCTGGGTGGCTCAGTCGGTTGGGTGTCTGACTTTGGCTCAGGTCATGATCTCGTGGTTTGTGGGTTTGAGCCCCCGCGTCGGGCTCTGGGCTGACAGCTCAGAGCCTGGAGTCTGTTTCGGATGCTGCATCTCCCTCTCTCTCTCTGCCCCTCTGCCGCTCACACTCTGTCTCTCTCTCCTTCAAAAATAAATGAACATTAGAAAAAAATTTAAAAAAAAATCTAGCCCAGACAAAGATTTTTTTTTTTCTTTCTTTCTTTCTTTCAGCCAGAAAACCCATGTTGCTGTTAGGTTAAACTATTCTCTTAGCCTGTCCAGTGCTTTCCAAGCATTCCACTGATACATTCAATCTCTGAAAACATCTTTCTGCTCCATTAAAAACTTCATCCACCCTCTAAGGCATGGTTCAAGGCCATTTTTTTTTTCTCAAGGCCTTCTGTGATGCCATTAAAGTCATAGACATTGTATTTGTCACTTTCTCGTCCCCTATCTATTTTTTTTTAATGTTTATGTATTTTTGAGAGAGAGAGAGAGAGAGCACAAGCAGGGAAGGAACACAGAAAAAGAGGGAGACACAGAATCTGAAGCATGCTTCAGGCTCTGAGCTGTCCGTGCAGAGCCTGACGTGGGGCTCGAACCCATGAGCTGTGAGTTTATGACCTGAGTCGAAGTCAGATGCTTAACAGACTGAGCCACCCAGGTGCCCCATCTATTTTTTTTAATGTTTATTTATTTTGAGAGAGAGAATGCACATACACACACACACACACACACACACAGTGGGAAGATAGGGTGATTATGCCCATCCTGCCTACTTCATGGCTTGCTTTACCAGGAAGTGCTTTGTCAACTAGAAGATGCTGCACTGGCCAGAAGTGTGTATTCTCACAAGGTAACGTGTGGCTACCTTACAAAGTAGGTGTTTATTTTGGCTCCTGAGGAAGCTTAACACCCTTGAAGAAACCTAAAAAAAAAAAAAAAAAAAAAAAAAATTTAGTGACCTCAGCTTTAAAGACAACTTGCTTCAGGGCACCTGGATGGCTTAGTCATTTACACATCCTACTTCAGCTCAGGTCACGATCTCAAAGCTCTTGAGTTCAAGCCCTGCTTTGGGCTCTGTGCTGACAGCTCAGAGACTGGAGTCTGCTTTGGGTTCTGTGCCCCTCTCTCTCTGTCGTGCTTGCAGTCTGTCTCTCTCTCTCTCAAAACTAAATAAAACATTAAAAAAAATTAAAAAGAAAGGTAACTTGCTTCACAAAAACTCTCATAAACTTGCAGAAGTCACTGCCTGCAGCTTCCAAGGACGTTGCTTTTCATTTTAAGAATTTCCAAAGAGGGCGCCTGAAAGATTGTCCCAATCTTTCAACAAGGGCCTTTCCATAGATTGTAGTGGCCCAGATATTTTGCATAAATGTTACAGTAAATTCCTCGTGTGAGGAAGGGAAATTAATTTCTATGGAATGCTGTGCAAATATGTGAGTAAGAGAGATAGAGAAAATTAGTTGTTGAAAGAAAGGGAAATAAAACACAAACACTCATTCTTTATGAAATAATTGCTATCCTGTTACCATTGTAAGAATTATATTTTGCAATACTGCTTTAGGGATGGTTTAGTCAGGGACTAGAAGTTCAATCCTATATATGGCCAACACACAGAATTATTTTAAATTCCTACTTTTGCTTCTCAATTTTCCTTCATCACGTAGCATAATTGTGATCATTTCATGAGAGTAAAGAAAAATATTGGAGTGCCTGGGTGGCTCAGTCGGCTGAACGTCCAACTCTTGATTTCGGCTCAGGTCATGATCCCAGGGTTGTGGGATTGAGCATGAAGCCTACTTAAGATTCTCCCTCTGTCTCCCTCTCTGCCCCTTACCCCCCTCCCCCACTTGTGTTTTCTCTCTCAAAAAAAAGAAAGAAAGAAAGAAAGAAAGAAAGAAAGAAAGAAAAGAAAGAAAGAAAGAAAAGAAAGAAAAAGAAAGAAAGAAAGAAAGAAAGAAAGAAAGAAAGAAAGAAAGAAAGAAAAGAAAAAAATCTTTCCAGGTTATTAATGTTGTTTTCAAACATAATCAACACTCCTTTTCCCTTCCCTAATATACACCTTTAGTTAATACTTGACGCCTTTAAATAAAATGTTGGTACCGGTCATATAGTAAACACTCGTAAGTATTTTAGCAAGTTTGCTGAGCTAGTTTTGAACATGAGCAAAAATCACACTGAAATAATCCCCTCAAAAAATCTATTTTTAAAAGTAACAAAACACCAAGATATGTGCAAAATGACACATGCACAAGGTTACTCATTGCAGTATTGTTATAACAAAAGATTGGAACTAACCTAAATGTCCATCAATAGGGGACTTGTTATATAGATTATACTCATCTATTCATTAGAATACTGCGCACAACTGTCCACACGGTTCTGCAAAGCCCTAAAAGGTATTTTATTACATGAATAAAGCAAGAAAGAGAATAGCATATACAGTATGTCATCGTTTGTGTTTCAAAAACAACATACAGTATATCTAGATGTGCGCATATGTTTTGCAAATTAAGAATCTCTGGAAAACGAGGAAGTGTAAGCGTTTGTCTCTTAGGAGGGGAACCGGACGTCTGAAAACAATTTGGTGGTGGTGGTGGGGTTTATTTTTCACTCCTTAACTTTTGAATTTCTGCCACGAACATGTATAATCTGCTCCAAAAATTAAGTAAAGATCTTTAAGAAGAATTAATGGTAGCATTGATGTTGGGAGCAGATAAGGCATGTGTACTGAACATTTGCCATGTGGGAGACACTGAGCTTACTGCTCTATGTATGTTATTATTGTGTTTATTCCACACGCAGTACCATGACGAGGATTCAGTGAATTTCTCAAGGACCCACACCTAATGTGAGGGGGACGCAATGATATCCCAGTAAATTTTTTACAACCAAAACAGAGTATTGCACCACTGTGAATCTTGGTTAATATTTTAATTTATAATATTTTTTTACATTTATTTTTGAGAGACAGAGCACACGTAGGGGAGGGACAGAGAGAGAACGAGACACAGAATCTGAAGCCGGCTCCAGGCTCTGAGCTGTCAGCCCAGAGCCCGACACAGGGCTTGAACCCACAGACTGGGAGATCACGGCCTGAGTCGACCTGAGCTGAAGTCGGACACTTAACCGACTGAGCCGCTCCAGGCACCCCATCTTTATTACATTTTTTTTTCAACGTTTTTAATTTATTTTTGGGACAGAGAGAGACAGAGCATGAACGGGGCGGGGGGGGGGGGGGGCAGAGAGAGAGGGAGACACAGAATCGGAAACAGGCTCCAGGCCCCGAGCCATCAGCCCAGAGCCTGACGCGGGGCTCGAACTCACAGACCACGAGATCGTGACCTGGCTGAAGTCGGACGCTTAACCGACTGCGCCACCCAGGCGCCCCTACATTTCTTTTTAAGTCTAGCAACTAATAAGCAATAAATCAAGCCCCAATTTGTAGTGTTTTCCCAGTTCCATAGGATATAAACTCCCTTCATGGCTGATTTCAAGGTATTGACTTACAGAATGCGGAGTTGGAAAGATATGTACAATGACACGCCATGATATAGTATTTCCATCCCATTGGCACAAGGAATAAGTAACCTCAAGAGCACAGATAATAGTTGTATAACTGGGAAGTGGTAACTTTGGGGGTTCATATTGCCTTTGTTATTCACACAAGGTATTTACTTATAACTTTATGGAATTTGTTTTGTAATAAAGTCTATGTTTAACAACTGGCTTCTAAGTTCCTGAAATTTTAACAGTTGGTTCTCATAAGCCAGTACATATCAGCCAGCACACCCCTTGGGTGGAGACAGAATTGAACCCAGATCTTCCTGCTTTCATAGACGGGGCTTTTAGTCATTCTGTCACCTTCTTCCATTTGCTGAATGGTTACTGTCCCCACTTATGTGCCAGGCTCGTTGCCACTTACTGGAGATGCAACAAAACATTGTATCTGCCCTCAAGGAGATGACCACACAGAGAGAAAGATTTTAATCAAAGAATCACAAATAAATGTAGAACTTTGCTTGTGGCAGTTGGAATGGATCATCAGATCACAGGTGGATTCAGCCAAACGAGGAAGGTTAAGCAAGACATCTCTGAGGAAGGGATGATCTGGAAGGGATGATCCTATTTAGAATTAAATAGGAAAGAAAGGAGCAGAGAACATTCCAGACAATGGGAAATGGCAGAAGCAAAGGCCCCGTGGCAGAATGAGCACGGCAAGTAGATGGTCACGAAAGACCAGTGTGGCTAAAGCAGAGGGACAAATGGGAGCTGGTGAGGGGTGGGGGTGAGGATGGGATAAGTTACAGCAGCTGGTAGGGGGCAGACTACATAAAACCCTGTAGACCTTGTTAAGAAGGGTTTTCTTTAAAAGTCACGGGAGGCCAGGTCTACTGGTCTACTGTCTACTGTCTGCGATCTACTACTGTCTACAGTCTACTCTGACTGTCTACACAAAGTGACTTCCTGGTAGTGGTTGACAAGTCGAGGTGATAGTACTGTCATGAAGAAATTTGTATTTTGGTAAAGTTTATTTTATTTATTTTTGGGAGAGCGTGAGTAAGCGAGAGAGAGAGGCCACACATGAGTGGGAGTGGGGCAGAGAGAGGGAGAGAATCCCAAGGAGGCTTCACACTGTTAGTGCAAAGTCCTGATACGGGGCTCGACCTCACAAACCATGAGATCGTGACTTGAGCCAAAATCAAGAGTCAGAAGCTTAACTGACTGAGCCACCCAGGCGCCCCAGAAATTTGTATTTTGAAAGCATTCGTGTCCTGCCTTGTGGAGGATAAATTGGAGCCAGACTTGAAGGGAATCCAGTAAGGAGTCCCTTCTGTAATCCAGGTGAGAAATACAGGTGTCTTGGAACATAGTAGTGTCAGTAGGGATAGAGAGAAATATAAATATTTGAAGGAAGCTTGGGAGGTAAGACGATTAAGACTGGTGATGGTTTACAACTCAAAGTGGCATAAGTTGGGAAAATGGGTGACAAGATCTCTGTCTTGCTAGTGCCACTCAATGAGACTGTGATTTAGGGGAAACCCAGTTTTGAACGTTTGGATGTATAATCCTGAATTCAATGTTGGGTATGTTGAGTTTGAGATATTTTTGCAGCTTCCAGGAGACTGTGGATACACACTAGAATTATCCACAATTAGGAGACAGCGGAAACCTTGTGTGTAAGTGACGATACTGGAAAGAAAGGGCCTAGAACTGGGACAGGGCAGACACAGGACAACCTCATGTTTCTCTTCCGTGAGAGATTGGTGTCTGTCACTGTGAAGACCATTTTAAGTAAAGTACCTTATTTCATCCTCACGACAGCTCATATACTAATTACCACTCTTTCCTCTTTTAACGAAAGCGAAAACAAGCTTGGAAAGAGCATCAACTTGCCCAAGGTTGCACAACTACAGACTGGCAAAGCTTGGAGTCTGATCTAGATTTATCTGCTATAAAATCTCTACTCTGACCGTCTACACAAAGTGACCTTCTGGTTGTTTATTGACGAGCCTTCCTTGAGTCTAAGACTGTGCTTTATTCTCTGAAAGGACTCTCAGCACTTTGTTCAAAAAAATTTTTTTTTCTTTTTAAGTTAAGGAATGTATGTCCAACTTCTGGTCACTGTGACTGTGCAGAGGCCCAAGAAATGGAGGGTTTGGATTAATCAGGAATAGCAGCAGTTGTTGGTGAGTGTCTGCTATGGCTTCAAATACATTTTCTAAAGTTCTTATGATCTTGTTAGGTATAGTCTTAGATTGTTCAGGTTGCTATACCAAAATACTACAGATCAGGTGGCTTGTAAACAGCAGAAATGTATTGCTCACAGTTCTAGAGCCTGGAAGTCTGAGACCAGGGTGCCAGAATGGTTGGGTGAGGGTCTTCTTCTGGGTCATGGATGTCTTGGTGTATCCTCATGTGGCAGAAGGGCCAAGTTAGCTCTCTAAAGTCCCTTCCATTAGGGCATTAATCCAAATCATGAGGGCTTCACCCTCAAGACCTAATCAGCTTCCAAAGACTCTACCTCCAAAAGCCATTACTTTGGGGACACGGATTCTAACATATGACTTTGGGGATACAAGCATACAGACTAGCAGGTGTCACTAGACCCAACCCCCATATGAGGAAGATGGAGGCTCTTCGGGGTCCATCTTAACCTTGCAGGTGACCAGAAGAGATTCCCGTCATGTCTCTGATCACCTCTGCTGCTCCAAGCTACTGCTCTCCTCAATGTCCTATAGACTGTACCTGAGGAATGTGAGAAAAGTACAACCTCTTTGTCACTGTTGTCTTTTCACTCCCTTACCTGCCAATCTGCCATGTTACCTAGAATAAAACTAAGCACATAAATCCCACCACCTTTGTTGGCTCTTTCCCCTGGAGCTGTTCACAAGAGAGAATCCACACGGGGCAAGTGGCTGGATGGGAAAGTTGGGGAGAGAAGCTCAGAGCCCACGGAAGGCCCAAACTGGAAGGTCAGGCTCCTAATAACACGATAAGGGGTTAAAAACACAAACCACAATGTGATATTGACTGTGTTCATATTTTTCTTTCATTAGAATTATTCTACTTCATGACTACTATGGGAATGGATCTTGTAACCTGGAGTGTGTTCAGGGTGCTCCCAGGGAGTCTGAGATCTACTAATTCATCATAAAAGCAACTGCATATAGCGTTTGTAATAAAAAGCTAAAAACACATTTTTATTTCTCTTCTGGGAGAACACAAAGCACTTACCTAAACTGGTTGTTAAAGTTAAAAAAATAGCATGATTTTTGTTTACTGAGTAAATATTATTTTCCCGCTTCTGCAAATTCGTTCCAACAGGTTTGTCCATTTAGAAGTTCTCTTCGCCTCCACTCTCCAGCTTGTGGCAGGGTTGGGGGAGGCCCTGAGTATGACCCATGCTAGGGAATTGCAGCAATGTCTGATAGAGGATTTTTTTTTTTTTTGAGAGAGAGAGAGAATGAATGAGCAGGGGAGGGGCAGAGAGAGAGGGAGACAGAGGATCTGAAGCAGGCTCTGCACTGACAATCGTGAGCCCGACACAGGACTTGAACCCACAGACTGTGAGATCATGACCTGAGCCAAAGTCGGACACTCAACCAACTGAGCCACCCAGGTGCCCCGATACAGGGTTGTTTTTTGCTGCAACTGCTGAGCAAATGAAAACTTGTTCTCCTGCTCCTTATGAGCAAGAAGTCAGGTCTGAGAAGTACAGAAGAAAGCAAATGAATGAATGGCAGATCAAGTCAAAGGCCAAGTAGGCAAGTGCTGCATCTGAGAACGAGCCTCATGGATAGACCAGTTCTGAAGAAAATAGTGTTCAGGAGACTAGAACCCTTGGTGTGCAGGATGTATCCTGTGGGCTTGAGAAGGTATTTGTATGGACTGGGTAGGCTGAGACTGAGTCTTGCCTCGGAACAGCCATTAGAATTGGAATAGCAAAAACTACCTGACACGGTGTCCTCCCATTCTTTTTCTATGTCTCGAATATCTTTGTAGTCAGTTGAGGCTTTCCGAGTAGACACCCATAAATTCTCTCATAAGTCATGCAGAAAGTATTTACATTCTACTTGTGAAACTGTATTCAGTAGTATGGCCCGGACAGTGTTTTCTCACTGATGGTTGAATAAGAAAGAAAGAGGTCTAATGGATATTTTATGTGTGATTTCTTACATCTTCGCAAGTCAGGAATGCAGATAGGACATATGATTTGGCTGTGATGAGCACAGGTCCTAGGATCAACTAATTTGCTCTGATGCCCCCAGTCAAGTGCTCAGGTAAGTCTCAAAGCCTCGACTTTGGCTGCCAATCCATAGGGTCGTTGAAGGGCTAAGTGAAGTGGAACTTGGACGTATTTTACCAGTTACAGATTCCATGAATTTTAGGTTCATTGTTATCCATCTAGGACTCCAGGCTAGGTCTTTGAAAACGTAGAGCTAAAAGTGCAGAATTAATCCTTCCCTTTTTCTGTTTATGAGGTAAGGGTGCATTTATTCAACATCATTTGAGGAGAGAATATACAGCTTTCTGGGTCATCGTCACATGATCTCTCTGGAAAACGTTTCCCCCATTACAATGACGTAATTAGATTTTGTCTTTGAAAATCTACATGACTGATTCTCATATTTGATTTTAGTTTCTTTATAAAATTCTATTAATTTATACTCAATTCGAAACTCATGGATGCACTCTGAGTGGATGTAACATAGGAACAATGTGTGCTCTTTCCTCTTACGGGAACAATCCCCATACCCTGCTTGAATTTTGTTCCTTCTGTATCAGTGTGTGGCTCGCCAGATCTATTTTTATTCAGTAAATATTTACTGAGTGCTCATCACGTTCTGCCTCTGTTAGGTACTGAAGAAAATCATGGAACGGTTACCAGACTTGGCATATAAAAATATTGTAGGGGACACAATTATATTTAAAAAAAAGAACATGTTATTTATTTGAAATTCAAATCTACCTGGGCCCTGCTTCTTATCTGGTAACTCTTAGTGATGGTGTTTGTTTTCACATGGTTTTTCACAGAGTGGGGAAAACAGTCTAGAATTCCTCAGGTGATCGCCACACAGTGTGGTGGGAGATGTGAGACAGTTCAGGGGAAGAAAGGTAGCCCAGAGGAAGGGGCATCTAAGCTGGGCTGTGAAAGATGAATAGGAGTTAGCTCAGCGGGTGCTCTGCTTGAGAAAGTCTTCAAGCAGAGGGATCAGCCCGTTGGAAGGGTCTGAGGCAGAAACCCGCTTAAGCAGTTTGTCAGACCGCTGCACAATTTAATAATTCACATATACCCAGATATAAGAGAAGTGGTGGGAGGGAAGGGGTTCCTCGTGAGGATCCAATGCACCTCTAGTCCTTGATTCCTGAATTCTCACCCTATTCTCCCAGCCATCTCCTTTTAGTTAAGCTAGCCTGAATGCATTTTAATTATTTACAAATAATAATAGCCTTGATTAAAACAAATAAATCCTAAAGGAGTGAGCATAAGTGGAGGCTCTGGTCTTTCTTTTTTGGGATGGTGCAGGGGTCAGTAGTTAGATTATATAGTTGACTTTTGATGAGAAAATCTCATGCTGCCAAGGTTCCCTTGAAAAATCTCTTAGACTGCCCACCAAGGCTTACATTGAGAAGCATTCAACAGGGAGACAGGCCAAGAGGAGAGGCACTGTTTCCCTCATGCTGGTCCCTGGGCATGGTCTCTGTCACCAGAACGGCAGATGACTAGCAGCTCTCACTCTTACTCCTTCTGTTAGATAAGTTTGTGTGTTGCTGAATTTGCGTTGGGTATATTTGTGTAAGTGGAATGAGAATTCCCTGATGGCGGATGAAGATTATTGTGGTCACCGTAGAAACAGAATGGGCTCCCATACACACCCAAAACTTGGTTCTGATGTCAAGACTGACAATGACATGCATGCACCAGGTGGGTATGAAAAGGTTTATGACTCACACAGTAAGGCTTTCTGGGGAAAGTGGGACATGCTCCCACGCAAGTCTGAAATGGCCTCAGAGAGCAGCGGCTTGGCTCTTATAGTGGTTAGAAGGTAGGGCTGGTGAGGGTTCCTGGGCACAGCCAGGGGTCGTGTAATTTGAACTTTCTGGAATCAAAGGAGGGAGCACCGAGGCTTGCTTATCAGCTTGTCTAGTTAAGGGGCAAGAGGGGAAGAGGGAGGATTAGGGCTTGAAAGCTGACCGCAAACAAAAAAAGTGGAGTCATGGCACAAGAACAGACACTCAGATCAGTGGAACAGAATAGAGAACCCAGAAATGGACCCACAAATGTATGGCCAACTAATCTTTGACAAAGCAGGAAAGGATATCCAATGGAATAAAGACAGTCTCTTCAGCAAATGGTGCTAGGAAAACCGGTCAGCGACATGCAGAAAAATGAACCTGGACCACTCTCTTACAGCATACACAAAAATAAACTCAAAATGGATGAAAGACCTCAATGTAAGATGGGAAGCCATCAAAATCCTTGAGAAGAAAGCAGGCAAAAACCTCTTTGACCTTGGCCGCAGGAACTTCTTACTCTGCACGTCTCTGGAGGCAAGGGAAACAAAAGCAAAAATGAACTATTGGGACTTCATCAAAATAAAAAGCTTCTGCTCAGTGAAGGAAACAATCAACAAAACTAAAAGGCAGCTGATGGAATGGGAGAAGATTTTGCAAATGACATATCAGATAAAGGGTGAGTATCCAAAATCTATAAAGAGCTTACCAAACTCAACACCCAAAAAACAAATAATCCAGGGAAGAAATGGGCAAAAGACGTGAATAGACACTTCTCCAAAGAAGACATCCAGATGGCCAACCGACACATGAAAAAATGCTCAACATCACTCATCATCAGGGAAATACGAATCAAAACCACAATGAGATACCACCTGACGCCTGTCAGAATGGCCAACATGAACAACTCAGGCAGCAACAGATGTTGGCGAGGATGCGGAGAAACAGGATCTCTTTTGCATTGCTGGTGGGAATGCAAGCTGGGGCAGCTGCTCTGGAAAACAGTACAGAGGTTCCTCAAAAAACTAAAAATAGAACTATCCTATGACCCAGCAATTGCACTACTAGGTATTTAATCACAAGATACAGGTGTGCTGTTTTGAAGGGACACATGCACCCCCATGTTTATAGCAGCACTATCGACAATGGCCACAGTATGGAAAGGGCCCAAATGTCCATCGATGGATGAATGGACAAAGAAGATGTGGTAAATTTCTAGAATAGAGTATTACTCGGCAATCGAAAAGAATGAAATCTTGCCATTTGCAACTACGTGGATGGAACTGGAGGGTATTATGCTAAGTGAAATCAGTCAGAGAAAGACAAAAATCATATGACTTCACTCATAGGAGGACTTTAAGAGACAAAACAGATGAACATAAGGGAAGGGAAACAAAAATAATATAAAAACAGGGAGGGGGACAAAACAGAAGAGACTCATAAATATGGAGAACAAACTGAGGGTTACTGGAGTGGTGTGGGAGGGGGGAATGGGCTAAATGGGAAAGGAGCCCTAAGGAATCTACTCCTGAAATCATTGTTGCGCTAGATGCTAACTAATTTGGATGTAAATTTTAAAACATAAAAAATAAAATAAAATAAAAAGTGGAGTCAGATCCTTTATTACAAAGCAATTTTTCTGCCTCTGATTGACAACAGTTTTGTATGTGAATGTATAACTTTACACTAACTTCTATATTAGATGCATCATACGGGGTCTGACAGGAAAGAGGTAGCACCCGCAAATAGTATAATTTGAAGGGTGTTTAGTAAAGGGGCAATTAGGAAAAATGTGGGTAAGGTATAAGGAAACAACAAGGAATACTGCAATATCCCGTTGACAAATCGGTCAAAGAAATTGTTCCCTTGTTCCCCACCAACCCCCCTCCACCCCTTCCTGGCAAGGTCCATAGGTCTTAGTATTTTACATGTTGACCTTGCCAGGAGTGGGGAGAACAGGGGAACGATTTCTTTGACTCAAATGTCATACAAAAATATCATACAAAATTTCTGGTATTTTAAATGAGCGATTTTCATTGTATGTTTAATAACAGTGATTTGGAACATGTAAAGAAACTTGTTTTATGGTTTCTTTCTTTAAAGTTGATTTATTTATTTTAGGGGCCCCTGGGTGGCTCAGTTGGTTGAGCATCCGACTTCGGATCAGGTCATGATCTCGAGGTTTGTGGGTTCGAGCCCCACATCGGGCCCTGTGCTGACAGCTGGGAGCCTGGCACCTGCTTCAGATTCTGTTTCCCTCTCTCTCTGCCCCTCCCCCACTCATGCTTGCATGTGCTCTCTCTCTCTCTCTCTCCCTCTCCCCCTCTCTCCCTCTCTCTCTCAAACAAATAAACTTTTTTATTAAAAAAATTCTTTAATGTTTATTTGTTTTTGAGAAAGAGAGAGCATGAGTGGGGGAGGAGCAGAGAGCGAGGGAGAGAGAGAATCCCAAGCAGGCTCTGCACTGTCAGCACGGAGCCTGAAGCAGGTCTTGAACTCAAGAACCGTGAGATCATGACCTGAGCTGAAATCAAGAGTCGGGCGCTTACCTGACTGAGCCACCCGGGCGCCCTATGCTTTCTTTCTTTTAATTTAATGTTAGAAGTTCAGAGAAAGCAAGAAGCCAGAGGTGACAACACGTAAACACATATGGTACCATGCACCAAAGCTGCGGACATGGCGATAGCTTAATAAATGTTTGCTCACCCAATGACTGGCAGGATAAATAGCAGAAAACCTTCTGTGAGTAATGTGATGCATCAGACTGATCGTTGCAGGGACTGCCTTACAGTAATTAAGGGATTTGTTTCTTCTCTACCGAAATTTAATTCCTTTGTCAAAGGAGCCCCTCTATCTGCCACGCACGCTTTGCTAATTAATTCCTGTATTTGGGAGCAAGTACGCGCAGCCCATAAGTCCTGAGGCTATTTAGGCCATAAAGCAGTTGTTTGGTGTTGTCTACCTCGATTCCTACACTTTTCCTATAGAGTCAAAATTTAATGTCGGCACAAATTGAAAACAACATAGCAGCTTTTCTGAAATTTATTATGCATCCTAAAATGCATTTGCATTTTTGAATACTTATTTTTGGCCTCCGTTTTCACGCAATTTTGTTTATATCACTAGAAATAGGGCAATGTGACTTTGTGTTCCTTTTCTGACTCCATTCTGATGCCCAGAGGGATGAAGTCAAAATCATTAAGCAAATGGCAGAAAGCAATCAATGTTCTCAAATAAAAGGTCACACAATAAGGAAAGAAGCAAGTGAAATACAAAAAAACCACTCATTGCTTTGGCTTGAAAATCTTCAAATCGTCATCCATCTACAAGTATAACATGAAAATGAGAGCCGTGGCCGTATTTGGTAGTTATGACATTTTCATTGAGCAATGGACCATGAGTTTTTGATAGCTAACCATTTGAAAACCCCTTTGTTGAAAAAAAGAGAGAGAGAGAGAAAAAGAGTGGGGAAAAATTGCAGCCAGGGAGGAGCTTTCCTTTCATGTTGACCAGCAAAGATGTCACAAACTCGGAAAGCTCAGGCTTCCATCCCAGCGCATGTTAATGAAGCTAGGATTAGTGCCACAAGGGAGCAATTTTCTGGGAGCGTGTTCTGGGAACGGGGTGGGGGGAATATAAGTGTAAAGGTGTGGCCCCGGAGCCAGGACCTACCTTCCAGTAGCTTCAGAACCAAGCATTTAACATCTTCCTTAGTTTTCAAGACAGCAATCAGAGGCGTAGTCGTTATGGCATTTTTACCCTCAGTCTGGCAAGCAGCCTAACTAAATGAGGCCTCTCAGTGTGCTGATGTGCATGGTACTCGATTAGTGTCAGATCAGAATGAAATAAATATATGTGGCAATGCCTTTTTCAGAGGCAGCTGCCACCGAACGTGTTGACACAAAGTGTTTGCTTTCTGCTACGTACATATTGGACTCTTTAAAATGCCCTTAAGTAAAATGCCACGCTGAGTGGGCAACTGCACCCAGCGCACCTCAAATACTAACATTGCCTGGGAAATGGCACGTGATGAAGGCTCAAATATGGCGACTGCCAGTGTGGAGAATCCTCTGATGCAGAAGACTGGGGGTGATTGCAAGACCAAGTGCAGCCTGCATTTGATTTCTCCCAATAATTTTTGCATTTCTACTGGTAGGAATACTTGGGTGAAAAAGCAGAAACCCAGATTCCCAGGTTACAGTTTTAGAACGCAATCTTCTCTTTGTACCTCAGAGAAGTAAAAATTTCCCCGATTAAGAAATACACCGTCATTGGGGGCGCCTGGGTGGCTCAGTCGGTTAAGCGTCCGACTTCGGCTCAGGTCATGATCTCACAGTTGGTGAGTTCGAGCCCCGCGTCGGGCTCTGTGCTGATGGCTCAGAGCCTGGAGCCTGTTTCAGATTCTGTGTCTCCCTTTCTCTCTGCCCCTCCCCTGCTCATGCTCTGTCTTTTTCTGTCTCGAAAATAAATAAACATTAAAAAAAATTTTAAGAAATACATCGTAATTGTTCACAATGCTCAGAGATATACATTGTGAACACATTTGGATGTTTTTCATTCATTTTTTCATTTCATTTTATTTCATTTCATTTCATTCATTTTTTTTCATTTTATTCTTTTTTTTAAGTGTATTTTTATTTTTGAGAGAGAGAGAGAGCGCGAGAGGGGGAGAGGCAGAGAGAGCAGGAAACCCAGAAAATTCGTATTTTTATTCTTGGTTAAAAATACAATTAGTATATTTACTATTTTATTAACTGAAAAAAGAATAGCTCTGCTTCCTCCTCCCTCTACACACACACACACACACACACACACACACACACACACACCCCGCACAAGCAGCGGCTATAGACAATACTGTTTGGGGTAGGTTTGTGATATTGGCATCTGATAAGGCCTGACTTCAGTCTGTTCTCCATTACAGTTGACTGCTGGCTTATGCACAACAGAGGCCTGTAAAAAATTAACTCCCAATAAGAAGAGCCTATAATTTGAAGCAAGCAGATTCCTTGTTGGAATGAACTTTGACAGTTTAGATTCGGGAGATGCTATACTGTCCTTAGAGACTGGAGGAGTCTCTAACCTTGCCATGGTCTCCTGAGAAGTTTCCGTGAACTTTTTTCCTTTCTTCTCCATCCCGATTTTACAGTGACTGTAGCCTGAATGGGAGAATCTGTCACACAGTGTGGATTAGATTTATGTAGAAAAAGGGAGAAAAACTGCAGCCATTGCTTTACTTCTTTTCTACTCTGACATTAAGGAGGAAAGACCTAAACATTACCTGATAGAATTTGGAAAAAGCAGGACACAGAGGATCTAAAAACCGGTGAGGTATAATTATAACTTCATAATGTATCTTCTAGTTGAAAAAAATAATTGGAGCTAAAGGAAGTGTTGACTGATAAGGATTGATTACAGAGGAGGGGCCATACCTCTTTGTGTAACTGTTCTTTTTCTTTGCATTATACTAAAATGTTTTAAGAACAGATAACGCTTAAATGAAGTTAATTAGTATTTGGTCAATTTACTGTCCCGTAAATTGCTATGTTTTTGTCAAGAAAAAATTAAAAGTTAGTTTGGACCTACTTTTAATTTCGTCTGTTATTCACACCTGAACCTATGGATGATCTAAAAAGTCTCCACTGACACCTGCTGGTAGTCTCTGGAATTGCAGAAAGAAGGGCTACAGAGAAGCTAACTGCTGGAAGACATGACTTGCAAATTCTAATTCACTTCAGTGAGCACAGTCAAGGTAAATTCTTTTCATTCCACAGCTTGCAAGATTAAGCAGTGCCTTTGTTGTTATTAAGGACACTCAACTGGTTGTTTGCAATATTTAAAAAAAATTCATGTTTATTTATTTTTGAGACGGAGATTGTGAGCAGGAAAGGGCAGAGAGAAAGAGAGAGAGAGGGAGACACAGAATCTGAAACAGGCTCCAGGCTCCGAGCCATCAGCACATAGCCTGCCACAGGGCTCAAACTCACAAACCATGAGATCGTGACCTGAGCCAAAGTCGGATGCTTAACTGACTGAGCCACCCAGGTGCTCCTGCAATATATTTTAGTGTTTAGTCTGTGTCATGACTGTATTAGATGCTAGGGTTGTAGATATAGGGCACACAATCAAGGAACTAACATGCTACAGGGCAGAAGACAAATATTCCGTTACAGCACAGAGTGTTCATCATGATAGAGGTACAAACTGATTCTTTACATTGATTCTATAAACAAATGCTGACTGAACATCTGTATGTGCCTTGCATTACTCTAGGAGCTGTGGAACGAACAAAGATCCCTTGTATGTAATAAGCCCTGAGAAAAGAAAATCTTAATGTTGAACTTTTAGAATAGGTACAGCAGCATGGTGCACCTGGGTGGCTCAGTCGGTTAAGCATCCAACTTCAGCTCAGGTCATGATCTCACGATTCGTGAGTTTGAGCCCCACATTGGGCTCTCTGTTGTCAACACAGAGCCTGCTTCAGATCCTCTGTCCTCCCTCTCCCCTCTGCCCCTTCCCTGCTCTCTCTTTCTCAAAAATAAATAACCATTTAGAATGGGCACAGCAGATCTTTAGAACTTATTCATCTTGCTTAACTGAAACTTTATGTGTGTTGATTAGCAACTCCCCATTTCCCCCTGCCATAAGCCCCAGGCAACCACTATTCCACTCTGATTCTATGAATTTGGCTGTTTTAGAGACCTCATTAAGTAGAATTATGTAACACTTGTCTTTCTGTGACTGGTTTATTTCACTTAGCACAATATCTTCAGGTTTCTTCCACGTTGTTGCATTTTGCAATTTTTTCCTTTTTTTCTTTTTTTTTTTAAATTTTTTTTTTTCAACGTTTTTTATTTATTTTTGGGACAGAGAGAGACAGAGCATGAACGGGGGAGGGTCAGAGAGAGGGAGACACAGAATCGGAAACAGGCTCCAGGCTCCGAGCCATCAGCCCAGAGCCTGACGCGGGGCTCGAACTCACGGACCGCGAGATCGTGACCTGGCTGAAGTCGGACGCTTAACCGACTGCGCCACCCAGGCGCCCCAATTTTTTCCTTTTTTAAGGCTGAATAGTATTCCATTATATATATACCACTCTTTTTTTTTTTTTTTTTTTTTTTTTTTTTTACCCATTCATCTGTTGGTGGATAATTTAAGTTGTTTCCACATCTTGGCTATTGTGAAAAGTGCTATAGTGAACAGAAAAGTGTTAATATCTCTTCAAGATCCTAATTTCCATTCTTTTGGACAAATACCCAGAAATGAAATTACTGGATCATATGGTAGTTTTTAATTTTTTGAGGCAATGCCATACTGTTTTCCATAGTGCAGAAAAAAAAATGATACAATTTAACACCCTTTCATGATAAAAACTCTCAACAAACGAGGAATAGAGGAAAATTATGTCAACATAATAATGGCCATATATGACAGGCCCACAGCTTACATTGTATTCAATGGTGAAAGTCTGAAAGTTTTTCCTCTAAGATCAGGAACAAGGCAAAGATGACCTATTCAACATACTAGTGGAAGTCTTAGAGCAATTTGGCATGAAATACAAAAAGAAATAAAAGGCGTCCAAATAGAAAAGAAAGAAATAAAATGGGCTCCTGTTTGCAAAGGGCACGATCTTATATGTAGAAAACTCTTAGTACTCCATAACAAAACTCCTAGAATAAAGCATTTCAGTAACGTTTTAGGATAGAAAATTAACATACAGAAATCACTAACAAAGAAATTACCAAATTTTACCAAAAACGAAATGAGGAAAACAGCCTCGTTTGCAATAGCACTGAAAAGAACAAAATACTTCATAATAAGCTTAACTAAGGAGGTGGATACTTAATCTTGATTTACCGAATCTGGAAATTTGGCTTGTGAAGGAGACACGTGAAGTAATATTTGAAGGATGAATGGGAGGTAGGTCTGGGGATGAGGGATAGAGAAAGGAGCATATGCAAAGGTCCTGAAGCATAAGTAGTCAAGGAACTGAGAGAAGTTTAATGAATGGAGCATAGAGCAAGAGTTGACAAACTTGTTGTTGTTAAGGATCAGACGGTTAATATTTGGGGTCTGTGGGCCAAGAAGCAATGGTTTAAATTCTTTAAGCAAGTGTTCTTGCTAAAAGGCTAATCATCTTGCCTTTTGTTTGTTTCTTTTTGTCCCCCGGGTCATATTTGTTGACCGCTAGTATGGTGTGAAAGGAATTTTAAGAGTCTGGGCTTATAGTAGATGAGGGAGGATAAGAGAGGCATACATTGCCAGTTGCTTTATAAATGAGGTGGAAGAGTTTAACTCTATCTAGAGGGCAGTGCAGGGCTCTCAGAAGGACTTGCATGGGAGAGGGCTTTGGAAGATCACTCGGGAATGGAATGTGTGGGCAATGTGTTGGACAGGTCAAGAGATCAGGAGACTACTGCAAGAACCCAGGCATGATAAAGACTTGATCTGGGGAACTAGCAGTTAGTTTAGGGAATAGAGAATCGATTTGAAATGAAGCATAATTTATAAGATTTGGTGACTAATTAGATGTATGGGCTAAAGAGGAAGGAGAATTGAAATCTTTTTGGTTTGAGTAAATGATATCAGTGCTCACTCAGCTAGGAGACCCAGTAGGAAAACACTTATAGGAAAAAGCTAAATAGTAATAATTTCCATTTTTCAGTGCTCTATGTTTAAGGTTCCTATGAGCATCCAAGAAGATCTGGCCTATAATAATCATAATAGTAATTATAATGGTAGGAAATATTTACTAAGGGCTTATCAAGTACTGTTTGTTAAGCACTGTTCTCAGTGCTTACTTGAATTAACTCATTTTTTCCTCACAACAAACCTAGAAGTAGGTATTACTATTTGTTCATTCCCATTTTATAGATGAGAGAACTGAGGCACAGGAGAGTTAAGTAACCTGCCCAAGTTGGAAAATTATAACGGAGAAGATATTTGTTTAAAAGCTATCAGCATATTGGGGCGCCTGGGTGGCGCAGTCGGTTAAGCGTCCGACTTCAGCCAGGTCACGATCTCGCGGTCCGTGAGTTCGAGCCCCGCGTCGGGCTCTGGGCTGATGGCTCAGAGCCTGGAGCCTGTTTCTGATTCTGTGTCTCCCTCTCTCTCTGCCCTCCCCCGTTCATGCTCTGTCTCTCTCTGTCCCAAAAATAAATAAAAAATGTTGAAAAAAAAAAAATTTAAAAAAAAAAAAAAAATAAAAAAAAAAAAATAAAAAATAAAAGCTATCAGCATATAGATTTTGCTCAAGGTTATGGGAGTTAGTGAGAAACTCAGGGGCAGTGTAGGGAGTCAGAAAAGATGAGCTGCCCTGTGACCAAATCCTGACAAACATCAACATTTAAGAAAAGGAAGGGAGGGGCATCTGGGTGTCTCAGTTCGGTTACGTGTCCAACTCTTGATATTGGCTCAGGTCATGATCTCACGGTTCGTGGGATCAAGTCCCGAGCCAGGCTCTGCACTGACAGCACAGAGCTTGCTTGGGATTCTCTCTCTCCCCCTCTCTCTGCCCCTCCCCTGCTTGCACTCTGTCTCTCAAAATAAATAATGAACATCAAAAAAATTTTTAAAGAAAGGAAGAAAAAGTGGAACCCCAGTCTAAGATTGACCAGCTAGAGAGGTAGGCGGTACTGTAGACACCATGACAAAAGGATATTGTGAAGTGGGAAGGTACAGGAGACACACGTGCTGCTAAGTAGATAAGCTAGGAATACATGAGAAAGTTTCCTTTGGAGTCAGCCACTTATAGTTTACTAATGGCCCTATCCAAAGAAATTTCACTCGAGGTGATCAGGTCAGAGCACTACAGACTTGAAAAAAAGGTTAAAACAGGAAGTGCAGTTAGATGGGAGAAATATGATGGAGCAGAGTATTTATCACTAATGAAGTGATAAACCAGGAAATAGGTTAGGAGGGTGTGGTCAGAGGGTGGGTTTTCTGAATTATTAATTCAAAGACTGAGAAATTCAGGGAGATTACAAGGTCCAGGTTGTGTCCACAGGAAGGTGCGTGTGAAGTTTGTGAATGGAGGGTGTGAATCACTGGAGCTTAGAGGAACAAAATGCTGAGAAGTTAAAGTTTAGGGTGAGTCGTCTTCATAAACAGAGCAGTGGAGAAGAAGGGCTTGAACCAGGTGCTAAATAAAGTCTTTTAGGAAAAGGAGAGGAAGGGTAGATGTTAGCAAAAGGGATGGGTAAGAAAGAGTGGTCTACTTAGCTCCTTTGAGCAGGGATTATTATATGAAGATCGACGATTCATGGTCTAGATGGATAGTGCTGAGTAAGAAACATGGACAACCTCCCATCATCCTTGCAGCATATGAAATGGAGAGAAATGTGCAGCTTTTCTGTGAGAGGATAGCAGGAGAAACACTCTTTCCTGGAGTGAGCCTTGCCTTTTTGAGGCAAGGGACAGAGTGAGATTTCGGGGAAGAACTTGAGGACAAATATGAATCTGTTACTCCACAGGACAGAATGGAAGATCTGGGGACAAAGAGTGGAGAATGAAGTTGGTTCAGTAGAAAAGAAGGGGATATATGCAAGAGGGGAGTGACATCTGAGGAGCTTAGATCTTGGGTGGTGATCAAGGAAAATGGAGATCGATGTGAAGTATAGTGAATTTGATTGGGTAGAAAAATATCAAATAATTAGACCTGGCAGTATCCTGATGAAAGTCTTTGAGTTAGCAGTGGAGGGCCACCCAGTCTCCCGAGAGTTAACTTTAGTCCAGTTAGTTACATATCCAAGGGACTCCTCATGCTTTGGCTGGGGAGGAGGAGTCAGTAACGGGTGGGACTGAGACTTGGGAGAGGTGAATACTGTCACTGGATTGCCGAGGGGGCCCTGCAATCCCGTTCAGCACCTTGTGCCCAGGGTGCCAAGGCAGTGCGCCCAATTCAACCAGGGAGTCAACAACAAAGCATCTGCGTCCTCGGATGTATTTCTTTCTCATAACAGTAAAGAGTTATGATTTAGTGTAGGGGCAGCTGGGTGGCTCAGCTGGTTAAGCGTCCAACTTCGGCTCAGGTCACCATCTCATGATTCGTGAGTTTGAGCCCCATGTTGGGCTGTGTGCTGACAACTCAGAGCCTGGAGCCTGCTTTGGATTCTGTGTCTCCTTCCCTCTCTGCCCCTTCTCTGCTCACACTCTGTCTCTCTCTCTCTCAAACATTAAAAAAATATGTATATAAAAAAGAGATATGATTTAGTGTAGACCGAGAAGCAAGACGCCAAAATTGGGAATTCTTGGAGAACTCAAGACCACTAGGTCCTTCAGCATTTAATCTGCAACTTCAGTCCCTCTCAAGGATAACAAGTGCACGTCACAGCTGTCAGCTTTCCTGCACTGTGAAGCCATGGGAGTTTCAAAGTCCTGTGTTGACAGCCCAAGCAGTCCTTGGGCAGGGTTTGATTGGCCAGCTTGGCTAAGAGAAACTCCTTAGAGGGACCCTCCTTCTGGAAAGACCCTCCTTCTCCAGCCTCCTTGATCTACAGGTGCTTGACCTGGAACGGATCCTCAAAGCTGGAAGCAGAACAGTGGATGCTTTTCCAGTGCATCTCTCAAGCTCTCATTTGTATCCTTTTGGGGGCCCCCTAGAAGGCACACAAGCATCTGCATTCCCTACACTACGGAGGCAACACAATGCTTTAAAGCCTCTCAGAAAACCTACAGGACAGTTAATATGATTTAAGCCTATATTTAAATTTTATGAGACTCATTTTCAAGGCTAATAACCCAGTTTACTGTGCACAATATCAAATGCAAATTTTATTACTGACTTGGTAAAAACCAAGACGATCGTCATTAGCATATCTCCCTACATCACCCTTTTTAGCCAAAAGGTGCACCAGGAGTAACAGTGGGGGTTTTTATATGTGTTGTAAATTACAGTTACTATCTCATTAGATAAACACATTTAAAATCAGGTTATCATTCACTTATATATCAGAAAGTTGTTTGTTCAATTGCAGCTAGTCTCATATTCCAACATATGGTGCATGAAATTCTTAGACTAATAAAATTTCAAGGTACAGGGAGCTGGTGTCTTGGAAAAAACTGTTTCTGCTCCACGAATGGCTCGATATAATCTGTAATTGCTTTGAAACAATTATGCAGCAGGCTGTTTTGTACTTAATAGTATTTACATCCTTGGTTTTATTAGCAACAAAATGTGAGTGGAACTTGTGAAAGAGAAATTAATTTTTCCACTAAAAGATGTAAACTTTTAAATGAGGTCTCCAGCAGATTGAGGAAACTAAAAACATGGGATCGGTTGGTTCCCGATTTTTTCACTTTCTTTTTATTGTGACGCTCCCCGTTTCTCATTAACATACCAAAAACCTTATGCAATGATAGGAAACAAAACAAACAAACAAAAAGCCTCACAACACCCAGGCTTCTAACTTAAAATTATATTTTTAAAGATGGGTGGTGTTCCAGAGCTTATAGTGCTGTTCGTATGGTCAAAAATGGATGGGAACTAGAAGGCTTCCTTTGTATTGCTTTTGCAAAGGAGAAAAGGACAGGTAAGATATATAAATGCATCTAGTCTTTTATGTAAACTCAATACTCATCTCAAAGCAAGGCAAAAAAAAAAAAACCCACCAATATTCTTTGGACCTATTCCCCTTATGGGCAACACACAAAATAATCATCTTTTGTGTTAAATCATTTCTGTGACGTTCATGGAGTCTTGGAACCGTCTTGGCCATGCTGCACGTTAGAAGGAGATATGAACTTTGGCTCACTCGTCTGTCTGTACAATGAGGACACTCATACGAAACTCATTGAGTTTCCGTGAGAATTAAATTAGCTGCAGTCAAAACCAGAGAGCTTTCTAAGTGCTAATCACCGTGTGCATGTCAGTCACCACAAATGATTCTTGATTTGTTGTTTTGAAGGCTTGTCCAGGCTAGCAAGGAAGCACAGTACTTCGGGGTCTCTTTGCAGGTAGATCTTTATCTTTGCCCCAGGATGTATCTCTGGACATTTGTTAATGTGGCACAAGGTGCCATCTTGACTCTTCCATCTGTATTTACACGTTTGGTCCATCAATACGTTCTCTAACATGGTAGCATTCATACTAATGAGAATATGAACTTACTTTAATAACTTATTTTTTCTTATGTATAATGCATGCTCATTGTAGGAAACGTAGGCGGTAGGAAACAAAGGAAAAAAATCATTTCCAATTCCACATCCTAATGTTCTTTTGAAATATTTGATATAGTTTGACATTTTCATTGCTTTATATATAATAATACATATATGCTCATGTTTTATATAATTAAAATCACACTCTACTTGGTAATCTATCTTGCCATTTTCACTTAACATGATATAATGAACATTTTGACATGCTATCTGAAATTGTTGGACAAGATTACTTTTAACAACTATGTACAATGAATAAGGTATAAAAAGTTGCCTCAAATTTTTTTTTTTTTTTTTTTTTTTTTTCAACGTTTTTTATTTATTTTTGGGACAGAGAGAGACAAAGCATGAACGGGGCAGGGGCAGAGAGAGAGGGAGACACAGAATCGGAAACAGGCTCCAGGCTCCGAGCCATCAGCCCAGAGCCCGACGCGGGGCTCGAACTCGCAGACTGTGAGATCGTGACCTGGCTGAAGTCGGACGCTTAACCGACTGCGCCACCCAGGCGCCCCTAAAATTTTTTTGATGTTACATTGAAACTCATGTAATACGAAAGTAATTAGTTAGAAATTTTCAACATTAAAATTTTACTACGAGAATGTTTAGAGACTATCTTTTAAGATGCCCACTCTCATGAGTCGATTATTTTGTGTATTTGTCAATATATATATATAAGTCACATTTGGAAAGTCTGCTCCAGAGAATGCAGCTGTGCTGTTTTGCTGGCCCAAGGCCAGACCACCTCTACCCAGGTAGGTGTCTTTTTGAGGAGTGTAATTTTCAGAGGGCCAATTTGGAAGGTGATGAATAGAGAGGCACACTAACCAAGCTGGTAAAATTAACCGCGTCCACCCCGGCTGACCATGGGACAACAGAAGCTGCTGCAAAACTCTTCAAACATCCTTCTCATGCTTGGTAAATGAGATAAGACTTGAAGCTTTTGGTTTTCTTTCTATTGCCCAAAACTTATTCCGCCAGGACTGAATTTTTCAATCTGAAATAACCCTGAGGCTAATACTAAGACACTTGGGTAGACGTAGTCCGTTGCCTAAAAATATGCAGTTAGAAAAACAGAAACGTTTGATGGTTTATCTGCATTTTAATTAAGAACAGAGAATCTTGCACGTCATGTGTTATACAAAGATGCAAACACCTTTTTCTTAATTATGAAAAGATTAATCTCATTTTTCTAATTGTAACGAGAGTCACTATTTAAACAGCTAATGCAGGTGAAAACAATGGTAAGGGGCACCAAAGGTCCCCAAAGTTAAATGAAGTCTTATTTCCAGACTTCTAGTCCTGACCTAGGTACATGCTTTCTGCCTTTTAGCACGATTTATGCTTCGATTTTTTAAAAAATGAGATCTTTTTACTCTAAATTCAGGTCTTCTCGGTGTCTTTGTTGCTCCTTATGTGTAACTACAGCTTCTTTATAGGTGCTACTGATTCGTCACCAAGCTATTGTTTGATATGTCACTCATACGCTGCCATAAACCACCTGCACGTATATTTATATATGTGAAAATCATGATCAGTTAGTGACCTGGTAAGCTTCAACGGAACAACTTCCAGAGAGAATAACTGAAACACCAGAAAACTTTCTTTTACTAATTAATAGAACACAACCTAATTAATATTAGCCAGTTAGAGTTTTTACAAAGATGCCAAATAGAACTAAGTATTTTTTACCAACCCTTTGATTATGAGATATGTCATACGGTTCTTATTAGCCGCCGCACAAACATATTTCACCGTTTTAGTACCAAAAGAGCCTTCAATATTAACGGAACGATTCTCCCGTTACGTTATGGGGATGGAGGGCAGGTAAATGTTTAACAACTAGTACTCTGAGCGGGTGGTGGAGGGAAAGCCCTGATTTTTAGTGTCTGATGACTTATGTGTAACTCTTCAGCCAGGGCTGGTTCAAGTTACCCAATTGACTTCACTGGATGTGAAATTGGGAAGACTTTCAAAGTCCCTTCAAGCCAGTTTAGGCCAGCTCCAGAAGCCACTGCATTATGCATTTGACATAGTCTGAACAAAAAAAAAAAAAAAAAAAAAAAAAAGGAAAAGAAAAAGAAAGAGAGAGACAATGAGAGAAAGAAAAACCTTCTGGTTTTGGTTCATTTACATTCACTCCATTACTTAGACCCCCAAATAAGCTCTCATTTGCTTTAATGATCTCATACCTACTTAAAAACTTGCATTGAAAAGCAGCTCATCTGAAAGGGCTTTCTTACATCTCCAAGGGCAACCCCCGTGATGAGTTCCCTCAGAAAGTGTGATCTGATCATGTATGAGATTTTACAGTTTGCAGAAGGGGGAAACTCAGGATCATCCTGGAAACTCAAATGCACTGTGAAAATGAACAGGAAAGCAGGTTCTGTTTGTTCTTCTATCGTGTCTGTGGTTTCCAGAAAATTTTTCCAATTGATTTGCACTTACTAACCAAATGACTTTTTTGTACCTCTTTTCAAGGGGCAGGCACAGCAGCAGGGTCACTTCGGGAAACACAGTTGCACTGAAGCTACTGCCCCGTCTCTTGAAGCTACTGCCCCGTCTCTTCCCGGCAGCCTCCCTCCCCTACGAGGCTTCTCTTCTTTACTTGGGAAAAGCAGAGCCTGAATTCTCTGTGTCTTTGCCGGGATGATGGTCAGGTCCCTGGATGGTGAGGTCAGTGCCCACATTACTGTTGGGAACTGTCCCGAGCCATGCAACGTTGTGGGTGTGTGCATGTGAATCTACACGCATGTGCATAGCGTGTGTGTATTCATACTTTTGGCCAATGGGCAGAAGATCTGACTTAGATACAAACAAATGCAATTTTAATACATATATATAAAATCACACATATATGAATATATATAAACAAATACAATTATATATGATTATACAATTTTCATGTATATATAATTTTACATATACTTTTCAATATAATTTGGTATGAAATTTCATGTAATTTTTGTAGATACACACAGACATATGTATGTGTAATATATGTATTGACAGAGGAATCGTTTGCATTCTTTTTTTTTCCATGTTCGATGGGCAAAGGAGAGAAAATTATCTGAAACAGAGACTTTGAAATTGAAGCTCATTTGCAACGGTTAATTCCTCCTCCGGATGGTCTCCTGGGATGTATTCTATGCCCACTGACGCCCCACCCAGTTCACTGTGGCTTTTCAGGGGGAAGCCACAGCCCCTGTTTCTGTCCTACCCGTGTCCATCTGATTTGTTGCTATTGTGTCTCACACATGAGACAGGCTTCTTTCCAAGAGGAAGCTGACTGTCTTTCCCTCCTCAATTCCTGCTTTTGAGATCTTAGTGTCTCTCTGTTTCACTTTCCACTGCCTTTATTTTGTTTCCCTCTTTATAGTATTCTCTGCATCCACCTTTTTGTAATCTCTTTGCTTTTTTTTTTCTTTTTTTCCCTTTTAAAGATCACTCTTCCATCCTCTGAATTCTTACAGATTTATGATTTATTAAATCATGTTTAAGTGAATTTTATCTATTTTTGAGAGAGAGAGCATGGGAAGGGCAGAAAGAGGCACAGAGAGAGAATCTCAGGCGGGCTCCAGTATGGAGCCCGACGCAGGGCTTGAACCCATGAACTGTGAGATCGCGACCTGAGCTGAAATCAAGAGTCAGAAGCTTAACCGACTGAGCCACCGGGGTGCCCCTAGATTGATGTTTTTTATCCCTACACAACTGGTGTTCAGTTTCTAACCATTAACCTGTAATGTCATTGACTTTAAATTTTCACTGCATTTTGGCCTTATAGCTCAATCTTTCATCTTTTGTACTTTCAACTTTTTATCTCATTGACTTTTGTATTTGCTTTTCAATCTCATCAATTTTATTTTACTTTTTAGACTCAACCTTTATCTTGGAGAGATTTTAACAACAACAACGACAGCAACAACAAAAGCCTTATTCTTTTTCATTTTATGATTTGTTTTTATGGTGGCAAGAAAGAGGTATGGGTACAGGGATATGGGAAATGTTGAGCATCCACAGGCCAAACAGAGGAGGCTGTGACTTCCTCCCTCAGGCTGCCCCTGGAGCCTAGCCAGCTAAGTAAGTTTGGCTGGTAAGACTGGGAAACACGGATTAAATGTGCGCAGGGTTAGAATAGAGTCTACAGAAAGAGCATATTTGATCTATTGATGTGGTATTTCTTCCCCTTGTACCTTAAAGCAGGGGTCAGCAAACTTTGGCTGCTGGACCAAACCTAGCCCCACCCTCTGTTTTTGTAAGGAAAGTTTTCCTGGAACACCCAAATGCATGCCCCTTGGCTCACCTGTTGTCTGTGTCTGCTTTTGTGCAGCAACAACAGAGTTGAGTAGTTGCAACAGATTAAAATATTAGCTCTCTGGCAACTTACAGGAAAAGTGGCAAACCCCTATATAAAACCATGCAGTCATTGTCTGAGTGCCATCCATAGTTGGCTTCAGAGACAGGCAATTAACAGACGGGGTCTGTGAATTCCAAGACTTCACTGCCAGGTGGGATACAGAAAACTAAACGCGTATGTGAGACGCAGGGGGCTGTGTGAAAAGGACCGTGGGTCTTGGGGGTCGGAAAGGTCATTTCAGGGGAGAAGACTTCTAGGTTGAGACCTACAGGTAACTGGAGGTAGGCAAAATGCTGGGAGTGGATGTGGTTGATGTAGATCCTTCTGGGTACAGAAATCACACGTGCTGGGGCCCGGAGACAAAAAGAATGTGGCCTGTTGGAAGAAGTGAGAAAAACTCAGTTTTGCTGAAGCACAGAGTGTGGGAAGGAACAGAATAAGGCCGGAGTGGTGCCCCAGCCTGAGGAGTGAGGGCCTTAACAGCTAAGGTGAGGAATGTAGATATTATCCTGAGGAAAATGGGGAGCCACTGAAGGTATTGAAACAGAAAACTTCAACAAAATAAATAAAGCAAAAACAAGAGTGACAAAATGGGATTTCCATTTTAGGTGTCACGTGAACTGGAAAATAATATGTTGTACGTATTGCAAACGACCTGAGAGGAGGTACCTGTGTTACAAGATGGCCTTGAGTGATGCTTCACGGGAAGGTGGCGCTCCAAGGATGTGGTGCTCAGCAGCCAAGCTCCAGAGAAGAGACTGTTCAAAACCATTCTGCATAAGACAATATGAAAGACTTGCCTGTTGCCTGGGGGTGGGGTGGAGAAGAGAGTGGGTAGTAGTGAAAATAAGGGAAGTTGAAGAGAGGAGAGGAACTGAATCCTAGAATTAGGTGAGGTTTCACCAATGGACCAAGGCCAGGCAAGACTCCCCAGTTGGGTCACCAGAGGACATCTCAAGCCTTCTCAGGTTGAACTTCCATATGAAGTTGCTGGCATTTCTGTGTGGTAAACCCCTCCCTTCTCTTTCCTCTCTCCAGTCTGCAGTAAAATCTACTATGGGAAGATTTACTTTACGAGGAAAAGGCCAAATTTTATCACTAGCTTGACTCAGCACAGCATGAGAAAGTAAGCCAAGAGGCAGAGGAGGCCATGAGAATATAAGCCTCTTGGGCACACGATTTTTCTGGGCTGGAGATGTAGATTTGGGAACCAATGGATGGATAAATAGATAGATGATAGATAAATGATAGGAAAGAAAGAAGAAAGGAAGAGAGGAAGGAAGGAAGGAAGAGAAAGAAAGACGGAGAGAGAAGGGAAGGAAGAAAGGAGGAAAGAAATGCATGGAGTAAATGGGATGCTTTATATCAAGCACGCAAAGTAAGAAGAAAAGGACAAAATCTGAAGGAAACTTAATATTGAGAGCGGGGAGAACTTTCAAATGAGAACGAGAAGTAACAATCAAAGAAGTGGGAGGAAAACCAAGAGGTTGTGAATTTTGGAAGTAGAAGGAAGAAACTTTCCATTGGGGCCTTTTGCTTGGGAACACCACCAAGGGAGGGCTCTGTCCCCATGAAGGACCTGCTGTCAGAATTCCTTTGACTCCCCTTACCAGAGCTGGGATGTGCTATTAAGCTTAGCCCTTTCCTGACAAAGGAACTGAAACTTAATACCTCCATCCAGTTCCAGATTCTGCCTTCTCCAGCAAGAGCCCTTGTAAATTTAATTGTTGCCCTTGTCATGAAGCCCCTCCTTCAGGACACCGCAGGACAGCAAAGTCCGCAGATACCCCTATTTCCAGATTCAGGTGGAAAACAGCCTACTCTGAGCCTGACAAAATGTATTTCGGCAAGTTCAGGCTTATCACTTGACTGGACCCGTATTTTGGATGATGTAGAGTCACAAGGTACAGTCACAGGTTGCAATTTAAAATGATATATATCTGGTAGCGTGTGGTATTTGTACTTTTCCAGCTCTGCGAAGCAATGCATACTTTCCCTTGATTTTGAGCATCCAGATCATTTATTCATTGGGAACTCTTCCATCATATAATCTGGCCCTGCTTTCTTATTGGAAAGTTCAATACAACGGTAAATAAAGTAAGCATACTCATGACCATCACTGATGTCACTAGTCTTGCCACCAAAACAATTCTGGCACCACTTAGAATAGAGATCTCTCATCTTTGTTGATTTCATTAATTCTTCACACATAGTGTTATAGTTTGTACCTGGAGTGAAGCTTCTCCATTTAAAAAGGAAGCAGCTCTTTTCTTTTTTGTTTGTTTTTGGAAACAGGTACTTTCCTATATACCTGGTGAAATATAAATTCTGCAAAACAATTTGGCAGAACAGAAAAAAAAAGATCTTTAAATTGCTTATTCTCTTTGACCTAGTAATTCATTTCTAGAATTCTTCAGGATCTCTCCTAAGGAAACAATCAGGAGCACAGTTACATTTTTACGTACAAAAATAGCCAAAACATTACTTATAAGTAATGATAGTTGGAAACAACCTCAATTTTCAACAGAGGGAAATGACAAAATAAATTATGGTCTGTGTGTATGATAGATTATTTTGTACCCATGATAAATGTTTTCAAAGATAATCACATACAATATGCTTTGTAGAAATGATAGCAAGCAAAAACACATAATACCATGTTTTATGGGCTCTAAAATTTCATTGATGGTAAGAATAGTCAGGGGAGGTCCTAAGAAATGTGCATTATGAGCATCAGTCACCGCTCTTAAGAGAAAAAAATGGTCACCAGCCAATCGATTTCTTTTTGACTTTTACCACTATCCCATTACAGCCTTTCATCAACTTCTCGCAAAGCCTTCTTCCTGTGTCTGCGAGTTAGACCTTCCTCGAAACATTTCTGGGCATCTGAAGACTTTAGCCTCACTGCTTTATGCTCGTGGGATTCCATAACAGCACCCATAACCATGCCTTCATTGGACAGTGTCTGTTGTGTGCCACACTCCCAGACTGTCCTGGGACAGAAGTGTGGTTAAAACCGGGAATAAGACTGCCCGGTCTCTTCCTTGAGCTTTCCAATCAAGGTGGGAAAGACGAGAGCCTTGCTCTCTAATGGCTGACAATTTCAATGAAAAGACAGATAAAACCCAGCTAAATTACAACGCAATTACAATGTGATTAAGAAACAATAAAAGTGCCATAAAAAGCACATGTCACAGGAATTCGACGAAGGGGAAGGTTAGCACGGATTAAAGCAACCTGAGATGGGTTCACTGATTCAGTGGCATTGAAGTGAACCATACAGGATGCATAGAGACTCCTATTTAGAGAGAGGAAAAGAGAAGGACGTTGCAGTTTGGGGAACAAAAAGAAGGACCTACAGACAGAAATTTGAGACCTGGGCACTCTTCAGCTTTGGTCGTTTAAGCCAAGATTCACCTTCATTCCCTGTAGACTGAGACGCCGGTGGAATGGGGTCAACGAATTTGTTGCCCTGTTCAACGTAGCATGAATTCCTAACCTTTTTGACCAAACTTTCACACTTATAAGGAGTGAAATTTCCAGATTCTAGGAGATAGGTAGCATCATTTTTGAGATTTGCCCAGGGTTTTCATTCCCATCACCCTTCGCTGGGCCTTCACCAGGAACCTCCGCGGTGAAGCTGGGGCCACGGATCGCGAGGAAGCTAACATTTAGTGAGTGTTTTAATCCTGCAAGGACCCTGCCAGGGATTGTTGGTCTCACTGCTCCCCCTTTTCAGGACGTTGAGATCAGGAAAAAATAAGTTGTCAACCACTACATAGTGGAGCTAGGTCTCAAACTTAGTCTGGTTCGGGAATTGGTTCGCAGGGATTTCTGTACAGAGCTGGACGTGAGACAAATACTCTACTCATCCTGGGTCCTCTTTCCTGCATGATGTATTTTTTTTTCAATTTCATTTTTTTATTTTTATAAAGAATACTTGTTCATAAATATACAGTTAATTTTAACTTTTAATATATATACAAAATGTTTTACTATATGTTAACTGATCGATTAATTTTTCCAAACTGCATACCTATGTAACACAGGCAACCAGCAAGCATTTAGAAGAAACAAAATGACTAAGGTCCTAGAAATGGTCCTTGTGTATCCTTCCAGACTACACCTACCCAAGGAGAACCACGAATGTGACTTCTAAGAGCATAAATGAGTTGTTTTTTTTTTAAGTTTACTTATTTTGAGAGAGAGAGAGAGAGCGCGCGCACACATTCAGACGATGGGGACGGGGCAGGGAGGGGTGGAGACAGAATACCAAGCAGGCTCTGTGCTGAACAGTACAGAACTTGGACCCAGGAAGAGTGAAATCATGACCTGAGCCGCAATGGGGAACCAGATGCTTAACCCACTGAGCCACCCAGGCGCTCCAAGCGTGAGTTTTGTCTGTTTTTGTACGTTGTGTAATTTCAAGTCATACAATATATAATCTTGTGCCTGACTTCTTTTGCTCCATTAAATCTATAAATTTCCTTTTAAGCACTGCTTGAGCTGCATCCTTCAAATTTTAAGATGATATGTTTTCATTAGCCTTTAGCTAGAAAATGTTCAAAATTTCCCTTGCGATTTCTTCCTTGACCCATGAGTAATTTAGAAATACATTCGATAGTTTTCAAATATTTGGGGGTTTTGCATATATCTTTTGATCACTGATTTCTAATTTAATTCCATTGTGGTCACAAAACATGCCTGGTATCATTTGTATCTTTTTAAATTTATTGTGACTTGTTTTATGAACCAGAATATGGTCTATCTTGGTGAATGTTCCATGTATACTTGAAAAAAATGTATATCCTGCAGCGGTTGAAAGAAGTGTTCTAGCAATGCTCATTTGGGAAGATTGGTTGATAGTCATCCAAATATTTTATATCCTAGCTGATTTTTTTTTTTTTGTCTACTTGTTCAAGCAATTACTGAAAGAGAAATGCACTGTGATTGTTGATTTGTCTCATACTCTTTTTAGCTTTTGGTTTTCATTTCATGTATTTTAAAGCTCTTTTTTTTTAATGTTTATTTTTTTGAGAGAGAGAGAGAGCACATGTGGGAGAGAGAGAGACAGAGAGAGAGAGAGAGAAAGAGAGAGGGGTGAGAGGCAGTGAGAGAGAGAATCCCAAGCAGGTTCCATGGTGTCAGCAAAGAGCCTGATGTGGGGCTCGAGCTCACAAACTGTGAGATCATAACCTGAGCCCAAATCAAGAGTTGGACTCTTAACCGAGCAAGCCACCCAGGCACCCCTGAAGCTCTTTTTGTAGATGCACCCACATTTAGGATTATTGTCTTCTTGTGGAGCTAGTGTCATACCATTGTGAAATATCCTTCCTTGTCTTTCCATTTCTTGCTATGAAGTCTACTTTGATATTAATAGAGCCACTCCAGCTTTATAAACATTAGCGTTTGCATGGTATCTCTTTTGCCACCCTTTCTTCTTTATCTTTTCTGTCTTTGGCTTCATATTTAAATTGTGTCCCTTGTAGTCAACATATCACGGTGCCTTGCTTTTTTTGTTTAATTTTAAGAAGGAAGGGATTTAATATAGAGAACTATGTACATATGAAATCATTGAAAGCAGGAATCAGAAGCCACTGTTACGTTTACTAATAGACTGCCATAGTCACAACCCAAAGGTCAGGGACACTGTGGGCACAACTGCCTCCCCACAGCCCAAGCTGGTGAGTAGGTGACAGAACACGTGGATGCCAGTCTTTAATACCTTGCTTCCAGATGTCACCACCTAACACTGACAGCAAGATGGTGTCTGACTCGACCTCAATTTCCTGATCTTGCTACGGCAGCTGGATTGCAGCGCCTACTTCCGGCGTAGAACCTGGCTGCAAGGGCTTAGCTGCAAGGGAGTCTAGGAAATGCAGTTTCGACTTTCCAGTCCCTTCCGTACAGAAAGGAGCCCTAGAGGGAAATGAAAAGTTTTCTCTCTAGGGGACATTGTACATTTTTTTTTTTTTGTGCCTGGAACATGTGTCTGCTCCCCTCGACCCCCACTCTTCCCCAGATCTGGCAGTGCTTTTCAAACTGCAGATTATCCACGAAGTGATAATGGTCATAAAATCAATAAAGTAGGTATTGACCGCAAGGAAAAATGTACGGACTAAAATGAAATAGAGTAGAATAGAAAAATTAAGTACTTTCATGAAATGTCTGTTTCGGTTTTGTGTGTGTGTGTGTGGGGGGGGGTTGTGTGTGTACGTGTATGCATGGCTGTGTATTGAATTCCACTGTAGATTGTGTTTGTTACTGCAGAACACCATCAAAAGCCTTGAAAAAAAAATCCCTTAAGCCTATCTCCCTCTCCTGTGTGTTGCAGACAACTCCATAATTGCCTCACTTCTGGGTTTTTTGGTAGTTTTTACACCATGTATAGGTTAAATGTCTGTTTCCTCACAAGACTCTACCTCCTAGAGGTCAAGGTGGGTGGTTGTCTTGTGTCCTGTGACTTCGGCATGAGGTTTCATGTCGCAGGCATTAAAGAAAGTAGACTCTAATTTTTAGAGCCGTTTTAGGTTCACAGCAAACCTGAGCAGAAGAGACAGAGATTCCCCATACAGCCCCTGGCCGCGCTCCCTGCCCCATGCGCAGACTCCCCACCCCCCACCCCCATCAACATCTCACACCAGAGGGGTCCGTTTGTCACACTCCATGAACCTGCACTGACTCTTATTATCATTCAGAGTCCATGGTTTACATTAGGATTCCCTCTCGGTGTGGCACATTCTATGGGCTTTGACAAATGTATAATGACATGTACCCACGATTACAGAGCAGTTAGTTTCACTGCTCTAAATCTCCTCTGTGCTGGACCTTGCTTTTTTATCCAGTTTAATTAGGTAAAATAGACTCAGTATCTCAGATCGGGGAAACAGCCTTGTTAAAGACCCCGAAGTTGGAGGGCACTGACAAGGGGATGTTTGGAAGGTAGAAGGCCACGGAGCAGGGAGAAGAGACGGCTGGAGTGGTGACAGAGCTTTGCCCAGGCCGGAGGCCAGCATGAGAGTTTTAGCCCTTTTTCCTGAGAGCAATGGGGAATTGACAAAGAATTTTAACCTAGAAATGACATGACTGAAAAGGCCTGGCTTTTCTGGTGTCTCAGCGAATGCCCAGGGCATTTAGAGAGTCTTCTCCCTGGGCTGATTGGAAATCCAGCATGTTCCTGCTCTGTGGGACCTTTGGGAATCCAATAGAGACCAATGGCTGTTCTCTGTCACGCCTCACAGAGTCACATTCTGCATGTGCACAGCTTTTACCCAGCCAGAGATCAAGAGGATGCTTTTACAGATGGCGGAACTCCTTTTCTGCACATCGCCCTCCTTCTGATACCCTGCCTTCCCTGTAAGCCACACCAGCCTCACCGGGCTCAAACCCCAATCCCTCTTCTCTGCCCAGTGAAAGTGCAGCTTTCTGACTGGCAGTTTTAAAAGGCCTTGGGGAGAGAGCTGGGTGAATGTAGAGCTCGCTTCGGGAGTTTTCTTTCTCCTAAGACTAACAACCCTGCACTGTCTGTTAATGTCTAAAACTGGATGCTTCATATACTTTGTCCACTTTGATAGCTGTTTGCTATGGAGGGGAAGCCCAATTCCCACCTTTCTATCATGGATGGAAGCAGAAGATATAATTTGGGTGTTTTTGTCTTCTTTTTGTGGTGTGTGTGTCAGAGAGAGAGAAAGAGAGACCCGCATCCTTGCCTGTTACGGGACAGGCAAAGTGATGAAGGCTGCCCTTCACCTAGAAGGCTGGCCTGGGCTTCAGGGGGAAATGAAACAGAGGATAAACTGTTTAGACCGGCCCTGTTCTGGGTTTAGGGCAGTGTGGGTCAGAGACCAACCTGCATTGAAATCCTTGGGCTCCAACCACCTTGGTCTACTGAACCAAAATCTCTAGGGACAGAGCCTAAAAATCTGCATTTTCATGACCCCTCTGTAATTTTATGTTCTGTAAAACTAAAGGGCCACTGCCTTATGGGGAAGGGCCTTTTCTTCTCTTTCCCCCACTTCCATATGTCAGGGGGCCCGGAACGTGATGTGGGTGGGGGGTGGTGATGGGGGCTTAGCCCTCGTTAGCCTTGGTGCCTCCGCATCCATGAGATCCAGCTCAGCTCACCGGGTGCAACAGTTAGGGACAGCAAGGAACAAGGATTTACTCTGGAGTCTCAAGTGATACGTTTGTCGCATAGCTGCAATATTAGCCAGCATTCGAGAACAATAGCGTTACTCATCAGGTCCTTTCCTTTTACCCCGTATTCCTAACAAAAGATAAATGCCACAAGTAGCTAGCCTCGGTAGGACATGGTTAAGTGTCATATCACCCATAGACCTGTAAAACTTTTAGCACGCAAGTTTTTAGAAGATACTGTGTTTGTTGATTTACCTAGCAGCTAGCACAAATCTCCTTGGCTAGTGAGTAAGTAGATAACAGGGAGTGGTTAAATGTTCACATGCCACGTGCTTGTTGACTTCATGCCTTCCACGTCTATTTCAGAGCCTATTACGTAATTGGCATTCAACAATATTTGTTGAACAAGCAGCAACTTAAAAATGACACTAAAGCATTTTGTATAAGTAGGGCTGTTCACATTGCCTATTCTAGGCATCAGAATCTTGACTCCCCAGGTAGCTTAACTCAGTTGTAGAGTGTATAGTATGCACTTAGCTAGTACAGTTCTGGCTGTAAGAACATGTTCAAACATATTTGGCCATAGAATTCCATCAGAATTACACTCTATTGACATATAGGAGCACAAGTAAGAAGTCGTGTTGTATCATGTAGGCTTAGAGTAGCAACATTAGAATGGCTTACAAATAGATTGTTGTTGGAAACGACGAAAATTTATTCCATATGCTCCTTAAAAATGTATACCAAGACTGCTAGGAACACATCTGAAAAATTAAACAACTTGTGTTTTATTAAAACAAAATATGTTTAAGGTATTGGAGTCAGAGGGTTAGATACATAACCCAGAGAATACCCGAGGTGGGTAAACGGTAAATGTTAACTACGCATCGGTGTAAAAAAAGTGAAAGCATTGATGCAGCAGGTTATCGGCTATGTAATTAGGAAATCTTTTTAATCTTTAGATTAAAATAATCTACTATTTTATATATCACTAAGAAAGAATGCCCCCCCCCCAAAGTTGCTAATTAAATTACAGAGAAATGTTTTCTTCTTTCCTGGTTCTTTCCACACGGTAATATGTCTATGCCAACAGGAGTATCAATGATGTAGCATTTCTTTAAAAAGTAGCTCCTTGGGGCACCTGGGTGGCTCAGTCGGTGAAGCGTCCAACTTCGGCTCGGGTCATGATCCCGCAGCTTGTGGGTTCGAGCCCCGCGTCGGGCTCTGTGCTAAAGGCTCAGAGCCTGGAGCCTGTTTCGGATTCTGTGTCTCCGCCTGTCTCTGCCCATCCCCCACCATGCTCATGCTCTGTCTCTCAATAAATAAATGTTAAAAATAAATAAATAAATAAATAAAAAGTAGCTCCTTTGGGAAAATAAAAACACTATTTTGAAAAGATACATGCACCCCTATGGTTATTGCAACATTAGTTACTATAGCCAGGATATGGAAGCAGCCCAAGTGTCCATCGATGGATGAATGGATAATGATGTGGTGTATATACACAGTGGAATATTACTCAGCCATAAAAAAGATATCTTGCCATTTGCGACAACGTGGATGGGCCTCGAGGGTATTATACTAAGTGATTTAAGTCCAGTGAAAGACAAATACCATATGATTTCGCTTATGTGTGGAGTCTAAAAAACAAAAGAAGTGAGTACACCAACAAAAAAGTGGAAACAGACCCATAAGTACAGAGAATGAGCTGATGGTTGCCGGAGGGAAGGGGGTGGGGGGATGGGCAAAATGGGTGAGGGGGAGTGGGCGATGGGGGCTTCCGGTGACAGAAGGAATGAGTCACAGGCATAAAAAGTCCAGCACGGGGAATACAATCATAGTCTTGTAATAGCTTCGTCCGGCGACAGAGGGTAGCTACACCTGCCGTGAGCACGGGATGTATAGACTTGTGGAATCACTATGTTGCACACTTGAAATTAATGGAAATCGATGTGTCAACTATACTTCAACTTAAAATGTGCTTCTTCAGGATTTTCTTCTAGGTTGCTGACACTCACCAATCAGACTTTATTTTATTTTTTTAAAGGTTATTTTTATTTATTTATTTTGAGAGAAAGACAGTGCGTGCATGCGTGAGTGAGCAGGAGAGAGGCGAGATAGAGAGGGAGAGAGAGAGAGAGAGAGAGAGAGAGAGAGAGAGAGAATGCCAAGTAGGCTCCATGCTCAGTGTGGGTCCCACCACAGGGCTTGATCCCATGGCCCATGAGATCGTGACCTGAGCCCTTCATCAGTACAGCCAGTAAACAAAACAAAACAAAACAATATCTATCAGGGACGCCTGAGTGGCTCAGTCATTAAGTTTCTAATTTTGGCTCAGGTCATGATCCCACAGTTCATGAGTTGAGCCCCGCGTTGGGCTCCACATTGATGGTGCAGAGCCTGCTTGGGACTCTCTCTCTCTCCCTCTCTCTGCCTCTTCTGTGCTCTCTCAGTCTCTCTCTCTCTCTCTCAAAATAAATTTAAAAAAAACTTACAAAAGAAAGCATTATCTGTCAGCAGTAGCCAGTAGAAAGTTCTCCAACACTAATCAGGTGGATATTAACAACAGCTCAACCTTTTTTTTTTTAAATGTTTTTATTTATGTTTGAAGGAGAGAGAGAGACAGAGCATGAGCAGGGGGAGGAACAGAGAGAGAGGGAGGCGCAGAATACGAAGCAGGCTCCAGGCTCCGAGCTGTCAGCACAGAGCCCGATGCCGGGCTCGAACCCACGAACCGCGAGATCATGACCTGAGCCGAAGTCGGACATTTAACCAACTGAGCCACCCAGGTGCCCCAACAACAGCTCAACTCTTGAGCACCAGCAAAGCACATGACTTAAAGTGACGATAAACAGCTCTGACCAAACTGGAGCACTGCAGCCAACAACCGCTTGGCAAATGACAGCAGCCAACGGGAGATGCCTTTGATTATAACACGGATCCTAATGTCAGGGATGTTAAAATATATTTTTTTAATGTGCATGTTGGGGGAAAAAAGGTCATGTTCCAAAAAAGACTTTGGGGTCCTGGAATTTGCCCAACAAAATGTGGGTGCTGAATGACTCATTGACAAGAAAATCATTTTTCTGTGTGTGGCTCTGAGACAGAGTTTGCATCTCAGTTTAATCTGTGTGTTCGGTGACCTTTTTTGGTTCTCTGACCCCATCAGCGCTCTGCATAGTCTGTGGGAAGACACAGGTAATGTTCCCTGTGCCTTTTGGCTTGAAAGAATGACTCCTTAATTAGTGTCTGAGCTGGAACATGTCGTGATATGGTCTCTTTGCCAGTTTGGGTGAAATTCTCTTGTTTTGTTTTGTTTGCAGTGAGTAACGCAAGCAGGAAATCTTCCTTTTGCAAAAGCTTCCCCACTCCTTGAACTATCCAGTAGCGTTGAGGGTAAATTCCTTCATACAGGACCTCTTGTTTCTAAGTGCGGAAAGGAAAATGCAAAGGAAACATGTTAAAGGCTGGTGCGGGTCCAGCATAGTCGCCCAAAAGGCTTTCCTCTGCAGAGGTGGTGCTCCTGTGCCCAGATTCCCCCCCCTGCCCACCCCCGCGCCCCCGCCCCAGCCCCAGCTCCCGGTCTGGCCCCTTCAGACCACACCCATTTGGGAAGCAAACCACAATGAGGAAGTGACTCTGGGGTCAGCTTCCAGTCCCAACGACACAAGTGCCCTTCGCGTTAGACCCCTAGATTTGGGCGGAGTTTGAATCCCGACTTCCCTTTCCAACACGTAAGCACTACTTCGGGGACCTTGAGGTTCTTTCTGCCACGTGGACTTCAGCTGACACCACCCCAACCTTTCCGTTCGATTCTAATCATGTCGATTTTGAAAAGGGAGGGCACTAGTATCTCAAGTCCTCCCCCACCGCCCAGTCTCCTGATTCCTATGCAATTTCATCTCTGTTCTCTCACGGCCAGCTGTGTTATATAGCAAGTGTTACTGTGAGAGGCAAATTTTTTTTTTAATTTTATTTAAATCCAAGTTAGTTAACATATAGTGTAATAATGGGTTCAGGAGTAGAATTTAGTGGTTCATCACTTACATATAATACCCAGTGCTCATCCCAGCAAGTGCCCTCCTTAATGCCCATCACCTATTTAGCTCATCCCGCCCTCCCACTCCTCCCCTCCAGCAACCCTCAGTTTGTTCTCTGTCTTTAAGAGTCTCTTATGGTTTGGGGGTGCCTGGGTGGCTCAGTCCGTTAAGTGTCCGACTTCAGCTCACAAACTCACCGTTTGTGAGTTTGAGCCCCGTATCGGGCTCCGTGCTGAAAGCTTCCCATATGTCCCTCTGTTTTGTTTCTTAAATTCCACATACAAATGAAATCATATGCTATTTATCTTTCTCTGATTGACTTATTTTGCTTAGCGTGATACATTCTAGTTCCATCCATATTGTTGCAAATGGCAAGCAAGATTTCATTCTTTTTGATTGCCCAGTAATATTCCATTGTGTATATATACCACATCTTCTTTATCCACTTGTCAGTCGATGCACATTTGGGCTCTTTCCATACTTTGGCTATTGTTGACAGGACTGCTAAAAACATTGGGTTACATGTGCCCCTTCAAATCAGCATTTTTGTATCCTTTAGATAAATACCTAGCAGTGCAATTGCTGGGTCGTGGGGTGGCTCTATTTTTAATTTTTCGAGGAACCTCTAAAAACCAGAGTAGCTACACCGGTTTGTATTCCCACCAGCCGTGCAAAAGGGTTCCACTTTCTCCACATCCTGGCCAACATCTGTTGTTTTCCTGAGTTGTTAATGTGAGAGGCAGTCTTAAATTCTATTCCTTCTTTAGCATAATTAGCACCTACCCATCCTAGAATCTATTTATATGTAATTTTATATGTAATGTAAAAGGATCTACGTGGTACATACATATACATACACATAATGTACATGTAATATGTAGTATGTAATATGTTTATATGTAATATGAATGATCAACCTGACGATCCTTCAAGGTCAGCCAGGGTGATTTGCTGTGCCCACCTTCTTGACAAAGAATTCCCAGCTAGTTTTCGCAGTACAATGTTAAGTTCTCTTTCTCTGGGTGCACGTACGTGCACACACACACGCACATACACTTATACAGAGAATGTTTTTGTCCCTCCCCATTTGCATACACATCAGATGACATGACACTTCTTGGTTAACCATAAACCTCATCAAGCATCCTCCTATGACCACAGCAGCTTTGCAGATTTTCTTTTTCTTTTTTTTTTTTTTTACTTAATGTTTTAGGTAACTTACACGAAGTAATTATAATGCATATGTTACTAGTTAGCCCAAAATGGAGTCCAAACTTTTTAAACAACTTTTTTCACATTTATCTTCAAATTCAAGAATCAAATGAATGACAAAATATATACTTTCAGTTAACTTTGAAAGGTAGATTTTTCCTACTTTGACAGTAATGAGACAATTAAATGCTGTAAAAATTCATAGTGGTACATCCATACAATGGAATATTATTTGGCAATAAAAAGAAATGATCAATTAGATCATGAAAAGACACGGAGGGAGCTTAAATGCATCCTACCAAATGAAAGAAGCAAAAATCAAGAGGCCTACCCAATGTGTGACTCCAACTATATGACATTCGAGAAAAGGCAAAGCTGTGGAGATTGTCAAAATGTCAGCGGTTGCTGAGGGTTGGGGGTAGAAGGGAGAATGAACAGGCAGAGCCCAGGGATATTCACAGCAGTGAAAACTACTCTGTAAGTTACTCTCACAGGAGATACATGTAGATAGACATTTGTCAAAACCCATAGAACTGTGCCAAGAATGAACCCCAACATAAACTATAAATTCTAGTCAATAGTAATGTATCACTACTGCTTCATCCATTTAACAAATGTTCTGCACTAACACGAAATATTAGAAGTAAGTAAAACAGTCGGGAGGGGTGAAGGAGTATAGGGAAACCATACTTGTTGTTCAACTGTTCTATCAAGCCGAAGCCTGTCCTAAATATAAAGTCTATTAATTAACATTTTAAAACATCAGCTGAACTTAAGAAGACCATCTTAAGGATTCTGAACAGCAACCTATTTCTGGAATACTATAATCATATGGAGGAAAAAGAAATATTCAATTAAAAATGATTATTCGAGGGGTGCCTGGCTGGCTCAGTCAGAGGACCATGCAACTCTTGATCTCGGGGTTGTGAGTTTGAGCCCCATGTTGGGGGTAGAAATGACTTAAAAATAAAATCTTAAAAAAAAAGATTATTTGACTCACTAAAACACAAACGAAATTACCAACGAAATGTAATATTTATGCTGAGAATTATCTTTTGGTATCCGTTTTTTTCTCTTTCCACCATGCCTCCGTCTTAATCATTCTACTTTGTTCTGAATAAACATTTAGCTTGGTAGTCAACAGTTAATACTCCCGTGGCTTGAGTGTTCCTAGGTGCTACCAGAAACAACGGAAGGCTTGAAAGAGATGTTGTTCGTTTACAATAAGGCAGAAGCTGGTTCAGTAATGTAAAAGCAAAGGTAATCCTGCAGGAATTAGCCTGTGTCATTTGATTTTTATGGAAGCTATTGTCTAATGGGAGTTAATGATTAAACACATTTGGTGGTATTGTCTTTTGGTTGTTAACCCATGCTTCACAAATTTTATTACAAAAAAAAAAAAAGAAAAAGAAAAAGAAAAGAAAAGCACTTTAGTTTCAACATTTGGGATGAGGCTACTTGGGCATTTGTTTCTAATCCATTTTGAATTAAATAATTTATCTTGTAACAGATTCTTTTTAAAACTTAGTATTATCTTGCATAAATAGAAATCAGTGAATCCATAAAATAATAAAATGCTTTACTTTCGATAAAGGGAACCTAAAACAAAAGTAACTCAGAAAGTAGAAAGCTACTTAGTTTTCACGGTTCTCTGTGAATCAAATTTGAAAAGAAAACCAATAACATAATTGACAAAATTCAAATTTTCTATTTTTTTTGTCCTTTTTCTCTTTTTTGGTCATGACAGAGTGAAGTGCTAAATCAGCCCTCCGCCTGCTCCTTTAAAGTGAGAGTGACTGCAACCAGGAGTACAAAATTATAGAGGAAAAAAAAAAAAATCACCAAATGGGATTTGCTTTTAAAATGCAGATCCTATTTGAAGAGCTTCACAAAGGAATACTGCCTCTGATAAGTGGAGAAAAATCTACCCTTCAAAGCTAATTGTGGTATTAAAGTATGTATGAAAGAAAGAAAAATGGCATATAGCTATTAAAACTAGTTTCGTAATGCAGACACACTTTTTCATGGAAACAGTAACAACAGCCTCGAGGGTATGGGGGCGGGGGAAGGGGGGGGTATGTGGAATGAGCAAGAGAGAGATTCTTCCAGATGAATGAACAAATGAATGAAGGCTTGAAAAAAAATCCAAACCCAAAATTGTTTAAGGTGACTAATTAAGACCCCCTCTTAGAAAAGCTGTTGCTAGGTAAACAAAACTGTTTAAAACATGTTCATCATTAGTGTCCCCTGACAGAAGGATGAGGTGGCAGACTTGGTGACAGAAGGGAGAAGAAGAGCGGCATATGGCCCCCAGTTCTGTCCCCTGCTGACAAGCTGCGTCGCCGCAAGCCCCTTTTGCTCTGTATTCCGTGCACACAGCAGGTTGCTATGCCCCAACTTTCCCATCTGTACCCCAGACTCGTGTCCCAACAACGTGGCTGGTACGCAGTTTTCAGCCATGCGCTGGGGGACAGGGTGGGGGTGGGTTTGGGGGGTTCGGAGCAAAGGCCTACATGGGATCTGCCGGAGGATGGGACGGGAGATTAACAACCAATCATCACAATGCTATCCATAATGTATTGTCTCCACAGCATTACATGGTATATTTCCAGTGGGGATTAGCCCATCCATCACAGGCCTTTATTGGGCCCCTTTTTTGTTGTTGTATAAAGCCCAAACACTGTCGTAAAATTCTAAACTGCTTAATTGCTGTGCTGTAAAAATTTGCATATCAGAGATATGTCATTCCATCATTAGATGGCACTAGGTATTTGTTACCAGATCCCAACAATCATGCCGGTGCGCCCCTGAAGAAAGGTCATTTATTGGCATTATGCAAAATTTGCTGCTGAATTCAAATCAGCAGCAATTAGGAGTCTGGATACTGTTGGATTCAGTGTATTTTGATTTCCTCCGGTTCAAGGCTCAGGGCATGCTGACCCCCTTCCCACATGATCAGAATCTTTAAGCAGCATCTCCTGCCAGTTTGGTCTCTGGGCTATTGGTCCTTATAAACTTCTCACCTCCATCCTCTGATATGCATCGGGGTGGTAACTGATTCTTACATCCCAGATTTTGTCTGTGATTGGAATATTGAAATAGCATCGCCTACACAGCTTGCAGTGACAAACTTGGACATGGGTGCACCCAAGGTTCTCCTTACCCTTACAATGAAAGATGGGTGAAAACATTTATAGACCTCAGGCAGAAGATGAGCTGGGATGTTCAGAAAGCACGCATGATCTCAATGGTAGATGGAGATTCCTCAACAGAGAAATGCCCTGGCAGTGGAGTCCCACCTCGACAGGCCACCACTGGGGGGGAAGGGGGGTGTCAGTGGATGGAGGTGGGGGGGGGCGGGTACAGAGAGCAGTGGCAATGACACCCTGCTCTTTCCCAGAGCCTTTGATCCCTGCAGAGTTGTCCCCTCTCGGGTGGGATGATTTACAGAGCCCACTCGGCAGGGCTCCCTTCATTTAAAAGCAGCCACTCCTGGTTTACCCGTGCCTGCACCCCTCCACCCAGGGTCAGTGTAAGAACTAATGGGTAACTAATCCAATTGAAACTACAACTGAGACCCTGAAACCATCAGGGCTTCGGCTGGAACTCAGCCAGGACTCTTGAACAAATGCTGCATTTATTCCCCGCCTGGCAACTTTGTGAAACCCAGTGATCACATGGAATGTCTTAAGTTGCTTGCACAGAGCAGCAGGAGCAGGGGCGGTATGCCGGTAGCAGGAGGTGGGGGGGCAGGGGAGGGGTGTTCTTTGCCGCCACCTCTGGAAGAAGAGATCTTCAAAGATAAGCAAACAATAACTATTCCTACGGTGGTTAGGCCTTAATTATCGGTGATTTTTACTTTCTTCCTCATCCTTCCCCTCACCCAAGATATGTACAAGGTGCGTGCATTAATTCCATAATCGGGAAAAAAAAAATGTTGCTTTTGCAAAAGCTCCAGAGGCTCTAGTAACACAGGCATTCCTCGTAGCCTGGGGTGGGTGTTGGGGTGGGCTCAGAGGAACAACAGAAATAGAGTTTCCATAGCTGGCTTTTCTGGTGACTCTTCAAGCTAGTAATAAGCACCACCTATTTCAGAATATGTATTTTTTAAGATATAGAGCCCTGTGAAACTTGGCATGAACTTTGAGAATGAAGATGTTCCCCAGGAAGTGGCAGGAGTAAGTATGGAGGGTCGGAGAAGACAGTTAAAGAAGAATGTAGCAATCAGTGGATGAATTATCGAGACAATTTCCTGATTTATCTATATATATATGAATATATACATGATGTAATCTATACCTGATTATATTTTAATTATGTGTGATATAATACTACATATTATATATATATATGATATATGATAAAATGATATATATGTGCATACATATATAATTGAATATTATTCACCCTGAAAAAAGAATAAAATGCTGTCATTTGTAACGACATGTATGAAACTGGGTATTATGCTAATTGAATAGGCCAGGGGCGCCTGGGTGGCTCTACTGGCTAAGCGTAGGTAGGACTCTTGGTTTGGGCTCAGGTCACCATCTTATGGTTTGTGAGTTTGAGCCCCACATCAGGCTCTGTGTTGATAGTGCAGAGCCTGCTTGGGATTCTCTCTCTCTCTCTCTCTCTCTCTCTCTCTCTCTTTGCCCCTTCCCTGCTTGCTCTCTCTGTCTCTCCCTCAAAAATAAATAAATTTTAAAAAAATTAAAAAAAAGAAATAGACCAGATAGATAAAGACAAATACTGTATGATATCATTTATATGTGGAGTCTAAAGAAAAAAGATTGGAACTCGTAGAAACAGAGAGTAGGCAAGTAGTTGCCAGGGTCTGGAGGGTGGAGAAAATAGGGAGAGGTTAGAAAAGGGTGCAAACGTTCATAAGATAAATAAGATTTGAGGATCTAATGGATAACATAGTGACTATTGATTACACTGTATGACATCATTGGGATGGATCTGCTAAGACAATGAAACTTAAATGTTCTCACCACCAACAACAACAAAATTTAAAAAAGGGAAATACAAGAAGGGATGGGTGTGTTAATTAACTCAATGAGGGGGTCCTTTCACAAAGCATGCATATATCCAATCATCACACACACTACAAATATCTCACAATTTTAATTGGCAATTATACCACAATCAACCTGGGGGGAAAAAAAACACAGTTGAAACATTTTTGATTTTTTTTTTTTTTTTTTTTTTAGCGTTTATTTATTATTGAGACAGGGAGAGAGAGAGCATGAACGGGGGAAGGTCAGAGAGAGAGGGAGACACAGAATCCGAAACAGGCTCCAGGCTCTGAGCTGTCAGCACAGAGCCCGACGTGGGGCTCGAACTCACGGACCGCGAGATCATGACCTGAGCCGAAGTTGGACGCTTAACCGACTGAGCCACCCAGGGGCCCCACAGTTGAAACACTTTTGAAAAGAAGTTTAATGGGAGTTTCTTGTCAAGGGCAATAACAGTAGTAGTAATAATAATAGTTAATACTTTTAGTTAATAGCTAATGCTTTTATTAACTATTGTTAGAACAGGCAGGGTTCTAAGGAGTTTCCACGTATTAAGTCCCTGAATGCTGGTAACAACTCTATGGAAGTAGGTACTATTCCCATTTGACAGATGAAGAAGTTGGTGCACGGACAGGTCAATTAACTTGCCCAAGCTCACACAGCTAGAGGATCTAACATGGCGAGTCCAAATCTCTAGTCCAGACCGCTTGTCTAATCCACACATCGTTCAGCTTGAGGGACAGTTCCACCTGGATATTCCCAGTGCATTTCGTATTCGAAATTTTCCAACTGATATCGCCATCTCTCCGCATGCCTGCACAATCTCCTTTTTGCTCCCTATTTCGGTGAATGGCAGCGTAGACAGTTCTTAGGTCACAAATCCCAGGGTCTTTCTTGGCTGTTCCTTCCCCTGCATCCGTATGTCTATTGATGGCATCCTCTTCACCCCTTTCCAATCAGCTCTCTTCTGCTGGTCACACTGTGGCCGCGAATAGAGTAAGCCCTTACCTCACCACCACTCAGATTATTGCGCGTGTCCCTGGCATCGTTTTGCCCAACTCCAGTCTTGACTCCTTCCAAATAATTTTCCACCCAGTCCCCACAGTTTTGTAGGACTTCAAACTTATGTCACAGTGTTGCCTAAATTTGGGATGGCTTTCAAACTTCTTATCATGACACAGAGGTTCCGATAATTTTCTAGCTTTATTGCCACCGTCATCATATGCCATAATGTTTCACAACTTGGCTCTTTTAAATGAGCTCTTTCTCCTGCCTGGAATATACCATTGTCCGCTGGAAGAGTTCTACTCACTCTCCCAGACGCACCGAGGCCATGGTGTTTTCCCTGACCCCCCCCATCCCACCCAAGACAAAGCCAATATGCTTTCACCATGTTCCTGCTGTCCCACATACATCCCAGTTACATCTGCCATCCCCTGTATACGGCACAGGCATCTAAGCCATACCTGCTATCCTCTGCACATCCCATGTCCATCTCTGTTACACTCAGGTTGATGTCCAGGGAGACAGAGCTGTATCAAATGTCCCGAGGAGCTAGGTTGTGACCAAGGGAAATCAGAACCAAGAGAAGGGAATCCTCAAGGGGAAGCATGTACACTCTGCAAGGAAGCATTGTCAACATCGCCATGCATAGGATGCTCAGGAAGTTGAGAATTTCCTCGGTGGCCGAGTCAAGTTACGCTGGACAGGTCTGCAAAGCAACGATAGTAGAACACTAAAAGGGAAATAGAACAGACCAGGAGCACGAATTGGCACATAGCTGACCACACCACCACAGTCACGGTGGAGGGGTGAGTGGTCTGTGCCCGTTGGCAGGTGCATCGGCAGGCTTGCTCCCCGAGCATTGGGCTTGGTGACTACAAAGAGACTGTCAAACTTCAGGTTAACCATTTTTGTCCATCACAAAAAAATAGGTTAATTTGAGCTTTTTTTTTTTTATCCTTTTCATTCTTTTCAAGAAGATTACCTTGAAAGTGAGGTGCTTGCTGCCAGCCTGCTAACATTCTGTAGATATCAGCCCAGGATGGTGGCAAGGGCTTGAGTCACAAGAATGTCACCTTCTGTGAGGAGCCGTTTGTCCTGCGATCATCCTGGACTCCTCAGTTACAGGCGTGGCTTGAGAGAACTAGGGTGCCTGTGCATCTGGATACCTCCCTAAGCAGCCTGACTCAATGACCTAAAGTCCCACAGACCTGATACCGCCGATACCAGGATGGCTAAGATAGATCAGCGGCACAAAGCAGCACATGGCCACAATGCATAGCAGGTGGTGAAGGTGAAAAGCTAATAAGGACCAACAGCCCAGAGGCCAAGCTGGCAGAAGATGGCACCTAAACATTCTGATCCTGTAGGAAGAGGGTTAGCATGCCCTGAACCTTGAACCAGAGGAAGTCAAAATACATTGAGTTAAATAGTATCCAAGTCCCTAATTGCTACTGATTTGAAACCAGCAGCCTATTTTGCATAATACCAATAGATGACCTATCTTTAGGGGTGCACCGGCATGACAGTTGGGGCCTCGGTGTTCGAATGGCCACAGTGTAGATGTTAGTCTATCAGGGCTATTGACTGCAAGCAACAGAAACTGACTCTGGCCAAGTTAAAGACAGAAGGAACTAATCGGCAGGAAATCAGTGGCTCGCCGAATGATGGGAAACTGGAGACAAGACACAAGGCTTGGAAAGTGGGCAAGAATTGAGGCATCTCTGGGGAAAGAGCAGAAAGTGTATTTTCTGCCTCTTAGTGGATATAATCGGTCTCACCAGAACACCAGCAGCTTTCCCGTTGCCGTGCATTGCCTCTGACACCTCTGAACACAGTCCAGTTTCCGTGAAAGGATTTCCACTGTTCCTCATACCTTTACAGGTTCCCTCTGAATTGAAAGTCCCCAGTGGCTCAATGTCAGCTACGGGCCCATTTTCTGATTTCCTGAGACACAGTAAGGGAGGTCTTTCCTCTTTCTTTCCACTTTCGTAATGAGGGGCAGGACATGGTATTTCTTTGGGATAGCACGTTATCATGAGGATTCCCCTGAAACAGTAAGACATTATGGTATAGGCTGCTTGCTGAGAAACAGCCTACATAAAGAACAGTCAAGGTATTGCACGCTGCGCATAGAACATGTATGAGTTCAAAGCTCAGGGAGATTGCCTTTCCAATGACAGCTTCATGGGTGGTTCTAATATGAAGTCAGGTTAAAGGTTTCTCAAGTCGTGTTGCTCGTATCTGAGTGGATCCAGGCATCTGGGCATAGGACAGTTTGAGTAACCGCCTTCACCGTGTACTCAAAATCACTTTGCCCATCCAATCGGGGCTTGGTTATTAGGTCAGCCTTTGTTTTATCAGGAAGAGACCTTTCCTGAGAAGCTCATCCAATCTAAGCAGTCTGGATAGGTTACTTCATTACTCCACCAGCTTACCGGCCATGCCCAAATACACCTGTATAGGTTCCATGTTGACAGTATGAGTTCAAGTTGAGATCCAAACACATATATATTACAGAGTTAGCATCACAATATATTTAGTTTCATATTCTGCTCTTCTTACTAAACAATGTTAGATTAGATTGTCTCCAGATAGTTGACTACTTTTGAAAAGCAATTTTTAGTGGCCATGTGATAAGCATCTCAGCCTCACAATGCAAATGAAATAACTCAACGTACAGTAGTGAGGCAGTGTGGTGTTGTGGAAGGAATACGGGTCATAGATCTAGACAAGCTGAGGACTGATTGCTGGCTCTCATTTATGAGCATGTATTTTCTCTAAGTCTCTATAATCTTATCTTTAATGGGGGAAAAGTGATAGCCTCTGTAGCAAAACATTATAGTAAAGATTAAATGAGATAATGCACATGAAGCGCTTTGCATGGGCCTGATACAAACTGGGTGGCCCGTAACTGTTGTTTGTTATGAGTAATTGCAATATCAGTGCTGGGCAGGAGGGTTACTTCATTCCTCCTATGTGTATAAATTATGAAAAAGCTTGTATTTGAGTCTAAAGTGGACCTAGAGGTCTGAACAAAATTTAAAGCAACTCCCTGAGTTTGCATCCTGCCATAATTCACACCTAAGACGTGGATTTGGTATATAAAACCAGCCAAATACCTCGGCCAAGCTATATAACAAAATAATCAGGGCTCAAATAAATTAGACATTTTTGGCATCTCTGTGATGTCAGAGTTAGAAGTGACCAAACTTTATTTGACTACATGATAAATCATTGGGTCTGCAGAGATTTGAGGCATACATTTTTATCACAAGCAAGATGCTTGTCTGGCTGGGGGGGGGGGGGGCGGGGGGCGGCTCCATTATTCATTTTTGGCAAAATTCTGTATATTAGGCCAATGGTTGGGAAACTTTTTCTGTAAAGGTCAGTAGTAAATGTTTTAGGCTTTGTGGACCAATATGATCTCTGGGTGGCTCAGTTGGTTAAGCGTCCGACTCTTGGTTTCAGCTCAGGTCATGATCTCACTGTTTGTAAGTTTGAGCCCCTCATCGGGCTCCATGAAGTGATGCAGAGCCTGCTTGGGATTCTCTCCCTCTGTCTCTCTCTCTTTCTCTCTCTGCCCCTCCCCTACTCACACTCTCTTTCTCAAAATAGATAAATAAACTCAAGTAAGCATTAAAAAAAAACAGTAAATGAATGAGCCTGGCTGTGTTCCAATTGAACATTATTATAAAAACAGGTGACATGGGTGCCTGGGTGGCTCAGTTGGTTGAGTGTCCGACTTCGGCTCAGGTCACGATCTCATGGTCCGTGAGTTCGAGCCCTGTGTCAGGCTCTGTGCTGACAGCTCAAAGCCTGGAGCCTGCTTCAGATTCTGTGTCTCCCTCTCTCTCTGCCCCTCCCCAACTCATGCTCTGTCTCTCTCTCTCTCTCTCTCTCTGTCAAAAATACATCAACATTAAAAAAAATTAAAAACAGGTGACAGACCCAATCTGGCTCATTTGCCAACCTCTGTATGGAAGACAAAGCCCTTGAGTTTGTGGAGCATAGAGTCCAAAGAGGAAGAAGGCATGGTGTGAAACAGGAGAAAATAGGTGTTAGTGTGAGAAGTGCATATAACATGAAAGTGATACCCCACTTGATCACTGACCACTGACCACTTGTTAAAATGGGCGGAGTCATATCGGCTAGAAGAGATCTCTGAAACTCCCAGCTAAGCTTCTTAGGGAGAGAGATTCAATCACTCATCATCAATCAAAATGACCGGAACTCTGGCTTTTTGGCAATTATGTTAAACCCGAAGTATGTGAGACTGAAAAATTTGCTTTATTTTAAATACAATAATGCTTGACCATGTTTCCGGAATGTTGGTATCTCTTCAGGAGATTTGTACCACAATCTATATTCATTACGCTGTCATTATCTCAATAATTTCTTTTCATGTGTAAGCATTTTTTTTTTTTACCAAAAGGATCGCTTATTAAATTAAGATGAAATGGCAATTAATCTAGAGCATTATCAAAGACAGGAATATGCATTTGTCTGAATCTCTGCTTATAACCATCAATGCCTTGTTAATGTACTAATATTTAGGAGGGCAACATGATAAAAGGTTTCCTGCCTCTGTTAGCTCATTTTGTATTAACATATTCTTGCCATCAGTTAGACAATTAACACAGGCTAAAGGAATACTAATTATAGCCTTCTCTGCCAGGGTGCTGGGTCAACTTTATTCCTAGGAGCTTGCTTCGTGAATTTGTAACAATTATAAGTGATAAAAAGTAAGCGACTCTCTTTGAAAAACTTTCTGATATTGTCTTTCAGATAAAGATTAGAGAAATATGAGTTTGTTGTAAAGAAATAAGTGCTGTGGGGAGACGCAGGGACAGGTAAACAAAATTTTCAGAAAGAGTAATGCTAGGAATTCAAGAGGGTTCCAAGGAGCTATGAAATTCTTTACAGATGATGATAGCTCTGGAGAAGACAGCTGCAGCACACCCACCGTCTGATGAATTTCTACAGGTCAAATGCAGCCCCTTAGATGGAACCGTGGAGAGTAAAACTTCCGTGAGTTGTTTAAATTACGCGCTAGGCTGATTTCTTTATGTCAATGTTCAGGAGAACCTCCTATACTTTCTTTGCCCATTTTATATTGCTTTCTCACTTCCAATGACTGAATATAAATATATATGTATATATATATTTATATATATATTTATATATATATATATTTATATATATATATATTTATATATTTATATATTTATTTATATATTTATTTATATATATTTATTATATAAATATATATATTTATATATTTATATATATATTTATGTATATATATATATATATTAAAGTGACTTTTACCAAAAGCCAACTGCGATTGAGTCCATATAGGAGAATAGAGTTGAGGGACTTCTTGAGGCCTTCGGTGCAGACAACATAATGGAAACTAATTAAGGCGAGTCAAGCGTCAGGAAGAGCGAGTAGCTAGGAGGTGATAACAGCACCAAGGTGCAGAAAAAAGTTCTGCAACTGTCCTATTAACATACCAGATTTGATTTGACTCCATTATATTTCATCAAATAGTTTAGAAAGCCCCCAGCATAAAACATCATCATAATTGTAATCATATATTTGGAGATTTAACGTGCACACCATAATGTACCATTAGTTACACAAATAACTAATAATTTGCTAATGACAATATTATGTTAAGTCAGTTTAGGGGCAATTAAAGTGAATGATATTTACATATGCCTAATGAATCACAGTCGATGGCAGATTAAGAGATTCTAATGAATATTCATCCAGACATTCGCAACCAGCTTCACAGTTTATAAACTGAATTATGGTTGATTTGCCCTTTTAAAAATGAATATGTGAGTATCTTCTGCATGGAGAGAATGAACAATTGGGCCTGACTGTAAAATTTTTTTAAAGCAATGTACTGGTCAGAACACAAAACATTTTTATGCACTCTCATACCCCCGGCTTCGCTGTTCTTTTTTATATCACGGATCAGTGTTGATGAACTATCTCCATTTTCATTCTAATCCATGACATGAAATATAGAAATTGTTTAGTATAAGATTAAATGGGATTCAAGTTTTATGCAGCCCCACTGAGGAAATAATTACAGGTAGTTTTTGCCAGTGAGACAGTGAATACAAACTCTATGTCGTGCTCTCTCTGTCCCCGTGTGACGCGGAAGACTGTTTTGTAGCCGTACTTGGTCATGATAAAATTGGGGAAGATTTACTATCCTTTCAACCTGGTCATTTAAAAAAAAATAATAAAACAGGCAGAAACACCTTCGTTCGGCCCTGTTCATACAGGTGCAGACCAAACGAAGTTATGGGTTGAACATTCACTTTTTCCTCAAAACTGTAATCCTTTCGGCTTTTACTAGCCGTTCCTCAGAAATATTGTGAGTCTTAGTCCTGTGGCAAAGGTGAGAGTCGAACTCTCTCAGTCTTTCCCAAGGTCCTGCAATAGGTCTATGAGAGACAGGATGTCTACAGCTTGTTTCCGGTTTACCTTAAATGAGGCGAAGTTGTCTCTCTGTTGTTTCGTATTATAAAGGTATTCATTATTGCTAGCATTTTGTTTTTCTTCATAGGGGGTTAGAGGCTGGAACCCCAGCATCTTGGTCCCTGGGAGTGCAGTAAGGTAACTGAACGTCTGCTGAGCGGCTGCCCACACGAGATGTCAAACTTCGACTACTAGCACTACAAACGGGGGGCCTTCTAGACCGACAAGTGGTCTCAAGGCATGGGGGTAAACCTTGAAGCTGACCTTTCATTTTGCATATTTCCACGTGGACCTTAATAATTTCACTGCATACGATTAAAGCTTTCAAGGATCAACTGGTGTGACACATGTCAAAGTTAATGACTTTTTGCTTTCCGGAAATGTCAGTAGAGTGTACGTCTTACCCGTCAGGTTCGGAAAAAGAATTGATCTCTAGTGCTTCCTCTTGTTCTTACTCTTGCTCTCACTGTATTTTCCAGGTGTTCGTTTATTTTTTATGTGGGGTTTGGCATTCTCAAAAGTCTTATAAGTATTTCCTGAGTTTTATAAGCCTTTATCTGTAAGTCTTGTAAGTATTTGGTGGGGGGGGAATCATCAATGCAACATTCATCTTTTTATTTATTTTTTTAAGTTTATTTATTTATTCATTTTTGAGAGAGACAGAGACAGCCTGAGTGGGGAGGGGCAGAGAGAGAGAGAGGGAGAGAGAGAGAATCCCAAGCAGTCTCCGCACTGTCACTGGGGAGCCAGATGTGGGGCTTGAACCCACAGAACTGCGAGATCATGACCTGAGCCAAAACCAAGGGTCTGATGTTTAACCGACTGAACCACCCAGGCACCTCTAACATTTATATTTTTAGAGGTTTATAGTAGGAGGAGGGAACTGGTGCCTTAGAAACGGGCTGGTATTCTCCTGGACGAGGTACAAGACATCTACAAGATGGGATAAGTGGGATTAACCCAGAACCTTCTTTCCCCCCGAGGAATGCATCATCCTTCACTTGCTTCTACTTGGAGCCATAGGGTCTAGGTCATGGACATTTAAGCCAGATTAAACATTATATAATGTGAGGGAAATTACAAATCAGCGAGCTAATATGTTACCAGGATCTGGTACATCCTATTGGCCCCATCTCACTCTTTATCAATCACAAGGCCCAGAGGAGGCCTTGTGGAGGCCTGGCCTCCACATGGAGGAATGGCCCAGAGGACTGCAATATATATTGGGGGAGATCAGGAGCCAGGCTTGCTATTCTGGGTCTCTAAGCACTGCAGCAGAGGACTCTGGGCAGTCCGGTGACTGGGCACCCCAAGTGAATGCTCAAAGCCTGTGAGGATGTCCCAGGAACCCATGGGGGTGGGGGAGAGAGGGAGGAGAAGAGCTTGATCTCCATTCATCTACCACGGAAGAATCATTCCACTGCCATCACTCCTATATGTTAGGTTTCCTTGTGAGACTGTGGCACTATTACGGGTGGGGGCTATGGGGGATAAAGGCAAGTAACACCAATAACAAGAGTTCACAGATGTTTGAAAATTACTAGGGCAATAAAACACCAAGAAAAAAATATGTATTAAAGGAAAACTTCAAAACTCCTCCTACTTGGAAGAGGTGTCCAATGGTAGGTACAATGAAATGTACGTACCTTCTTCTCCATTACTGTAAGAAGTCTCTAGTAATCCCCGGGAAAATGGAATGTTCCTCCTCAGCTTTGCCCTCGTGCTTTCCTTCAGAGCATGACATGGACCTTTCACTGTGACAATTATCACCAATCACCTTCTCCAACACACACAGTTTTGTAGCTTTAAGGCATTTCTCCTTTTTATCACAACCTCCCTTCTTATTCTTCACTGACCTACTGTATACTCTGGGCTGAGTTATGAAACTTCAACTCAGGATGAGAGGAGCTGGTTGTTTACATCAACTTCCTAGACAAGTTTTATTTTTATTTCATGCCATTTTCATAGGACACAGCAAGACAGCACTGAATGAGCTCTACTTTGCTGCCCAATGATGAGGAGAGCTTTCCCAGTGGTCCTATTTTATTGTATGTATTTATTTTTAAAGCTTATTTATTTATTTTGAGAGAGAGAGAAAGAGAGAGAGCATTAGCAGGAGAGAGGCAGAGAGAGAGAAGGAGGGAGAGAATCCCAAGCAGGCTCCATGCTGTCAGGCAGTCAGCACAGAGTCCGACATGGGGCTCAAACTCACAAACCATGAGAGCACGACCTAAGCCGAGATCAAGAGTCAGACGCTTAACTGATTGAGTCACGCAGGCCCCCCACCAATAGTCTTATTTTAAAGTGGGGAGGACAAAAGGGCATGTTAAGGAATGAGAACAACTGTGGTCCGCTCAAAATGTGGTTCACATGAGTAAATCTGGGACACATTCATGAATATGGTCAGAGTTATGTGCAAAACAGAGGGGTACCAGCATTTTAAAGAGGCATACATAGTTATGCTTTTTCTGTGTCACTGAAAAAGTTGGCCAATTGAATTTCATTGACGTCACAGACTGCTCTGTGAGATAATCATTCGCTCTGTAGTCTCTAAGTTAGGAGTTCTTCATAAACCCTTGTATATGTCTTGCATATTAGATTCACTTGATATATTGTTGTCATTTGGTATTTTCGCATTTAATAGCTTGAAAGACTCTAGTTCATTTTACAGATGAAAAAAGCAAGCCAGAGAAAAGTTGAGGTTTTCAAAATCACCATGCAAGTCAGTTGAGTTTCGAACCCTTGCCTCACAGAATCTTACTCTTGTTAGAAATTCTGCATACGTAAGATGCTCATTGTTTTGAAGTATGGTTACCAAGTAGACAAGCAGAATCCGTCCACTATACCTTCTGCAAAAAGCTCTATTTGGATTCAGTTGAACACCTGGATCCTTCTCTGACCCAGCCTCCCTGCGTGGCCTGGACAGCCACATACCTAGGCTGGTGCCAACTCATGTGCCCCATTCTGAACCATCATACCCAGTGTGGACCAGAGAAAGTGGAGCGTAAGCCTCTCATTTTTAATGTACCAGAGATCAAAGCGAGTGGGTTTACAGGCTCAGAAGCTCTTTTAAGCTCAGAATCATATGAAAAATACAAAAATATAGGCTTCTATCTATTCTCTGTATGCAAATGAAGTTCCAGGAATGAAGAGTATTTATATCGTTCCTTAATTCAAAAACTTAGTGATAGGAAAGATGTCAATTCTCCCCCAAATCAACTACACATTGAAAGGAACTCCAATAAAATTCTCTGCAGCATTTTTTGATGGTACACATAAGTAAATCCTAAAGTTTATATGAAAAGGCACAGAAACCAGAATAGCTCAAACAATTTGGAAAACAGAAGAATAAAGTTGGAGGAATCACATTATCTAATTTTAAGACTTAGTATAAATCTCTGCTAATGAACACTTTATGTATTGGCTAAAGGGAAGTTAGATAGATTATGAAATGTAATATAGAATTTAGAACTAGATTGACCATTTAAATTTGGCCAATTGATTTTTGACAAAGAAACAAAATTTAATAAAGAACAGTATGTCAAAGAATGGTGTTGGAATGATTGAATAAGCATAGGCAAAACAAAACAAAACAAAACAAAACAAAACACATGAAAACCAAAAAACAAAAAACCTTGACCTCATCTTCCCATTTTATGCAAAAATTAACTGAAAAAGTACCTGACTGTAATACATAAAACTATAAAACTTCTAGAAGAAAACACAGACCTGGAGTTAAGCAAAGAGTTCAACAGGGTTCAGAACAACTTACCCCAAAATATGGCACCTTGGCATAGTGAATATTTGAAGCTGAAGAAACATAAGAAAATGCAGGTGCAGCAGGGACTTTATAACATCTCCTTCTTTCCTAAAGAAGGTCATAAGACCCTCATGTGAGAGGTGCCCTCCCTACACCTGGAAGAAAGGACCATCCTTATCTCTGAAGATGGAGTGGGGTGGAGAGGAATTAGATGAAATTGCTAAGTTTCCCCTAGTTTACTATGCTTGGCTCATACCCTTTGGTCCTGTCACCTTTTTTCATGACTTTCCACTCTTCACCAAGCCTGGTATAAACATGCTCAAGTTTAACTGTTTCTTTGAGTTTTCATTTCCTTCTGAGGTCTCCCATAGCACATAAAACTTACATTAAATAAATCTGGATACTTTTTTCCTGTTAACCTCTTTTGTCAGTTTGCATTACAGAGCCCCCGCCAGAGAACCCAAGAGGGTAGTGGGAGCAAGGATTTTTTTTTCTTCCCCTGCAAATTCTTAGACATGGCACCAAAGACAGGATCCATCAAAGACACTGATAAATTGAATTTGCTCAAACTTAAAAATTACAGCTTCAGGGGCGCCTGGGTGGCGCAGTCGGTTGGGCGTCCGACTTCAGCCAGGTCACGATCTCGCGGTCCGTGAGTTCGAGCCCCGCGTCGGGCTCTGGGCTGATGGCTCGGAGCCTGGAGCCTGTTTCCGATTCTGTGTCTCCCTCTCTCTGCCCCTCCCCCGTTCACGCTCTGTCTCTCTCTGTCCCAGAAATAAATTAAAAACGTTGAAAAAATTAAAAAAAAAAATTACAGCTTCATAAAAGATGCAGGAAAGAAAAGTAACAAACTGGGAGAAAATATTTGCAAATCACAAATCTAATAAAGAAAGAACTTGTATCCAAAATGTATGAAGAGTGCTCAAAATTCAACAATAAGAAAACAAAAAAACCCACTTAAAAAAAAGCCAAAATATTTGAACAGATACTTCATCAAAGAAGATTTGCAGCAGAAAATAAGCACATGAAAAATGTTCAACCTCATTAGCCAGTAGTGAATGCAACTTAGAACTACAATACAATAACATATCTATTTTACGGCAAAAAAAAACAAAAACAAAAACAAAACAAACAAACAAACAAAAAAACCCCAAACCAAAACAACAACAACAAAAATCGTTAATACCAAATACTGGCAAGGATGAGAGTAACTAGAATCATCACACATTTCTTTTTTTTTTAATTTTTTTTTTGTAACGTTTATTTATTTTTGAGACAGAGAGAGACAGAGCATGAACGGGGAGGGTCGGAGAGAGGGAGACACAGAATCGGAAACAGGCTCCAGGCTCTGAGCTGTCAGCACAGAGCCCGACGCGGGGCTCGAACTCACGGACTGTGAGATCATGACCTGAGCCGAAGTCGGCCGCTTAACCGACTGAGCCACCCAGGCGCCCCCATCACACATTTCTGATGGGAATGCAAAGTGACACAACTACTCTGGAAATCAGTTTCGCAGTTTCTTAAAAAGTTAAATACCCACGTACCACATGACCCAGAAATCTTATTCCTGGGTATTTACCCTAAAGAAATACAAATGTTTGTTTACACAAAAGCTTGTTTCCAAGTGTTGACAGCAGCGCTATCCGTAATCATCAAAAACTGGAAACAACCCAAATGTCTTCATTTAACAGATGAATACAATGGAATACCATTCCATAAGGAATAAACTATTAAAACACACAATAATTTGGAAGAATCTCAGAAACACTGAGCTGAGTGAAAGGAGCAGGTTCCGAAGGTTACATGCCTTTCCATTGGAGAGGTTACCTAATCAAGTGGAATCCACATAATTTCATTTATATGACATTCTCAAAAGGACCAGCTACACTGAGGGAGTACACATCAGTGGCCACGGAGGCTGCAGATGGGAGAAAGGTGTCACCACACAGGGCTAGCACAGGAGAGAGTTTTGGAGTGATGAGACTGTCTTGTATCCTAATTGTGGCGATAGATACGAAGCGTACATATGTGTTAAAACTCCTAGAACCACACACACACAATATTTATTGTCTGTTAATGTAAAAAAATACCTGTAGTGGAATTTTGTTTCCTACTGTGTCAAATCTAAACTTTGTCTGCCTACTTGTGAGACCCTCCATAATTTGCTTCTCCACTTTGTTGTGTATCTAGGGACGTTTTCTTGCTGTCCCATGAACAACCTCAGGTATGTCCCCATACCATCCTTCTTCTATACTTTGATGAACAAACGTAATTGATCCCCTAGAAAAGGCTAGCCATAGGGGCTGCAAGATCTTCTCAACTATGACGTCTTCTCCTCTCTTCTTTTTATTCGTTTTTTTTTAATTTAAATTTTTTTTTAACGTTTATTTATTTTTGAGACAGAGAGAGACAGAGCATGAATGGGGGAGGGTCAGAGAGAGAGGGAGACACAGAATCGGAAGCAGGCTCCAGGCTCTGAGCTGTCAGCACAGAGCCCGACGCGGGGCTCGGACTCACGGACTGTGAGATCATGACCTGAGCCGAAGTCGGACGCTTAACCGACCAAGCCACCCAGGCGCCCCTCTCTTCTTTTTATTTGAAGTAAGTCCCACTGAAGCCTTAGCCAAGCCTGTTTTCTGGTCATTCCTGCAGCCACTGTCCCCTGTTTTCTCAACACTTCTAAGTCATTGACGCCAGTGAAGTAACACAACACTGTGGCTGTACACAACACAATTCTGTTGCATTTCTCCAACTAAGTTTTAGGTTCTTCAAAAGCAAAACCTTTTGTGTGTTTGCTTGCTTTTTTAGTTGGCCCTGAGATGATCAAATGGCTCTTAACACAGAGTCAGTGCTCGTTAAACACTTCATTTCAAAACATGCATTGGCATGAAGAATGAGTAAGCTGCTAATCCCTCAGAAATATGCAGACAGTTCTGAATTTGAAGGAGGTTTGAATTTTTCTTATTTCTAGTTCCACTGCTTCTCTTGGCATTGCTATGAACTCTTTGCCTTGCCTGGCTTTTCTCAGCAAGAACCATATTGCTTTATTCAAACTTTGCTTCATGGGTGCCTGGGTAGCTCAGTCGGTTAAGCGCCTGACTTCAGCTCAGGTCATGATCTCGTGGTTTGTGAGTTTGAGCCCCGGGTCGGGCTCTGTGCTGACAGCTCAGAGCCTGGAGCCTGCTTCGGATTCTGTGTCTCCTTCTCTCTCTGCCCTCCGCTGCTCAGGTTCTGTCTCTGTCCCTCAAAAATAAATAAATGTTTTAAACAAACAAACAAACAAACTTTGCTTCACACCCTCAACCCTTTTCCTGACCCGTGTCTCTCAGAAACCTGAACATTTTCCCTTTTATCCTCTGACTTGTAGTTTATGGTTTTCATTTCGTTCTATCACTTTCCTAGAACTTTCTTAGGACTAGACGGTTTATAATTTTTAAAAAATGTTTTATTTATTTTTGAGAGAGAGAGAAAGAGACAGTGCACAAGCAGGGGAGGGACAGAGAGAGAGGGAGACAAAGAAACCTAAAGAAGGCTCCAAGCTCTGAGCTGTCAGCACAGAACCTGATGCAGGGCTTGAACCCATGAATGGTGAGATCATGACCTGAGCCGAAGCTGGAAGCTTAACTGAGGCACACAAGTGCCCCAGGACTAGATGGTTTATACACTACGTATGTCTCCTCCACACCTCATGTATTTATCTTTACATTTTTTATTCCAAATCTGTTGTTTCTACGTGTTGCATGCTTATGGGCAGATGATAAGAAAGACCTAATCTTGAAGTACTGAGCATTATGGTCTGTTTGCCCATTTCTTCCTTCGGTCATATGTTAGCATCCAGTTGTGAATTACTCCAGCCACTTCTGACCTAGAGTTCCTGCTTTGTCTCTCTTTCCCCTCCCTTACTGTTCTGATGGGAATTGTGGCTGCTGTATGCCTATTATAATCATACTATCATGTTGGATGGGAAATGCAGCTTCTTAGAGAAGCTCGAAAAGCAACAAGAACTTGGATTTGAGGTTCTTGATGTTATTTTTACCTTGGTCCTCAAAAATCATGTAAAGTCTCTTCACTGTTTCCATATATAAAATAACCTGGGTTTACGTGGTATCCTTTCAGCTGAGCCTGGCCATTTTTATTTTCTGGAAGGATTTTGATGAAATACAAGAGGTAGATAAAGGTGGTCCTAATAGAAAAGGAAGGTGACAGAGGACTGGGAAAGCAGAGTCCCCAGAAGAAGACACAGCCCATGTCCCTCCACCCCAGACAAATAGCAAATCTCTGTCCTCCAAGAAGTAACTTATTTCTTTGCATGTTCATCACAATCAGCTGCTTCAGCAATTTTAGCAACAAAATCAGCAGAACATTTGCACATTTTTTTAAGTTTGAGAGAGAGAGAGAGAGAGAGAGGGAAAGGGGCAGAAAGAAAGGGGGAGAGAAAATCCCAAGCAGGTTCCATGCTGTCAGCACAAACCCCCACACAGGGCTTGATCTCATGACCTGTGAGATCATGACCTGAGCTTAACCGACTGAGCCACCCAGGCGCCCCAGGACATTTGCACATTTTAAGATAAATCAGAATCTGCTCACCTCCTAACTTCCAACGCAGAACAAAAAATAGATAATATGAAAATCTTACAATGTAGTCACGTTTGCAGTCCTGTGGCTGAAGCCCATGTTTGATGGCCACATTGGCACTGAAGAAAAGCATTCACAACCTCCCAGAACGGTAGGTTAGTTGACGAAGTCAAGGTTAATTCAAGGTGAGTCAAGTGTGGGCAAATTAGAGCCAGAGAGGAAAGATGGACAAGTTTCGAATGGCTTTATCCCTTAGGTTTGCTTATCTGTATACGCTACGTTTTCTACAACTATGCTAATAATGAGAAAAAATGTTATATTTTACTAAATTGCTATACAGGTATGCTTTGTTTCTTAACAAGACATACTACTTTTATTTATTTTTATTTTCTTAGGACCTATTACTTTTAAAATAAAACAATAATTATTCATACTGTTTTAAGTAGTCTGGAGCAGCACCACAAAGAGGCAGGACTTTTGTAAGGTAAGGATCGTTCCATCCTCAGAATGGACTCATCAGAATGGGGATTGAGGAAAGAAAAAGGATTCCAATTAAGAAAAGAAATCTACTTGTATTCATTCATTCATTCGTTCATTCACTCATTCATTCATTGAACATTCCAAAGTGTGCACTATTTGGTAAGGATACAAAGTCATTTTAAAGTCCTGAGAGGAGGTCTCACGATTCCTACTTAAGTTGACAGAATAGGTTCAGGTGGAAATTCACACCCCTTTCCCTTCATATAGAGAACGAAAATAAGTAAAATATGTTTTAAATTACAAATGTATAACCCCTATCAATAAATAACAAGAGAGTATGTCTGTGCTCCAGAAATAAGACTGTGAGAGACGATGGGGGTTCTAGTGTTCCAGGTGCTAGAAGAGGAAACTGGCTGCAGCTTCTGAGTGTTCCCTGGGCAAAGGGAACAGACCATGAAACTTCCCACATGGAGTTGGGCTGGCTCTGTGATCCAGAAGGCAGAGCAAGGTGGCCTTCCTAGAAAGACAATGTAGACAATGCTGCAGTTATGGCCTGGGGCCGTGACTAATAACCAGCAGCTGCCTGAGGTGCCAGAAGAGAAAATTTGGGATCCCCCAACCAGAGCTTGTGCCTAGTAGCACGTGCTGGTGGACAGGTTGGGATCAACAACATTCTCATAGACAAGATACCCCAACTGCCCACACACAACTTGGTTCTCAATGGAAACCTAGGCCAGGTGGCGGCAACCACAATTTCTCAGACAACAAGAGGCCAACAAGAGAAGAGGGGCAAGAACACAAACAAAAGGACATTTCCACTCAAGACGGCATGACAATTAAAAATTGAAAGCACGGAAGCGAAACTCATACCATCGTTGACGGCCAAAACCCTCAACAAGTCAAAAATTCATTCCTAAAAGAATGGAAGTGACACTATCTGAAACACATTTTAAAACTCCCAATGAACTAAAGGAAAAAAGAAATACCTGCAAAAATAATAAATTGTAGGAAGGAATTATGAAACAGAAGCAGGTGGATGTGAGAAAGAACCAGGAAAAAATCCTGGAAATAAAAGCTATCAACGCTATAATTGGAAAAAAAAAAAAAAATAACACTACTCTAGAGGAGCACAGCCCATTAACGAATTGGACAGCATGCCGGGGTGTTCACTCAGAATACAGAGTGGATTAAAAACCATGAGACAGAAAAGTGTAGATTTAAGCTTCTGCTTAGGTACAATGGAAGAGTTCCCAAGTGGACAATTCCAGGTTGCCAAAGAGAAAGGTCGGAAAGGGTCCAACCTTTGGCCAACTACAGGACAGACATCAGCTGTCACCCGGAGACCTCCTTCCCCGCACTCCGCTGCAGCCCCCAGGCTTTGGGGTGATATTTATAGTGAACATCTCTCCATTCCATCAAGCAGCAACATTTAAATCTCTTGTTCCACACTTTGCTGGCTGTGGCTTATAAATGTTTTATGTGCCGCTGAGCTTGCAGCATTACTATTTTATTAGAAGGCTAAATATCTTTTCTTCGTAGCTGTTTTACTAGTGAACTTGTCCTTTCTCTTAAAATGTTAGCTTCATGCTTGTTACGAAATGGAAACTGGCAGGATGTTGTCGTAAATAGATCTTCAAAAAGGGTTTGACCCATTTGTAAAGCAAGCCGGGACGACTCTAGGACTTTTTCTTCTTTTTTCCTTTTGGATCGATTTCAAATAATTTGGGGAGAGAAAGGGATTTTTTGATACTCTAACAACCTCATACGGTCCTTCAGGCCTCCGTCTGTGATTGCTGAGATGTATTAAATTCAAATTCTGGCAACAATCCAAAGAACCATTTGTGAATTTATGCAGGCACACATCAGAATGGAGCAGGCAAAAATAGAGAATCAAGTTTTGGATGATTCTGGACAAGCCACCGGACGATTCTGAACATCAGTTCTCTCATCTATCCTGTCTCGTACATTCTTACTCTGCCTTTCTCCCAAACTGAGAATCAAAAAGATGGGGGAGTAGAGTGGGGAGAAATCACCTTTCTAGAAAGCTGGACTGGGCTTCTTGTCCTCCATGACAGAAGAATGATGTTACAAAAAGAAATCACGCTCTCTCTGACAAGAAATAGCCGACATTACCACCACCAGCTTCCTTCCCAAAGGGAACCACACCAAACCATGTTCTTTCACTCTCCCACGTCTTTGTTCATACTGCCTCCTTGACCGTCTGTCTCTTTTTCACCTTAAAGGTCCTCGTCTTCAAAACCAGGTTCAATGGTCATCTCTAGTCTGCAGCATTTTCTAGACTCACCCCCATTGCTCACACATACATACGTCAGGTGAGAATCACTTCTTCACTGCTATTCTCATCTTAAGCCTTCCTCTATCTATTCATTGATCTATTTCCTCAAAAATCTTCTATGAAATATCTGCCATGCACAGTGGAACATTGTAGGCATTTCACAAACGTGTCGGTTGACATTCCTTTGGTTTATGGACATCTTTTAATTTTTTTAATGTTTATTTTTGAGAGAGAGAGACAGACAGACAGACAGACAGAGTGCGAACAGGGGAGGGACAGAGAGAGAGGGAGACACAGAATCTGAAACAGGCTCCATGAGCTGTCAGCACAGAGCCTGACACGGGGCTCGAACCCATGAGCCATGAGATCATGACCTGAGCTGAAGTTGGACACTCAACCCACTGAGCCACCCAGGCGCCCCAGTTTATGGACATCTTTTAAAAGTGCAGACTTCTCAGGGAGGCTTAATGACTATCAATTATTCACATGTAATTGTAAATTGATTTAATCGGATAGCTTTACTCTTAGCTCTTGACGAAAGCCAAGAGGAATCTAGTAGTGAGTAAGACCACAAATTGGAGCCAGACTTCTGGGTTTTTCAGATCTGTATAATTCTGGGTAAGCTGTTTAACTTCTCTGTGTATCAGTTTCCTCATCTGTAAAATTGATACTATAATATGATTTGCCACATAGATTTGTTATGTGCACTCGATGAGCTGATGCATATCAAGTATTTAGAGTAGCGTGTGGTACATAGAACACATTAAATAAAAATTAGCTATTGTCGTAAACTGCGATGAAGGAAAGGGGATTACAGTTGTTAGTTTTGACTATGGTTGTTTTTTGGAACAGAGGGGAAGTAAATTATTTTTAAGCAAGGAGACGTATTGGACGTATCCCGGCATCTATCTGCCAGAGGGCTTTTTCAGTGGCCTAAAAGTGACAAAGCAAAAATATCAAAGCACATTTCAAAAATATATTTCAAACCTGTTATAAATCTGAGTCAGGGAAAGAAAACTGCTTTCTACTCTCTTCTATATCTCTTGGCCTCTGATCTGGACTCAAGATTGATCCATTAGCCTGAAAAGAAAGAGGCACAACAAGAAACAAGCATTTATTTGGGATCCAAGAATTTCAATTCTGGGACCACAGATTCTGGTAGAAACCCAAGTAATGTGTCCCATTTGTAGGGTGAAAGCAAAGCGTTTTTATTTAGGAAAAGGAAGGGCGGTTCCATGAGTTGAAGGAAAGAAAAGTTTCCTGCGGGGGTTAACAAGCTAAGCTAGTCTGAGTTACGCACTGACTACTGATTCTACCTTCAGAAAGTCCACAACCATCAGCCTGATATAAAGGTGTCCATCCTCAGGGTGCCCGGGTGGCTCAGTCAGTTAAGCGTCCTACTTCGGCTCCGGTCATGATCTCACGGTTTGTGAGTTCGAGCCCCGCGTCGGGCTCTGTGCTGACGGCTCAGAGCCTGGAGCCTGCCTCAGATTCTGTGTCTCCTTCTCTCTCTGCCCTTCCACTGCTCTCTCTGTCTCTCTCTCTCAGAAATAAACATTAAAAAAAAAAAAAAAAAGTCCGTTCTCCTGCTGACTTGGCAAGCAATTGGTTTAAAAAAAAAAATGTATGCCATTTTACCCAATCTAAAGGTTTTGGCCCAGTTCAAATAAAGATGGGTAAGGCAGTTTCCCTGTGGTGGCCACCCCGGCTCTATTTTGAAATGTCTCCATTCAAGTCAGTTCTTCACAGAGCGACAGATCACCTCACTGTCAATTAGGAAGAATTTTCTGAGCTGGCATAAGGCTTCAGCCATTAACAAAAATGGGAAAATATTACCTCAACTCGCAACTTACCTTTCAAGTGAACAAGTAGGTGTCTGGTCAGCCAGCGTCCCCCCCCCCCCCCCAAATTCTCAGGGTGTGGGCGTGGTCTTGGAAAAAGAAAAGCAGGAAACAGCGCAGAGCAGATACGCCACAGCCTGGAAGGAGTGTGAGCTCCACCGGGAGCAGGTGTGCAACCAGTTTCATTCCCTTAAAGGTTACGAAGTCAGATGAAGCAATGACTTTGGTCAAGGAATATGTTTCTGAGACCGTTTCCGGCTTACCTCTGGATGGATCATCTTGATAGGGGCAGAATCCAGTTACTTGTTCTCTACTTTCCCAGATGATGTTACGACTGTCTATCTTTTACACCAATTTCTGGTTCATTATTTAATCTTAATCAGAAACCTGTTCTCAGGTCACTAAATAAACATGAGGGTGAAATAAAGGACACAAAGTCATGTATAAATTCACTTAAGTCCTACAGGGAAAAATCTCCTTTTGTAATAATATTTTTTTAAGTTTATTTTACTTATTTTGATAGAGAGAGAAGGGGGGGGTTGGGCAGAGAGAGAGGAAGAGAGAGAATCCCAAGCAGGCTCTGCCCCTGAGCCAAAATTAAGAGTAGGGTGCTTAACCGACTCAGCCTCCTAGGCGCCCCCAAACTTCTTTTAATGTTGGGGGAAAAGTCACCTCTTCTTAGATTGTCTGTGGGTCAGTTGCAGATTTGCTGTCCCTGCCCTTCCCCACCTGCCCTCTGGCCCTCTGCCCTATATGAGAGGGGACTACATTTCCCAGAAACCCCTTGCCTCTTACTCCCAGGTCAGCTCGGCCAGTGAGAGTCCCTGGTGGAAGGCTGGAAGCTTGAAAGGCCGAGGAGAAAGCAGATGTTTCCTGAGGCATCTCCAGCTGAATTTCTGCTGTTCCGTTGGCTTGGCAGCACTCTTGCCTCGTTGGCCCAGCTCCTGCCAGGAGTCCTCACAATTGTCCTAACTCCTGCTGAACATCACTGACCCCTCCCACCGCTCTTCTTCCTCAATGGTTAGTACTAGCTCACTGCTCTGACAGGCTCTGGGTTGCCTCCCTGGGTCCCATCTGGCCCCTCAGTTCTGCCATTATCCATGTAACCAATCCCCTGTACCAAAGCCCTTCAGGGTGAAGTATCTACAATGGTAATGTTTTTCCTTTTTTTTTTCTTTTTTTTTTTTTAAGTATTTAACTACTATAGAGAGAAAGTACTCTACACATGTTTTAGAACAAGAAAAAGGAAGGTCCATTTCTACCTATCTAGTTTTACATGGCTTATGGTATATTATTTTTTCATTTTGTCTCTCTTAATAGATAGCTTTATGGAGCAAACAATAAATCAGAAAATGTTTCCTGAACGATTTCTATAGTGTACTTTAGTCATAATTTAGGAAACTATCTGTGAGGATGACTGCTCTCAGCTCCCTGCCGGAAGCAAACAAATGCAGTTCATTCCGATAAAGGCCGCTGAAGGTTGAACTTTCTAGACTCTGGCTCTCCTCCTAGGCTTTTAAGACGTCTGTGCCATTCCTTTTTACATTCTGAGGAGGCTGGAGCATTAATGCTGCCCTCTAGAACCTTCCACGTCCTGCCTAAGTGCTCCACTGACCACCGTGAGCTCGGAAATCGCCACAGGAGCGAGTGAGACCCCGGTTGTGGCAGAATGTACTGACAGTGCGGGTCCATAATGGGCATTTGCCCATCTGTTGTATAGTTAGGGTTTTTTTCTCTTTTAAGAGAGTAGCTTTAGAGGCATTACAATAACCGAGCGTCCAGACCTCAGGGGCCACGGATGGCCTCACTAACAGGAGACTCCAAGATGGCCCTTACTTCAAACACTCCAAGAGACATGTAAGTGTACTTTCTGTCCTTCAGATGATGCCCTTTGGGTCTGGATACATTTGTAACGATTCTGCTTCACTAGGTCTGAAGTACCAGACGTGCTCGGGCAGGAAGTTCCTCTGATGGACCACAGGAAAAGACACCAGAATCTCAAAGCAGAACAGAAATAGTACAAACCAACCTGACAGAGTGCTTTAGGATTTGCAAAGTACTTTCCTAAACAGTAACTCAGTCTTGCTGAGGGTTTTGAACTTTGTTCTGACAAAGAAGACAAGGCCTGGATGTGCTCTCCTCAAACATATGATTTCAGAATTGACATGAGGTGATATTTTAAGTACTCTCTACTCCTACCCGGGCAAAGTCATTTTCTTGTGATATAAAATTTGTTATCGTTCAGGGCAACCCTTTAGAATCCATTGATGGAGGGGGCGCCTGGGTGGCTCAGTCGGTTAAGCGGCCGACTTCAGCTCAGGTCACGATCTCGCGGTCCGTGAGTTCAAGCCCCGCGTCGGGCTCTGGGCTGATGGCTCAGAGCCTGGAGCCTGCTTCTGATTCTGTGTCTCCCTCTCTCTCTGCCCCTCCTCCCGCTCATGCTCTGTCTCTCTCTGTCTCAAAAATAAATAAACGTTAAAAAAAAAAAATCCATTGATGGAGACAAGTGAACTCTATGACACATTCGATCTCAAAACTGTGCTTCTCTAAACAATAAGTCTATTTCCTTTTTTTCTTTAACAAGAGAACTTTCACTGGTCTGCGTTGTTGTTTTACTCTTCTGATCTCAGAGCCACACCTAGCGTAAGAGTGCTTAAACTATCACACAACTCTGACATTTTCATAAATGTAAAAACAAATCCAAACTTGCCTTAGGCCTGCTGAATCCAAGAATTCCACGTTATTAGCTGCCATTTCACCATAAAGTAACTGAGTTCTCTTTCTTAGACATAAACAAATATCCTCAATCGACTTCGACACTCAAATAATGGCAGTACAATTCACTCCAATTCCTCTGGAACATCTGCTATTTCCAACATTATGCTGGGGGTGATGATGTAAATAAAGGAAGACACGAGCCTTCATGAAACTTTGGTTTAGGGGGAGAAACGGATTACTGAGCTCTTCATTTTTAACATAATAGACTTCCCGGGGCCCCCTGGGTGGCTCTGTTGGTTAAGTATCTGACTCTTGATTTCAGCTCAGGTCATGATCTTGAGGTTCATGGGACTGAGCCTGCATCCGGCTTCTGTGCTGGCAGCATGGTACCTGCTAGGGATTCTGTCTTCCTCTCTCTCTGCCCCTCCCCTTCTCTCTCTGTCTCTCTCTCAAAATAAATAAATAAACATTGAAAAAAAAAAAAGGATAGGCTTGTTGTAACTCTAGTGTTGAAGGATAGGCTAAAAGTTTTCCATGTAGTAATAACATTATTTTTTTTTAATTTTTTTTAACGTTTATTTATTTTTGAGACAGAGAGAGACAGAGCATGAGTGGGGGAGGGGCAGAGAGAGAGGGAGACACAGAATCTGAAGCAGGCTCCAGGCTCTGAGCTGTCAGCACAGAGCCCGACGCGGGGCTCGAACTCACGGACCGTGAGATGATGACCTGAGCCGAAGTCTGACGCTTAACTGACCAAGCCACCCAGGCGCCCCATTATTTTTTTTATCTTTTTAAATTGTTTTTAATGTGTACTTACTTTTGACAGAGAGAGACAGAGACAGGGTGTGAATGGGGGATGCGCAGAGAGAGAGGGAGACACAGAATCTGGAGCAGACTCCAGGCTCTGAGCTGTCAGCACAGAGCCTGACATGCAGCTCGAACTCACAAGCCATGAGATGATGACTTGAGCTGAAGTCAGTTGCTTAACCGACTGAGCCACCCAGGCACCCCAATACTTGACATTATTATATGTGTATATATAAGTATATATACATAGTATACACATATGTGTGTATGCGTGCATACATATATACAACATATATTACTTATCTTTTCCTGGGTGATGTGCATTGAGAGATGATTCAGTCACAACCTGGATTGCTGCTGGGTTAGAAGCGCAGGCCTTCAGTCGTAACTGAACTTGAATCCAGCTCTGCCACTTATCAGACGTTGGCCTAAGCAGACTATTTAAATTATGCAGACTTTATTTTCTTTCCCCTATAAAATAGGGTAAAACAATAACTTTCGGAGGGTGGATTAAATTTAAAAATGGTCATAAGGCAATTTAGCATGCAAACCAGTACATAGTAAGTGCTCAATATACGGTAGGTATTATTTTCATGAGCTTTCTTCCCGAAGACATGTACACAGAAATCACAAAGTAGTCTTACATGTTATGGTGGACGCATAAAGCGAAAAGGAGAGTACGGTGCAGGGGTCTTCATAGTGTACCCCCACAGCGTCCTAGGCATCGGCAGATGTGCCTTGGGTGCTGAGGGGCAGGGGTGAGGTGTGGAGAGGCTATGAAGTGTGAAGTGTGGAGGGAGGAAATGACACCACCACCACCCTGCTACCCCCTGTTGTCATTTCAACCAGAGCAGCTCTGGTGAAGTGTATGTGTGTGTGTGTGTGTGTGTGTGTGTGTGTTAATATTGGCCTTTCCTATCACATTGCACTCAAGAAAGGATCTTGTCTAAAATTACCACTGAGACTAGGGGTCTTACACTGACGTTCTCGTTTTGAATCTTTTCTCCGGAGGTTCTTGAGTAAGTCCGTCCTCACCTTCCTCAACTTCACTTTCTTCTATGATGTGAGTGATTCATTTATTGTCCTCTCCGGGTATAAAGTCCTGTCAGTTTTGGGACATGTGGGAAAACTATTGCTAGGCTGACTACCCCGAAGAAATACTTTCTCCTAGAAATGCCTCCCCTACTTGGAGCAAGTTTGTTGGTTTGTTGATACTCTTTACTCGTATCACTTTTTGCTTTTCTCCACATGTGAACTCGGAGACTCCCTAAAAGTTTCCAGGCAGGCCATGGTAGCTCTCAAAGCAATTGGGTGGCGCAGGAGTGCTCTGGGATGTAGGTTCTGGAATCATTGTGCCCATTGGTCAACTCCAGTGTAAGTAGCTTTACCTGGAGAATGGCTTTCTCTCATCAGAATTACCTCACTTGTGTTCCCTCTACACTAGCAAGTGAGTTCATTAAAATCCATCAGTTCAAGGAGAAGGCACAAAAACATCTATGTTTTTAAAAATTTTTTTTAATGTTTTTACTTCATTTTGAGACAGAGAGAGAGAGAGAGAGAGAGAGAGAGAGAGAATGTGAGTGGGGGAGGGGCAGAGAGGGAGACACAGAATCCGAAGCAGGCAGAGCCTGACCCAGGGCTCGAACTCACAAACCATGAGATCATGGCCTGAGTCGAAGTTGGACGCTTAACTGACTGAACCACCCAGGCGCCCCATCTATTTTTTTAATATTGTAAAAAGCACATAAGAAAAGTTACCATCTTAATAATTTTAAGCGTGTAGTTCAGCGGTGTTCAGTATACCCACGTCGTTATACAACAGCTCTCTACAGCTTTTTCATCTTGCAAAACTGAAACTCATACCCATTAAACAACTCCTCCCAGCGCCCCACACCAAGCTCCTGGCAACACCATTCTGCTTTCTCTTTCTGCGAGTCTGACTACTTTAGACACCTCTTATGAGTAAAATCATGCAGTGGTTGTCTTTTGGGACTGATTTATTCCACTCAGCTTAGTGTCCTCGAGGTTCATCCCTATTGCGACATGTTGACAGGCTCTCTCTCTCTCTCTTTTTTAAGGATGAGTACTATTCCACTGAATGCATGTGAGACATTTTTTAAATCCACTCATCCATTGATGGACACTGAGGATGCCTTCACTTCTTGGTTACTGTGGATAATTGAGGTCCTGCTTTGAATTCTTCTGGAAATATATCCAGCAGTGAGATTGCTGGATCATATGCTCACTGAAGTGGGTCGACTTTCAGTGCTCTCCCACCACAGGCTGCCCGAGAAACTCAAAGAAGAATTCCCAGGTCACATTTGAGAACTTTTATGCTGCTCAGAATCTTCTGGTGTTCTTCTGCCCGATTTTATCAGGAAGTGACTGCTCCAGGAAGAGGCAGGAGCGACTCCACAACTGGGAAAACCCCTGCTCTCCCCCAATAGATGTAGAATGCTACATCTAATAAAAGCTTATCAGAACGCTTTGTGGGCACAACCCTCTGAGGCATTCTAGAGTCAGCCCTCAGAACTAGAAACCACAAGAATACCCACAATGCAACTTAAAATACACCAGTTTTCACTCTACTCATCCATAAAGTAAACAATTTACACAAAAATCCCTGCAGTCTCATCTCCCCTATAAGGGGAAGTTTAACAAGGGAAATTATTGGGAAGATTTCAGTGATTTGGAAAACATTCAAGCCCAGCTTCTTGAACACTATGCAGCAGTATTATATGAAGTGGATTTTGCTTAATTGTTTATTCACAACACTCCATAATTGAGCCACTAGGTACCATGGTGACAGAAATGAAGGTAGATGGATAGGAGTTCTAGAAGACAATGGGTTCCTTGTCTTTAATGTTAATTAGTTGGCCCCTGTCTTATATTCCATCTGTTCACATCCTGTGACCTCAACATACATGCTGCATCAAGAAAAAAAGAACAAAATATACGTTAAATAATTATCATTAAATTTGGAGATTTTTTTTTCCATATGGATCTAGAATGCTGATATTTAGAAAGTCGCACTGTTTCCACCTTGAAAATTAACTGAGGATATAACATTATTATTAAGGAGAGAATATTTTCATGTCTTAGCTATTTTGTCCCCTTTCTTAATCATCAGTTATACTTTACAGGAGAAACTATTATGGACAATTGCCAGGTAGTCATTGACCAGTGAGACATGAGGACACGGCCTTGGTCCAGGTACCACTCCGGGTTTAGAGATGAAGAAGGACACAGGATATTGATTTCTTTAAATGCTAGTGGTGTTTCGGCTAATTTTCAAAGCAGTGAACCAGTCAAAACACCTGCATTGAGTTAGACCCGTATATGGTGTCGGTTTTAAGAATGATCTAGTTAACTCTATAAAGACAAAGTCTTGAAATCCAAGAGTCTTTTAAACATGAGGGAGTTTTAGTTTAAGTGAGTATTTTTAGTCTCAAAGAAAGAGAAGAATCAAAGTTTGGAAGTATAAACCTAAAAAATATTATTTAGAAAAACTGACCAAGAGGGACAATTGGAAACACGAAATACACATCTCTAGAAAACAAAACAAATGAACGGCAACAAAAATGAAACCCAAGCAATCTTTGGAAGGGGAAAAAGTCCACGTGGAAGTTTTTTTCTGTTTATGTTTGCAAACTCTAAATACCTACCTTCTTCTATCGGTTGTGGAAAAAAGAAAGAGGCGGTGAGATTTCTGACTTGTTTTCATGGTGAAAACAAATTTGAGTGACTATTGCACCTCCGATGGAAAAGGCATGAGTCGCAAGTTTGGGGCTTGCTGCTTTCCATGAACCTAGATGTTGGACCTAAGTGGACAAAGGTACAACTGTATGGCTGAGTTGCATTTGTGTGATGGCCCCATGACACACACGCACAGAGAAACAGAGAGAGCGAGAAGGGGAGGAGATGAGGGTGTGTGTTGTGGAGGGGCGGGGAGGGAAAGGGAGAGGGAGGGAGAGAGAGAAAGAGTCATCCTTTAAGGGCCAGGGGAGCTGGGAAAATTCCTGGGCCACAGTTGCAGATACCCCCCAAGAGGGAGGATAGAAAGAGAGTTACTGCATCGCTGTCTGAGGTCATTGCTTTTTATATAATGGCTCTAATAATGGCTATAATAATAAAGGCAGTATGGTGTAGAGGTCAAGTGTACAGACTGTGAAAATGAGGCTACTTGAAAATAAATCCTGGCTTTACCACTGAGAGCTCTTGGACACCTAGCTCGTCATTCTGCACCTCAGTTTCCTTATCTCTAAAATTGGCAAAACAACATTTCTGTATTTCTTCGGGTTGTTGGGAAGGGGAAATGAGTCTCTTTATTGGCGCTCCTAGCAGAGCGCCTGGCACTTGTACGCGGTGTGAAAGGGGAGCCATATGTGCTGGTGGTCAAGGGGAGACCCCTGCTGAGCGACCTGACAAACCGCTCCGAAGAACATGCAAACTCTGCCATTCTGCTTCCAGAGCACGGGGCAGTGGGCTTCTTGTTTAAAGCTTTAGTAAAGCAGGGCACCTGACTGGCTCCGTTGGTAGAGCATGTGACTCTTGGCCTCAGGCTCGTGAGTTCAAGCCCCACGTTCAAGCCCCTACTTAAACAAATAAATAAAAAAGAAATAAAATACAACTTCAATAAAGCTGGTACTTCATTAAGCCACTTGAGTCTGAAGTAGTCTCAGTCCACTCTTGCCAGAGCCTTAAAAACATCAGAAAATAAAAGACAAAAATGGAATTTGACCGCAAGTTTTCTTTATGAAAAAACAATCCTATTTTTTGTTTGTATGAAGGAAGAAGGCTTTCAAAAATCTCCTTTCCCAGCAGCCTCTGGGATTAGGCAGAATAACCACATGTGTATATAAGATCACAGGCCACAAGACTTGGGGCTTCAAAATCATCACCTGGTTAGGCAATGACCACTGTCTTAGATATAGAAATGGAAGAGCTCTTAAAAACTGAGAACAAACTGAGGGGTGATGGTGGGGTGGGAGGGACGGGCATTCAGGAGGGCACCTGTTGGGATGAGCACTGGGTGTTGCATGGAAACCAATTTGACAATAAATTTCATACTAAAAAAATAATAAAAAAAATAAAAAAAGAAATGGAAGACAAAGTATAACATGGGGAGGGGACATTTTAGGGAGACTAAATACAGTGGTTTGTTATTTCTAAAAGTCTGAAGCAAGGACCCCCGAACCTGAGTCTGTGCTTCAGCTTTGATAAATCCCTCGGAAAAGGAATGTATCTTATTAGATACATGTGGGTTTTTGTTTTTGTTTTTGTTTTTGTTTTTGTTTTGTTTTGTGATGAGGGTTGTTAGCTCGTTTTCAAAAGTTTTGAGCTTTGAAACTCAAAGTTTTGAAAGTTTTGAGAGGGTCTGTTACCAAAATCATTAAGATCCACTCGACTGGCAATGTATTCAAAGACTGAGTGACAGAGAGGAACAAATGTAGTGTTTTTTAAAGCTGCATTTCCCCTGTTACATATGACCTTGGATACCTCCAAATGTTCCGTTCAAATTCCCAGATGATCCTCCAGCTAAAATGGTTTAGTACCACTCAGGTGCAGACAAACTTTTTTCTCTCCTCATGTTTTCCTGACACCATTTACCTGAGTCCCCAACAATCATCTTGCCTATCTCTCACGTGAAAAACACAGAGAACCTTATTTTTAGGGGAAAACATCTTATTGTTCATAATAACCTAACATCTCTGAAACGAATATTGATGTGGGTTGCAGCACCAGAAGGTTAGAACAGGCCACACGTATGTCAGTGGAAGAAACCGCTTTCCACACAGTCTGTAAGGCGGCAGGAGGAAAACGAGGCCTCACTGCCTTGCTGCTGCGGCTTGTGGCTGAAAGTCTCATGGGTGCCAGCGTCTCCTAATGAAGGTCTCTCTCAGAAAAGACACCTGGGGTGCCTGGATGGCTCAGTGGGTTAAGCGTCCGAATCTTGACTTCGGCTCACGTCATGAGGGTTCGTGAGTTTGAGCCCCACATCAGGCTCTGTGTTGACAGCGCGGAGCCTGCTTGGGATTCTCTCTCTTTCTCTCTCTTCCCCTCCCCCCACCAAAATAAATAAATAAACTTAAAAAAAGAAAAGGAAAATAACTGCCTCTTGTCTCCCTATGTGGTCAGTTCCTATCACGCTGATATTCTGATCAGCTATCTGGGTTTTACGTGGTTTAGATACTTGGTGTCATCCTTGGCCTCTTTACCAGGGAGGTAGTGGCTCTGAGCCCATAGAAGCAGCCACTGGGCCACGGCGTCACACTTGCATCGACACACACACAAAACACACACATACACCATAAAAACCTGCACACGAAGGTTTACAGCAGCTTTATTCATAACTGCCGAAATTTGGAAACAACCAAGATGTCCTGTAGGAGGTGAATGGGTAAATAAACTGTGGTCCCTCCAGACAATGGAGTATTATTCAGCACTAACCAGAAATGAGCTATCGAGACACGAGGACACGGAGGGACCTGAAATGCATATTACTAGGTGAAGGAAGCCAACACGAAAAGTCCACGTACTGTGTGATCCCAACTATACGACATTCTGGAAAAGGTAAAACTATGGAGACAGTGAACAGATCAGTGGTTGCCAAGGGGTGGGCAGGGGGAGGGATGAACAGGCAGAGCCCAGAGGAGTTTCAGGGCAGTGACAATCCTCCGTATGACACTGTAATGCTGGATACATGTCATTGCACAGTCGTCCGAGCCTTTAGAATGTACGACACCAAGAGTGAACCCTAAGGAACACTACAGACTTCAGGTGATCACCGTGTGTCAGTCTAGGCTCCTCAGTGAGAACAAATGTACCTCTCTGGCAGGGGTTGTTGCTAGTGGGGAGGCTACGCATGTGTGTGCGGAGGGGATACAAGGGAACCTGTTCCTTCCCCTCAATTTTGCTGTGAACTAAAATGGCTCTAAAAAAGTAACGTCTTTCAAAAAAACATGTGCGTGCATACAGAATCTAAACATCAATGCTGTGTCATGTTCACCGTCCCTCGGTTTACAGAATACAGTCCAAGTCTTTTGACTAAGGTGGAGCATAAAAAACTAAGCCTACATAAGCCAAACTCTTCAACATGGCGTTCAAGACCCCCGAGGCTCTGCTCCCCTCCTCCCTCTCCCAACTTTTGTCCTTCCCCGCCTTTTCTTCCTGCACACCTCCCCTTCTCCATCCTGCCGCCTCCTGGTGCCTTGAGATGCCCCGTTGGAAATGGCCGTCCTCTGCCTCCATGTTTCCTCCAACTAAAACTCCCCTCACACCCATCACATCTCCATCCCACTCTCTGCCACCATCACAACACACAAGACCCATCTCAAACACCCTTCGTGCTTCGACTCCCTAAGCCAGAAGCCGTATCTTCCTCATCTGGGGATATTATGCATTCTTCTCACTACAACAGTTGTTAAGTTTTTCTCCACCTTTGGGTATGTCGATCCCGCCCAAGCCCCCCGCTCCTTCTTGCCACCCCAGCCTCTGCCATATCCACCCACTATGAATATTGAGGCCACGGGGGTAGAAAATACTCAAATGAACAATAAAAAAGGTCGGTATAACATTTTTCTTTGTTCTATATTCGTGAGTATACGATTTCTGCAGATCCTTGAGATAATAGTTAGTGAAAGGTGTATCCACATTCTATCTGAATGAACAATAGAAATGCATTGTGCATATGTAGGTACCTATGTCAGGTATGCACAGAACACACTGGCACTTCTGGTCTTCTCTTTCATCCTGACTACTTAAACTTGCCTTTGTACTGGGCTGCTACCATCGAAGAGCTGGAGTATCCGGGCCCCGAATGGGTCCTTGCGTAGCCATCTGATACCATGTATTTATTTTACTAAGAGGCAAGCAGGCCACAAAGAATGCAGCTAGGTGGAGTGGAGCTTGGTTTCTTACCTCCTGTGCTTCAACGCAGGGATTTTGTCTTGCTCGTTGTAGCAGTTAGCTCAGAGCCTGACACAGGTGTTTCTGAAATAGTTTCTTCCTATTCTTTCATGTCGAAGTTTTTTTTTTTTTTTTTTTGTCTTATTTCCTCTCTGCCTTCGTTTGTATTAACTTTTTTTGTTACTGTTGTCACCAACGCTGCTGTACTAGATGGCACCTTGGACTCCAGGAGACCCGAGCAGTGTGGTCCCTGAGCTGCCCAGGCATGGCCTCTGTTTTGTTAGCAGATACTGCCCTCTGCTGGTCACCGGGAAAGTGTTACCGATTTACTCCCGCCTTGCAGAAAAATGCATTCCAGGGGCCAGTGAATGACTGATGGTAAATGGGAAACAAAACCCTCCCAATGTTAATCTCATCCCTTTTCAACTTTAAAAAAACTCTGCAGTGCTACTTTCCATACTGTTAGTAACTCCAAATGTTTTGCAAATATTCTTAAAATTCAAAACTCCGCATTCATTGCCTTTCCGTTTTATATTCCTTTCTGTGTAAAGGTTATTGTAATATCTTGAATAAAAGGTGGTCTTGATCTTTTAGTCACGTTTTTTTTTTTTTTTCTTCCTTTCCAGTTCACTTCAGGACCCTTGGTGGTGGTGGTGGTTTGTTTTGGTACCAAATCCGGTGGAGTCATGCACAGGATCTGTGTCTCTGTAATGAGGCAGTTGGGGGCCAGGACAATCCTCAAGTTTAGAACTTTAATCCAGATATGGTTCTAGAACTATCTACCGTGGCTTCCTCACTGGGGACAAAGGTCAAATGAAATGCCGTACATGGGGGGCGCCTGCGTGGCTCCGGCGACTGAGCATCCAACTCTTGATTTTGGCTCGGGTCATGATCTCGTGGTTTGTTGGTTCAAGCCTCACGTCAGGCTCTGCACTGACAGCAAGCAGAGCCTGCTTGGAGTTCTCTCTCTCTCCTCGCTCTGCTCATGCGAGTGTGTGCACTTCCTCTCTCTCAAAATGAATAAATAAGTAAATAAATAAATCTTTTTAAGGAGACAAATATTGTACTTGGAGACATTTGGAAAACTCTAAAGTGCTACCTTCGTATGAACTATGATGATTATTTCTAAATAAAAAAGATAATTTTTTTAATGTTTATTTATTTATTTTGAGAGTGCGAGAGAGTGCCAGTGCCCACATGCATGTGTGCAGGGGAGGGGCAGAAAGAGAGGCAGAGAGAGAATCCCAAGCAGGCTCCATGCTGTTGGTGCAGGGCCCCACATGGGGCTCAATCTTACGAACAGTGACATCATGATCCGAGCCGAAGTCAGGAGTCGGGCGCTCCACCAACTAAGCCACCCAGGTCCCCCCAAAAAGGACAATTTGAATGAGAGATAATAGGTGTTATAATATGAAGTGAAGAAGAGATTCATAAAAAGGAAGCTTGACTTTTTAAAAATTGTAAAGTGTGTAGTGACGTATGAATGTATAAAGTTTTTTACCTCCTTCCCTAGAACCTTCCAGAATAATATAGAAAATGACTCATTTTTTCTGAGGATGCTTGGCAAAGGACAGGAAAATGGATTTAAAATCTAGAGAGTCCTCTTAGCCCTGTGATTCTATTTTTTTAAGTACAAGAATAAGAGTCTATCTAATGACAGCTTATAGCCTTAAATGCTTTATATCTTTAAAATAAAAATAATAAAACTGCCATTAAATGTGCATTTATTATGACCACATAAAATGGACTTTACATACACTGTACCCTCAGAAGAATCTTGCTTTATTTCTTTCTCTAATAGGGGAGGACACTGAGGCTCAGAAAAGGTAAGAAACTTATCCCAGGTCACATGACTAGCAGATGATCCTTAGGATTCAAACCACGGTGGTTCTGACGTAGCTGTGTGTTTAATTGGCATTTACCTCCTTAATTTATGCTCCGTTAAAAAAAAAAACCATCAAAGGACAAGTGACAGTTGATTTCTTAGGAATTATTCTGCTTTCCTTTGCTTCATTCTGCTAATATAGGCTTGGCCAAGAACTAAATTCTGAATAAATCGCCTTGTGATTGCGATCTAACAAAATGAAATACTCCTCCTAAGTTCACTGCGAAAACAATACACTGCCTTTATAACTAAAAAATGCAGTCTGAGTATAACATTTTAAATGAATTAATATTGTTATGCATTTTTACTTTCAACTCTTTTGAGTGACATAAAATGCCTCGTGTCCCAAGTACGCTGTTAAATGTTACGAACAATTATGTGAAGAGAAATGAACGCAGTCAAGGTGGAATTATACTTTTAAAAGTTTAAGTTCTGGCCTGTCACTTAATACAGTTGTGAGTTAATTCTCCAAGTTTCCTGTAAAGAGGAGGTAGATTAACCTCAACATAAAACCGACAGGATATTAACAAAATGAGTCTAAATATTAAACGATATGTATGATACATTAGAAACTTCACATGCATCATCTCATTTCACCCTCACCAAAACCCTCTAAAGTAGGATGTTTTGTTCTCATTTTCCAGAAAGGTAGCTCCAGCAACCTTGTCGAAGTAAGGGCACTGGGCCAGTCAGTGGCAGGACCTGAACACCCTAACTTAGAAGGCAGACAAAAGGTCTGGGGCTCTGGCCAGTCCCGAAATCTACCCATACTTGTCACCCCTCAGCATATAGCCCAGTTCTAACGCTTCCTTCGGCCCAGACTCCTCCCAATTGACTTTTGAGGATGGAGTTCTGGACTCTAGTCTCTACCTTGGGTTGTGACACCAGGTAAGCCCTTTCTCCGCTCTGACCCCTACCCTGAGTCCCTGCCTCCTGACCCAGTGTGTGGCCCATAGGGGCAGGTGACCCCGTAAAGTGTGTTTATCATGAGCTCAAGAATCATGAATAGGTCCATTTCACACCTGTGGCCCTGACAAATCCAAGTCCCTGGACACCCTGTGAAACAACCCAAAAGGCCACTCACTGGGTCTTTGAAGACAACTTTTGCCCGGATTCTCCTTCCACTTTAAGGAGTTTCTTACTTATTAGATGGTATCCTGATCAGTCTTGACGTCACAGCCCCCAAATCCTTGAACTTAACTTGGAAGTCCTCAAAACATGCCTAAAATAGAAATATTTTCACTACATTATGGCTAATATGATTTTATTTGACACGTGACATGAAAAATAATTCGTCTCTATACGTAAAGGCTAATTGGTTCCCAGGCAGGTCTTTAGCCATTGTGAGGGTCACCAATGTCCTTAAAGCAAATCACTTTTTGCTTCAATTAGCCAGGGGTTGTTTCTGTTGTTTCAAACAAACAAACAAACAAACAAACAAAACCCCTAAAAGATATACCCTCTCTCTCATGCCGCATTTAGTAATCATCCGTATACTTCCCTAGGGGAGGATTGTTGTGTGTTCCCATTTGTTTTCCCCAAAGTGTCTCCAATTGTTGATAAATGTAGAAGAGAATGACTTGGGCCTGTTTTTTATTTTTTTTCTTCTAGATTTTTCTTTTTCTTCTACTTTTTTTTTTTTTTTTTTTTTTTTAGGTTTCTCTTTACATCCCCTGTGGTTCTTCCTCATTCAGGCTTTTCTAAAGGAAGGGAAGCCTCGGGCCCCATCCAGAGTCTCCGCCAGTGGGGGAACTGGCAGGAGACTGGAGGAAGGGAGTGAGATCAAGGATTCCTCCTCCTCTCTCTCTCTGTGTCTCTCTGAGAGAGACAGAGGCTGTCTCTCAAACGGAAGCCACTGCTCCTCTCAAGACAGCTGATGCTGCACGACCCTTTCCTTCCCGGTTTGGTGAGGCCCACCCCTCACGCTGTCCCTTTAGGTGCTGGGGGGTACACAGCTCTGTCACTACCAAGTACCTCCCTGGACTTGTACGGCTCCTTAGGCCCCACACATACATCCTTGAAAAATTCTCCTTTTATAAATAAACCCCCCTCAAAGGTTTCCATTTCCTGCAGACCCTACCTCTCCTAACATCCACACAATGTAAGAGATCCTGCCCTGTGCAATGAAATCAGAATGGGAGCTTTACAAAGGTGGACTATTCTAACCAGCACTTCTGATGGCTTGCCCCCCCCCCCCACTCCCGCCCCGGACAGCCTCCAGGAGGGCTTGATGCCTGTTGCTCAAACCAAGAGCATCAGCCTCACCAGGGAGCCCGTGAAGCATGCAGTTCTGGGCTCTGTCAGCGTCTGCCCAGATGCATTTGTACACATTCAAGTTTGGGACACACTGGTCTTAATTATCCAGAAGTCTAGGATTCTACCATACAGGGCACTCCCCCGCATTTTCTATGGCCTCAGGGCTCAGTTCTGTGGCCGGATGGCACCAGAAACCATGCAGGGGAAGCCTACACTAGCAGTGAGCCAAGACTGTACCATGGGATGTCAGCTGCTACAATTTTCCCTTCCGAGGTGCAGGGTGTGGAGGGAGAATGGGCGTTCAGAGAGATGGGGGAGTGGGGAAGGTGGATGTGGGGCTGGTCTCAGCTGTGGAAAGTGCCATGACATGAAGGTGGACCAAGAAGAGGGGCAGGGAGCCACACAGAGCAGAGTCACACCTGCTGGGGACAGCTGAGTCGTGTCTTCCTGTAGGTGAGGAATTTTCTCTGTCCTGATATGTTCATTACCAGTCTTTTTGACATAGATATATACAGTCTCCCCAGCCTTTATATACCCACCAGCCATTGACAGTGACCCACACATTATCTATATCTATATCTATATCTATATCTATATCTATATCTATGTCTATATATCTGTATCTAAATAGATATAGATATATTGATATATCTCCACCATATGTACACGTATACTTATGCAGATTTTCCCATTTGATTTAAATCAGAAAAAAAAAGTTTGCAAAAGACTCTTTGTTTTTTCTTTAATAATACCTCCTTCCCCCACCTAATTTCCTTGCATGTACTTTGTTTCCAAAATGGAAACTGCCTTTTATTTCCAAGTACAAAGGTATAAAACAAAAATAAAAGATAAAAAGAATAAAAAATTATTCTTAATCATTCTTAATGCTACAAACCAGTGAAAGCACCATGAATGTTAAGGTGTATATCCTCCCAGAATTAAAACATATATATATATATATATATATATATATATATATATGTGTGTGTGTGTGTATATATATATATACACACATATATATGTATATATGTGTGTATATATATATACACATATATGTGTGTATATATATACACACATATATGTGTATATATACGTGTATATATATACACATATATATATATACACATATATATATGTGTATATATATATATGTTGTTTTGCTGTATTTTTATCAAAACAGAACTATAGTAGGCATACTTTTTCATCACTTACTTTGTTCACTGAACAATATGTATTATGGACATATTTCCTTGCCAATAGATTGAAACTTACATCTACTTGGAAAGATTCTGCTATTAAAACATAAGGTTCCTAAAAGAGTATTTTGCCACATGGCATTTTTCTGGCAGGTGATATTAAGAAGACCACACACCTCGGTGGTGGGGGGTGAGCTGTACACAGGCAGGTCTAGAATAAGCCGGTAGTTGGTAATGCAGCATGGAAACCTGCTGATAAACAGCTCCTGTGAGACAGGAAGGCTTTTTCTCTGGCTCTGATTCTGGGCAGGTTTTCGAGTAAAGCGGGGTGGTGCTCAGCGAGGTCTTTGGGGTCCACAGTTCCGGTTCTGTCCCGAACTGCACTCGGTTACTGTGGTCATTGACAAGGAACTGGACCGAAGTTTCCAGTTCCTCCTTTGTAAAGTGAGACTGATCTAAGTGTTTGCCTCAGAAGGGGCTGCTGGGAGGAGCAGATGAGGTAACCCCTGCAAAGCATATGACGGTGCCTAGCCATAGAAAATTCTTAACCATGGTGGCCATTCTCTCTGGAGTAAAGCAAAAAAAAAATCCTCAAAATCCCTTATACCACCTCTAGAAAGAAAATAGAAGGAAAGAGAGGGATGGGGGGAAGGGGGAGGAAAAGAGAAAGAGAGAAGATGCAGGACTGAAAGAATATACAGTCCATAATCCCGAAAAGATTCCTCCAGGAGGAATTTTTCCGACCACGCACCTTAATGGAAATGACTTCACCCTACAAACCACCAATCTGCAGGGCTGAGTGAGAGCTAGGGGCAACCTTTTCAGTGCGAACCCCGAGCCACTGGGGAAGCACTGAGAACACTGCCACAGGGACGTGCCCTCTTTCGCCATCCAGTGCGGCAGGAGGGTGAGGGTGAGAGGGAGCACTCCCATCTATCAGCTGCATAGCCTGGGCAGGACATTTGATCCTCGTGTGACTCGCTCTCTCCAGCCATAAGATGGGGATAGCATCACTGTATTTCACGGGCTCACTGTGGCAGTCCCCTGAGTTAATACATGCAAAGGGCTTAGAACGTTGCCCGACACATAGTAAGCGCTACATGACCGTGTTATTTTTGTTAAGGTATATTGGCATGAGTCATGGACTGTGAGACCCCAAAGGGGGGGGGGGGGTTGGTCACCAAACTGTAAAGAACCAGAATAATTTAAAAGTATCTCTGTCTTTCTAAAAGTCTCTCTGAAACACTGTGTACTTGGTCTTATCCATGTCCCATAGAAAGTACCATTTAAATTCTGCTAGGGGCACCTGGGTGGCTCAGTCGGTTGAGCGACCGACTTCGGCTCAGGTCACGATCTCGCGGTCTGTGAGTTCGAGCCCCGCGTCGGGCTCTGTGCTGACGGCTCAGAGCCTGGAGCCTGCTTCGGATTCTGTGTCTCCCTCTCTCTCTGCCCCTCCCCCGCTCATGCTCTGTCTCTCTCTGTCTCAGAAATAAACATTAAAAAAAAATCATAAGTTCTACTAGAAATATCACATGTGATTAGCAACAGAGCTATTTTCTGTTCTCATTAGGGGGATTCTGTGTGTGTGTGTGTGTGTGTGTGTGTGTGTGTGTGAGTGGGTACAATTCCAAATAATAATACGTGCCATTTATGAGGCCTTTAGATTTGCTAGGCTAGATAATTTATATACGTTAACTCTAAGTCACAAAGCAATCCTCTCAGGAAGATAAGACTATCTTCATTCTACAGATAGGAAAAGGCAAAGTTCAAGACCACAGAACTAGTAAGTAATGTGGCCCAGATGCTAAACCAGGTCAGCCAGACCCGTCCTTTGTCCTCCAGTCTGGCCTCCACCAAGCCATCTCTTCTGCCCAGGCTCCTTTCATCGGACCCCTTTGTAGTTATTAAGCTGTTGTAACAACCTCTGTCTCGTCTCTCTGTCTCTCTGTCTCTGTCTCTGTCGCTCTTTCTTCTCTCACCCATTTGTAGGTAATGAGGTGTCCACTGACTGGGACCACGCTCTAACATTTTGTAAAGCTGAAGAAAATTTGCCCCTGGACCATTAGAAAACATTCCTACCAGAGCTGAATTTACATCCAGGGCAGACTCTTCCTCTCCCCTTTTTCCTAAGAATAGCCCACAACACAAATCTGAAGTCAATCCACACCAATTGAGGACGGGCTGTGGGCACCAAAATGACCACAACGTGACCGCAGATGCCTTTGAGAAGTTAGTTAGAATGAGGTCATTCTAGCTAACGTGTCCGTGCTGAGCGTCTGCCAGCCTGGGTTTGAAACACTTTACTTGTATCATTTCTTAGGCTCTCCAGATGTATCCTGAGAGCTGACAGTTATTAGTAATCTGAATTTATAGATGAGGAAGGTGAGAAACCAGGAGTTGAGTGACATACTCAAGGTCACCCTGCAACAACAGGGTGGATGGCACGTTCAGGTTCAGGCTCAGGGTCTTTGGATGCCAATAGATAGAGAGATAGAGAGAGAGATAGGCCCTTTAGCTGAATTTTTCTCTGTATAATCAGGATAAGCAAGAGCGACCCTTATGCTGGCATAAAAATGTGCCAGGCCAATGACAGGAAGAACATAGCAGTATTTTAGTGGAAGGAGCCAGCTCTCCAGGCCCTCGGGGGCAGGGGTAGGGGAGGCAGGCAGGGAGGCAGCTCTACAAGGGGAAGGACGAGCCTGGGCTGGTCGGGCTCCCAGAGAGACGCCACACCTAGTGATAATAATGCGAGTTATGCTCTGTGCGGTATTTCCCGTCATGTATAAAGTAGATTTTTAAAATTATTTTTTAATGTGTATTTATTTTTGAGAGAGAGAGAGAGAGAGACAGAGCATGAACAGGGGACAGGCAGAGAGAGAAGGAGGCACAGAATCCAAAGCAGGCTCCAGGCAGAGAGCCCGATCTGGGGCTCAAATTCACTAACTAAGAGATCATGACCTGAGCTGAAGTTGGCTGCTTAACCAACTGAGCCACCCAGGAGCCCCTGCCTGTCATGTTACACCATATATGGAAATACTCCTGGTCTCCACTGTGCTGTGGGCCACGGAGGGTAGTGACTGTCCAGTTCTACTGAGCAGCAAAGCAGCACACCCTGTCCCTTCTGGGTCACAGAGGCGGGCACCCTAGAGAGCCGGGTCCAGAGCTTCCTTCTCCTGGGGGTTTCAAGATGATAAATCAGGCACAGTGGAGCAAATGCCTCGTTGAGAACTCCCAGAAAAAGCTAGGGAACAGCTTCAGGTCTCTTCATTTCTGGCAATCAAGCTGGTGAAGGTTTATCCTTTATCTGTAAACATAGGGATATAAGGCCAGTACATGGGTTTTTGTTCGTTTGTTTTTTATGTGTTGTTAAATATATGCTTGAAAAAGAAGAAAAAAAGGAGGAAGAAGTGAGGAAGAAAGAGGAGGAGGTGGAGGAGGAAATGACAACAAGCAAACAGTATTTAGTAAGGCAGGACACGTGCATACCCTGTGACTTAGCAATTCTATTCCTGAATGTTTACCCAACAGAAATGGGTACAGATGATCACCAAAGCCTGAAGTCTTAAAAGCAGCGAGCGCTATTTGTAATAGTCCCCAAACTGGAAATTACCCAATGTACACCAACAGTAGAGAGGACAAAGAAATCGAGAATAGTCATCAAATAGAACATGATCCACCAATGAGAGTAAACAATTGATGACTTCACGCAACCGCGTGAGTGAATCTCACAGACACAGCTGAAAAAGAAGTGAGATGCCAAAGTGTGTCAGCTCTATGAGTCCATCTAGACCAAGTTCAAGAACAGGTCAGGCAATCTATGCTGGGAGGCCAGGGTGCTGTTGATCCTTGTTGAGGGAAGTGGGGATGGTTGGAAGAGGGCAGGAAGGGAATTTCTGGGTGCAGGTAAGATTCTGTCATTTGCTCAGGTGACGGGTCAGTTGAAAAAAAGAAAAGAAAAAAGATGTCTGATCCCTTAACTAAAGACCAGAATGCCTGGGCAGGGCCATGGCCCTGTCACTGGCCCCACAGAGAGCAGAGCAAATTTTCATGTCCAGATTTGGAGGCAGGCATGCGAATGAGGAGTACCTCTCCTGTGGGTGACCGCATAATGCCATGACAAGACAAAGTGGGAGAGGGAGACTGCATGCCACATGCAGGCTTATATAGGTCAGGGATGGGGCAGTGTGGGGACGGCAGAGAGACGGGGAGAGGGCATTTTGTGGGCAACCATAACTCTGGGAGCATGTGGCTTAAAATCGTATCTGCCGTGGAAGGGACCTTGCTGATCGCGGTGTGCAACTGGCTAACCTTCTATTCGGAGATCAGAAGCCACAGTCTACTGAAATAATCAGTCTCTCTGTTGACTATCCAAAGTCCTTGCGTAGTAGCCTCCTCATTGATTGAAGACCTTTCAACTCTTTGGCCTCCAAAAGCAAGCCTGAAGTGACTCACCGTTCCAAAAAACTTGGGCTTGGCTGGTGATAAGAGGGTTTCAAAAATATTAGTAATTGTTAATATCATCTTCTGGAACAAAGCACTTCCCAGTAAAGTGAGTAGGCTTTTCCTGAGTCTTTGACACACCACAGTGGCCTATAGAGTTTCTTATTAATGCTGCAGGCTCCTGGAAGAATAGTGTCACCCATGTTAGCACTGACACCAATCAGACACTGAACAGGGCTGGAGACGGTTGTCTTTGACAGCTTATCTGAGAATCAGCTGGGATGGCCGCAAAGAGGCCTCAACTCAGTATCAGACTCTATGCGGGGGATCCATGACCCTTATCACTCTTTAGCTTCTCTAAGCGTCTAGGGTACCTGCTTCTCTGCACATAAAGAAAGACGATACACGCCTATCGAGAAAGTTCTGAGAAGAGTGCTTTCATATATGATGTAATTGAATTTGGTGTAGAGGTGGTCAACCTGCTCGTAAAACGAGAAAGATTGGACACATAACATATTTCCTCTTGATGCTGGAATTGATATGTGACTTGTTAACCTTGCATTCATAGTTTGGGGTTAAACTTGCATTTAGCACACAATTATGAGCTTAAGGTATCAGGAAGTCTACCGCCCAGAATGAGCTAGGACTTGAAAAGGATACAAAACTCAATATTAGGAAAATACAAAGGGAAATTACAGGAGGAGTTTTGAGTTTTATTTGAGCAAGAAGAACAAGGAAGAAATCTGCCCACTGCCCAGGGCACGTGAGGTAATGTTGATAGATTTCAGAGAGATCGCAGAATAGCCCAAGTGTGGTGTTCTCTGCAGTGAAGGCTTTTCAGAGGGGGAAAGGCAGGTCAACGGAAGTCCAAGATTTGTGGGTAGTTTTCAGAAGAGGTGAAGCGGATGGCATGTCACCAAGCAGAGGGGGTCAGGTTTCTCTGACTCGGGCAAGTGAGGATGGAAACAGAGAGGAGGTTTCTTAACTACCTATCATGATCTTTGAGCAGTCAGAGAGAGCAAGGAAAGTATCCAGAAAAGAAAAAAACGCACATATAACATACTGATTTGGTCTCAGGAAACTGTGGATCAGCAAGATGATGTCAGTACTAGATAAAATCCTAGGGCGATGTATTAAAAGGATGGCCCGTGATGTAGTGACATGGTGATCCCTGGGAGACGTGCTGCTTTCTGGAGACAGCATCTGGTTCATTAGAACAAGTCCATCTGGACAGTGCTCATTTCCTTAATTGATGGGTTTACGAGAGAAATAGGAACAGTGAATACAGATTTTGGCATGGTTTTGACCAAGGGTCCCATGACATCCTTGCAGACAAAAGGGAAAGATGTGTCCCTATTAATGGATTCGTGGTTGTTTGCAGCGATATAGCTCTACCATGCTGGTTAATGCATCCTGGATGGAGGTCTCTAGTGGAAAGACTCAGCACCGACGCTCCCTCCTGCTCCACAGCTTTACAACTATCTTAAGGGGATTTATATGGTGCCCAGATCACATCTGTGAGTGTTGAAGAAAATCTACATTTGTGGTAGGGATATAAAGACAGAATATAGACTAGTCTGATAGAATTGGAACCCTAAAATGGTTTTAATAGACTGGAGTAAGGGAACCAATTTAATCTATCCAAATCTCAATTTTCTCACCTGTAAAATGGGGTTAGCAATAATCTCTTTCCCACAGGACGGCAGGGAGATTCCATCAAGATAATGGATTAAAACCGAGGAACAAAAAAACCTCAGGTGAGCAACAGACGACAGTAACAGCCTGTCCAGCAGCATTTGTATTTCCAAAGATTGGATGACATTTTAATTAAGTTTGTTGAAATTCAATCTACTTTTTCTAAAACTTGGAATTGAATTTCATAGTCAAGTGTTGATCTTGATCAATTTGCACTCTTGTAAATTAAACATTTGTATGCTAAAAGCAGGTATTAGCATTTTTATGCCTTTTGCAAAGTAAAATTATGGGCAGAAAAAAAAAAAGACTATGGATTTAGTGCCATGTTGAGCACACGGTTACACTCAAATACTATTTCCGTTGTTATTACTAATAATACAGTGACAGGCAAGAAGTAAAAACAAAATTTCTGGACTTAGGTCCAAAAATCAACTCCATTTCTATAGAACCAGGAAGGTGTAAGTTAACAGAAACTTACCAGACGAATACATAAGCCTTTGTGTTAACCTTAAACCCAGTCTGAGCCCAGAGTGTATATAACTGTCACTAAAATCCCGTATATGACATAGGTTGTGTCAACAGAACGTTGGTGTCCAGAACCAGGAAAGCAGCTATTTTATCGGCCTGTCGCAGATCTCCACACCAGAGGTGCTAAGTTCAGGGAAGGAGCACAGTCTTCTCAGCCCCTGATGAAATTAGAATCATTTGGGGAGAATTAAAAACTACCGATGTCTGGGTCCCAATCCAGGACTATTAAATCAAAATTCTGGGGATGGTGTTGAGAACTACCATGTTTAAATTAAATAATGACTTTTAGGAGCTTTTTCCTTACAGCTCCATGTAGGATGGTGATGGGATCTGAAACTCAACTATCTGAAGAATGATTAAAGAAAGATCCAGGGTTTAATTAAGAGAGGTAGACGGGTGCCTTCAAACAACCAAAAGACTGTGATGTGGGAGGGTAAGAATTATTTTTCCTGTCTGCAGAGGGCGGAGCTTAGACCATTGTATGAGTTACACAGAAATATATGTTTATTTAAAATAAGAAAATAAAATACATGTTTATTTAAAAATTTAAAAACCATGTTTATTTAAAATTAAACGTTTTTATTTAAATAAGAACATGTTTATTTAAAAAAAATACATGTTTATTTAAAATATCCCAAACAATTACATTTGCTAGAAAATTAAATGAGTTACTTTGGGAAATGATTAAATTCCTGTGGGTGCTGGCATTCAATATTTTCATAACTGCTTTCCAGGGATGTTATAGAAGGGGGCTATATACTTAACGGAGTTTATGTTTCTTTCTTTTTAAAAAAAAATATTTTTAATGTTTATTTATTTTTGAGAGAGAGAGAGAGAGAGAGAGACAGAGCATGAGTGGGGAAGGGGCAGAGAGAGGGAGACAGAATCTGAAGCAGGCTCCAGGCTCGGAGCTGTCAGCACAGAGCCCCATGTGGGGCTAGAACACACGAACCGTGAGATCGTGACCTGAGCCGAAGTCAGATGCTTAACCTACTGAGCCACCCAGGCGACCCAAGGAGTCTATGTTTCAATCAATTAATGAATTTATAATTGTCTTTAAAATTAGTATCCTTTTAGATGATGAAACTGACCGAATTCACTAAGTAGTCAGGGGTCAGACACTGACACAAGTCAGGGGTCACTTGGTGACTTGTCACCCCCTTGAACTCTTCTGGCCCCAGACTCCACCCTCCATCAAGGACTCCAGTGATAAGAGCACTGTAAGACTGGACGGGGGTTTGTGGGAAATGACCCGTTACCCTCCAATCATAGCGCATCTGTGAGAGACTTAATCGAGCCAGAGATTCAGATAACAATGCGAGTGAAATCCGGAATCCTGGCCTCTTTGGTAATTTTCTATTGCTCTTTCCTACTATTCTAATCTCTGAGGCAGATTGAATCCTGATAAAGGTACTTCATAGTAAAAGTCTTCACCATAGTACAAAAGATTTTTCATCTTCAGCCAATGACCCATTTATTTGTGAACAGTCAATACAACTGAATTCCAGTAAAATCAAGGATTTGGATAGTCCCTTGACGGTTATGACAATAGAGGATTAAATTTGTACGTCAGAGCTGACGGTCCTGGAATACCATCTGTTTAGTCCCCTCCTTGCTGTTCCTATTTTTAATGCGCTGTTCTTTCTGAATATGAATCACATTTCTGTGCCAATAAGTCTGCATTGCTGTAGGTAAATGATTATTAGTTCATCAAAAGGGATGAAAAGCACCTTGGCAAAGAAGAGAGGTTTATTTCATCCAGGTTATTCATTAGTGATCAGAGAACAAGAGCTATCATATTAATTCTGTGAAATTCCAACCCATCCCTTTGTTTCGCCGCCAAAGATTACCAGGGAGAAAGTCCTTTCCTTTTAACCTTGGATCTCAGTCTCAAGACAATTTGTTTTTAAAAAAAGGCTTTTTGGTCTTTAATTGACCCAGTAAATGGGGAAACTGTTTTAACCTGATTACTTCACATCTTTGTTTATGTGTGTGTTTTATTTCATCCATCATGACTTTCCAAATGATCGTCTGGTTTGACCAATGTAGTATACCATCAAAGGGTAGCAAGACATATCTTCATGGCTGAATTCAGTTAGATTGTCCTGAATCCACAACCAAAATGGGTCAAAGTAGAATTCATAGACTTAGAACATTTCAGATGTTTAAAAAATATTTGTTGAAGGGGCACCTGGGTGGCTCAGTCGGTTAAGCGTCCGACTTCAGCTCAGGTCATGATCTCACAGTTAGTGGGTTTGAGCCCCGCATCGGGCTCTGCGCTGACAGCTCAGAGCCTGGAGCCTGCTTCGGATTCTGTGTCTCCCTTTCTCTCTGCCCCCCCCCCTCCCCCACTGGCACTCTGTCTCTGTCTCTTGAAAATAAATAAATGTTAAAAAAAAATAAAATAAATATCTGTTGAATTAGTGAGTAATCCCCATGATATTAACAACAACTAAAAAATTATTTTTATGCCACCATTGATTCATGTGATTCACTTTATGCTAGAGGAATTCTATAGCTTTGTGGCACGTGCTGTTAGTTCCTTTCCCACTATCCCTTCTGTCACTTCTCAGTCGCTACCAGGACCCCAGCTTTGTTGAGGGCAGCAGTGTGCTCAGGAATATACACTGGGCACTAGTAGGAAGCATTGATACAGTCCTAAGCCAATGAGAAGAAAGCCTGACCTGCCGGATGTATTTGAGAAAGCTTTTCGCTTTCTTACGGAGTGCTTTTAGAAGAAATAGGTCAACTTAAAGCATGATGTCAATGTTAGAAAAAAAAGTTTTGAATTTTGTTTTTGTGTTCCAGGATATTTTACAGTTGAAACACACAAACAGGTTGTTTAGCTGATGACGCTCTCTGTCGTCAGATGGAGATCAGCAGCTGTGCAAATTCCATGCTGCTTTCAGGGCTGAGCTGGAGCTCAGAGATGTAAACAGTGTGAGCTGGTCACACCACGTGCAAAGGCCCGCCCAATCCCCTACCGCTCTTCCAGAGAAGTTCCAGGCTTCCCAGAGCCCAGGAGAGAGCAACCACATCAGGGCTTCCGGGCCCATCAGAGTCCAGGGGCCTCCTGAACAGCTACTAATTTGGCTCTCAAAGGCAGAATGCTCACTTCGAAAACAAAAAGGACCCCAGCTTTGTTAGAAGACTGATGGATGAAAGGTAAGAAAAGAATGAGCCCAGGTTCTGGGAAGTGTTCAAAACAATGTGGTTACCTGCTTTATTCTGGGCAAATCCAAATAGACCAAGCCTGTCCTCAGCCCTCCATCCTTCGGGGCTCTCTCATGTCCAAGTTAACATTTGCACTACTGCCCTCTGTTGGATAGAAACGGAACTTCACTCTGGTATCTTGTTTTTCTTGTAAGCCAACTTAAGTAGGTCAGAAAGATTTGAGCTGAGCTCTAAGCCCAGTCAGCTCCCAACCGCTTATTCAAAGCCAAAATTCTCAAGAAGCACATTCCCCACCCCCCCCAAACGGCAATTGGGAGCATCGATGGCTCCTGTGATTCTAAAACCAGTGCACCCTACTTTACGAAGTGGATGGTTATCAAAGGCTCTAAGGCAGTGATTTCTAAACTTTATTTTTCACTAGCTAAGCATATTATTCAGGCAAACTCTTGGATAAGCTGCTTAGTGTAAAGCCAGGGCTCATTTCAGCCCCACAGCAGCCCCTGCAATGCCTCCACAGAAACAAAGCACTCAGCAGAGGCCAGTTTGAAAAAAATCCAGGGGCGTCTGTGTGGCTCAGGTGCTTAGTTAAGCAGCCAACTTTTGATTTTGGCTCCAGTCATGATCTCAGGTCATGAGATCAAGCCCCAGGGTGGAATCTGTGGTGGGCAAGGAGCCTGCTTGAGATTCTCTTTTCTCTCCCTCTCCCCCTGCCTTTCGCCAATGCATGTGCTCACTATCTCTCAAAAAACAAACAAAAAAACAAAAAACAAACAAAAAACAAAAACAAAAACAACCACTCTGAGAGATCTCATATTTGGAGAAAACCTAGAAGGAAGAATGCTTTGCAAATCACTTTCTCTGTTTAAAACTGCTTTTTAATGAATTGATTTCCAAAACATAAAGTACTTCCCCCGCTCCAAAAAAATTTAAAGTATCGATTCTCATACTTCCTCGACAAAAATTCTGTCAAGTCTCTGAAGCTTAGTGAGCCAAAGTATGTCTGTAGGTAACTTTATGGTTATCAAAAGAAACGGGAACAATCTGGAATGTGCAGAAGTTAGAGGGCTATATTCTTGTTCATACAAGATGGTCTCTGGGGCTGTCTTCTAACATACCCACAAGCTGCTTGTTTGTGACTAATTTGATGCTATAGGGAGGCCCTTAGCTGTGATGCAGGATTAAAAATTCATTTTCTTGTTTCCTAATAACAGATCTATCTCCTGGGCTAGACTCACTACGGGCAAGAACTGAAATTTTAAGAAGCTAAAAAGAACTAACATGCAGTGAGAAATATGAATGCTCCCATGGAACACTCTCTACTATGGCAGACCTACGGGATGTCTTAGCTCATCAGCCCAAGACCAACAGGAACAGATCTGACATCTAAAAAAAAAAAAAAATCACATTTCTCACAATGTAAAAGCATTGTAATGTGAAAGGCTGAACTCCAGAGGAACTATGAAACATCTCAGCCATTGAAGGCAGAGCTGAGTTATTACAGGATATGAGAAAAAGTGGAATTAAGGTGCACATTAAGTTCAGGGCTGTGAGGAAAGGCTCACCATCGAGTTTGGACTATGATGTGGAACGGCAACACTGTTTCTCTGGACACAACAAAGTTCAGATAGATGTGGAATATTGTGCCCAGACACCCCTCACATCTGGGTTGGAAATCGAGGCAGCTTCGCTGTATCAAAATGACTGAGATCCTCTAGGCAAAATGGACTGTTTCCTCCTTACTGATGAATTCCAACCACAATATTTCTGATACCTATGCTATTAGAGAAGAATGCTTCTCAGTGAATAAAGAAGCAGTGGTCACTCCAACAAGAAGGTTGCATGACACTTTATAGCTGCGGCATGTCCTTGGGAGGAATGTTGTTTCCCATAAACTTTGCAGCTGGCTCTCTCATGTCTGTTAGCCCAACTTGATGAATGGCTGGCCATATGTTTACTTTCTCAGTCCAAGCTAATTTGTACTTTCTCAGCAGGATAGCGGATGACTGACGATCTGAGTTAGCTGGGCAAGCACAGAAATAGACAACGAGAGCAAGATAGCTGGTGATTCCCATATTTGAGAGCATCAGGCCAGGATAGGTCCCCTCGAGTTGGCCTTCGACCCTTACTCTTTTCCTTTCCTTCCATTGCTCCTAGGCCCTTCCTTATCTTTCCCCGGGGAGAAGGTGAAGGATAGCAAAGCTTTCATGTGACACGTTCTTCCTTTAGATGTGCTAATATTTTCAGTCAAACTTTTCTTCTTTCTGTTATGGTCCATACTGTCTTGTCTTCATAGTTTAATTCTGAGGGGGGAATGGGGGGGGGGTCATAGCTAGTTTCTGAATTATTGGGGGAGACACCTCACAGGTTGCCCTTGATGGGTTTCCGAACATGCTATCCCCCAAATATGGCACCTTGCCACACTGAATATCTTAGGCTGAAGGAATTTGAGAAAACAGCAGAAGCAGGAAGGTCACTCTGACCTCTCTCTACCCACCTTGTTCCTCTGAAAGCAGGAGATAAATCTCCTATGTGCAAGCTCCCACCACCAGGAGGAAGGGAGACATCCTTATCACCAAACACAGGGAATTGGGCTGAGAAAGCTGTATAAACAAACCTTGTTATTTCTTCTTCATTTTACGATCCCTAGCCCAAACCTCTTTGTCTTCTGGATCCTTCACAAATTTATTATTTCTTTGTCTATACAATATGAAAATTTCCTGCGCTGGTCACTTCTTCGGGTTTTCATCCTCTTGCGAAGGCTTCTGTATACCTGCACAAATTCAATAAAATCTGTATGTTTTTCTCTTGTTAATCTTTGTCGATTTAATTTTCATGCCCAGCCAGGGACCGTAAAAGGGTCGAGGGAAACTTTTATCTCGCCTACATCGTAAAATATACCTGAGAAATACACTTGAGAAACTGTATTTGTTTAATGTGAGTGAAATGGACCAAATAATCTTTGGTAAAAGGATTATAATTTTGGTTGAAGTTGTAATTTGACCTCAGGCAAACCAAAATAAAATACTGAAAAAAACTTCTAAATGAAACTGAATATCCCATGTTTATTGAGAAATATGGTAGCTTGTTTACTGTGGCTTAACTCTTTGCCAAACTAATTGGGGAAGAAAAGTGATTTTCAGCCCTGAGCCTTTTTTATATTTAAAGGAAATGCTTATATGTACATATGTCCCTTTTAAAAAATGTATGAGAAAGTTAATAAATGACTCTTAATTAGCTTTTAAATCAAAGGTTTTCTTGATGGGACTTCTACATAATTTTCTGAATTTTCCAAATGAGGTGGATCTGAAATCCCCAGGGCAATTTCTGCCCATGGAAAAGTTGGATAAGCCTGGACTTCCCGAGTGATGTCACAGTGAGACTTGAGCTTTGATAATCAGCAATTTCAAGACCACGCCAACATTTCAAGAGACTGTCCAAGAAAACAAATATGAGATTTCTGTTTGAGGTTCAGTTGAAATAATACAGTGTTGTTTCCATTAAGTGCCTATAATTGCATATTCAAAACTCTTAAAATATCTTGCTATGCAATATCGAAATATCTTGAAGAGCACTCTTAAAAGACTGTCTAGTGGGGTGTCCAGACTACAACAATTTTATGAGATGAAAACAAGTTGTAGAACAGTAGGGACAGCAATCCCAGTTTGGCTGGGGAAAAAAATAGGAAAGGAAAGAAAAAGAAAAAAGAAAAAGAAAAAAAAAAAGAATGACCTGTGAGTGGTTGTGTGTGTGAAAAAAAAAAAAAAAAAAGTAAAAAATACCTGGGTATCTGGAAGGAAACCCAGAAAACTGTTAAATGTAGTTCCCTCCTGGAATATAGAGAGAAGGCAAGGGATTTTCATTTTTTATTTTACAGCCTTTTGTGTTGTTTTCATTTGTTATGATTAGCATTACTGCAATTGTCATTTAAAAACTCAATTAGAAAAAGGCTCATCAAATTCTGAAACCTCACATGTCTCATTTGACCCATAACTTATTTAGGCTTGGATATTGTTAACATTTAGCAGGAACATGAATGTAAAGCATTTTTAATTTTGATGTCAATGGGCTGAGAAAGCTCCTCCTGATACATTAAGATGTAAAGGAATTATATCGAAGACTACAATCTTTAATATCAATATATGAAAGAAAATAGTAATATGTAATATGAGTACATATTCTCTGAAATTGTTAGAAGTCTAATCTATTTGTGAATGCATTCATTCATTCAATAAATGTTTAAGTACATTCTATGTATAAGGCTCTGAGCTAGATGTCAGGGCAACAAACATGAAAAAGTCGTGGTCTTTATTCGTGAAAAGCTTATGCTTTGTTGGCCTGGACCAGCATGCCGAAAATACTTGATACACCAAGAGGAGAGGTATAATAGAGATATATCAAAAGGATACAGGACAAACCATGTGAACGAGGGATAGGGAAGCCTCCCAGGAGTTCACTCTAACTGGAACTTGAAGGATAGAAAGTTTTCCAGGCAGAGAACATGGATGAGGACACTCCAGGCAGAATACATAGCATGAGTGAAAAAATAGGGACACCAAAGTGTCTAGCACAAAATGAAATGAACTTATTGAGGGTATCGTATTAGCTTACAATGACCTCACTCGTTCTGGGAAATGCTCCCAGATGTACTGGGTTGGTCCCCTGGTAGCCATGCTTATATTATATGACGTCTTCCCCTGTCCTCACCTATTAGAATAGATACATACTCGGGGGGCATGGGTGGCTCAGTCGGTTATGGGTCCGACTTTGGCTCAGGTCATGATCTCATGGCTCATGGGTTTGAGCCCCTCGTTGGGCTCTGTGCTGACAGATCAGAGCCTAGAGCCTGCTTCAGATTCTGTGTCTCCTTCTTTCTCTGCCCCTCCCCAACCATGTTCTGTCTCTCTCTCTTTCTCAAAAATAAAATACACATTAAAAAAAAGAACAGATACATACCTTCATACCAATAGCATTTTAAAGATACACACGTATATAAAAGCTACAATCTTTATACGATTGAGTGTTGGCAAAAATTAGAGACAATTGTACTGGGTACTATTATGCATGTCAATACATTTAGTTGATGGACCAGCTATGTTTGGATGATCAATAAAATGACACATATATTAATAATTTAATACATGTTCATTTCATAAAATATATTTTTCTTTCCTTCTATTTTATTCAAATTAATGATATGCTGTTATGAGTCAGATTTTCACAAAATTTGTATTCTATCAACAGTAATGCATGATATTTTTTGTATCATTATAGTTCTGTTTTAATTAGTTTCAGTTTGGCTCAACTTTACTCTCTGGAGGCATTAGCAACAGGAATTATTGACGAAATCTTAAAGCAATAGTCAGATTGAGAATAAATAATAAAAGTTACATATGATTTTTTAACTTGAAAAAAATTGCAATATAATTGCCATACATATGGTGTTTAATCATTGTAATGGAGCTACATGTAATAAATTACCATAATCAAAGAATCTAGTATAAACTATTGTTTATTATTTAAAAAAATTTTATTATTATTTTTAGAGAGAGCATGAGCAGGGGGGAGAGGGGCAGAGAGGGAGAGAGAGAGAGAGAGAGTCCCAAGCAGGCTCCAGGCTCAGCACAGAGCCCCATGCAGGGTTCAATCCCACGACCCTGGGATCATGACCTGAGCCAAAATCAAGAGTCAGACACTCAACCGACTGAGCCACCCAGGCACCCCTATTATAATATACTACTTTAATTTTACATGTGACTGTCACTTGTATAATGTTCATGGTCTCTTACCGCAAGATCCATATGATAGCTCTTAAGATTTTCTTCTTTACAAAATTTCCACGTTGTAATGTTATAAAAGATGAAAATAGCAATTAACATTTTGCTCAACTTATTGAACTCTCTCTTTAATCAAGACTATAACTGAACCTATAATATGTTGAGAAAATAATCTGTATAGAAATTGGTTTGGAGGTTGGAGGTACAGGAATCCTCTCTTTCGTGGATAAACATGCTCAATTTCCCTTTTCTTTACTGGAATGCTACTTTTGTTGTTTAGCTTATGTGCCGTTTCAATGCAGGGGAAAAAAACCATTGTCTCTAGATTAAAAATATATATACTATTGATTATTTAACAGTGGTCCAAATACATCTTTTGAGTTTCTTGTAAGCTTTTGCTAACATGGTTAGTAGCAAATTATAGTACACACCAAACAGCCAAATTCAAGATTAATTCATTCTTGCTCAAAGATTGATTTCTTCTTATTTCGAATCTTCCAGTTATTTTGCTTTCCTCTTCTTGGGTACTTCATATATTTTGCCTAAATGAAATCTAATTGCTGACAGAATTTAACTGCTGACATTCTCATTGCATGCAGTGGTGAGGTTATATTTGAAGGGCAGGCCCAGAAAATATTTATTATCGTAATCGAATTGTTCCACAGAATGTCATCACTACTGAGCTACTGACAACAGTACAAATGACATCTCAAGTGACAAATTCACACTGTGCCGCTATGTGGTACCATGAATTCTCCTAGAATTTGGGCCAAAATTCTGGTTTGCATACTTGTTTTTTAAGCCAACCATGATGATGCCATTTTCATAGATTTGCCTTGAAAACCTTTCAGGTTAATAGCTAACACGGAAAATTGTGTTATTGATTTTTATTTGTTTGTTTTTAACAAAAGGTGTGATTTAACATTGGCACACGGGGTCCAAAACCAATACTGCCTACTCAGAGAGCAAGGTGGGACTGTGCAAACCACAGCCAGTGTAAGTCATAAGCAGAAAGTGGTGTTTCTTTTAACGCCTTCATTTAAAACTCACACCCTCTCCGGGGCGCCTGGGTGGCTCAGTCGGTTAAGCGTCCGACTTCAGCTCAGGTCACGATCTCGCGGTCCGTGAGTTCGAGCCCCGCGTCGGGCTCTGGGCTGACGGCTCGGAGCCTGGAGCCTGCTTCCGATTCTGTGTCTCCCTCTCCCTCTGCCCCTCCCTTGTTCATGCTGTGTCTCTCTCTGTCTCAAAAAAAATAAATAAATGTTAAAAAAAAAAAAACAAACTCACACCCTTTCCAAAATATATAAAACAAATTAAACAGTCTTTAATTTCAATTTTCGTGTTTTATATTTTGGTAGTTCAAAATTTCTACAATGAAATTATTTTCAACATGAATTTTGTTTCTGATAACAATGTCATTGAACGTCGTACTGTTAGATTTTGATTTGGGGGGTAATCTTTCCCACTTTATCATACATACAAGATTTTAAAACCTCTTTTGAGTTTCTTCTTTTTTTATTAAGCTTACATGTTCATTCATCATGATCTATGGCATAAATTTCTAAATCATCTGCAATAAAATTAGAAGTTTTCTTTAAATTACTTTCTGTAAATGTTGTACTTGTTTTTGCTATGAAAAGCTCAGGGTACATATTGAATGCATAATATTATTTTTTTAATTAAATTTCTTTTTAGATGTTTACTTACTTTTGAGAGATAGAGAGAGCGAGAGCAGGGGAGGGGTGGAGAAAGAGGGAGACACAGAATCCGAAGCAGGCTCCGGGCTCTGAGCTGTCAGGACAGAGTCCGACACGGGGCTCGAATCCACGAACTGTGAAATCATGACCTGAGCTGAAGTTGGACACTCAACCGACTGAGCCACCCAGGCACCCCCAGCATGCTGTGTTTAAAAGAATAATACTGGGGTGCCTGGGTTCCCAGGTGTCAGGCTCTGTCCTGACAGCTCAGAGCCCGGAGCCTGCTTTGGATTCTGTCTCTCCCTCTTTCTCTGCCCCTCCTCTGCTCGTGCTCTGTCTCTCAAAACTAAATAAACATTAAAAAAAAAACAAAATTGGGGCGCCTGGGTGGCGCAGTCGGTTAAGCGTCCGACTTCAGCCAGGTCACGATCTCGCGGTCCGTGAGTTCGAGCCCCGCGTCGGGCTCTGGGCTGACAGCTCAGAGCCTGGAGCCTGCTTCCGATTCTGTGTTTCCCTCTCTCTCTGCCCCTCCCCCGTTCAGCTCTGTCTCTCTCTGTCCCAAAAATAAATTTAAAAAAACTTTGAAAAAAAAAATTAAAAAAAAAAAAAATTAAAAACACCATGCTGAGGTGCTTGGGTGGCTCAGTTAGTTAAGTGTCCCACTCTTGGTTTTGGCTTGTCATGACCTTAGGGTTCATGGGTTTGAGCCCTGCACTGCTGCTTAAGATTCTCTCTCCCTCTCTCTCTGTTCCTCCCCCCACCTCTAAATAAATAAATAAGTAAACTTAAAAAAAATAAACATACCATGCTAACATCCTATATCAGTGTTAATTTCTTTGCTAAATAGTACCAATTTTTTGCTGTTTAAACAAAAAGTTCTCGCACGTTTTGTTTTGTGCATGTTTGTATATTTATGCACAACAGACATTTTGCACAACTCACGGCTTCTGAGTTGGAGCCCCATGTCATTAACTCAGAGACTGGAGCCTGCTTTGGATTCTGTGCCTCTCTGGTGCTCTCACTCTCTCTCTCTCTCTCTCTCTCTCTCAAAATAAACATTAAAAAACAACAACAGCAACAAACACCTTCATTGTAAAGTTAATCGTGAAGATTGGATGTGAAGCCTTTGACAGAAGGAACATAACCGCTTGTCTTTGAAATTAGAATATAACAGCCCGTTTCCACAGATTCCTTCTCCTGTTGAAAGAATTTTGATACAAAATAAAATACTAAATTCTCTGCGCAGTTCAAGCAATGTAATTTCAAAACAATTTTTTTTGCATCAGAGTAAGTTTTGCAAGAAACATTCTCACACTGTCAAAAAGCTGCCTGGATCATTTCCCAATATCATGATTAATAAACAGTAAAGCCCCAGAGATTTCCTCTTTCACATCCAATTGGCAGATTCAGGGATGTCAGTTTTTCATCTTTTAAATGGAAACATGGAGTTGCATTTGGTGTTTCTGGGTGGTGGTGTTGATGTGAGTCATTATCTTTGTAAATCTTCACTTAGTAAAGATTCTTCATTTTTACCAATATGAATTCTTGAATATTCTTTAGTTGCAAGAATCCCATCTGATGCATTCAAGTTCTGGATTTGACTGGAACAATGTTCCTGTTCATTTTCTTGTTTTGATCAGTTATTAAAGCTTCAATAAATATAATATTTGTAATATCTCATTCAAAAGTTTTATGTGAATTATTTAACATATGTTCTCAATTTTAATGTGAATTTTAGAGTTTTAAGGACAGTTTTTTGCAAGTTTTTTATTTCTAGTTTTTATTTTGAATTTGCTTTTATATTTTCTACTTCTTTCATAATTTTGACTTGTAGTTATTCCTAAGACCCAAAGAAGTAAAAATGAAATGTAATTTTATCATATTTTCATCCAAAATTGCAACAAAATACATGTAAAAAAATAAATGGACAGGGGCGCCTGGGTGGCGCAGTCGGTTAAGCGTCCGACTTCAGCCAGGTCATGATCTCGCGGTCCGTGAGTTCGAGCCCCGCGTCAGGCTCTGGGCTGATGGCTCGGAGCCTGGAGCCTGTTTCCGATTCTGTGTCTCCCTCTCTCTCTGCCCCTCCCCCGTTCATGCTCTGTCTTTCTCTGTCCCAAAAATAAAAAATAAAAAAAAAAAATAAATAAAAAAAAAAAATAAATAAAAAAAAAAATAAATGGACATAGGATACCTTAGAAGTATTCTTATAAAACTTATAGAACAGGGGTGCCTGGGTGGCTCAGTCGGTTAAGCGTCTGACTGCGGCTCGGGTCACGATCTCTCAGCTTGTGAGTTTGAACCCTGCGTTGGGTTCTGTGTGGACAGCTCAGAGCCCGGAGCCTGCTTCGGATTCTGTGTGTGTGTGTGTGTGTGTGTGTGTGTGTGTGTGTCTGCCCCACCCCTGCTCTCACTCTGTCTCTTTCTTTCTCAAAAATAAATGCACATTAAAGAAAAAACTTGTAAAACATAAGTTTTCCCCCGAAAGTTCTTTTTAAAGTATTCTAAATCATCTATACAAATTCAAAAGCAAGACACAAACTGCAATTAATTTGGTGTCATAATTTTAATCAAAATTAATTAAATCATAGCCAATTTAAAAAGTTTTGTGACTTTATTGAATTCTTAACCTTCTATAAAAATAAAACTGCGCTTTATCCATCCAATGTGCAAATAGTTGCCAGTGGGAAGACAGTACTATGCTTAAGTGATGTACAGATCTACATTCATGCAAGTTTTAAAGTCATGTGAATTGCTCAGCATTGCAAAGTGTTGCCTCTGCGTGGCTCTATTGCTATAGACCACTGTTCCTAACAGTGGCAAATCAGGAGTGCGTCAGGAACCACAAATGGTGGTCTGAAGAGAGATGAGACCAAGATGGTCAACGCTCCTGGGAAACAGCGTTTCGTTTTAGAGAGATCTATTTTATCTGCGGTACCTGGGAAGAAGGATTTGACAGGCTAAGCAGTCCTCTCGCTTTCCTACATGCAAGAGCTACTCAAATCTTCCCCGCGCCAAGAGGGATCCCAGGGATAGACCGCATGTCCTTTAGTGTGCTCAGGTCTCACATTTTGTGCTGTGCGGGACCTCCGGCAGCCTGGAGCCCAGGGCAGAGGGCTGCCATGCCCGAGTCTAAGGGAAATACTGGTTGGGTCTTTTGGATTCTTCTCAAGATTTTGGAATTTAGAACTAAGGCTTGTTGGGAAGCTGAGCCACGTTAATGGCCTCGGATGGAACTTCCCATTTTGGAAGTTCCTGGATATTCCAGGGGTTGGGGAGTTTGACCTCTTCCTTGGATTCCATGAGTTTTCTTAATGCCCTTTTTGTGTTGACGGGTTTGTTTAATTTCTGTTACATGTAACCCAAAAAAAAAAAAAATGCTAATAATGTGTTGGTCTGTCGTGGGAAAGGAGGAGACGGAACTGGTGTGTTGGCTGAACCCAGGTTGTAAAGTGACTCTAATCCCTTCACACCAGGGGGATGTGAAACATGCTGTCTCTTCAGTGTCTCAGATTGCCTTGGGGTTGTTGCATAAGGTCCCTTTCAGCACTTTCCTTTGTTTCATGTGTGATTATACGACATCATATAAACAGGGTGGGTTGTTTTTTTCTTTTCTTTTTTTTTTCCTTTCTTGGGCGTGGGCTGGGAGATGGGGGAATAGGAATTCTAATCGTCTCCTTTTATTGTCCTGTCTGGCGTCAGGTTCTAGCTTTCTGACTGGATTCTATATATCTATCTGTCCCCAACTTGTTCAAGTCAAGTCTTTCTGATTTCAGAGTCTTTCCTACCAATGATCCTTTTTCGTCAATATTACTGCATCCATAAGAGCGATAATTGATTCAAATAGCTAATGTAGTTCAGTCTGCCTGGGTGTTCATACTTGAGGCTGGAGAAGACTGTGACTTTCTAAGAGTGGTACATTTCTAAATATACCCTGTAACACAATGCAAGCCATTTTCATTCATTTCGAAGCTATTCCTCAGGGCGCCTGGGTGGCTGAATTGGTTGAGTGTCAGACTCTTGGTTTTGGCTCAGGTCATGACCTCAACAATTCTGTTCGTGGGTTCATGCCCCATGTCCAGCTCTGCACTGACCATGCAGAACCTTCGTGGGATTCTCTGTCTCCCTCTCTCTGCCCCGCCCCTCCTCAAAATAAATAAATAAGCTTAAAAAGAAAAAAAAAAAAGAGAATGTTTCAATGGTATTTAGATGTCAGTTCTCCCTAAAATAATTTATAGATTGAATGCAATTCCAACAAAAAAAAGCTTTTTTTCTTTTGTAGCTGGACAGGTTACTACTGGAGTCCATGTGGAAAAACAAACTTGCTAGGAAAACACTGAAAAGGAAGAGATATGGTGTGGGAGGAAAGTGGAGGGATGGAGAGATTAGCCAGATATTAAAACATAAAGCCCCTATGTTGGAAACAGTGTGGCACTGCTATGTGAACAGATGGAATAAAATACAAAGTCCACAGACAGACCCATATCATACGGTAATCTAGAATATGATGATGAGGGTATCTTAAACCTCTGGGGATACCAATGGACTTTTTAAAGGTACTGAAGCATTTGGGGGAAAAAAGATAAAATTATGTCCATTTTTTTGAGGTTTTTAATTTTTTTAATTGTTAAATTGAAGTATAATTGATGTATAACGTTGTGTAACTTTAAGGTGCACAATGCATTGATTTGATACATTTATATATTGTTATATGATTACCACTGCAGCATTAGCTAACACCTGTGTCATATCACATAATCATCATTTTGTGTGTGAGGGGGCGGGAACAATAAAGATCTAGACTCTAAGCAACTTTGAAGTTTTATAATACAACGTTGTTGACTCTAATCCCTATCTGTACATTTGTTCCTCAGTATTTCTTTATCTGCTAGTTCCCAGTTTACCCTTGAACCATGGATCCTCAACTCTTTCACCTCCCAATCTCTGGTAACCATCATGCTACTCTATTTTTATGAGTTTGGAGTTTTTAGATTCCATAGGTAAAAGCATGTTCATTCCTTAGGTATACAAGAATAAGCTCCAAATGGATTGGAGTTGTAAATGTAAAAAAAAAAAAAAAAAAAAAAAAAAAAAAGTAAATATACAAATAGTAAAAGAAAACATGAATGAATGCTTCCAAAATTTAAGTGTAGGTGTAAGATTTCTAATTATAACCCCAAATCCAGATGCAAGAGAAGTGCTTAACACATTTGACTGGTAAAATGCTTTTAAATGGCAAAAACCATAAGCAAAGGACAAATAACAAATTGGTAGAAAATACTTATCACAGATAATGGGTTAATATATATCTATATCTTTTTTTAATGTTTATCTATTTTATTTTTGACAGATGGAGACATAGCACCAGCAGGGGAGGGGTAGAGAGAGAGGGAGACACAGAATCTGAAGCAGGCTCCAGGCTCTGAGCTGTCGGCACAGAGCCCGACGCGGGGCTTGAACTCATGAACCATGAGGTCATGACCTGAACTGAAGTTGGATGCTTACCCGACTGAATCACCCAGGCACCCCTATCTATATATATTAATATAATATATATATATAACTAATATATATACAACTATATATAATATAATATATATACAACTATATATAATATAATATATATAACTAATATATAAAGAACTTTGAAAATTTGAGGAAACACTGAAAATCTTGTTTTAAAATGGGCAAAAACAAGAACCATTCCTAGAAAAGATATAAGCATGGCCTCACTCATAAGGAATTTAAACTGAAACCACACAGAGATACAATTTCTCACCCATCAGATTGGCAAACAGTCAAAAGTTTGATAATGCACATTATTGACAAGACTATAAGGAAATACGCACTCACGTATCTTGATGGTGGAGATAGAAAATGATTCACTCCCATGAGAGGGAATTTGTCAGTATCTAACAAAAGCACAGGAATCCTCCCTCTAGGAATTTAGCATGAAAGTAAACCTTTGAATTATGAAAATACACAGGTACAAGGTTCTTAATTGCAGCATTATTTGCAATAACAAAATATTGAGAACGGCCTGAACTCCTAGGAGTACTTCACCCAATGGAGTAGTATATCACTATCATCATCATCATCATCATCATCATCATCCTATTACAAACTCCAGAAGACATTACTTTTTTTTTTTAATGTTTATTTGTTTTTAAGAGAGAGAGAGAAAGACAGAGTGTGAGCAGGGGAGGGGCAGACAGAGAGGAAGACACAGAATCCGAAGCAGGTTCCAGGCTCTGAGCTGTCAGCACAGAGCCCAACATGGGGCTCGAACTCATGAACCATGAGATCATGACCTGAGCATAAGTCAGATGCTTACCTGACTGAGCCACCCAAGCGCCCCAACATTAAGTTTTTTTAAAAAACAAATTGCAAGAATAGAGTACTTACAATACACTATCTTTTATGTAACAAAAAGAAGTAAGAGAACACATGAATCTGCTTATTTGGGGGACAAGAAACACAGGAAGGAAAAACCAGCAAGCAATGAAAATGGCTACCTACCAGAGGTGAAGGGGAACCAGGGATGTGAGAGGGAACGAAGCAGCACTTCTCTGAGTGAGCCTTCAGGAGATGGGTAGGTACCGTGATGCCATTGAAAGGGGCGGCAGGGGAAGAACAAATTCAAGTCACTTGAGACCACAGTACTTTGAACGTATACTGTTACTCTGAGGAAAAGTAAAGAACCGCAGCAAATACATCTTAATTTCCTTTGATTCCATTTGGTAAGCAATAGAATTTGGGTGATTTGGGTACAGCACTGTTGAGATGACTTGGGTACAGCACTTTTGAGATGATTTTGCGTGGGGTCTAGCCCTGGGAAGATGAGTCAGTGTGTTGATGGTGTTGGAGGTCAACATTCTCACTGTAGAAGAAAGGAGATAAAACGATGGAGCAGAGGACAGCAGTGAAGGACGTCATAGAGCAGGATGGATATTGATGGCACCAGTGCAATGTCAGGATTTCTAATATATATATATATATACACACACACACACACACACACACGCAGACAACCACCATGTGTGTGTCTGTGTGAGTGTGTATGTGCATGCACACCTATAGTTTCCCAGCTTTGTCCCCTGAAAGGGCCTAGAGACAAAGACACCCCAGTAGCAATGAGAAGATGTAGTGCTAAGACCTCGGTTTCTAAATACAATTTCCCATTAAAAGGAAGCAGAGGTCCTTGAAGAGATGGCCAAGTCTGGTACTGGGCAGGGAAGGTACATGGGGAGTCTGGAACAGCTTGTTTGAACTAGAAACCATGAAAGTGTTTTAAAGATAATTATGGGAGTGGGGCACCTGGGTGGCTCAGTCGGTTAAGTGACCGACTTCGGCTCAGGTCATGATCTCACAGTTCATGGGTTTGAGGCCCGCGTCGGGCTCTGTGCTGACAGCTCAGAGCCTGGAGCCTGCTTCAGATTCTGTGCCTCCCTGTCTCTCTGCCTTTCCCGGACTCCCGTTCTCTCTCTCTCTCTCTCTCTCTCTCTCAAAAATAAATAAACATTAAAAAAAAAATTATGGGAGCATGTTAAAAGCATCCAGGAGCCGGCTTAAAGGGGCACCAAACTGCCAAATCAGAGACAACTTTAGCGTTAAAATGAACAGTGACAGGAATGGATTATAGCCCATGGAATGAAACTGGAACCTATAGATCTGTATTAATAATTGCTAGATAGATGAGAGGGAGGGAGAGGGGGTAACGAAGAGGGGGGTGGAGAGAGAGAGAGAGAAGGCATTTCTTATCGAATAACACCTACTAATAAATGTGGAGGGACCGGGTGGACATGTGACATCAACCTTTTACAACCATCATAGCGGATATTGATTAGGGCAAAAATCATCAAGTTTGGGAAGGAAAGTATAATGAAGAGTAGGATATTTGGACGGGCCTAAAGGGTCTCCTCCCTGCTAATCGCTTACTAGCTGCAAGGGAGAAAATAGAAACTACGATGGAGAAAATGGATAACAGTTTAATCAAGTGATCAACACTGACATCATGAATGAGGGGCAAATAGATATCTTATACTTAGAATATCTGAGAGGACACATCATCACTTACGTAGTTTTCTGGCAAGGGATGTGTAGCCTGAACCTAATCACAAGGAGACATCAGCAAACCAAAATGGAGAAACATTCTATAAAATTATTAGCCTTTGTCATGAAAGGCAAAGAAAAGACTAAGACTACAGAACTGTTCCAGATTTAAAGAAACTAAAAAGACAACTAAATGTGGTACATGGTCCTGTATTAGATCCTGGGGGGAAAAATGTTATAAAGAACATTATTAGGGTAATTGAAAAAATATGAATGGTAGATTAGATAAAACTATTGCATCAATGTTAAATGTCCCACACTTGATGACTGTACTGTGATTATGAAAGAAAATGCCCTTGTTCTTAGGAAATTCTCAGAAAGTAATATGAGGTAAAGGGAAGTATAGAAGAATAACCCCTCAAAATGCTCAGGAAGAAAAATAAAGGATAAAAACATGCACAAATAGAATGATAAAACAAATATGGCACAAATATAAACAATTTGGAAATCTGGCTAAAAATATATGTGAATTTTCATGAATTATTCTTATAATTTTTCTCCAAGTGTGAAATTATCACAGTTAAAAAGTTTTCTTAACTATATGATTAAAAGATTGTATTAATTCAGACTGTTCTTTGTCCAATTAGTTTGAATTAGTTAGTGGCTCTAGCTTGTTAAGCCGTACTGGGCAACCTATGAAAAATTCCTATCCTGGTGGCCACAGAGCCCCTATGGGTGAATGAATCATATGCCAGAAACATCTGTTGTGTGATTCTACTGGGACTTCTGACTTCTATAAATTTGAAGGAGTGTTTGGGAAGAAAAGCAGAAGTTTCCTGCTACTTAAGTTTAGAATGAAACAGAATTCATACACTTTATATTTCAGGGCTAATCGAGTGGAAATGTCAATGGGGAAATCCAGGTCAACTATAATTCCCATCATGACTAAGTGGCATAAAGGCTCAGAATACAGTGACCTAGAACTAACCTCAGGGAGAAATCAGTCAAATCAGAATCACTCATTTCCAGGATTCTTGGTAAAGTTTACTTGACGATTCATAAAGCTTAACGGTTACAATAAACACAAGTGTCGATCACTACACTCATCTTGCTCTCTTAAATAAAAATGAAGTATAGTATGAAGCTATTTCTCAGGACTGTACACATTGTTTATATTCTTGAGAAAGTTCAGATAAAAAAACAAGTTACCAAGTATACAGGGGATATGTATGATCATCTTAAATCTGAGCATCAGATGTTAAAAATTTGATATGCTTATTATCTGCTTTGGATTTCTTAACTCTGGGAAAGCTCAGCATATTTTAGCATAAGAGAAGCATATTCCATTCTTATGCTTAGCATAAACTTAACATATTCTTCAAAAACAATCATTTTCATTAACTTAAAAACAGAAACAATACTGATTCCTTTCAAATCTGTTCAGTCCTTTTGGTCTAATGGCAGGTATGCTTTCATCTGAATGATACAGAAATTTTAGACATTGTCTGACATTCTTTCTATAGACTGTAATTCCTGATGTTTTACAGTATAGCACCATTCACAGTAAAACAAAAAATCACTACAGTGTGATTCAATTAATTGCAAATAACAATGAGTACAAATTTCAGCTCTGATGCTGACCAGTTTTTTTTTTTTTATTTTGAGCAAATAACATTTCTCTGAACCTCAGTTTCTTCATAACATAGAGCTTTGTAAGAATGGCAAGCAGAACAGTGGGGGACCTGGAAACTGCCTGGCTTAGAGAATTCTTTAGGAGAACTGGAATACTACCACACACCTATTAAAATGACCATGGGGGAAGGGAAGGGGAAAAAATAGTTACAAACAGAGAAGGAGAGAGGCAAACCATAAGAGACTCTTAAATACAAAGAACAAACTGAGGGTTGAGGGAGGTGGGGCCAGGGGGGAGGGGAAAATGGGTGATGGGCATTGAGGAGGGAGCTTGTTGGGATGAGCACTGGGTATCGTATGTAAGCGATGAACCACAGGAATCTACTCCCAAGACCAAGAGCGCTCTGTATACACTCTATGTTAGCCAACTTGACAATCAATTAAAAAATAAATAAAATAAAATAAAATGGCTGAAGTCGAGACCAACAACACCACCAAGTGCTGGCAAGGATGCGGAACGATAGAAAGTCTCGTGCATTGCTGCTGGGAATGAAAAATGATACAGCCACTTTGGAGCATAGTTTGGTGGTCTGTCACAAGAGGGAACATACTCTTACCATACGATCTAGCCATCATACTCCTTGGTATTCACTCACAGGAGTTAAAAAACATATCCACGCAAGCACCTGCATATGGATTTTTATAGCAGCTTTATTCCTAACTTAGAAGCGACCAAGATGTATTTCTGAAGGTAAATGGATACATAATCTGTGGTACCTCCAAACAATGGAATGTTAGTTAACACTAAAAAGAAATGGGCTATCAAGCCATGAAAAGACAGGGATGAGGCTTAAATGCATATAACTAAGTGGAAAGACTACATACTTCATTATCCCAACTATATACTACATTCTAGAAAAGACAAAATTATGGAGACAGTAAAAAAGATTGGTAATTTCTGGGGGTTGGGAGGGAAGGGGCAGAGGGGAGATGAGTAGGCAGAACACAGAGGATTTTTAGAGCAGTGAAAATATTCTGGATGGTATTATGATATCCATTACCTGATGGACATGTGTTTGTCCAAACCTATAGATTGTATAACAACAACAGTGGACTCAAAGTAAACTATGGACCTTGGATGATTCTGATGTGTCAGTGTAGGTTCATCAGTTATAACAGATGTACCTCTCTGGTGGGGAATGTTGATTCCACCAGTGGGGGAGGCTATTCATGTGTCAGGGGCAAGAGTATATAAGAAATCTCTGTGCTGTCCTCTCAATTTTGTTGTAAACCTAAAACTGCTCCAAAAAATAACATCTTAAAGAAAAAGAGAGAACAGGGGAGATGTTAAATCCAGAGCTGGGGGTGTGTGTGGGGGGGTATGATAGACATGTTCCCATTACAATGAAGGAGGAGAGTGAGATTTGGTTTTTGTGAGTCACTGGGTAGAATTAAGCTCTATAGGTGGAAGTGCCAGAAAAATAGATAGTAGATAAAGCTAAAATACTAAAGAATTTCCTAATGAGTGAGCTGTGCTATGTGGAAGGGACTATTTAAGGGGTCACTAATGGGGTCAAAGGAGAGACCTTGGATGATTTGAGATAGCAAAAATCCAACACCATGCAAGAGATTGGGCTTCTAGATAACCAAAATACCCGACTCCCAGTTAATGTGATTCTTTGCCTAGGTTGGTCTAGGATTGCACGAGTCTTTTAAAGAATTAAAGCAAGCCCTTGACTCACATTAAGCGTGAACTCAGTTAAAGCCCCTAGATCTTTTTCACAACAGAAGACTGCCTGCCAAGTCAAGACTTCCCCAAACCTGTCCTCGTACAGTAAGTTCTTTATTTTTCTGGGTGATGTAAATAGGGAAAAGCTCAGCATAGATAACTGTCAACACATGAAAATAAGGCAACTCACTAGGCAAATTATATAGCACGCGTGAGTGAGCCCGAACTAATTACATTTGTTAAGCTGGCCTACTATTTTAACATCTTAGGGTGACCAATCCAGGCTTACACACTCTTTTGGGGGTCTTTTAAAACTGTTCCTAAAATGGCATGTAATCTAGGATCCCCCTGCAGTTATTTTACTAAGTGTCCCCTTTTTAACATTTTTTTTTTGCCTATGTAAACTCTATTGTTTTATCCCAAGTCAGGGTGATTTCAATTACTTGATAACAGGAGAGTTTGAACTGCTGGGGATGAATGAGTCTCATAAATCAATAAATACTTATTGGGGGGTCTACCATAAGCTTTGCTTAGTGCAGTGGGGAATACAAAAGAGCAAAAGACATTAATTCCTTCGCTCAAATAATGTCTATCCTACTTGCGGATATATAGGTATAACTTACAATTCAAGCAGTTCACGGAAAAGTTCAGTGAGTGGAGGAGATGATAAATATCCGTATGGATTGGGGAGATAGCTTTGCTCAGGCTAATGTAATCAGGAGAGTTTTCATAGAAGTAAGAGCTTGGAAGATGTTAATGATCGGGTCTCATTTTAGTTTTTCTTTTAGTTTCTATTGCCAATAAGGGAGAGTTTATTATAAGAATAAAGGTGTATCTTAAGAACTCCAAGAGGCAACCAGGCTTCTGGAAGCCACCATAACAAGGTTAGGAAAGCCCCAAGGCTTCTCTTTCCATATCTCCCTCTGCTTCTCTCAAGCCACCTGCTTTATAGTCTCTTCTGCCTCTTGGGTACTTGGAGAGCCATCCCACAGCTCCAGAACTTAAACATCATAATTTCAGTCACCTGTAGAGAGAAAATTCCAATATAAACCTTCCTGGGGGGGGGGGGGCAGGATAAAGCTATTAGCTCAGGATAAATAATTTAAAAGAAGTAATTTAGGAACAGTTGTCAAAAGAAAAAGAATTCAAGATTCCAAGTTCACCACCAAATCTTCTCCCAGACATTTCTCAAAGCCTGCTTCTTATCTCCCTGCTGTGTAAGACTCTTTTATAGCCAGGTCTTTAGACATTGTTAAGAGAGTAGAACACACTAGGCGAAGTATTCATCAATTAATTACATTTGCATCAGCTTCCATCTATTAGCAGATAACCAACAGTGGACCATACCACTTCTCTACTAAAAGACTGTGTCTTAATTGGGATAGATCACCATAGAGCAATGGCCCATGCAGATGGTCACCTCTTCCACTGTGTTCTCAAGTGATCAGTCAGATGGATGAGTTCGATTAGTGCTTCCAGTCTGCATCTCTTTATAAAGATAGGGACTATGTGTGTTAGATTGCTTATTGGGAAAGGTAAAATGGGATGGTTTCTTGTGTGGTGGTGGTGGGGGGGGGGGAGCTTAAGAAATGAATCCAAAGATTTCTATCATGACGTATAAAAACATCTGGAGTAGTTGTGTACCAATCAATTTCTAAGCAAAGTCCAAATCCTGCATTTTGTGGTTAGGCCTTTTAAGTCTCTTTGATTACACAGTAGCCAATCATCTCCCTTCCCTTCTACCTCACCTTATTATGCCAGGAATTTGTTGAAGAAAATGCATCATGAAAGATCTTACAGATGGTACTGACTTGAAAAAATACATTTTTAAGAAGGAATACGGTGGACAGCGTGGGGAGTGAACATTGAAGGGGACATAAAAATAAAGTCTGGGAGAGTATATTCAAGAAAGAATTGCTGAATTCTGGGCAAGAGATGATGGGGTGAGTGAGGAGCTGCAGCAAAAAATGGAGGGAGGAATTCATCCTAGATCCAATCCAAGGGACATTTCCAAATTCTGAAAAGCATTATAGCAGTTATTGAGGATCTGTAGTAATCTAAAAAGTGAAAGCAATATTTAATAAGCTTTTATTTAAATGTTTAGGCGATATCATTAGGCGGTGATCTCTCCCAAGAAGTGTTCAAGATTCTTGTCTGAAGGTTACATCAGCCCTGGTGGCTGCTAGATGAGCAGCCACCAGGGCTGATGTAACCTTCAGACAAGAATCTCTTGTCTCCTCCTCCTCGGCAAGTGGTTGTCCAACCTGTATTTCAAGAGTAAGAGTGAGGGGAAGCACCCAGCTTTGTGAGCCAGACCACTTGTGTGCTGAGCATTTATAGTTATTAGAACATTTTTCCTGACAATTTGCCCAAAGTCTACGTAGCTGGCCTTGGTTCTACCTTCTAGGACTATAGAGAAGAAACCCTATTCTTGATAAAGAATAGGCCAAATTTTCGGTTCCTTGAATTGTTTCTCATTTCCTATCTCCATTCCTCTTTTCTGGCCATGCTCCCAATAGTCGCTATCCTTTTTGGAGAGTGCACCCAGAACTGAACACCCTTCGTGCAGTGCAGTCAAACCTGAGCAGAACAGAGAGACTGTTAACTTCATCGTCCTAGGGACTGTATTCTATTAATGCAACCAAAGATGACAGTCCAAGTTTTGGCACCTCCTTCATACTCTTCATTCATTTTGAGTCGACAAAATCCCCAGAGGTATTCTTTGCATATGCTACTGTTTGGACTTGCACATCTGTGAAGCTCACCTTGGAATCCAAGTGTTAACCATATTTGCATGTTTCTTTGTTGGATTCATTGTTCTAGCCCGTCAAGTTCTTTCTGAACTCTAATCGGACATCTAGTGTTTGTCATCCTTCTCAATCTTCAGTCGTCTGCAACTTTACTTAAGAGGCCAGCTGAACCCATATTAATTGAAACAGAAATGCATAGTAGGATAAGGTGGTGGATGAAAGCTCCTGGAGACCTCTCTCCAGGATTACACGGTTTTATGAGCAGCATTTCCCTGGCTATGGCCCCTTATCAGTTAGAAATGTACTTAATTGATAATATTCTAGCCCCCAATTTTCCTTTTCATCTTCAAGGGTATTAAAGACTATTATATTCTTTGCCAACAGCCTTCAATTGGTCCATTCAAGTAAGAACTCTACGAATAAGTGAAGTGAGTCCAGCATGGCTCATTTGTGGTGAATCTACACTGATTCCTGATCTGTCCTGGGCAAGCTTTCCAGATAATGGTTCATGGACTTCACCTTCCTCCTGTTTGAAGATCAAAATTGCATATGCTGAACCCCACTTTTGTGAGGCCTGTGCTATTTCTTCACTGTCTCAGATTAATATAGCAGTGTGATCTTTCTGGCGACTTCTCTCAGGCAGTTCTTTAATCTAAGCCAAGAGACTTAAGCTTACTTAAGGCAGCTGGGTTTCAAGTCTTTTACCAGAGTTTGGTTCAACATGGCAGGTCTGAAGATTATTCTCGTTGATGAAGACAATGGAAGTGAAATAGGGGTAGAACAGTTTGTTTTTCTCCGCGTTTCCTATTGACACTGCACCATCTGCTTCTGGAACAGGTTTTTGCCTTCCTTGTCCTACTTCCTGCTTTGAGTACAGCCCCAGATGCGCCCCCCCCCCCCCCCACTTTGCAATTCAGCACTTTTCGCCAGACTAAGTTCTTGCCAAACTTCGGTATTCCAGATGCTGGATGTAACCTCACTTGTGTGTCTCTCCCTAACTGGGAGCTTTTCTACCTTTTCTCTGTATCTTTCTAAAATCTGAGCTGAGCTCCTTGAGAGTCACATCAATCCTTTGCTGACCTCTCCAGCTTTACTCAGGCTGGGTTATTTGCAGAGATTGTTTGTCACCCAAACATCTTATGTCCTTTCGTGTTTGTGATTGAAGTCATAGGCCCACACCAGCCTTTAACTGACTTCTTTCTGAAGTGTTTTCCCAGATGTAGTTCAGATGCCTGACACTCTTCAGGGGACTTGGATATTTTTTCTCAAGATTCTCAAGGAAACATTGTGACAGTGGAGGAGGCTTGAACTCTGAGTCAGGGCTCTACTCCATGCTTGCACCCACTCAAACTAACTGGATGACCACGGGCCAGTTCCTTAATCTCTCTGAGGCCAAGTGGAGATACTCACGCTTTACCTCATGAGGCCACATTACATCTTACAGTCAGCAAGATGGATAAATGAGATGATATATTTTAAGTGTCTTGTGAACTCAGAAGATGTGTGTGCTCTTTGCTCTTACCCTTCTTACTTCAGTTCACTAACCTGTTCTCACTCGTTTTTCATAATTCATTCAAGGTAGAAGTTCCTCTCCTAGTTTTCTGTTCCTTTGGCTTGGACTCAACGTCCAGCCAGGTAAGTCAAAGACTTACCAGGCTTGGCTTTTAGCTTGGTTGAATCTAGCTGTCTGTATAGTAGAAATCCCCCATCCTTGCCACATCTTGCCTCGGCTGCTTTTGCCACCTGGGTCATTTTCTCCATCTGGTCAGGTGTTCATCACTATTAACACTTGAAAAAAAGAAAATGGAAAACATTTTCAGCTCCTTGTATTTAGCTCTTCTTATGTTTATCTTCCCGTGCTGCAACATCATCTTTTACACGACAGGCGTAATTTTTTTCTCATTCTGGAGAACTCTGAGGAATCTGGATGGAAAACTGTAATGGAGAAGCTAAACCAGGGTTCCTTCAACAATGTCTGGAATAAAGAGGGACCAATTTGAGGGCGGCAATTTTGGGTTGGACTCCTCATAATCGCTAGTGCTCCTTCATTTCCAGATTCAGGGCTAAGCCAAAACCTTTCACTTCCTCAAATGCTTCTTTGACTTCCCTTACTTCCTCCAGTTAAAAATGTCTATACTTTTGGGTTTGAATGGGGATAACCATTTGCATTAAATATCCATTACTACATATCTCACTTTGTCTTTACTCATTCTCTGGTTCATTTTCTACCTACTGCTGTGTCTTCTTTAAGGTGGGGCTGATCTGGACAGCTTAGGCCACCTCTCTTAAGATGCCTTGAACTAAACCTCCCCATTGGGCAAAATATTCTCATCCATTTCCGGCCTGAGTGTGCCTCACCCAGGTGACAGGGAAGGAAGTAGGAAATACAGGTGGGGAGCACATGCTCCCATCACTCAGCAAGTTCTTCAGTCTTGAGGGACAGCCTGTTGAAATAAGGCCACTCTAAACTTCATTATTAACCCAAGTTTGTTTCTCTGGAATTTGTTTTATATTTTTATTTATTTATTAAAAAAATTTTTTTTAACGTGTATTTATTTTTGAGACAGAGAGAGACAGAGCATGAATGGGGGAGGGTCAGAGAGAGGGAGACACAGAATCTGAAACAGGCTCCAGGCTCTGAGCTGTCAGCACACAGCCCGACGTGGGGCTCGAACTCATGGACCGCGAGATCATGACCTGAGCCGAAGTCAGCCGCTTAACTGACTGAGCCACCCAGGCGCTCCCTCAATTTATAGTTTTAAGCACAGTTTCAAAAAGTCTTGGTCACTAGACTGTATTTCGGCAACAATGTCACCCTTCCCAGAAGACACAAAACGGACTCCAGTTTGGTCAGGGATCCAGAAGTGACTTCTGGAGTTTGCAATTTGAAATGTAACGCTCTATACATTCTCTGTTTCCAAAATACCAGGGTCCATTGTATTTTTAAAGTGTGAATCCCATTTCTACTGACGAAACTATCTTCCACATCAGAGTGCCTTCCTCGTTTTCATTCACTCTTCAGTCTCTTTGAGTCATATTTTGTGTTTGGGGGGCTTTTCCCCCACAACACTAGACGGCCAAGCTCATGTGTTGTTTGGAAGGTATCAATAACGGCATATTAGAACTCCATATTTATTTGGCAGCACAGATGTGGAGACAGACCTTTCATCTGTGGTGGCTCGAATGTCTACAAAACAAGGAAATAGTTCCATGCTCAAATTTTAGGAGGTAGAGGAAGGCACACTGAATCAGTGGACAAAGGTCAAAGCTGGATGGAATGTTTTGTTCAAGGGCTACATCAGTTGAACTGAGGTGGCAACATACCAGAGCCTTGTAGGAAACGGGCATGGAACTCCCCACCATCCCATGCCAAGTGGTGACCAGAATAGATGGAAGCAGAATGATAAGCCCAGTATCTCACAGCAGTAAAAATGTGGAAACTCACTTGGAAAGAACTGAAGTAGAAAGGTCAAGAACAAACGTCAGTATCTTTGTGTGGGTGAAAATATGCCTGAGAAACTCCGCTCCAAGAAATATGAAGGCAGAGGGGAATGCCTTGGAGTTGGAGCGGAGATGCTTTCAGTCTCTTTATCCCTACTGAGAGAAGACTCTGGGACTGCCTACGCCTGATTAAAGTTGTCTCTTACCTTCAGTGTATGCTCTTTGGTCTACTCTTGCTGCTACTTGGTCTCAGAAACTCGGGGAAGCCGCTGCCAATGAGCTGCGTATGAGAGAAAATCCCTTGGCGATGAGAAAGACAGGAAACAATTTTCCCCACCCCCTGATATTTTTAGGATACTTAGAAAAACTTTGGGGAAGCCATTTTGAGCTGATTGTTCAATGTTCATTCTTTCTGTCTCATGTCGTTTTGATGTTGCTTATGAATTTATTGACTTTTATGGAGTATTTACTTTATATCAGGCTGATGGGAAGTTTATGACCAGCCGTGCATACCCAAGGGCCACTAAACTGGAGAGTTTAGTGATGCATGGGACCAGTGACTCAGGAAAGGAAAGACAAACAGAAGACATTGAGAGCAGTAATGTGAATATTAATATTAACATGAGAGCGCTGAAGAGAGATAGGTAGTGAGTGGAGGAAATACAGAGTCTCATAGCTTAGCAGCTTTAGGCCTTGTTTTTCATTGCACAAAATCCTTTTTAGTTTCTGGTGGCTATACTGTGCCTTTTGAAAAAAATCAAAAAACAAAAGAAAAAACCAACTTGCTTACCCCCCATCCCCCATCCCCAGTCATGTTATAAGAATATATCCAGACGTTCTAATATTAGCAGTGGAATAAACATCCTACATCCAAAGACACAACTGGGCTCCAGCTCTGACTTGTTCCTCTTCTTGGGAAGTTTCTTTTAATCCTCACTGGATCACCACAATAGCCTCTGGCAGCAATAGCCTCTGGCAGCATTGTTCTCTCCTTTACATTCTTGTTTATGCAGAAAACAGGGCCTAGTGCCTCAAACTCTCCTAGAAGAGTACTTAACAGAAGTAATATAAGACAGAAATGCTCTGACTCTAGATAATGGGATTCATAAGCTGCATTTACCATCCAGGACCTCCAATCTCCTTCCCTTCATATCTCATGGCTTAACCTCCTGAGTTACACAGCACCTTAGCACGCAGACCCCATATTCCTTATCCTTCTACCCAAGAGAGCACGTCCCAGGGATAAATACAAGTTCAACATTCCTGCACAAGACCAGCGAAATTAGTGGTTAAAATTGGGCTTTGGGGGCATCTGGGTGGCTGAGTCGGTTAAGCGTCCAACTTCGGCTCAGGTCATGATCTCGCGGTTTGTGAGTTCAAGCCCCGCATCGGGCTCTGTGCTGACAGCTCAGAGCCTTGGATTTGAGCCCTCACTCGCTCTACCACTTACTAGCTGAGTTCCCTAGGTTTTCAGCTACAAAATGACAATACTTGGGTGGTTGTGAGAAGTAAGTGAATTAATACAAGTAGAGCCCTCAGAACTGGCCTGGCACAGACTTAAAGCTCAATGAATCTTAGCTTCAAGCTGCACTATAATCATCAGGTCAATGAATCCAATGAAGCCCATAGGGTAGCATTAAGGCCATTTCACAGTTTGTTTCCGAGGAAATTTTATGACCCATAAAATCTTTTGTAGCAAGGTTCTGCTTAAGTCAGAACTTTCCTGAACGTTGAGTGCTCGTTTCTGCTCTGTTAAAATAAATGTGCTGTGAACTTAAAGCTGCTCTAGAAAATAAAGTCTATTAAAAAGAAGAAGAAGAAGAAGAAAAATATCAATGAATGATTCAAGCTGAACTCTCTTCCCTTTTTCAGAATTATCCAGATAATTGTCTCAATTTTTATTTCATATTGATGACTGACGCCTGACTAAACAATACAAGTTTAAAGACAGAAAGTACCATGCTGGCTCAAAAATCATGAACGTGGGAGTAACCCCAGCCTTCTCCTGTTCTCCCAGGATCTATTCATCACCGATGCTATCCCCTCCCTCTCCAGCTTTCCCAACCCCTCAAAGATGGGGTCTCTCTGATAGGAGACGTGATAGAAGCAGATGCAGAGGGAGGGCGTGGAATGGTCAAGAGAGACGAGCCACTTGGGGCTGAGGACGGAGAGATTTAGCACATGCTGGAGGCAGATGGAGTGTGTGGGAAGCATGTTTCAGACGAAAGGAAACTGTTGTATGAGTGGTTTTGGTTGTGCATTTGGATCCTTTTCACAGGTTTTTTGCTGTTGTTGGGGGGGGGGGTGCGTGGCTTAAATCACTTAACTCAAGGATTAACGTAATCTTATTCAAAAATTTCTTTTGGTCACTGGACTGTATGTCTGCGAGGCATAAGCAGTCCAAGAAAGCACAAAGCCTATTCCAACTTGACAAAGGATTCGGAAATAAGCTTTGAACTTGTAAATCCAAATGTGATGGTCTATAGACTCTGTTCCTTAAACGCCAGGCTCTATTCTGTTTTAAAATTGGAATTCTATTCCTGTTATAATGCCTATCTCATGAGTCGAAACACTTGCCTGTTTTTCCCTTACTCTTCAGACCCTGTGCCCCCTTCAGCCTCTGTGCTATCACAGGTTGCTTTCCCCAGAAATAAATCTGACGGCATTACCTGCCATCCTTAGCCCCTCAGTGGCTCCCTCTTTCCAGCAGAATCTAAGCTTCTCAAATGACCCTGATCTTCGTCCTCCTAAACTCCCCTCCCGGTTCCAGCACCAGAACACTACTAGCAGCCCCCAAACAGGCCAGGCTTCTCCGGGTCCCTGGCCTTCAGGCAGGCTTCTGCCGCACAAAATGTGCCGCTGACCCTCCCCACCTATAGAATGTCTACTGGGACTCCTGTACAAACCTCCCTGGCCATATACCAGACCTATCCCACCTCTAATCCAAAGAGGAGCTGGCACTCCCCTTACGACTCCCTTTGCCATGAGTAAATTCTGGATTTTGCTGTAAATATTAGCTTTTAACTGTTTCCTCCATTTGACTTCCAAAAAAGCAAGCTGGTGTTCCTGACACCCAAACTCATTTCCTGGGGGACACTCAGTGCTGGAGTACGGAATAAATGAATGAGTGTATCCACACTGGGCGGTCTTGTGTTTTTAAAGTAAACCTAAGGCATCTGATCACCATTTGCCTTTGTTTTTAACCCAAAGACATTTAAAAATAGCCTGCAGAGACATTTTCTTTTTCATGTGACTTTTTTCTTTTTTTTTTTCCATTCTGACAATATATAATCTCACAGTCAAAGATCATTTAAAAAAAATTTTTTTTAATGTTTATTTATTTTTGAGAGAGAGAGAGACAGAGTGTGAGCAGGGGAGGTGCAGAGAGAGGAGACACAGAATCTGAAGCAGGCTCCAGGCTCTGAGTTGTCAGCACAGAGCCCGATGCAGGGCTCAAACTCATGGACCGTGAGATCATGACCTGAGCTGAAGTCGGATGCTCAACCGACTGAGCCACCCAGGCGCCCCAGTTGAAGGTCATTTAATGCCATGAAGTCAGAGATCTGGGGTGAGAGCTTCTGAATTTATCTGGGCCAACCTGGAAGTCACAAGAATATTCTTCTAGTTTTATGGAAACTTAGGAGTGACTCGTACATGGTAGACATGTGTTAATATTGAGCTGAACTGATGTCTGGAAGATAATAAAGAGGAAGGCAAGGAGAAGCACCCACCTGGAAAAACCCCAAACCCCGCTGCCTGTAATGACCTGTCTTCTCCCGGGCTGTTTTGGGGCTGCTGAGCACAGCTGGGGAGAGGTGACCTGAGTGGGGAGGTTGCTGCCGTCATGTCTCAGGTCCCTTAGCGTCCTTCTGATTTTCCTTAAGGCGCTGCTTTCAGATTCTTCACCGTCTTCAAATCTCCCATCCCCCCACTGCCTTAAGAGAAAACAAAACTCCTTAGATGGAAACTCTAGTCATGACCTGGCCCCTAAAACTTCAAGTATTGTTGAAGGATGCTTTCAGTTGCAAGTAGGAGAAAATCCAATTCAACGGCTTTCATCAATAATTTTATTAGCTCACACATCACCAAACGTTGCGGGGCCTCCCAGTTTGTTTTTCAGTAGCCCCATGATGTCCTCAGGGTCTTAGGTTTTTGTTTTTGTTTTTTTTTTTCTCCACCTCTCTTCTCTGCTGGCCACTGTGTGTCAAGAGGCTGGCCCCTGGTTCAATGCTTTGCATCCACAGATGACAACCTTTGGGGAAGAAAAATCGTTCCCAGAAATATTTCCAAGCCGCACAGCAAATTTCCCTTCACATCCGCTTGACCAGACCATCCGTAAATCAACCCTGGCACAAGGGACGATATTTCCTATTTGGCCTCTCATAGTTACAATTAACATGACATGGATGATCAGGTTCCCCTCACTATATAAATACAGAATAACTAAACAAAACTGCAGCATAGACCTTCTCCATCCCTCCTTTACTAACAGACACTGTGAGTTTAGATGTTGCTTTCCCTACACATAGTACAGAGTTTGATTAATATGTGGTGCATAAACAAATAAAGCTAGGCTCCAACGATATAATTTTTAACAAATGTATTACATTCCTCAGGGCCTCAGTTTCCTCTTCTGTAGAAGGAAGGATTTAGTGTCACTGAAGGCAAACTACGGTTGGTTCTAATTCCAGGACCACTTAGGGAACAAAAGGTAGCCGCACCTTAGAAGTATTTAGTCTGTCCAGGAAAAGGCTGAGACTCTGGAAACGTGTAGGAATTATCAGCACTTATGGCCATTGGGGACCAGGGGTGTAGCAATGATCTTCTGAACCCAGCTGTGGCTCAACGGGCAGGAGTCTGCCTACCAGAGGCAAACTTGCCATCCACCGCCCAGAGGGACCCTCTTGGCCCTTCCCTCCTGCCCAGAGGCTGCAGCTGGGAGGTTGATCTCCATAAGCCATTGTTTTCAAAACACCGAGAGGTCTGGACTTTCCCAGGAATTCCACTGGAATGTAAACAATCTTCAGATCCGAAGCAGAAGCCAGCAGATTTCCTGAGCTGTCACAAAATGGCCCATGTTGGCTCCTGAAGATTTGATGTCTTTTTAAAAATGTCGAGATTACTTTTTTCTACCTTTAAACGTGTATATCTCTGACACTAGTTGATATTAACGATCTGAGATGGAATTATGAGGCAACTGGGGAGTAGTTCTGTAACAAAGACATCATGCAAACAATTTTACATGTTTCTTGACTCCAGGAACTGTTAGAAATACACACTCATCAAACGTCCACCTTTGCATGGGCTCCAGTGGAGCATTTCCATCCTGAATCTCTCTGTGTCCCAACGTGGCTCAGAAACCACAGTCCCCTTCCCCATTTCTCCAATGCATTGGATGACCAGATGCCCCACATCTTGGGCGAAGATTGGAGACAGGAAGGTCTGGGTCTGCACGTGGGTTCTGTCCTCCTTGAGCCCTGTGATGGGGCAAGTTACCTAACTTCTCTATGCAGCCATCCCCTCACGTGTGAAGTGAGAGTAATCATACTCCCGCCGTGAGATTGCCAGGAAGATAAAATGAGAAAAGCACATGCACAGCTCCTCAGTGTGGCCTCCCTCACGAAGCTGCTCCATAATTGCTAGCTCCCTTCTCCCCTCTCAAAGCTGCTGCTTCCTGGGGTTTGCAATTGTTTTCCTGGGGGGGGGGGGCATGTGAGACCACCTGCAACAGTCTAAGTAATAGCCGATCTACAAAGGCAGCTTCATCCTTGCCCAGATGTCAGTTTACTAGAACAGTCTACCCAGGGAAGAGCTATCTGGCCCCTTACACAGTGGGATGGGTGGATAGAAATTCAACTCGACGATGAGGCTATAGAGATAAATGGTGACCACGTATTTCTTTCCTTTTTCGGTTTCCTTTTCCTTTGAAAACTTGCAGATCTCAGAGACATGCCGCCTTCACCTTCCTCTTTTAAAACCCTTCATATCCTTCCTTCTGTGCTGGTTGGCAGCGGCTGAGGCCGCATGATTTGAAGGACACTCACAGGCTTATGGTGCGCTGACCCCCAGCTAACTGTGGCCTGGTGGGGGGTGGGCGGCCAGCCTGCCATTTCATTCACCTCTTGAGAATAATTGTTTGGCATTTTCAGAAACCTCTGTTAAGATGTAAATGTGGAATCTGAATAGTCGGGTCAACCTGGTACGCCAGGACATTTTGGTGGGGAGTCAAGTCTGATGAAGCTTTTCTGGTAACTTTCCCCGCCCCCCCCACCCCATTTCCCGGGGGCAGGAACGAGCTAGAGGTGAAGGATACAAAGGAGCAGTTATTGTACGACTTCTAGAAAGATCACAAAGTTTTTCCCTGGATTTTGGTAGTCTTTTCTCAAGCAGAGGGCTTAAGAAAGTTGGAGAACTAATATCCTAAACCTTTTGCATTCTAGAGGAAGTCACAGCCAGAAAGAACAAGGGGTGGCCCAGAGTCCAAAGCACACACACTCCAGCCAGATACACGGAAGAGTCTGGTCAGACCTGATACAGCCATCTTGGTGGCCCAGAGGGGCGCCATGTCAGGAGTCTTGCTGAAGGACTCCAAAAAGTTCTGATCCACTGAGAGGGGGTGAAGGGAAGGAAGAAGGGTGATTCCAGAGAAGGCCAGGTCTGGGTTGTTGGACAGCATTGTTTATAGGGATTGCCCACCTGGGGGGCTTCATCTTCTTTCACCCAATAGGCCTGTATACCCTGCCCTGCACACTAGGAAAACCTAAGAAACTCTACTGTTCTCTGGATACAAGGACTCTATGTCAGTGCTTCCCAGATTTTTGTTGTTGTTGTTTTAAAGGGGTGGTATGGTAAATTGCTTTGGAATTGCCAGAATAAGGGAATTAAGAAAACCCCCAAAACTCCAAATACATCTAGAGCTACTATTTATTAGTAGAGACAACATTCTCTCTCTCTCTCTCTCTCTCTCTCTCTCTCTCTCTCACACACACACACACACACGCACACACACACACGTAGAAGGGCCTAAAGGGCATACATCTCAAGATAAAGGACAGTTTTTAGAATCTAAGTAATTTACAAAACCTTTCTAACTTGTCCTGACTTTTCTCATTTTGCTGTGGATTGAGGAAACATCACAACAATTCAGAACAGAGAACTGAGAGATCTGAGTTCAAATCTAGACTCCAGTGCTATTTACATCCCTTGGGCAAAGCAATTCTTCTCTTGGCCCGATGTTCTGTTATTTCCTGAATGAGGGACTTTTGTTGATTTCTGGAGGGCCTTTGGGCTCTAAGTTTCTCCGAGCTCCTCTTTCTCCGATTATAGTCTGGAAAGCTGAGATCTGTTTCTATCTCTACCAAACCACACATTTCATGTAACTGTTCATAACAAATTGTGTTTCATCAGTTTCCCCATTTGCAGACCAGCTAACAACCCCCTTCCCAGGATTCGTGATGGCTTGTCATATCGTACAAAACCCAGTAATTTTCCCACTGACTCGGGAGTTTCCCAGGCTTTTCTGCCAAAGATTATTTTGGCATCTAACAACTTTTCTGAGCTTTCCATCATCAGTATTATAATCAACAAAAAAGCATTTCTTAAGTTAACAAGGGAAATACTGAATACAGACAATAAAAAACATGATTATTACAGGGGTGAAGGTTCAGACAACGTCTAAAAGAGCAGCACTACCCTCGCTTCCAAAACCCATCAGAAAGCTGGGATGCGGAAGATTATAAGGGCAGCTCTGAGGGCTGCAGGTTGAAGTGGTTGGTGGAGAGAGAGGCCAGAACCACCCTTCTGATCAAGCATCGTCGACAGAACAGGATTACTTGAGGAGATGGGTCAAGGGAGGGCAAGAGCAGCGAGGCCTTCCAGAGCAGGGGGTCACAAGGCATTCTACAAAATATAGCCACACATTAGACCGGTGCTGTCTACTGGGGTTAATGTTACCCCCCCAGGTGACAGTTAGCAATGTCCGGAGACATTTTTGGCTGTCACAACTGAGAAAGAAAGTGTTGTTGACACCTGTAGCATAAAGGCCAGAGATGCTGCTAAACATTGTACACCACACAACTGTCCCCCAAGCCACAATAAAGACTTATCCAGCCCCAGATGTCGATAGTGTTGAAGTTCAAAAACCCTGCCTTAGAGTAAATCTGGGAGTGAGAAGGAAATTAAGAGCCAGAGGACCTGTAACATACAGTGTGGAAAATAAGGAAGGTGTGAACTTTGAGACAGAGGAGAGCGAGGAGGTATGTTCCTTATTGGGAGTCTATGGACCTCCCATCTTCTCTCTGGCTCCAAAATCCATGGGAAGAAGCATAAGTGGCCCAGAGCCCAGGCCAGGTCCATGTTGCCCTGGGAGCAGGACCATGGAGTGGGGGTGGGGGGCAGAGTCAGCTCATGCCCTTCCCCCTTGACACCTCCAACAGTGGAATCGTTGGTGAGCAAACTATCCAGACCATGCCGTGGGGGAAGGAACGAGAGCAAATGGCTGGGGCACAGAGGCAAGGTAGGCAAAGCAAATTTGTTCCTTCAGGATGCACGTACCCAGGCCCTGTGCCTTCCCCCTCCCAGAACAGCCGCCTCTTAGAACAGGGCCCACTCCACTACTGCCTGTGTTTAGCACCTAAAAGTCCATGACCTAAAGCAGTCCGGGTAGTTAAATAAACTGAGGGTAGTTGGACAGTTCCGAGGGCTTAAAAATTCTGGGCTCCTGAGGGTCTTGTAAGGCCCCTAAAATCTCACTGTGATCTATCCTTTCTTCAACTAATATTTCTTGGAAGATTATCATGTGCCAGGCCTGTTGAACAGGCGGGAATGGGACTGTAAGGAGAAACAGACACACTCCCCATACGCATGGCACTTAGAGCCTTGTAAGGGAAATAGAAATTAAGCAAATAATCACAAATATAAAATCATAACTACAGTGTACACTGTGAAGAAGTACAAAGTGTGAAGGAGTCTACGAAGGACACCTGCTAGTCACGATGGAACCGGGGAGACTTTCTGTGAAGATGGGGTTAGGAAGGCCTTCTCACAGAGGAAGGTTTTGCAGCCAAAAAGCTGTCGATTTATTTAAAAAAAAAAAAAAAACTTTAAAAAAATGTTTATTTATTTATTTTGAGAGAGAGAGCTCATGCAGGAGCGGGAGGAGGGGCAGAGAGAGAGAGATAATCCCAAGGAGGCTCCATGCTGTCAGCACAGAGTCTGACGCGGGGCACGATCTCACGGACAGGGCGCTGGCTCTTACGAACGGTGAAATCATGACCTAAGCTGCAATCAGGAGTCAGCCACTTAACCCACTAAGCCATCTAGGTGTCCCAAAAAGCTGTAAATTTAGACTGTTGATTGTATGACCCAGTGAGGCTGTTCATATATCCCCAAAACCCCCTGAAAGGACCAAGAGAAGCTGTGATATGTTCCCGGAAACTTACTTTATGCTCAGTCCTCCCCATTTTCGTTGACGCCAGCTCAAACTTCCAGTACTCAGGCCCACAGCCTTGGGTCATCCTTGCCCCTCCGTTTCTCACTTCTCACAACAGATCTACATCCATAAACCTTGTTGGTTCCATCTTCAGATTATATCCAGAATCAGGTGTCTTCTTATCACCTCCCCTGTGAGCCCAGTGTGAGCCCCAGAATCCCCCTCCTGGGCTACTCCACTCATCTCTTAACCATGCCTGGTGTCTGCCCTCGCTCCCAATGGCCTATTTCCAAACTAGCAGCTAGCATAATTCTTCTAAAAGCTATATCAGATTATATTCCTCATTTGCTCAAAGCCTTCAGTGATTCTCCATTGCACTCAAGAATAAAAGCCAAAGTAAAAAAGTAAAAGCCCACGAGCCACCCCCAAGCCACCCTCCCAGCATTTCTCTCCAACTTCATTTCCTCTTAGTCCCCATTCCCCCACCCCACACACACACACACACACACACACACGCCTCAGAATACTGCCTCAGGGCCTTTGCATAAGCTGCTCATTTCCCCTGTCTGGAATGCTCCTTCTTATACCCACATGGCTAACTCATCAGGAACTGTAAGTCCCTGCTCAAATGCCAGCTCCACAAGGTGTACCATGACCGCCCAACTCAAAACTACAACCTTCAACCCCACACACATTCCCGATCTCCATTCCTTGCACCCTATTTTTTCTATAGCACTTATTTCCCATGCTATATACACAATTAACTTAATCTATCCACTGTGTATCCCCTCCCTCTCCACTAGCATGTATGCTCTAGAGTCAGGGATTTTAGTGTGCTTTGTTCACTGATGTATCCTTGTATTGAGTTGAGGGCTTAGCACTCTGCTTTAAATTTGCATTCCATGGCAATAGCAATTCATTCTATTGCTATAGTGCTTTATGAATTAATATTGGAAATAAATCTTACACTTACGTAATGGTTAACACAAATTGCATTGCGTTTTTCCGTAAGAATGATAATGATATTCCAGTGTAAACATTCCGGATGTACAATTTTGTTAACTGTACTTAGGTATGTCTTCATTTTTTTTTTTTTTAATGAACAGGGACCCTTTAAATATGGAAGCAGCAGGGCCCTGATGTCTGGTTTCCCTCACTAATAAATAAACCTATTCACAATGGTGCAGTATTTAGAATCAACACGCTTCCAAAGAGGGCAGGAATATTTTGTTTTGCTTTAAAGCTGCCTTTTGCACATAACATTTGGTCATCTCAGGAGACCCATGAAGCAATCAGAAAGATCTAAAGCACGGGAACAGTATGTTCTTTGAAATCTCTCTGACAGAAGCAGACAGTCTCGCCTCCCCTCAAACCGTCCTGAAGGGGAAGTGTGGCGACTTGGACAGTAATGAGACGGACTGGGAACTCCCCCTTCCCTCTGGTCTACTTTACAGGCGAGCTTCATGAGGGTGAAAGATGGGTCATTCCCATCTACAGATGCTTTAGCTTGAATCCAGGCTGCCTGGGAAATAAAATATTGGAAAATAAGTGAAACTAATTATAGTCCCCTCCAAAACAAGATTTTGTAAAAACAAGTGGCGTTAAAAATTGCCAACACTTAAACTGTGCTGTTTCACAGTATCGCCCATAGATGGCAGCACGTGATCCACCTTTCTTCACCAACTAGCGGATTCAACCTTTATTTTCTCTAGGTAAGTCCACTGAAAATTCTACTAGTTCTCGAGCTCCTCTGAAGCTTTCCTTGTCATCAGATGGAGATTTGAGTGTGCAATAAAATCTTGGGGTTTTTGTCTTCCCTCACTAGATTAAGCTTCTTGGTGACCTCAAACCACAATCACCAAGTCAACGGTGGTACTGTGACCTGGAAAAAACGGGGAGGAAATGAGAGACAAAATAAAACAAAAACCGCACTGTGAGCTTTTTAAGGGAGAATGAGATCTTGGCAAGTAGGCTGTTAGCAAACTAAGTTGAAGACTAGTTATGTTCAGAAAAGTCGAAAGTCAGAAAAACCCTAGAGATAGGGTCCCTATTACCAGACACTGGGAGCTTTCACATGAGCACAAGAATTCGAGTGATGCATACTGACCTGACCACTTCCAGTTCCGAAAATTTCTGATCTGTGGCCAAAAAAGTTTCAGGAGATAAGTGTCCAAGAGGATGAAATCATTTTCTCCAGATTCTAGCCAAGACTAGTATCTATATGTATTTTAACAACAACAACAGCAAAAAAAAAAAAAAAAAAAAAAAAAAAAAAACACAGAAAAAACCTTCAGGTTAACCAAAATATTTCTTAGCAAAAAGGAAACTAAAGCCTAGTAGACTGGTCCACTAGGACAGTGTTTTTCAAAATACCAGTTGCAATTGACTCCTGTTTTGGAAACCAACTAGGTAAGCCATAACAGGCATTGTAGAAGAACAGAATAGAAAAGAGAAGAGAAGAGAATTAGAATTAGAATAGATCAGGGTGCATCTCTGTGTACAGAGTTCTAAGGTTAAATTTCTTGCTTTGGATCATGGCCAAAGAAAACTTGCCAAATTCTGCCGCGGAAAGCTGTGTCAGCTGTCAACCTGTGTATTTTCTATAGTCCAACACCGACAAGCTCCTCGCTATCCAAAAATTTAATTTAACAAGTAGATTTTGGTTGAATGTGAGAGGCATTAAACAGCAAGCTAAATTAAGCTCTCCCCAAACCACTGGGGTATAGAAACAGAGAATTGTCATTTATCATTTATCATCACTGTTATACATATATCCATGCTTTTCCAGAACAATCCTAACCTCAGGCATTTTGTCCTATTCATCTATAAGCACATTCATACTCGTGATGTCGTATGTCCTAAATTTCATTCTGGGAAAATCTAGCTGCTGGCTAAACCTATAGGCAAAGGATCAAAACTTAAATCTCTAAAGGAGGTAGGCAATCAAATGGGTGAAGCAGGACAGGAGTTGCAAAGGATTAACTGTGGATTTCATAGGAAATGTATAATTTTTAAGTTGATACGTAACATCAAAAAAGATATTTTGCTCAGCAGAAATCAGGCCTTTTATGGCCTGAACTCAGTGCCCCCACAAATTCCTATGCTTTAGTCTTGACTCCCAATGTGACTGTATTTGGAGACAGAGTCTTTAGGAGGTGATTAAGATGAAATGAGGTCATATGGATGGGGCCCTAATCCAACAGGGCTGATGGCCTTATAGGAAGAGGGAGAGAGCTCCCCCCTGCACACACAGAGGAAAGACCATGTGAGCACACATCGAGGAGCACACACTGGGAAGAGAGTCCTCACCAGAACCGTATCAGTCAGCACCCTGATCTTGAACCTCCCAGCCTCCAGAACCGTGAGGAACAAACGTCTCTTGCTTAAGCCACCCAGTCTGTAGTATTTTGTTATAACGGCAGAACATTCTAACACAAGGCCTATGGCCCTGGGCGCTCGAGGCTGCAACACCTGAAGTCGCTTTAAGTACCAGTCCTCACAATGGCTTTGAACTCTCAGGACAACCGGGACAGTTGCTTCATTGAATTACTTCAAGATGCATGATTACAGCTAGTGTGACTGAGAGTGAGGTGGGCAAAGGAAAAGCCACTTGGAGAGCAAAGAAATAAATGTGACCGTTTCCAGGGGAGGCGATGTCCCCAGTTTCAGAATAAGCACGACGACGCCCACACCCCGGCCAGGAGAGGGATTGGCATCCGGCAGGACAGGGGCTGCGGGACCGGGCTTTCACTTTCTTCATGTCTTCCTGTTCCAACTCACTGTCCCTCCCGTTCTAGTGCAGTTCACACCTTGTTTCACTTTATTGTCATGGTTTTCAGAATTGTATCCGTATTTCCACCTTCAGTTTTTAAGTCTTTACTTTGTACCAGGTGCACGTGCAGGTGCTGAGACACATTGGTTGAGAAACACAGATGACAAATTCTCTGTTCATGGCACGTCTGTCCCAGTTGGGTGAGACAGACGATAAGCAAAATAAAGAGCCAAACCATGAGACCCATTAGAAGGCTGTAAGGTGCATCTGCCATGTTGTTTAGGATATTCAATTCAGCAGTAGAAGAAAACAACTGATACGGAGGGAACTCATATGTGAGCATATATAAATAAGAAAATTAGTGGTAAGCGAGGTGTGTTAGAAAGATGAAGTAGAACACAGATAGGAAGAAACAGCAGGGCCAGGATACCTGACAGTCACGATACTAAAATACGCGAACGATACTCAGTATTCGTGAGTTCTTAATTTGGCCACACAGCTAGGTAACGTGTTCTGGCCCTAAGTGACCTTTGCCCAAAGAACACAAAATCCTTGCTGCTCAGAAGGCTGGTTGACAAGCAACAGCCAGGGCCATGTAATACTCCCAAACACCCTGTCTGTCTGCTGAGACCCCATGATCAAAGTCAACTCTGGTCCTGGTAACTATCAGGGTACGGTGGTGTGGGAGAGAGAGAAACAGACATCTTGAGTATCGGTGTCGCTGTGGACCCAGGTACTATGGTTTTTCTAACCATGTGCTGTGTGAAGCATGTAAAGGAACCCCATCATTCTTTGTGTGAGTTTCAATTGATTTAATAAACCATGTGATTCAATCATCCTAACTGATCTGCGAGCCTTTCCAGGAGAGCTTGCCTAGTTGTGGACTTAGAGGCTGTCGTGGCCATGAAATAATTTCCCATGTGACAAGGATGAAAAGTGCTACAGCATCAGAAATAGAGCAAAGAGGGGAGGGGGAGGACTTCAAATACACCGATCAGGAAAGGTCTGGGTGAGAATGCGACAGCGGAGCAAAGACTTGAAGGACTCAGGAGAGCAAGACAGGCAGAAATCCTGAGGAAGCCGATTGCAGACACGGGAACCAGACGTGCAAGGAGTCCAGCCGCGAGCTTTATTGGCAAGCTCTGGAAACAGGAGCAGCCAAACAGCAAGGAGGCAGGTGTGGCCAGCCAGGAGTGAGGTGGCCTGTGGGAGACAAGGTGACAGGTCGCAGGGGCATCCCTACAAGGCCTGCCATGTCCTTGTAACACCGTTGGCTTTCAGTCTAAAATGCTTTCCATTGGAGATTTTTGGATACGGGAGTGGTTCAATGAACATTTTCACAGGATCAGTCTGGCTGCACCGAGTGGACAGGAACAGGGACAGAGCATGGCAGCCGGTTGGGAGAGAACTGCAGTGACCCAGGCAAAAATGACGGTGGCTCCCACAAGGAGGTAGCCGCAGAGGTAATGAGAAGTGAGGAGATTCTAGACGTTTTGGAAGTAGAACCGACAGGGTTTGGTACTGGATTGGGGGTGGGAGTGAGAAAGAGAGGAGTCCTTCTTGAATCCCAGGCTTTAGGCCTCGGTCCCTGGGATGGAGATGCCATTAGCTGTGGGAGCAGAAAACTGGGGAGTAGTTATCATTTTACTAAGGAAGGGGCTGAAACTTCAATAACCTGCCGAAGTCACACGGGAAGTGAGCTGTTCCAGCCAGGAATCACTTGAAGCTAGGTCATGTTTCTAAGCTGACGCTGTTTCTTTCACCCCCTGACAAGAATTTACAGAGAGGAGTATATAGGGAGGGGGGCGCGCGGAGGGAGGGGGTGGAGGGAGAAGGGGGCATGGGAAAGGGGCGTACACCGGGTGGGGGCGCACGGGGAAGAGCGTGTGAAGAGGGGGTGTGGGGAGTGGGCCGCACGAGGGGGGGGGCGGAAGGGAAGGACGCGTGGGGAGGGGGATGCCAGCGGGTACCCACCTCATGACACGCTTAGGAGGATAACTAAGCCAAGAGTTGTAAAGTGCTCAGGGCAGTGCTGACAGGGTAAGCGCTGCACAAGCACTTAATAAATACAATTGGGGTTCACAAACCCTTAGAGGTCCTACGGCCCTATTTCCCAGAATCCACAATTGTCTTGTATATCTCCCCCTGAACTCCGTGCTCTTGTCAGTTCATCTGGAATCATCTGGATAACCGCCTTAAAAACTGACTTCGGCTATGCTAGTCCGGTACCCTCACGCACACTCGTGTGCTGCACTTGCAAAATCTCCCAGTAGTTTTTGCGGAGAAGCGCGGCGGGAGATTTGTGGCACCTGCAGCTCACCATGGGACAGGCGCGCTGGGCTCTGAAGCCAAGTCTGGCCGGCAGGCAGCTCCCCAGGCAGCTCCGTGGTCACGTTGTGGGCAGACTGGCATCGCGGGTCCATCTCTGCGCATGCGCATTGCGTAGTGGGAAACGCTGCAGCCGCTCCGCGGTCACGTTGCGGGCAGACGGGCGGCGCGCGTCCATCTCTGCGCATGCGCATTGCGTAGTTGGAAATGCTGAGGCCTCTCCGTGGTCACGTTGCGGGCGGACGGACGTAGCGGGGCCCTCTCTGCGCACGCGCATTGCGCAGTTGGAAACCATGTTTCGTTCCTGCTTCTAGCAGTCCCTGGATTAGATACCCGCTCTCTGCACCTCGTAAAATTGCTGCAGTATGACCCTATCTTCAAGTGAGTAAGACAGCTTTGTGGGGTTATAAAGTGGCATTTAAAACCCTCGAAGAGGGAGCACTGCCCGTACCCTGCTGACGTTCCTGGGTGGGAGCAACGAGGCTGCGTGGGGCAGTGGAAGATGCTGGAGGCTGGAACCAAGGGCCACTGCCTGAGTGAAGAGCTGCTGGTGCTGCCAGGGGCAAGAAGCAAACGGGGGGGGGGGGGGAACCAAGTCCCTTCGCCCCGCTCCTGCCTTCCTGCCTCTCTCCAGGATCCCTTTGGGCAGAACCCTACAGGAAGGTGACACAGGGAAAATACGGTTTCCAGAGTCTCCGGCCAGAATCAGATTACATTAGATATAAAAGTACTTAGAAAATGGGCTATGCATTGAAAAATAACATTATTGAGGAATGCTATGGGAAATGTTACTTGGTAGTAAAGGGTTAATCTTAAGTCTAGGATTTTCATATTCTTCTCTTTAACCACTAACATGTCTATATGTGAACAAGTAGGTAAAATTAACGTTAGCTTCGTGCCTTAAACTGTTTTGTTCCAGACACTGGTACCCAGAGGAAGAGATGTCCAATGTTCTGGCTATAATGGCTGCGTATATAAGAGTACCCCTGACATGTGGGCAATTATCCTAGGCTAGAAAAATCGCATGTCGTAGGTCTGGGAGGGTCGATATCTCACACTTGCTTCTGCTCCACTAGTAGCATGGAGGAAGTTGGATTATGTCACTGGAATGCACACATGTGACATTGCTGGAGCAAATCATCATAAACATGTTTGTATTTGTGCTAGATATTGGTATATACGTCAACATCTTCTTTTCTTTTTTCAAAAGTGTTTTATTAATTATTTTAGAGAGAGAGAGAGAGGGGCAGAGAGACAAGGAGAGACAGAATCCGAAGCAGGCTCTAGACTATGAGCTGTCAGCACAGAGCCCAGCACGGGGCTCGAACCCACGAACTGTGAGATCATGACCTGAGCTGAAGTCAGACACTTAACCAACTGAGCCACCCAGGTGCCCCTCGACATCTTTTTTAAAGTGATTTTCCCACATGCTTCCTCAAACATACTAATATTTCCATTACTATTATTCATTTCACAGCAACAAGTCTTATATTAATGTGTGGGTGGCCCACCAGAGCTCACCACTAAATTATCATTTATCTTTGAGAACCCATGAACTTCTTTTGTTTTCCAGAGACACACCCATTTTGTAGTTCATGAGATGTGCATGTATTGCAGATTATGTTGATTTGCTTACTCGACAAATAATAACCAAGGCCTTACCTACCATAGACCTGACCCAATGCTGAGTCATCAACCAAAAGGTTATGGTCCATGACCTCATGGTGGTTACAATCTATCGCGAAAGGCCAGAGATAAATACATAAATGTACAAACACAAAGGAATTCTACGAAGAATTTTAGGGAAACAAGGGTGAAGAGCATAGGAAGCTAGCGTGTAAGTTTAGAAAGGCCTCTTGAGGAAGTCATATTTGAGCAAAGACCTAAAGGATGTGATGGGTGTGTAGGTAAGTGGGAGGATTTCTTGCAGAGCCGAAAACAGAAGAGAAGTCTGTGAAATGGAGAAGAACTTGGCCCACTGCAAGAACAGTTGGAAGCTCGGTCTGGCTAGTGTGCAGTGAGAGGTCTCATTGAGGCTGGAGAAAAGCCAGATCCCACATGGATTTGGATGGTATTCTGAGGCCAACCAGACAATGGAGTGGTGCATGCCACTTTGACTTTGTATGAGGAAAGGATGGCCGAGCAGGAGTGAGCGGCAGGAGTTGAATGAAAGGCCCTGCAGCAGTCCAGGTGGTATCACCAGGTGTCTCCAGGGGTTGACATTCACATGGAGAAATGACGATGGCTGGACTGGAGGAAAGTCGTAAAGAAGAAGGGAAGTAGCTGTGAAATCTACTTTGGAGGTCTAATCTGCAGGACTGGTTATTCATTGCATTCAGAAAAAAAATAGTTCCGGGTTCCCAGTCTGAGCAACTGGGTGATGGCAGATGAGGAACAAAAGACAGGAAAAGGAAGAGAGACAAGAGAAAGAGTGGGGAAGAGGCCAAAACGGATGTCAGGAGTGAAGAAAGCAATCTTTAGGAACAATTATGAAATCTTAAGGCACACATAAGGCACACATCCTTTGGTGTTAACTTGCTCGGCACAAAGTCATTGCTCTGATCTCTTGGAGAGGAAAAGCCTTTGTTGGAGATGATCCGTGCCTTTTCTGAGGTCATATTGATTTAGAAAATGGCAGAGCCAGGGGAAACCACGAGCTGAATTCTTACACGAATTGGGACCAATGATCAGAATAATCCGGAGATAAACCACCACCTCTAGGCTTCATGTTCTGTGCTTTACTTTAACTGTTTGGATGTGGTCACAGGCTTTGCCAGAAAGCCTCTGGAATTTAGACAGATTAATAAGATTGTATTTGCAGGCACTCCTACCACAATCTTTCCTGTAGACTCTTAAGTGATGGCGAAAAACTTTCTACTCTAACTTAACTGCTAAGAGAAAGAAAAAGTAATCCCTCTTAACTTGATGTTCAAGGTATTTCCCCAGTTATGGGGATTGAGGCACCTGGCTGGCTTATTTGGTTAAGCGGCCAACTGTTGATTTCGGCTCAGGTCCTGATCTCAGGGTCGTGAGTTTGAGCCCCGCATCGGGCTCTGAGCTCACAGCACGGAGCCTACTTCGGATCCTCTGTCTCCCTCTGTCTACCCCTCCCCTGCTCACACTCACACACTCTCCCCTGCTCTCTCTCAAAAATATAAATAAATAAATAAATAAATAAATAGATAGATAGAGAAATAAATAAATAAATAAATGTACGTCCTCAGATTTAATACTGATAGATGAACTCATTAGCTCCTACTGAGGAAGGGTAAATATGGACATTGCCATTCACCGAACCTGACCGTGGAGTCAGTGGCTCTAACACTTTATCTTCATTGTCTCTGGGCTTAGGATAAATTATTTGTCACGTGTAAATCCTAGCTGAAGATGCCTGCAGGTGGAAAGAAAATAAGGCAATGAGACGTTGGCTTTTGATTTACCACAGCTCTGTTCATGGGAACAATGCTTAGCAGTTCAGAGCACAGACTCTGGGTTTGGATTCTCACCCCTCTCCTACTGCCACCAGATTTCTAGCTGTGTGATCTTACGCTACGTGCATCCATACTTTGTACCTCAGTTTCCTTATCAGTAATATGGGGATATTAATTTACCCATTCCTAGGGTCTTTTGTGGATGAAGTGAGGTGCTGTTTATACAAATCTGACTATGACGTGCTATTCACGTGTTAGCACAAGCACACATACTGCGCAAGTGGGCTGTAGGTGGTGTGTGTTTGGATTGTAGCGCTTCATAAACAAACCACAGGAGGATGTAGTGACTTGATAAATGGGGCAGCCCTAAAAGCAAATGTTTGTACTTAATTCTTTCTCAAAGAATTCGTGGGTTGCGCTGGAGCTTCAACATAAAGAATATAAATAAGACTTAGCTTGCAGAAGACTTGATAATATTTAGATCTTTGACTCTCATTTTTCACTTGTGGAAGGAATGCAAAAATCCTAAAATACGATAGCCTCTGGTGAAGTAGCTTATAGTCTTAGGGAAGAGGTGAGTACACATTCAGAAAGTAAATGAACCAAGCTGAGTGGTGGCAGTGTTGAATGTAAATAACTGCAGGTCAGACTCAGGTTCCAAACTGTAATCCCAGAGTTACAGCCCACAGCCACTTTTGAGCCCTAACAATGTACCAGAAGCAGAGCATCCTTCCAGGTCCCAGAGCAGTGGGTTATAGACAGGAGAACAGGTCTTACAGAAGAAACTGCTTTTGAATTCCATCAGACGGTGTGCCAGTGGTGGAGGCCCTACCTGGTGGGCTTTGTAGTGTAGAATCAGTTACAGGAGTTGTTTCTTTGGTACACGCTGTATCTTTTAGGAGTTCATTGTTCCGTAAGAAAGAAGACATATGCCCAAAAAATGTATCCTCTCACTCCCTGCTTAAAACATCAAAGTGCTTAGCAAAGTATGTAAGATTGTTCATGATGTGGTTCCTGCTTGTTGGTGTAAGTTAGGAATGCTTTCAGCTGCAAGGAATAGAACGTTCCATCAGCAGTGGCTTCAACCAGCGCTTCTCAAGCTGTGATGTATCTTCCAGTCAGCGGAGCTTCTTATTAAAATGCACATTCTGATTTAGGAGGTCTGAAGTGAGGCCTGAGATTCTGCATTTTTTTTAAGTTTATTTGGTTTTGAGAGAGAGAACGAGTGTGTGAGACAGGGCACAAGCGGGGGAGGAGCAGAGAGAGAGAGGGAGACACAGAATCCAAAGCAGGTGCCAGGCTCTGCTCTGTCAGCACACAGCCCAATGTGGATATCACACCCATGAACCATGAGATCATGACCTGAGCTGAAGCTGGACACTTAACCGACTGAGCCACCCAGGCTCAGATTCTGCATTTCTAACAAGCTCCCAGGTGGTGCTGATTCTATTGGTTTAAAACCTACAATTTCAACAGCAAGACTTTTAAAGAATGCAATTTTCCCTCTTTCATATCACAGGAAAATCTGAAAGTAGTTCCAGATTTGACTCAGATCAACAATGTCAGTGCTCAGGGATTGGCACATCGGGAACTGGCTGAAAAACCATGGCCCACAGGCCAAATCTAACCCACTGGCTATTAGAAATAAAGTTTTATTGGAACACAGCCATGCTCATTTGTTTATGTAGGACGTATGACCTCTTTCATGCTAGAAAGGCTGAGCTGTAACAAAGACCAGATGGCCCATAAAGCCTAAAATGTTTACCTTCACCTGCCCTTTATGAAACAAGCTTGCTAACTCCTAGCTTATGCATTAGTATTCACTCAGCACCTGGGCCTATCATGTCTCCCAAACTCAGTGAGGACTGTTGACAAGGAAGAAAGGCAGGCAGTAACCGTGTCTGCAACATGGCTCCTCTCCGTCACATCCTGCTGTCCCCTAACATGCAACTCATGTGCCCCCCGCCCCCCAAGGCACCAGGCTTCTTCACTGCATCTTCAGAAAATGCCAGATGTGTCTTGAGAACAGCAAGATCGCTGAATGTTTGCTAAAAACAAGGTGGTAAAGGACTGCAGCCTGGGCAGGCTGCTACAAGAGTGACACGGAGGATGGCCTCAGGTTCCAAGCTAAAGAGTTTGGACTTACAAGTCAGTGGGGGACCTTGAAGATTTTTAAAGCATGAGATGAGTTTATTGTTGTATGCATATAATTCTGATAACACAATGTAGGGTGGTCTGTTGTATTAGTCTGCTTAGACTGTCATAATAAGTACCACTGACTGGGAGGCTTCAACAACATAAATGTATTCTGTCACCATTCTGGAGGCTGAAAGTCCAAGATCAAGGTGCTAGAAAATTCAGTTCCTGGTGAGACCTCGCTTTTTCTTGTGGATGACCAATCTTCTTACTGTCTCCTCACATGTCCTTCTCTGTGTTTAAGCAGAGAGAAAAAGAGAGGTGTTGATAAAAATGGTGGGCAGAGAAAGGAGGGTGAGCTGTTGGGTCCCAGCCATGTTGAAATTCCTTATAAATAAACCACGTCACCATCCAGCAAGTGGTTTTGACTCCCCTGCCCAGCAAGTCGTCCATTTGCATTCAAGAAATTCAGGTCCATTGGCACAGCAGATTTCAAGGCTAAGAGAGAAAGACTCTGTTGGATCCCTGCAGGAAAAGTAAGCAGGAAAAAAGTTTCAACATGGAAAATGTCCTCCGGGAAAGAGAAGGAGAAAGGCAGGCTCCAGTGCAGAATGAAGAAGAAGCCCACCCTTTGGGAGGTGGTGAAGGCCAGGAGCCTGGAGGAAATATTAGAGTGGATTTGGCCCCACCTGCCCATGATGGTAGAGAGGATATGCCCAACAAGCTTGTCAATAACGTTGACATGACAGATGGAGACACAGATGATACGGAACTTTTCACGGATGACATGAGGCGGCTAAGGAGGAAATCAGGGGGCTTCAGTTGAGGTACAGTTTGCCCATTCTTATAGGAGATCCCCCTCACCGTGACCATCATGATGAGTTTTGCCTTATGCCTCCAATGCTGAGATTAGTAATAATAACCCCCCTGCTTCCCGAAGTTGCATTTTCTTGATGTGAACCTATGGTGTTATGTCATTTTTCTGATTAGAGATTCCATTTTGCCTTACTCTGGAAGTTTTTCTGTCAGGGAAGTTTCATCAACTTGCAGGAAAAGATGTTTATTACATGCTGTAAAGGTAATAAAGCAGTTTAAGAAGCAATCTAAGAGAGAGAGAGAGAGAGGTGTATTTCCTCTTCTTACTGCATTAGGGTCCCACCCTTCTATCTTATTGAACCTGAATTACCTCCCTGAATTCTCCGTTTGCAAATAGAGTCACGTTGAGGGTGAGACTTCAACATATAAATTTCGGGGACACAATTCAGTCCATACAACCAATGGAAAGAAAAACTTAAGCAGGGAGACACGTTGGAGCCACTTTAAAATGCTCTTTTGACTTAATGCTAAGAATGCCAAACACCTTTAATGATACATTGTGTCTTTTGTGAGCTGCAAGGCCACTTACCACTCTGCTTTCCCTTAGTTGGCTTTGGAATTTCCTTTCATGTGTGCTTATTTTCAAGTGTGATAACCCTATCCTAGTGCCTTTTGACTATCTCTACTTCCAAATCAACAAATATTTACTATCTCCACATGATATGCATGACCCTGAGCCAGGTGTTCTGAATGAAACAACTCATGAGACTTGCACCTTGTTCTTAAATACTGAAACCAGCAAAGGACAAAGACACAACACTTATGTGGCTGTGGCTAAACTCAGACAAACCTGGGGCGGATTCCAGCTTCCCTAACTACCAGCTTCAGCAAATCATTTAAATTCTTCAAGCTCCTATTTTTCATCCACAAATAGGCATGATAATAATATCAGTCTCATAAGCTTGTTGCGAAGATTAATAAAATAATAAATGTACGGTACAGTTCCTGACACATGGAAAGTGATTGAATACAATTTAGCCTTATTGTTTTTACTGTTTTTAATATTACTATAGGGAAGAGGGTGTTTGGACTTTTCCTTCTGAACTCCCCTCTTTCCACTGCTTTTTTTTTTTTTTTTTTCCAGTCTACTTTGGAACTGCAGGAGACTGTCCAGTTTTCTTTTAAAAGCAGAGAGAGGGGCACCTGGGTGGCTCGGTTGGTCAAGTGGCCGACTTTGGCTCAGGTCATGATCTCGCGATTCATGAGTTTAAGCCCTGCATCAGGCTCTGTGTTGACAGCTCAGAGCCTGGAGCCTGCTTTGGATTCTGGGTCTCCCCCTTTCTCTCTCTGCCCCCCCTCCCCGCAAATAAATAAAGATTTTAAAAAGGTGGCGCAGAGAGAAAGAAGCTCTGTGAGGGTTCTCTGAGCAGAACCCTGGGTGCAGATGTACATGTACCATGGGTGACAATGTTGTGCCTTGATTTAATCTGCTTCAATTCCGTTTTCATCTTCTCATTCCTGACCTTTGAGATCCATTTGCTGTAGAAGAGGACAAAGAACTCCATTACACAGCCGCTGATTGCTCTCGAGGCATTCACTCAATAAATATTTATTCTGCAGTTTCTGAGTGCCAGGCACTGAGTCAGTGCTGGGGACAGAGCTGTGGATGTGGCAGCTCCAGGCTCTGACCTTATGCAACACAGCCCAGCCGACAGCAAACACCCAAGGGCAAGCAGAGCTCTGGAAGCCAGTGGAGTGGGACTCAGCCTAGGCTGCTAGACATCACCGTGACCTTCCACCAGGGACATCGGGAGTCTCCTCTGCAAGGTGGCAACTCTTAATTGCCCAAACTGGAAACCCAAGGTGATACGAATAATTGAAAGCATGAAATCTAAACAAAGGATTAAGCAGTAGGATACGGAAATCTAATTATATCATTGATTTTAAATTGCAAAAAAAATGTGAGCTAAGAGACAGTTTTAGCCTCTTCCAACTTTTTCTGGCCAGGAATGTTAGTTCACAAATCACAATCTGATGATGAAGGGGTGATCGTCGATATTTCCTGTGCCGTCTCCCAATGCTCAGGACGACAATTCTCAGGAAACCACCAATGGAGATTAAACTTTGAATTTGGACTCAAAATGATGTGGCATGCTTGGAGAGCACCAATTTCATCAACTGGATGGATGTTTGGAGCTGCTCCAAATTTGCTCAGTTAACAAGGTTGAGCTGGCTTCCATGAAAATGGTAGTTCTAATGGTTACAGACTCTGTAGTGATTTTATGCAAAAGTAGCATCCAGCTGCCTCGCCATCTGGCAAAGATCTGATTGCCATCCCCTTGAGACCCAGGAAGTCATGATTCTCAAATCACAGCTGAACTTGGCTGGCGTGGGGGTAGGGGCCGAGGCCTGGCCTTAGAACTACCCTCCCACTGGAATAAGTCAGGTGTTGGGTCAGAGCCCAACCGACCTCAGATTTAGCCCCCCATCCGAGACTCATTCTAGGATGGCGAGGGCTGCCTGAAACCCCAGTTTGAAGATGTCCCAAATGGTGCATGAAGTAAACCTCCAGGATGAGCAAGGCTCAGAGTCAAGCAGGAGTCAAAAGACCTGACACATGTTGAGCACTTGTGTTTTTGCAGAGCTCTAAATTCCACTTGAATCACCTGGTAACCACTCTGCCACAGTGCTAAGTGGTTAACGGGAGGGCAGTCCTGCAAGACAGGGAGTGGGGGGAGGTGCTAGAAAAATAAGTGTCCTGGAGGGCTTAGATAAGAATTCAGAAACTGAGGTGATGATAAGAAGGCAGCACAAATCACACGGAGGGAACAGCAGGAGCGAAGACTCAGAGGCACTGGACCTCTCTGCTGTGGGACGTCAGTCTTGGTATGCCCACCTGGAAGATAGTGGAATAACCGGCATATACCAGGTATTAGGATCAATCCTGACCCTTGCAAGTGAGGGAAAGGAGCTTCCTGATGCTTGCATGTTTCTCCTTCCCTGCTTGCAAGGCATCTCCATGCCTCTTTCCCACTGGCCTCGTACCTGTGTTTCTGCCATTAGTGTGTCCTGTGAGGATGCTCTTTGGGAACAGGTGCTGGAGGCTGCCATGACTGCCCCGAACTTGGGGCAGGGAGGGGGACACAAACCGTTGTCCCCCACCATTCCTTAGTCACCATGACAGCAGGAAGGCCTGGGGTGGGAGGCCAAAGGTGCCATGCTCCTTCCCTAACCTGGCTAGAATTAGCCCTGAGATGAATTAAACATGAGCCCACCTGGTCTGGGGGCAGCAGCATTGTCAAAAAAGAAAAAAAAAAATCAGAAACTGAGACCCAGGCAAAGGTCAAGCTACGTGAACAGGTGCCCTCGAAGACAGGTTTAGCAGTCTGTGGGTCACCTCAACTTAGGGGCCATGTTAAGACAGTCAAGACAAATGAGAGCTGAGAGGCGGACAAAGAGGGACTTGGAAAATGATGTGGGAGACCAGAGGTGGGTTTGGGTTCCTGGTTCCTGGTTCCCACTTCCAGGTCCATCTCAGAGCAAGAAAGAGAAAGCAGTTCTCTCCTTACCAGTTGATGGACAACTGCCAGGTTACGGAGAGGGCTCAGGTTGCTAGAATTCCTTGATTCATGCTGCTGGGGTTAACAACTGTGGTCAGTAGAGAGAGCAGGAAGGGGATGGGTGGGCAGGCTTTAAAGGACAACAAGTCAAATGTTGTCATTTACTTGAAAGGGAACACTGATTCCATGTAGGGCACTTCTGAATTAAAAATAGGAAGAGGATGACCTCACGCTTTGGGGGAAAATGTACTTTCGTTTTTACCAATTAACATTATCCCTCTCTGACTGCAAATAAATGTCCCTCCTCTTCCCATCTAGGACAACCAACTGAAAGCACAGCAAATCTGCTTCACTCTCTGTAGCTTCTTGGAAAGGAAGTGAATGAATGACTCCTGGGTCGTTTATGAAGTTCAGTTGTACATCCAGATAGGGCGGCAGGCTGCTTTGCTATCTGACCACTCAAGGGAGTGAGGTGACACCATAGAGAAGTCACAGGGATGCTCCAAGGCCCTTCCTCACTCCTCACTGCCCAGGGGGTTTGCCAGGCTGCACAATGGAAGCTGAAGAGAGGGCATCATAGCCAGACGGTATGGCCTGCGATTCTGATACCAGCTCTGCCAGCTCCTGATTTATGAGGCTTGGGGCAGTTGATCTGTTCCCTCTCAGCCTCAGTGTCTGCATCCCTTAAAGGAAGGGGTTGTATTTTGTGATGTTGAGGAATGTTAGGATCAGATGAGCTGATGAGAAATTTTGCTCCTCCCAGGTCTTCTCAGACAGAAACCGGGGAGTCATGGGAGACACCTTACTCTCCTGTTTCTCACTATTTTCATATCCTAGTTCTCTCTTGAATTCATCCCTTCCTCTTTCTTCCAGTTGCCCCTGCTTTGCACCAGGAGCTCACGCTCTCTCCCCTGGATACGCTGGGTCCCAAGTGTCCAGTTTTACCCTCCATTTATGCACCAGCCCCATTCACTCCAACCCAGTGTTAAACAACTGCCAGAGAAGAGCCATTCTGTCTTTTCTTTCTGCATCATCAGCGTTAAGCGTGGTCATCTGAAAAATGTTTGAAGAATGAAGAACTAAGTAGAGCCATTGATTAGTGTAACGATTTTTACAAAATAGTATATGAATGCGAGCTATTCTTTTTCAGCTCAATAAGCATGAATATTTACCATATATCTGGCACTGGGCTAGGTGCTGAGGATATAAAGATGAGTTGGATATAGTTCCTGACACTTAATGACCACCTAGTGAGCAGGGCAGGCTGTGTAAGAGAAATAGAACCAATAGGAGGTGTATCTCCATAGAGATTTATTTTAAGGAACTGGCTCACACAGTTGTGAGGTCTGGCAAGTCCCAAATCTGCAGAGCAGGTCAGCAGGCTGGAGACCAGGGAAGAACTGACATTGGAGCTCTAGTCTGAAAGCAGCCTGCCAGTAGAATTCCTCAATCTTTTCTTCTTAAGGTCTCGACAGATTGGACAACGCCTACACACAATGGGGAGTAAATCTGCTTTCCTCCAAGTCTACTGATGTAAAAGCTAAAATATACCTTCGAAGTGACATCTAGACTGGTGTTTGGCTTAATGTCTCGGCATCAAAGCCCAGCCAAGTTGACACATGAACCGTGCACATGGGTAGTCGCTGACAGCACAATAGATACTACTTATGTCTACAAATGGTGCTAGGTCTTTTTTCAATGAAAAATCTCTCTATGCTCTTTGATGTTTTTACTAGCGTTTGTCAGTTGTTCTTTCTGGTTATGCCGTGCATGCCACTGGGTGCTTGCTTCCAGGTGTGTCATTCAGTGCTCACGATAACTTGTGATGTAGTGTGCTGTCATCGTTTACAGACAAGAGAGGTCCAAGTAACCTATATGAGGTTCCACAGCTAATATGTAGTAGAGTTGAGATCGAGTGAAGGCCTTTCCAACCCAAGGTCAATGAGCTTTCTACTACGTCACAATACCTTTAATAAGCATTGAGCCGGGAGCCTTGGCTTTCCCCAGGGAAGCACTTATTTTGCCAGGAATTCTGTAGTATTATTAGATTTTTGTAACAGGGTCCCTCTGCATATAAGGATGTGAATCAGTTTTCCCAACTCATTTCATATTAGCTCCACATGTGGGAGAGGGTATGATGGGTCACAACCATACTGGATCATGCTGAGTCAATCACCCCAAGAGGAAGATTCTCAAATATCATTATTATGACTGAGCTTTCTTCACACAAACACAAAAGTCTCTTTACTCCAGGCCAGACATAGGGCACCTAGCCACAGGTCTTTCTCAATAGAGCAGATAGAATTATCCACGGTAGGGAAATTGGGTATAATTAAGTGTCTGCTCAGCATATAAGGAATATTCTGCTTTAGGGGCACCTGGGTGGCTCAGTTGGTTAAGCGTCTGACTTCAGCTCAGGGCATGATCTCACGGTTCGTGAGTTCGAGCCCTGCATCAGGCTCTGTGCTGACAGCTTGGAGCCTGGCACCTGCTTCAGATTCTGTGTCTCCCTCTCTCTCTCTGCCCCTCCCCTGCTCACTCTCTGTCTCTCTTTCTCAAAAATAAATAAACATTTAAAAATTAAGACAAAAAGAATATTCTGCTTCAAACCTATGAAAATGGGGGTGCCTGGGTGGCTCAGTCAGTTAAGCGTCCTACTCTTGATCTCAGCTCAGGTCTTGATCTCAGTATCATGAGTTCAAGCCCTGCATTGGGCTCCATACTGGGCAAGGAGCCTACTTAAAAAAATAACAAAGTAAATAAACAAACATACCAAAATTAAGTAGGAAACGGAATGCAGATAAAAAAATGCATTGTCTCTGGAGCTCCAACCTTCACAACAAAAAAGGATGCATGATATAAACATGGGAATTCAGTGACTATTTACTTATGGCCCAGGAAAGGCCAAACTCTGTTGACATTTCAAGGGAAACAAAATGAGTAAGACGTGGTCTTCTACTTCAAAGACACAAGGAATGGGGAAGAATGGAAGAAATATTTCTTGAGTGACTTTTACATGGCAGTCTTTTGTTCTAATTGAATCATTATAACCATCCCACCAAGTAGGTGGTACTGTCCCCTTTTTGGAGGAGGAAGTGTGGTCTTGGCAAATGGAAAGACTCGCCCAAGATCTTACAACTAATACATACAGTAAATAGTACAGCTGGGGTCTTCATCTAGATCTCTCTCTCTAAATCCAGCGCTCATGTGCCTTAGCCTGAATCACACTGCAAGGAGATAAATATGCAGACCATTGCCACTAGCAAAGAAACATAACATTAAGAAGTAACCAAATGCAGGTGGAAGAATCAGACGTGTTATTTGAGATGGACTTTAATACAATAGACGGTATCTTTCAGGTGGAGATGAAAAAAAGAGCATGAGCAAGATTTGGAAGAAAAACTAGAAGGTTGTGGAGGATAAAGAGTTACACAAGTTTTCTCAGGGCTTTAAAATCAGGATGAGCATTTTAGAAGGGGTAACTAATATGGATTAGAACAGCAGATTGGAAGAAAGAGAGACCAGGTGGGAGATCCCTGCAAGTGCTCTCTAGAGAGCCAGCGAGAATGGAAAGGGTATCACAGAGGGAATCATGGGTGATGCTGAATTGATGTGATAAGCCAATGGGTTCAGGTTGCTGCAATGAAACCAAATCCAGGTGATGGATAGGTAGAGTAGGTAAGCATCATGAACTAGAGGTCTCAACGGAGATGAAAGGAAAAGCAGAGGGAGAGAGGAAGGAATGGACTTTGAGAAAAAAGTAGGGATTTCAGAATTTGCCATCCTGGAAGTGAAGCATATCTGAGTTGTGGCCAAGTGTAAGACGTGGCCTTGCTGGGGTGTGGCTGAGATAGAATGAAAACAGTGCTCGTCTGACTGGAAGATTATGAATGTGGAAGTCACCGTGAAGGCTGGCAATGAATCATATGGAAAGGAAGTCAGTACTCTAGAGGCTGAGAGCTTTGAAGAAAGTGAGAAAAAGTTCTCAGAATTGGAGGCAACTGGGACCCAGATGCAGAGAGAAACAGAAAAGTTAAAGGTTTACCAGGAGTCAGGAAAAAAAAATTGTCTAAAAAATGGATAGTGCATTATCTGTCAATCATATGAAATATTTCCTTAAGAAAAAAAAATGCTCTCACTCCCAACTTAAAATTAGGAAAAAGATTTAAAAATAGGCATTCCCGTAAAGAATTATATTTTTTGTATTTGCTGTCAAGGAATGTCAGAAGAGGCAACTAATGCTGTCAGATCAAACTGAAGTGTCTTACTGTCATCTTTCCTTGCCTGTCCCGTGACCCACCCAGTCACCGTAAACCCAGTGAGAAAGAGAGTGATGGAAACTGAGCAAATTATCTCCCAAGTTTGTTGAATCAGTCACTTGCCATCACTGAAATGAGCTTGCATGTTCAAGGACGCCCTACCCGCCCGTATCACTTGTGATGTCAGGTTGAATGGGCAGAGTGTTGGTCCCTGTGCTGTGCAAGAAGATACACAGCCTCAGTGAATAACTTCTAATCTGAGGTATAAAAGGAAAGTCTGCCCAACAGGGTACCACGAGCTGCATTCCAGCCCCATGACACGGCATCAGGTTCCACGACTTGGTCAGCAATTGTGCTCCAGTTGTTGCTTCCATCAACTACAGGGTTTTGCAAGCCTGGAAGTTCCACCCACCCGGAGCACATTGCTGAAGCTTATCTGGCATTTGTTCGTGAAGAGCTCATTGCACTGTCACACGTTCTCTGGTTTAGACTTGATTCAATTGTCACATAACCCGGGGGGGGGGGGTGGGGGGGTGGGGAGGGGGGATGAAGAGCTCTGAACACCAGTCTTTGTGTCATTTTAAGTTTTCTATTGTTAGTGCTTTGCCTGCTAGGGAGTTCCAGAAAGTCTGCTTGACGATTATGGGGTGGGGCAGGGGTAAGACGTGAGTGGTAAAGCTGTCGGTTATAGACTGAGGAAAACAGTCCTGGTTGCTGGCAACTGGCCAGATTTGCCTGCTTTGTGCTGACATCAGAGTCTTAGTTGGAAGTAACCTTAGAGGTCAGTGAGTCCAACTGCTTGTTCAAAGCAGCGTAGTTAGAATATGGACTTTCAGGATCAAGGAACTGGCTGCTTCCATGGAGCAGCTTAATGGCTGTGTTACCAACCTGAAATCTAAATGTTGGCCAATATTTACAGAGTGCCTACTGTATGGCAGGCAGGCACTGTGCTGCTTCTTTATTTATTATTATTATTATTTTAATTTTTAAATGTTAATTTTTAAATGTTTATTTATTTTTGAGAGAGAGTGAGCATGAGTGGGGGAGGGGCAGAGAGAGGAGGACACAGATTCTGAAGCAGGCTCCAGGCCCTGAGCTGTCAGCACAGAGACAGATGCGGGGCTCGAACCCATGAGCCGTGAGATCATGACTTGAGCCGAAGTCAGACGCTTAACCAACTGAGCCACCCAGGCGCCCCATGTGCTGCTTCTTTAAATGCATTCTCTTGAATAGCCCTCTCGGCAAGCCTGCAAGGTAACTGCTCCCATTCCGATTTTCCAGACGGGAAACAGGATTTGAACACACATGAGTAGAACAGAGCCTGTGTCCCTACCGCTTATATTCCATGCTGGCTCCCAAGGCCCCTATGTGCTCTTTTAGGGCACAACATTCATTTTGAATTATCTGAACTTTTACCCCTCGGCCTTGTGTAACTCAAAAATTCTGCCAGCTGCTGTCTGGGGTGACATAAATCTATAGCTTCTTTCACAATAATATTAGTAATACCAACAAAGTAGGTTTTTAAGTAATTTGCAAGCATGTTAGTTTCATTTCTTTTCACACAAGTCTTAGAAAATGGATACAACAGGGGCACGTGGGTGGCTCAGTGGGTTAAGTGTCGACTTCGGCTCAGGTCATGATCTCACGATTAGTGGGTTCGAGCCAATATTGGGCTCTGTGCTGCCAGCTGAGAGCCTGGAGCCTGCTTCGGATTCTGTGTCTCCCTCTCTCTCTGCCCCTCCCCAGCTCAGGCTCTGTTTGTCTGTCTGTCTCTCTCTCAAAAACAAACAAACAAACAAAATGGATACAACAGGTAGCCTATAGTCAAGGTTACTCATAAGGAGTCAAAACAGATCATTAAAATCCCTAAGCCACAGCTGGGAAAATGAGTCCAGGAGCCAGACTCTGGCCTTCTAATGTGGAGGCTAGTGGTTCAGAGAGTGTTTTGCCTGGATAGGGAGCATGGGCACCATCTGGGAACTTGTTTAAATGCAAATTCTCAAGGCTCATCACAGGCCTGATAGATCAGAGACTGTGGGGGTGGGTCCAGCAATCTGTGTTTGAACAAGCCCTCCAGGAAACTGGGGTGCACATTCGAGCTTGGTCCTAGACCCGTGCTTCTTCCATTGCCCAGCATGGTGGCCAGGGCACCACCCCTCATTCTGAGCTCTGCAATGACTACAAAGAGGAAACGGTGGTCTAGCAGAATCTTTTGTACCTGAAGTGAATTTCCTCAGGATTTTCTTAATATTATGCTTGAGTGTCTCGGTGTCAGAAAAACAGGTCTCAGGCCCTAAAGATGACATCAATCAAAGGCCACCGAATTTAATTTTTTTCTACACGACCTCAAGGATGGCAATCCTACGAAAGAGAGATTGTGGGGTTTTTTTTTCCTACTACTTACAAAATGACTTTTTCTTGAAAAATTTTTTTAAGTTTATTTATTTGAGAGAGAGAGTGAGCATGAGCAAGAGGGGTGGGGGGAGAGAGAGAGAGAGAGAGAGAGAGAGAGAGAGAGAGAGAGAGAGAGAGAGAATCCCAAGCAGGCTCCACACTGTCAATGAAGAGCCCAACTTGGGGCCTGATCTTACAAACTGTGAGATCATGACCAGAGCTGAAATCAAGAGTCAGATGCTTAACCCACTGAGCCACCCAGGCGCCCCCAAAATGAATTTATCTTACCTCCGCAATATTGCGTTTGTGAAATACAACCACATCATAATCACAAATGGCTCTTAGAGCATTTGGGTTTTGATAGGATTTTGCCTATAATCATTAAATAAAGGAAATATTTTTCCAATGGACTGTTTATTACACCAAACAATATTCATCAAAATGTTAGATCCAGGATAGTCATTTGATGACTAGTGGAGTATATGGGGCCCAGGAAAGTGGACAATTTGGACAGAAAGTTGAGAACTGACAACTGACCAAGCAAATGACCACCAGTAGAAATATCACTTATTCAAAATCAATATTCACTGGAACGAAAGCACTGCATAGAGCACAAGAGCATGGCTTTTGATGGCAAATGAAGCTGGGGTCCAGCCATAGCTTTGCCGCGTACTCTTTATAGCACATAGGGCACATTACCTTCCTGCCCTCAGCCTCACTCTATGCATCTGAAAAATGGGGATCATAGTCCCACACAGTGATATCCTGAGTATTAAATGAGCTTAAACATAAAAAGCACTTAAAATCCACTGACTAAAACAGAGTGAATACTCAAAAACTATTATCAATTAACTTTATGCAGTAAGTATGTATATGTTCCAGGCATGTACTAGATCAGATGCCAGAGGTGTAACAATGACTGTCACATGATCCTTGCTTGCTGATCCTTAAGTCTGATCCTCTCACTTTATTCTGGAAAAGTCGGTTTTTGGTTTGTTTTTAATGTAGCATTCGGAACATATCCAGAATTTACCATATAAATTCTGGCTGGCTTGGCCCCTGGTATAGCTTTTTCCATAAGTACAATATTTTAACAAATCTAAGAAGCCGTCATTGAAAGATGCATCATTTTGGGTCTGATTCCAAAAAGCACTGCCAATCATAGCTGTAAGATGCCATCGATTGGCAAAAACTCCCTAATTTCAATTCAAAAGGTGAAAAAAAAAATCTCTGTTTTAGAACTAATGCAATATGGTATTTTCATTTCCCCATCCACAAAGAAACCTTCTGCCTGGACTATGTGTGTATATGTGTTAACACGATGGAGGGGGAAGCGGCTCATGAGAAAGACATTTCACAATAGACCAGAACTGGCTTTAAGGGAAATGTACCAAGCCAGAAAATAAGTAAAATATTGGTGTGATAGATCCTGTACTCAGAGAACAGTAAGCTCCTGCCCTGCCTGTGTGCCCCATGATAAGGACTGCAGCCAGTCAGTCAGTCAAACATACATTTATTTGGTCCCTACTATTTGCCTTTCGCTATTAGGCAAGATACCATCTATTCTCCGTAGGGGTTCACATTCTAGTGTGAGAGACATGAAAACAAGGTAGATCAATGGTTTCAGTAGAGTGAGATATGCACAAAGTCTAGAAATAGTGCACGGAAAGTGATTCCTTGGGGGTGAGGGTGGGACAGTAGTGAGTATGTATGAAAGAAGGATTTCTGAGAAGGCTGTGTTTGAGCACGCATTTGAAAGATAGCCTAGAGCTGAAGGAGTAGTTAGTGACAGTAATGGAACTCGTGTGTGAGAAGGTGTGAGTGTCATTATGCCTCTCCTAACAGTATGCCCTTCCTCAGCAGGACAGGACCAACCTAGGGAAGAGCAGTACAAGTTTCCTTCCGCCCAATACGGTGACTTTGCAAGCCCGCACAAAGTACCTCACTATTAAACACATCCACAAAGACAAAACTAAAACAAAAACTTGCACAGGCTGGGTACTTTTTTTTTTCCACGCTTGCCTTTTTCAAGAGCAGCATTAGGACTGCATCTGAAGGAAAAGTGGAGATACTCCTTTTCTTTCTAATTCTCCATATTTTCTCCACCAGAGAAATAAAGGAGAAAAATACATTGTGTTACAAGACGAAGAAACCAAACTCGTCATGAAGTTGGTAGAAGATACAAGTAAGTCGGAGAGGTAGAGGCGCAGGTGTGATTTTTCTCAAGCAGGGGGCTGGCTATGCATTCAGGGATGGTCTGTGTTAGCCGAGAGTGTGTACAGAATTGATTCTGCTTTTCTCTGGACACTGACTCAACGTCTCCTTTCTGTCTCCAATGAGCACTGACGGTGCAGTAAAGATTTTATTATTCGGAGGGAACTCTGGCCAACCTTGACACTTCCACAGGAATTCATTTCCTTGACCCTGCCAGCTTGTCACTGCCAACACAGCGTCCCTCCTCACATGGTGGTATAGATTGGCCCACAGTTGAGAGCTGCTCCTCCCTGGTTTCAATTTAATAGCTGTCATTCGTCAAATTGCCTTCTTCCTCCATCTGCCACCTACACCTCATCTACACTCTGATAACACACCAGATAACACCAGTTTGATCACAGTTTCGTGTACCAGGGCAACCGTATTGCCGATGACTCATCTCTGGACTTTCTGGGATTTCAGGCCCAATGTGTCCACAAAGAATATATGCATAGCCCAGGCTCTCTCTGAAATAAAATCCTGGATCGGTTGCACAATTCCCTGGAAACGAATTGTGGCTAATCAGAGATAGGAAAGAACATAAGATTATGGTTTCAATCAAGGAGACCTCACCCCATAGAAATATCTTTGCATGGCGATCATGAATGCACCACCAAAAAGGTGGTTTCCTCTGTGTAGGGCGTTCTCAAGGCATCTTACCCTATTCTGAGATGATAGGTATTTTGGAAGGATCCAAAGCTATGAAAGAGGAGAAACATAGGGGCACCTGGGTGGCTCAGTCAGTTAAGTGTTCGAATCTCGGTTTCGGCCCAGGTCATAATCTCATGGTTTCATGAGTTTGAGCCCTCATATCAGGCTCCATGCTGACAGTGGGGAGCCTGCTTGGGATTCTGCCTTTTTCTCTCCCTGCCTCTCCCCCACTTGCGCTGTCTCTGTCTCTCTCAAAAATAAATAAACTTAAAAAAAAAAAAAAAGAAGAGAAACACGGAGGAGGGAAGTTTGGTTTGTCTTTATCAGAAACTGTTTTAATTTAAACCAGAGAAAAGCCAGCCCTTACCACCTTCCTCATTATTAAACCCACTTAGAAAGTTGCAAAGTCTCATTTTTTAACACACTTTTGCTGAACCAAAGAATGTAGCATGTGATGCATCGATGGGATTTAGTGCTCAAGTCAGACCATAAAGAATTATTTTATATACATAATTAATATACTTTTGTAAAGCAAAAAGAATTCTATTTTCATCAGGAGCTTTTCTTTAAGCTGGTGCCAAAATTCTTCTGTGTCTGATGTAAGGTCACCCCATTTCACAGCTGGGAGCGCTGGGGAAATAATTGGAGCCAGAAAGGATAGGGCAACCATTGGTTTCCAATTTGTGTGTAATACATAAGTAAGTCACTCTGTCTCGTTTGTGCTTCCTCTGGCTCCACAGAAGTGGTGGTAGGAAGAAAATTACCATGGAAGGAGTCAAATATGAGGGATGACTCTTCCCCTCCCATCCCTTCCCTACTTATGCTCTGTGACGTGCATATCACTTTTCCCATCAGGCAGCTTCTATGACTCCAGGACTGTGGGAGTAACCCCCTCCTATCAGCCCTAACAAAATGTCATTCAGCAAACTGTAAGGGGAATATCATCATGATGTGGAGTTTCAAGTAGAAAGTATTTTTGTTTTGTTTTTGAGAAAAATGCAGATATTGTGTTAAGAATTAAGAGTCCAGGGGCGCCTGGGTGGCTCAGTTGGTTAAGCGTCTGACTTCAGCTCAAGTCATGGTCTCACAATTCGTGGGCTCCAGCCCCTCACTGGGCTCTCTGCTGTCAGCAAAGCCCCTACTTCAGATCCTGTGTCTCCCTCTCTCTTTCTGCCCCTCCCCTGCTCTTTCTCAAAAGTAGGTAAACATTAAAAAAAACAAACAAACATGTTTTTGGGTACCTGGGTAGCTTAGTCGGTTAAGCATCCGACTTTTGGTTTCAGCTCAGGTCATGATCTCACCGTTAGTGGGATCAGGCCCTACATCGGGCTCTGCACTGACAGCACAGAGACTGCTTGAGATCCTCTCTCTGCCTCTCTCCCCATTCCGTCTCAAAAAAAAACTTAAAAAAAGGTTAAAAATTAATTAAACGGTTCATACATTTTGAGATTTCATTAACATATTCTTTATTAAAATATTAATATTTTCAAATGAATCATTGAACATATACCATATTACATTGAAATATTTAAATTATATTCACGGAAAAGAGTATGTATGGATCTTTTTTTTCCCCCATAAAGAGCACTCTGAATAATTGTGTCTTTTTCAAAACGACCTAAAAGTATAAAATTGTAACCTTTTAGCGATTGGAAAGATCATAGACATCACTTAGCCTATTCTGTTTGTTTTCTATACAAAAATTGATCTATAATTTAAATGCCTCATTCAAAAACAACCAACCAGACAGTGGTAGAGGGGCACGTTGAGGAATCATTCTATCACATCATGACATTCCTGGATCAACCACATGGATACGCGATCCTGAGTCATAACAATTTTACAATATATTTGGAATAATAGAGTCTAGGGATCTGATCCCACATAAATTACAATTTGCTAACATTTTCACGGACATTCTAAAGCAGCAGGATCCCAACTAGCAATTATTTCTTCATTTTGTACTTTTTAAAGTGTCTAGTCTCCCTCATTACTAACTCTGGCATTACCCCTTATTATCTAAACAAATACCTAAGCTTGACTCACAGTAATGTTTCTTTCCAGCATCTGTTTTCATGCTTCCTCTGGCCATCACTCAGTTACCACAACACCTTCCAAATGCAGTACTTTGATGAGTACAGAGAAGCTTGAGCACCAAGAAGAATACTTTTCTGTCCAATTAGGAGCAAAAATTTTGGGGGTGCCTGGGTGGCTCAGGTCTGACTTCAGCTCAGGTCATGATCTCACGGTTCTTGAGTTCGAGCCCCGTGTCAGACTCTGTGCTGACAGCTCAGAGCCTGGAACCTGCTTCAGATTCTGTGGCTCCCTCTCTCTCTCTTCCTCTGCTCACACACTCTCTCTCTCAAAAATCAATAAATTTTTTAAAATACTTTAAAAAGAAGCAAAATTTTTGATGAATTCCCTTCCAGAGTAACAAATTCAATTATTTACCCATTGATTCATTTAAGAATTCTTTCTGGGACACATCTCAACCCTCAGGTGCTGGATTACCTGCTGTGGAGAATCAGAGCTAAATAAGACATTGTCCTTGGACTTGTGGGGCCCATAGTCTGGTGAGGCCAAGATGTATACACTAGGCACTGTGGATACAGGGCAGAGAAAGCAATAAACAGATATTAGCCAGGTGCTTTGGGGAGTAGAGGAGAAGGAGCCATATCTGGGAATCATAAGGAAAAGCTTTGTCTAAATATGCAAAATCCAATAAGTGAGGACATCAGGTCCTGGAACTCTTCCAGGAACAATTTCATCCCCAACAATGGAGAAGACACGGCTGAGAACGAGCATCTGGGCATTCTGACCAGAAGAATATCAACCATCATTGCCACATCCCCAAACAGAATAGAGAGGTGGGTCTCAAGATCCCTGGAGTAGGGATAGAAGGTCAGAATTAGAGAGAATGCTCTAGAGAGAATCTACCAGAGGACCAACCCAGACATCTGTAAGCCACTTGAGCAATAGTCACTAGACAGCTTTGAAAATACATTCTCAGCTACTCACGCAGGCAGGCAGACCAGCCTAGACTGACTCTGAGAGACACATCAGGCACAGGCGCTTTCTAACATTCTAGATACATTTTGGTCAGAGGAGTAAACTGTCACTTTACACAGCTGAGGTTGAGGCATAGCAACCAGCATTTTCTCTTTACTGGAGCTCTTGCAGCACCCAAGCCAGTGTGCTCTCCCAGATCTGCACATGCCTGGGAGATGCCCGAATGGTTATATTGACTAACTCTCAGACCCCTCAGACCTTGTTGGGTGCCTCTCAGGGCTAACACTAGGGTGAGGACAGCCAGGCACATAAGAGGCAAAATACAAGGAGATGCTCACTGCCAAGAACCCACCCTGCACTTGCACCATCTGAAAGAGTGCTACCTGAGACCCACCTCTCCCCAAAGAGTGGCATCCAAATTCTAACAGGTGGAGGAAATTCTATGACAGGTAGATAATTGACATCTACTGTGGGACAATGAGTAGTCTGGTCAATTTCCCAAGGATCTATTATTAAAATTTCCCATTGACCAAGAACCAAAGGCTATAGTATTCCTAATGCCTGGTCCAAACATGGATTTTCTGATTTATTTTTTTTAAAAGAAAGATTTAATTCATCCCTTAACTAGCCACCTTCCACAAGCCCCTTTCCCTCTCCCCAACTGAAAATGCATTTCACAGCCCCTGCTTGCTCTGTTCATTGAAAACAGATTCAAAATATATGCCTTCTGAGAAAAGATTTCCATGTAAGGATAGTTTTCTAATTCTGTTGTGGCTTAAGCCTTGGTTGTAACACCTGAGTCCTGCTAAGGAGAACCAGCTCTCATGTTCAAACACAATTTTAGGATTAGTGCGCACCTATCCCAATGCCCTCTGGCTCATTCTCCGGAATGAGGCTTGAAATTGGCAATCATTTTTATAAACAGAGTGATAACCGCAAAATAGTCAACAAATGAAATATATGGTTTAACAACTACATAATCCAGAGAGAAAACATAAACATTATTATTTTCATAATACATCTGATTTTTTCTTTGTGATCCAATTTGCTTTAACTTCATTATTTTTCCTTTTTTTTAAAAAAAAGGTGAGTATGATCATAAATTTGTATCCATGTTTGTCTTTTCATTAAACTCTTTTTCTTCTATCTTCATTCCCACTAAAAAAGTCCTGTTTGGGAAAGAGGAACAAAATAATGGGAAAAATTGTTTACAAGGCAAGAAAGATGCATTTCCTTTATATAGTAGTGCTACTTCAAAAGAAATGGGCAGACTTTCCTCAAAGGACAAAAGAGAGAGAGAGAAATAAGTATGTTGTATTTCACAGAATCATGCATTTTTAGATACAAGATGAATTACACCTGAGACAGAGTACATTCTTTCCTTAACACGTAAGTCATAGCTTCTCACGGAACCTTTTTTTCAACACAGCTGAGGATGAGCCCTGTGACAAGAAGTCCCTTCTTCTTCGCTCCCAAGTGAAGTCCATTTGCCACCATTTGCAATATCTCCTTTCACTGAATCCCCACAAAAATTTTGTGAGGTGGGGTAGATATTTTAATCCTATTTTGCAGATGAGAACACCGAGACTCCGAGGGTTAAGGAAGCTCGTTCCAGGGCCCAATTTTTGTTAGTAGGAGCGCTGGGCTTTGAACCAGGGGATGTTCTGAATGCAGGTCCACACTTGTCTTCATACAAACGAGGCTGCTTAATCCAGATGATGACTGCGTTTATTATGATGATTATGCTCAATGGTGATAAACCAAAATTATGTGTAGCCAACACGTTATTTCTGCGTGGTTGCAAGAGCAACCTCATCCTAGAAGCATTTACCACTTTGAAAAGACGGCTTTGTGAAGATATCGATGTTGTGGCCAATTCTGTAAGGCTCACGATCAGCAGGAGAGAAAACTGGGGTGTGGGCAGACGTGGTTGTGCTGGCAATTCTGTCTGCTTCCAGTTCTATCTCTTATCCTTCTCACCTATTCTGTGCCCTGGGAGGCTGACCTCTACGAATTGCATGAAGGCTGACCCTTCCTCCCGCTCTGGGAATTGGTTCAGCCACAGAAGTCTCTGGCAGGGGGCAGTGGGTGGCAGGCGATTGTACTTTGTATTTTTCCTCCCAGCTGCCCACTGGCCTGAGGGTTGGCAGAGACTGTATTCCTGCTCAGAGGACTACAGTTTGCCTTCTTCGGCTTCAGCTCTCTTTCTGTCTCTCTCCTCTCCCTCCTCCTTCCTCTCTCTTCCTCTCTTCCTCCTCTGTTCTCCCTTTCTCTCTCTCCATCCTTCCCTCCCGTCCTACCCCCCTTTTCTCTCACTCTTTCCAAGAAATCCCTCAACCCCCTTGAATTCGCTGGCTGACAGTGGTTGCTCAGCCTGGGGTTCCCTTAGAGAAGAGCCTGAAATGAAGGCTGTGTACCTGTGTGTTTGCTTGGGTATGTATCTCAGGGGGCAGTTGTGAGAGGTGGGGCGAGTGAAGGTGAAGGAAGTAAACCCCAACACAAGGATGAATTCTTGAATTGGCCACCGCTGTCGTCAGTTGGTGCTCAATCCCTCAGAATCTTCTGAGGAATCTTATGGAATGTATCCCAGAGCAGTCAGCTAGGGAAGAAATAGGGAAATGGGCATCAACTGGCTTCCACTCTCCCCTCCTCAAAGGTGGCACCCTGGCACTAACTCCCCATCTCCAGGCAGGGCATACCTGAGTGCCAGGCAGCCCAGCCGCTGCATCAGAGAAACCCCAGCACAGGATAAGAGAGGCATCGCAGAGCAGGTCGGCGGCAGAGAAGCTGGTGGAAGCCCGCATGGAACCCTTCTCTGTGGTAGTGGGAGGAAGGAGGAGGGCAAGAGGGCTAGTGGAAATGGCGTCCTGCTTGTGCTAGCTCTGGAGCTCTTTGTCACCCTCTTGTTTTGTTTGTTTGTTTTTACTTAACCCCACCGCTGACTGTAAATGGTTCCTTCTTTAAAATCTCCGCTGCCCCATATGGTACATGTGCTTCCTGTTATAACCCTGTCCTGCTTCACTGGTATTCTGTGTCCTTTCAAGCCTGCCTTCAGAGACGCCTTCCTCTCCTTTCCTCTCTGTTCTCTCACAGACAGTAACTCCTAATGGTTTTATGCTCCCCTCTTGTAAGGGCTGGAACGTTTATATTCTTTTTGGAATCTCAGAGTGTCACCCTATTTCGAAATAGGTTTTTTTGCAGATATAGATCATTGTTAAGATGAGATCATTATGGAGTAGGACAGGGCTTTAATCCAATATCGCTGTTGTCCTTGTAAGAAGAGAGGAAATGACACAGACACAGAGATGCAGGAGAAACAGCCTTGGAATATGAAGGCAGAGAGATACGCCTATAAGCCAAGGGAAACCAAAGATTTCCAGCCATCCACCAGCAGATAGGAGAGAGGCATGGAACAGATTCTCTCTCCGAATGCCCAGAAGGAACCCACCCTGCCGACACCTGATCTCACATTTCTAGCCTCCTCCAGAACTGTGAGAGAATAAATTTCTGTAGGTTAGGTCACCCAGTTGTGGTCATTTGTTATGACAGCCTTGGGGAACCAGTACACACCTTGATCAACGCTCTCCTTCCAAGTCCCACGGAGCTCTACAAAGTTTCATGTTCCATTTTCCCTCGGCCCATCAAAACATACCTGTCATGGGTTTATCCTTCAAGGCCATAGCCTTTACCCACTGAGAGTACGTGGGTAGACTGAGCATCTAGCTTCACAATTAGCTAACATGATGCCCAGGGGCACAGCCTATCTCTTCCAGTTAGACTCTACTCTCTGCTTAAGGAAGCACTTTAAGAACCCTTAATGGCCAATGAGAGGAGAGAGATATAAGACACTCCTTGAAACATACCCTGCAGGGCACCAGGGTATGCCCTGTTCTGGCAGCTTGAGTTGAGAGGCTCAACTAGTGTGGAGACATCCTCAAATCCAAATACCTGCCCCCCCCCATTAGTTACCCCAACAGGAGCCACACAGACTACAGGTACACAGTCCACTGCAGAGTAAATGTGTGGATCAGCCAGGTTGGGAAATAGACACCACGGTGTTTGTCTCCTGTAAGCACCCCTTTATACACACTTGCTGCTCATTTCCACACCTGTCCTCCTTCTGTGCCTTCCCTGGAACTCTGCTCCACCATATGATTAACCCTACCAGAAGAAGAAAAGGTCCAGGGTAAGAATATGCCACAGGCTTCCCTTGGGTTTGTTTCTTAGATGTCATTCTTTAGAGGAAACATCAGGCTAAAATGAAGCTTTGCTTGCCACAGGTTTTGTTTTGTTGTCTTGTTAGTGTTTGCATATGGCGGAGAGTGGAGACGTAGCCCCGTACCTCTCTGCTGCTCCACTCTGTCTCCGCAAGCGTGGATTTGAGAGATGAGCTCACTCACTCCTGTTAACTGGGGACCTGGAGGAAGGTATAAGCCTACTAGAGTGTTGGTCTTCTCACCCTTGGGCTGGGGAGAATGCCTCATCACAGTGTGGTATGAGGACCAACCAAAGACATGTAGCTATGGTTTCACAGAGTGGCAGGTGCACAGCAAGCCCAGGGGACCCTTCTCACCGCTCTTCCTCCTTTCAGTCCTGTTGGAAGTATCACTTTCCCTGGTTACTTTGGTTCTATTCATTTATGCTTATTTAATTTTTTTGTGTCTTATCCCCCCAACTTCATTGTAAATTCAAGGCCAAACATTACATAGATCATTGTAAAAAAAAAAAAAAACCATTAACAATAGCATTTATGAGCCATCCTTATGTCAGATGCCATGCTAAGCACTTCCCTTACCCAGTCCTGACAATGACCACGGTAGGATATGAACCTCACTTTGCAAATCTGAAGTAAGGCTTACGTCAGATCACTAGTAAGTAGTGACACTGAAATGTACAACAAAGTCTGTCTTAATTGTAGAATCTGCTCCCTTAAACAGTGCTTCTGCCCCACTGTCAGACCTTTAGGAGGGACTCCATAGCGATACTAAAAATTGTAAGCAGAACTTGATCTATGAGACACCATACAAGACATAAATGTGCATGTTAGTGGCAGAACTCACTTGAAAAAGACTTGTGTTAAAATCAAATAAAATTTATTTCATGATTATTCAAGAAATATATTGTCTCCAGTTAGGCTTTTCCCCACTCTGCCACCAAATTACTAAATTCAGTGGTGACTTCTCAGTCAGTACTCTTTTTTTTTTTTTTTTTTTTTCAACGTTTTTCATTTATTTTTGGGACAGAGAGAGACAGAGCATGAACAGGGGAGGGGCAGAGAGAGAGGGAGACACAGAATCGGAAACAGGCTCCAGGCTCTGAGCCATCAGCCCAGAGCCTGACGCGGGGCTCGAACTCACGGACCGCGAGATCGTGACCTGGCTGAAGTCGGACGCTTAACCGACTGCGCCACCCAGGTGCCCCTCAGTCAGTACTCTTGTTTCTTGATTTCTCTGCAGCACTAGATGCAATTGATTAGACCTTTCCTTGAAACACTGCCTTCACTTGGCTTCTAGAACACCATGTCTCTTGAGTTTCTTCCTATCTCACAAAATGGTTCCTTCACTGGCTCCTCCTTTCTATCTGTTAAGGCTGGAGTGCCCCTGGACTCAACCCTTGCCCTCTTCTCTACTCACCCACTGGATGATCTCATCCATTATCACAGTTTTAAATACCATACACTCAGTTCTGCTATGACACAACATAGCATTCCTAAAAATCACCGTGCCCTGCAAAATCCCACAGTGACAACCACGGGGTTTAAATGACAGATGTGACTGGAGCACAAAACTCACACACGTCATTGGTGCATTTACAAAAAGGAGAGCCTGCTAAAAACAGTAGCACAGTTTCACACGCGTTAAATGGATAAGACACGCATGAATACTACAATAAACATGGTACTTTACATTGACAAAGATGAACTTTGCTTGTGAAAGGGGTTGTAGCTTGGCAGTTAGTGTCATGTTATAGAAAGAAAGTTTTCTGAAATCAGTCAGGTAAGGTGTAATGACAGACACGAATGAGGACGGATCCTGATACACAGTGAACTGATGTGGCTCAGGTAGGTGTCTGAGGTACGTGCCTGTAGTTTGAGTTTTCTTACGCAGTTTGATTCTGCCAGTGCAGTTTTATGCACTCTTTTAGTGTTTCTCCCAGAATAAATTGTACATAAATGTGAAATCCCCGTTATGTTTAAATTGTTCCCTACTGTATCAACCTATACTAGGTCTGCAAAGACACTATATATAAATACGGTCACATTCATAAGTCTTGGGGGTTAGGGCTTCAATGTATATTTTTGAGGAGTACAATTCAACCCATAACTCAGAGTTTGCCCCCAAATTTCTGGAAGCCTCATGTAATGTCACACCAGGATCTTTTCTTTTTAATTTTTATTGACAGTTTCCCATAGTAAAAACTATATTTTACATCATGCCCCAGCACACGCAAGCACACACACACACCTGAAACTCAAGTTCACAGAACTTACTTTGTGTGATATAATCTGATATCTTCTACTTTATCAGAGAGAAAAATTGCTACGCATGACCCACTAATTGATTTTATGACACACTTGTGAGTGTGACCTATATTTTGAATAAACACCATTCTAGAATGAGAACAAAAGGTCCTGTTCTATGATTAGATTATGTTCTAAAGGATCCTTCTTAAGTCTATTTATTTGTAAGTAGAAAACATGTGATCACCGTTGATTGCTTGGCATGGGACACTGATAAGCTTGTGTTCTATGATAAATCTTTCTTCTCCATAATTCTTGTATTTTTTTTTGAAAGGTTTATTTATTTTTTGAAAGAGAGAGAGAGAGAACAAGTGGGGAAGGGGTAGAGAGAGAAGGGGACAGAGGATCTGAAGCAGGCTCTGTGCTGACAGCATTCGGATGCAGGGCTCGAACCCATGAACTGTGAGATCATGATCTGCGCTGAAGTCAGACCTGAGCCAAAGTCAGACGCTTAACTGAGCCACACAGGTACCCCTCTTCGCTATTTTAAGATTCATTCCATTTGCATATGTAGATTCCACACACCCCTCCTACTTTCAGTTTGTTATATTTTCTCACATTTCGGCCACTTTGCAATCTTAAAACTCTCCTTGCCACTGCTCTGTCACATAGCAGACTGAATGAGGTTAACATGCTTACTGGTGCCTCAGAGCAAACCATGAAGACAGGATAGGCAGGAAGCTAAGGCCTAAAGGCAGAGACAAACTGACCACTTGGCTTTCACCACCTGTTCTTGTCACGCAGTTTGGAAAGGGAGGTGCTTCACTACTTTCAGCCTCTGCTAGTTTTTTTTTCTTTCTTTTAATGTTTATTTTTGAGAGAGAGAGAGAGAGAGAGCGAGGGGCAGAGAGCAAGGGAGACAGAGTGTCCCAAGCAGGCTCCACGCTGGCAGCGCAGAGCTCCATGCAGGGCTCAAACTCACAAGTGGTGAGACGGTGACCTGAGCCGAAATCGGGAGTCGGATGCTTAACCAACTGAGCTGCCCAGGCGCCCCCAGCCTCTGCTAGTCTTCATGGTCTTCCCGGGGTTTTGCCCTCACTCCTCATCAGCCCCTTTGCCTGGTGGGCTGTCTTTAAGGAGCTCGAAGATTGGTGGTGGGTGTCTGGTGCCATCTCCTGCCCCCAGCACCTGCTGCCCACTGGCCCCAGTAGTTGCATTTCACCAGCCAAGGCCCTGAGGCCACTCTGTTGCAATGGGGGGACCTCCCCCGTCTCACTCCAGCCCATAACTCACTGGATAATCCTGAAGAAATTCATCTCTATGCTCCCGGTGGCTCCGATATTTTGTGGGAGACCAAAGGTCTATTGTGTTAACTTTCCAAAAGAATACTGTAGGCCGGGAAGCTTAAATAAGGTGCTCCTGTCACACCATAAATTAGTTGTAAAGTTAGAACCCAAACTTACATTCCTGATTTTCCTGGGTGTTTTCCCATGAGCCATAAAAGGTCTTCATCTTTTCACAATATTGCCAAGGGCAGGCCCTGTTTCATCTTCAAATGAACCAGGATAAGTAAAACCTGTTCAGGAAATTCTATTGTTCTCTGAAGACAACCAAGTTTTACATTTGTTGTAAGTATCTACCAAGTTGGGATCTGATCTTTTTTTCTCATAATTCTCCTGGCCTTTCTCCCTAGCAACCCCCCAACACCCCACCCCCATCACCATTCCTCACATTCCAAGTGAGGAATCTGAGCTTCGATCTCTCCTGAAGGAGCCAAAAGAATGACTTTCCTTCAAAGACCAAAATCTTTGCTTTGCATACTTTAAGTCTCTCTGAAAGTAGTCTGTGTAAAAATTGGTTTGTCCATTCAATGTGATTTGCTTTTTTTCCTTACACACACAAAAGCTGCATTTAAATTGATGGTGCTTTATAAAATCTACAGCATCTTAAAATTACACACACACACACATATGTATATGTATATATGTATGTATTTCAGGGTGGAAATACCTAAAATTACAGAATTTTCTATGAGTTTTCTAGCATTTAAGAATTACATTGGGAACAGTTCTAATAATTTAACTAACGTGTTTTACTTTATTTATTTACTTATTTTTAATTTTTTTTTAAAGATAAAGACCAAGCACAAGTGGAGGAGAGGGGCAGAGGAAGAAAGAGAGAATCTTAAGAGGGCTCCACACTATGTGGGACTCAGTCCCACAATCCTAGGACCATGGCCCAAGCCGAAATCAAGAGTTGTGAGCCCGACCCACTGAGTCATCCAGATGCACCACTAATGTGTTTTAGATAAGACTGTAGAGTTTTCTATAAAGACTAAATCTTGTGCTAAGACCAGCTAACAACTGAACCTCTCTCTCTTACCTTCTCTCTACTTTTTCTGGTTCTCACTAAGCATCCCACATTCCACATAATCCTACATACATGCTGCTGATTACGCATTCTTCTGGCTTATTGTCTGTGTCTTCAGAGGTCAGAAGATGGGCATATACTTTTATGGAGTCTGTAACCAATGCTTCATGGAAACTGGCTGCCATTGGGGGATGAGAGAAGCTAAGGGGTTTCCCTCTAATTTGCACTCCTGAGTACGCCACTCAGTTCTTCTGAAAAACCCCTCTGAGAGAAGTATTTTAGCCTTTAAAAACAAAGGTTTTTGCTTCTGCAGTGATACAGAACCTTGACGTTTCAGAACTGAAAGGAACAAAATTCAACGACCCCCCGAAAAAAAACACTAGTGAGAAAATAAGTAAACCAAGTCTAGTATAAACAGAGGCAGAAAATTATTGTTTATTACAGAAATAAGGAGTTTAAGGACAAGCAGGAGCTAAGATTAAAAGCAAGAATGGGAGATGTTTTTGAAAAGAAAAATACTTGGCAAGGTCTCCTTGGCCAGCTTACATTAGCCAACAATTTGATTCTGGTTCTGTGAAGTTATTCGTTTCACTCAAAAGAGGGGTTTTCCATTAATAAGTCTAAAAATTATCATATAATAGCATAAGTTCATTATCCATTATAATATTATTAGTGTTTATTCCCACTGTTGTCAGGTTTCCATATGGCTTCTGCAGGATGAGGCATTTATGGTTAGGTTAGGTAATTTTTTTAAGCTGGTATTATGTTTGGTCAACCACGAGTAACAGAGAACCTAAATACAGTGGCTAGACAAAATATGAGTTGACTTATTCTTGCATAACAGAAGTTGCTAGTGTGGTTACTGAAGTTGTGTCAGTAATGCAACAATGGAAGGGCCAATGTCTCTGTGATTCCCTAGCCCTGCCTTTTCCTCATGATTACAATATGGCTGCTGAAGCTCCAACTATCAGATTTATATCCCCCAAAAGGGAAGATATTTGTCCTTTTTAATGATGCAAGCAAAGTTTCTCAAAATTCACAACAGATTTTTACTTATATCTGATAGGCAAAAACTGTGCTGCTTGGCCATTCCAAGGAAGTATGGACTTTTTAAAAAATATTTATTTATTATTTTTGAGAGAGAGAGAGAGAGAGAGCATGAAATGGGACAGAGTATATGGAGTGGGCTCCATGCTGACAGCAGAGAGTCTGATGCAGGGCTCAAACTCACAAACCATGAGATCATGACCTGAGCTGAGATTAAGAGTTGGATGCTTAACCAACTGAGCCACCCAGGTACCCCTAGACTTTTGAGTAGAAGAAATAAAAGGAGAAAAGTGTTAGAAATGGGTGATGGATCAGCCAACTCACAACATCTGCCAGAGTTCTTGTCTGGATCTTTCTGATACCTGATAATGTGTAAACAACCCTAGCAAGGAATGGCTTTGAGAGTTGAGTTGGCTGAGTTCAACACTTCAGTGTCACCTAGTATTTGGGTTATATTAAAAATGAGAAATCAGATGAAATCTGAAAAGTGGCACTAGTAGGTGGAATAATGGACCCCCAATTATGGCTACATCCTCATGTTCCAAACCTGTGATCTTGTGATAGAGAGATGGGGTGATTATCATGCTATCAAGGTGGGTCCAGTGTTCCTGAGAAGAGAAAAGCAGCAGTGTCAGGGTCATAGGTCAAGAGATAGGATCATGGTAGCAGGTGCACAGAGACAAAGGAGGACATGTGAAGATGCTGTGCTGTTGGCTTTGAAGATGAAGGAAGGGGCCACAAACCAAGGAAGATCACGGCTTCTAGAAGCTGAACAAGGAAGGGAAATGGGCTCTTCCCTTGAGCCTTCTGGAGGAACGCAGCCCTACTGGCACCTGGATTGTAGGACTTCTGACCTCCAGACTATAAGGTAATCAATCCATGCTGTTTTAAGCCACCAAATTTATGGTAATTTGTTACAGCAGCTGCAGGAAACTGATACAGTGGCCCAGGTCAGATTAGAATGGAGGCTTCAAAGGCTCTTGAAAAGTCTAAGTTAATGTCTCCTAAGAGTAGGGCTTCAAGCCTCAGAATTATCCTCTATGGGGCAATAATAAGTGCTAACACTGAATAATTACTGTGTGTTTACAAAACGCAAAGTGCACTCTAGGCATTTCATTACCCCCTTGAAACAACCCTATGAGGTACACACTAATAGTATCTTCCATTTTTCTCAGTACAGATGAATCAATTGCCAAGGGCCAGGGATGGGGGAACTAGAGAGTCAAGCATGGGTGAGTTTGGGGCACATGCTGACATGGGTGTCAGGTTACTGCTAAGGAGGGTCTGGGGACAGTGGTACAGGTTCACCAGACTCCTTGAAAATAGTTGGCTGCTACATCAGTGGCTGGGAACCCCCAAGACCATGTGGGACACAAAGGGTCACTTAGAGGATTCTCCTTGCTCTTTTCATGAACGCTGGGAAGAACTGGACCAAGGACCAGAATTCTAGCCGAACAACTTGGTGGGAACATTGAGCTGCACAGAGATCCTTTTGTGTTTGTCCTGCACTGGAAGCGTCGCCAGCGGCTGGTGCTAACAGAGGAAATATACGTCTGTTAAAGGCAATCTCAATAATTTCTCAATAATTTTAGAGAAAAACGACACTACTATCAGAATACCAAGGTGTTCTAGTCTCCCAAAAGTGATGTTTGAACCCTGATGAGGTTCAAACAAACAAACGTAAAGCAGCCCTCACTTCTCACGGTTCCGATACAAATGAGTTTCAGTTAACACAACACGTACAAAGCACGGGTTGCCGGTATAAATTCTCAAAGGAATGAAAGGGAAATAATCCAGAAAATTACTCCGCAAGAATTCAGATGTTAAAAACATGTTAGGTGCAACTGCCTTGAATACGATATCTATCAAAAGCCAACTATTTTAATAGTATTCTGAAAATCCTAAAGGGATGTATATATGAAAGCAATTATTTAACATTTAATGACATTTATGAAGAAAACTTCAAAACCTTCAATTTATTAACTTGATGGTTAGTGAAAGATGTTCCAAATGTAAGGGAAAATATGTTTTCAAAAAGTGGTTGATGAAATTATGCATAAGAATAGCTAACAAACACCAACTATTTAAATGTATTACATGTACAAACATCAGCATCAAAGTGAGGGCATAAGAGTCGCCAACTTTTACGTTATCAGAATGAACATGATCTGAAAGGGATCTCTTAAGTCCATTGTTTAGCTTACCTTGATATATTCTATTTTTGTAAAAAAGGAAACCAAACAAAAATACTTCTTTTCTAAGACCTTCCCTTTTTCTGTGTTTGAACGGGATTTAGAACCATTCAAAAATAACTCGGGGTCCCCGAAGACTAGCTGGGGAAAAAGAGTGTGTCTCATTCTCAGGGCACAGAAGGGGATATACAGGCAAGGAAATCACACAATGAGATGTTCAGGTTTAAAAAGTAAATCAGATGAAGGGTCAAGCAGTCAGTTTACATGACTTATGGATGATCATCTGCGATCTTTATGTTTCAGACTGTTTTTACATCATCATCCTTTGTCCTAAAAGATGACAATCCTGGCTATTACTTCCTGTGTACGTAAGGGGGGCTGGAAGGGAATGAGGCATAACCGGCCTCCTCATCCCCGTTTCCTCCCGTGTTCATGGCATATTCAGACTATGACCACAGCTTCCAGGACCCACAGCTATTTCTGGTGACGCCTCAGAGCTGGCACAATGGGAAGATTAGAATTAACCCATGGTTTTTCCACTTGACACGCTTCCTTGTTATTTCCAATTCTTGTCACCTGCATTGTGGGACTTCCAATCATGCTTAATATATACTTGAAGGATCTCTCCTGCCCATTTTTAGAATCTTCCAGCGGCAAGCTTTTTTTTTTTTTTTTCTCATTCAGCACAAGACTTTAAGCACACATATGAAGGATTCATAGGCTTCTAACCAAGGTGAAACAAGTCAGAAATGAGAACCAATCGCTAAAAGATGTTACACAAAGAAACTGATTTTGCAATCAATAAATTCGGAAATTGGATCACAACTTGCTGGCCCACCTGTGAAGCATTCTTAGCACACCTTCCTCGATCTCCTAGCTTTCGTGAGATATAGAATTGACATATAACGTGTAAGTGCAAGGTGTTCAGTATTATGATTTGATACCCATGTATGCTGCAAAATGACGACCATAGGAAGATTTAGTTAGCACATCCATCACCTGACAGTATTATAATTTTTTTTTTCTGTGTGGTAAGAACGTTTAAGATCTCTCTTAGCAACTTTTCAAGTATACGATACATATTATTAACTATAGTCACCACAATGAATACTGAGCCCCAGAACTTAATCATCTTAAAGCTAAACATTTGTACACTTTGACCAATGTCTCTCCATTTCCCCCACCCTCAGGCCCTGGCAACCACCATTCTATTCTGTTTCTATGAATTTGTCAGCATTCAGTTTTCTGTGGTCCACTTCTTGAGAGTTACATAATACACTGAATTTTGACATACTTTTCCCAGCCTCATCTTACCTCACATTGAGCCTGGAACATGAGACTAAAAAAGATACAGCTCAAAGCAAGCCCTTTCTACACATGGAATGCTCCCTTTAACAAACACCCATTAGAGTCCTATTGTGTACAATTCAGAAGTCAATATTTCTTTTTAGGACCTTGTTTCATTTATTTTTTATTTTTATTTTTTTTTTAATATTTATTTTTGAGACAGAGAGAGACAGAGTGTGAACGGGGGAGGGTCAGAGAGAGAGGGAGACACAGAATCTGAAGCAGGCTCCAGGCTCTGAGCTGGCAACAACAGAGCCCGATGCGGGGCTCGAACTCACGGATAAGATCATGACCTGAGCCTAAGTCGGACGTTTAGCCGACTGAGCCACCCAGGCGCCCCTAGGACCTTGTTTTAAATAAGATAAAAGGGAAATACAATTGACTGCTGGCTCTGAATTTGGCAGGAGGGCTGTTGGGCCATTTGTGATGTCCTAGAAAGAGAAGCAGCAGTCCAAGAACTTTCCCCTGCCTCACTTTGTCTGTCCCTGTAGTGGGACTTCAAGGAAAGAGCAGCCTGAATTTCATCCCTGGTGATAACAGAGCTTGGAGAGAAATTTGCTAAGATAATAAAGCTAAGATGCATTAAACAATTAAGTATGGAGCTAAGATGCATTAAACACTGAAGTATAGAACAACTTTCTGAGCTGTTTGCACATGTTAATTTATTGCCATCTCCTAACTCTAGGAGGCAAGTACTGTTATTATCTCCACATAACGATGCAGTAGAGGCACAGAGAGGCAGGGTCACAGGACAACAGAGTAACGAGGAGCCAGGATTAGAAGGGATGATTCCTAACAGGAGGAGCTGGCCCTCATCACGGGCATGGGGCAAGTACTTACAGAATGGATACAGTTGCAGACACTAGACGAGAGCTCTGCTTTTCAGAGAAAGGACAATTGGAGAAGGAACCCTAGCATACAGGAGTTGATTACAGTGATGGAGGCACTGTGAAGAAACTCCCAGGTCTGGGAGGCAGACAGGGTTAGTAGGTATCCAGAAGCTCTTGGCAGAGAGCAGGAACCAGGTGCCAGGTCAGGATCCAGTTCTGGGGGTGGAACGTGAAAGCCCAACATGGACTGTGGTGCTGAAACAAGTCTAGGTTGTTAAGATTCTGATTCCAACTGATTTTAGCGTGTGGCTTTCTTCCCCATGTCACCGAGCAGTTCTCTGTAGGACACCAGCTAGGTGTCCTACGATTCAACTCAAGTCTGATGCTGTCTGCCTGGAAGCGGTGTCAGATTGCACAGGTTAAAGGTTCAGTTCTACAAGACTCCACCCATCCCCACTCGGGTGCCAGATGCAAGTCAGGTTGTCACCTGTGCTTCTGCCTGGCCACAGATTGGGGGTTCCAACAACCTCATCCTTGGGTTCAATTGATTTGCTAGAGCAGGTCACAGAACTCAGAAATATCTTACTTACTAGACTACTGGTTTCTTATGAAAGAATATAACTCAGGGACAGCCAGATGGAACAGACGCATAAAGCAAGGTATGGGGAAAGGGCATAGAGCTTCCATGAACTCTCCAGGTACACCACTCTCCTCAAATCTATGTGTGTTCACCAACACCGACACTCTCTGAGCCATGTCCTTTTGGGTTTTTATGGAGGCTTCGTTACAAAGGCATGATTGATTAAATCATTGGCCATTGGTTCTAGCCTCTCTCCCCTCCCTGGAGGTCAGAGCCAATAGGACTGAGTCCCAAACTTCTCATTGCTAGGTTGGTTGTTCCCCAGGCAACCTGCTCCCATCCTGAGGTGCTTGCCAAACACCCCCACATTAACATAACAAACGACAACTCTATCACTTTCACCCTTTAAAAATTCCTAGAGTTTTATGAGCTCTGTGTCTGGAATGGGGTCAAAGACTAAATGTCCATTTCTTATTATAAATCACAATATCACAGTTGTCTATGCAGCTACTTGAAGAGAAATTTGAGAACTGGAACTAAAAGAAACCATCTGGTACTATCAAACGGTACCAGATGAGGACTGATCTAAGGAAGAAGGGGGAGAATCGTTACCCAATGGGAAAAGAAGGCCCAGAGCTGAAGAATAATCAAGGAAACTAGCTGGACCTCCCCTCCAGGTTGGCCTTGGCCACTCAGAGCCCAGCTGTTCCTGTTTCTACCCATCCTGACCCAGTTGTGGTCAGATGGCCCAGCTCTTAGCCAGAAAGAAAAGAAGCAGTAGGCTAAATCTGTCAGGAAATCTAAAACCCCCAAACTCCCCATGCCATCCAGAAGACAAACACTGACTGAAAGGACTGAAGCATCTAGCAGTAGCATTTAAACTTGGTCTTGGGGCGCCTGAGTGGCTCAGTGGGTTGAACGTCTGACTTCAGCTCACGTCAAGATCTTGCAGTTTGTGGCTTCGAGCCCCGTGTCGCTCTCTGTGCTGACAGCTCAGAGCCTGGAGCCTGCTTCTGATTCTGTGTCTCCCTTTCTTTGCCCCTCACCCTGCTCAGGCTCTGTCTCTCTGTCTCTCAAAAAGATATAAACGTTAAAAAAGAACTCAAGAAATCATAATGCTATTTTGTTTAATATGGAAAGATAAGAAACAACCCAAACCTCATGAGACAGCAACAAAATCAGGAACAGTGTTTAATCACATAGTATACAGTCATCACACATCAGGCTTTCAAGGAATATTTACTGTCCTAGGAAAATAGTCATCAATGTATGACAAAAAGCAGACTAACCTACCAGAATGTTCTCTGGACTTGCTGGGGGAAATTATGTTTATGTTTAATAGAGATATTACTCTGGAAAATATAGCCTTGTTTTACATAACAAATACATTGCTTCCAATCATGCAATATGATACACTGTTACACTGTAAAAATAATCGAGATTCATGAAATATAAAAATATTCTTTCACAACACTTTTATGACATTTTTTTTAAAAAGCCTGTCACCCGAAATGTCTAGAAATATTGAAAATAACTTACTTAGGGTGAATTTTACCCTTTCTATTAACTTTTAAACAACTTGTTTTTTTTTTTTTCCTTTTGGAACTAAAAAATTATACAATTTAAAGTTACTACATAGGAACTATAATTATTCACATACACTCTTTAACACAGCAGATCAATACACATGGGCGTTTACTTTCAATAGATAAAAATGAAAGTAGTTAAATATTTTTGTTAGGTTATTATCTGACCTAACTACCTGGAGGAAAAAAGAAAAACCTCTTTGAGCAGAATTTCACGGTTTGGAACACTTTTCGATGGTGCAGAGTTTCTGTCAGTATAGACTGAGCACCAAATATAGGTAAATTTTAACTTCTTGAGGCTTTGAAACTGTAAAGTAGAGATAGGGAACTACCCACACTCTTTTTTTTTTTTTTTCTTTTTGCATCATACCCTATGCATGAAATAAAATTTCTTTGGCAAAGGGCGCTGAAACCCCACTTCAGTAGACCTTTAATATTTGCCGATCGGGGAGGTGCGTAAGCGTTGTTGATGGTAGGGAACTAGTTTTTATGTATTTAAAACCTAATGGCGAGGATGGGAGTGGCATGGTGTAAAAGGAAGGTGGGCTTCACTGAAAAAGTGCAGATGGGCAGGCTGATTTCCTTTCATGCACTGACAGAAAGAGACAAGGCTGGAGATATGAGGTCCCAAGCGACAGGAACCTGAGAGAGTCAGGACAGGCTGATGGGTGGGTGGGTTGGGACAGGGCGAGGGTAGCTCACAGGAGCCTCCGGAAGCACAGGGAAAAGACTGCGATCTGGTCCCAAGAAGATGACCTTAAAGAAGGAAGACAGATGGCAAAGGAAATGGGTCAGCTGTATGGTCAAGAAGCTGGAGTGGGGGTACCTGAGGAGCCCATGGTGTGGCCTCATAGTTTTATTCAAACTAAAGACTGAGCCTTAGGTCTTGCATATTTCCTCATTCTATGTTTTCTGGTCCCCCTTCCCCTCAAGAGATAACAACAACTAATTCAGGCACCACTGGGCAGCTGGGACCCGGGCTCCCGGGTATCATCCCCCGGCTTGTTGCAGAAAGCAGTAAACTGAGAAGATACTGGGGAGTCTATGGGTATTTGAAGACAGGGAGAGGGGCAGGAGGAGGTCTGTGGACCGAAATCTGCACTTTGCCCCACCAATCTTGGGTCATTCTCGGCAGCATCTGGATTTGCCCCAACAGGTAGGGATGTAAAAGTACACCTGGTACACGAACCCCCAGTCAGGAACGCCTGCCCTCGGTCCAGTCAGCCCTGTGCTCGCTGTCCTCCTGACTCACCACAGGCATTTCTCCCACCCTTGTTGTTTGTCTTTACGACGTTCAGAATGACATCTCTAGATTGCCAGGATGCTTCCAAATGCATGTGCTCATTTTGGTTGATACTCTTACCTCCTCTCACTACCCACACCCATTTTTTTTTTTTTAAAAAGGACCTGACGTCTATAAGTTGATGCTCTGTATGCATTGAAATTGAAAATTAAAAACTACGTGGAGAAAGGAGGAAGCAAGTATACAAGCTGATATCCTCTCTGTAAAAGAGCCAGCCCCAAAGAAATCGATTAAGGAAGATAAATTACAATTATTAATATCTACTAATATCTCAGAAAAAAAATTCATTTCCATACGAGTTAACATCAGTGTCATTGTATTTGATTAAAAATTGTCTTGTACCTTTGAAGGCAAATAATCTAAAAGATGCACAAATGTATTCATATCAATCTTAGCCAAAATGACACCAGATATCAGTAGCTGTATAAAGGCAATCATTTGGCAAAATCAAATATGAAAACAAACACAAGGATGCTTGGTCACCAATGTGGAACCTGAAAATCAAGTAGAGTGAAGCAATGTTGAATTAAAAAAAATTGTTTTTAAAGCATGGAGTTTGAAATCAGACAGACCTGGATTCAACTTAGTTTAACACTGACTAACTGTGTCACATCACCTCTCTGTGCTTCAACTTATTCACATTTAAATCTTTGAAAGCTTGCTTTGAGAAATAGGGATACGTGTCTAAGGAAACTACAACAGTGCTGGGTACACAGAAGTCACTCAATAAATGGTATTTACAATGAGCACCTACAATGCTCCAGACACTATTCTAGGTGCTAAAATTACAGTGACGAATGGAAGAGATCTTTGTTTTGGTGACATGTGCGTTGTGGTGGGGGCAAATAGCCAATGAAGAAGTAGGAGAAGAAGGAAGGGAGGAAGACAAGGAGTGAGGGAAGTAGGAGAGGTAGGAGGGAGATTCAGGGAGTGATATTTCCTATTAAAAAAATATCAGAGTAATAGAGGGTATCTTGCAGCAAAGGGTAGTTAGTCTAGCTAAGTAGTCAGGGAAGGATTCTCTAAAGAGGTCACATCGTCTCTGAGTCTTTTCTGATGAAAAAGGAAGCCAGAGTGCGTTGAGATCTTGAGAAAAAGCATTCCAACCAAAGGAAATGGCAAAAAGAAAAGCTGTGAAACGAGAACAAATTTTGCATTTTCCAGAGACAAATTAAAGGCCAATGAATGATGGGACAAGGGGTACAAGATTAGATCCAAGATATTGGCAGGACCATCTCAGGGAAGTCCTTGGGCCCTAACAAAGTTTGTATTTTATTCTAATTATAGTAGGAAATTATGGGCGGTACTTAAATGGGAGGGTGAGTGATATTATTAAATACAGTCTTTAAAAAGAGGATTCTGTATGATGTATGAAGAATAAAGGGGAGTGTCTGTGGGTGGAGAGAGGGTGAAAGCAAGCAGACCAGTTAGGAGGCTATTGGAGCAGTTCAGTTAAGACACAGTGGCTTCTTGGACTAGCCTAGTAGCTGTAGAGGGGGTGAGATATGGTTAGACTAAGGCTCTATTTGGGAGGGAGAGCTGACTTCCAAGGAATTGATGTGAAGGAATGAAAGAGGTCTGGGTTGATTCCCAGATCCTAAACTTGAGCCACAGACTGAACAGTAATGCCATTATTATGACAGTAAAGAGGAGGGTTGGCATGGTTGATGTCAGGATCGTCGAATAGTAAGTAGAGATGCCAAGCAGACAGGTAGACACACAGGCTGGAGATCAAGAGCACTCCTGGGAGATAATATTTGTATCAGGTATAATGTAAAGTGCATCATGTGAAGTGTCCAATTCAGTTTTGCTGAATTGAAAAAAAAGTTTGAGCCCAATAACAGATATTCACTGGTTTTCAGGAAATTAGATCGTGAAAACTTTTATTTAACTGACTCTTAAGCTACTTTTATTGGCACACAAGGGTTGGCTCAGTAAAAACTATGATTTGCCTGTGGTCAGCAAAATGTGATAGAAGCAAGTGATGATTCCTTTGCAGTATCAGAAACATGGTTTCCATACCGACAAAACCCATACAGCACAGTGTCCTTGATTCTAGATAAAGTGCTGCTTCACTGGTTCACGTCTTGGGATAGGTGTAGTTAAAATCCCTTCTTCTGGAAGGAAAAAAGAGAGAGAGAAACACCCACGGAGTTTTATTTTTCTTGACACATCCAATGCTATCCAAGCTGGTCTGGCAGGCATCATGACAAACTGATTTGAGTTAGACTCCTCTGTTCTTCTCTGGTAGGATCCCGGTGCTGCCATGAGGGAGCATCTAGTTTATGAGCGACTCGCTTAACACACATGAGTCACAGGCAAAGGCAATGTAACTGACTGCGTGAAAGGGACAACAGTGTGTGTGCATTTTGATCTGTGCTCTTGGTTGCTTTTCTCCTACATGTTGCCAGCACTGGTGACACCTTCTAGATGAACTACTCTCAGGGGAGAACAAATCATCCCAAGTCAAAGGAGTTTGTGAAATTTCTAACTGGGTTTCTTAAATGCAGAGTATGCACAATCATCTGAAAGCCAAAGGGCTACTTACTTATAAGAACTAGATTTCTCAAAATAAACAAACAAACAAACAAACAAACAAACAAACAAACAAACAAATGGGTTCCATGGAATTCTAAGAGCTGAGCTTTAGGGATCAAGAACCAAGTTTGGTGGAACGAGCACTTGGTTTGGACTAACTTCCACAGAATAGTAAGGAATGCCAGTCGATGTATCTACCTTTCCATCCAAAAAGGAAATGAAGATTTACCAGTGAGCCAGAGGAAGAGATTCAGAGATGATTAAGACAGAGTACTTAATAAGAATAACGTAACTGATGGCAAACTCTGGTCCCTCTGGCGGTCAAACCTTATGTGGAACCTGGTAAAGACACTCGTTAGGTTTAGGAGACTTCTAACAGCACCTTCCAAGGCAGAGCCCAAGAGGACAGGGAGTCTCATAGAAAAGCTTTGAATTTGAAAGATGTTGGAGCAGTTTGGCTCTTGGATCCAGATTGGCAATGGTGGGGGGATGTGTCTGAGCAGACAGGCCTTAGCACAGCCTTGCAAAGTCCTGCATGGCACTGAAGAATAAGGAGAGGCGATTGAGAGTTTTGAATACCCAGGCAGGGGTGTAGAGGGAGTATGGGAGCTGGTAAGTCACGAGAGGTCTAGGAGCAGGGCAGGAGGACACAGCAGTGTTGGTTTCATGGTTGATGGGGGCCAGGTCAGAGCCCAGAGTCCTCAACAGCACAGCTAGCCTTTCACATCAAAGGCCAGGCAGGAGGGGAGATGCCTTAAGGATGCCAGCCATAGTTCTCCAGAGCCCAGAGCATGACCGCACAGTGGCCATCAAAGGCAAAGGACTGCATAAAATCCTAGATTATTATTATTATTATTACTTTTTTTTTTAATATTTATTTATTTATTTATTTTTTTTTTTATAGGAAAATTTGTATTCTTTTTTATTTATTTATTTTTTAATATATGAAATTTACTGTCAAATTGGTTTCCATACAACACCCAGTGCTCATCCCAAAAGGTGCCCCCCTCAATACCCATCACCCACCCTGCCCTCCCTCCCACCCCCCATCAACCCTCAGTTTGTTCTCAGTTTTTAACAGTCTCTTATGCTTTGGCTCTCTCCCACTCTAACCTCTTTTTTTTTTTTTTTTCCCTTCCCCTCCCCCATGGGTTTCTGTTACGTTTCTCAGGATCCACATAAGAGTGAAACCATATGGTATCTGTCTTTCTCTGTATGGCTTATTTCACTTAGCATCACACTCTCCAGTTCCATCCACGTTGCTACAAAAGGCCATATTTCATTTTTTCTCATTGCCATGTAGTATTCCATTGTGTATATAAACCACAATTTCTTTATCCATTCATCAGTTGATGGACATTTAGGCTCTTTCCATAATTTGGCTATTGTTGAGAGTGCTGCTATAAACATTGGGGTACAAGTGCCCCTATGCATCAGTACTCCTGTATCCCTTGGATAAATTCCTAGCAGTGCTATTGCTGGGTCATAGGGTAGGTCTATTTGTAATTTTCTGAGGAACCTCCACACTGCTTTCCAGAGCGGCTGCACCAATTTGCATTCCCACCAACAGTGCAAGAGGGTTCCCGTCTCTCCACATCCTCTCCAGCATCTATAGTCTCCTGATTTCTTCATTTTGGCCACTCTGACTGGCGTGAGGTGGTATCTGAGTGTGGTTTTGATTTGTATTTCCCTGATGAGGAGCGACGTTGAACATCTTTTCATGTGCCTGTTGGCCATCCGGATGTCTTCTTTAGAGAAGTGTCTATTCATGTTTTCTGCCCATTTCTTCACTGGGTTATTTGTTTTTCGGGTGTGGAGTTTGATGAGCTCTTTATAGATTTTGGATACTAGCCCTTTGTCCGATGTGACATTTGCAAATATCTTTTCCCATTCCGTTGGTTGCCTTTTAGTTTTGTTGGTTGTTTCCTTTGCTGTGCAGAAGCTTTTTATCTTCATAAGGTCCCAGTAATTCACTTTTGCTTTTAATTCCCTTGCCTTTGGGGATGTGCCGAGTAAGAGATTGCTACGGCTGAGGTCAGAGAGGTCTTTTCCTGCTTTCTCCTCTAAGGTTTTGATGGTTTCCTGTCTCACATTCAGGTCCTTTATCCATTTTGAGTTTATTTTTGTGAATGGTGTGAGAAAGTGGTCTAGTTTCAACCTTCTGCATGTTGCTGTCCAGTTCTCCCAGCACCATTTGTTAAAGAGACTGTCTTTTTTCCATTGGATGTTCTTTCCTGCTTTGTCAAAAATGAGTTGGCCATACGTTTGTGGGTCTAGTTCTGGGGTTTCTATTCGATTCCATTGGTCTATGTGTCTGTTTTTATGCCAATACCATGCTGTCTTGATGATGACAGCTTTGTAGTAGAGGCTAAAGTCTGGGATTGTGATGCCTCCTGCTTTGGTCTTCTTCTTCAAAATTACTTTGGCTATTCGGGGCCTTTTGTGGTTCCATATGAATTTTAGGATTGCTTGTTCTAGTTTCAAGAAGAATGCTGGTGCAATTTTGATTGGGATTGCATTGAATGTGTAGATAGCTTTGGGTAGTATTGACATTTTGACAATATTTATTCTTCCAATCCATGAGCAGGGAATGTCTTTCCATTTCTTTATATCTTCTTCAATTACCTGCATAAGCTTTCTATAGTTTTCAGCATACAGATCTTTTACATCTTTGGTTAGATTTATTCCTAGGTATTTTATGCTTCTTGGTGCTATTGTGAATGGGATCAGTTTCTTTATTTGTCTTTCTGTTGCTTCATTGTTAGTGTATAAGAATGCAACTGATTTCTGTACATTGATTTTGTATCCTGCAACTTTGCTGAATTCATGTATCAGTTCTAGCAGACTTTTGGTGGAGTCTATCGGATTTTCCATGTATAATATCATGTCATCTGCAAAAAGCGAAAGCTTGACTTCATCTTTGCCAATTTTGATGCCTTTGATTTCCTTTTGTTGTCTGATTGCTGATGCTAGAACTTCCAGCACTATATTAAACAGCAGCGGTGAGAGTGGGCATCCCTGTCGTGTTCCTGATCTCAGGGAAAAAGCTCTCAGTTTTTCCCCATTGAGGATGATGTTAGCTGTGGGCTTTTCATAAATGGCTTTTATGATCTTTAAGTATGTTCCTTCTATCCCGACTTTCTCAAGGGTTTTTATTAAGAAAGGGTGCTGGATTTTGTCAAAGGCCTTTTCTGCATCGATTGACAGGATCATATGGTTCTTCTCTTTTTTTTTGTTAATGTGATGTATCACGTTGATCGATTTGCGAATGTTGAACCAGCCCTGCATCCCAGGAATGAATCCCACTTGATCATGGTGAATAATTCTTTTTATATGCTGTTGAATTCGATTTGCTAGTATCTTATTGAGAATTTTTGCATCCATATTCATCAGGGATATTGGCCTGTAGTTCTCTTTTTTTACTGGGTCTCTGTCTGGTTTAGGAATCAAAGTAATACTGGCTTCATAGAATGAGTCTGGAAGTTTTCCTTCCCTTTCTATTTCTTGGAATAGCTTGAGAAGGATAGGTATTATCTCTGCTTTAAACGTCTGGTAGAACTCCCCTGGGAAGCCATCTGGTCCTGGACTCTTATTTGTTGGGAGATTTTTGACAACCGATTCAATTTCTTCACTGGTTATGGGTCTGTTCAAGCTTTCTATTTCCTCCTGATTGAGTTTTGGAAGAGTGTGGGTGTTTAGGAATTTGTCCATTTCTTCAAGGTTGTCCAATTTGTTGGCATATAATTTTTCATAGTATTCCCTGATAATTGTTTGTATCTCTGAGGGATTGGTTGTAATAATTCCATTTTCATTCATGATTTTATCTATTTGGGTCATCTCCCTTTTCTTTTTGAGAAGCCTGGCTAGAGGTTTGTCAATTTTGTTTATTTTTTCAAAAAACCAACTCTTGGTTTCGTTGATCTGCTCTACCGTTTTTTTAGATTCTATATTGTTTATTTCTGCTCTGATCTTTATGATTTCTCTTCTTCTGCTGGGTTTAGGCTGCCTTTGCTGTTCTGCTTCTATTTCCTTTAGGTGTGCTGTTAGATTTTGTATTTGGGATTTTTCTTGTTTCTTGAGATAGGCCTGGATTGCAATGTATTTTCCTCTCAGGACTGCCTTCGCTGCGTCCCAAAGAGTTTGGATTGTTGTATTTTCATTTTCGTTTGTTTCCATATATTTTTTAATTTCTTCTCTAATTGCCTGGTTGACCCACTCATTCGTTAGTAGGGTGTTCTTTAACCTCCATGCTTTTGGAGGTTTTCCAGACTTTTTCCTGTGGTTGATTTCAAGCTTCATAGCATTGTGGTCTGAGAGTATGCATGGTATAATTTCAATTCTTGCAAACTTATGAAGGGCTGTTTTGTGACCCAGTATATGATCTATCTTGGAGAATGTTCCATGTGCACTCGAGAAGAAAGTATATTCTGTTGCTTTGGGATGCAGAGTTCTAAATATATCTGTCAAGTCCATCTGATCCAATGTATCATTCAGGGCCCTTGTTTCTTTATTGACTGTGTGTCTAGATGATCTATCCATTTCTGTAAGTGGGGTGTTAAAGTCCCCTGCAATGACCACATTCTTATCAATAAGGTTGCTTATGTTTATGAGTAACTGTTTTATATATCTGGGGGCTCCGGTATTTGGCGCATAGACATTTATAATTGTTAGCTCTTCCTGATGGATAGACCCTGTAATTATTATATAATGCCCTTCTTCATCTCTTGTTACAGCCTTTAATTTAAAGTCTAGTTTGTCTGATATAAGTATGGCTACTCCAGCTTTCTTTTGGCTTCCAGTAGCATGATAAATAGTTCTCCATCCCCTCACTCTCAATCTAAAGGTGTCCTCAGATCTCAAATGAGTCTCTTGTAGACAGCAAATAGATGGGTCTTGTTTTTTTATCCATTCTGATACCCTATGTCTTTTGGTTGGCGCATTTAATCCATTTACATTCAGTGTTATTATAGAAAGATACGGGTTTAGAGTCATTGTGATGTCTGTATGTTTTATGCTTGTAGTGATGTCTCTGGTACTTTGTCTCACAGGATCCCCCTTAGGATCTCTTGTAGGGCTGGTTTCGTGGTGACAAATTCCTTCAGTTTTTGTTTGTTTGGGAAGACCTTTATCTCTCCTTCTATTCTAAATGACAGACTTGCTGGATAAAGGATTCTCGGCTGCATATTTTTTCTGTTTAGCACACTGAAGATCTCGTGCCAAGCCTTTCTGGCCTGCCAAGTTTCAAAGGAGAGATCAGTCACGAGTCTTATAGGTCTCCCTTTATATGTGAGGGCACGTTTATCCCTTGCTGCTTTCAGAATTTTCTCTTTATCCTTGTATTTTGCCAGTTTCACTATGATATGTCGTGCAGAAGATCGATTCAAGTTACGTCTGAAGGGAGTTCTCTGTGCCTCTTGGATTTCAATGCCTTTTTCCTTCCCCAGTTCAGGGAAGTTCTCAGCTATAATTTCTTCAAGTACCCCTTCAGCACCTTTCCCTCTCTCTTCCTCCTCTGGGATACCAATTATGCGTATATTATTTCTTTTTAGTGTATCGCTTAGTTCTCTAATTTTCCCCTCATACTCCTGGATTTTTTTATCTCTCTTTCTTTCAGCTTCCTCTTTCTCCATAACTTTATCTTCTAGTTCACCTATTCTCTCCTCTGCCTCTTCAATCCGAGCCGTGGTGGTTTCCATTTTGTTTTGCATTTCGTTTAAAGCGTTTTTCAGCTCCTCGTGACTGTTCCTTAGTCCCTTGATCTCTGTGGCAAGAGATTCTCTGCTGTCCTGTATACTGTTTTCAAGCCCAGCGATTAATTTTATGACTATTATTCTAAATTCACTTTCTGTTATATTATTTAAATCCTTTTTGATCAGTTCATTAGCTGTTGTTATTTCCTGGAGATTCTTCTGAGGGGAATTCTTCCGTTTGGTCATTTTGGACAGTCCCTGGAGTGGTGAGGACCCGCAGGGCACTTCCCCCGTGCTGTGGTGTATAACTGGAGTTGGTGGGCGGGGCCGCAGTCCGACCTGATGTCTGCCCCCAGCCCACCGCTGGGGCCACAGTCAGACTGGTGAGTGCCTTCTCTTCCCCTCTCCTAGGGGCGGGATTCACTGTGGGGTGGCGTGGCCCGTCTGGGCTACTTGCACACTGCCAGGCTTGTGGTGCTGGGGAGCTGGCGTATTAGCTGGGGTGGGTAGGCAAGGTGCACGGGGGCAGGAGGGGCAGGCTGAGCTCGCTTCTCCTTAGGTGATCCACTTCAGGAGGGGCCCTGTGGCAGCGGGAGGGAGTCAGATCCGCTGCCGGAGGTTTGGCTCCACAGAAGCACAGAGTTGGGTGTTTGCGCGGAGCGAGCAAGTTCCCTGGCAGGAACTGGTTCTCTTTGGGATTTTGGCTGGGGGATGGGCGGGGGAGATGGCGCTGGCGAGCGCCTTTGTTCCCCGCCAAGCTGAGCCCTGCCGTCCGTCCGGGGGCTCAGCAGCTCTCTCTCCCTTTGTCCTCCAGCCTTCCCGCTTTCTGAGCAGAGCTGTTAACTTATGACCTCCCAGACGCTAAGTCGCGCTTGCTGTCAGAACACAGTCCGTCCGGCCCCTCCGCTTTTGCCAGCCCGACTCGGGGGCTCTGCTTGGCCGGCGAGCCGCCCCTCCGCCCCGGCTCCCTCCCGCCAGTCCGTGGAGCGCGCACCGCCTCGCCGCCCTTCCTACCCTCTTCCGTGGGCCTCTCGTCTGCGCTTGGCTCCGGAGACTCTGTTCTGCTAATCCTCTGGCGGTTTTCTGGGTTCTTTAGGCAGGTGTAGGTGGAATCTAAGTGATTAGCAGGACGCGCGGTGAGCCCAGCGTCCTCCTACGCCGCCATCTTCCTGTTCCCAGCTATTATTATTACTTTTAATGTTTATTTATCTTTGACCGAGAGAGACAGAGAGAGCATGAGCAGCGGGGGAGGGACAGAGAGAGAGGGAGACCCAGAATCTGAAGCAGGCTCCAGGCTCTGAGCTGTCAGCACAGAGCCCAACGCGGGGTCGAACTCACGGACCGCGAGATCATGACCTGAGCCGAAGTCAGATGCTTAACCGACTGCACCACCCAGGCACCCCCAAACCCAGATTATTTCTAAGCCTCCTACACACTGAGGTCACTCCTAGGGCATAAAAGGGGGGGAAACTCTGACTATGACTGCCTCCTTACAAAAAGTGGCAACATCTTAAACTGGAAGTAAGGAGCTACCTTAATGTGGAACTATTAACAGCTTTAGGTTATCAGTTATCAGGACAAATGAAGTTGACAAGTGGAACTGAGCTGAGTTTAATCACACAAGAATTCAAAATGTTACACTTCTTCATATTTGATTTGCGGCTGTACATTTGGAAATGGCTGCGTGGCCTGAGCTATGATACACCGGCTGAAAGCTGCACGGCATTTCAAAGTTGAGCGACAACGAGTGAGGCCAGGAATGATGAGGCAATGGTTAGGGAGGAGGGGAGGTGCCACAGCAGAGAGGGGAGGGTGGGACGCTGGGCCAGAGGCAGTGCCAGAGCCGCATAAGCAGAAACCTGCTGGGTGAGACGCGTACCTGAGGTCAGCAGAGGGCTCCTGTGAAAGGAGAAATTGCATGCTGGGAACGGGGAGCCCCACAGTGGAGAAGTTCACAGAGTCACCTTTCTTGCCCCGCCCATGCTCCCTAGAGAGATTACTCCTAAGGTCACTGATGGGAGGTTGGTGCCGTGGGCCCTGAGCCCGCCTGCCTTCTAACGGCACCCTTGACTGATTGGACTGAGGGTTATACATACAGAACCCAAACAGGCCAACCTGGAGCCCTCTCCCACGGGTCTGGAACTGGGACACAAGGACTCTAGTTCATTGGCTCTCAAAGTTTAATGTACATAAGAATCATGTGAGATTCCCAAGCTCTAAAACCGTATCTTTGGGTCTGGAGCTGAAAAATATTTGATCTTCAGGATCTGTAATCTTCAGGGTGTATCTGCAGCAGGTTTAAAGCACAAGACACTTTTTTAAAAAAATTTTTTTATTTTTAATGTTTATTCATTTTTGAGACAGAGAGAGACAGAGCATGAGAGGGGGGAGGGGCAGAGAGAGAGGGAGACACAGAATCCGAAGCAGGCTCCAGGCTCTGAGCTATCAGCACAGAGCCCGACGCGGGGCTCGAACTCATGGACCTCGAGATCGTGACCTGAGCCGGAGTCAGAAGCTCAACCGACTGAACCCCCCAGACGCCCCTACAGGATACTTTTAACAAGTATCCCCAGTGAGTCTAAGATGGGAATGCCACAGATCACAAACTGAGAAGCAGGCCTCTGGGCTGGGGGCTTCTCTAGAGCTAAGGTGGACATTTTTAGCCAAACAAATGATGAAGCAGAAGTAGGAGGTCTGTCTATAGAGAGAAGGATAAAGCCAACATGCACAGAGAAGTTGTGCGGCAGGTGGGAAGCTGGCTAACCCATCACGCTTCCCAACCCTTCCCTCCTCGCTTACCTCACTCAAGTAGAGACTAGAAACTCTAAACACCTGTGCCCGGTCTCCTTTGAAACCAGCAGGTCATATGACAAACTTTTGGCCAGTGAAAGGTACACAGAAGTCTGCTCTGTTGGGGGAGCACATTTTGGGAAAGCTTTTGCCTTCATGATGGAGGGGTAGCCACAGGGCACAGTTGCCCATCGTTGCGCTTCTTCCTGCACAACAACTGGAGCAAGATATCTGTAATCCATGAAGCAAGACCCACAAGCAGAGTCCACACACTGAGAATGCAGAGCAGGAGAAAGGCCTCCAGTCACAGACCCAATCCCCCCCCGCCCCTTGTGGGTGGCGCATATATACAGTGGAGTATGTTTACATCTTTAGTGACATCGTAGGAGGGTAACAAGGACCAGGAGGATAAAACTGCAGACCTTCCAGGGAGTCCTGGAGCTGTATGAGTGACAGGAAGAGGATCACTCACTGCCCCTGGTCTCACCCAACCACTAGGTAGAAATAGTTGAGAGCAAGGAGGCATGTATAATAATCAGCTCAGGAGCAATCTCAAAGGGGGCAAGGGGTGCCTGGTGGCTCAGCGGGCTGAGCGTCCGGCTTCAGCTTGGGTCATGATCTCACGGTTGATGGGTTTGAGCCCCATGTCAGCCTCTGTGCCGACAGCTCAAAGCCTGAAGCCTGCTTCGGATTCTGTGTCTCCCTCTCTCTCTGCCCCTGCCCTGCTCGTGCTCTCGCTCTCCCTCAAAAATAAATAAACATTAAAAAAAGTTGAAACAAAAAGCAAAAAACAGGGGCATTCTCAGATCATTAAAAAGAGAGCTAACTGCCTATCCAAGAAAATGAATCTGCTGGATTTTCCTTACTAGTATAATGAAATACCTGTAAGACATATATAGTTATCCTATAGATGATGTCACTATATTATAGTTATAGGCAATAAGAATTTAAAGACCTCAAGTTGCAAAAAAGAAAGAAAGAAGAAAGAAAGAAGAAAGAAAGAAAGAAAGAAAGAAGGAAAGAAAGAAAGAAAGAAAAAGAGAGAAAGAGAGAAAAGAGAAAGAGAAAGGAAAGAATAGGAACCCCCTCCCACTAAACTCAATAGGAAAGGTGATGAAACTCCTCGGATGAAACCAGAGAGCACTGCCACAGAAGGATCTCAGTCTGAACAGTGGCTCAGGTTTGAATCACCATGGCCTGTACAACCAGGTTCAAGGACCCACCCAAGTGAAGAAACTTTCCATTGATCTGAAAACCTTTGGGACAGTACAATAGCTGAAAACCTAGGAAGGCAGACTTCTTAAAAACCTTAAATAATAAGATTAAGAAGCAACATCAAATCTACTGAACTTTTTAAATCAGGAATAACGAGAAGGTTTTTAAATAGTTTTGTAACCACAGTGACATTTTGTGTTGTGCTGTTTGCTTCCTAAGGTGGTAAATAGTATATTAGTTTCCTGTGTCTGCATGACAAATCGCCACAAACTTAAAACAATAGAAATGGATTCGCTTACAGTTCTGGAGGAGGACAGAAGTCTGAAATCAAGGTCTGGCTGCCTCCAGGACCTCTAGGAGACAATGTAGCCCTTGCCCCCTCCAGCTTCTGGTGGCTCTAGGCATTCCTTGACACGTGACCACATCACTCCAATCTCTGCCGCTGTGGTCACATGGGCTCCTCCTCTTCTGTGTGTCTGTCCGCTCTCCCACTGTCTTCCCCTATAAGGACACTTGTGATTGGATTAAGTCCCAGCCAGATAATCCATGATAATCTCCCTGTATCAAGACATTCAACTAAGTCAGCAAAGATCCTTTTTCTTTGCAAGGTTACATTTAGGTTCTAGGAATTAGGACCTGAAATCTTTGGGTGGTCAAAAATAAGCCTACTACAAAGAGTTACTAAGAAAATTTGATAGACCTGACATGTGATTTTAGATACATTTAAGCTTATAATCAATGTGTAACAGCTGAGGGAGTTATATTTTTATTTATTTGGACAGTGAGTATGTGAATATTTTTTAAAAAATTTTTTTAACGTTTATTTATTTTTGAGACAGAGACAGAACATGAACGGGGGAGGGCCAGAGAGAGAGGGAGACACAGAATCCGAAACAGGCTCCAGGCCCTAAGCTGTCAGCACAGAGCCCGACGCGGGGCTCGAACTCACAGACCACTAGATCGTGACCTGAGCCGAAGTCGGATGCTTAACCGACTGAGCCACCCAGGCGCCTCAGTATGTGAATATTTAAAGGAATGCTACTTGTTAATTTTAGGGGCACCTGGGTGGCTCTGTCGGTGGCTAGTGTCCAACTCTTGATTTCCACTCAGGTCATCATCCCAGGGTCATGGCCTCGAGCCCTGCCTTGGGCTGGGCACTGAGCCTGGAGCTTAAGATTCTCTCCTCACTTGCAGTCTCTCTCTCTAAAAAGAACACAAAGAAGTTAATTTGAAGTAAATAAGATGAATACATTAGACCCTCAACAAAGTGCAAACGGTAATGAATATTCTTCTCCACACAAGTCTCTTGGATTTTAACAAGTATTAATATTTTATACTTGATGTCTCTCTTGATTTACTCTGTATGTGTGTGGGGGGGGGGGCAGAGTTGGGTTTCAGGAACCCTTCCTAGACTATTTCTCATTCCTGACGTACAACATGAGGAAGAAATTGGAATTAATACACAAAGCAAACATATGTGCACACCCACATGCTTTCCCCATTCATGACAAGAGCTAGGGAAGCAAGAACAGACACTGAGCATGTTGGGTCATTCACAGCAGTGGGCAGTGGGCCAACTGCCGCTACACAAGAATAGCTTCTGAGGTCACCGACTGTTGTTTGCCTCATAATGACTCGTGTCTTGTGCTTGTGGGTTTTGGTTCCCTTAACAGTGGGTCACAGGGCTGCTACAGAACACTTTGTGTTGTTTGTTTTCGCTCACCATGCTCAATGCGTTCTGGGTTTTAAATCTCCTTTTTGAAGAATCGTTGCCTAGACGCAAGAGTACAGGATATTCGGGTCCATGGGGCACGCGACTGAGTTCAGGGGTTGCTCTTCATGAACTTGATGGATGAACTTGATGGATACATCAAGCTCTGAAGGAAGAAAACAAAACAAAAGTTTTGCCCTAAGGCATCAGCTCCTCTCCTCAGCATATTGGATTCCTAAAATCATTTCCTTTCCTGGTCCCTGGCACTTCTCCTCCCCCAAAGATTTCCCACCCATGCCTCCTCAGGGTTTTCTGCATGTCCGAGCAGATAAGCTGGTCCACCTCATAGAACTTGCATAAGTTGGGCAAAGTGGGGCTCTCCGAGGAAGTGGAGTCTCGGAGGCACTTAGAATGTCTTCCCTGCCTATTGCCCTTTTGGTTATTTTGTGTCTACTGAAACCACATCCACCACTGAAGAAGATTTTTCCTTTAGTCCTCTTTCAGTTTGCTATGTGGTCAAAATGTTGGGCCAACGCTTTATTTCATGTTACTTTCATTTTTGAGAATGACTTTACTGAAAACAATGCAGCAGATGAGTCATAATAATTCAAGGTCATTAATTCGCTAGGTTACACCAAATGCTAGAGTATTACTAATTATGTTGTACGTATATGGCTTTTGAGATTCAGGATATGTTATACCCAAGAACTCAGTCACCTTCCTTATCACATAATCAATTCAACATGCCTGGCACCATTTTTTTTTTTTTTTTTTTTTTTTTTTTTGCAGCTGAGGACTTTGGAGGGAGATAACTTAAGTGATTTACTCTGGGTCACAAAGAGGCGTCCTTGTCAGAGAAGAAACATGCTCTTTTATGGTGACTAAATAATGTATAAATCACTTCAAACAAAAAACACGTAATGCTGAATTAGTATTTCTTTAGTAACTAAAACAGCATTTCCTGAATTCTCTGGAAGTTTCCTTGGACATCTTCCACTGGAGTACAAATGAGCCCCAATCCAATGAATTCTTGGAGAAGAAATGACGTTACGAAAGGACTGCATGGCATTTTTGTTTGTTTGTTTTTTCAGGAATATGTGGATGGACGTGAGACAAAAAGTAGGCAGCCAAGCGCATTTCATAAAATTGAGGGGGGTGAGGGGGAAGATCAGTTAATGATCAAGACACTCCCAACTGGGAAGGTAACAACGTTTGCTTTTTCATCCCTAATAATATGTGTGCTTTCTAATATTAAGCCTTCCAGCTTTTTAATGAAAATGACCATAGCAAATTGGAGGGGTGTGCAGAAATAGCACAGACTTGGAAGTCTCCAGGGAGTTTCAAGTTCCTGCTTGAAGATTATATTTTAAACACATCTTGACTGCTTAGTCACTCGCATGCCCGGGCATTGCAGGCATTTGCCGTCTGGCTGCAGGCTTCCTCTGTGGAAATTTCTCTTAGTGCTATTGAGAACAATGTATATGCAATCACAAAAGTCAATGCAAAGGGTAGTGACTAACCCGAAATGCCTTGAGAGAAAATGGGGAAATTTCACAAAGGTCCCACCAGGGCTGCAAAATAATGTGCCTTGCAATTGGGGGAAATGGTCACATAAGTACATAAGATCAATGAATAGGTGGAGTGGGAAATTTCACTTCCCAGCAGGTCCTGATGGCAACAATGTCAAATCACCCCAAAGCCAGTGTCACCAACAAGTCCCCACAGGCTGGACCTGCGTTACCCTCCAAAACATGACAAAACTCACCCAGAGATCCTCACTTGTGTTCTTCAAGACTACAGTTTTCAATCAAAATAAAATTTAAAAGGCTCATATAGTTGCGTATACACATACCCATCAGTATTGATGTCCTTACAGAATATAGTATAAAGAACATAGAATTAAGAACCAGAACACCAGGACTGAGAACTACCTTGACCTCTGTCCCCCTGGAAATTCTCTGAGCTTCAGTTTCCTGTTTGTAATGTGGCATAAGAATGCTCTCCTTACCTAGGTTATTATGAAAGTTCAAATGTGGAAATCAGTGTGAAGGCACTTTGGAGACTCAATAGTTAGACAGAACTGTTGTGTCTAGCAGTGTAAGAAAACTGAGTGTAAGGGGGGAAACCTCTATACTCACTGATGCTATGGCCGTGCTTACAAAACATGAAAGCAAGACCAAGTCTGGAGCTACAAGTAAGGCAGTGAGGGTAAGGGGTACAGTCCCACATGCCTCCTTATTGTATTCTCTTTGCCGGACAACTTAGAATAAGGCAGGAGTCCTCGGGGATTATCCACATTCCTCCCCACTTATTTCACCAGAGGCTCCTCTGGGTTAATGATGCCCTTACTAAGACAAAGATACGGTCTTGATAACCCAGGCGATTAAGCCTGTAGGCGTTCGAGCCAGACTACCTAGGTTCAAATTAGGGTTCTGCCGTTTTCTAGCTGCGTAACCTTTAGAAAATTGCTTGGTCTCTTTGCATCTTGTTTTCCCCAGGTGTGAAATGGGGATGACAATGGTACCTATGTTGAAAATTCTTAGTAAATGTTACTAAAGCCTAGTCTGAACGACCTCAGCCAGCTAAGAAGAAGGCAGTGTGTAGGGAATGTTTCCCGTCTTTTTAATACTTGAATAAACTGATGTTTTCTTCCCCCAGAGCAACACAGCTTCTAGTCCCCACAGTGTCCCCAGGCACACCAGGCAGAGGCTTCCCTTCCTCAGGACACTGTCCTAACCCCAGTGGGGAAAAAAAAAGTCTCTAATGACCCTAGAACTGAGCAGTGAACAACCTGTTCAGCCTTATGTGACAGTCCTTTCTCTGAGATTCAATCCCTTTTGTGAAAAAAAAAAAGAAAAAATCAGTCGTTGGTTTAGAACTTTCCAAAACCCCTCATAAAACTGAAATATTAGCGGGTTTTTTTTCTTTTTCTTCTACATCTTCAGACTGGCTTCAGGGTCAGAGACCTCATCGCAGCCTAGGGCTTTATACTGGGCCAAGGAGAAATAATGAACCAAACACAGTGCAATCTCAGGTTCCCAGGGACGGGGACGGATAACAAAGCCCTTGTCAAACACATAGCCGGTGAGGCTTGCACTTTCTGGACGAGTTAGCGCTCTTCCAACAACCTCTCCCCACCCAGAGAACCCAAAGGTGGTAACACACAGCGTGAGCCTTCTTCGCAGTAGAGCCTCCATTTGGAGCAAGGATGCTTCTGCTTGCCTCCCATCCCACTAGCCAAAAAAAAAAATATATCAATTTTTATACGGTTGAAACATGACACCTAAAGGCAGAAAAAGCAATGAGAGGAAGTCCTTACTAACAGGAATCAGGAGTAAAACGGGCACAAGCAAAACCCGAGCAACCACGCTCCCTTCTCGGACACTGACTGCTCCCAGGATCCCGGCCCAGACAGGCCCCACGACACCACCAAGCCTCCCTCCTGGCTCTGCGTCCTCGTCCTCTCTCTCCTCTCACTTCCCGCCCCTTCTCCAGCCTCCCGGGCCCTTTCTTCCAGGCCCCTTCGCCCCGCTCTGTCGCTCTGTCGTAAAGGAATTGCTTTCTCTGCTCCCAAATCACTGAACGGCAATGCAGCCGCCTGCTCTTTTGCATGTGTGTTACCGGGGTGACCCCCTTGGTTAGCCCCATCATGTAGCTCTGGGGGTGGTTTAGCAGTTTACGCCTCAGCGAGAACAGGAACCAAGAAGTTCCCTTCTCACAGGAGTTGTAACTTGACCTCCTTCTCAGAACAGAGATAAGAGGGATGTGGTTTTTACTTACAGGCCTAGAGGCACCTCAGACGCTCATTTTACGGATGCCAAAAACTGGAAGCCTCAGAGAGACAGATTTTAGAAGAGGCTTTACATAAGGAGAATCTCCTAGGGTGTCTTAGGACCCGGGGACAAGTAAATGGCACCTGAGTACCAGGTCTGGCAGGAATCTCCTGAGATGTACCAGAGGTGCGTCTGTGCACCTAAATCACCCCGGGAAGACTGAGTGTGCAGATGGGGATAATACCTTAGACAAGCAGAGCGCTTTGGTTTACAAAGGACTTTCATTTTTACAGTCTTCTCTCATCTGTAGAACCTGATGGGGTAGGCAGGCTGTATACGACAATTTCCACTGTAGAGGTGACAGAATGAATGCTTAGGGAAGCACACAGTGACTTCTAATTTCCCACGGCGAGCCAGGGGTGTGTGGGTAGACTTTTCTTTCTGGAATCCTACTATTATGCTCTTTCTACAGAAGGAAGAGGTTCCGACGGTGGTGGGGAAGCCAGAGAGCAGGAGAAGGCCGGCACCTGCCCTGCCGGAGGAGTTGCTGCAGCCAGAGTCGCTCTGGGACACAAAACAGCCATGAGACCCCTTCTGTTTGCGCGGCTGCACCAGCGTCAGGCCCCTACAAGGAGGCTTCCTGACTGCTTTTCTAGAGAATGCCTCTCTGAGGCGGGAGACGATCGGAGATGGCCCAGGGTCCAAGGTTTTCCCTCGACACATCACCCTCAGTCCCTCCTCTAGTTTATCATGTTTATGACCACGGCCGGTATCTGGGAGGGCAACACGTGATCCACTGTCATTCCTTCCTCGGTCACCAGCCGCGTCCTCAGAGCGCGCTCCGTGCCAGGCAGTGCTAGGCGACTGGAACACAAGACTCAGTAGGGCTTAAGTCAGGAGCTCAGTGGAAGGATGTCAAGATGGAAACAAGCAAGTACAGATCGTGTATAGAGGACAACGGGGGGAGGGGTGGCAAAGGAGAACATCCCGTAGCAAACACATCATCAGTTTCCTAAGCTGCGAGGAGGAAGGGGGTAGTATCATGCTTAAGATGGCTGCCGTCTCCAAGTCTGGAAGGACATCACCACAAGAAGGGCTGAGGCTTCTCAGGGAGGGGCAGTGCGGAGCTGACAAGAAGGAAGCGGGTTCTGGAGTCTGGCATACCTGAGTTCCACCCTGCAGTTCCCTGCACGGGACTGGTCACAGTCCTCCAAGTTTGCCCTGTTGACCGGTGCCCACAAAGGGGCTGTAATAGTGCCCGTGACACCATGCTCTGGGAGCCTTACCTGCCTGGGCTTTCATGCAGGGACCATCAGGGTTCTAAGCCTAGCACCATCCCCAACGCTGGACCCTGGACAAATGAATTCATTTGCAGCTCCAGGGGCTCATCCACAAAAAGAATTGAGAACAGTACTGCCTTCAAGGGTTATTTTGAGGATTAAGTGATCTAATGCGTATCAAGTCCTGAGTACAGGCCCTGGCAAGTGGCAAACGTTCGGTGAATGCTAGTCAGCGTCATGCTGTCTACATGGCCTGCCAACACAAGAGCAGAAATCTTCAAGGCAACACCTTCATTTCCTTTCCCACTGGAGTTTGTGCTTCTCGCATAAAACTCAGAACAAAACAGAACTGTTCTTACGCTGCTTGCCTCCTCCTCGGTGGTGCAGGAGATCAGAATATGCCGTCCCCAAATCTGCCACTTTGACATAAGGACTATTTTAAGCTGAAGGCAGCTGGGAAGAAGCAGACACAAGAAAAAACTTAACCTCACCACAGTTTGCCACCCCTAATCGTCTAAACCCTTTTTCCTTCAGCCTATCTCTTCTCTACAAAGTTATTGTTCTTTATGAAGATCCTAGAGAAGCCCCAGTTCCAACCACCCCTCTGAGTGACCCATCACTGATGCTCCCACATGTAGGTGCCATGCACACCTCAATAAACTCTGTTTTTTTCTTAGTGTCACTCTAATTTGCAGGGTTGGGGCCAGAAAACCTAGGAGGACTGAGAAAAGGTGTTTTGTTTTGTTTCTTCCCCCTCCACCACAGTTGACCAGTCATCCAAGACAACTCTAGGTCTGAACTATCGTCAGGAGACAGATACTCCCTACACCTGAAGTGATATGGGTCCCAAAGGTCGGTAGCATACGTGTCCAAATCCGGGGCTTCCTTCACCTGTTTGCTTCTACATCTCCTGTGGATTCAACATGAGGCTGTCTAAGGAGGAGTGTTCAGCCGCAGTGGACCCTGGTCTCATGACAGCCGAACAACAGCCATAACAGTGGCCACCACTAATATCACCAACACTAATATCACTGTGATCAGCAGGGAGTCCACAGAGTTTCCCTGAAGATGACACTGAAGCAAGCTCAGTGTTTGAGAAAATAAGGATTATGACATTTAGAGTTCTCATGGGAGTTCAAATTGAGCACTTCTTAAGTTTGGCAAGTTGTAAAGACATCGTTGGATGAGGAACAGACAATTAGAGTCGGCATTCTCTGGCATACAAAGCAGTGAGCTGTGAAGAGTGAGTGTACTCAACAGAATTGACAAAGTGTCTCAAAAAGGAAAGCGATTTACGATGACTGCAAAACATCAGCAATCCCAACATGGCTTCCAGAAGACATAGCTCACCCAGGGCCTATGGGCTGAGATTATTTTGTATTTGGTGCAGTGGATCAGAGATCTGAGGTCAAAGAACTACAAATATGTATTGACCCAGGGGCGCCTGGGTGGCTCAATCTGTTAAGCATCCGACTTTGACTCAGTTCATGATCTCATGGCTCATGAGTTCAAGCCCTGCATTGGGCTCTGTACTAACAGCTCAGAGCCTGGAGCCTGCTTCGGATTCTGTATCTCCCCCTCTCTCTCTCTCTGCCCCTCCCCTGCTCGCACTCTGTCTCTCCCTCTCAAAAATAAGTAAACATTAAAAAAAAATTTTTTTAAATAAAAAAAATATGCATTGACCCAAATTCCATGAGAATAAGCCAATGTCCAACTAGAATACATTCTCCTGGATCACGGGGTTTCCCTCCTTTCCATCTTTGGCTCAGAGAGTGGATTCTCATAAATGTTAGAGGATGACAACAGATATTCCATGTTTTCAAATAAGAAAGATTTCTGAATTACTGTTTTTATATGGAGAGACAGTTGTGTATGTGATATATATGAACATATGTGGATATAATCAATAAAGATAAATTTGTATATATTTTATAGGACCGGGACTGAGCTTGTTGGTACAGCATGAGCTACTGAGGAACTAGTACTTTTGTGTCTCTGTCTACCATTAATGGTAAGAACCATAAAAAAAAAAAAAAAAATGGTATGAACCATTAGCCACGGACTTCCTCTGAGAATGAGTCCCACATGTATATTCTACATGAAGAGACAGCCAAGCACTTATTTCCAGGATGACTAAGTGTGTATGTGTGCGTGTATAAAAGTTTATTTTATAAGGTCACATAATTCATAGGAAATTATATCTGGGTTAATACTGATTATGTTACACTGAAGAATCATATACTGTCTCAATTATGTATTTCCATTGTCACAACCTTTTTTTTTTTTTTTTTTTTCGCTGTCAAATTCTATAAGGAGCTATTTAACCTGCACATACGGACAGAATTGTCTGAGGATGTGCTGTCATAGCTCCTGCCCACAGCCAAAAACTCCTGTCCCATGGTCACAATGTCTGCCCTGGCTTGAGAGGAAAAGAAAAAGATACCCTCCAGAGATCCTAGAGCCTTCTCAACACATTGCATTTAAATTCATACTTCTTCTGAGTGGTCAAAAGCTCATGGAAATTCATACTTCTTGAGAATACAATTTGCCTTTTGAGAATCCATATAATATTAAAATTATTGTTTCACACTTTTTTTTGGTGTTAGGGGCAATAGGAGGAGTTGAAAAAAGTTGAAGTATTAAAATGTGTGTTTTCTCTTTTTGAATGTAGAGAAGGTAGAAACTGAGTTATACAGATGAGTGAGTTAATGTTTACTCTTGGCAAATTTCCTAAACCTATTATTAAGCATGTGGTTTGAAAGCAGATTTTTTTAAATGCAGTTATCCCTAGGGGCCACTATGGGTTTTTAGAAGCATAAAGTCCCAAAATAAAAGTGATACTTTTTTTGATGGTGGTTCAAAATGATTGCCTTTTATGCCAATGTATTTATAAAGATATTGCATTATTCAAGCTCACAGGTGGTGTCCAGAGAGTGCTTTAGCTGTCCTTGTTCAAGCAACCTTCTCATCTATTTTCTGGTTTCCACATTTTCTCTCTTCAGCAGGCTCTGTTTTTCAGTGATGGCTTCTGCTTTTGAGAACCCCAACATCCTATACAAGAGTGATGATGTTTGAAGCTACTACATCAATGGGTTTTTCATTCCCTTTCTCCATATGTCATGCATAGAATGACCATTCTGTCATGACAGTTCAGGGGAAAAAGGGGGAGAGTGAGTGACCCTTCAGAGGGCACAGTGTGGGGGAAGGGTCTATCAAACAGCAAGAGGAAGTAGAATGCCTGTTCATTTGGTCTTCATGGATGATAGGAAGGGGAAGAAAGACAGAGGAAGGGCAGAAGGTTCAGACTTGGAAGTCAATGCTTTAGTGGTAGAAATACACACATGAGAATAGGAAAGACTGAGATCATTCTGGGTCTGGGATATAGTCATGTCAGCATGGAGAAGGAACCACACCACGGAACTGGCAAATAAATAAAGGATGACACTCCACATTTCTCACGGACTACCCAAACATGCACTGCAACTAGAAGTTTCCATGTGCCATGTAGAGGGATGCAAAGACCTGCGTTAAGGATGAAGACAGAGTATATGACTGGGTCCACAGTATTCTGTGAGAGATGACAGGATGGTGGACAAATGACCACACAGACACCACGTGGCCCTCAGATCTTGTCTCTCCTCCCCCACCACAAGTCATATGGGCCTTGTCCCCCTCACATCAAGATGATGCGCTTTCAAGGTGGCAAGGAGCAAGAGGTGGAACGTGATATAAAAAAAGACCGAGCAGCTGCCTAAAACAGCCTAAGCCAGAAGAAATAGCAATGTCATAAAACGTCAAGCTTAGTCAGTTTTCCTTTATGTTAAAAGATTATTTTTAAAGGATAAAACTATGATTCTCCCATGTGAAAGATTTTATTAACTCAGGTTATGAGGAAACTGGTAAGATTTTACAGCTGATTTAAAAGAGAATTCACACACACAAGTACAGGCCATCAGGAAGACTGATGAATATGAATACCGAATGAAACGAATGCCAAAAATTGGTCAACATCTACAGGGCAATAGGTAAGTGCCTCTCCACCAGACACAACTTGCAAAAAACATAAGCATTGTCATCAGTGTTCTACAGTTTGCCAGAGTTGTAAAGTAGCTCAAGGTCAACGAAAGGCAGATATAACCCAGAAGAGTTTGCTAAATAGGATACTTATCTTTTTTGCCCTTTTCAAAGACTTTCACAATTTTTCCCGATATCTACTACCAAGGAGTGGGGACTCTTGTGAAAGTTCAAATCAGTTCTAGAAATGGAAGTTATATGTTCTTTGCATATTTTGGAAGTAATGTGTACATTTTGCAACTCTGTGAAGTCACCTTCCAGAGACACTACGACCATCTGCCAGTAATGGCCCTCTGATTTATCCTTCATCAATGCTCTGTAGAAGAAAAGGTGACAAACTGAGCCAAAGACTCTAAGAACCTGCAGTGTTCGTGTGCAGGGAACGCTAAGCCAAAGTTGCCAGGGTCTGAACTTTGATAAAATGAGAAAAACCCTTCTCCCCAACTTGAGTGCCAGCCTCATTCACATGAAAAGATGCAAAGCCATGTTCTCCAGGCCTGCATCATTTTTGAGAACTGTCCTTGAGATTTTATTTGGAGTCCCTCTCCCCAGGATGCTTACTAAAGATCTGTGGCTTGGTCCAAAGGGCTATCTGAGTGATGGGAAATGATCATTAAGTCTATATTTTAATTCTTTGACAATCTTAAAAGCCTTAAAAGACATCCTTAAAAGGATGGATACCATCCATCCATCCATCCATCCAGTCTTCCAGTTGTTCATACCAGGCAGGCACTAAGCCAGGCTTATTGCAAATCAGTAGACGTTTCCTAGATCCTGTCAACTGATGCCTTTCCAGGGTGTTCTGACTCCTGTTCCAGGAAGATAGCATGACATCTCAGGGAAGCAATAAAGTGCAAGAGTCAAAGAAGTCCCACCTTAACAGCTCTCTCTCTCTCTCTCTCTCTCTCTCTCTCTCTCTCTCTCTCTCTCGCTTCAAGAAAATTATTATCTTCTGTGAAATATGAGGACATAACTCTCATCATCTCATAACCTGCTAATGTCCATCATGCAGCTAGACGTCAGGTTCAGGCCGACTGCTGCTAACACCTACTCTTCCTCCCACTTAGGCTCTTATTTTACTTCCACATCAGCCATTCATGCAGATTTTACATTTCAGCTCTTTCTCACCGATTTGCTAGCATAACACCATCCTTCATCTTATTACATATCCTTTATCTCATTAACTAATATAATGTCATAACCCTGTTAACTTATTTGTAACCTATTAACATGACTGCAGTTGGACTAAAATTCTCTCATTTTTCTCTCCTATCACTATAGGCTTGTCATGAATGATTTAATCTGTTCCTTGGTTTTTGTCCCTTTCTTCTCAGTCCTCATAGCCTACTGGATTTTTCCAGTTTGTGATTCATAACTGGGATTACCAATGTTATCAAACCCAAACTTTTCAGCCTCCCCCACAATCTGCACCTCTTGTTCTAAGCATCATCTCTGTGACTGGTACGGCATCCCAACTTCCCCGCTTATTCATAACCTGGACCCTTTCCAGCTTTCCACTGTTCCACAAACATTGTTTTTTGTCAGGCCAGTGATCAGGGCTAGAGATATAAAGCAGAGGGGCACCTGGGTAGCCCAGTTGGTTAAGCATCTGATTCTTGATTTCCACTCAGGTCATGATCTCATAGTTTGGGGGATCGAGCCTCATGTTGTGCTTTGCACTGACAGTGCACAGCCTGCTTGGGATTCTCTGTCTCCCCCCCCCCCCCCACCAAATAAACAAACGTTTATAAGAGAAAGATATAAAGGATATAGAATGCCCTCCAGAAGTTGAAAGCCAGTGTATAGGAATTAAAAAGAGAGACATATATTTAATTCAACATATGGAATAACTCTCTTAAAATGTTTATTTCAAAAGTTGAATAGGCTATTCCAGGAAATGGTGAGTTATCTTTTCCTGTACTGTTTAAGCCAAAGCTAAAAGACCATCCTATTGGGGTGGGAGAGGATGGATAAAACAGCTTCTAAGCATTGATGTTTCCAGTTACCTCTTTGGACAACGAAGACCCAACTCCAGGTTGGAGCAACCCTGCAGTGACTCCTCCTCCCTTGCCATCTAAAGGGAGGGACCCTGAGCAGAGGGAGATAGTGACTGGAGATGAAAGAAGACATCATTCATTCTGGTGACATTTACTTAATGATTTCTACAGGACTAAAAGAGCCCAGAGGCTCCTGAGTGGCTCAGTCCATTAAGCTTCAGACTCTTGATTTTGGCCCAGGTTTTGATCCCAGGGTCATGGGATCAAGCCCTGTGTCGGGCTCTGCACTAGGCATGGAGCCTGCTTAGGATTCTTTCTCTCTTTCTCCCTCTGCCCCTCTCCCCCACTCATGTTCTCTCTCTCTCTCTCTCTCTCTCTCTCTCTCTCTCTCTCTCCTTCAAATAAAATAAACAAAAAATAAAATAAAATATCCCAAATGACATTTCTATTTGAGAGCACAGGATTTAAATTTGTATTCTTTACCATTAAACAGATATCAATTCAGTGCCAGTGATGCGACTTGTTTAGTACAGACTAAATTGGAGACTGTTCGCAAGGACATAGTGCAAAGCAGTACGTAAGCAATGAATAGGAGTTCCCCTCGGCCATCAGTGCTGTGTTCTCACTTAGGTCACTCGGACATCTCGTTGGTTAATTTGAACATTAGCAAAATCGCAGTCCCTGTCTTGCTCCTTCAGATTCAAACTAAAAGCTCATTTGATCTTCAGTGCATTATGTTTGTAGCGTAATAGATTTCTATAACACCATTCCCGGGTATTCTGTAACTGCAGTTGACAGCTTCCCCTCAGCAGTGAGGAGGTATTTGTGTGTGTTCTCCTGTGTGTTCTAGATATAATATTTCTGCCCTGAGGACAAGGATTATCTTCAGATTTGTTTTAAGTCTAGCACAGAAGCCAAATACATTAAAGGCTTATAAAGATGTTCATAAAAATGACAAAGAGGGGACTTTCCTTTGGGCAAGGCTTGTCATTTTCTAGTTTAACTCTAGCTATAGATAAAGAATGCGGCATTCAATCAGTTTTCGGTCCAGGCTGTACTGAAGGAAAGAAAAAAAGACACATAAAGACATAAATGTCTGACGAGTTGTACGTGAAGAACTCTTACCTGGAAAGGAAGATGATAATGCCAATGATGAATTCACTGAGGAAATGCATTAGATACATCAGATTGTCATCTTTCGTTTCAAATTATGCAAAAGGGATAGGGGCCCACTCCTGACCATAGTGTGTCAACCAGGAGGGTGTTTTACAGGTTCTCAGATACACTAGTAATGATTGTGACTGTTTTCTCAGTAGGCTGTAACCACTGATTATTCAAAAAACAAACAAAAATGAAGATGCCCGGCTTAATGATTAATTTATCATATGATCTCCAGCATCACTCCTGCCACTGTTTCTTGATATACACTACAGTCTTTAGAACCTTTGTGTCTGGCTACCTCCTCGAGTGTCACTAAGGTCACTGATAATGACAGCAAACGACATCCGACTCTTGGGTGTCCTTCAAAGGAAGGAAGCCTGAGCCACCAGTGATACAACCTGGAAGGTGTTACGGAAGTGCCACCACAGGAAAAGGGGCTGTAAACCCAGGACTAAATGAAGCAAGTGAGAGAGTCCCATGGGTTCTGATGGCTCAGAAGCCCACCTCTAAGTATGAGATACATGAAACACTGGTGGATGGCCACTCAAGTTTCTCTGCCGCTTCAGCCCTCCTGGCCATCTCACTGGCTGGTAGCTTGACCTCAGGCCATGAAGGTGGAATAACGCCTCTTATGCCTCTTCTCGTCTTCTCTCTCTGTGCTCTTTCCTTCCATTTGGTATCCCTCAACCAGGACCAGATACGTAATTTAGGGGGTCCAATGCAAAATGAAAACACAGTGTCCTTTGTTTAAAAATCATTAAGTATTGGGGCGCCCGGGTGGCTCAGTCGGTTGAGCGTCCGACTTCAGCTCAGGTCATGATCTCCCGGTTCGTGAGTTCGAGCCCCGCGTCAGGCTCTGTGCTGACAGCTTGGAGCCTGGAGCCTGCTTCGGATTCTGTGTTTCCTTCTCTCTCTGTGCCTCCCCTGCTCGTGCTCTGTCTCTGTCTCTCAAAAATACGTCAAAAAAAAATTTTTTTTAAGTAAAAATTATTAGGTATTTCGAAATGGACATAGTAAAGGATTAAAGCAAGATGGGGTCTCTTAAGTGTGGGGGCCTCTGCAAATGTATTGGTCACGTGTCCATGAAGCCATCCTTACCCCACTTCCCACTCCCTACCAGTAGCTTCAGTTTCTTCACGCTGCCCTGAGCTTCCTTAAGCAGCCTTACCCTGGCTGCTCCAGAGAAACTGGCTTCCTTTCAGTGCCCCATAGAGCCCCTTTTCATTTATTTCCTTCCTGTGGAGCCCTGGTCTCCACCCCTACTCAGCTGAATTTATTTGTGATAAGGCACTATCACACCTAACAATGGAATAATGAGCACTAAGGAGTTTGTCCTATAACTCAACGCAGAGTTTCTGGTGGAAGAATCTCAGGTCCTGGGACGAGTTTCCAGAGGAAGGTATTTAGGTCTTTTTCAGTCACACAGCAGACACATTGTGCTAGGTTCTGGGAATGCAAGGGTGAATGAGATTTGTTTCCAGCCTTTGAAGAACGGACTACTACTGTGGGTAGCAGACGCAGATCACAGAGTGGTGACACAGGTCAACCAAAGACAATGGTAGGCAGCAGTTTAGTGATACTGGAGACTAAAGGACAGGTCGTAAGAAGAACTACATCACAAAGAGTGCTTTGCTTGTGTTATTTTTGACCTTTGTAACAGGTAAAAACTGAGCAGTTACAAGGCAGATACGTGCAGGAACATAATTGATTTTATTTCTAAAATTGACTCGCTGCCATAAATCTCACATTCGATTTGGAGCAGAGACTTTGTTCCATAATATTCAATGTACCTGAAGGGGATCAGAATACCCCAAAATATCCCACTTTGGCAAAGTGACTATTTTGAGCTGAAGGCAATTTAGAAACAGCAGATACAGGAAGGACTCTCTGATCCCGCCTCACCCGGCTAAAATCCAAGTCTAAATTTCCAGCAAAAAAGGTACCCTTGCTGTACCAGGAAGAGAACATTTTTGTGACTGGAGATGGGGAGTCCATGCCAAGATACGTCCGTACAAATAAACCTAACTAAAATAACCTTATTTTCCATTAGTTATCCTCAGATACTTCCTAGTCACTTTCTCACAATTTACCACCCCTAGAAGCCCAAAACTTCTTTCCTTTGTTTTGTCCCATCTCCACCACTTTACTGGTCTTTGTTAAGATGTTATGTAAGCTCTAGGGCCTATTTATTTCTCTGGGTCTTTGTCTTCTGGGAAGGCTCCTACTGTCAGGTAAAATTTGCATGAACTGTTGGTGTCTTTTGTTAGTCTAATTTGTCTTTGGTTGGTGTTTTTTGTTAGTGTAATTTGCAAGAAGAGCTAAAAACCTAAGAGGGTGGAGGAAGAGACTTTCCTTTTCCACATTCCTCAGCTCAATGTAAGGTTTTTTCACCCAAAGTCACATATTTTATCTCCGTCACTGTCCTGCTCAGACATAATCCTCTTAAGAGTAAGTACCTGGTTACTGAGAGATTCTTGTCCACATCCCTCTTCGTTGACTCTTTTCTAATTTTTAGGGGGAGGGACAGGAATCATATGTCGTCCTGTATTAAGGAAGGTGACTCTCCTGTCCCCTACGCACTGCAGACTCCCCTGCATCCTGTCTAGGTGTAAACCTCTTTACTGGTGGCTTTTGCTGCTGGGCAACGTGGCGGTCCTTGTCACAGGGTGCCAAGATCTATGAAGGTATTGGGGTCTGACGTCCTGGGCATTATCAGACTCTAGCAGCCGACACGTTCGGTGACCTCACACTCTTCTATCTCGGAACCTGGGTAGTGCTCTCTGACTTTGCCCAAGTGCGCAGAGCTCCGTAAGGCTGTTATGAGGTTCACTCTCCTCGCCCTTCCCTCAGTCACCCAGTCATGCAGGTAGAACATCAGTCCCACTACCTGCTTGTCTGGAAGGACTGCGTTCTCTCTAGGTATCCCTAGGAAAACAAAGTTCTAGAACATTCTCCCGTTCCCTCACAACTGCCTGCATTCCCTTACCCCCACTACCACCCCAGGTTCTGACCCTGATGCAAGAAGCCAGAGGATTCTCCTCTTTCCTGGCCTTCTCCCCATTATCCCCCGACCCAACCTCATCAGGGCTTTTCTTCTACTGTGAGGAGGGAACTTCCTCTTATCCCACATTTTCCCCAGATCTATGATCTACTTTGTAGTAAACCCTCTAAGTTTAGTTCTTGACAAGTAGAAAGCAAACTGTGGGGTTTCTCAGGAAACTCTGTCTCTTGAAAGCCTGATTTCTAAGACTCTTGTCTTCTAACCAAGTTTAGCATCTAAATTCAATGCTGAGCAAAGTTTTTATTTGTTATTTATTTTTTACTTCAACTGTTTATGTTTTCTTCTTCCCTGGGGTTGGGTCTTCATAATATAAAGGCTACTGAGGAAAAAGTCTGAAACACTGGGGAGGAAAAATAAATCTACTTACGATGCCACTATGTAAAGGAGCTAGAACTTTATCCTATAAATATTAGATGCCACTGAGAGAAAAGAAACAAACCAGGTGACCCTCTGATTCTTCCAGATTTTTGCATGGAAGCAATTTCCAAACCACAGGAAGGGGGAATTCAGGCAGTGGTCTCTCTGAATAGAGGAGACAGATGTAGGAGATTGGGAAGACTGAGGTGTCTGTCAAAGTTCCAGAGAAAAAGAGGTTAAACCAGAGCTTCAAGGATGCCCTTAAGCCTGAATACTAACACCCCTTGTCTGAATACTAATCTATGCAGGGTAGGTTGGATTGCTATTAGAACAGCTGCTTGAATACTATAAGCTGAACAATTTCCTGAGCTAATAAAGATCTGGGAGAAAGTTGAGTTCTTACCAGCTGGGGTGAAGAGGCCTCACTGAATACCCAGTGCATTCAGTAGAGACCACAGAACGGTCATGTCTTAGGAGTGAGATTAATTATCTCTAGATTAAAAACTACTTTATATCCTTTCTAATAAAGCTCAAAGATAGTGTCTGAAATCAAATTGATGACAAATAACTTAATTTTCTACTAAATAATATTCAACATTCTTTAAAGGAAGACAACAAAATCTAAACCCTCAGCAGCACAACATTCATAACGTGTAGCATTCAATGAAAAGTCATTAGATAGGCAAAACAAAGCAACAAAACCTAAAACCAGGAGGAAAATCAGTCACTGGAAAGAGTCCTCACAGATAATGAAATTAGCATATAAGAATTTTAAAACAACAGTTTAAATATGTTCATATATTTAAAGGAAAATATGAATGCAGTGAGGGTGTCAATAATTACACTAAATATTAAGAGTCTCTATTTTGCATCTGGATTCTACAGAGATTGCCAGACTGGATGCAAAGCAAGACCCACTACAAGCTGCTATAGGAAATACCCTTAAATATAGAGACAAGGATAGATTAAAAGCAAAAGGATGGAAAAAAATTATACTATGTCAATGCTAATCACCATAAAGCTAGAGTAACTGTATTAACGTCAGACAAATAGACTTCAGGAAAAGTCATATTGTCAGGGGTCAAGAAGGTCATTTTATAACAATGATAGGGTTTATCATCAAAAGGGCATTAATAATCCTAAAACTACATACTTTTACAATACAGCTTCCAAATATGTGAAAGAATAACTGATGGACTGAGAATTGAAACATTCAAATCCACAGTTGAAGATTTCAATACTTCTCTTTCATCACTTGACAGAAAAAGTCAATAGAAAACATTAAAGTTCGGGGCACCTGGGTGGCTCAGTCGGTTAAGCGGCTGACTTGGTCTCAGGTCATGATCTCGCGGTCCGTGAGTTCGAGCCCTGCGTCGGGCTCTGTGCTGACAGCTCAGAGCCTGGAGCCTGTTCCAGATTCTGTATCTCCCTCTCTCTGACCCTCCCCCGTTCATGCTTTGTCTCTCTCTATCTCAAAAATAAATAAACTTAAAAAAGAAAAATTAAAAACAAAAAAAAAAGAAAACATTAAAGTTCTAAAAACCTTAACAGTGCCATAATCCAACTTGACCTAATAGAACATTACATTGAATAACAGCAGAATTCATAGTTTTTTCCAGTGCACAAGGAACATTAGCCAATATAGACCATATGCTAGGCCATAAAACAAATCTCAATACATTTAAAAGGTTTTAAATTATATAGACCATGTCCTTTGCTCAAAATGGAATTAAAATAAAAGGCAATATAAAATGATATCTGGAAAATACTCCAAATATTTGGAAATGAAACACACTTTTGAATAACTCATGGGTCAAAAGAAAGAACATAGTACAGGCAATCCTTGCATTGCACAGGTTCTAATATGCACAGATTTCAGCTACCATAAATAATACTGGTCCCTCATCAACATGGTTCCCATTTCAGTTACCACATTTCGGTTATCATAGTTTATTCACTGTAAGTAATTCAATAAACTTCATTGTGAGATTATCAGTCCATGAATCACTATGCAAATGATCAGTGGCCAATCACATCACTTCTTCCGAAATTCTTTGGTGATTTATTGCTGTGCCTCTATTACTCAGTGCACACACATAGAGTAATGCTGTTTCCTTCTTGGTTCCCCCTGATAAATCACATGACATTTTACAAAAATGGATGACCCAAAGAAGGAACTGGCCAACAGAGATGAAAGTACATCAAACAAACAAAATGTGATCATGTTGGAAGCATAATTTGAATCAAATGCAAATGGGATTAGAGAAGAAATTGCTAACGTGGGAATCTTAATATTGCAGCTTTTTGAGAGATTCTAGATTTATAGTCCAGGGAATGTAGTGAAAGTGACATAAATGAGGAATGTACTTCCAATGGAAAGGATAAAGATGCCCCAGAGGAAGGGATCCTGGCAAAAAATGTTACATTAAAGGACTCTTGGATATTTCATACCATTGAATGTGCAAAATATCAAATGTTGGAAGCTGAATCAAAGTTATAAAGTTCTGAGAATGACAATTCACAGAGGCATAGAAAAAGTGATCTCTCCTCATCATAAATTATACAACGACAAGGCAGCAAACACTGTTCAAACTCTTTTGATTTGCTTTTTCTGTCAATCGTAGCAATATATAAATAATACAAAATTCATTATTTCACCTCAGGGGGACAGTTCAGTGGAATGAGGTACATTCTCATTGTTGTACAACCATGGCCACCATCCGTCTCCAGAACTTTTTCATTTCCCAAATTGAAAGTCTGTATCCACTTCCTAAGTTTTTTATAAAGAAGGAAAACACTTTAATCCTCAAAGCGTTTCACTATAAACAGTTTAATGCTTCCAAGGGTTTAAATTACAGGGTACTAAATAAATATTCGTTTCATTATTTTTTTTTCATTTTCCTACACAGTTATAGCAGAGTTTCTAATGCCATGACAAAAAAATCTTAAAGGTCACAGAATAGTTGGAATTTTTCCATTGATTTTTAAGATCACTTTGCAGGATTTCAGTTTGCATGGTCATTTTTATGGTCCTTCACTATTTTGTATACACTGTGTATCAAAATTTGCGAGGTAAAGTCAAAGTGGTCTCTAACAGGAAAGTTGTAGTTTTATTTGCTTACATTAGAAAATAAGAAAATTCTTTCAATATATGCGTGTATCTAATCATCACATCGTACACCTTAAATTTGCAATGTTATATATCAATAATATCTTAAGAAAGCTTGGGAGTAGAAAATAAGAAAATTCTCAAGTTCAGTTCTCTAAATTTTTACCTTGTGAGCTAGAAAACAAAGAGTAAATTGAATCCAAAGTAATTATAAGGAAATCATAAAGAGCAGAAATTAACACAATAGAAAATGCAGAAGCAACATAGTAAAATCAATGAAATCAAATAACCCACAATTATTATTATTATTATTATTATTATTTTGTATTTATCTAAAAGAAATGAAAATGTATGTCCACACAACACTGGAATACTAATATTCATATAAGCTTCATTCACAATAGCCCCAAACTGAAAGCAACACAAATGTTCATCAAGAGGTGAGTGGATAAATCGTGGTATATCCATTCAATGGAGTATTAATCTGCAGTAAAAAGCAATGAACTACTCATTTAAGTAGCAACATGGATCTTAATATTTTGAAAGCATCATGCTATGTAAACGACATGAAGAGGTACACACTGTATAATTCTATTTATATGGAAATCGAGAATAAGCAAATCTGATTTACATGGACTGAAAATAGATCAATGGCTGCCTGGTTCTTGGGGTGAGGTGGAGAGACTGAGTACAAGAGAGCATAGAAAACTTCTCAGGGTGATAGAAATGGTCTATATCTTGATATGGTCGTTACTTGGAAGTTCTTTTTTTTTTTTACCAAAAATCATTGAGTTCAACATGTGTGAATTTTATTGCAAATAAAATGAATAATCATGAGGAATATTAAACTGTAAGCTTGAAGGACATATTCATGTAATCTTGGGTTCTTATGAACCAAGTATGTTGATGGTGGTATAGGGGAGGTAGACACTTGGACAATGATGCATGTTTGTGTTTATATTTGCATGTGTGTGAGTGTGTTGATGGTGGTAGAAGATGGGTGGCTCATTTGCCTGCCTCCCACCATTCTGCTCCAAAGGAAGCACCCCCTTCTTCACTTTCACTTCCTCTGCTAAGGCTTATTTTCCAACATCACGTACATATTTGTACATATTTACATATTTACAACACAGAAATTCAGTCAACAATAAGAAGAATGTAGCCTTCTGTGTTCTCGCCATTAAATACCACTACCCATATAGAGCTGCAGGAAAGCACATTTCTCACACGTGCATAATTTACAGCCCAATGCTTTACTACAAAGTGAGAATTTCTCTCTCCAAGTTCCCAAATGACAAGCCATCCTATTCCTTTTTTTTTTTTTTTTCCAGGAACCAGGTCTTTCAGGCATATCGATGGGTAATAACTGCTTCCTCCTCACCCCTCCCCTAACACATACATACACACACACTCAATGCTGTACTTCCTGGGGGAATTCAGACCCAGTCTGAACTAGTTATGTCTGGCAGTTCCTCTGCAGCCTGCAGCCTGAGAGAACACAGGGCTGCCACCAGCAGCCAGAAGCCAGAATGGAGAGCGGAAGGACCTCAAAAACGGTCCCAGATGGTGCCCAGACAGTTTCCTACTTTGAAAGACAGCCCTGTTTTCTCTGAGTATTGGCCCCATGGCGAAAGATCGCAGACTTTACTGCATTTCATTGGTCATCTCTCCTGAGCCTAAACCTCTTGCTCAGCAAACCAATGCCAAGGAGCAGGCTAGGCAGAATCTCTCTGGCAGTTTCCCTGCCAAAGACAGCAGCCAGGGCCGGGCTTCTCCAAGTAGAAGTTGGTTCATGCCCTGTGTTGCTGCAGACATATGCAGGCAGTAGAAGCTACCCTGGGCTCTGCCTCACCAGCAGCCTTTCTGGTTTGCTTCTGTTCATTCTTCCGTGTAGAACTATTTGTAGAACCCAGAAGCTACCTACCTCTGCTTCTTAAACATCTTCTTCACAAGCTACTTCTTTTAGGTGGTCGTATGTGATATTCCAAGTTTTGGAATCACATGGGCTACTTCTTGCCAGATGTTACAAACCACTGAGCTTGGCAGAAATCACAGAACGTCTTGGTTTTTTTTCAACTGTCACTTATATAGAGATTGCGTACTAGACTGATATTGACTATATCTACTCCTTTGATCCATAACATGTTATCATTCAAATATCATATCATGCCTAATCCTAAATATTCAATAATGGTTCCCCAAACCAAACAGACTGGCATGAATTGAGTTGTTTGTTTTTGTTTTTGTTTTTTTTTTTCCGTGTTTCAGAATTTGGGCTAGCATTGTGTCCTATGAGAAACACTAGTCTCCCCGTCTGAGGCTGAGTCAAGGGTGGAGAGTGTGCCTATCACACAGCCAGATGAACAATACAGAGATCTGGACTGATCTGATCCGATCTGGCTTCTACGCCAGCCTATGGCTTTCAGCTGGGGATCTGAATTTGACTTCTGAGACCTCTGACTCACTAATCAAAACTGAGTCCATTTAATCATTTCCAACACCCTCTCCCTCTCGGTCTTCTTGAGACTGGTTATAGAGAGGCAGACAAATGAACTGTTCGTTCTTAGACCCATACATTCGGTCTGAAAACTCAAAGATATAAAATTTAATCTGAAACCCAAGTTCATTTTCTCTCATTGCAGCAGAATTTAGTTTGCGCCTAGAAATGCTGGCCCGAAGATGTTGATCATGTTCTGAACTGAACCAAAAGAAATAAATTTTAAATCTATCTATCAAAAAAAAAGTATCATGCACTGTTTTGCTTACTTATACTGTTGGGTAAGCCTTTGGCTAGGAAAACATGTAAGGTGTTTCATTTGTCAGACCGTATATTGGATAAAAATCTAATCTTGCCTGTTCTGAAAACATTTACGTCTTCTAAAAATTCCTTGTATTGCCTAAAATAAAGTTTTATTTTTTAAATACACCAAGCATAAAATTACTTAATCTTCAGGAGGCATCTGATATGAAACCTTAGCTTTGAAATGATAAATTCTGTATCATTTTATGAGCTAATTAAATAGGTCCAATCTCTCATAAACATATATTCCCATGAAGACTGGAGAAAGAACTTTTAAAGCTACGTAAAATAAGAATAAGTAAATACGTTCACTTCATAAAGCAGGAAAAAACGTCTCCTCTCGGCACAGTGCATTAGGTGCCTTACAGAAGAGTAAGGCAAGTGATTTTCCCTGCCTAGGAAAATTATCAGACTAAACATTAATGGTATTTGCAGGTGGCAGCAGCTGTGAACATAAAAGGGTTGTTGTCGGCTACTTTTTCCCCAGTGATGTTCGGCATTTTCTTAAAAATAAGATGTGCATCGATACCACCACTACCTTCAACATTACCCTGACGGTGAGCTGGGATCTAGTCCTGGAGTAACCGATGGGTTATTAGGAGTGGAGGGAGAGGGGAAGGGAACCCCCCTCTAATCCCCATCTAATCCAGTTATCAACTGGATAGCAGGTAGATCTTTCAGACCTCCTCGAAGTTTGAAATAGGGGTACTGGCAGCAAGAATAAAATGAACAAATAACTAGCCCAGAACTAAGAGAAGTTGCTGTGTGCCAGCTCCCCACTGAAGTGACAAAGAGATTGATAAGGCAAAACTTCTTAATTAACCAAATGCTAACGGTGACCCATATAAATATGTGTTTGAGTACATCGGACATCCATTATTAAAATGGCTCCAGGCCATGTCAAATTTCCTAGCCAGGACTTGTCACATAATGTTCTTGAAAATGCTACTTTTTGTTTACAAATATACAAGAGTTTACAGCCAGTTGCTAGGTAGATACAATTCAGCTTTTCCAATGGTTTTCACAATTTTCATGGGATTGGATTGTCATCTACATCACAGAAGGAAATCCATGTAATAGGGTCCTGATTTCTAGCATAAAACAAGAAATGGGCCAGCTAAAATCTCTGGGGAGAATGGTTGAACGTCACAACCAGAGCCATAATATTAAGAATACGGCTGACTTGAGGGGCACCTGGATGGTTCAGTTGGTTAAGCATCCAACTTTGGCTCAGGTCATAGTCTCACAGTTTGTGGATTCAAGCCCTGTGTCGGGCTCTGTGCTGACAACTCAGAGTCTGGAGTCTGCTCTCGATTCTCTCTCTCTCTCTCTCAAAAATAAATAAACATCAAAAAAAAAAAAAAAAAAAAGGAGAAGGCAGACTTGAGTTATATAATAAATGAAGGACCCCACAGTATTGATAGCTTGTTATAGGGTCACTGTCACATTCCAAACCAAATCCTGTTTAAAACGCGCATGGTTAACTTTTGCTGCTATGGTGCTATGATGCACTGTTTTTCCGGAAACAAAAACAGTTAGCCTGCTTTCTGTACGAGTGTTCTCATGGTGCCAGGGTAAAGGAAACGTAGGCAGGGCACTAGTACGTGTCCAGAAATGAAGAAAAGTTGCTAGAAAAGGGCCAAGGCAATCCACCAAGACCTCAGGCATATTTTAAACTCATTAATAGGTACGATTTGATGGTAGAAATGGCAGCCTCTGCCAACTCTCGAAGTGAAACAGCTTCAGCCCACTCCTTTGACTAATGCCACTGCTGTTTGGTACAAGGTAATAACAACAGAACTTAGAAAAGAAATCCCACGTTACCAGCCTTCAGCCCCCAGGGTGATCTAGACAGGGAAACAGGGTGGGAGGGGTGCCAAGGGGGTAGAAGTTCCCCTTAAACCCAAACTTCCCAGAAACTTTTGGCCTGAAGTTGTAATAGTATTGGTAAATTTTTAATGAATTTACTCAATGTTTTACAAACACTGCTCTTAAGAGCTTTGTCTCACCAGAAGCAGAAGTGTCCAGTATTGTGGGATAACAAGGCCCCCCGGGTATTTCCAACCAGCGGTGAGAAGCACTCTAATCATCTAGCAAAGGAAATATCATTCTCGTGCATTACCCAAGAATTGTTGCTTAGCCCAAACAGGCTGAAGCAGGGTAGAGAATCTTTATAACAGATAACTCTTTTTTTTTTTCTTTTTAATGTTTTCATTTTATTTTTGAGAGAGACAGAGCGTGAGCAGGGGAGGCGCAGAGAGAGAGAGAGGGAGACACAGAATCCGAAGCCGGCTCCGGGCTCCGAGCTGTCAGCACGGAGCCCGACGTGGGGCTTGAGCTCCCGAACCGTGACATGGTGACCTGAGCCGAAGCCAGCCACTCAATCAACCGAGCCACCCAGGCGCCCCAGGGTAGAGAATCTCTAGAGAGTGATGTGGATGGAGACTGGCCCCCAGACAGACCCCACAAGTCAGCACTGACCTTGGAGAACTCACCACTTCCCCAAATCTGGTTCACAGTCTTGGGGGGCAGAAATGATTTTGTAACTGTCCCAGGGTTGGCCAGACTTGAGATGCTGACTCATTTAAACAAAGCCTGGAAGACATGATGTACAAAGCTAGAATGATAATTTAGAGTGTGGTATTCGTGGTGGCCTGAGTAGCCCTCTCTTTCCTTTCTGACAAGCTATACTATCACCAAACTGTTTGGCAGGCACGGGCAACAACCAACGTAATGCGAGCACAGTAGCATTGGGTTCTGCAGTCTGTTTTACCCACCTGCATACCAGAGATACACCCGCCAGACAGACCAAATACATAGCCACGGAGAGAGTACCTTCTTCTGGGACACACGCCTTTGCGAGTCTACTTTTTCTCGGGGTCCATGCTGGTTGAAGCCTTTCCTCATTGACATTTCTTTTTTCTACTTTCCCTTAAGTTTATCAGTAGGCATTCAACAGAGTTACTTTCTATGGCTGTGCTGGTCTGACGTGCTGATTTCTTTCTTTCTTCTCCTTCTTTTTTTGTCATGTTTATTTTTGAGAGAGAGCATAAAGAGCGCGGGCACGTGCGCTGGGGAAGGGGCAGACACAGAGGGGACAGAGGACCTGAAGCGGGCTCTGTGCTGACAGCAGAAAGCCTGATGCGGGGCTCAAACCCACGGACCACGAGATCGTGACCCGAGCCGAAGCTGGATGCCTAACTGACTGAGCCCCTCAGGCGCCTCTAGCGTGCCCATTCCTTCATTTAAGCCATACAGGGCGCTCTCCTTTCAAGTAGTTAGGGGCACCTACTGAAGTGCCATCCACATTGTGAAAGGAAGTATGTGAAGATATTTGATGAAAACCTTAAAATGGAAAGCTCTCCTTGAGAGCTGGTAGCTCCCGGAAGGAGGCAGTGCCCGAGAATTCAAATAGGAAAGGTGTTGCCAAGATGGCTGTGCATTTGGGGGTCTTTATCCTTAAGGGGATATTGGTTATAGGATCACCAAGGTGTGACAATCAAAGGAGGAAGAAGGAAGGGAAACGATATAAATCAATGCCTGCAGTCTGAAGGTGGGGCAACCATACGGTGGCTCTTATTTGACAGCTTCTGACTCAGGCGTCGTCTGTCACCGAACACCTATCACGTTCAAGGTGCAGAGCTCTGTGCTACGAGGCTTTCAAGAGAAACAGGGACAACCTGTTACAAACGATTAATGAACTTTGCTCTTTCTGCCTTCTCAGTAGGTCAGTTTTTTCTCCATTGGCCTGGAATATCCAGAGAGGAGGAAGGCAGTGGGGAGGGGCAGGAGATTAGGGAGTTCAGTAGGGAAGGAATTCAAAGAGAGCTGAGATAATAATCACCTTCCAGCCTTGCATGATAGGGGTTTGCCGTGTAACCTTAGCTTTATAAACTTGCCCGACATTTTGAGAAATGATTGTCCCCGTGTCTTTACCCGATAGCCTAGTAATGAGCCTGCCTGGCCAACTAGATCCCAGAGTTTTACATAAAGTACAAAAACAGGAAGTTGGTTAGCGAAGGCCAGTTTGTGTGGTGGGGAAGGGGTCTGTCTCTGACCCCAGAGAAGTAGGAAGAAGAAAAGGAGGAAGGAAGGTGTGGGAGGTCGATAGCCAGATGAGTGTCCCATTTGCCCCTCCTGGCTTTGGGCCTGGAGTGGGACTGCGTCCAGTCACTTCTCCTCACTCATTGTACTGTTCTATAACATCACCACAAACACTGAATTAGCAAATACTGGACCACTGCTCTTTGGGGACATACATGGTTAGGTTTCTGGTAACATCTTTTTTCCTTTCAAATAGGTTTCTTTTAGGGCAGTTTTAGGTGCACAGCAAAATTGAGCAGAAAGCAGAAAGTACAGAATGCTCCCATATCCCCCCCCCCCCCCCCGCCGCCACAAACTCATAGTCTCCTGGACTATGACCATACCCCACCAAAGTGGTGCACTTGTTACAATCGATGAAGCTATATTGATACATCAGAATCATCCGAAGCCCACAGTTTATATTAGAGCTCACCCCTGGTATTGTACATTCCCTGGGTTTTGACAAATAATGACACATATCCACCATTATAGGATCATACAGGAAAGTTTCATTGCCTAAAAATCTCCCTGCCCCGACCCCCTGGCAACCACTAATCTTTCACTGCCTTCATAGTTCTGCCTTTTCCAGAATCTCATATAGTTGGAATCATACAGCCTGTAGTCTTTTCAGATTGGCTTTTTTCACTTAGTAATATATATTTCAGTCTCCCCTCCACCCTATCTTTTCTTGGTTTGATAGCACATTTCTTTCTAACGCTGAATACTATTTTATTGTCTGGATATACCTCAGGGTAATGGACTGAATTATGTTCCCCTGCCCCCGCCGTGAAATTCATATGTTGAAACTCTAACCCCCTGTATGACCGCACTTGGAGACACGGCCAGTTACAAAGGTAATTAAGGCTAAACAAGGTCAGGAGGTCGTAAAGGTGGGGCCCTAATTGATAGGACTGTCCTTATAAGAAGCAGAGACACGCTCACACAGAAGAAGAGCCATGTGAAGACAAAACGAGAAGCTGGCCATCTGCAAGCCAGGAAGAAATCTCTCACCAGCAAGCAAATTTTCCAGCACTTTGATCCTGGATTTCTAGCCTCCAGAACTGTGGAAAAAACATCTGTGTGTAAGCCATCCAGTCTGGGGTATTTTGTGATAGCAGCTGGAGCAGACTAATGAATACACAGTTTATGTATCTGTTCTCCTACTGAAGGACAACTTGGTTACCAAGTTTTGGCAATTATGAATACAGCTGCTATAAACAGCCAACGAGCAGGGTTTTGTGTGGCTGTAAGTTTTCAACTCATCTGAGTAAATGCTAAGGAGTGTAACCACTAGATCATATGGTAAGAGTAGCTTCAGCTTTATGAGAAACTGCCAAGCTGTCTTCCACAGCGGCTGCACCGTTTCGCATTTCCACCAGCAGCGAATGAGAGTTCCTATAGCTCCACATCTACACCAGCATTTGATGGTGTCACTGTCCTGTATCTGGGCCATTCTAATAGGCATGCGGTAGTCCTTCAGTGTTGTTTTGGTTTGCATTTCCTTAATGCCATAACCTGTGGAGTATCTTTCCATAGGCTAATTTGTCCTCCACATATCTTCTTTGCTGAGGTGTCCAGGTCTTTTGTCCATTTTTAAATCAGGTTGTTCATTCCCTTGTCGTTGAGTTTTAAGAGTTGTTGGTATATTTTGGATATTAGCCCTTTGTCAGTTAATGTCTTTTGCAAATATTTCTCCCACTTTGTGGCTTATCTTCTCATTCTCTTGACAGCATCTATCACAGAGCAGAAGTTTATACTTCATTAAATAATCAACATATAACCCTGTTTCATGTGTGTATCTATTTGTTTAAGAACACCTTATTTAATAGACACCATTGACTCATTAACACTGAACTCACAGACAACGGTTCTGTAAAACACGCCTGGAGGAAGCTAGTCTGACACATTGCTGTCTTGGTGTGCCCAGGCTTCTACTCAGGCTGCCATAACAAAATACCACAGACTGAGTAGCTTAAAGAAATTGAATTTCCCACGGTACTGGAAGCAGGAAAGTCAAAGGCCAAGGTTATGGTAGGTTTCTGGTGGAAGCTTTCTTCCTGGTTTTAGATGGACACCTTGCCCTCACTTAGCCTTTCGCCCGAGTACAGTGCACAAGAGAAAGCCCTCATCTCTTTTGATAACAATCAGGGCCCACCCGTAAGACCTCATTTGACCTTGATTACCTTCTTAGATGTGTCATCTTCAAATAGAGACACACGGGAGATTAGGGCTTCAGCATATAACTTTTGGAAGGCACTAACATTCAGCCCTTGTCACCTATGATTTCTCCATAAGGCACTTCGCAGCCTTCTCACTCTTACGAGCCATCCACAGCACGTCAACACTGTACTCAAGGGGCCACTGTCAACAGCAAAATCACCAACACAAAGCATGAAAATGCGAAAAGCTGAGCACCAAATAGGTCATGTAAGGAATACTTGCTGACAGTGTGAGTCCTGAAGTAAGACCGGGTGTCACCCTATTTGACCCCAGCTGAGAAGGGGCAAAACAGGCAACGCAAATTTCTCACCACTCTGCAAACAGCCATGGATGTGTAAGAGGCTGATTTGGGGGTTAAAACAAATTTTAGTGATTAGGCAAATTCACAAATATAAAAGCAGCAAATAATGAGGATGGACTACATATATTTTAGATAAGTCGAAAGCATCATTCAAGTAAGGGGCTGCTCAACCTGCCCACTTGGATCTGAAGAAGTTCCTAGGACAGGAGGCCTATGCCGACACATCATGGTCATCTAGGTATTTACGAGGGGGGAAGGTCATGGGTAGACAGGAAAGGTCTAGCTGGCAATCTGGAATCTCCCTTTTCTCTTTCCTCACAGGATGTTGAGTTTAGAGCCAGAGGACCTGCCACAGGCCGGCTGTGGCAAAGCAAGGTGACCCTCCAGCAAAGGCTACAAGTAGACAACGAGGCCAAGCAGCTTAAGGAAAAACAGCAGAAACTCAGGGTTCTGTAGCTCTTCAGAATTGAAGAGAAGCAGAGTCAGTGAGTAGGAAATGTTCCTGTTCCTCAGTCTGCAAGTCCTGAGCCACCCGAGTGGCTTAGTCGGGTAAGTGTCCAGCTCTTGATTTTGGCTCAGGCCACGATCTCACGTTTCGTGGGTTCAAACCCGGCGTCAGGCTCTGTGCTGACAGCATGGAGCCTGCTTGGGAATTTTCTCTCCTTCTCTCTCTGCCCCCCCCCCCCCCGCTCACACTTGCATGTGTGCTCTCTTTCTCTCTCTCTCCTTCACTCTCAAAATAAAAAAAAAAAAATTTAAAAATAAAAAAAAAAACAGGAAAAAGAAAAGAAGAAGGAAGGAAGGACATATTCTTGAAAACAAACTTGAGAGAGCCAGAGTTCTCCAGCTGCAGCTTTCAGCTCTGGAGGGCAACAGAACTACCTGGACAGAGGCTGCCCCCTGGAGATGTGCAGATTCCTGCCAGTAGGACTCATGAGCCTTCAGGAGGCCAGGGGTCTATCCGTACCCCAGCAACACAACAGGGAACCAGTAAGCCATGCTCTTTTCCAAGAGTACGCCCAGACTCTTCCATTTCAACTAGACTGTAACACAGTGGGGAAAGCCAGGCTAACCGAGCCACTGGGCAGCTTTATCCAGTAGTGACTTGAGATGGCCTAAGAGACTCTTTAAATTACTCGGGTTCTAAATCAGATTGAACAGTTAGCTTTTCTCCCAGTTACTTACCAATGGGTGGGGGCTCGGGAAGAGTGCCAATCTAATTAGAAGATAAGGAAATTCCTTTCTCTCAGTATATCTCAGCTGTACTATGAGCTGAAATATATGGTCCAATTACACACACACACACACACACACACACACGCATAGTTTTTAATTTGTTCAATTGTGGTCATAACCTAGTGAGAAAAATAGAAAATCCCTCATTCATTAATCATGATGACAAGGCCATTTATGAGTGCTCTAAATGTGAGTTACATTGACTTGTTTTATCCAGAGGGCAGCAGTGAGCTTTGGCAATGTTAGCAAAGGAAGACATTGGATGGTAGTCTGCAAGCTGATGATGCCACTCAGTCTGAATGTCCCTGGAAGGCTGCTCCAGTACATTCAAATGTAATTATTGCTGTTTTCAGTCTTGACTGCAACAGATGAACTTTTCAGGAGCCCAAGCAGCAGAGCCCAGCCAGACCATCTTCTTTCCTCTTACTCCACATCCCCTGATGAGTCCCAGGCACTTGGCCTGGGCCATCTCCTGTAACTGATTCTCTTCGTGGTATCGACGGCTTCATTTTGATCTACTCACTCCTGTAATTGTCCAGCCATTCTTCATGTCTGTGATCTTGTCCTTGAGATTTAGAATGTGCTGATTATCTTTCATCGCTTCTCCTGCCGATACTATCCACTTACTGCCTCTCTCCCCTGTGCCGTGCCCTTGAATTCCTGAGACGACGCGTTCAGGATTCTTGCTGCTGGCTTCCAGTTGGATTTCACATCCTCCCTCCCTGCACCCTCCTTGCTTCCATGCAGAGTCTCTAGCAAGTTGCTACATTCCTCTTTGACCACAGCCTCTCCGGGGTGGGGGAGGAGGGGGCTTCCTCATCAGCTCCCATCACGCAGTGGGATTTAGTGACACTCCCCTTGATCCATCAGCCCGCCTGTAGGTGATGATGGCTTCTCACTGTTGCAAGTCTCTGAGTCCTTTATTTCCATTTCCCTTACACTGCCCATTCCTCCATAATTTCTTCACTGAAATTTTTTTTTTGTTCAGTGACAGGAGTTGGATTCTGCTCTCTGATACTCTAGTAACCTCTAATTTACTACTTGTGATACTTCCTTGAGTGTTCCACAGACCATCTGCTTTCAGAATCATTGTAGGTGCTCGCTAAAAACACAAAGTCCCGGGACCCATGCCAGCACCTTCCCAGTCAGAATGTTTGGAAAAGCTCAGTGGAGATTAGGCTATCTTCATTTTAACCCATTCAGAGCCCCCACCAAAACCAAAGACCTTCATATGAGTCTCCTGTCTGCTTGGAGTTGGCTAGCACCCGAGCGTGTTCCTGGGCCTGTCAGTAGTTTTCCAGAACCTTCAGGTAAAGCTCCTCTTTATTCTTAAGAATGAATCAAAGATTAATTACATGTATTTCAAGTAATTTAAACTTCTAAGAGAAAGAAGTGTCTATAAATAAGATATTTTTGAGCCAAACCCACTACATGTTTGGAGGCTTGCCACAATGAATCCCCATCTACACTCTCAGGAACTCAAAGCGCACCTGTTAGAAGGGAGCTAGAATGTTCAGTCCAGTTTGCTCAGCCACGAAATGGTTCCTATTACAAAGCCACCCCTGTTTCTTCTGCACTCACTGTTTGGAATTCTGAGAGAATTCAGAAGAGCAGTAAACACAGCAGCCATCTGGTTCCACTTACAACAAACTTTATAGAAGGGAAACCAAGCTGAAGGGACTCGCCTAAAGCCTCACACCCGGTCAGTTTGTTTAGTGAATTTTTTCATAGGTTTTCTTCCTCCAAAACAGACTTCAGGTGTTGCTTACATATAACTTGTGACAGAGGTGGCCCTCTAGGTCAGGTCCTTCCTCTGACACTTAAATCGGTGACATCAGAGTGAAATGTTACTTTTTTTTTTTTTTTTGAGGATTGTATTAGTTTCCTACTGCTCATAACAAATTATGCAAATTGAGTGGCTTCAAACAACAATTAGTTATTACCCCTACAGTCTCTGTAGATCAGAAGTCCAGGCCCACCTGAGCTAGGTCTTCTCTGCTCAGGGTTTCACAAACTGAAGCAAAGGATTGGCCAAGCTGCATTTCTTTCTGTGGGTCAGGGTCCTTTTTCCCAAGTTGATATGATTGCTGGCACATTCAGTTCCTTATGGTTGTAGGACTGAGGCCTCTGTTCTCTTGCTGGTTGTCTGCCAGGGTTATTCTTGGCTCCTAGAGGCCCTCTGTAGTTCTTTGCCATGTGGCCTCCTCCATAGGCCCTCTGTCACCTTGAATTGTTCTGATGTTGTTTTTTGTTTTGTTTTGTTTTGTTTTGTTTTGTTTTGTTTTTGTCTCTGACATCTAGATCCAGTTGTAATGGGCCTGTGTGATTTAGTCAGACCCACCGAATAATCCCCTTTTTAGTTAACTCAAAGCCAGATGATCAGTAACCTCATCATGAGAGGGATGTGCCCTCGTGTTCAGAGGTTCTGCCTACACTCAAGGAGAGGGAATTATACAAGAAGTGTGTACCAGGGGTGGGAATCTTGGGGCCATCTTAAACTTCTGCCTATCACAAGGTCTTAAAGCAGCATTTACTGAGTGCTGAACATGGGTCTAAACTTTGGTAAAAGATGAACTGGGCATAATTTGAAAATTTTAAGAGTTTAAGCAAAAACTAATTCCAACTGGGCAGCCTCAAATCTGAAGTGTCCAGGAGCATGCTCCGGACTAGAACTATGGGAAAGACTTATGTAGAGAAGATAGGAAAGAAAAAAAAAAAAAAGAAAGAAAGAAATTATTTGATTGCCTGTAGTTTAAAGTCCAGCTGACTGGCTGCGGTTGGTTGTCCTTGGCATTTCCATTTAGTAACCCTGAAGCATTTACAGGGTTAGATTTGGGGGTGTTTATGCAGGCCACCATGGCATTAGAGCCACCAGTCTAACGGTCCCCAGTTTAATTAATCTAATAACCGTATACATGTTCTAACCCATATAATCCTTACAACAGCTCTAAGGAGTAAATATCATTATTATTACCATCTTCTTTTTATAGACAGCATGTATAAGAGCAAATAAATTTAAGAAGTGTAATTCCCCCTGTTGAAAACAAGGGAAGAGACACTTTCTCCTCTCCCCTTTCTCTCACAATTTCTTTCTTTGGCCTTTTCAAAAATACAAATCTCTGGCCAGTCTCTAGCAACTCAGGAATGTTTTCTCCAGAACTGGGGGCCATCTCTTTGAAAGGTAATGATCAGGGAAGATAACACCTAATCTCCTGATGTCCTGGGAAGAGAAGGGCCTACTGGTTACTTGATTCCAAATTGCAAAATCCACCTAATGAAATGGGTTGGATCCCTTTATTACATGACAGTGAGATTTCTTTCTGTCTTTGCAATCTCTTTAACTGATGTATCACATTCTGGTTTAATGTTTACCCAATAATAAAATTGTCCTATTTATTTTCTACCTTTGTAGTGATGTTTTCAGGGTCGGGAAGAGATTCAGAGAAGTTAAGTAACCTGTCAGGGACACCTTACTGCTGAGCGGCAGAGTTTAGATCGTGAACCCCGGTAGTCTACATATCTACCCACCTCACTGTCTTGCTGTTGTATTACCAACAATAGCTTGTGGCTTCTAACTGTTCTTTAGCTAAAGCTTCTCCATACACTGTTCTATGGCCAATGAGGCCTCCATATCTGATCCTTTAGATCAGGGTTCCTCAACCTTAGAAATATGGACCATTTAGGCCACGTAACTCTTTGTTGTAGAAGCTGTCCAGTACATTGTAGGATATTTAGCATCACACCTGGCCTCTACCCACTAGATGCCAGTAGCACACCCAGTTGTGAAATCAAACGTGTCTCCAGACATTGCCAAATATTTGGGAGGATTAGGGGCAAAATCACTCCAGGTTGAGAATCACTCCTTTAGTGGAAGAAGTAGGGGACACACACACACACACACACACACCCCATGTGCTTGGCCAGGAGCAGGGAAGGAACCACACATGGAAGAAAGGCTTTGACTTTGACTTCCACAGAATGGCTGAGGACCACTAGTCCCGTAGTTGGGGCTGCAGCCTCGTAAATCTTGTCCTTTCAGAAACAAGAAGAGACCAGTGTTGGCCGCAGTGTCCTCATTTCTTCACCCTATTCTTTTTTCTGGTTTGGTTGCAGAAATGCCTGAGAAGAGCAAGTCACAATAAAAACTGTTCTCCTTACCAAAGATGTTTGCAGCTCTGGTTATTGTGTATTTCTCTATCTTTAGTGAAAACTAAAGTCTCATTAAGTCCCCTAAAAGATCTTTGGGGGGAAAATGTTAATGAGTTTGGTCTAAGACTGAGCTTCAGATTTTATACAGCTGCAGACCACAGCACAAAAGTGACTTCAGCCTGGAAAAGTCTCAACTTAAAGCCCGGGAACAATCAAAAAAATTTTTTTTCAGGATTATTTCCCTGCTACATTCAAACCTTTGTGTCTTTCCTCTACTAACAAGAAACATATATATATGTGTATATATATATATATATATATATATACACATATTTCAGAGCAAGAAAACTTATGAACTGAAAATCAGCCTAATGTGCTTTCACCTTTTGCCCGAACATTCTGTACTTTAAATGTACTTCAGAACCAATGCTGTCTTTGTTCTGTGGCCATTTCCTCCCAAACTGTGTGAAGGACTATTCCTTTCCCGCAGTCAGCAAATAATCAGTATGTACCAAAGATCTGCTATCTCACTGGGTACTGTAGGAAGAACAAAGAATCATCAGGTCCAGTTTCTCTACTCTCAAGTTTAGGTCACTGCTGTGAAAAAGCAGTTTTGGGTCTGAAATGGAATAACATTTGCAAACATTTCCAATTTGCGAGTTTTACACACAAACATCATAGGTTGCAAAAGTGGGCTCACTGCTTGTTGTTTATAAGTAAAAGGAGACCAAAAGGTGTTTACGGTTGTCTTGCTGCTTGATGTATTTCCACCAAACAGAAGTGGGAATGATTCCTTTCATGTTTTAGAATTGGACATAGGCTCTTTCTCTATACTCGGATACCTTATGGTTGCATTAGGCATCTTTTGTCTGAAAGAAAACAGCTTCAACTAAAATAAAGATCTATTGAGGAAGATTATATTTCACTTGATGATCTTTCCAAAGTTCTCTGAAATCCCTTCAGCAACCACAGTTATGCAGACGCCAACAAATGTTAAATTTATGAAAACCTCAGTCATTTTTTTACCGCATTTTTACCATGCTTGAGTTTGAGGTTATTAAGCCTGCAGACTAGACTTGCTTACGTTAATCTTAGGCTACTGTGTATCTAGTCTCCATGCCTTGGCTGGGTAGCCTGATAGATCCTATTTTATATCTGCTATTACAAACCTAACGCTGGGCCTTGATCCTGATCCCTCTAGTACTTTCCACTACGCGGCCGCCAAGGATGAAGACTGACTTCCAAATCTCTACGACGGGAATCAGGAAGCTTCTAACCTTGGGAAAATCCCTGCTAAACTGACTATGACATCACCAACATTAATACAAGGGTAGGCTGACCTGACCTCTCTACTTCTCGAAACCAACATTACTAGAGGGCATTGTATGGTGCAGGAGAGGAATAACGTTTCCTCTGCTCTCGTGTTTGCTTCCTGGAGGCTGTGAAATAACCTGACTGAAGGAAACCAGAACATGTCAGCCCAAAATATGCCACTTTGGCATATTGGTTATTTTGAATTCAAGGCACTTAAGAAACAGCAGGTACAAAAGGGACACTCTGATCCTCCTTTTCTTCCAGAAAGTAGGAGATAAAGCCCCCATATGAAAGATGCCCTCCCTGTAGCGGAAGGAAGACAGGCATGCTTATCACCAGAGACAGGGAATTTAGGGCCAAGAAAGCTGTACTAACAAACCTTGTTAAACTCACCCTTATCTTCCTGGTTACTTCATCACAACTCAGTACCCAAAGCCCAATCCCTTTGCCTTGTCAATTTTTCACAAGTGGATGGTTTCTTTATCTAAAAGGTATCACAGCTTCCTGCTCTTCATTCTCTTGTGAAGGCTTACCTGAAGGTGTTAATCTGTCTTATGTCAGTTTAATTCTTAGGCCCAGTTTAAGACACCCAAAGAGATTAGAGGAGATTTTGTCCCCCCTGCATGACAGAAGACAGATTCACAGGACAAATGCATACAAATTTATTGGATGTTACTATTTTAATCTGATGGGGAAGGACTGCATAGGAAAGAAATGAAAACCCCCAAAGAAGACTCAGGCTTATGTACCATTTTAGCTAAGGGCACTAAATTATAAAGGGACTAGATGAAGGAAAGGGGTTTGGGCTTCCGGGGAGTGACTAGGAAATATATGGGTGAAATTAATGGAAGATAGGGTTATTTTCATAAGATCTGTTTGTGCAGAATCATCTCTGCATTAACTCTTGTCTCTAGTGATAAGAATATTCTCCTTTTTGGGGCGCCTGGGTGGCTCAGTCGGTTGAGTGTCCGATTTCAGCTCAGGTCATGATCTCACAGTTTGTGAGTTCGAGCCCCACGTCGGGCTCTGTGCTGACAGCTCAAAACCGGGAGCCTGCTTTGGATTCTGTGTCTCCATCTCTCTCTGCCCCTCCCCTGCTCACTCTAGGTCTCTCTGTCTCAGTCTCTCAAAAAAAATTTTTTTTTCTTTTAAATTTAAAAAATTATTTAGTTGGAAGAGTTTCTGTGATGTACATTTGGAGGGAGCTATAATTCATTGTTTATCTCCTTCTAATCTCTTAGAAATAGTGTAGTGTAAGGGCAACAGAGGGAGACTAGGGATCAAGGTACTTGCCCTATTTCATTGCTCATTTGCTCTCAGACCCAGGTCTCTGGACCTCAATTTGGTTGCCTTTGAAAGGAAACGGCAGACTAGATTATTTGAATTTTGCATTCCAGTGCTTAGGTCCTATAAAAAGCTATTCAAAGCCATGCATTCCTGTTCATCCCAAAAGCTTTTACTTTGGGCAGTGTTCAGTGCTAGGTGCATTACACAAAAGGGAATCAGAAAAGTGGCCATTGTTTGAGAGTTAATGGTCTAGAAGAAGGCATAAGATAAGCACATAAATAACAATAAGCGATGTATAAAATGATAATCACTTTTGGGAAAGAACAGATAAAGCAATGTCTGTTTAAAGTTGGTGGTCCGGTGTGTGGGGTTATAGCTCAGGGGTCGAGCATTTGACTGCAGATCAAGAAGTTGGTGGTCCATTTATGGATAGCCAGGTAAGATGTTACCCCTCAGTCAGATTGCTTATGTAAATGTGATTAAGGGCAGGGAAAAAATGTGATTTAATTCCCTTTCTTTGTTGAAATAATATATTTTTAATGTTTATTTTATTTTTGAGAGAGAGAAAGAGAGAGGGAGAGAGTGGGGGGAAGGGGCAGGGAGAGAGAAAGAGAGAGAGGGACAGAGGATCTGAAGCAGGCTCTGTGCCAACATCAGAGAGCGCGATGTGGGACTCTAATTCATGAACCATGAGATCGTGACTAAGCCAAAGTCAGACGCCTAACCGACTGAGCCATGCAGGCACTCATGAAATAATACTTTTTATGATTATTAAAGTATTATTAAATAAAATTATAAATAATACTATAAATAATAAAGATTATTAAAGAAAATGGGGGGGAGGGGCACCTGGGTGGCTCAGTCGGTTAAGCATTCAACTTAGGTTCAGATCATGATCTTGTGGTTCGTGGGACTGAGCCCTGTGTCGGGCTCTGTGCTGACAGCTCAGAGCCCGGTGCCTGCTTTGGATTCTGTGTCTCATTCTCTCCCTGCCCCTCCCCCTCTCGCACTCTGCCTCTCTCTTTCTCAAAAATAAGTAAACATTAAAAATGAAAGAAAGAAAGAAAGAAAGAAAGAAAGAAAGAAAGAAAGAAAGAAAAAGAAAAGAAAAGAAAATGGGACTACCGGGTGGCTTACTCGGTTGAGCATCCAACTCTTGATTTCAGCTCAGGTCATAATCCCAGGGTCATGGGATTGAGTCCCACCCTCTGTTCTGGGTGTGGAGACTGCTTGAAATTCTTTCTCTCTCTCTCTCTCTCCCTCTGTCCCTCTCCCCCAGTCACTTGCTCTCTCTCTTTCTCTCAAAAGGAAAGGAAAGGAAAGGAAAGGAAAGGGAAAAGAAAAGAAGAAAATGGGTGAGACACTCCAACAGGCAGTCATGAAAGGCCAGTCAACACATGAAAAGGGGCTCGTTAGTCGACAGGGAAATGCAATTAACCATCCTGAGATACCACTCCACACCCACCCAAAGGGCTAAGATTAAAATGACTGATAACCCCAAGTGTTCATTAAAATGTGCAACAATGGGAACTCTCCTAAGCTGCTGATGAGTGTGGAAATTCATACAATCATTTTGGAAAATTGTTTGGCATCACTGCTAAGGCAACTAAATGTGTACCTACTGGAGGATCCAGATATTCTACTTCTAGGTTCAAACCCAGCGGAAACGTATGTGCCCTTGTAAATGAATGAAAAGACATGCACAAGAATATTGGTAGCAGCGTGATTCATAACAGCCCCAAACTAAAAACAACCCCAATGTCCATCAGCAGTAAAATGGATAAATATTGGTAGATTTATGAAGTATATATAACTTCATCTCTTAGGGATACACTGTAAAAACTATGGTATGTTTCTTTATGGGCTTTTTTGTACATATATAATATTAAGGAAACACCCTACATCCTTTCCTTAAAAATGTAATAAACACTTCTTCATATGATAAAACATTATAAACATGTTAATATCATGCAAAAGTTGACTTTATTCTTGTTATTATGATATTTAACATGCCCTATTTGTCAAACGCTGTGTTAAGTATTTTGTATTCTTATCCAGCCTAACCCCCAAGTATTGTGTTCCAACCCAACCCTGAAGTCCTGGTCATTTGCTTCTGGCCCCAAAGCCCCAGCCTCAGGCCTCTGGTATATTAGCCCTCAGACCATTCCTTTATTTCCTTACCAAACTGTCAGCAAACAGGGCCACCACCTTAGACCCTCTGGCTTAGACAATTCCATCTACCAGGGCAACACCAACACTTGTGACAAAGCGGTTCTAGAGCCATATTTGCTACCGGTATGGCTGTTCTCCAGGTCCTCTAGTCCTTTCTGAAGTTTCTACCATATCACCTCACTCCTGCCCAAATAATCCTGCTTAAAAAACTAAGTTCAAGAGAATCAGAACACTGACAATACACTTCTATAATTGCCCTATTCCCTTTTCCTTCCCACAATCCCCTAGGCGGGAAAGCATTGACTTGACATCACCTCTCCTTGGCTGGACCTCCTCTTCCTAAGGTAGTAAAACCATATGGTCTAACTATAATAGGCTCAAAGGAAGTCTTTTCTATGCAATGATAGGAACTGTATGGTCTGAGTCCGGGTTCAACCCTTGACATGGGACCAGGAGACAACTAGCAAGTAGTAAATATCCCACCCAAAAATGCATCCTGTACTATCTAAAACTTTAGATCCTCATCTCACAATTATTATTTTAGGTACAGCATGAGTGCTTGCTTCATATGCCTCTCCTGAAGTGTAATCGTTATTTATTTTTTTGAATCACCACATTTACAGACAAAAAAAGAGAGAGAGAGAGAGAGAGAGAAGAAAAGTAATCTTCAGTTATTTTAATTTCAATATTTTAAATTCCTAACATCGAAATGTTTTTCATTTGTTAACAATTTTTATTTCTTTTTAGTTTCATGCAATGTTGCATTTTTTCCTTATATTGGAGTTTTTCTCAGAGATTTTTATCATTTATTTTGAAAAAATCAAATATAACAATTGTTTGTCATGTTGGTTGAAAATATATTCCCCAGTTTATTTACCTTTTAATTTGGTATATGTAGTTGGTTTGTTGCACCGAAGTTTAAAAAATTATGTTATGAAATTTATCAGTGTTCTCTGTTTCTCATTACCTTTAAACTTGAAAGATCCTTCCACATACAAAGATCTGGTAAATATTTACGTACCTTTTCCTTTTTTAAAAACATTTATTTATTTTGAGAGAGAGGGAGAGCAGAAGGGCAGAGAGAGTGAGAGGGAGAATCCCAAGCAGGCTCCACACTGTCAGCTAGACCCAACATGGGGCTGGATTCCATGCTTAACAGACTGAGCCACCCAGGTGTCCCATGCATGCTTTCTAAAATGTTTATGGTCTGATCTTTTTATAACTAAGGGTTTCCATGAGGCTAAAAATCTAATATGTTTACATTTATTCTCTTAGTAAGATAAATTTCCAAACTGGAAACTTCTTTTATTGACTACCTACTATGTGCCAAATATTTTGTATATGTTTTCGTTGACTCTGCTTGAAATGCTTGTAGATGGGCATAATTATTTTCCCTTTACAAGATATACAATTCAAGATCAGAGATATCAAAAGCACCAATTTGCCCCACAATGAGGACAGCTAGTGAATGGAGCAACTGCACTTGAACCCAGTGGGACTGATTATAGGACAGAGGGGCACTGTAGATCTTCCTGCCTGCTGTGGCTATTTGCTAAACCAGGCACCGAAGGGCTGAGTCATGGCTGCGAGTGTTTAAATACAGCTGATTTCTCCAAGTTTCCTTTTCAGTTTCCAAATTCACAGTGCTATTTCACGTAGCTTCAGTTGGGGTAAAGAGAGCGACTGGGCCACATTTCTGAGGAAAATGATGATGGGTTTCTCTTCTTTTCATCTCTACTCCCACTCCCACACCATGTTATTAAAAAGCAACAGCGGGGCCTGGGTGGCTCAGTTGGTTAAGCATCCAACCCTTGATTTCAGCTCAGGTCATGATCTCATCGTTCATGAGATCAAGCTGTGCGTCGGGCTCTGCCTTGACGGTGGGTGTGTAACCTGCTTGGGATTCTCTCTTTCTCCCCTCCCCTCTCTCTGCCCCTCTCCCACTCATGCTCACTCTCTCAAAATAAATAAATAAACTTAAAAATAAAAAAAAAGCAACACTATCAACAGATGTCCTGAACCTCTGTTCTCCTCTTGCCACACTATTACACTATGGTCTGTACTAGTCTTGCTCAGTAGAATTTTCTGTGATGATGTAAATCTATATTCGCAATGCCCAATATAATAACGTGCTACTGGCCACATGTGGCTATTGAGCACTTACAAATGTGGCTAATATGATTGAACGTTTAGTTCTATTTAATTATAATTCGTTTAGGGAGTCACACGTGGCAGTGACTACACCCGTGAACAGGGCACGCCTATATAGATCAATTCCTTGAGATTAAGGACCAAAGACTTCTAAACCCCAAACTTTAAATTAAAAATGCTTTCCCCCATATTAGTCTAGTGTGGGTGACATACTGCAGCTTAGCATTGGGTTCACTTTGCCCGCATGACATTATTAGTCACGTCTACCAGCAGAGAGTCAGGTCGTGATGGGCTGATGGAGCTTTGCTGTTGATAAGGAAGAAAACATACAGACCTTACACAGCACATGCATGATTTTTTGTTAAAATTGCTTGCATTGCGTCATCCAAGCAGGAAGGATAACAGCGTCTGCCGTCATTCAATCCTAACCCTACCCTGCCTAGCTTTTCCACATCTGTGTTCACATCTCCCTGGAATCCTGAATAGAAATGGTGGCTGCCACCACAAATAACTGAAGGCCTAGAGACTCCCATTTCTCTTTGAACATTCACCTGTGGCTTCAAGCTTTCAGCAAGCAAGAATTGTAAAAACCAAAAGTAAGGTGGGGGAAGAAACCCAGAATGGTAAGAGTCCAATCAGTCAGCAGAAAAATCTACTCCTCTGAATTGGACCAGTTACTACATCCTTTGGTTCAAAATAGGTAAGGTCCCTCCTTGCCCTGCTGTCCTCCCTTCCCTCCAGGGTTGGATCTCCTGGGACTTGCTCCTTTATTGTATATGGCTAATTGCCCCTGAGCCTTTTAGGTTTGTTCTGGTTCCTGACGGCATAAGGCACTTTTCTCTGGTTACCTTTGGCTTCAAACTGTGGCGCACTATTCTGACAAGGTCCTACTCCACTACTTTTCCAGGGTTTTCCACTGTTTGGGGCCTCCAAAATTCTACCTTTATTCCTATCCCATTAATTGTTTCATGTTGGGTGGTTTACCTATTGGTGTTTAGCAACCAATTGCCAAAACATGGTCCACTTCTCCCACGTCGGGAATGAAGTAGCTGTTGAACAAATATTTTGTGAATGACTCATAACCTGGGAACATTTAAGTTGCAGAATGAATGACCAAGTCTGTCCCAACCAGGGGACTGATGTTGCCATAACTCATTTCATAGTAGTGTCACAACTACCAAAATACTTTAAACTTCTGTAACAGAATTAACATTTTTGAAGCATTGAGTCAATATCGTTTTGTTTCTAGTGATTCCTTTTCCGGAAATGTCTCACAAGTTTCTGCCCATTGGATCCACTGGGCAGAATTCAATGAGAATGAGAGCTGCCACGGCACTTTGTTTGAAAATGGATCTTTAAAGATTACAGTTAGACAAATGTCTTAAAAGAAACACTTCTGTTTTGCAAAAGCTGAGCCATGCTGAGAAAAAAAAAAAAAAAGGAGGGGTTAAAAAGGAAATGTGTGTGGTCTGATGGGCTTGATGTTGGAGGACTGGTTCTGGGGCAGAACAGAGAGACAGGTGATTCTTAACCCCAAGAAGGGACTAATTCACTAAATCCCACAGCACCCTTCCTGGGCTGCAGAAAGGAACTGGATGGCCAGATGGGAGGGACAGGAGAAAGGTCAGGGCTGGACCAGAGCATAGGGTCAGCTAGAGAGGTTTGGGGGAACCTGGGAACACAGCATGAGCTTGGAGAACAGTCAGTTCTTGCAGACTTCCAGCACCCTTGACCTGAAGGAATGGACTGGCTTGGGGCTGCCCAGGGTTCCGGAGTGCTCACACACAGCAGCATGGTGCTAAGATGGCAAGGAGCACATGTGACTGGGGGAGAAGGGAGGATATACATGCCAAGGGGACTATCTGACTGGATGAGGCCTGAGGACAGAGTAGACAATCCACAGACCCATGGAGACCTTGTGAGCAGGTCCCTGAACATCAGTGAGGAACAACAGCACAATATCCAGGAAGGATGGGGCTAATCACCCCTCTATGAACAGCAGAACTCAGGGAGCCCACTCCCCAACAGAAGGATAGGGGCTGCAGAGGGCAGCTTGGGAACCCTCTCACCCTTCTATCCCCACACAGTCCTCCAGTCTTGAGCAAGAGAAGAGGGGGAGGGAAGTTCTTCAAAGGGGAGAAACTGTCCTGAATGAGGGTTTAAACTTTGAATGGATTCAGTATTTACCCCACAGAACCTTTGCTGGCCTGGAGAGAACAGAAATTGTCAAGGAAAAGATGCCCGTCTTCTCATCAGGATAAACAGGAGCTCTGAGCAAGATGAGCTTGTAAAGAAAAAGAAAGAAAGATGTACTCTTTCTTTTTATGACTATCTGATTCATTTTGTGTGAATTTTGATCCCACTACAAATATTCCAAGCACTTTTCCATCAAGGTTAAGAGGGGAAAAAATGCCCCCCATTCCCCAGATTAGAAGCAATGATTACCAGATTGCATCTTAAATCCAGAAAGTTCCCTCACTCAATATAGACTGGGTTCTTGATATGCACCACGCAATGTGCAAGCTCTATAAGTTCAGATTAAAAATGTAATGTTTAGTTTGGACATTGTGAGCAAATTATCCTCACTCTTAGGGAAAAAAGGAAATATTCCTAGAAAAATAATATCTGCGTTAGTCATAATATTTTTAATGCCTTCACCCAAGACCTCAAACCAAGGTTATGTGTGTGCTCATTGTGATTTCATATCTACAGTTAACCCTCCACACCTCTAACTCTTCTTTGTAACCTATGTATTGATGTTTAAATTGTCGCTTAAGCCCTTAAAGTTAAGCAATACCTCTATATGCAAAATTATATTCCTAAATTCATCATATATCATCACCATTAGCAATAACTTAAGTTTATTATATGAGTTATAGTTTACACCATGATTCGCATTATTTCACTTGATCTGAATGGCAGGTAGGGCCTTTATTACACCCATTCTACAGATGAGGAAATAGAAGCTTCTCTGTTCAATAGTCTTTCCAAACCAGAACAAACCCAGATCTTCAGATTCTCATACCTGCACCAGCATTCTACTCAAATATCTACCTTGTCTTTTGCCATTCCTGGGAGAGCTGATTTGATCTTTGCCACTTACCGATACCTGTACTTAAAAAAAAAAAAAAATTCTTTATTTTGAGCGGGGGGGGGGGGGGTTGGCTAGAGGGAGAAGGAGAGAGAGTCTTAAGCAGGCTCTGTGCTCAGCATGGAGCCTGATGCAGGGCTCAATCTCAAGACCGTGAGATCATGACCTGAGCCTAAATCAAGAGTGGAAACTCAACCGACTGAGCCACCCAGGCGTCCCTACTTATAACTTCAAAGTGGAGTGTAGTTCCAGATCCACTGTTGGCACAAACACTTCCCTGGCCAACCTTGTCCACACCAGCCTCACCTTCCTATTAACGCCCACAGCGTATCTGTCCTCTTGACATTGCCTTGGTAATTCATCATATACTTCCTCGAACACCTCTTAGCTGCTACTCATCTATCAATATATTTACATCTCATTGCCTCAACTAGACAGAGCTCTTGAAAGATCTGGTCTTGGGGCGCCTGGGTGGCTCAGTCGGTTAAGTGGCCGACTTCGGCTCAGGTCATGATCTCACGGTCTGTGGGTTCGAGCCCCGCGTCAGGCTCTGTGCTGACAGCTCAGAGCCTGGAGCCTGCTTCTGATTCTGTGTCGCCCTCTCTCTGACCCTCCCCCGTTCATGCTCTGTCTCCCTCTGTCTCAAAAATAAATAAATGTTAAAAAAAATAAAATAAAATAAAATAAAGATCTGGTCTTTCCATACTCCCTGGCAGGGTACTTGGCACACCACAGGTCTGCATATATTTCCAGATTTGTTGATTGACAAAACAGTTCACTTCCTCTCATTCAAAGAAAAAGGGCCTCCTGAGATTTCTGGACCCCTGGGACAAGAGGAGGACTCCAAAAAGCAGGCAACCACACCGAGAGAGCTGATGTCCCGCTTCACGTTTTGCTTACGACCACCCCCGCCAACCCCAGCAATTAATTTCTTATTTAATCCAGCCCGGTAAAAACTGGGTGATTTCATCCTTCCAGCAAGAGTTCTCTTCTGTATTTAATGACTGAAACATGCATGTGCGGCTTGCAAGTGGTATAGTAATGACTTGATATACAGATCAATGCATGCCCAGGCTACTGCCTTGCACAGCACTACCAAATGTAATCGGGCTTTCTGACCTTGTGACACAGCCCATCAGCTACAGAGTGCCCTATTTCCTTTACTTAAAAAGTACGTTCAATCTACTCTGGACTTTCCCATCTGTCAGTGCAGCTTGAGGTGACTTCCTGCTCTGTCAGCTGACCGTGAGTCACATCACGGCTGCACGTTAGTGAGGCTGCTTCTGCATGTTCAGCAAGCAGGGAAAGAGAAAGATAGGCGGGAGCTCTCAGACCTCCTTCTCAGATCTCAAACCTCTGGGATCACCCTTTTTCCATGTCATTTAAAGCTTCCACAGTTGGGAGCTCTGCTCTTCAGCTTCTGGCTGGGTGGTGATGCTTCAAAAGACAGGAAACCCAGTTTCCTACTTTCCAGAGTGAAAATGACATTTAAAAAAAATCCACCTCGGGAGTGAATGAATCATTTATCGGGCAACCCCGTTCTCCAAGAGGGTCCTTCCTTTGAGCCACATTTCTGGGATGTCTTCAGTGAGGTAAATGGCAATGACCGAAGGGCTAGTTCTGGGATTTGAAATGATGCAAGTCGAGTTTAAAAGGAATTTCAAAATTACAGGAAAGTAGCTGTGAGGGTAGATAGGGTGGATGTGAAATCAAACAATAAAACTTCCTGGATTGAGGAAGCTTTTGGAGCAAAATCATGGGGAAGCTGGGGGCTTAAGAATAAGAATAATCTATGGTTTTATTAGAGGAATTTGGGGACCACTTCTGCCTTCTGCAAATATCTTGCATATTATTTAGCTTTTTAGGTTTAAAGTCGTTCTCATTTAAAAAAAAAATGACAATAAAATAAAAAATAAGGCCCATCTCATTAAAAGAGGATAAGAGAGCAGTGACACTAACTTATCTCATCTGATGCTTTAGAAAAAAAGCCAACGAAGTGTGATTGTAGTGGGATAATGTAAATAAATTAAAATGTAAATAAATTAAACATGTGCTTTTCCTAACTAGACCAGTAAAACAATAATCCAGTTCGTTTGTCATTGCCTCTGATTTATCCAGATATATGGCTCATTAGCAGTACCAAGATATTGCCTTGTTCTTTTTGTTTCATTCTTTTCTTTTTTCTAAGGACTTCTGGCATGAAAACTATTTGGAAAAGAAAAAAAAGCAGATAAATTAGAGATGTGGATAAAAGAGTATACGTTTACATATACTCTCACAGCTCCTAACAAGAGGTGTGTTTGATGGGGGGTGGAGAGGAACTGGATAGCCAAGGTCTTTTAAGGTTTAAAATAGAGAGGCTCACTGACCCCGACATAGTAAAGCTAAGGGAAGATCTGTAAGCCTCTCCCACTAAAATGTTCCATCAACATTCTACATATTTCAGTATCACTAGGGATTAAATTACTTGTAACCATTCTAACCAAAATGCCACCACCTAAACTACTGACATATATGTAGTTTAAACACATGGCAATCTTCCATTCCGGATCTTATTCAACATCATCTCAATTCAAAACATTCTTGTCCATTTGCTGGGCCATGCATTGGATCATATAGCCTGATACTGACTTCAGAAAAAAATGTGTCAGGTTTTTTTATCGAGGAAAATCAGGCTAATGTCCATCAAAGGAATAAGTGATGAATAATGGGAACTGGATACAAATTAACAGTGGCTTAAGAAAAGATAGAAGGCTCTTCTCATATAAGAGTCTGGAGGTAGGAACCTGGGTCTGGTATGGCAGCTCTCATTCCCAAATTTTTTGGAGGCCCAGGTTCCACTCAGGTTTCTCTTCTGCTGTCCCAAAGCTTTGGTTCTGAAGTTCTGGTCCAGGAGGGAGGTACCACTATCAGACCTGCATTACCAGTAGAAAGAGAGGGGAAAGAAGAAGCCTAAAGGGCTTGGAGCACAGATATCATTGGTCTGCTAGGGAAAGTTCCCAGAAGCTACCACCGATGTGGCACTTCCCCTTACAAGCCGTTAGTCAGAAGTTTATCACTCAGACACACCTAGCTGCAAGGGATCCTAAGAAATGCAGTCGTTTTCTGCACAGCCATGGACCCAGCCAAAAGTCCATCACTGAGGATGGAGCAAAGCTAGATATTGGGAGTAATTTGCCATCTCAGCCACAGAACCAAAGAGCATGATCTAGCACTTAAACAAGCTCTACAAACTTCCATGTAATATGCTAGTAAAGTCATCAGTGTTGGGGTGAAAGTTTGGCTAGAAACAGAAATAGTAATTTATATTCAATATAATAATTTAGGGATCGTTTGGGGATTCTAAACAGGACATAACCATCTATTAGCTCTATCTTATCATGTGTATATCTAACTACTTCTTTATCCCAGTCTTTCTTGGTTGGTAACAATATAGATTTATGTTGGAGAAATAAATGTAGCTATTAACATCTTGGGGGCAGCACCTTTAATCCCCAAAGAGAAAAACATGTGTGCAGGTCGGGGTCTTATCTTTAGAGCATTCATTGAAGTTATTCTTGGTGTGCTATTTTAGAGAAATTCTCTCCTGTACCTACATGCATGTTTACATGTCTTGTTTAATAAATTGGTTCAATTTTCTGTATTCCTTCCCATAAAATCTGGTGATTTTTGAGCACTCCTCCATTGTCCATTTCATAAAATTTAAGAAAATTCAGTAATATAGATTGAGGATCTGGTGCTACCCAATTAAATTGGAAAAAAACTCAAAATTGTAATACGGAGAAGCTTTACCTGTTATCTAGAGATAATTGCTGTAAGATTAGCTATTGGTTTTTATTTAAGAACACCCTAAAACCTCTGTCATAGGGTTTGGATACTCTTGTTGTATCTGAGTTACCAATGGAAACATGGTGATTATTCTCCAGGGTCAAACGTATTATTCCTAGAAAGGAAATGAATAATATCTTAAACTAGACTTGAAGTAGAATCTTTAGGAAATAGTTCATGAATCTTTCGATTAAAATGAGGCCACCTTTTCAAGATAACATATTCTGTAAGGAATTTTTATAGGTCCTGAAATATGACTTTAGAGCCTAGCTCTAGTGACTAAACCCCCACACCAGGGAAAAGATAAAATTCTGTCCTGACTCAAAGGCAGAATTCTACTACCTGAGTCACCTACGACACTTCAGCAGTAAGCTGGATTTTCCTAAAAGGATCCTCAGCCAAGGACTGGGCAGGTTGAACCATGTTCTCTTATGAAACCAGCTGATGACACAGTCACGAGGACTTCAACTCAAAGGTTATGGATTGGGCTGGTGCCAATCCTGGTGCAATGCCCTCCATTCGGTACAAAGAAATTGAATCTCTTTATATTTCAAGACTCTTGAGTTCAAACATCTATGTTATCTGCTCATGGGAGAAGCCCTCCTTTCAGCTCTATCTTATTGTGATAGCTAAGGGTATTTAGTCCATGCTGAATCAATTTTGTCCTCTCTTGACATTTATGGAAAACATGAGCTCATTGTCAGCTGCATTTGCTCTAAACCATTACTGAAACCATTTTAAGAGCCATAAGGGCTTTTAAAGATCTAGTCCAAACTCAGTTCAAAGCAGTTAGGGTGCCCACATCAGCGTTCACCAGTAGATGTCCAGTCAGAATTGGGCCCTGGAGGGGCATCTGGGTAGCTCAGTCGGTTAAAAGGCCTCAGCCTCCAACTTTGGCTCAGGTCACGATCTCATGGTTCGTGAGTTTGAGCCCCCGTGTCGGGCTCTGTGCTGACAGTGTGGAGCCTGGAGCCCACTTCCCATTCTCTGTCTCCCTCTCTCTCTCTCTGCCCCTCCCCAGCTCATGCTCTGTCTCTGTCTCTCTCTCTCTCAAAAATAAATAAACATTTAAAAAATTAAAAAAAAATTAGGCCCTGGAAATTTTCAATGGCCATAACTTTGACACAGACATTACACATCTAGAAATTTAGTTTACAGATACTCTAAAATACATACAAATATATTTGTACAAGTGCTCGCGTCACAGCATTGTTTGTAGTCAAGAAATACTGGAAACAGCCTATCAATAAGAGGACGTCTATCAATCAAAAGCTGATCATTCAAAGTGATGGGGGCATGTGTAAGTGATTGCATATGTGGAAGGAGTGACAGAATGTCCACAAGCCTGTCTTAATAGTGGTTATCTCTAAGGGATAGGATTGGCTAAGCAACAGAGGAGGAAGGCTGTTCACATTTTTTGTTATACACTCCTGTTGCAAGTTTTTAAAATGGAGCTGGTAAGGGGCATCTGGGTGTTGCAGTCGGTTAAGCATCTGACTCTTGATCTCAGCTCAGGTCACGATCTCACAGTAGGTGAGTTCGAGCCCCGCATCAGGCTCTGCACTGATGGCATGGAGCCTGCTTGGGATTCTGTCTCTCCTTCCTTCTGCCCCTCCCCAGCTTGTGCTCTCTCTCTCCCTCAAAATAAATAAATAAATAAATAAAAAGAAAGAAAGAAACTTAATTTTTTTTAATAAATAGACATAAAGTGGAGCTGGTAATGGGTAAAAAGAGCACAGGTGTGACTTCCTCTCAGGTGGTCACCCTCTCCATTAAAAGTGTCAGGGCAAATTTTTCCCAGCTTACTAAAAATGTTTATCAGCTTGCCCCTTTCCCTGCTGTCCAGATAATATAAGATAAACATATTCCACATTCTTTTCTGTTGGGTAATGCTGGAAATGTGATTTTTTAAAAGCTTCAGTACAATGGAAAATGATCCATTTTCCCCATCAATACGTTCTACAGCCTGTTAAGGTCACCTAGGTGATGATATGGGAGTTTTGATAAAACTGTGTACTTTCCTCCCTTACTGTGACACTCTTCAGTGGACAAACTATGGCCCTTTACTGGAATATTTCTCTCTCTGAATCCTGTGCATGGGGATGAGTCCTGGCTGTGATAACATTAATACTATAATTCAAGTTTCCTGTGGTCTTACCCAACTGTGCAGATGAGAACACCAACTCAAATTCCTTGGCTCTTTTGTAGCCTGGGAATAGCAGACCTTCAACCCTCCCTGAAAGGCATCTTTCAAATACTTCTGGAGGTCCCTAGAAGATATCTTCCATGTGTTGGTGAATCAGGTCCCTGCATGAAGCTAGTCTAAGGTCTCTCCCGGCCATTTGCTGGCCATCACACTGTCACTTGCTTGGCGCTTCCTTCTACTTCCACAGCTGAGGCCCTGGAAATTGGAGATGTTCAGCCTGCATGGCATTCTATTTTCGATAGGAGGGTTGCTTCCTTTCCCCAACCCCATGCCCAACCCCATGGAGGTTACTCAGCAGCATGGCTTCTGGCCCAGTATATTACAGAATTACTCGTAATTCAGAATTTCAGTTTCCCCTTGCAGTTCCTCTACCATTCAGAGGAATCAGGCTTTCATTTCTAAATATGTATTGACTCCCTGCTCTGTGCAGACACATGTAATATACGCAGCAACGAATGAAACAGCTAAGGACGCTGCTATCATGGAATTTTCAGTCTATTCATGGAGAAAGGTAACAGACAAGTACATAAAAGCAAATAAATATATAACTGCAAATTGAAACAGATGCAGTGAAGACAGAGGGGTGTGCAAGAAAGGAACAAAAGAGCCACTTCTGATGGGGTGGTCAGAAAAGGCCTCTGAAGTAGTGACAGTTCATATAACAACTAAGTCACTGAAAATCCAGATTTGGGCACAGAGATTAAAGGCACAGCATAGGGCATATGGGCAATGGTATTATAATAGTGTTGTACAGTGACAGATAGTAGCTACACTGGCAGTGAGCATAGCATAACGTGTAGACTTGTTGAATCATTATGTTGTACACCTGAAACTAATGTAACATTTTGTGTCAACTATACTTCAATAAAAAAAAAAACAGACTTGGAAAAAGGAAGGGAAGGAGTTTCTAGAAGAAAGAGAAGATGGTGAAGGAATAGGAAGAGGAGGGAGAAGAGTTAACATTTTTAGTTACTATGAACTAGGAACATTCTAGGAACTTCATATATACCCTTTAATGCTAACACAGTGTCCTGTGAAGTAGAACTATTGTTAGCTCCACGTCACAGATGAGTAAAACGAAACATAGACAGGATAAATAATACCTTCATCACACAGCTAGCAAGTGATGAAGGCAGAACTTGACTCCAGGCAGTGTAAGACCCTAAAGAAGGAAAGATGTTGGATTATTTCAGCAACTTAAAGGCTAGTGTGTTTGAAATAGAATGACAAAGGGGAAATCAGCGTGAGATGGAGTTGTCGAGGGTGGCAGGGACTGGACCACGCACAGGTAAGTGGCCATATTTCGTCCTCACGTAATTCATGTTTGATTAACACTACTCCACAGGAACAATATTGTCCTGAGGAGCCAGCTGGAGTAATGAAGACAATGATCACTTATATTATTTCTATATATATATATTTTTTTTTTCTATATATTATTTCTGTAATATATATTTCTATATATTATTTCTGTAAGCTGAGGTATTAGAAAGTAATGTTTCTGTAATATATATTTCTATATATTACTTCTGTAAGCTGAGGTATTAGAAAGTGAGGGTAATTCCCTCATGAATAAGATAGGAGATCAAGATCCCGGAGACTGAATTACACCTTCTGGCACATATGCTGACCTGGTACATAACTTAGGAAATTACACCATATCCGGCACCTCCCTGTAGTAACCTGCACCTGTGTTAAAGAATTATGGGTAGCCAAATCAAACAGCATTGTACTTGTGGTTGGATACTGAGTTAGTAAATACAGGGACACAGAAGGGTAAGGAAGGAGTCATTATCACAGTGAGCTGGTCCTCTCCAGGCAGCGATGAGTTTGGCCTTGCCAGGAGCAGCTCTGGGTGACACACTTTTCATGGCCATTGGCTACAAACCTGGGACCTCTCTCTACACTACCTGACTTGGACGATAAATCCAAGATGGAGAAGAAGAAGTACCAGCATCTGGTGAGCCAATGAAGAATAAGAATGAAAAGGGGTGACGTGACTGCTTCTTTTACAACACTGTCAAGTTCTATCAATTGAAAGAATGAAGAAGCAACATTTTTTTTTAATCCTTAAAGTCGGCGCTTTTTTTTTGTTCGCTCTCCTGAATCCCTTTAGAAGATTCCTTCAACTCAGGAAATCTCAAACTCGCCAAAAAATGAGAAAATAAACTCAGTCTAACCACATAAACTGAGACTAATCTCAGCTCCGGTCACATAAACTAAGAAGAAGTCACAGAGAGGGGATTTCCCAAATTCTGTTTGCTTGTAATGGTAAACCCTTACTGGTTAACGTGCTTCTTGCTGACTAGCATGGACATCCATTCTGCACTTTCCCCTCTCCAGCAGCCCTTCAATCTCTGCTTGGGGACCCATGTGTTTCCTGAAAGGCTAATTCCATCTTGGTGGTAAAGAGGGAACATGTAGCTGATGCTAAGCCATCAGCACATCTTTTCTCCTGGCCACTGTGACTGTGACCTAAGCCAGTTACTTCAGAGCGACTCTCAGGCCTCCTGCTGAGAATGCAAGATAAACCTTTTCTGTACACCCTTGCTGTATTTGAATGACAATCCCCGGAGATAGAGCTATCTGTGGATCACAGGAGGAGCCTGACTTAGGATAGAGTCAACACTAAGGAACACAAAGTAGACCATGAAAACAATGAAGAACTAGGTCCTGGATGACATCATTGAGCTAAAGGACTCCACCTCACCAGACACCTGGACCTTTCAGGGATTTCAGTTGGTGACATTGAGTTCAACAAATATTTATTGAGTATCTACTTATGTGCCAGACACAGTACCAGACCCTTAGAATACACTAATGCATGAAACCAACACAAATCCACAAACCCCTGTCCTTGTGGAGAAGGAGACAAACAATAGGCAATAAGTATAACAAGTAAAGTGATAGTATGTTGGACAGTGATAAGTGCTGTGGGAAAAAGGAAAAGTACAAGGTAAGGAGGTAGAGGATGGGGGAGTAGGAGCTGGGGAACAGGTTCTCTATCATGTAAGCTGGTATGAGTTGGTTTTTCTGTTACTTGCTGTCTACTACTTGCAAATAAAACTACAACACTTTAGAACATTTTGAATATTTGTAACACCTCCACACCATCCAAATACACATCCAGAAGCAGAAATTATAATAGACTAAAATACACACATACATAAATATATAAATAAATAACAAAGAAAAGGAATGTCAATTTGATTTGCCTAAGGAGGAAAAAAATGTTGCATTTGAATTCAGGATAAATATTGAACTAATTTATTTTAAAACACAGACCACATTTTTGGGCAGGGTTTGAGCAGGTCTTTAAATGCTTCCATCTAAATCCCATAGCATTTTGGGGCACCGGGGTGGCTCAGTTGGTTGAGCATCCTACTTCAGCTCAGGTCATGATTTCATGGTTGGTGAGTTCAAACCTGCGTTGGACTCTGTGTGGACAGCTCAGAGCCTGGAGCCTGCATTGGATTCTGTGTCTCCCTCTCTCTCTCTCTCTGCCCCTCCCCTGCTCGTCTCTCTCTCTCAAAAATAAATATTAAAAAAACTCTTAAAACATAAATCCTACAGCATTTTGGTATAAATTACAATACTTTCCTGAAGCAGCAAGAGTCCTTTCCTCCCATTGCCTCTTAAAATTTAAAAATAATCTCTTGTGTCTATTTCCAATGCTCAATTTATGGAAAATGCAGAAAATTAATATTGACAATGCTTCATAACTTGAGATGTTAAATTCTGTGACTAATTTGTCAGGGACCAACTGGCAAGAACTATGACACTGTGTAACTGAGTTGAATGCCAACAAGCAAGAAAGGTAGGAAGCAAAAAAGCAAGGAAGAAAGAATGAAAGAGAGAGAAAGAGCACATTAACTAAATATAGAGATGTCTACTCCCAACCACCTTTCTGAGTGTGTGGCTAGTGGCTTCCTGTAAAGGAAACATTTTGTCGACTCTTGTCTTAGTTAGTTAAGACTGGCATTCCCCCCTTTGTACAAATGCACGGTGTTGTGTAAAAGAAGAAACCATCACCATAGAGACTCAGGTCTCTAAATACTAGGATACTAGGCTGCAGATATTCTGTCCTTGTCAGAGTATTTACTTTTTAAGTGAGCATCTGTTCAGAAGCTGTGTGTTTTTAGATCTAATGCCAGACAAACCGAAGAAAGCTATACTCTGATAATGCTAGAAAGACATTTATTAATGTGACTAAATTAGCCTGGTAGGTTTTCATGCCAATGCATTGTGCCTTGACCAGTTTCAGATATTGAGTCCAACTTTCCCTAAATGCCTCAGAGTCGAGCCTCAGTGAGTCTGCTCCCAGTAGGCAGACAAGAGAGAATGGCCAGGAGAGAACAAATGCAGGAGAAGGTTACCCAGCCCCTCAAAGTCTCTCTCTGAGTCCTAGCAGGGTGAAGAAGAACCCGACTCACTACAGGAAGATACACTGAAGTGAAATAAAATTGGTGGGTTTTTTTAAGTTTACTTAATTATTGTTGAGAGAGAGAGAGAGAGAGAGAGAGGAAGAGAGCACACAGGAAGGACAGAGAGAGAGAGAGAGAGAGAGAGGAAGAGAGCACACAGGAGGAACAGAGAGAGAGAGAGAGAGAGGAAGAGAGCACACAGGAAGGACAGAGAGAGAGAGAGAGAGAGAGAGAGAGAGGAAGAGAGCACACAGGAAGGACAGAGAGAGAGAGAGAGAGAGAGAGGAGGGAAAGAGTATTCCAAGCAGACTCTACACTGTCAGAGCAGAGCCCGATGTGGGGTTTGAACCCACAAACTTTGAAATCACGGCCTGAGCTGAAACCAAGAGTCAAACACTCAAGCGACTGAGCCACCCAGTCACCCCTAAGTAAAATTGTTTTTAAATTAGTGACAAGAGATACCTTAACTCATTAGGAAAGAAAAGATTATCTAACAAATCATGTTGAGACCATTGGTGAGTCCTTTTGGCAAAAGAAGATCCTTCCCACCTCCCCATTAAATTCTCAATGGTGAAACACATGCACATAAATGCACACCCACAAGTACTTACACACACAGGCAAAGGAATCTAACTACATACAAGCGAAGAAAAAATAGCAGAATATTTATTTTATCACTAATGGTGAAGGGCACCCTAAGTCGGAGTCATGTAAGAAATCTCAAGGGAAATGATGAGAGCCCAAGCACATCAAAACACTGAACTTAAGGATATGAGATGAAAACATGAACATTTAAATACAGAGGAAGGTCTATGATGAATATAATGATTATAACCTAACATCTTTTTTTTAAGTTTATTTATTTATTTTGAGACAGAGAGAAAGAGGCAGAGAGAGAATCCCAAGGAGGCTCTGCAGTTGTCAGTGCAGAGCCCGACAAGGGACTCCAACTCACGGAACCGTGAGATCATGCCCTGAGCCGAAACCAAGAGTCGGACGCTTAACGGACTGAGCCACACAGACACCCCATAACCTAACCTCTTTAAAACATAAAGAGCTTTGGAGCACCTGGGCAGCCCAGTCAGTTAAGCATCCCACTTCAGTTCAGGTCTTGATCTCACGGTCTGTGAGTACAAGCCCCGCATTGGGCTCTGTGCTGACAGCTCAGAGCCTGGAGCCTGCTTCAGATTCTATGTCTCCCCCTTTCTCTGCTCCTCCTCTGCTCACGCTCTCTCTCTCTCTCTATCAAAAATAAATAAACACAGGGGCGCCTGGGTGGCACAGTCGGTTGGGCGTCCGACTTCAGCCAGGTCACGATCTCGCGGTCCGTGAGTTCGAGCCCTGCGTCAGGCTCTGGGCTGATGGCTCGGAGCCTGGAGCCTGTTTCCGATTCTGTGTCTCCCTCTCTCTCTGCCCCTCCCCCATTCATGCTCTGTCTCTCTCTGTCCCCCCCCCCCAAAAAAAAAAACGTTGGAAAAAAAAACAAAAATAAATAAACATTAAAAAATTTTTAAAAAAACCTTAAAGAGCTTATAAAAATTGGTTAGAAAAACATGAAAATTTCAGAATAAGAATGGGCAAAAGACACCAGATAATTCACAATAGAGCAGATAAAAATGAATTTTAAAATAGATGAAAAATATCCATCTCACCACTTAACCACAGCAAAATTGAGGCAAACAGAAGGAAAAATTTTTTACTATCAAGTTAGCAAAAATAATTTCTTTTCCTAATAGTGCTGATAAGAGTACAATGCAACAGGAAATCTCATTCACTGCTGGCAGGAGTGTAAAACTTTCTGGAAAGCAATCTGTTGTTTCTCAAGAGGCCTCAAAGATGTTTATATCCTTTGACCTACTAATCCTACTTCCAAGAATTTATTGTCAGTAATTTAAAATTTCCAAAAATATGGACAAATAATCATGCATAGTATCTGCTCATTTCAGCATTGCTTATAAAAACGGGATGTGTCCTAAATGTCCACTACTCATTTCAATATTTCATTGAGTATCTACTATGTGTGAAAAACTGAGCTAGAACAGAAGTCAAATACGACACAGACCTGATCCTTACCCTTGCAGAACTTTCAGTTCGGGAGAAGATAAGCAGTTAAGCAAGCAATTGTGACATTTGCTACAGAAACCAAGGGCAGAGGGAACCTGATCAAAGGAAGTGATGTTTAAACCGAAATGGGAAAACATTAATCAGAAGGGAAGAGTGTTCCAGCAAAAAGGAACAGTACATGCAAAGACCTGGAGATAAATATCGGCTGGAGAACTTGGAAGTTCAGCAGGGCTGGAGCAAGGAGCCAACTGGGGACAGGAGCCAAATGGGGAACAGCTCTGTACATTGTATTAGAACTTCGGATTTTACTCTGGGAGCAATGGTTTAATAAATTAGGCCACATCTATTACATGAAAACACAAGCTATTAGGAGAATAGTTTCTATTTTGTTCTATCATCTGAGGAGACTCCCAAGAGTAAAAAAGGTAATTTTACTCTCTTGACTTACTCAAGGACATGGGAGTCCACAGATCCAGGCTTTGCTTTCTAACCCCACTCAGGCAATTCTCACCCTTCCCAACTCAAGTAACAGTGTCTTTGTATATCCAAGTGGCAATAAAGGGAGTCAAAGCCTCTACCTGGAAGATAAGGACCTAGCAGGCACCAAATTGGAGGGGGGAGATGTTAGGAAATGTCCAGTGTGCCCCCTCTCCCTCACCTGCTCTCCTCTTCCCTTAACTGAGGGAAGTTAAACATTAGGTACCGTGTCTTGAATTCACCAGAAAAGACATGGAAGCCTTGCTCATCAGGAGGATCACCCCCCTACTTCTGGAGGCACCACAAGGGCACAGCAGGGAGCTTGGGGCATGGCAGTCATGTTGGACGGAAGACCAGAAGAACCCCATATCTCCAGTTTTAGTTAGCGTCAGGTTCCAGGATGTGTGTGTGTGTGTGTGTGCGCGCGCGTATGTGTTTATATCTCCCGAAGAATGGTAGAGTCATCCCCAAACATGAATGAGATTAACTTTTCCAAAGAATCTTAGTGCAGTCAAGACAAACTTTTGACTTAGAAATTAAGAAATCTGTGATCTATGCAACATGTTTATAGGAAAAAAGAATATTTATTACAAAAAAAGATAACTGTCACGTAACCAATACGTTTATTTATGAAGAGTTTGTAAAAAACAAAAACCAAGCAAAAGAAAAAGTAAATGATAATTATATAAATGGTATATTGTCAGCTTTGCTTAAAACACCCACACAAACTCAGTCAGCAAAAAGCAAGAATATGCCCTACTCTGTTAATGGTGGTTACCTCTGAGTAACATTTTTTTCCTCTGCTTTAATGTATTTTTCAAATTGTTGGATGGGCATACTTTGCTTTTGTAAATGCTTATTGTACATTGCAAAGGTTTCAGAAAGTTAACATCTTTTTTTTTTTTTTTTACTTTTAGAAAGAGAGAGCATGAGCAGGGGAGAGGGGCAGAAGGAGAGAGAATCTTTAAGTGTGCATGGAGCCCAACACAGGGCTCAATCCCATGACCCTGGGATCATGGTCTGAGCCGAAATCAAGAGTTGGGATGCTCAACCGACTGAGCCACCCAGGTGCCCACAGAATGTTAGCATCTTAAGAGAAAAAGCCTAGGCTTTTTTTTTTTTTAAAGATTTTTAAAGAGTTTTTTAAAGATTCTCTTAAGATTGAAAAAGTTCAAGGTCTCGCACATAGTAGCACTACTTAGGTAACATTCACCAGCGAAGGAGGTTAATCAACTTTATTGTAAGGGTATACACAAATCGTTAGGGTAATTAAAATGTGTTGGACCTACAAAGCGTGCACGGGTCCTGTTGATTCTGACGAATGACCTACTTGCTGTATTGAGAGTTTTCTTATTTTGGTGGTCATCTGCCAGTTACAAGTACATCGACCATTTCTTCTTTCCTTCACTCTTGACAAACAGAAGAAAAAAACTAAATCGTGTATTGTTTCAATGCTTTCAAATCGTTAGCCTTGTCACCACTTATTTTTTTAGGCTTTAGGAAAGGAGGCGTGTATTTCCCCTTACTTCCTTCTTGCAATTGCAAGTCCTATGGAAGTTAATTTAAATTAATTAAGAATTTTCTATCGAATGAATCAACAGCTTTACTCCTATGGTCCTCTTAACCTGGGCTAAAGGTAAAAATGCGACAAGAAGGGGCCGGTGTTTTCTGGTTAAAATTGACAAGTGCGAGACACATGAATGGCTGTCTACAAGTTTAGAAACAGGAAACAGGCTTGCTGCACTTGCCAAAGGGCATATAAACCGAGAACATTGTCATGTAGGAAATCAAGATCAGAGGGTGAGTGCAAAGACCCAAAACAGTCTGTGGTGACGAGGGTTGACGTGAGGTTGTGTTTATATGAACCCGAGCCCTCTCATCCCAAAGCTGGTGACTAGAGTGTTTTCTTCACCCACAACGACTCTGTTGCCAAAGGGTACTGGGCTGTGAATTGTGGAAGCATGTCTGTCACTGTTAACGTATCAAACAGAGGTCTTGATATTATCTGCAGCTGATCAGTTGATTGGGTTTTACCTACAGGAAGAGCCTGGCCTCGGGCTGCCACAGGCCAGCCACGCATGACGTGCACTAAAGTCCTTGTTACACCCCGGTGGGAGTGATGCAGGCGAAAAACACACCTCATCCCATCGGCCCTCCATGGCAACAGGGCTGCTTGGCAGGCCAGATAAGGATGGTCCATCGTCAGGAAGAGGCTTATCCCATGACAAGAGGGTGTTTTTTAAAGGCAACACATCAACAACAATGCCTCAGCAACACTGTTTGTTATTGTGGTAGATAGGGATACAAAGAGTGGGCCAGGCTGCTAGCATAGCTTGCACGTGGAACAGAAAAGGTGCCTGTCCTGGAAGAAGGGAGAGTACAGTCGTCCCCCTTGTCCACTGAGGATCCATTCCAAGATCCCCTAGTGGATGCCTGAAACCACTGAGAGGACTGAAGCCCACACATAATGATGTTTTTCCTCTATACACATACCTATGACAAAGTTTAATTTATAAATTAGGCACCAGAAGAGATTAACAACAAACACCGACAGAGGCACCTGGGTGGCACGTTCGGCTCCGACTTCAGCTCAGGTCATGATCTCGAGGTTCATGAGTTCAGGTCCTGCGTCGGGCTCTGTGCTGACAGCTCAGAGCCTGGAGCCTGCTTCGGATTCTGTGTCTCCTTCTCTCTCTGTCCCTCCCCTACTGGTGCCCTGTCTCTCTCTCTGTCTCTCTGTTTCTCCTTCAAAAATAAAACATTAAAAAATTTTTTAAAAACCACCAACAATAAAATAGCAATTATGACATACTATCATAAAATTTATGTAAATGTGGTCTCTCTCTCAAAATATCGTACGGTACTCACCCTTCTTCCTCACTGATGATGTGAGATGATAAAATGCCTGTATGATGAGATGAGATGAGGTGAATGACGTGGGCACTGTGACGTCGTATTGACTAGTAGAGACCTTCTGATCATACGTCAGGAGGATCATCTGTTTCCAGACCACAGTTGACTGCAGGCACCTGAAACCCTGGAAAGCGAACCTCGGATAAGGAGGAACTCAGATATAAATGTTCTCTGTTTCCTGGGACGGGGGGGCGGTGAGCAGATAAACATATGCTGAGTCGGAGCCTCTATTCATCCAGAAGCTATTTATTAAATGAACAGAACATCTTCCTCCTGAACAGCTCAACACCTGGTAGAGAGAACTTCAAATCTGTGCCATTTGGGCTTGTGAGTTGTAAGTAGAAGAAGTCAAGGAAGTAACAGAAACTCAGTGAGAGAGGAAGGAAATCATGGCACTGCGAATCCAGGCAAGGTGGGACCCCGCCCATCTGGACTCCCACGGCTTTCTTTTGGACGTTACCAGAGGCTGTTTGCGATCTTGTTGGCTTGTTTGCTTAGGTGTCTATTGAGGGCAGGATCACAGTCTCCTTTTCATTTTGGTATCCATAGTACCTGGCATAGAAGAGAAGCTCGATCAATATTTACTAGTTGCTGGTGGTGACGGTGACAGTTGTGGAGGAACCAGAATGGACAGAAGTATACAGCTCACTGATGAGACATTCTCTTTCCTAGGCCTTAGGCGGTTGTGGAGGTCCCTGGGATGTTCCAGTCCAGATCCTGGAGGAGGCCCTCTAGCGAGTCTAGTCAAGAGTGGGACCCCTCGTGGTGTCCTCCCCAAGAGAGGCAGGAGAGCCTGTTGAGAACATGGGCTTTGATGCCAGATCACCCAGATTAGAATCCTGGCTTTACTCCCAGCTGTGTGAATGTTGGCAACGTGGTTCCCTTCCCTGTGCCTCTGTGAGGATGAAATGAGTTCATTACAATGGTGCCTAGCACCCCAGAAAAGCTCTCTAAAGTTTAATTACCACTATTTCCAGTACTGCTGCCCCATTTAGGGAGAAGGAAAGTCCAGGTGATGAGAGTCCTTTGCCTCAGATTTTGAGTTTCACATTTAACTTTGCCCTCTTATTCCCTAGGAGCCCCTGCCCGGTTGGAAGATGAACCAGGTGGCTGAACTTTCACTTTAAAGCTATTATTTAGACCACTGCCAGTCTCGAAGAGTGCTTCTCATTTCCTCACTTAACTTCCCCAAATGTATAGTTAAGCCACTTGATAAGAAAAGATAAATGGTCCAAACCTGACACCGAAAGATAAATGGTGCCTGCATATGGGGCGTTTAGGTTGCCCTTGAATTATTATGGTTTCATTTCCAGGTGTGAAAGCACCTTGCCAGGTGCTACAGTCGGGACCATGAAGAGTTGATAATAAAGGCTGAGAAGACCTAAAGGCAAGTTAGGGAAATAACATCAATATTAGGTAATTAAAGTTAATATACTTACCTAACCAGAGAGTGGTCAGTCAGGTTGTTCCCCCAGCACGCACCTGCACACACACACATACACACACACTGTGAGCCCACAGAAAACTCAAGTGAATATGGGGATTTTGATAAGGTTCTTTTTTTAATGTTAATCAATTTATTTAAAGAGACCCAGAGAGAGAGAGAGAGAGCGCAGTGTGAGCAGGAGGGGACAGAGGCAAAGGGAGAGAGAGGATCCCAAGCAGGCTCTACACTGTCAGCACAGAGCCAAGCACGGGGTTCGAACCCATGACCCATAAGATCACGACCTGTCAGCACAGATCCCAACACGGGGGTCCCATCTCAGGAACCATGAGATCATAACCCGAGGTGAGCCGCCCAGGTGCCCCAGTCAGTTCACTCTTGAAGCCAATGATATAAGGTAATCCATAACTACAAACCAGCAGCAAAATATTGCCTGGGGCACTCTGCTTTATCCAGACCACCTTGAGCAGATTCTGTTAGAACAGAAAAAACAAAAAACAAAACAAAACAAACAAACAACAAAAAAAAAAACCAGGAAGAGGGAGAGAGAACCATTGAAATGGTGTCCAGGTAACTATATCCAAAATGTCGAAAATTTTCCATTAAGAATTGTAAGTCATTACAACAGGTGACTTTCTTATCTAGGATTGTATTCCCATTGCATGGCTCCAGTATAATAAAGTAAGAGGAACCAGTTACCTTGTCTTTTAGCTGTAAATATGCTGTTGTGTGTGTGTTTATTTTTATATATGTATATACATATATATTTAAAGTGCAGCTCTAAAAATCATTTGAAAGTCACAAAACTATAAATAAAAGGAAGCAAAGATCTGTCACGTAATTTATTAAGAACAGGGATTCATTCAACTAAAAATTATTTCTTTTTCCTTGGTGCTTTTCAGAGACAACAACTCTGCCATCAGGAATGGTTTGCATTATAACAGCCAGGAAGCACCCCCACCCCCCTCCACCCGCTCCCTGCCCTGCTTTAATAAACTCTGTTTATCTTAGAGCAGTTTTAGATTTACAGAACTATTGTAACTAGCACAGTAATATTATAGAGAATTCCCATCTACACCACACCCAGGTTTCCCTATTGTTATCCTATTACGTAAGTATGGTACATTTGTCACAGCCAATGAACCAATATGGATACATTCTTTTCTCAGTTGTTCCCCAGTGTCTTTCTTCTGTACCAGGATCCCACCCAAGATAACCACACTGCATTTCGTATCCACGTCCACTTATGCTTCTTTTGGCTATGACAGGTTCTCAAGCTTTCCTTGTTTCTGATGACCTTCACAATTGGGAGGATTACTGGTCAGATGTGTCCTTGAATGTCCCTCAGTGGGGGGTATTTGATGTTTCTTTCTTGATCAGACTAGGTGAACGTACTTTTGCAAGAGTGCACACTGCAAATGGTCTTGCGCTGTCAGGAGGGTTCTTTAAATTCTTTTTAATGTTTATTTAAAGAGAAACAGAGCGGGGCGCCTGGGTGGCTCAGTCGGTTGAGCGCCGACTTCGGCTCAGGTCACGATCTCGCGGTCTGTGAGTTCGAGCCCCGCATCGGGCCCCTGTGCTGACAGCTCAGAGCCCGGAGCCTGTTTCAGATTCTGTGTCTCCCTCTCTCTGACCCTTCCCCATTCATGCTCTGTCTCTCTCTGTCTCAAAAATAAATAAACGTAAAAATTAAAAAAAAAATTTAAAGAGAAACAGAGCATGAGCAGGGGAGGGGCAGAAAGAGAAGGAGACACAGAATCAGAAGCAGGCTCCAGGCTCTGAGCTGTCAGCCCAGACCCCTACCTACGTGGGGCTTGAACCCATGAACCGCAAGATCATGACCTGAGCCAATGTCGAATGCTTCACCGACTGAGCCACCCAGCTGCCCCAAGAGGTTCTTTTTAATGTCTAAAGTAAAACCTTTTGCATAATAATAATAATAATAATAATAAATTCAAAGTAAAAATAAATAACCTTTTGTTAGAACAATGGCTGCCAAAGTGTGGTCCCTGATCAGCAATTATCAGTGTCACCTGGAACTTGTTAAAAATGCAAATTTTGCGCCTGGTGGTCACAGACCCACTGAATCAGAAACTCTGGGGGTGGGGCTCAGCAATCTGTGTTTCAACAAGTCTTCCAGGAGATTCTGATGCACCTGAAGTTTCAGAACCACTGTGTCTGAGGTTGTCTAACATGTTTGGCCTCAATGTATACAGAACGTTTCTCACTGGTCACCTTTTAACCATTGGCTGTCAGCCTTGCTGTGCTATATAAATACCTAGGACCAAACACCAGCCCCAGAGACTCTGATTTAATTGGTTTGGGGAGGGGTCAGTTATTAAAATGCTCCCAGGTCATTCTAAGCCTGGACAGGGCTGAGGGCTCCTGCCTCTGGCCCCTACCTGAGACAAGCCCTCCCTCTTCTACTCACACTTTCCACGCCTCTCACACTCCCCTTCCTCCCACCTCAGACTTCGGAAGAAGGCATCAATCGGTAGCCTGCTTTCTTAGAAAACATCAAACGGGATTTAATACTATAGAATTTCAGAGTCGTAATAGCCATAAAGGTCAACTAGCTCAGTGGTTTTAAAACCTTTTCTTCTTTTTTTTCAGCAGATCCCCTTCAAAGGAAATCTTCGTGGGAAAGCCCAGTGTAGAAAACGAGAAAAAGCAGAGCAGCTCTGATGGAAGGGTGAGGGGCTTGGCGGTGCTTCCGGTCGCCCTGGCACAGCTGGGCCATCACTGACCTTGTTCGACATTCCCAGTCCGTGGCTGCCCACCTTCTCCTTTGTCAGCTCCCCTGGTCAAAGCTTGTTTACTGCTAAGCCACTTTGATTTTCAGGACTGCTCAAAGCCTTCATTCTTCTTGCCTTTGAGCCGAAACCTGTCTCCTGACATGAGGTCTTTGCGTGGCAGTAGAGAGGACACCAACAGCCTTTCCCCTCTGAAACCTCTTCTCGTTTCATGCTCAGACCTGCTGCCCTGTGAACAGGGGGTTTCAGCTTGACTGTGCGTTAGCATTTTAAAACTTCTGACGTCCAAACTGCCTTCCAGATCAGTAATTCAGTATCTCCTTGGGTGTGAGTGGGGAGGGGGGCTTTTTGCACGGTCACAGGCAGAGTCAGGGGGCAGAGAGCAAGCTGAGAGCGAGCCAGAGCCTCCCTCTCCTGCCAGGCGAACGAACATGGGTCTCTTCCACCTGCTTCCGAGCTGACATCGTGTTGGACCTTCCCACCGCCTTCTCTGCTTTCTTTGCAGAACGCTCCACTGCCCAGATCCTGACACGTGTCCCAACAACGCAATTTAGACGAGCTGGTTTTGTAGACCGGATGCAAAAACTGCAAGCTCGAGGTGGTAGAACACCGTCTTCTTCCTTTCCTCCAGTAATTAAAATAAAAGGTAGCTATTATTTCCTAAGTCAACCATGTAAGCACCTCCCCACCTGTTTCCCCTTCCCCTGTCTAGGAAAGATCATACAAGCCCTCCTCGCCTTCTCCGATGGATTTGGCTTTTGTCAAAGGGAGCAAGCAGCCTTTACCTTCACAGCTAGTGTCTTTGCCCTGCCCTGGTTGTACGACGGGTGGCTGGTATGATGGTTTTTGATGAAAGACCCAAGCAACTCCACCCAAATGGCCCAGTTCTTTGGTGAGGATTCCTCTCTCCTCCTCTACCCCCTCCACCTGTTAGTCAGCAAACAATTGAGCTGCGCAAAACACAGGCTGCCTGGGTTGTCAAGTTCACCCGTCTCCCAGGGGCTCCTCCCGAATCTTCTTAACCGGTATTTCCTGAATGGAGTTAAGATCATACAGGCCGGGAGCCAAGTAGTTCTGCGGGACAGGGTGGGGTGGAAAGCTTCGGTGAAGCTTTGAAGTATCTCGGCTACTCAAGAGCCAATGAGAATTACTCGTCTCCATCAGGCTGAAGAACACGTTTCGGTTATTTCTATTTCCTTTCATTAGCTTGCCCCCTCTTGATCAGAGGACTCCTAGCCATGAAGTCCAAGGGAACACCAGAGGGATAATGTCGGCAGAGATTCTAAGACCAGGTAAACTCCACCAGCTGCTCCGGGCTGCCAGAGCATGGCTGAAGCGAACACAGTGATTGTACTGAGTTTCACCTTGAACTCACGTAGTCTGCCTTCAGTGGGAGCCTCAATCCCCCCTTATAATTATGTTATGTTTTCTTACTTAGCTTGCCCCTCTAGGCTCCACAACGGTGTCTCAGAAACTTCTTCCAGAGCACCAGCTATCTCACCTCTACCATGGGGATAATCACAGCATCTGCCTGGACAGGTTGCTTTGAGTATTAAATAAAATAATGGGCATAAGGTTATAAACACATGGTAGGTATCATATGCACCTGATAAATACTATTATTATTATGTGGATGTGATATATTACACATGCTATTATTATGTAACAAATAAAAACAAAATAACAAAATAATAACTCTTATTTTCTAGCCATCTCAGAGTCAGAAATTTAATGCCAATTATATGCACTATTGTGACAAGCACTGGAATTTTTAAAAGATTAGTAAGACATAGCCTTTGTCACAGGGCAAAAGAGGTACGGAATGCTTTAAAGTTGCCACAGCACTTTGACAAATACCCTCTGAAGATCCCAGCTCCCACCCTGCCTCTCATTTTCCCTCATCTCATGGCCTTTCCTTCCTTATTAAGATCAGGGCAAGTCAATGGAAGCCCTTCCGTATCCCTTTTAACTCAATATTTCTTCTTATCATCAAGGTTCTTGTTTCCCTGTCCTCTTGTCACAGAAGACTATGGCCGCTCCACTCTGCGGCCCCGGCCATCCCCTCCTTCCTGTGGTGTCCTGGAGAGCATTCCCCTCAGCCTCTGTTGTAAGCTCTGAGTTTACACAGGTTTAAAACTGAGTCCTTGGTCTTGGGGCACCTGGGTGGCTTGGTCAGTTAAGCGTCTCACTTCGGCTTAGGTCATGATCTCACGGTCCACCACGTCGGGCTCCGTGCTGACCGCTCAGAGCCTGGAGCCTGTTTCAGATTCTGTGTCTCCCTCTCTCTCTGCCCCTCCCCTGTTCATGCTCTGTCTCTCTCTGTCTCAAAAATAAATAAACGTTAAAATTTTTTTTTTTGTTTTTAAAAACTGAGTCCTTGGTCTTGAAGACATGAGAACACAGTTGAGGTGACAGAATAAAAAAAAAGAAGAAGACCTCCCCCCCCGCCCGCCAAAAAAAAAACCCAAAAAACCAAAACTTACAAGATGGCTCATAACAAGTGCCATGAGTCATTCAGGGGGAAAAAAAAATGCCACAACCTTCAGCAGAAGAGAACCATTGAGTGCCAGTTGAAAAATACTCTTTTCCCAGTAGGAATAAAGTTAATTCCAAAAACCTTTGCAATCACACTATTATTATTTATCCTATTAATAACGGTCTAATATGTTACAGGTTTTATAATTTCACAAAAATTGTTTCCTTGAAGCTACTCAACTCAGTGATGAAGGTTAAGGAATGTTTTGCCCATTTTACAAATGAGGAAACTGAAGCTAAGAGAGGGGGGCAGGTAGGAGAATTCCCAAGGAGGCAGCTAGCAAACGTTGGAGTCAGGACTTCAGGATGGGTCTCGGGAGTCCCCTCCCTGCTTTTTCTGCTAGGACTTGAACATTCGTTAACTTACTACGCGCCACCATTATGGTGGGAACTTCGCGTGATGGTTTCTTACCTACCCTTTACAACCTGGGAGGTAGGTCTTACGACTTGCAGTTTGCAGATGAGGATGACCTCACCAGGAGGGGCTGGCAAGGGAGCGAGCCTGTAAAGTAACTTGCCCAAATCCCACCGTCAGGAAGCTACAGGTTTGGCACAGAAATCCGGGCTCACAAAACTGGAATTCCACATTCCTCACATGTTAAGGACTTTTGCTCGTGAGAGCAAAAGATAATACAAAAAAAAAAAAAAAAAGCAAAAGCAGCTAAAACTGGACACAACCATGGTTGAGTAACTTGTCCATGCCGAGACTGAGCCACAGTGCAGAATGGAGAGGAGAAGGCTCTCCTAGGTAATGGTAAATGGTAAATACCCAGCTATGTTTATGAACATTATTTTTTTTTATTTTTTTAAGTAGGCCTCACACCCAGTGCAGAGTCCGACACGTTTGAACTCATGACCCTGAGACCAAGACCTGAGCTGAGGTCAAGTCAGACGCTTAGCCAACTGAGCCACCCAGGTGCCCCCTAGTTATTTTTGAAAGGAAAATGATTTAATTTGGTCATCCTTTGGTTTTCATTGCTCTCTCTGAGAACATGAGATCCCCTTTCGGGAGCTCGTCAGTGGCTAAGTTTTATGGCAGTGATCTGTATGTCCATTCAGACCTATTGCTTACCTGGATAGCCTCTAGCAAACGATTGGATGGCTTATGTTTCCAAAATAAATTCAATTCTTTGTATTACACTGGGCACACAGACATATTTTTAAAGTACCTTAATTTTTTTTTTTTTTTGAAAGAGAGAGTGAGCAGAGGAGGAGCAGAGAGAGGGGGACAGGGAGAGCTTGTGTAAGCAGGCTTCATGCTCGAGTCCGACGCGGGCTCGATCCCACAACCGTGGGATCATGACCTGCACCAAAATCAAGAGTCAGATACTTAACCGACTAAGCCACCCAGGTGCCCCATAAAGTACCTTAATTAACTTGAAGCTTAGGACGTTAGCAAAAATCTGCTTCAAAGAAAAACATCAAGGAAGACATTAGGAACAAATTTAAAGAATATGTGTCCTAACAGAATATATAAAAATAACATTACCTAATATAGTGTAAGAAAGTTTACGGCAGAGACTTGACGTGACAGCCTCTTTGGAGTTTTCAATTTGGAAATATTTCAGTGGGTTGGATCTCGAAATTCGAAAGCATGACTGAATAATTTTCTACTAGGTATAGTGTACTTTTATGAGGATTTTGTCCTTTTTTTCTCCTTTTTGTGTTCAGAGTGACTTGGTTGACGACGGTGACTCAGATGATAGACTCACTAGTTGTGGTTTGAAGGGCATCACTCCAAAATTCTAATCTCTTTTGTCATGGACCATCCCTGGGGATTCCAAAGTGCCCTAAAGGAACTCCCCTTCCTCAATAACCACGGCTCCCAACAAGAAGCCAGCAACTTCTGAGAGTGAAAATGGGACATTTTAGAAGCATTAACTAATAGTAAAACCAAGTCAAGAAAACTCTTTCTGAAACCTACTATTTACCTTATGAGGAAAAGATGCATGGCAGACAGACAAAAGCTTCATAAGAAGTAAACTGGATTAATTTTGTGAAAAGCTTATTGACCGAAGATTATTGTTGTAACTGCTTCCAGCAGCGAAATATGTTAGAGAAGAAGGAAGAGAGGATAAGTTATAACTTACATAGGACTGATTGCCCCACCTTTTCAGATCAGAGAAAGCAATCATTCCTAGGCTTTCCTGAATCAAATTCAAGTCTGATCAGCATTGCGCCATCCTGGGTTAACAGGCACTGGGGAGTAAGTAATGCAAGGTCTTTCCCTTCAAGGAGCTCACTGTCCAGTGGAGGGGCTTATATTCACAAACCTTTTAATATTTATTATCAGAGTTATCAGGTGCTGCTACCTACTAAGTGCTTTGCTCTGTCCTCAGTCTGAAAAAAGGAGAGGACCCGGGCCGTGCAAAGGCCTCACATACCACCTCACTATAGACTTCCATCTGTGGGTTTATATTTACTTTCTTTAATCTGTGCCAGAGAGAGACACATTCATTCATTAATGATACTGTAAGCACATTGCGTGCATCCCAGAAAATACGACATACTTCTATTCAACCCAGACACTTAACTCTTAAAAAGTAAGAGACTGATTGGAATCAAAGAGGAGGCGACCTAAAAATTAGAAGGGTGTGGTAGAAAAATCTCCAGAGGCCCAAAGTTAGAGTTAATGTGAGCCAAGGATTGCCCGACTGGGCCTTGGTGTCGATCAATACACTGTTTGCGCAGACAGAAAGGATATAGGGATTTGCGCAAATCGTTTTCTAAAAAGAGTATATCACACATAAAATACTTCAGCTTTCCAGATTCAAAATTCCCAAGTGGAAAAGGAATTAGGGACTTTTTCAAGGGAGTAAATGACTCAGCCTATCTGACTTCGTTCAGTGAGTGTTTAAACCAAACAAACAAACAAAACACACGCATACACACACACACACACACACACACACACACAAAACTACCTCAATTACGCAGTTGGGTAATACACTCAAAACACCCACAAAGGTTTTAAATTTGTAAATTATGTCAAGTAATGGCATGTAGACTTTCACTCTGGATTTTCTCTTTCCTTTAACTCCCCCCACAGTAATAAGCAGAGTGTCATTTCCTTCCCAAACATTCATATTTGGTGATATGCCTTTCGAATGAAAGAACAGACGGACGAATGAGTGACTCACTCAGAGCTTCTATAGGCACAGATGTCCCTGGGTTGAAGAGTGTGAGGACTTGTGGATTTTTACCTTCTAAATTCCACATCAGAAAATTACAATGAGCCCCAAGTCAATGTTTTCTAAACTTGTCTGCTTATTATAAGAATCACCAGGAACCATTTGTCATAGGTGCTGATTTCCAGGCCTCTTTCCTGGAGACTCTGATTTAAGAGGACCTAAATCTCCATTGTCAACAAGTAGCTCCTGGTGATTCTTGTTATTGAGCAAGTGTAGAGAATACCGAACCAATGGATTCACACTGCTCTGCTTATAACATTCATTTGTTTGAGGGTGTTAGTTTGTTTTTGCTTTTTTATCACAGACATTCCAATGGTCCTTTTCTTAGTCCCCACTCCCGCTTCCCTACATTTTCCACTCCTGGAGTTTCATCTACTCCCTTCAAGGGCGGCCACGTAGCCCTGTCCCAATCCATATCCCTAGCTTGGATATCTAGTCCTCCCAGTTTATAGTCATCATTGATAATACTTCATTAGAATCCCAATGGCTAGAGCAACACATATGCATTTCAAGAACTTTTAGAACCCTTTGAGAGATCAAATAGTTTTTTATCATTTAATGAACTTCAGGAAAAAATGGGGGGGAGGGGGAAGCCCAAAACTTGAGGAACTGAAAATGTCTGAGGCCTGAAGTCAGGAAATACACCAAAGGAACAAAGACCCAAATCTCTTGTTCATTCTTCCTTCAGACTCACTTATAATTTATTTGCACATTCTTACTTCAAAGAAGGTCATTTTCTGCTTTGACCAAAGTTTTCAGAGAGTGGAGATGATATTCATGTATTTGTATCATAACCGGCTCGCTTACGGTCGTGTGTCACTCCCATTAATGTGGGGAGGGTATTCCCACATTAATGGATAGAAATACCTATCCATTCATTTCTCATTCAGTCAGGAATTTACAGAGTTCAAATGCCTACGCCGTGCTATGTGCTATTCTTTGAGCTGGTATACAAAGACTGGTAAGAGATATTCTTCATCCTTAACTAACTCACAATTAATTGCAAAATAGACACACAAGCAAGTAATTGTGCCACAATATGACTGTTATATTAAGGTGAGGTGTAAGGTGCTATGACGACATAGAAAACTGTACTGTGGGTATGGGGAAGGGTCACCTTTAGAGGGGAGATGATCAATTTCTTTTGTAGTTAGCTATTGCTAAGCCTATTTTAAAATTGTATACATAATATGATAATGTTACGAAGAACTTTTTTCTATCACTTTGTGCATTAACGATTTTCTTTTTCCTACCTTCACATCCAGTCTTTATCCATATGTAAATATATATGCATATCATGTATATATAAGTAAATATATGTACACATATATATTACCCACAAGTAAATATATGTATATATTATGTATATATAACATTTCATTTGTTTGAGAGTGTTTGTTTGTTTTTGCTTTTTTATCACAGGCATTTCAATGGTCCTTTTTTTGTCCCCACTCCTGCTTCCCTACAATTTCCACTCCTGGAGTTTCATCTACTCCCTTAAAGGGTGGCCATGCAGCCCTGTCCCGATCCATATCCATATATATACATAATATGTATATATAAGACTATATAATAATATATGACATATATATGAATAATAACATATATAAGTAAAAATTCTATAAATACATATATTAGAATATATAATTAGATATTCTATATATCTATATATATACTATATAATTCTATATAATATATAATTCTATATAGAATATAGAATATATAATTAGAAAGTCAAAATCATAGCATCTACAGCTGTGTGTTCCAAAAGTTTGCATACATTTGGCTTTTGAAACTTGAAATATGTTTTCCTATAAAAAGAAAGTTATGAAAGGTTGTTAGCTTTCCCAGGATAGTCTATTTAATACATACCACTCTTGCTATACTATGGTCACACAATGATAGAGTAATTGTGCAGTAGTTAGAAAAAAATACTGTTTTTCTAGCAAATTTCTTTAGTAAAAAAATAAAACAAATTGATTTTTAAGTATTTTTAAAATGTATTTCAAGTGCTCATCCTGGAGGGGGGCTGATAGCTCCTAGCCAGGTAAGGAAGAGATGTCAGCCTGCTGCCAGTGGGATGGGCAATTCTGCTTCCTTTCAAAAACATTACGCATAGAAGGTAGGAGTGTTGCAGCCCAGGGCTACTAGAAGAGAGCGGGAGAATAGCGTGGTTTTTCTAATTTAGAAATGGGTATTCTCTCTGTGATGGGGGCAAAGCTGAGCAAATATGGATCGGGGTCAGCCAATGGCTAATTGGGAAAACTAGCATCCTGAAAAGGTACGCCATGTGTTTGGCAAAGTGGGGAGAGAGAAAGAAAACCAAGGGATGGGGTCCACATTCCAGATGGCTTTTTGGCACAAGAAGCTGTTTGCTCTGTCTCCTAAGACTTGGCATGTATAGACAGAAGAAGTAGAATGACTGAATGCAAGGTGTTCCCCATAGTCTGGATCCTGGACCTTGGATCCCAGAATCTACTGGTTTTGGAAAACAGTAGCCCAGCAGCGAATTGGCTGGGCATAATCATCATTGTTGTGGGGGTTCCCAGGTGTCAGAAGAATGGTGTCCATGGACACTGAGGGGACATTAGTGTTCCTATATCAGAGTTAAGTATATCTTAAGGAACTTCAATTGTGCTCTGGGATAATTGTAAATGTGATGTTTCCAGCACAGGGAATGCCTCTATATATGTGGTTTGGGTTATTTTTCTGAGCTATATAGAAGCTCAAAGCTTTAAGATTGTTAAATTAAAAGGCATCTCTTTATTACAAAAATTTCCTACTATCCCAGTGCAACCATGAATCAAATATGTGTGTGTGTGTATGTATATAAAAGCATATATAATAATCCATTTGGCTAGCACATAGAGTACATGAAGAATGAAGGTGGAAAGTTAGGTTGGGATTATATTGTGGATAGACATGATGGTTTAGTAGCTGACTTGGTAAGCAATAAGAGGGACTTCAAATTAGGCTTTTGTAAAAATCATAATACTAAGTCATGAACATGGACAAAAATCCAAATAGTATTCTTTTTTATTAACCATTCATAAAGTTTTCTATACAATCACAGTTTTTTGAGCAGAGGCTTGAGGCATTTCTGAAAGATTGCTTTAGAGGCAACGTGAAGGCTGGATTCCAGAGGAAAAGGAAGGACCGAGATTAAGGGCAGAGATCTTGCAATGGGAGAACTGGCAGGACTCGGTGGCAGATTGCTGGGAGGGGCCAGGGAGCACGAGCAGAGCTGACTCCCAGGATGCAAGTCGATGTTAATGGGGGACTATGCTTTTATTGACTGAAATATGGAATTATAAAGAGGGAAGTTTATAGATTTATTTTTGAATTGTGGTAAATTTGGGGTTACCAGTAAAACCCTTATTTGGAAATATACAGACCAACTTTCCAGACCAACAACCTACAGTTCTGAAGGAGGCTGAGGACAACAATGCAGGTTTCCAGCTCATTCACCTGGAGATCCCAGTTGAAATCTCTGGGATGAGTTGTGTAGAGTCTGAAAAGACTAGTTTCCAGTAAACAAATAAGAAATTGAGTAAAGGAAGAAGAACCAGAGAAAGAGACAAAGAAGGATGATCAGAGGTCTAGGGAAAAAACCAGTATATCAATATATTCTCCCAGAAACCAATAATGAAGAGAATTTCAAGGAAGGTTTATCAAATGCCACAGAAATGCCAAGGCCACAGGGTTTGGTAATTGACAAACTTTGACAAGCTTTGAAACAAACTTTGAAATAGCAATTTCAGTAGATCCATGAACTAGAAACCAGAAGGGGTTGGAAAGGGCATAGGAAGTACAAAGTTCAAAGTGGTTTGGCAGTGAAGACAGCCATTTCATTTATTCATTCCTTTATTCATTCGTGCATTCATGCATCCAACAGATAAATAAATTGGGCCTGTGCACAAGACACTGTGCTAGACATTTGGAACAGATCCTAGACTTCATTCTACTGAAAAATACTTATATGTATGAGTTAGAATAATAAAATAATACTATTATAATAAGTGCAATTAAGAAAATAATTAAGTATGAGAGCAGCGTCTGGGTGGCTCAGTCAGTTGAACATCCAAGTCTTGATTTCGGCTCAGGACATGATCTCACTGTCCTGAGATTGAGCTCTGAGCTGGGCTCTGTGCTGGATGTGGGGCCTGCTTGAGATTCTTTCTCCCCCCGTCCCTCCCCTGCTCACGCACTCTCTCTCTCTCTCTTTCAAAAAAAAGAATTAAGGATGAGAGAGTGAGGTCAGTGCTGGGTGTGGGGGAGAAACTCCCATAGACAGGATGATCAGGGTAGGAGCTGAGGGAAGAGGGTTTGTTTTGTTTGAATAGGAGACGGCCCATTTGTAGGCTAGTGGGAAAAAGTCAAAATAGGAAAAGAAAAAAACGTGGAAGATAGAGGAGGAATAATTTATGGAGCAAAGTACAGGAAAAATGGGATTGTATTTGATCCAAGGCACCAGGGTTGACGTGAACCTTAGAAAGGACCAGGGATACTTTGTCCTCAAAACAGGATCGAGGAAAAAGAAGGGGCACAAAGAATCTTCTCTGGAAGAGCACCTGGGTGACTCAGTTGATTAAGCGTCCGACTTCGGCTCAGGTCATGATCTCAGTTTATGAGTTCGAGCCCCGCGTCGGGTTCTGTGCTGACAGCTCAGAGCCTGGAGCCTGCTTTGGATTCTGTGTCTTCCTTTCGTTCTCTGCTCCTCCCCTGCTCATGTTCTGTCTCTCTCTCTCTCTCAAAAATAAACAAACATTAAAAAGAAAAGAAGAAGAAGAAGAATTTTCTCCAGAAGGAAGGAAGAAGAAGGAGACTGAAGGGTCCCACATGAAGAGAAGTGCATCTCAGTAAGGTGGACCATAGGATCATTTGCCAAGACAGAGAGGTCGTCCTTTGGTGTGGTGGCCTCCTCTGAGTTGCCATTTCAGGACAGGCACTGTGCTGCCTGCAAGGTAGAGCGATGCGTCATTCCTGTCTTCACCGAGCTTGGAAGCATTTTGCAGAATAGAGATTTGAAGACATGTTACTGCGACCAAGTATAGTACATGCTCTGATAGAAAGAGGCACTAGGTAGAGTGGGGCCATGGTTGAAGGAAGGATCAGGACTGCTGGAGGAGGGGAGGAAAGGGGCTTAGGAACTGGTGAGCTGAATCTCAAAAGATATCAAGTAAGTGGGAAGTAACCTGGGTGGGGAAAGAGGCGCACCAAGTCCAGAGGCATGCGCTTAGCATGGTGGGTTACAGGAAGGAGGGCAAGTTTGAATGGATAGAATTCAGGGTTCAAAAAGTGGAATGAGGGCAGGAGAAGGAGGTGGCATACCTGAGCAGGAAGGTGGGTGAGGCGGGCAGAGGCCAGGCCGCAGACAGCCCTCTTTTGTATATAAGGATGTTGGACTTGCCTCCTATAGACGATGGGCGTTATCGAAGAGTTTTTTAAAAAGCAATGACAAGGTTAGATATCATGCCGGAGGCCTTGTGGAAGAATGACTGGAAGAATTCCAGATGAGAGGCAAGAAAACTGAGAGTCGGAATTTGGGACACAGCTACTGGGATAGAGAGAGGGAAATGAAAAAGAGAGGCTCCCTTAGTACGTTTGACAGGATTCAGCCATTGTCTGAATGTGTGAGTGAGGAAAGAAAAGTCCAGAAGATGCCCGGGGTCCTGGCAAGGGTGCCAATCCCTGGGACAGGAAGTAAATGTGGGAGAGCAGGCTTGGGGGTTAGGGCAACAACATTTGAAAGCGGTTAGGAGGAATGAAATAAGCGATCAAATAAAAATAGTTACCAAGTTGCATGAGGGTCAAGTGGAAGCCAGTAGCGTGAATTAGTAGCAAAACCTGTAGTAAAGCTGAGTGTCCCAGCAAAAGTCAAGACAGGAGCAGGGAGAACAGGCTCGCCGGCTCTCTGGCGGGAAGTGGGGGGAACGTGAGGAAGAGGAAGACAGAAGGTCAAGCAGGAAGAGCCCTCAGGTACTTCAGTAAGGGTTCCAACAAGGTGCCTGAGCTTGAGCTCTGTGCTGGGCTGTCCATGAGAAGCCAAAGTCAGAGAGGGACCCAGTGAGTGAGCCAGGAGGTCCAGAATGGAAGGGGAAGGTGCTCTGGGGCCACAAAGCAGTTCAAGGGTAGATGAAGGCCTAAGTGGCTGTGGTCACAGGGAGAATTTCGGCATTTCGGATAATAAAGACGGAGCACCTCGGGTTGACCTTAAAGCGTAAGGTGCGGCCATGTTCAGCGGCAGCTTACCCGCGGGACCACTGATGTGATGCAGTTCTAGGAGGACTGATGTTGCTGTGAAGTCACTGTGACTCATGGCAGGCCAAGACAGAGGGCACAATCAGGAAATCAGGAAGGTTGAGAAAGGTCGCGAAAGCCCTTACGGAGGCTTGCAAGGCCCAGGCCGCTGTGCGTCTCCCTCCTGCTCCCCGTACCGCTCAGACTGCACCCCGCCACTCCAGCCCAGCTGGCCTTCTTTCAGTTCCTTGAATGCTCTTGGACTCTGTTTCACCTCAGGGCCCTCACAAATACAATTTCCTCTTCTTAGAATTTCTACCCCCCTCCAGCTTCAACTCTCCCTTCCTCACTCCAACCAGATTTCACTGTGAATGTCACTTCCCCAGAGAGACTTTCCCCAAATCCTCAGGCTGCATTAGAACCTTCTGCTAGACTTCCCCATATTACCTTGTATTTCTTAGCATGTACCACAATCATAACCAACTCCTTTTGCAATGATTTGCTTACAGCCAATGTCTCCCAATGGATAAGCTTTCTGAGGGCAAACCCTATCTGTTTTGTCTACTGAGACAACTCTCTGTCCCTAATAGACTCCCTATTTCTGTATTTTTACTTAGCCTTGGTCCAAAGGACTGGATGTGGTACAGTGCAAGGGTACAGAGTATTTCTTTTTAAAAAAAATTTTTTTATATGTTTTTATTTATTTTTGAGACAAAGAGAGACAGAGCATGAGCGGGAAGAGGGGCAGAGAGAGAGGGAGACACAGAATCCGAAGCAGGCTCCAGGCTCTGAGCTGCCAGCACAGAACCCGACGCGGGGCTCGAACTCACGGACCATGAGATCATGACCTGAGCCGAAGTCGAACGCTTAACCGACTGAGCCACCCAGGCATCCCTGTACGGAGTATTTCTATACAAAATACCAAAACAGTATTACATTGCATAAAATTAAAATATTAGACAAAATGTCTAAATGAATGTGAAGGTGAACTGTTCATTGGCTCGAGAAAGAGTTAACATCTCCTGAAGTAAGACACCAGAGTGTATAAAAATATAAGAAGCTTTCACCCAAACGACTAGCTCTCAGTCTGTCACAGAGTACCCCACTGCCAAATCAATCTTCTTTAAACAGCATGTTTATCCCAGAATTTCCCTGCTGAAAGTTTTCTGACTCTCCCCTTTCCCTTTCTGAGCAAAGCTAAAGTCCTTTGGTGGCTTGCAGTGACCTCTGTCCTGTTTCCAAGCCCAGTCTTTTTACTCAAGGCCGGCGAGTTTTTTCATTCCCTAGCTAATTTGCTGTTCTCATTTCGCACCTCAGTGACCCGGCCCACATAACTTCCCTCTCCTGGAAGGCCCTTGTCTTTCTCCAGAACCCATCTGACATTGTCCCTGTCATTTAAGAGCCTTCTCCACTCTCAGTTCCTCCATGGACCTTCAAGTTCTGGCCATTTCTCACCTTATTAACATACAAATTCCTACAGCATTTGATAAATGTAACATAAAATAGTACTTAATTGTCTATCGTCCTGGATTGCTCAGTGTAGATTCTTAGGACTTACTCATATCTCAGCATCTCCTAACAGATAATAACTTTCTCATCCAACCAAAGGGAACCAAAGCTTAAAATAACCTAAATTACCTTTGAATTCCCCCAGACTGTGATGCTGGTTAGGTTATCTATTTACTGAATGTCCAAACATTCATAGAAATCATTTTGCCTCAAAAACTTATTTTCAAATTTAAAATGTTTTAGAAAACGTATTTTAGCCACGCATTTTTTGTTTCCCGCCTGTCCCCCCACCCCGCCCCTTCCAGTCTCATGTAAGCAAATAGTAATGGGGCATTTGGAGTTGGTTTATGAACAATCTCTTTCTAGAACACAAAATCAACACTTTAGTGCCATCTGTCTCCGGTCACTTACTAAAGGTCCTACGTTATTTATGAGGGAGGCTGGGGTGGGGTTGGAATTCCTGGTATTCCGTGTATTTTTCTAACTGATTCCACAGGCTCTCATAAGACATTAAGAAATTGCTACGAAGCATGTTTACAGAATTCAGGACTTTTTCTATGACTGTTTTTCGCTTCATTAAACAACTCTTTCCAATGATTTTCTTGGCTGTATATTTCATAGAAATTGGGCAAACTCTGTCCTTTGGCCACTGAAGACGTATTTCTTAAAAAACTCTAATTCCTTCCATTCAAAACCTTCAAGTATTAAATCAATAAGAAAGAAAACTGAAAATAAGTTTACATCACAAATGCTAAGTAGTTATGTGTCTGTATGAAGTCATTATAGTCATGACTATCATTACATTAATAAAAGTATTATTGTTACCTGTTATGTTCTATTAATAAAATATTACGTATGTTAAGATGTGACATATCTGTTACTCTACTGGAAACAATGCAAAGGCACAGAATCATAAATTGATTGGAAGGATTCCTTAAAGAATTTGGAGAACTTGAGATTGTTTTGCTTAACTGTGACACTAATGCTCCAAGCTTATGAATACAGTTTTTTATAAGCATAAAGATATACAGTGCATATATCTTTTTTTTTTTTTTTATCCTTTGAGAAAAGATAACATTTCTAGGTTCGGTGTTCCTCTCGCAAATTAAAAAGAAAAAGAAAAAAGTGGTAGTGGTAATTCTGGAATATCCAGGAAATCTGATCTCACTAATGAGGAAACTACCAAATATGGGCACAGCCAGTGAGATAATTTTCCAGTGCAAATTCTCTGAGGTATATTGAGTTGGGAATACCCTTATTAAAAATTCCTTTTCCACATTGAATTTAAAATGATCTGCTCAATTATTAGAACATAGCTGATGGGGAAAACAATAGTCATGATGTGGGGAATCACCCAAAGTTTTCTATAGACTCATAGGATCCAAGTAATCAGAGGCACTAATTTCAGGAGACCTGGTTCAAGTGACATTTCCTTCTGATCCATAACGGGCATCTTTCTGTTTCATATTGCCTATGCGCAGTCCACAGATGAAGCCAGGGTCATCACCCACACAGAAAATAGATAAAAATATGTATGCCACCCCCACCTGCATCTGAAAATGAATCTACATCAAGACATATAGTCTGAACTCGCACTGTCTGCTGTATGAATTAGGGCAGAACTCTGGTTTGAGCGATTAGTAAATGTGAAATACAAAGACAAAAAGAACTATTTCCATTTCCATATGAATCAGATTGCTATCTGTCATAACTGAGTGGCATAAAAGAATTGCAAATCCTCAGGGCCCCATTTGCTCCCAGAGAGAATGTCCCCTACCCTGCAGTCCCCATGGCCAGCCACGCTTAATTTATCTAGAGAGTCTAGAGAGCCTTAGATGAAAATTTCCAGGGTGGTGATTAAGAACGAGCGCTGGAACCAAACTGTGCCGCCACTTAAAGAAAGGGTGGCCTTGGGGATGTTACCCTTTCCAATGCCTCAGTTTCCTTATCTGTGTAATGGGGATAATAATAGTGCCTACTTTATTAAGTGACTGTGATGGTGAACTAGATTACTGCTTATAAAACACTAGAACATTACCGAGCACATGGTAAGTGCTGTGAGGGTCAGCTCCAACATTTCCTGTCTATGTAGACTTGCCTATAACATTGAACTTGATCCTCAGGTTTCTAATCTGCAGAGTGGCTCCAAAAACATCTACCTTTAACGTTTACTTGGAGGTATAGGGATACTATCCATAGTGGACCCGTCACAGTGACGGCCACACGGCAAGCCCTTAAAACGTTGAAACTGAATGGGAGGGCCAAAGACTGTGGACACCGGGCCTCTGGAGCATGTGATCTTTCTAATTAAGAGTCTACCATTCGGGCTCCATGGAAAATGAGGAAACTGGCAAAACTTTTCAGTGCGTTTGATCAAAAGCAAAGACCATTTCAGCGTGCGCTACGGATTGAATGTTTGTGTCCCCCCCAAATTCACACGGTGACCCTAATCCCCCATGGGGTGGTATTTGGAGGTGGGGCCTTTGGGATGGGATTAGGTTATGAAGGGGGAGCTCCCATGAATGGGGTTAGTACCCTTATAAGAGACATCCCAGAGAGCTCTCTCGCCTTGTCCCCCCACCTGAGAACACAGTAAAAAGATGGCCATCTACGAGCGGGGGAATCAAGCTCTCACTTGGGTGCGGATACCCAATCTGCCAGCAGCTTTATCTTGGACTTTCCAGCCTCGAGAACCGTAAGAAATAAACTCCTGTTGTTTGCAAGTGACCCAGCCCATGGTACCTTTGTGAAAGCGGCCTGAATGGGCTAGGACAGTGTGTTCGATCCGAAGGGAAGACTTCATAAAGCTGTCCAAGAATGAGTAAGGAACAACTGCCTTCTCCTCCAGCTCGTCCTCGTTTCCTCCACCTGGGCCCTTGACCGCCACCTGCAGGCTCAGCCCCACCCTAGGCTCTGGGATAACCACCAGCTTAGTCAGCGTGCAGGTGACTCAACCTCAAGTCAGCCCCACTCAAGGACCTGCTGGCGCCACGTGTCCTACATTCAGAACCCCGGTGCCTGCCTCACGCCTCATGCATTCACTCACCAGATACTTTTTTGAGTATCTCCTGCGTGCTGAGCAGAGGGCCTCCTGAAGACAATACAGCTGTGGGCAAGACAGACATGCAGTTCCTAGGAGCAAGGTTCCCCCTACACCCCACTGAGTCCATCCTTTCCCTGAGTATCTGCCTTGCCAAAACACCAAAATACTCGACTTCCTCCTAAGTCCCAGACTTGCTCTGACACCTAGTCCTGCCGGCGTCTCGTGCCAATGCCGTAACTACGTGGGTCTCCACATGCGCCTGTCCCCAGGCTCGCCCTGTTGGACCTCACTGACGCTGACCTTCCAAATGCCTGCCCCCGCTCTCTCAGCGGTGGTTCGCAGGCCCCATGCCCTCCACGCCTGACTGGAGCCTCCTCTGTCACAGAGCATCCCTTTGGGTGCTTTAGTGACAATCCCTCATTCTTTAACCGTGACAGGCCTCACCAGCTTGCGTGGAAACAAGCCCAAGCTAATCACATCAATGGAAACTATAAAAGGAACTCTGGCTTTGTTCATTCACCTTTTTTGATCATGGGATAGTCCTTATGTTTTGTGACTCATGCTGAAATGCTTCGAGCGTGCTCTTCCTTGGGCAGTTTCCCCTGATTCACCGGCCACATGCTTTTTCCCCTGGGGAGTAAGCAGTTCACTGGATCACCTTCCAGATTTGCTGAAATATTTATCAGAGGTTGGAGAAGTTACCTGGGAAAGGTCAAATGGAGGTGTGACACGAACAAGTTTTCTATCAAGTGAAGGCATTAAAAAAGGAAGAGAAATAATCGAATAGAGAGCAAATAACTGAATAGAGAGCAGTCCTCTGATATTGTTGCTAGGGCACATTCAGATCACATGAAAATGTACATCTTGTTCCCTGAAAGCAAATGCAGCTGAAAAGACAGTTCATTTCCCCAGGATTTTCTCAGGTTGATTTTCAAGGAGGACCAGGATTTTCAAGGTAGCCCTCAATGGGGTATAACTTTACTAACAAAAAGATCCTGACTTAACAATACCTAGCATGACAATGCTACCATTCCAGATGAAGAAACACGCTCTGATGTGCAAATAGTATTTTAACTTTTTTATAGTCACCATTACTTAATTTGCTTCACAAATGCTAACTTAAGCATTGTGATTAGTATCACAGACTGTAGAGACAAGCCAATCTCTAGGAGAGGTTTTGTGAATTTCTAGATCTGTGACCTTAACCCTGTTATTTTATCGGTAAAATGGGATAATGATGCCTCTTTCTGAAGAAATCAAATGTGAGAAAGCAAATAGAACATTTAGCTCAATACTGAGCATACAGTGAGTGTGCTATAAGGGTATATAAAATACACGGATATGGGGCCCTGAGTGTAAGAAGATGATAAGCCAGACTCTCCATTTGATTGACAACCAAGCAATCTTTTTTTTTTTTAAAGTTTATTTATTTATTTTGAGAGAGAGAGAGAGAGAGAGAGAGAGAAACCAGCAGGGGAAGGGCCGAGAGACAGAATCTCATGCACTGTCAGCATGGAGCCTGATGTGGGGCTCGGACTCACAAACCGTGACATCATGAACTGAGCCAAAACCAAGCGTTGGATGCTTACCCAGCTGAGCCACCCAGGCACCCCAACAACCAAGCAATCTTAATCAATCCCCCCACTCCCGACTATCCTATAGAGGGAGATTCTCTACCTTCAAAACAGAAATAAAATAGATTTAAAATTTATGAAGTATCCAGCAACATCTTCTTCATTCTGTCCTCAGTTGTCAAGGGATGTGAAGTAGAAGGCCCATCCAGTTACCTCTTTCTGGGTGCGGCTGAGACCCTCCTTGGATAGGCAGGGCAGTCACAACCTGCCTCTCGTGGATGCCTCTCGTGGGACATCTGGGCCCCCTCGCTACACCTGTCACAAAGGTGAGTAGGGCATAGGGAAGAGTGGCACAGACAGGAAAATAGTTTCTATTTCAGCGTAGAGCCAAGCACGACTCACAACCATGGAAATTTCCGATTATCGAGAGACTGATTTATCTTCTTGGTTTAATCACACACATTCTAGGATAGAGCAGTAAGGTGTGCATTTGTCACACATTAGATGTTTTAAGCATGGTTCAGGGCCATGTACTATATATTCTCTTCATTCAATTTGTACCATAACTCTTTGAGTACTATTTCTATCCCTCTTCATATTATCTCCACTTCATGACATCTGTATATGCAAACTTCTACCGAGGGACACAAAAATTGTTCAATGAAAAGGCATATCGTATTCTTGAATAAAAAAATTCAACATCATAAATACATAGTCTTCCTTAAAAATTATAAGTTTAATGCACTCCCCTCCCCAAAAATGGCAGTCAATTTTGTTGGAGGGGTTGGGACTAGATAAGGGAATTCTTCATATGAAAAAGTAAACAAGCATGATTAGCCAGGAAAATTCTTGAAAAAATTAGAAGAGAGATACCCTATCAAGTATTTTCGAAAGTATATTTTAACACTCAAATGATTAAAACAATGTTTTCTTTACCTAAGAACAGATTAAAAATCAGTAGAACACTGTGGAAATTCTAACAATATATCAAAATATGCACAGAAAGTCAGAATATTATAAATTAAGTGGGAGATTGATGTATTATTCAATAAATGGCATTGGAACAACTAAGTGGCCATCTGGAAAAATAAAATATAAAATAAAATAAAATAAAATCAGATCCCTATTTCACAGCTTACAATAAAATACATTTCAGATGGATCAAATATTTAAATGTAAACAATGAATTTCAAAATATTCAGAAAAATATTGGGAGATTCTCACTTCTTTTATTTCAGAATGAGAAAGAACTTCCTAAAGACGATTAAAAACCCAGAAGCCATATAACAGTTTTTAAAAATTCTGCTTGGGGGGCGCCTGGGTGGCACAGTCGGTTAAGCGTCCGACTTCAGCCAGGTCACGATCTCGCGGTCCGTGAGTTTGAGCCCCGCGTCAGGCTCTGGGCTGATGGCTCGGAGCCTGGAGCCTGTTTCCGATTCTGTGTCTCCCTCTCTCTGCACCTCCCCTGTTCATGCTCTGTCTCTCTCTGTCCCAAAAATAAATAAAAAACGTTGAAAAAAAAATTAAAAAAAAAAAATTCTGCTTGGGGGCACCTGGGTGGCTCAGTCAGCTAAGCGTCCGACTTCTGATTTCGGCTCAGGTCATGATCTCATGGTCACGAAATCAAGCCCCACCCAGGGCTCTGCGTTGAATCTGGAGTCTGCTTGGGATTCTCTCTCCCCCTCTCTCTCTGTCCCTGCCCCACTCATGTTCTCTGTCAAAATAAAACACTTTTTAAAAATGAAAATACAAAGAAAAAAAATAATAAAGTAGATCACATGTGCTGATATGGCACAACTCCAAGACATTTGAAGTGAAAAAATATGTAAGCCTGAGGAAAGAGGCTTCAAGTGAAGTAACTTGCTGAAAATAGCCTTGCTGTTAAGTAAGGTCCTTGGTGGTAGAACTCAGCTCTTTCCAAGTATAAAACCCTGCTTGAATGGATACTGGGCCCTGCTGTTCTCCTACTGTGGGAAAGTCATGGCGCGCTGGTAAGACGGGAAGGGTCAATAGACTGCACATCTTCTGTGCCTCTCTGGACCCACTGTTTCTTTAGGCAGTTTTTGAAGGAGTAGGGGACAGGGCTTGGGGTGGAGGATTAACTGTAAGAGTTTGACCTGGTTAATTATTTCTTGAGCAATGTATTAGAGCTTTCCCTCTTAATAGCCGTCACACGTATCCTGCACTAGCAGGGAAGGTATGGCTTATTGATTCCTCTCTGGGCGTCTGGAGCAGACGTGAAGCTGAGAGATCAAGTTCTGGAAAATGTAGAAATTCGCTCCCTAACAGCCTGCTGCTCCTCAGGAAGCTTTTTGTACCCACAAGAAAGCCAGGTACTTATGGCAACATTTTTTTTTTTTTTCATTCTGAAGAGGGACAAGCATTCAGCAAACTAGGGCATTAACAGTTGCTGAAAGGCATGTGCCAACATCACAATTCAGTCCTTGAGAGGAAGTGAAGGCAGAATTCTTATCTAATTAAAACAGCTTGGGGAAAGAAAAGTGGGCAAAGGATAATTACCTAGTTTGGCATTTGGCCTGGAAAATAAAGGTAAGTATTCTTCTTGCAAAAACTGTCAGGAAACTTCACAAATTATAATGTTTGCCTTAGAGCATTATAAGGGAGGGAATTTTTCATCCTGAATCCCATGGTGCTTGACACATATGAATTATCTGTTCCTTGGGATGCTTCATTAAAAAGCAATTATTCATTTCTCTATAGAAAATCAAACTTGGGTGCTGAAGATCTTACAAAACAATCCACAGGCCCAGTCTGGCATCTTCTTTAACTTCTAAATTCTAGTTCTCTTGGTTTAGTCTTGATTGCTTTCATCAAGTGGAATAAACCCCACTTGGCAAAAATATGTCGGTGTTTCCTAGAGATGCTCTGGGGCTTTTTGGTTGTTGGTGTTTGTGAGTTTGTTTGTTTTTACTTTAACCTGTTGGAAACTTTCCACAGTGGCATAGTGTAGAATGTGGTTGATTAGGCAGTCAGAAATCTGGGTTTTATTTCTGGTCTGCCATTCACCTGCCATGTGTCCCTGGCTATAGCAATGCGCTCCGCTGAGGCTCACTTTCTTCATCTGTAAAATGAGGAAATTTGTGTTAAATCATGAAATTCTTACCAGGAATTGCAACGATGTAAAGTAGTTGCGAACAGAGCCACTCCCGTAGAATTAGGTGACAGAGCATGGAGACCCATCTGTCTGCACCCATCCTGCGTGGCTTTGAGGATGACCTTCTGATCATTCCCAAGGAAATCTGATCCCTGGGTAGAGGGAGACACTGGTCAAAGGTACAAACTCTCAGTTATAAGATTAATAAGTTCTGGGTAACTAATGATTAGCCTGGTGACCTACTGGGGCCGGGAGGTGAGAAAAATGAGATTATGGTCAAAAAGTTCAAAGTTGCAATTATATAGGATAAATAAGTCTAGAGATACCAAGTACAGCATGATGACTATAGATTATAATACTATATCACACACTGGAAATTTGCTAAAAAGAGTAGATTTCAGGTGCTCTCACCACACACACACACACACACACACACACACACGGTAACTATGTGAGGAGATCAATATGTCAATTAGCTTGACTATAGTATTACTATGTATATGTATACCAAAACGTCATGGTGTATGCCTTAACTGTATATAACTTTTATTTTATTAAAAATAAGCGTATATGAGCTAAAGTTAGTTGCTGTGCTATGTTTTTAAATGGACTGGAAAATGTAAATGTTCTATGGAAAATAATAATACTATATTGGATACTTGAAATTTGCTAAGAGTGGGGTATTTATTCTCACTGCACACATACCAAATGGTAAACGTGTGAGATATTGGGTGTGTTAATTAGATTGGTATGATAATCATTTCACAACGTGTACCTGTATCATATCACTACATTGTATACTGTAAATGTATACAATTTTTATTTGTCAATTACACCTCAATAAAGCTTGAAAGACATTTAATAAAATAACTAAAATATGATCATAAAGAAAAAAATAAAAAAGAATCACCATTCTTGACAGTTTCTAAAAAGCCCATTCACATTTTAACATTCCATAGTTCTATAATTCTGTATTTGTAAAAAAAAAAAAAAATGAGTGAACGTATAAAGGAATTCTTGAACTCTCTTGCAAAATAAAGGTAATACTCTTACCCAATAATATGCCTTGCATGATTAATTCATACAATAAAAGACTTGGAATAAAAAGATGTGTCCTGTCACTAAAATGAACAAATAATAATAATTAACATTGATGTGCCAATCCTGGCTCTAAGCACATCACATGTGTTAATTTATTTAATCCTCCTAATAACCATAAATCCTATTATAATCTCCATTTTTCAGACACACAGAACTAAAAGCAGAGAGCCAAAGTAACCTGCCCAAGGTCATTTAGCCAGTAAGTAGCAGAGGTGAGCTTTGAACCTAACAGTGTGATTTAGACCCTATACTCAGATTTCTGTGTTAAAAATAGCCCACTGAAATATTAATCCATCTGAAATGTTCTTGATAGAACTACAGAAGGATAAAATGTTGGAGTTGAAATCACTCTTAGGGATCAGTGTATTCCAAATCTTTCATTTTACAAGTAAAACCAATTTTAAAAGGGAAAAATAATATCTTGGCTCTGCTGAAAGTTCTATCAATTTCCCTAAAGTTTCTCAAAATGATTTCTATCAGAATTTTCAACTTAAGGACTTAGATTTCTTTTTAAAAAGTAAAACAATTATTAGCTCAGAAAATATCAAATAGAAGCTTTAAAACTTAGAATAAATGGTCATTAGCTTAGGAGATTGTTTACAGTTTGTTGTGGTAAGTTTTCCATTCAAATCATCTGATTTAGGTCTAGAAAGGCACTTTGAAAACACAGCAACATCCAGAGTTCTGCATGGGTAGTTCAGTTATCAAAACAAAAACAAAAACAAAACCCTACCGTAGTTAGGCAATAAGACATAACAAGTTGTACATTTCAGAGTGATTATTGTTAAATTGCCCAGGGCCAAGAATTTTTCAGCCACCCAAGCAGTACAGTAATTTTCCTGGAGTTCAAAGCCAGGAATGTACACATGAATTAAGTTCTTTCATTAAAAAAAATTTTTTTAGGCTCTCATTTGTTCAAGTTTGGATGTCTGACATCATTGAAAACCAACCAAAGATTGAGTGTTTGGGTCAACCAGAGAGGCTGGAACCAACCACGAGAGCCTGAAGAATCAAGGCATTTCTTCTTAAGGATCTATTTCAGAGCGGACATGTAACAAGTTGAGTTTTGGGGAGCACTTCTACGATATACCATTGTTTCAGCAGAAAACTAAATTTTATTCTGCAGATAAAGCACGATGCCTATATATTATTTTTTCTAGAGTGCTGAACATGTCTCAAGACAGATTCAGCAGATTTATTCCAAGTGTGAAAAAACACAGGCAACCCCAGGCACTTGTTTTTCCCAAGGACCTTCGGCTCAAAATAATCAGTATTACAAAGTGCATATTTTGGGATTGACGTGCCTTGAGTTCCTTCAACTGTCACCATCCATGTTTGGATCTAAGGCTTTTTGGAGTTTTATGATTCTTTGGAGATGATTTTGGCCCTTGACTGTTGCGCAATGAGGTGCTAAGACAGGCTGTTTTCAGTAACTTGGTTCCTCTGTTGGCATCCTTAGAATTTTAGGATTGACCATGAAATTATTTTCCTTTAAACTTCTCTTGAAGTTCATCTAGAAATGGAGAGTCCTTTAAGATACTCTTTTCAGGGGCGCCTGGGTGGCACAGTCGGTTAAGCGTCCGACTTGAGCCAGGTCACGATCTCACGGTCCGTGAGTTCGAGCCCCGCGTCAGGCTCTGGGCTGATGGCTCGGAGCCTGGAGCCTGTTTCCGATTCTGTGTCTCCCTCTCTCTCTGACCCTCCCCCGTTCATGCTCTGTCTCTCTCTGTCCCAAAAATAAATAAAAAAACGTTGAAAAAAAAATTAAAAAAAAAAAAAAGATACTCTTTTCAGAGACAGGTGCCTATTCCAGCTTTGGGAAGGAATTTGGAATTGTCTAAGCCTTCAGTCTCAAGGCATGGTCTGTATCTCTATTACATACTTAAACAGCTTTATCTCTATGTGGGGACCTTTCCTCTAAGGTCCCAAAAGGCCACTGGGTTTCTGCTTTACCAGAAATAACCAAAGAGCAATCATCTCTCCCACGATGAGCATTTGCTTCTCTTAGAATATTTTCATGTGCTTTTGTTCTGCGTTTCTCTATTTTACCTTCAATACAGCATCATAATGTATCTTGTAAAGATATTGTATTTAACTAACAGGAATCGAAATCAAAGTTAAATTGAGCTCCTTGCTGAGCTGGAAACACAACACAATAGGGGTGAGTTTTGCTGTGTGTGTGTGTGTGTGTGTGTGTGTGTGTGTGTGTGTGTGTGTTTGCTGATTAAGTTCAGGGCATGCAACCCCCAAATATGCACTTTGGTATATTGAAATTTTTGAGCTAAAGGCACTTGAAAGGCAGAAAATATAGGAACAGACTTTCTTGGATCTTCCTTTATCCACCTAAGGACAGAACCTCCAAAATGAACTCAACTGTTATGGATCCCTGCCCCAGGAGCTTTATCAACCAGACAAGATTGACTCATCACAGGAGAAGAGACTAGATATTGCCACCACACCCAAACTTTGTCACAAACTGTCACATTTCCTATCTTGTCCATCCCATTTATCTTCCCTAAAAACCATCTGCTCTCCCTTAAATTGCCTACATGCTTCCCTCCCTTCCCCTACACAAGCTGTCAAATCTCACCACTGTTTGGGATATACGCTGTTTTCCTATGATGCCCCTATATACGTAATATTAAAAATTAACAAATGTGTATACATTTTCTTCTGTTAATCTGCCTGCTGTCAGTTTATTTCGTAGACCCAGCTCTCGAGTCTCAGAGAGAAGAGGAAGTCTTTCCTTCCCTACACAGAGAGGAAGAAAGAGGAATATGATGACATCAATAAATGTAGCCCATTGTCAGTGAGTAAAAGAACGGACATGTGTACATGAAGCTGATTCCCCCACCCACCGCATTATTAAGTCCATGGTGTATCTTATAACTGTGGACGCTTAGAATCCTGGAAATATAACAGCTTCTTCTCCAGCCTGCCAAAGTGCTTGGAATTTCCACCATTTAAGCTCTGGGAAGTTCTGGTTTCAACAGGAATGTTTCTCAAGAAGTACAACAAAATAACACATTGCAATCTTTTTTTGAAAATGAACATGTTTTACCTTAGATTAGCCAGTCCCCCCAAAAAGGTGAAAATTGAAAAACTTTTTTTTTTAAACATTTATTTATTTCTCAACGTTTTTTTTTTTTTTTTTTTTTTTTTTTTATTTATTTCTGGGACAGAGAGAGACAGAGCATGAATGGGGGAGGGGCAGAGAGAGAGGGAGACACAGAATCGGAAACAGGCTCCAGGCTCCGAGCCATCAGCCCAGAGCCCGACGCGGGGCTCGAACTCACGGACCGCGAGATCGTGACCTGGCTGAAGTCGGACGCTCAACCGACTGCGCCACCCAGGCGCCCCAACATTTATTTATTTCTGAGAGACACAGAGAGACAGAGTGTGAGCAGGGGAGGGGCAGAGAGAGAGGGAGACACAGAATTTGAAGCAGGCTCCAGGCTCCGAGCTGTCAGCACAGAGCCCGATGCGGGGCTCGAATTCCCAAACCATGAGATCATGACCTGAGCCGAAGTCAGACGCTTAACCCACTGAGCCACCCAGGCGCCCCCGAAAAATTTTTTTATGGTGATGGGGGCGAAGAGTAGGGGAGGGGTAAAGAGGGAGAGGAGGGAAGACTGGCAAGGAGACAAAATTATGGGCACTCCAAACCTGACTGAGGGAATTCAGGCCCAAGTGACGAGAAGAGGGGAGCATCAAAGGCCGGTCTTCACAATGGTTGTACTACTCCAAATAAAAACTAATTTATTTCCGTTAACACCCAGCTTACTGCTAACCCAACGCAGCATACCATTTGGCTGTAAGCAGCACTCATTTCAGGTCCATCACGGTTCATATCTGGTCCTCAACAGCAGCCTCCACAGAAACAGAAATGAAACCAAGACTTGAATATTTACGCTCATAATGTAAAATAAAACAATTTTTCCAAGTGTTTCAGCCAGGTATCGACAGGAAATTAAACCAGAATTCATGGGGGAATGAATTTTCTGATAGGTTTCAGAGTCCAGCATCCCATATTTTCAGGCAAAACGGAATAAAAGAAGCCATTCCTGGCATTAAACGAACTCCCTCCCTTCCCCTGGAAGGTCTTTGTTCCTATTATAAGTGACTCATTGGATTACCTCAGTTAAGTCCCGTTAGCATGGTGGGTCTTTGTTTCTTTACTCACCCCCAAATAATACCTACAAAGGATCTGAGGTTCCTAGATAAGAAGCAGCGTTTCAGGAGAATCTGGCATTTATATCATGATGAAATCTATGACATCATCATCGCAGTTCTCCTTGTCATTACAGCCCACAAAGGGCTTCCATTGTCTTTTCAGAACTAGCCTTTGAAAGTGGGAACATCACTCTTCAGTAATCTCGAAGCTCAGCCAAGGGTTATTAAGTTTGAAGCAGGAGGCGTGCCTGGATGGCTCAGTTGGTTGAGCGTCCAACTTCGGCTCAGGTCATGATCTCACGGTTCATGAGGTCGAGCCCCACATTGGGCTCTGTGCTGACAGCTCAGAGCCTGGAGCCTGCTTCAGATTCTGTCCCCCTCTCTCTCTCTGCCCCTCCCCCACTCATGTTCTGTCTCTCTCTCTCTCTCTCTCAAAAATAAACATTAAAAAAATTTAAAAAAAAATTTGCAGCAGGATTCAAAGCTACCCTGCCATACTTACAAAAGGCTAGTTTAAGATATGTTTAATATGGATCTTCCTTTGCAGCAGCAGAGCACGATCCTGGGGAAGAGAGAAGAATGGAACAACAGACACAAAATGTCCGATTTTCGTTTCACACCTGATTGCCAAGCCCTAGAATTCCACACGCTCTCAGAAACACGCATAGCTGTATCTTGATCAAGAAAGGCTCATGAACCACAGTTGCGCTGAGTCAGATCCAGGTTCCCTTGCCAATTGTCATACCTGCCTCTCTCCAATCTGGTTTCTCTTGCTCCCTGTCCCCCGCTATCTTGGGATGCCCATCTTTCTCACAACGTGGCATAAGCATACAGGCTGCAGACACAGTCCTACAGACTAACTCCAGGAGGTCACCTGTCCTCACCGTGTGTGATCTGTGACCTACGGACGCTGGCACCACAGTGAAAACGGCACAGAATTCGAGAATTCTTCGAAACACTCCATATAAGGAAACAGGTTCTTCCCTCCTCTGTGTCCACTGGATGTTAATAACCATACTTTCCTCTTTGCAGAGTTCTATTCGTCTTGATAAAGTCTATCATGGAAACTAAAGTCCCCCGCAAGGCTTTGGGGCACTCAAACTTTGGGTTTCACTTCATTCCACCGATCTCTCCAAATTTTATACCTCTTTTCTTCTACCCTTTCCTTCTAACTTACCTCCAAGAAAAATTCCTATTGGTTTGGCCCACATGCCAAGTGTTAGAAAGGAAAATGTGTATGGCCAAAGCCCTGACTTTGAAGACAGAAAGGACAGTACACACTGGGGGAGGGCAGGCCTGAGTAACGGTCCTCAACAGAGACGGTCGCTTCACCAGAACGGACACAGCAAAACTGAGTGCTGCAGGCCCCTCCTGCACCTGACCGCTATTACCTCGTCACAAATCCCGGCAGGCAGGGTGGCACGGTAGCTTCCCTGGGACGCTCGGAAGCGGCAGATACGGTCATGGTCTTTCAGGCTTGTTACTCCTGCTATCGTATTACCAGCTCATCAAACCAGGCAGTAGACACGGACCCAGAAAGGCACAATGGCAGCTCCAGGAGGGGGTCGGGGGCCCGAGCCAGACAGACATGGGACAGAGCGGGCACGCTCTGTTTCCGAAGGAGCCCAAAGGGAGAGTGGTCGGAGGACTGAGGATGGTCGTTCACGTACACCATCTCTTACCATCTCACCCAGCCCAGGAGGTTTCCTGAGGATGAACCAAGGCCTGTCTGGCTCCCAAGCGCACATTCTGCCACTGCCCAGTGTCCCCAGTCTGACTAAGCGACTGCCAGGTGTTTGTGAGGCTGGGGCCCAGGGTAGAAACAGGGGCCTTGGGATTTCAAGTCTGGGAGATCTTTTCTGAGAGTCATAGTTAAGACTTAACAGCGTGTACCTTGGAGCAAACAGGCCCAGTCCCAATCGCCACTCTGCCACTGGCTGAGTGGTAGTAGAAGTGTAGACTTCAGGCGAATGGCTCAAGCTGCTTACACTTCAGCTCCCACAGCTTCAAAGTGGAGCTGTTGTGAGGTTTCAGTGGCAGAGTGCACTTTAAACACCCAGCCTGGACAGTGACACATAGTAAGGACTTCCTAAACACTATCGTACTCACTATCCATTGTTTGAGAGTCGGCAGCTGAAAACATTTGTGAATGAGGAGTTTATGCCAGGAAGTGTAAGAAGAAACACCCAGGAGGTCTGGAGTTGTCAAAAGTCCCGGGCATCCGTTTCAAATGGCCAGCACCACCAGCCTTGGAAACTTGGCCCCCACTGACTCTCTATTCTAAGTTTCCCTTTGGCAAAAAAGTGCCACCTTCGACCCAGTCCCCATCCTAGTCTCTGCAGGTCCCTACTGGAGACGGAAGCATATTTTTCTAATTCCAAAACTGGGATATACGGCCTGACAAGTATAGTTACGTCTGGAAGGGGACAAGGCACAGAATATCTCAATCTGGTTCTAGTTTAGCTATTCTAGGAAATGGGTCAAGGGGCACCCCCAGGCAGTAAAAGTGCCTAACGCCTCCCCCTCCACAATGCATGCACCTCGACGGTCCAGGTGGCTGACACCTATTCCCACAAGACATCGTTTGGGTAAAGACGGTAAGTTACCCCGCTATTTAATAAGGGCTGGGGGTGGGTAAAAAAAAGTATTGCCAGCTGTCGGCACCTTGGCATGAACTAATTGTCAGGATCTAAAAAGACTCCTAATAAGGTCTCACGGGGACGTGGCAAGGATAGTAATGGACTAGAAGTGATCTCTAAACTGCAATCCTACCTGAACGTTGGCATCACCTGGGCACCGGTGTGCAGAACTGAAGAAGGGGCAATTAAGTGCAGGACAGGGTTGATAGTTGCTCTGATTCGTAACGTCACCTAAGGTTGGTTTTGCCCCTGCAAATGTCAAGGCTCTGGGGCCTCAGGAGTCACTTCAGATCTGCATCCCACCAGCGTGGGGTCCGGGTGGCAGGAACGCTGGCGTGGGGACCGAGGGCCGTGACCGCTTCTTGTTCTCGAAATCCCCGCCGGGGCCGAGAGCACGGCGCTCCCCCACGAGCTCATCACGTGCACAGCCCCGGCGTTTCAAACCCGGCCCGAAGCCTGCGGTCCCGGACGCCGGGGTGGTTTTTAGGGTTTTCTTTCTTATTTCCCTTCTTGTTCTCCACAGTTGGTGATTTTCTGCAGAAAAACGGCTGAGAAAAAAAGAACCTATTTCATTTCCAGTTCCCATCACCGCGATTTCCACATGGATGTGACGTGAGCCAGCTTCCGAAATGCCCAGGTGACTCACGCGGGGACACCCGGGGGCGGGGCGCAGGAGTTTCTCGCGCGGAGGGCGGGACGGGGCGGGGCGGAGCGGGGCGGGGCGGGGCGCCGCTCGCCTCCTGCGCCAGCTGCCCCTCCAGCGCGTCCCGCGCCCTCTGCGCGCCCTGCGCCCCCTGGCGGCCGGCGACCCGCGGCTCTCGGCGCCGGGCCCGGCGTCACGTGACTGGAAAGTCCCTGGGTGGAAATCCCCCCCGACCCTTCGCCGGCGGTAAAACAGAAAGGGAAAAAGAGAACTGGCAGTCTGCAGACTTCGCAGCGGGCCAAGTGCAGCGAGCTCGGAGCCCGCGGGGGCGGAGCGGTGACAGTAGCCGCCGGGAGAAGTGCGGCGGCGGTGGCGGCGGCAGCCGCCTTGATCACACCCCCGGCCGGCCCGGCCAGCGAGCGAGCGAGCGAGCGAGCGAGCGCCTGGCTCCGGCGTCCATGGGGCGCCTCCTCCGCGCCGCATCGATCCCGGCCCATTGCGCGCGCCGGTCCTGACCTGGACTTGGGACTTTGGAAGAGGATCGCGCGGCCGGGACAGGTAACCGCCGCGTCCCCGTGCCGTCTGCCCACCGGCTCCGCGGGGCCAGGGCTGCGGGTGTGGAATTGGCAGCGTCTCGCGGGCTGGCCTCGTCTAGCTGGCGTGGGCTTTGCAGCGGTGCTGGAGGGGAGTTTGTTGGCCGTATGTGCCCATTGTAGCTCTTGAAATGCTAGGAGTTGAGGTCGCCGCGCCAGATGTTGGGGTGACAGCTCTGGATTCGTCCAGCCAACCGGCCCTTTTACATGCTGCAAAAAAACTTACGCTGCAGCGGACTGGTGGAGAATCGCCTCCGGACTGCTAGGTCGGTGGTCGTTGGTGCTTTGCTCCTTTTCGTGCCTTTCTTTATTTTTAAGTCAAGCTCTGCATGCTTTTGGACACGTAGACCTTGCAGAACCGCTGTGGCTTCTTGGCAGATTGTGCAAACCCAGCCCACCGCCGGGTGGGGTGTCGCAGAGGCAACTGAACCGGGCGGGGGTGGGGGACTCAGCCAGCCTGCCTGTCCAGGGACAGCTTGCAGAGACACTCCAAGTTAAGTGCAAGGAGGTGGGTGGGGTCGAGGGACAGGCGTTCATCTTTTTCTGTTGGAAGCAGCGTTAAGACCAGTGTGCGCGTTGGCCTGCTTTTCGGGTGCTCCTCCGGTTCACAGTGTTCTGCGGGCCCCTGCCCCAGCCCCTACCCCACAGTCAGACAGTCTTTGTCAGCCCGGGTCGTCCCACATCCTGCCACCTGGCCTCTCAGGAAAGCAGTGGTATTAAGTAAGGAAGGAGCTCAGCTCTTTTGAGACCGCTTTGTTTTCAGTTCTCCCTGTCTCTGATCTTCTTTCCTTGGAAAGCTGGTCTGGTCTAGTGTCTGGGGGCAGCATTTGGAGAGAACCATTGTTCATGAAACAGCTCTCTCTGGACCACAGCGCTAGTGTCCCCAGTGACTGAACAGCCAGTTAGTTACTGCCCCCTTCTCGCTGTCTAAGGTGCTTCTTTGATTTTTACAATTCCTTGTGCAATGTTTGAAGTGTCGGCGGGATACTTTTCCTGAAATTCGGGTGAGGCATTTGTGGATAAAAAGCCAGTGAGGTAACCAACGTAAAAATAATGTTAAGGGTAACAGCGTACATCTTGACCTGGAAGGGCATGGCAATCATAGGTGAGGAGAATCTATTCCTTAATCTTAAATGTGGAGAAGTCCAAGAACGGGGAGCTTGGGCTGTGCGTCTTGATTTTTTTAAGGAGGCACTTCTGCACACTGTGCAAGGCTAAGCCTATGAATGAGATGACCTTGAGCCATCCAGTATTGACATTTGCATGTCTTGCATATGGTTTACAGCCCTCACTAATTAAGGTCTTTGCTGAAAGATTTTTAAGTCAGAAGAGAATAATAGAAGACCCAGAAAAACAAAAAGGCAGCACTTAGCTTGTTTCAAATCTTTTCCCTTCCCGCCTCTTCCCCTCTGAGAGCAGCAGGCACTTGTGGGAACACCTTGCGTTGTGGGAATAGCGAGGGGCAGGTGTTGGAAGTGGTGGCATCTGGGCAGAGCTCTCTGCGCTGGATGGTGTGGAACCTGAGGGAGACCTGTGCTTCTGTTGCCTTGGCTGCAGACCGAGAATAGGGTCAACTTTGATTTTTTAGCCCCAGCATCAAGCATGGCACTCGACCTTCAGTAGGTGGTCAGGCACTGCTTCTTGAGTGATGAACAGATGAATGAGTGACACTGCGAGACTTTTGCCGTGCCACAAAGCAGAAATGTGTGTAATGTTTCTGTCCCTTCATTGTGCTTGGGGTCCTGTTATAATTTTGCTCATTTCCACCTTCAGAGAATGTCTGACGTCAAAGGACAGGTTACCAGCTGACCCAGAGAGTGACGTCTCCCAGGCCTCACTGGCAATCAGGATAGGAATCCTTGTCCAAAGCGATCACCAGAAAACTCCTCGGAAGCAACGTCAGGGTCATCTAGTCCAACCTCTCTACCTTGAGCCACAAGAATTTAAACCACTTTATCAATGGCTTTAAGAGAGCGAAGTCCCACCTAGGAGTGGCTTCCCTAAAATCTAGGTTTCTTCTCATTCGTAGATAGGTTTAAGGTCTTTCTCAACTAAAAGCTTGCCTAGTTAAATACACATACTATGATACAGGAGTGAGATTAACAATTCCCATGAAACTTCCTAGGGAATATCTTCATGCTCTAAACCCATCTTTGTCTCATCTTGGAAACCCAGATGTATTGTGAGGCACCCTCCTGAGGCTTAGGAATGAGAACTGGGTTTCTACACAGCCACACACTGCAAAGATCCCACGTTGCATCAATTCACAACATCCCATGCCGTTGGCGTGGGTTGTAGATGCTGGGGTTTGCCCCGTCTTCTTTCATTTGTCCTGAGTGTCCCCCTGGCTGAAACTTCATTCCTTATCTGCTTCCAGACTTTCATTTCTTTCTACCAGAAAGAAAGAATGCTTAAAGATTTCACGGTGAAGACGGCGGGGGGCGGGGGGGGGGGGGTGTATTATCCAAGTGTTGGTTGATCATAAATCTGGTTGGCAGTTGAAATGATTGAGCTCTAATGCCTGCTCTTGGAAATGTGAAATTTCTTCTTCTGTTATTGTTATTTTTCTGTTTCTTATTCTGATCTTGTAAAGTTCAGTGGAGAGGTTCTGAAAGATTGCTTATTGTCTGGTCTTAAAACTGCAAAGCATCTTACTGGAAATAGGCTTTTTTCGTTGGTTATAACATACTCAATTTTAACTCTATAAATTTTAGAATACATTTTAGAAATAAGCTCTTTATAAATATTTCACCTTGGGGCTAAAGGGGGAATCAGCAGCCTATGTGACAACATAATATTTCAAGATTTCTCACAAAACATTTACTTTCCAGTATAGGGAGGGAGGGCTGACGAGATGAATCAAGGCTTTGCCTAAGAGCAAGGGGAGTGGTCAGAGGGGAGGAGCCACGGACTTGTCAGGACTACCTTGTGCCTGGCACTGGCATTCAGGGCTCCCGAGATCCAGTGGCTGTGTCAGAGTAGCATCAGAATGAGATGGGGACTTGTTGGTTATGAGGTACAGTACCTGTCGCTGACAGATGGGCTTGGCTCCCTGACAAACGTTACTGAAAACACGGGTTATTCCCCTCCTCCTCAGTACCCACTCTCCGCCTTCCTTCTCTTGTTTAGACTAATCTGTAAAAGTGATGTAACTTAAAACAGTCCAGTGTGAGTTCATCTTGGGGGCCAGCTAGTATCCTGGGACTAGAGGCGGCTAAGATCTTTTGCCTACAGATCAGGGTAATGACCAGATCAAACACAGGGGTTTCCTGCCGCCAGCTATATAGGAGCGGTATCGAAGTTGGACTCACGGAATGGGTTTTGTCCCCCCCTCTTCTTCAGGTGTTGCAGAGCACCATGGCTGAACAACTCCTTCCCCAGGCTTTGTATTTGAGCAACATGCGGAAAGCTGTGAAGATACGAGAGAGAACTCCAGAAGATATATTTAAGCCTACCAACGGGATCATTCACCATTTCAAATCCATGCACCGGTACACGCTGGAAATGTTCAGAACTTGCCAGTTTTGTCCCCAGTTTCGGGAGATCATCCACAAAGCGCTCATTGACAGAACCATCCAGGCCTCCCTCGAAAGCCAGAAGAAGCTGAACTGGTGTCGAGAAGTCAGGAAGCTGGTGGCCCTGAAAACGAACGGTAAGCTTGGTCTCGGGGCTGGCCGCCACGGTGCCGGCAGAATTCGTCAAATTCTGGTCGCACTAGCCCAGACGCGAGTCTCTTGAGACCGTGGATGCTTCGGTGTAGAAACTCTATGATAGGCATGTGATGAAAGCAAGCTTCCTTTGCCACTATTTTTGTTAAGGCTACTCTGTAGTTGTGTGTCTTAGAGAGCAGAGGCACTGAGGCTCGAGGAATGCATTTCTAAACACCATGCCTCCCATTAGATGACTTCCGTATCTAATTGCTGGGGCTGTCTGTTTAGTCCTTTGTAAAATACCCTTCCCTGGCCAGTAGTGGAAACCTTAAAAGGTTTTCAGTTCAAAAGGAAAGCATGGTGTGAAAACTAGTATTACTGTTGTTATTTCCCACTCCCATTAGAGGATGCTTGTGATAATGACCTTACACTTCTTGAATTGATTGCATGTGTGGCTTAACCAGTGAATGGCTGTTGAGGACAAAAGGGGCCCCTTGTTGTCGGCTCTGCTCTTACCTCGGTTCTGTTGGTTTTGGTCCCATGATATGAGATAGAAAGGTACTTGAGCTTTTTGGCACAGACTTTAGACCTCTACTTTATTATTTTTAGGGATTCCTAGTTCTGAATTTCTTTGCTGTGTCTGCCTAATGGCCCTTTACCACGAGTAGCTGTTTCCTGTTCTAAGCTTTATTGTTTTGTATTTTGATTACTTCCTTTGAGCAAGAGTAGGTATATCATGGAAACATCCAAGCGTACTGTTTTATGCAGATGCAAAATCCTGCATTAGCATATAGCTAATTATCACAAGAAGCAAATAGACTGTTCACGATCAATGAAACGCTCATAGTCTAAGTGAGGACAGGAATCTTAGGTTCTTACATCCACAACAGTCCTTCGTTAAGACCACCTCAATCCAAATAATACATCCAAGCAGAGGAGATCCTTGTTGACAAGGAGACGATAAGAGTATTAAGTTAATTAACTTAGTTGGTACACTATCTTTGGCTATTTTGGAGTTGGGTAAGTGGAGTGATTGGAGATACGTATTTTGCTGTGTCCTGGGTGGTCTTGTGCGTTACTTCAACATGTTGTCTCTACTTTTGAAGCACAAGTTCTTGGAATTAAAGGTAGAATGAAAACTGGGAATAGGTAGGGTTTACATTGTTATTGGCCTTAAATCAAGTGATGCATAGAAGTGGGTAATTATGTTAAGTCATCCTCAAGGGGTTTATATTCCTGACAGTTTGTGGTTTTAACTCTCTCCCATTTTTGTTACCAAAAAAGCAACACAGTGAACTTTGGGAGAGTTGGAAACAGAGAGATTCTGCCAAATTAGTAATGTGGTAGGAAGAGGAAAACCATCTTATCATTAACAGAGTTAACTGACATTTTAGGTTGAAATTCTCCTTAAGAAAAAAAAAACAAAAAAAAAAACCGATGTATATAAATAGTAAACACTTGTCTTGCAAAGATAGGTCATTTAAGCCAGTAAGGGTTCATGCTACAAATAAAGCTGCAAAGGCAAGTGCATTTTGATACCATTTGCTGGGCAATAGGGATTTGGGGGCCCAGATCCTTTTATTTCCCCAGGTTCAAGAAAATGCCTTAAAATTCTGGAAAAGGAAGAAAAGATATTTAGGGGAGGGGGAAAAACAAATTTTCACTCCGGTTTTTATTAGCACCTTTAAAAAAAAAAAAAAAAAAAAAAAACAACCACCTTCCCCCTCTAGGTGGGTTCTACAGAGTGAATGGTCTGTTTGGGGAGGGGGTGATTCACAAGTTTGCATTTGAGGATATGAGACTGTGGTGAATGAGGAAGGGAGTAGGTGGCATAAAATTGAAACTTCATGTGAAAAATTCCAGCGTCTATTGGCTACAGCTATTTCACTTGTATAATGAATAGCCTTATTCCAGCTCACCCTGGCCACGCCCACTTGGAAAGTCCAGGGTGCGCTTCACAGTTTAAATGTCTGCGCACCAGAACAAAAAGTACAATAGCTGTTGCTCAATTGCTAGTCAAATAACTTGGCGCTGGGGAATTCCTGATGTTACTTAGGGAATTTTGTACTGGTGCCTCTCAATAAAGAACTGAAAGTAAGCGCGAGAAGAAAAAGAAGAAAAAAAAAAAGCCTTATCTTTGCTCTAGATTTTGCAAAGGGGAAATTTCAACAGAATGCAGTCGTTGCCACACTTCTGCCAAGACAAAGGACTGCGCGATCTTTTTTTTGCTCGTGTGTCTCAATATTTTATTTAGCTAGTCTTTGTGTGTAAATTGCAGGGATGCTGGCTGTGGAGATGTGTATGTGAGGGGTTTTCTTTGGTGTTCTGTTTTGGTTTTTTTACAGTTTGACTATAATTAAAATCTGATAAAAAAAAAAAAAAGATTTCAGAAGCTTTTATAGCCCTACTTGGGGAGTAATGTAAGAAAACAAGTGAACTTTTCTCGATAAAAACAACTGTGCGCTTGCCAACAGAGAGTAAGGAGTTAACTTTTTTGGTATTGCACATTCCCCCCAAACGTTTATTGTTTGGAGGCTGGGGAAAAAGGCAGTCTCTTGAATCGTGGGTTTTCATCTGTGAAAGTAATAAATTAATGGAATAAAGTTAGACCTGTCTTTTTCTCAGAATGCTCAAAGGCAGGCTGGCGGTAGGTAATTCGAGAGTCTCAATCCCACTGTATAAACCAGGAGAGGAAACTCCCAGGCCCCAAAGTCTTCAGCGGAATGGTCAAGTCATTTACCACTGAGTCATAGCCAGACCGTCCCTGTCTAGTGAAGGGAGCCAGGCCAGCTTCCTGGTTCGTGCGTATGACCCCGTGTGCTCTCTCTAGAGCCAGCGAGTAACAGCGCTAGTGTCTTAGCCAAAACATCAAGGAATGCTAGAAAGGGACGGGCTTTAGAGATTATAATCCAGTGATCTCGATTCACGAAGAGAAAAAATACTCAGAAGCTGGGGAATTTCCCCCAAGGTCACACCAAAATCAGTTAGTTAGGGCAGAGCTAGGCTAGAACCAAGGTCCCCTGATAATCAGTCACTGGCTCCTTTGCTCTGCTGGCGTCAGTCGTTAAGAATAAGAGTGAAAAGGATGGTTTTTTCCTTAAAGCTGTCATTAGCTTGTGAAGTGTTCTCAGTGTGTCCTTTGACTAAGAAATTAAGCCATTTGCATTTCTCTCACGCCTTATTATTCAGTGCCCTGCGCCAGCCAGGGCGAGTGCATCCTGAAAACCTTTGCTGGGTCTTTGATGTGTGCTGCTTCTGTCCTCAGGTGATGGAAACTGCCTCATGCACGCTGCTTCCCAGTACATGTGGGGTGTTCAGGACACAGACTTGGTCCTGAGGAAGGCACTCTTCAGCACTCTCAAGGAGACAGATACGCGCAACTTTAAATTCCGCTGGCAGCTGGAGTCTCTTAAGTCTCAGGAGTTTGTGGAAACGGGGCTTTGCTACGACACTCGGGTATGTTTTGCTCCCCGTTCAGTATCTGTTGATAGAGCTCCTTGGTGGGCAGGGGTTCCCCAGGCCAGCCCCCTGCTCTCAAGGAGCTTATGATTTACAAGGTCACATGCACTGGGCTAGGCAAAGCGTAGTCAGTGGAAAACACCAGAAACCTCCTATGGGATGAACCTGAGGCTGTTGCCACCTCAGGGGGGGCTTCCAGGCAGCAGATTCCCAGCTGTGGCGTCTCTTCCTTTCAGCAGAAGGGCTTCTGTTCCTGGCCTTGCCTGTGGTGTTTCGGTTGCTTTCCAATCTGACTGGCCCTTTGTATGCTTTACTGAGCCTGCCATTCCAGTTCAAACGTGGGCCTCACTGTTCTCAGTCACAGGCCTGGAATTTCTGTGTGCATTTGGGTAAGGGGCTTTGGTGCTATGCCTCATGAGGGATTTTTTTTTTTTTTTTTTTTTTTGAGAACAGGTGCTGTCCCCATCCTCCCCCACTTTTTAAGTTTGCCTTCTAGTGGAAAAAATAAAGGAAGAACACCAAAATGGGGAAAAAAGGGTGATCATTTGAATGATGGTTTCCAGAAAGGGGAAAAGTAAGCTGAGTTACATAAATGAATCAGTAGAGAGCGAAGTCGACTGAGTTTTTAACGCTGAGAACATTCACTCAATCGGGATTTTTCCCTTTACCCCTTCTCCTTAGAATTGGACCGATGAGTGGGACAGCCTCGTCAAAATGGCATCCACAGACACACCCATGGCCCGAGGTGGACTTCAGTATAACTCACTGGAAGAAATACACATCTTTGTCCTTTGCAACATACTCAGAAGGCCAATCATTGTCATTTCAGGTGAGATGCCTGTAGATTGCTTATTTGTGTTCAAGTGCCGTTCGGCTCTAATGCTTTAGCTCTTAGGAAACACCCATGCTACCTAAGTCATAGGCAACAGCAGCTGAAGAGAATTGGGTGAAAATCACCAGCGGGCCTTATTTATCTCTTTCTCTTTCCCTGCACAGACAAAATGCTGAGAAGTCTGGAATCAGGTTCCAATTTCGCCCCTTTGAAGGTGGGCGGGATTTACCTGCCTCTCCACTGGCCGGCCCAAGAATGCTACCGATACCCCATCATTCTCGGCTACGACAGCCAGCACTTTGTACCCCTGGTGACCCTGAAGGACAGCGGACCTGGTGAGAAAACTGCGCGTGAATCCACACTTGTAACTACCGGTCGATACTGGGACACCCTGTTCCCACTGAACACCAGGCTCTTTGGGCCCCATTACAATCGCCTCATTTACGGTTATTACTTTTACTTGAATACGGTGTTCCGTTAGGGGCCTGATTAGCACCAGTACCGCAATAGCGGTAATCGTAACCCCCGCTGTCGTTGTTTACGGTGTGGCAGTACTTTCAAGTAGGAGATAGAAGCATCACATTGCTGCTGCCATTGACACATGACAAAGTAAGGCACAGAGCCCTGGCATGGTGCAGGTAAAGGTCTGTCAGGTTAGCTATTATTATAATAGCTTGAAGAGCCAGTGAAAAGCGGCAGTGTGCTAAGTGCTTTAGGGACATTATTTTTATTTCATTTCATCCACAGCGTCCTTATGGGCCGCAAGCATTGGTGGCCTTGTTTTTATAGATGAGACCCTTGAAGCTCAGAGCGGTTCAGTAACTTGCCTTCTGTCACAGACGATCGAAACTCGGATCAGTCTGATTCTAAATTCTGGGATTTAACCAGTGAGATCCACTGCCTCCAGGCTGCTTGGTATTTCCTGAGCTTCCTGAAGAAAGCACTGGATGTTAGAGTTCAGTACAGTTTGCTCCACCAGCTGAGTTTGAGAATACTTTTCCGTTCTTTAATTGTATCCTTTTTGTGTTTGCAGAATTTAATCGTTGCATCCGCGAGGCCTCACACATAATCTCATGTAGTGGAATCACATGTTGCTGACGTGTTATTTTGTTTCCCGCCCCCCCCTCCCCCAGAAATCCGAGCTGTTCCACTTGTTAACAGAGAGCGAGGAAGATTTGAAGACTTAAAAGTTCACTTTTTGACCGATCCTGAAAACGAGATGAAGGAAAAGCTCTTGAAAGAGTACTTGATGGTGATTGAAATCCCTGTCCAAGGCTGGGACCACGGCACCACCCATTTGATCAATGCTGCAAAGTAAGAGTTTACTCTTAGCTCTCTTCCTCTGTCATCCTCAGCTGTTTGTACGACAGCCACGTAAGCTGAGGCCACCCCCGAGCCCCACGGTAAAGCTGTTCGAAGCCAGTTTCCTCCAATGTGAAACAAATCCAGAGTTGTGTACCTGAATCAGAGAGGGTGACCGGAGGCAGTCCTCACTTTGGTTTCACGTGAGAACAAGTACTTTATCCATAGCCATTTTCCTGCATATCTGGATGCCGACGGTCAGCACTGTGGCTTTTAAGTATATTAAACCAACGATAGTTTTGTTTTGTTTCGTTGAATGGCCCTAGCAGTGGGCCAGCAAGTGAAAATCCTTGGGAACAAAAGCCTTTTTCTCTTGGCTTCTCGGTCAGGACAGACGCATCAGACACAGACTGGGTTGTAGATTGGGTTTCTACGGCGGCCATAGGATTGTGCCAACTTGGAAGGTGGAGGAGAGACTCAGAGTGCACATTGTGCACGTATCCAGACCTTAAACACTGGGCTTTATGTTAGAGGGATGCCCGTTTCTTAGGACTTGAAATGTACAAGAGAGGACCATGAAGGCCTATGAGCATCAGTTTCTTCCAGTGGAGATGAACAAGTCACAGATGATCGGAAGTCAGTGGACAGCGCCCTGTGGGCGTGTCTTCCGCTCCTCGACTGAGACTAGCAGTTCATGCTGATAGAGACCGGGCACAAGTTTAAGATTAATAACGGCAAAACACGGGACACAAAGTCCCAGAGTAGTTTGAACTAGAGAGTAGCCTAGTCCCAAATGAATGCCCTGAGTCATGTCTTACCAGAAATTGGATCTCTGAGGAGTTAAAAGGTAAAAGTGACTTTTTAAGAGAGGACCAGAGTAATTAGGTATAGAGGCAGCCCCAGAATAGCCCTTTCTTTGGAATTAGCTGTCACTTGGGGTGCCGCGAGATTGATTAAGTAAGACCGTGGTTCCTGAAATAATGAAGCCTTCTTAGCGGTATAGGACTGTGCTAGGAGTGCAAACCCTTTATCATAGACCTGCTTTTCAGTGAACGGTTATCAAGTTACTGCCATAAGCCACATGCTAAAAGTTTTGCCCTGTGAGCTAATGATGTGAAGTCGTGTGTGTGGCCACGTGGTCTCATATATCGCCTTTTGGTCTTTAGGCTGGATGAAGCTAACTTACCAAAAGAAATAAACTTGGTAGATGATTACTTTGAACTCGTCCAGCACGAGTACAAGAAGTGGCAGGAGAACAGTGAGCAAGAGCGGAGAGAGGCGCATGCTCAGAACCCTTTGGAACCTTCTGTGCCCCAGCTCTCCCTCATGGACGTAAAATGTGAAACGCCCAACTGTCCTTTCTTCATGTCCGTGAACACCCAGCCTTTGTGCCACGAGTGCTCCGAGAGGCGGCAAAACAACCACACTAAGTCCTCAAAGCTGCACTCCAAGCCGGGCCCCGAGGGGCTCCCAGGCATGGCGGCAGGGGCCTTGCGGGGTGAGGCCTACGAGCCCGTGGGCTGGAGCCCCGAGGAGCCGACCGGGGGGCCTCATTCGGCCCCTCCGACGGCGCCCAGCCTTTTCCTGTTCAGCGAGACCACCGCCATGAAATGCAGGAGCCCCGGCTGCCCTTTCACGCTGAATGTGCAGCACAATGGATTCTGTGAGCGGTGCCACCAGGCCCGGCAGCTTAACGCGGGCCACACCTCGGACAGCATGAGGCACTTAGACCCCGGGAAGTGCCGAGCCTGCCTGCAGGATGTCACCAGGACGTTTAATGGGATCTGCAGTACTTGCTTCAAAAGGACTACGGCGGAGCCCTCCTCGGGCCTCAGCTCCAGCGTCCCTCCTTCCTGTCACCAGAGGTCCAAGTCGGACCCCTCGCAGCTCATCCAGAGTCTCTCCCCACATTCTTGCCGCAGAGCCGGGACCGAGGCTCCCTCTGGCTGCCTCTCTCAGGCCCCACGGACTCCAGGGGACAGGACAGGGACGAGCAAGTGCAGAAAAGCCGGCTGCATGTATTTCGGGACTCCAGAAAACAAAGGCTTCTGTACGCTGTGTTTCATCGAGTACAGAGAAAACAAACGTGAGTGACATGATCGATTTCCCAACTCCCGTTTCAAAACCCCTGTCTCGAAGCGGTTTAGTTCCTGAGCTTCAAGAAGGCGGCTGCTCTGGGCGATGGGGCCAGGTGCGGCTTGCACAGAGGGACAGTCACCGTGGCTGTGCCAGCCCCACGTGGAGGCGAAAGGCACAGGAAACTACCTTCCAAAACCCTACAGCGCCTCGTAGGTAGCATCCGTAGAATTTGTTTTCGCGAACGAGGCCGTTGAGTGTCTGGCATTTATAAGGTAGAGTTTAACCAAGACTTCTTTGGAGACTTAGATGCAATAGAGAAAACCCAAAATCTGAAGAGCAGTAGCCTGAGAGAGGGAAGTCCCCACCGATGTGCTGAAAATCTAATTTGAAAGAGGGACGGGCAGTTAATGCCTCTGCACAGTAGCTGTGCCTGGCCGGTGCAGCACGTCCAAAAATGAGAGATTTATACAGTCAAAGATGTGTCAGTAATGGCATTATCATTACTGTCTTTGACTCGGCTGCATTTACAAAAGGCCTCGCTGCACGTACTCCCCCCCCATCCCCCCCACCCCCCCCCCCTCCCGCAGGCTGCCCGAATCTGTGTCCAAAACCTGTTTTGTTTCTCTAATGTCAGTGTCTCTCCCTGCCCGGAGACCACCCGTGGCACTGATCAGCACCCCCTGTCTTTTAGATTTCGTCGCCGCCTCCACGAAGGCCAGTCCCACGGCCCCCAGGTTCCAGAATGCCGTCCCCTGCCTGGGGAGGGAATGCGGCACCCTCGGAAGCACCGTGTTCGAAGGGTACTGCCAGAAGTGTTTCATCGAAGCGCAGACCCAGAGATTTCACGAGGCGAAAAGGACTGAAGAGCACCTGGTGAGACATTTTGAGGTCCTCCCCCCTCCCCGCTGGGCCAGCCCTCCTTGCTGCCCCACGGTGACAAGCAGACTTTCCCCCCTGTTCCGGGGAGGAATGGGAGGGAGGCAGGGTCACTGTGGCGCCCAGGGTTGGAACTGCAGCAGCGGCTCTTGATTTTCATGGCCGAAGGATACTTTAGAATGCATTTGAAAAGTAAATAGGGGTGCCTGGGTGGCTCAGTCTGTAAAGCGTCCGACTCTTGGTTTCTGCTCAGGTCAGGATCTCACAGTTTCACGAGTTCGAGCCCTGCATTGGGCTCTGCGCTGACAGTGTGGAGCCTGCTTGGGATTCTGTCTCCCCTTCTCTCTCTTTGCCCCTCCCCACTCGGGGCTGTCTCTGTCTCAAAATAAATAAATAAAAGCTTTTAATAGGTAAATAATTAACTGAAAAGTAAATAAAGCCAGCCGAAGATTAAAACCTCGTAAAGCCTTCCGGGGGGGCTCCTGGGTGGCTCACTCAGTCTGTTAAGCATCTGGCTTCGGCTCAGGTCATGATCTCACGGTCCGTGAGTTCGAGCCCTGCGTTGGGCTCTGTGCTGACAACTCGGAGCCTGGAGCCTGCTTTGGATTCTGTGTCTCCCCTTCTCTCTGTGCCCCTCCCCCGCTCACACTCGGCCTGTCTCTCTCTCTCTCTCACAAATCAATAAACATTTAAAAAATTAAAAAAAAAAAACAAAAAACACTTAAACCTCCTAAAGCCTCCAAAAAGCTAGATGCTGACCAGAGACTTCTTGGGTTTGTAGTCGAAGCACGGGCATCTAAGAGGCTAGCAGGCTTCCTCAAGTAATCCTTTACTACAAGACGGGGAGGAGGCAGAGCATCCCCGGGCCTCTACGCAATGGCACCTAAGAAAAGCCAGCTTTGGCTGTCGGATGCCTGTCCTGTTCATAGATGGCAGGGAGTTTAAATAAGGGCAGCTTATTATTCACGCAAGCAGAGGTGAGCCGGGCCAGCGTTCGCAGGCCTCCGGGTGAGGCTTGGGGGCTCCACTCGGCCTCCCTGGGGCCAGGCCTGCTTTCGTGGGACCAGGAGGAAGCGTTCGCGGACAGCTCCTGTTCCCAGACTGCGCCTGGAACTCTGGTTCCCTGGACCAGGGGGATGCTCTGCGCCCCGTAGAGCTCCTTGCAGAACCCACGCTGTCCACTGAGACTGCCCCGTGCTGTCCCCGAATAGCGGGACCCACCGTTCCCTCTGTTCTTCCCTCTCAGAGATCGAGCCAGCGCAGAGATGTGCCTCGTACCACACCGAGCGCCTCGAGGCCCAAGTGCGCCCGGGCCTCCTGCAAGAACATCCTGGCCTGCCGCAGCGAGGAGCTCTGCATGGAGTGCCAGCACCTCAGCCAGCGAGCAGGCCCGACGCCGCACCGGGGGGAGCCGGCCCCCGAGGAGCCGCCCAAGCAGCGCTGCCGCGCCCCCGCCTGCGACCACTTCGGCAACGCCAAGTGTAACGGCTACTGCAATGAGTGCTTCCAGTTCAAGCAGCTGTACGGCTGACGGCAGCGGTGGCCCGCCCGGCCGCCGGGGGCCTCGAGCCACTAGCCAGCATGGTGCTATGCCCTAAACGCACTGACGCCGCCGAGGGCCGTCCCCGAGGCAGAGAGCTCCCGGTGGCTTCCAGCCGGGAGGGAAGATAAGCTCTCGGTCGCCGTCGCGGGGAGCGTTCCCAGGCGGCCCTCGAGCGAAGCTAGCGACTGGCGGTGGATGGTGTCAGTCCGGCCCAGAGCTCGTCCTCACCTGCCACGCGGGAGGCCGGGAGCCGCGTGGCCTCGGGACGCGTGGCAGGACCGCTCCGTCGTCCCGGGCTGTCCGGGGAACCCGGAGCCCTTCCTCTCGGCCAGCCCCGCGTCGGCCTCGCTCACAGACATGAAGCCGAAGCCCCACGGCCCGCGGGCCCTCTGCCCGACGCCCGGGAAGCTCAGGGAGAGTGGACATATTCAGAGAGTCAGTAGTTAGTGGTTTTTCCCCACCTGCCTGGCTCCTTGCCCACGGACACGGCAGAAGCAGAAGCATCCACAGACTGATTCTGAGGCTGCTGAGACCGAACACGTTCACACTGAAAAGCAAACCAGCTGCTCTTTACAGTATGCACCTTGGAAAAATCCAGTTATTTCCATAGGGGGAAGACGTGTGACTCTCTTGGTTATCACCGTCTTCCCTTCGAAGTTAGGGTGAGGTGTGCATCAAAGTGTGTACATGTATAATATGCCCTTATATTACGTATGAGGGATTTTTTTCTTATTACGGTGAAATGCTGCCCTAGAGATTTAAGTAGGAAGACTGAATAATAACCTATTTTCTGGTTGTTGTCAGGGGCACCGTCTGTATATAGCTTGCGTGAATTTAACCAGCTGCCTTGTTAAAGTGAGCTCCCTGTTGTGTTTACGTAAGTCACTTTATTTATTTTATTGCAAATTTCAAGATTATTTAAATGAAGACGTTTCTTCTGCCTGGGGAAAACGCTTGCTGTAGTGTCTTCTTGAAATAACATAGGCATAGTGGTTCGTGTCACCGGCACTGGCACAAGTCCCTGACTGCGTTGGGGATTTGGCCTCTTCGATGCACTTTGGTTTGCCTTCCCTAAGAAAGAAGGAATTGCATCAAAGGTTAATTCATTAAAAGCTCGTGCTTCTTAATGAAGCTTTCGGTCAGAGCCACTTCTCAGCCATATGATAAGAAACAGTAGAGACATGCCTCTGAGTATCCTACCTCCTTAGAGATAAGATTAGGAAGGAACAGGGATGAGATTGGAGAAGGTCACGGGGAAGGTGTGGCCTTTAATGATGGTTTTATTTGCTATGCTAACGCTATGTCCCCAGGTGCTGGCAGTGACCTCACATCCAGTGGCCCCTTAGCATTGGGACAGCAAAACCCTGTGACCATGAGCTTAAGGAAATTTCTTTCTGTCCTCAGCCTGCAGTTTCTTGTTATGCTTTGTATTATTGTCATACTTGTTCTAGACAAAACAGGGAAACACATTGTTCCCAGAGGTAAAGGCTGCCTTTTTTTTTTTTTTTTTTTTTTTTTTGGTCTGCAACTTACAATCTGAAAATATTAGCCGTCTATAACTCTACGTAGCCTTTACATGCGTTATCTGACATGTTTGCCACTTGGGATGCCACCAGCCTCTTTGCTGGACATCAATCTTAATAATTTTTTTCTAAAGATTTTAAATAAACTTCAGTGTTCAGCTAGTTCTTCTACAGTCGGTATTTTAATATTTTGTGTTTATCAATATTTTCATTCTTAATGTGAAAAGATGGAATTATTTATACTTAATATAGAAAGCATTTGAAATTTGCACATTTAGTTGTCCCTAATAGTTGTTTACTCTGTTGGATTTCTTCACGTTTTCCTAAATAAGTGTAACTTTTTACAAAAGTCACTATTAAAAAATAAATTATTTAAGAACAGATTTTAATGTTTTTTGTCTACAAATGATGAAAGAGACCCAAATATTAAGGCCATGTTTCCCAAACAGCTTCATTTCGAGGTACACGTGGGCAGTGGACACATGTCCCACTCCTGGGTAGTAAGAGAACTTTGTGAACGTTGTTAACCGCATGAGAGTAGAGCATCCTTCCACAGTGAGGACACTGAGGCTCGGACGGGAGTGGGAAGGGTCCACCTGTGCCTGTTCCCAGGAGACGTTAGGTTCCTGTGCTCCTCTAAAGGTTCCTGCCCTTGGCCTTAATGCAGTGCATAAAAGGAAAGCAAGAGAGGGGAGCACAGAGAGAGACGGGAAAGACAGAGAAAGAGGAGGGAGGAGGGAAGCCTGGTATAAGATCTTCTCCTGGGTCCAAACTTGGAAGAGATGACCTGTGGCTGTGACTGCAAGGACTGGCAGGACCAGAGTCTCAGGAAGTTGTAAAATGACACATTCTTCCACCCAGTGCAAACATATCCGCAGAAGATTAATTCAAGAGGACTGCAGCTCCCAGAATCTACTTTTTTAAAGCTCCCCAGGAGATTCTGATCATCAGCCAGATTTCAGAACTGTGCTTTGAACAAAATCATTTATGATCTTTTTTTAAACTTATTGTGGGAGGGGCGCCTGGGTGGCTCAGTGGGTTGAGCGTCAGACTTCAACTCAGGTCACGATCTCACGGCTTGTGGGTTCAGGCCCCTCATTGAGCTCTGTGCTGACAGCTCAGAGCCCGAAGCCTGCTTCGGATTCTGTGTCTCCCTCTCTCTCTGTCCCTCCCCCGCTCACGTTCTGTCTCTCTCTGTCTCTCAAAAAATAAAATTAACCTATTGTGGGAAATGTTAACACACAAGAAAGTAAGAGTATAACGAGCCCCCGTGTATCCGTCATCTGATTTCAACAGTTACTAACGTTTTGCCAGATTTGTTTTATCTGTCACTCCCTCCTTATTTCTAGATGATTTCAAAGCAAATCCCAGGTGTGTCCTCACACCCACAAGTACATCAGTGTGCATCTGTAATGGATAACTGTTCGTTTTCCACAACCACCATTTTCATACCTACCTAAATTATCTTTAGTGTCATCCAATGCTAAGTATGTATTCTAACTTCTCAGATTGTCCACTTACAGACATAGTCCTACTGCTTTGGATTGCTCCCATTGCTTAAGGCTCTTTTATTCTGGAACATTCCCTTATAATTTTTCATCCTATTACCTTGTTGGGGGCAACTGGGTCGTTTCTGTAGAAGAGCCCACATTCTGGATTTGGCTGAGGCCTTTCTTATGGCATCGCTTTCTGGGGGCACCTGGGTGGCTCAGTTGGTTAAGTGTCCAATTTCGGCTCAGGTGATGATCTTGCGGTTCGTGGCCTGGAGCCCCACATTGGGCTCTGTGCTCACAGCTCAGAGCCTGGAGCCTGCTTCGGATTCTGTGTCTCCCTGTCTTTCTGCCCCTCCCCCGCGCGTGCTCTGCCTCTCTCTCTCTCTCTCTCTCTCTCTCTTAAAAATAAATAAACATTAAAAAAATCTACCTTGTTTTTCTGTACCGTACTTTGTATTCAACTCAGGTTCCATGAGGCAAGAATCACATACAGGTGGAGCTGTGTGTCCCATCGAGTCGCATCCTGTATGAGCTACCTGAATGCCTTCCCAGAGGAATCTAAAGCCTCAAATTCACCTCCCCTCTTTCTGTCTGTTCTTCCTCCCATCTCTCACCCGGGTTTAAAAATTACAATTCTTTAGTCAGCATGATGAACATGAGCATTTGACCATAAGTCATCAGGGCTTCTAAAATAGGAAGTGACTTATAATTAGCAAATTATCTCTGACTCAGAAGAATGGCACAGCCACGGGGACATAAGGCACGTTTGGAGGATGGCAAGGTTGCCAGTCAGCGCTGGGCTCCAATCTGGAGCTGTGGATGGACCTCCGCGGACCGGGGGCCCTAGAAAGCACACGCACAATTTTATGCTGGGGCGTGTACGTTACTCTTCTGAGGTGGAGACAATCAGTGGCTGTCTTCAGAGTCTCAGAAATGGATGATTCTCCAAAAAAAAACAAAAAAAACAAAAAAAAAAACCCCAAAGAACCTCATCACACAGAGGGCTGAGAAATGAGACAAGAGACGCTGGCTTTGCTTCAACTGGCCCGGATCTCCACTTCCAGGGCTGTGAAATGTCACCTTTGTAACACACAAGGGTAGAAGGTCATACGGTCCCAAATTGAACTCATAAGAGTCTATCCCTGCGTCCTTCCTTTCATACTCAGGGAAGGGTGCCATCTTCCTGGCCACTCTAGATGTTTTCCCCTCATTCCACATCCAAACTTCGTGAAGTGTATCTCCAAAATGTCCCTCCAATCCACCCCTTCCCCTCCTTGGCACCACTCCGGCCTGGGCCCCAGCCTCCTTCTGTCTTTTTGCCTCTGCTATCCCCTTTCTGGCCCTCCCAGTAACTTTACTGGTCACCTATGCTTGTAAACCAGAGACCTGGGGATGCTTCTCCTCCAATTAAGGTTTCCTGGTGCCTTTCTACTGCTCCCAAAGCTGGGTGCCCACAACAGAAGACACAGGAAGAAAATGGGAAACCTCTGACTTCATTATGCGAGTATTCGATACACGAATTACCACCGGTTTTCTTCCTTTATCAACATCGGAAGTCACTGTCACCTGAGCAGTCTTGAAGGACCTGTGAGTTGCTCAGCTCAGAGGGGGTGGCAATGGCACCTTCATTCAGTTGCTTCCTGTAGGTTGAGACAAATTCCATTCGAATTCTCCCATGTTACACGATTTTATGGCCAAAACTGATGTAGGTGTGCCACCTATAAACTTTCCCATCTGTACACTTAAACTTGGAGACCATAATTTTTAGTCTGTTTAAAAATTACCCAGGGGCACCTGGGTGGCCCAGTCGGTTAAGCGTCCGACTTCGGCTCAGGTCATGATCTCACGGTTCGTGAGTTCCATCCCCACGTCGGGCTCTGGGCTGACACCTTGGAGCCTAGAGCCTGCTTCAGATTCTGCGTCTCCCTCTCTCTCTGCCCCTTCCCCACTCAGAGCCTGTCTCTCTCTCTCTCTCTCAAAAATAAATAAACATTAGAAAATAAATAAATAAAAATTATCCGAATGGAGGCCCCTGCATGGCTCAGTCGGTTAAGGGTCTCACTCTTGGTTTTGGCTCAGGTCATAAACTGTGATGTCAAGTCCCACATCGGGTTCTGCACTGGCAGAACTTGAGATTCTCTCCGTCCCTCTCTCTCTGCCCCTCCTCCATTCTCTGTATCAAAATAAATAAATAAACTTAAAACACTTATCCAAATGAAGAGTTTCAGGGGATTCGAACCCATTTGTTGGAAATATCAACATAGCTTTACGCCTTCCCAACTAACTGACTTCAAAGATTGGAGTGTACTAGCTGAGTTTCAAGAAACACCATGGCATAGTTGGCAGCTGGAATGAAATGTAATTCACCCTGAATAAGGAAGCGCGACAGCTTTTTTCTTTTTCTTTTGCTTTCTATTGTTTTTCAATAGTCTATAGGTGTGCTTTCCAGCGGCTGGCAGTCATTAACATCAAGGATCACAATACAGCAAACTTAGACTTTGTTATGGCTTTATTGCAAACTGATAGAATGACTTTAACAAAACAATGACATATATTTATTAACTTTATTTCTTCTTCTTGAGAGCAAAAGGTGTTTTACCATTAATAAAAAATTATTATTTTAGAATATTACTTCATCCTTATCTCAGTGTTTTGAAATCCCTACATTTTGTGATTCTTAATTTTTTTTAATTTTTTTAATGTTTATTTATTTTTGAGAGAGAGAGAGAGACACAGAGTGCAAGCAGGGGAGGGACAGAGAGAGAGGGAGACACAGAATCCAAAGCAGGCTCCAGGCTCTGAACTGTCAGCACAGAGCCTGACGTGGGGCTCGAACCCACGAACCATGAGATCATGACCTGAGCCGAAGTCAGATACTTAACTGACTGAGCCAGCCAGGCGCCCCACCATCTTAACCATTTTTTTTAATGTTTATTTATTTCTGAGACAGAGAGAGGCAGAGCATGAGTGGGGGAGGGGCAGAGAGAGAGGGAGACACAGAATTTGAGGCAGGCTCCAGGCTCTGAGCTGTCAGCACAGAGCCGGATGCGGGGCTCGAACCCATGAACCGTGAGATCATGACCTGAGCCGAAGTCGGACACTTAACTGACTGAGCCACCCAGAGATCCCTGCCCCGGTGAGTCTTATGCACACACTTTGGAGACAGCTGTAGAGAACATTCTGCAAATTTCTCTACCTCTTTGCCTTTTCTTAGGAAATGTTTCTGGATGCCCTTTCTGCCTTCCTCTGCCCTCTCCCTTCTCCCTTCACCAGAATCTGGCAGAATTCCTTCCTTGCATTCTGCGTTCTTCCAGATATCATATTGTATGATAGGATATTGAACTTGATATGATATTGAACTTGATATTTTGTAAAAAGAAATTTAATTTCAAGCCCTGGCTCCATTGCCTGTCAGTTATTCAGATTTGAGCAAATTGTCTCATGTCTCTGAGTCTCAGTTTTCTCAACTGTAAAATGTTCATTACATGTTTTCTAAAATATATTATGGAACTTCCCCCCCACCCCATCCTATCAAAAAATGTCCTTTTCTGTCAGCAACTAAGCTAATGGCCCTCAGCCCTGAGGACATGCTCGAATCACCCAGAGGGCTTTTAAACCATGCCAAGGTCCAGATATTTCCACCTTTAATTGGCCTGAGATGGCACTCTTGGGTGTTGGATTTTTTTTAAGTTCAGGTGAATCTAATATGTAGCCAGGAGTTGGAATCCGTAGTAGCCAAAAGAGCATTCTTTTCACAGAGGCAACGAAGGGAAAGAGAACACAATTACAGTGTGTACCTGGGGTGTTTGAAGAAGGGAGGTGTTTGAAGAAGGAGGCAGGTGGTGCCTTCTGCGGGTGACCAGCTGGTCATCTGCAACCCCTCCAGGTGGCATTGATTATCACAACGGGCCTTTTTCGGCATAAAAGCTCCATCTCCCAGAGGCAATATCATATAAACCAAGATCAGAGACATACTAGTGTGTTGGTAATTTACGTGAGAACAATTGTACCAAAGAGGTGCAAACACTCGCCCCGTCTGGTCAGTGCACCCACTTCTCAGAGGCTCACCCCATGAGAATCCATATGAGCAGGAAGCCTGGCAAGCCCGGAATCAGATCAAGGGAAGCTAGTGGCTGAGTTCGTGGGACAGATCCCCCTTCGGTGTGGTGGGATATACCCATCTCCAGGTTCCAGTGCTCAAGTCTTCTTTTCCTGTAAGCAGGAGTCCAGGATATTGCCTCCTTGCACATGGTATTTAGATGGACCATGTCTGCCTTTGAGACCCTGCCTGTTCTTTGTGTCGCTACCCCACCCTCTGACTGGCCCACTTCCTCTAATCATGTCACCGTCTGCAAGTAGGCCACAGTCTGTCTCTTCTGGTGACTTTGTACACTTCCGAACTGGCTTATTATTTAACCCTCAGAGGAAAATCCTATTTCCAACCAACACCCCCCATCCAGTTGCTACCTAAGAATCTTGAGTTACCGGAAGTAATTTGGGAAATCCTTACGGTTTGTTACAATAAGCTTCAACATGATATTTTCAAATATTACTATAATAGTACTTTATTATATCGAAATGGCATCCAGTGGTCAGCCTACCAGTCTGACCAGCTGTGTGGAATCACAGCAAGAGAAGACGTTATTTACAGCATGAAGAATCGGAGCAAACACCACCATGCATTTGCTCATATTAAGAAACTCGGAGCCGTGCCTGGTGGCTCAGTCCGTTAAACACCCCACTCTGCATTTCAGCTCAGGCCATAATCTCCTGGTTCGTGAGATCAAGCCCCACGTCAGGCTCTGCGCTGACAGCTTCGGAGCCTGCTTGGGATTCTCTGTCTCCCACTCTGTCTGTCCTCCCCCGCTGTCTCTGTCTCTCTCTCTGTCTCCCTCTCGAAAATAAATAAATAAACATTAAAAAAAAAAACACCCCAAACTTGGTGTCCTAAAATGACAAAGGAAAGACATGGAATAAAGCCCACCCCCACGCCCACCCCTCACCTACCTACCCCTTGCCTTTAAAACAATACTGATCCATTCATCTTCCGGTCCTATGATTCAGCGCAATTCTGCTCAGGGTTCAGGGACCCACACCTCATACAAGCCCTTGCTCCCCCAATTCTCCGGATCCAGGGTGTCCCCTCTCGACAGGTTTTGTGAAGGTGAAATCAATTAACATGTTGGTTGAATGCTGAACGTGTTCCACAGGTAGGTAATGCTCCTCTGTGAATTCCAGTTTTATAGTTAGATTTTCCGGTAGAGTAATGCTTCAGAAAATAGGAAATAGCTAGCACTTCACACTTTTCATGATCATCTTTAAAAAACTTAACCGAAATATGACTTAAACTTAAGTTTTCGAAAACTTAAAATGACCAGATAGAAGTCTGGTGGTTGTTTTGTTGTTGTTGTTGTTTTTCCCTCAGGATTTAAACACATCAGGTTTGTGGTTTTTTAAAGCAGGCACTTTAAGGTAAAAATAACTGTCACATTTCTAGCTGTGTCTCAGTTTTCAAAGTATTCTAATTTCTCACTCGTGTCTGTAATTACATTTTACTTAAGACACCATATCCCAAGTGGAGAATATTTCAGACATTCAATATGTGAAGACCCAAAATGGCGACTGCTCTTCTTCTCTGAAACGGAGACCTCCGGCTTTCTAAGAGCCAAAATGGACCCGAAGGGAAAGTGTGCAAGATTTACTACTGGTAAAAAAGAGAAGAACGGTATTTAATAAATGGGTTTTTTAAAAGAATGGTCTTTTTCACAGTGAAAAATAAAAACACAAGTAGTTTTGCAGAGTGGAAAAGAAATTGTTTCCACAGAAGCTTCTAGATCCACAGAAGGATTAGCCCTGTTGGCCTAGCACAAGCTACGCAGGGCCCTTAGAGGCAGCAGAATAGCTTGTGGGCCTGTGGAAAATGTACCACAATTATTTTTAACCACAGAATTTAGAAACATTGCTTAAACTGACTTTATGCTTCTTTTATTGTCTACGTAGGATTTTGTATTTTTGAAGAAAGGACAACTTGATGTTCCAGGTATGAGTAAATCCACTAATGTCTCTTCCATCCTCAAAACACATTCAATATCATACCTGATTGTCAGAGAATCTGCTAACAGATGTCATAATAATATAATTGGTATATGTTCCAAACCATCAGGTAAATACGGAATTACACTACACAATATTATTTAATACCAGTGAAAATTAAATAAACTTAACCAGAAAAGTTTTTAATACAAAAAAAATTTTTTTTAAGAAGATTGGAGAGGCACCTGGTGGCTCCGTTGGTTAAGCGTCCTACTTCGGCTCAGGGCATGATCTTGCAGTTCACGAGTTCGAGCCCCCCAGGGGGCTCTGCGCTGACAGTCTGGAGCCTGCTTCGGATTCTGTGTCTCCCTCTCTCTCTGCCTCTCCATCACGCATACTCTGTTTCTCTCTCTCTCTCAAAAATAAACATTAAAGAAAAGAAATTTAAAAAGTTAAAAAAAAGAAGATAAGAGAAGAAGAGTCAACATCTGTTCATTCAGAATCTACTGATGAGCTCTTTTAGGCTTCCATATCATCAGCCAGATTGCTTCTCATCTGGGCCATTACACCAACTTGTTAACTGGTCCTCTTGCTCTCTCAGTTATGATCTCTGCAAGCCATCCTTTATAGGGTAGCCAGTGGCATCTTTTTAAATGTCCTTCTAATCATGTTCCCTGTCTTGGGACCCGTGGGACACCATAGAACTGAATTTCAAGGGCAGGGACTTGAATGAAGCTAGGGATCCCTGAACTCTGAGCAGAATTCACTTAAATACAGGCTTGATTTTTAAAAAAAAAATTTTTTTTTAACATTTATTTATTTTTGAGACAGATAGAGACAGAGCATGAGCAAGTGAGGGTCAGAGAGAGGGAGACACAGAATCCGAAACAGGCTCCAGGCTCCGAGCTGTCAGCCCAGAGCCCGATGCGGGGCTCGAACTCACGGACTGTGAGATCATGACCTGAGCCGAAGTTGGACGCCCAACCGACTGAGCCACCCAGGCACCCCCAGGCTTGATTTTTAATGCCCTCCACGAACTTTCAGCTAAGTCCAAGCCCCTAAGCATGGCCCATGAGGCTCTTTGTGATGTGGACCTGTGGTTCTCTGGATACGTGCACACCCACACAGAATCCAGGCGTGCTGGGAGGCTACAACCTGGAACCTGCCTAGGACGTTCCCACTTTTATTCTGCACCACCTCTGTTCAGTAGCTGACTCCAATATAGCCCTCAGGATTCAAGGCAGTCCCCTCATCTGAAAAACACCATCTGTCTCCTTAGGGGCTTTTCCTCCCTGCTCCCATTCAGCTGTAACTTTCTCGTCACTATTTTGTAATTATTGGTTAATTGGTTAATTGTTTGTCATCAGTGTGAATTTCTTAAGCTAGAGAAACTTACTTGTTTTGTGTCCCAAATGCTTAACCTGACACGGTTTGACACAGTTTAGACTTTGTCTAGAAGCACATGCTGAGAAGTACGTTTCTTAGGGATCAGAATTTCATTTTTGCTCAGGGTAAGTCCTCTCTACTTCCAGCCATGGGCCAAAACTGGACAGTGTATCTGTAGTTTCTTTCATAGTGATCACCGCTAATGAACTTCAACGAGAAGTCATGTCACCATTGAATTTAAGCCTAACAAGAACGTCACTGCTGATTTTCATCATGTATAAATGCATTATTTTTATGATTTTTAAGTGGTTCATCTTGGTTATAAAGATCCTTTATTTGTATAGAATTTTTTGATGATGGTGCTGATTGAATCAACCAGTTGACCAACTAAATCAAGTCTGGAGTTAAAGATTAACACTTTGAAGATTTTGTTCTCCCTACTCAGGATATACATTTCTTGGCTTGCTCCCAAATGGCTCACCTTATCCTTACTCAAATTTCTTCTCTGTGTAGAGAAGAGAATTTCTTCTCTGTCCTTCAGCAACATTTATTGTGTGCCTTTTATACTGCAAACTTTCAGATACAAAGATGAATAAGACACATCCATCTCTTTGAGAGTCCCCGTCCACAGAAAGAAACAAACTTGAATACCAGAATTACAACACCATGGAGAAAGTGCTGTAATTGGTCAAAATTCTATCAGGAAGTAAAAAATACCACTCTAGAAATTCTAAGCAGGAAGGGATTTAATATAGGAAATGCGATGCCAACAAAACAGAATTGTTGGGGGAGAGAAGCTCAGGAAAAAAAAAATGCTTTTGATTTTCAAAAAGTAGGAAAAGGCAAGAATCACATTTCCATTCTGCCGATATCTGCTACCTGCCGTGGTCTCACAGGATAATGCTTTCGTTTGCTTTTCAATCCCTAGTGAGTTCCTCTCAGAGGGCCACCCTAAACAAGAGTCTTACTAGCAAGATGACGTGGGAAATGTCATTTCCAAGCCTTCATCCCCAACATAGAAAGGAGAATCTGGAAAGGCTGGCAAAGGTGGCAGCAATCGACACCACCCATACGCTATGTATACATCGGGACAACTTCTCTACTCTGGAGAAAGCCAAGGCAGCGTGAATCTGCAGAAGTGCTATAGAGAGCTTTCCCCTGATAGGTCTATTCCGATAAAATCCATATTGTCACATAGGAGCTAGCCCTGTATTCAAGGGATCAGGAGCAACTCAGGGGATGTTTCTCAAAGGTCCTTAGCATCCACTGATTCATATCCTACTAACTATACAGTATTTCATATTCATATCTTTTTTTTTTAATTTTTTTTTAATGTTAATTTATTTTTGAGACAGAGAGAGACACAGCATGAGCAGGGAAGGGGCAGAGAGAGAGGGAGACACAGAATGTGAAGCAGGCTCCAGGCTCTGAGCTGTCAGCACAGAGCCCGACACGGGGCTCGAACTCACGAACTGTGAGATCATGACCTGAGCCGAAGTCGGATGCTTAACCGACTGAGCCACCCAGGCGCCCCCATATCTTTTGAGTAACTATTTGGGGGTTAAAGTATCCTGGGAGGTGTGATACACTAATTTTTCATGCTGGAAAGTTGGCTTCTTCCTGAGATGAACTGTAAGGTCAATTCAAAGTAGAGGCTAGTCACCTCCAGCCCCCCTCAAATGGAAAGAACAGTGAAATAAGAGACAAGAGGTCTGTGTTCAAGATCTAAGGGGGCCAATTATTAACTATGTAAATATCAACAAGTCTTTTGAATTCTTAATTTCCTCTTCAGTGAAAGCTTTTCCTCCTACCTCTAAGGGCTATTTTAAGACTTAAAACTAGAGTGAGAAAATGTATGTGAAGATATTTTTGTAAACTATAAACGTTGTGAAGGTCAGAACCTTTGCCGTGAAGTTCACAGCAAAACCCAAGAAAGCTTACATGAAAAGTCTGCCAGAACCTTGGCAAAAGGTGGGATGAGGCTACGAAAGGAAGCCAGAATTGAAGCGGGACTAACCTAGCTATAGAACAAGGTCCTAAACATGGGCAACCAGATGTTCAAGTTACAGTATCCAAAAGGTATCACAAACTTGATGCAGTATCGATAGCTAAGAGGTCCAATCTGGGACAAAACAGGATTGTCCAGGCAGTGGTGACGCTCAGAATCAAGCTCGTGGCAGGTTTACTGAGGTCTGTTTTGAAATGATATCTTGGCAACAGATTGAAGCCCAACTGTAGTATCCCCACCTACTAGCTTGGCATGGAGGAGGCAATCAATATATTTTTATTGACTTGCTCTTCTGGCTAACAAAATAAATTAATACATATCTGGCGATAAGAAAGCATGTTGTCAAGGCCCCCTAAAAGTTGAGTAAAGTTTTACAACCTGGGCTGCAAGTACCTATGGAGAATTTTCGTGTTAATCAGGACAAAAAACCCAGCGACATGGGCTGAGCAAGCTCAGGGCAGCTCAGTGGGACAAAGATGTAAGAACCCACCCCCTGCCCAATGGCATGGCTCCAACACAAATTAAAGATTGCATCTATGGTTAGGGTTGGCCGGGCTTGATAAAGGCCAACTAGATCAAGACCAGGCCGGAGCTAAGAATGAACGCAGCAGGTACCTAAAGCTTAACAGGAAGTAAAAATATACATTAATGAGTTATTGGACTGAGGGTTTTTTTTTTTATGTGCATCCTATATTTATTGCAACATTATTTACAAAAGGATTTTAGGATTTTAGGTTTCACGTTAGGTCTTTAATCCATTTTTTAAATTTTTATTTACTTATTTATTTATCTATTTATTTATTTATTTAAATTTACATCCAAATTAGTTAGCATATAGTGCAACAATGATTTCAGGAGTAGATTCCTTAGTGCCTCTTATCCATTCAGCCCGTCCCCTCTCCCGTACTCCCTCCTATAACCCTCTGTTTGTTGTCCATATTTATGAGTCTCTTATGTTTTGTCCCCCTGCCTGTTTTTGTATTATTTTTGTTTCCCTTCCCTTATGTTCATCTTTTTCGTCTCTTAGGGTCCTCATATGAGTGAAGTTATATGATATTTGTTTTTCTCTGACTGACTAATTTCACCTGGCATAATACCCTCCAGTTCCATCCATGTAGGTACAAATGGCAAAATTTCATTCTTTTTGATTGCCGAGTAATACTCCATTTTGTGTGTGTGTGTGTGTGTGTGTGTGTGTGTATACCACATCTTCTTTATCCATTCATCCATCGATGGACACTTGGGCTCTTTCCATCTTTCCATACTTTGGCTATTGTTGATAGTGCTGCTATAAACATTGGGGTGCATGTGTCGCTTCAAAACAGTATACATACCTGTATTCCTTGGATAAATGCCTAGTAGTGCAATTGCTGGGTCATAGGATAGTTCTATTTTCAGTTTTTTGAGGAATCTCCATACTGTTTTCCACAGTGGCTGCACCAGCTTTCATTCCCATCATACTGAGTTTTTAAACAATTACTCACCTAAAAAAAAAATGACAGTTTTGCTTTAGGACCCAGAGGGAGTATAATTTGGATTCACTTTAATAATTAGATTAACCTACAGCTTTTAAAATTCCTGTGTTTGAAGAAACATACAGAAAATGCTAATGAAGTAGAAACAGAAGTAGATAAAATACTACACACTGCCCTGATCATAATCCTGTGTGTGTGGGTGTATCTAAGGACATACAGAGATATATACAAAGAGTAAATTGGACATATTTTGCAAAAATTTACAAACAGTTCTAGAAGAAAATATACCAAAATATATTTAGTAGGAAACTAATGGTACTTTCTAAATAAAATGATAAAAATAAACAAAATAGTAGAAATTATTTTTATTTTTTCTTTATAATTTTGGATATTTTTATAATTTCTGGCAATGGACATGTATTCCTTTTGTAATTTTTTTTCAAAAAAGTTTTCTTGAGAGCAGTTCAAGATGATGGTGTAGGAAGATGCTTAAACCCACCTCCTGTCATGGACACACAGTTACATATAGAACAATTGTCTCTGAAAAAAAGACCTGAAAACTAGCTCAACACCTCATCCACAACAAAGGATAAAAAGTCCACATCAAAAAATGTAGGAAAGCCAGAGACACAGTTTCACCAAAATCTTCCCTCTTTACCCCCCGGCACAGTGTCCCACAAAACCTCAAAAACACAGAGTGTAGGGGCATCCGGGTGGCTCAGTCAGTTAAGTATCCGACTTCAGCTCAGGTCATGATCTCACAGTTTTGCGAGTTCGAGCCCTGCATCATGTGAGCACAAGCCCTAGCTTCGGTGAGCCCTGCTTCTTCTCTCTCTCTCTCTCTCTCTCCCTCTCGGTCCCTCACTCATCTGTGCCTTCTAAATAAATAAATAAATAAATAAATAAAATGGAGTGTGTCCCTGAAGAGTAAGAGATTTGAACCCCACATTAGGTACACCAACCTTTGAGATCTGCACTGGAGAAACAAGCCCTCAAAATGTCTGGCTTTGAAAATGAATGGGACTTATGACCAGGAGACGCAAAAGGCTCTAGGAAACTGAGATTCCACTCTTAATGGGCTCATACACAGACCCACTCACCCTTAGATCCAGCACAAAAGCAGCAGCTTGGAAAGTGCCTAGACTATATGTGAAGGAGACTCACTGGCTATTCTTAAAGCATCTGCTAGAGGGAGAGAGGTCTGTTGGAATTCTGTCTAGGGACAGATGCTGGTGGGCTCCATTTTGGCACTCTCTCTCAGATTCATCTGCATGCTGTCTAAAGAGACTCTCCTCTGATGTAAGGACACACACTAAAAGTGAAAGGATGGGAAAAGATATTTCATGCAAATGGAAGCCAGAAGAAATCTAGAGTAGCTTTTTTCTTATACCAGAAAAAAATCAGGTTTAAAACAAAGACTGTAAAAGACAAAGATTATAATACGTAATGATAAAGGGGCTAATATAACAAGAATATATGAAATTTGTAAATATTTATACCCCCAAAATAGAAGCTGCTAAATATATAAGGCAAATATTAACAGACCTAAAGAAAGAAATTGATGGCAATCTAATAATAGTAGGGAATTTTAATACCCCACTCACATCAATGGATGGGTCATCCAGACAGAAAATCAATAAGGAAACATTGGCTTTAAACAACACATTAGACCAGATGGACATAGTAGATATATACAGAACAATCTATTCAAAAGCAGTGGAATACATACTCTTCTCAAGTGTACATAGAAAGTTCTCTAGGACTGGTCATATGTTCAGTCACAAAACAAACCTCAATAAAGGTAAAAAGAAATATCATATCGAGCATCTGTTCACACCACAATGGTATAAAACTAAAACTCAATCACAAAAATAACTAGAAAATAACAAATGTGTGGAGATTAAATAACATGCTACTGAAAAACCAATGGATCTATGAAGAAATCAAAGAGGAAATAAAAAGAATACACTGAGACAAATTAAAATGAAAATACAACATAACGAAATCTAGGGAATGCAGCAAAAGCCAGTACTAAGAGTGAAGTTCATAGCAATATAGGTCTACCTCAAAAACAAGAACAATCTCAAACAATTTAACTTTACACTTCAAGGAACTAGAAAAAGAGGAACAAATGAAGCCCAAAGTTAGTGGAAGGAAGGAAATAATAAAGATAAGAGTAGAAATAAATAAAAAAGAGACTAAAAAGACAATAGAAAACATCAATGAAACTAAGAACTAGTTCATTAAAAAGGTAAACAAAATTGGTAAACCTTTAGCTAGACTCACTAAGAGAAAAAGAAAGAGCCCAAATAAATAAAATCAGAAATAAAAGAAGAAAAGGTAAAACTGATACCTAAGAAATATAAAGCATCATAAGAGGCTGCTATGAAAAATCATATGCCAATAAATTGGACTACCTAGGAGAAATGGAGAAATTCCTAGAAACACATAATCTTCTAAGACTGAATCATGAAGAAATAGAAAAGCTGAATAGATCAATTACTAGAAAAGAGATTAAATCAGCAATCAAAAACCTCCAACAAACAAAAGTCCAGAGACAGATGGATTTGCAGGTGAATTCTACCAAACTTTGAAAGAAAATGTAATACCTATCCTTCTTAAGCTCTTGCAGAAAAACTGAAGAGGAGGGAATGCTTCCTAATTCACTTTACAAATTCAGCATTACCCTGATACAAAAACCAGACAAAAGAGCCACAGAAGGAAAGAGAGAGAGAGAGAAAGAAAGAGAGAGACGGGGGGGGGGGGGGGGGGGGAGGGAGAAAGTGAGAGAGGGAGGAAGGGAAGGGAGGGAGGGGGCAAGGAGGGAAGGAAAAGAAAATTACAGCCAATATCCCTGATGAACAAAGATGCAAAAAATCCTCAACAAAATATAAGCAAATCAAACTCAACAGTACAATAAAAGAATCACATACCATGATTCAGTGGGATTTATTCCAGAGATACAAAGATGGTTCAATGCCTGTGAATCAATCAACAATATATACCACATTAACAAAATGGAAGATAAAAATCATATGATCATCTCAATAGATGCGGAAAAAGCATCTGAAAAAATTCAATGTTTATTTATGATAAAAAGCTGCAACAAAGTAAATATAGAAGGAACTTAGCTCAAAATAATAAAAGCCATATATGATAAGTCCACTGCTAGCATTAGGTTCAATAGTGAAAAGCTGCAAGCTTTTCCTGAGAGATCAGGAACAAGACAAAGATGCCCACTCTGGCCACTTTTATTCAATATAAGATTAGAAGTTTTAGCCAGAGGAATTAGGCAAGAAAAAGAAATAAAACTCATCCAAACTGGAAAGGAAGGAGTAAAACTGTCACTATTTGTGGGTGACATAATTTTATAAAAAGAAAACCATAAAGTCTCCATCAAAAACTGTTAGAACTAATAAATTCAGTAAAGTTGCAGGATACAAAATCAATATGCAAAAATCTGTTGCATTTTTATACAATGAACTATCAGAAAGAGAAATTAAGAAAATAACCCCATGTACACTTGCATCAAAAAGAATAAATGGAAATAAATTTAGCCAAGGAGGTAAAAGACCCATACACTGAAAACCATAAGACATTGATGAAAGAAATGGAAGGTTATATAAATAAATGGAAATAGATTCTTTATCAAAAGTCCAGTGGTATTTTTCACACAAATACAGCAAATAATCCTAAAAGTTGTACAGAACCACAAAAGATTCTGAATAGCCAAAGCAATCTTGAGAAAGAAGAACGAAGAAGACAGTATACTTCCTGATTTCAAACTACATTACAAAGCTATAGTAATTAAAACAGTATGGTATTAGCCTAAAAACAAACACATATACAATACAACAGAGAGCCAAAAAATAAACCCATGCATATATGGTCAATTAACTTCCCAAAAGTAGAAAGAATATACAATAGTCAAGGGACACTGTTTTCAATAAATGGGGCTAGGAAAAATGGTGCTTCTTTTTTGCCACATGCAAAAAAGAAGAAATGAAACACTATCTTACACAACACAAAAATTAACTCAAAAGAATTAAAAACTTGAATATAAGACCAGAAGCCATAAAACTCCTAGAAGAAAACATAAGCAGTATGCTCTTGGCATTGTTCTCGGCAATAGTTTTTGGATCTAGTTCCAAAGGCAATGGCGACAAAAGCAAAAACAAACAAATCAAACTAAAAAACTTCTGCACAACAGAGGGAACAAATCACAAAGTAAAAAGGCAACCCATTGAATGGGAGAAGATACTTGGAATCATATACCCAATAAGAGGTTAATATTCAAAATACACAAAGAACGCATACAACTCAATAAGAACAACAACAACAACAAAAACCAAACAATCCAATTTAAAAATGAGTGAAGGATCTGAATAGACATTTTTCCAAAGAAGACATACAGATGGCCAAAAGGTACATGAAAAGATGTTCAGCATCACTCATCATCAGCGAAATGCAAGTCAAATCTACAATGAGATATTATTTCACATCTGTTAGAATGGCTCTTACCAAAAAGGTAAGAAAAAATAAGTGTTGATGAAGATGTGGAAAAAGGGAACCCTTGTGCACTGTTGGTAGGAATGTAAATTGGTGCAGCCACGATGTAAAACAGTATAGACATTCCTCAAAAAACTAAAAGTAGAACTACCATATCATCTATCGATTCCACTTCTGGCTCTTTATCTGAGGAAAGTGAAAACACTAATTTGAAAAGATATATGCACCCCTATGTTCATTCCACCATTATTCACAATAGCCATGATACGGAAACAGCCAAAATATCCACAGAAGGAAAAATGGGTAAAGCAGGTGTGCGCCCGAGCACGCGCACACACACACACACACACACACTAGAATACTACTCAACCAGAAAGAAAAGAATGAAACCTTGCCATTTGTGACAATACTGATTGACTTTAAGGGTACTATGCTAGGAGAAATAAGTCAGACAGAGAAAAACAAATACTATATGACTTCAGCAATATGTGGAATCTAAAAAACAAAACAAATGAACACATAAAACAAAACTCATAAAATAAAACAAAACTTGGAGCAGATTGGTGGTTGCCAGAGGGGAAGGGGACTAGAGGGTGGGTGAAACAGGAGAAGGGGGTCGAGAGGTGCAAACTTACAGTCATATACTAAATGAGTGGGGATGTAATATAAAGTATGGTGACTAGAGCCACTATGATTGTATTATCTATTATGTAACTTAATATGGTGACAGGGTGAAATTGGACTTATGGTGCTCATCACTTTGCAATGTATACAAACCTCAAGTCATTGTATTGTACCCTTAAAATTGATATAATGTTACATTTCATTATACCTCACTTAAAAAAAAAAAAAGTTTTCTTAAAATATCTCTCCTACTAGCCCAATAGTTTATAGAGAAAGAATATTCCACAGTGCAGTCTATGACGTGGCTGCCAAAATTAGACAAAGAATAGAATGAGAAATAGGAATTTGGGGCCCAATGTAGTCATCAATACAGGTACACTAATGCAAAACAAACTATCAGAAAACCAAATCTAATCAGGTCTAGAACGATAACACACCACGAAATAGCTTGCTTTGTCCTAGAAGGAAAATTTACAGAAAATAATACAATTTGACACTGGCACAGGGACAAATTTTCAATGGAACAGAATAGAGATGTCGATTACACAGGTATAAAGTGATCTCTCAATAGTCTTGATTTGCATTTCCTTGATCGCCACTGAGATTAAGTATTACTTCCTATGACACGTGGATGCGTGGACCTTTGTTACGTGGGGATGCCATAGCAAAGCAATAAAGAACGGAATCTTTATTAAATGCGCCTGGAAAACTGGTGATAATTATGGACCAAACTGGGAAGTTGGGAATGAAGTTGGGAATCCTCGTTCATACCACACACAGATGTCTACTCTGGATAGGCCAAGGATTTATATGTCAAAAGCAAAACTTTAAATCTCTGGGATGAAAATACAGGATGAAAATATGTTTCTGACCTAAGGATAGAAAAGAATTTCTTAAAAACAAAACCAAACATGCTGTCCTAAAAGAAAATCTTAATAAATGTGATAAGCAATCACACTCTGATAGAGCTCCTCCTTTAGAAGTTTTAAACCCAGATGCCATCAGGTTGTTCAACAAAATAAAAATGCCTTCTGTTGCCAGCATTCATCCTTCTGGAGAGTTGTAAATGACAACAAACTCTGGCAGGGTGTCTACTTTTAAATAAGAATTATCTGTGCGTTTACTCCAGGTCAGGGAAAGCTGTGGAAAACAATCAAACGGACAAAGGTTAAATCTCAATTCTCTTCTTCAAGTAAATGTTAACATTGTTAAGAAAAAGTTGGGACCAATTTTCTACCAGAAGGAACTTACTTGTAATTGGAAAACAGAGTCTATACCCAAATATTTTACATGTAGCTTATGTAAAATGCATTTAATGGGTAGGATTATATTGATTTGTGATGTCGAAATCCAATGCAGAGTTTTCCCAAAGGAGTGAGGGAGGAGAAGAAATGACCTGTCACTTCTGCTCTGGGCACTGAGGTCTGAGCTCTCCTCCCCAGAGGATGGCCACTGTCCAAACACCTTTCAGCCCCAAGTTATTATCTAGGGTTCCTTATTTCTTTGTGAGTGAGCAGCCTTTGGGCTCTCCCTAGAATGTTCTATCATGTGACGGAGAATAATAATAGTGAATTTTGAGTGGTCCTAGAGAGTTGAATTTTGAGGATTATCTCACGCTCTGCTTGGGTTGACAACCATCCCGCATAGTTGTGGATACAGCTGTATCGTCAATGCAATAATTTACCCTCCCCTGGTCAGGGAATCTTGAGAGGCTTTCACATAAAATGTGTTGACTCTACTCTGGTGGGCTGGAAGAGTTTACACTGCCCGTTAGCGGCAAGTTTGCCCACGAGAGGCATATCTCCAAAAGAGATCGTCCCAAGAATGTCAGCTGACTGAAAAACCAGGGCTAGCGGGGCATCTCTGAGTCCTCAGTCCCACGGCAGGCGAACAGGATGTCTTCTGGAACCGGATATTACTATAGGTAAGTCTTTCTGGTTTTGAAAACCCAGAAGGCAGAGGAGGGGGCTGAAAACCCAATTTATTATTAGACCTTGAGCTGAGAAACGTGTCGAGCAAGAAAGTCAGCACCATGCCCTGGCATTCCCATCTGGTCTGTGGATTACTGGGGGGCACGTCCCAGGAGGTTCCAGTCCCATAGATACCCTTGCAGGGCCACAGTGGAAAAACTCTTGCTGCTATACTTATGTTCGAGGGGCGGTGCTGGTAGTACCTACGGACCTCAATCACACAAGGTTGCTCATTCCAGGCCCAGATGGGGCAGTTACATTGAAACTGTTGCATCACCTTGCTGCAGTCATGCATGATTAAATAGATATGCTGGAAAGAGAGAGGAAGGAGGCCGATTACAGAGTTGAAGGAGTGTCATTTATGGTAAAACAGATTTTTCCTTTAGTGTTGCAGTAAAATCAATCATAGGTACTGATAATTGCCACACCACACTTTTAGTATTGGTTTGATTTCTACATTTCTAGATTGTGTTTCCCATTTGTTCTTTTCGTGTTTTGTTTGTTTGTTTGTTTGTTTGCTTTGTTTGTTTGTTTTGTTTTCAAGCGACCCCGAAGCAATATACGATTGGGTTTTGTCCGAGGGCGGGTGGAGGGGGGCATGGAGTATGATAGTCACTTTTGTTCCAGTGTTAATTTTCAAAAACTCCGGATGTCTAATACTGAAAGCCAGCCCAGAGCGCGCAGAGTTAAAGAACTTGCTACATACCCCTCCTCCGGGCTGTGGGGCTGAATCACACGGTGGGGGGAAGGAAAGTCTGTCTCACAGAATTATTAATTCACTACTGTGATTTCTTTCTCTGTTGCTAAAGGGGAGCCGGGGGAGGGGGTGTGGTAAGTCGAGTGGGTAGCCAGGAAATGTGATCTTTGTCTTGGTTCCTTGCGATTGGAGGAAATTCTGTCTTCTTTTGATTCAGAAGCTTTAACACTGTAACTTTTTTTTTAAGTAGTTTGACTTTTGTCTGTGGAAGCTACCCCAAGCCCACCTTTCTGGGGTGTAAAACCAATTGGCTTTGATGTAATTTTATCAAATGACATCACGCCCATGGAGCACACACACAGAACCTAACCTTCTATGGGGGCTCCCTGCCTACCTCTCAATCCTACTAATATCTAAAGAGGCACTTCTCGGCCAACGCTGCTTGGACCTGTCACCTTCAGTTTCCGCTTTGAACTTCATGTCACTTTTCCCCTTTACCTTCTTTTGAAGGGAAATGAGCATTAATCTGAATAATCTTCAGTGCTGGCTGTCTGAAGGCTCCAAGTCACTAAGAAGTCATCAAGCCTAATGTTATGGACAAAATGTAAGGGACCCGTAAAGGTCCCCTATGAAACGGGGTGTGACAAAGTTCAGATGATGTGTGGCAATTATTTTGAGTTATTCTGATAAAACGTATTCCCCAAATTTGGGAGCAATATTATAAATAAAGTGGTACTATTTAATATAACTTCAGTATATTTCATTTTAAAAGACTCTTAATTCGGGGCACCTGGGTGGCTCAGTCAGTTAAGCATCTGACTTTGGCTCAGGTCCTGATCTCATGCCCCGCATCGGGCTCTGTGCTGACAGCTCAGAGCCTGGAGCCTGTTTTGGATTCTGTGTCTCCCCCTCTCTCTCTGCCCCTCCCCCCACTTGCACTCTGTCTCTGCCTCTGTCAAAAATAAATAAACATTAAAATTATTTTTTAAAAAAAGACTCTTAATTCCTATTTCTGTTTACTTTGAAAGAGCTCTTCACTATTGTATGATACTTTAATAATAATAAATTTTAAATTACATATATTGCATATTTATTACATGACAGTCCATGAGCTGGCTTTAAAAAATATCTTTTTCAATCATAATACATCATAAGCTAAGTATTATCCCCCATTTGACAAATGAGAACACTGAGGCTCAGAAATGTCATCCAACCAAGATTAAATATGCTGCTTGTCTATCTCAAAAGCCCGTGCTACACTAAGAAGAATGTTTACACTGTTCAAACTAACTCTAATAAAGTTTTCTCTCATTTTCAATGTTTTTATTCTTTTTTAAAAAAAACTGTAAGTAATTATTTAAAACAAAAAAAAAGCATATTTTTAACATATGTGTAAAGTCTAAAGAATAATAATGGTATGGATACTTATATACCCACCACTGAGCTTAAGAACTTAAACAACACCTGGGGCGCCTGGGTGGCTCAGTCAGTTAAGTGACCACCTTCAGCTCAGGTCATGATCTCAAGGTTTATGAGTTCAAGCCCTGCATCGAGCTCTGTGCTGATGGCTCAGAGCCTGGAGCCTGCTTTGGATTCTGTGTCTCCCTCTCTCTCTGCCCCTCCCCTGCTTGGGCTCTCTCTGTCTCTCTCTGTGACTCTGTCTCTCTCTCAAAAATAAACAAACGTTAATTTTTTTTTAAACTTAGACAACACTTTTGAAGACCCATGGACTTTTTTCCAATCCTATTCTTCATCATTCAAGAAACTTGTGATTTAGTGAATGGGGATAAGTGATCTCCTTGGTTAGCAAGTGGGCTTCTTGAGAGAAGGACTGTTTTTTGTTACAGGTTCATGATTCTTTTGCTTTTCTTCATCGTTTTACTACATGGGCATTTATTCCTAAATGGTATAGTTTTATTTTGTTCAGGTTTGAACTTAATGTAATTTTCTTTTGTGACTTGCTCTTTTCATTCAAAATGATCTGCGTTGATGAGAATAGTGGATAGCTCTTTGTCGGTACCATTATAGTATTCAGCTGTATGAATATGCCATATTTATTTATCCATTCTCTTGTTTATCTGCATCTGTTTCTGGGTTTTGCTGTTACAAAAAAATGAACATTCTCGTCCAAGTCTCCTGGTATACACACGTTAAAATTTACCTTGGGTATATTTCCCTGAGTAAAATTGGTAAGTTGGGGGGCATGTGAATGTTCAAGTTTACAAGTTGATGTCAATCACCGTTTTAAAATACTTTGAAAAAAAAATGTTTTACATTTCTACTTACAGTATTTTAGATGTTTCATTGTTTCACATTCTCACCAACACTTGAGGTTGTTCAAAGAACTTTTGATTTTTGCCAATCTGGTAGGTATGAAACAGAATTTCATTCTGAGTTTGGTATAAATCTCCCTGATTACTAATGAGCTTGAAATTCTTTTCATGTTTATTGATCATTTGGGTTTGCTCTTCCGTGACAAATCTGCTCATATTTTTTGCTTATTCTCCATTGTTTTTCTGTTCTGTTTGCCATTTTTTAATTTATTTTTAGGCTGCCTTTCTATATTCTTAATATTACTATTTTTTCACTAGACCTATATGTTGCAAATACCTTCTCGAAATTTTTGCCTGCATTTTCACAAACAGAAAGTCTTAGTTTTAATGTTGTCAAATTTATATTTTTTCTTTTATAAGCGAAAATCTTATTTAAGAAATCTTTTCCTTCCCAGAGGTCATAAAAATGTTACCCTATATTTTCATCTAATCCTTCGTTAAGTTTTGTTTTCCATATTTAAATCTTTAGTATCTCTGAAATTGAGTTGGGGCTATAGTAGAGAATAGTAAGGAATTTGATTTTATCTTTTTACTTTGAATTCAAGGGAGGCACATGATCTGAAGCCAGACCACCTGGGTTCAATAACTAAAATGTTAAATCGTTCTCGATAACGTTGTTGCTTTTCTTTTGAAAAGAGTATTTCTGTGTGCCTTATTTTTATATTGCTTTTGTGACTACTGTCTTTTTTTAAACTTTGGTTATTTTTAAAAATTTATTTGCTATTATATAAAAATACAACTGAGGGGCGCCTGGGTGGGTCAATGAATTAAGCCTCCAACTCTTGATTTCGGCGCAGGTCATGATTTCATGGTTTCACGAATTGCAGCCCCCCATCCGGCTCTGCTCTGACAGTGTAGAGCTTGCTTGGGATTCTCTGTCTCCCTCTCTCTTTGCCCCTTCTCTACTTGTGCTGTCTCTGCCTCTCCCAAAATAAATAAATAAACTTCAGGAAAAATACAATTGATTTTTATGTATACAGTTTGTTGTTTTTAATAAACTATAGATTCTTTCAGGTTCCCTGCGAACATAGTTATATCATGGGAAGTGTGATTTCCAAGTTTTGTGTCTATGTGCATGTGTGTGTGCACGCACATGTGTATAAAGGATACATTAAAGACTAAAATTATTCTGTTATTTTATCACTTAAACAAAAATTAACTTCATTTTTGTATATTTATTTTATTCTTTGTCCATACACATGAATTTTCTATAATATAAGGTTGGATATGTCGTCTCATCTTAAAATAATATCTCTCAGTTGTGGAAAACTTACAAAAAGGCATAACGAGAAAATCAAAATCACGCATAATTTCATCACCCAATTTAATAAAATTCACCAACAGATTTTTAAGTAACTTGCCATGTATCCAAATGCAGCTCTCTGTTCCCTATCTTCAAGGATTTTGCTTTCTAGTGAATAATTATGTTTTGATGTTATACTCCTTTGGTCCTGTGAATAATAAACACATAAACACAAATGAGGTAATGTACATTCAATTATGTAACCAATTTTTTCATAAACAATATATGTAACCAATTGTTCACATTACTGGAAATTCTTCTGCAACAGTGTTTTTTTTTTTTAATTTTTTTTTTCAACGTTTTTTATTTTTTTTTATTTTTGGGACAGAGAGAGACAGAGCATGAACGGGGGAGGGGCAGAGAGAGAGGGAGACACAGAATCGGAAACAGGCTCCAGGCTCCGAGCCATCAGCCCAGAGCCCGACGCGGGGCTCGAACTCACAGACTGCGAGATCGTGACCTGGCTGAAGTCGGACGCTCAACCGACTGCGCCACCCAGGCGCCCCTGCAACAGTGTTTTTGATGAATGCATAATATATTCCATTGTGCGTCAAATTATATATGTATGTGTATTATAGTTAATTATTTTATTTTGTTACATTAAGACAGTATTCAACTTTTTCCTACTATAAATAGTTGTAACTTTCTATCATTCCATGATAATTTACTCAGGAAAAATTTCTGGAGTACAAGTTTCTAAGCTTTAAAAAACATGACATGCTGGGTGCCTGAGTGACTCAGTCGCTTAAGCATCTGACTTCAGCTCAGGTCATGATCTCATGGTTCATGAGTCTGAGCCCTGCGTGGGGCTCTGTGCTGACAGGTCAGAGCCTGGAGCCTGCTTGGGATTCTGTGTCTCCCTCTCTTTCTCTGTCCCTTCCCCACTCACACTTTGTCTCTCAAAAAGTGAATGAACATTAAAAAAAAATGAAAAAAATTAAAAACATGACATGCCAAATTGTCTTCCAGTAATTTTATTCTAATATCAAATTCTGAAATTCTACCAACTATGTGTCTGATCTGCTCTGTAATCCTTCCTCTCTCTCTCTCTCTCTCTCTCTCTCTCTCTCAAACACACACACACACACACACACACACACCCCAGGACTCTAAACATGAATCATTAAATGGAACCAAAAAACTTCCTAAAAGTTTCAGTAAAACTACCTGGGAAAACTTTCTGCAAAATTACCCACCCTAGAAATTGGTATGGTTTCTCCGATGGAGTAAAAAAAAAAAAAAATGTGTTTTCTCTGGGCACTTTTCAACCGGATAATTATAGTATAAAACTTTATGTTTCTTTCTAAGGTGGAAAGAAGCTTTTTATTTGAATTTTATTGTGTCTGATGGAACTCCTTCATGCATTTATTGCTTTGTTTCTAAATATAAGTATGACAAGATGAGTGGTGTCTGTGGTCACAGAGGGGTTTTTGGAAACAATTTTAACTTCGGGCATACCCCTGAACGTGGGCAGCGCCTACACATTGTGATCTTAGCCTCGTCTTACCCTTTTGGGAAGTCCTGATACCTTCCAGAGGACAGATTTTTTTTTTCTGCTTTATTTTACCATTCTCAACTCAACGGGGGGTTTCCTTACACCCCCAGCCTAACTAAAACTTACACAATGTTAAAAGGCAGTACTAGATTGAGAACACAAGTTCTAGAATATTGTTTCTCACCTCTGGCTACACATTAAACTCACTCAGGGAGTTTTGTTGTTTGTTTTTTTTTTTTTTAAGGGCCATATCTGAGCCCCATCCTGATATTCAGATTTAATTTGTCCGAAGTGCCAACCCCAGCCACGGGTGTTCTCACGTGGGTTCTGTCTTCCACCATCTGCGAATGAAGTTAGAAAAAGGTAAAAGGATACAAGAGAGAAGATACTCATGAATCAGGAGTGGAAGTCTCTCTGTTGTTGTAGTAAAACAAGGTTGCAACAGAGAAGGTTAAATCATACTGGTTTAGGAAAATTAGATAATGTAAGAATTTTATCTTTTCTTCGTTGTGTTTGGAACATCCCTTTCAGCTCAGTAATCGGGTTGCTAAGTCGTAAGTATCTTCAAAAGGTGTCATTTCATGGTTAATTACTTCTCATTTCCTTTCAAGCAAGGAGGCAAGGAGGGGAGAATAGAGATGGGTGAGGGGAAGGACAGGGAAGGAGAAAGGACACAAAAATATGTGAAGGTCCAAAATAAGGAAAAGGAGAGAAAGCATGAGCAAAATGAGGGAAGAGAGCAGGTGAGCACATGTAGAGGAATAGCAGATCAGTGGCAGAAAGGGGATGCCCTCGAGGGACAGGCAGGGACACTCAGGGAACATGTGTCCAGTGAAAAAAAATCGATAGGAAATAAAGTCATAGTAGAAGAAGACTGATGGAAAAGGAGGAAAAGGCACTTGGAACACAAATGCCTGGGACTCACCTCGGCCAGAAAGCTGAGGCAAAATGTCGGAAAACAAGAATACAGCCTTCCCATTTGTTTGTATGCTCCTACTTTTGTAGGGCAAGTGAGTCCCAAGTGTAGGTGATTCAACCCCCAACCCTTCTTTTAATAAGACTGCAATTACTTATACTAACATACATGGAGATGCTATGAGTTTCCTCAGTGATCTGTTTATCTTACAATTGTATTTGCCTCAGTTTTTCTCTTATTGAATAATGTCTATGCAGTCACAAATTAGAAATTAACATGGTGTTTATCTTCCTTTATACAGCATCAGTGTATATACGTATATGGGGTCAAGGTGAGAAAACCTTGTTTCTACTGACCAGCATCATCTGTACTCTTTCTGTGTGAGTTAAGAATGCTAGTAACGACATAAACCCATGTTCTTAGTTGTATTGTTTACAAGAAGTCTGAAGGTAAGCACTTCCAGGTATTATTAAGTGACTCAACAACTGTGATGTTTCCAAGCTGGGTGTCTTTCTGCCCAGTCAGCCTCAAGGGGTTGTATTTGTCCTTATGGTTTGCTTCATGGTTGTTAAGACTGTGTCCTCAGTTCAGCATCTCAAGCAGGAATCAGGGGCAAGGGAAAGTTTCTGTCCTTTTAATCAGAAAGCAAAATATTTTTCTCAAAAGTCCCTCTGCAACTCTACTTAATGCCTTGTTCACCAGAAAACAGTCAAATGGCCACCCTCAGTCCAAGGGAGGGTGGGAAAGAGACTCTGTGGCTGTTTAGGTTTCATAATGGGAAGAGGGACAGGGGAAAAGGGCTAAGATTGGCTTCGGAGAAGCCAACCTACAGGGACTTCCATACCCTCATCCCTTTCTTGGCTGGGATCCTTCTCAGTGCTACTCTCCTTCTGAATGCCTTCAAACACCATTTTCAGAGTATATTCTTTTTATGGAAACACAAGCCTGAGGAATTTCCATCAATTAAAATAAAGCCCAGCACATCCACATGTATTTTTGAAACACTGTTTTTTATAATACCCATATTTTCCCCCAGGAACATTACCTTAGCTAATAGATTATCTGGGTCCCTTGACTCTTCCTCAGCATCTGCCATCTTTAAAAGTCCCAAATTCAAGTATAACATAGCTGTAGCTACTCTTGGAGCTGCTGTGAACCACTCAGAGGATTATTTATTGCTTTCACCAGTTAAGCTACATGTCCACTGTTGAAAAAAAGCAAAAACGAACAAACAAACAAACAAACAAACAAAAAGTTCAAAACAGAGTTATTTGCCCCCACAACAGCAAACCAAGACTTAACTGCAGAAATGTGACCTTTCACTGTCAATCTGGAATTTCCTGATCAACACAAGTCAGGTCACCTGCATGATAAACCCTTGCCCTTCCCCCAAAAGAAGATGACCTTGCCTAAAACAGTCCTTTCTTTTCTTTTGCTTATCACTTGTCCAGCTCCATTTCCGCCTTAAAAAGTCTTCCATTTTATCCAGCTCCTCGAAGCTCCTGTCTGATTGCTACCTAGGAGGCTGCCCAATTCATGAATCATTGAACAAAGCCAATTACATCTTCACATTTACTCAGTTAAATTTTGTTTTTTAACAGATTTGGTGGCAGGGGTGGGATCTGATGCAAACTTCTGATGGCATTTGGGTACCCTGTGAATTCTTTTGGGTTCTCTTTCTTGCTGTTTCTGAGGGCTGTGGATAAGATCCTCTCAGTTCTTAGCTCCACTTTGCCTTGAGTTCCCAATCTGTTGATTAGACCTATCAATCTACTGACTGGTTTCCCACTTCTCCTTATTTGGTTGGGAATTTCAGCCCTTGTTTTTCTCCCAGATTCCCAGATTCCAGCATGCTGGAAGCTGCTGGGAACAGCTGCAGTTCCCTATTTGTTTGAAGTCAGTCCGTGGTCCCCATTCCCTGAGGTCTACTGTTTCAATTCTTTTCCCCAATCCCCAGATTTCATGTTGGGAGCAGTTGGTGGTTACCTGCTAGAGTTGGGCTGGGTCCAGCTTCAGCTGGACTGGATACAGTAAGTAAAGGCTAATGGGAATCTCAACAGCCAGAAGAAGAAGAAGAAGAAGAAGAAGAAGAAGAAAGAGAATGGGAGGAAGAAAGAAAAAAGAAAAAGCCACAGAATTGATGGGCATGGGTTGAGCATTTAAAAGGTGTTAGAGTGTCACCAGTCTACCTATTATAGCCACTAACTCAGGAAACAAACAGGTAAACCCTGGCGCAGTGCTGCTGTGGCCAACTGCTCTGTCCTGGGGAATGCCGAGGGGGCTGGACAAAGCATAGCTCCTGACTGGGTTTGCCCACACTGTTGCTAAACAAACTCAGATAAACTTGTCACAAAAGTCAATAATTTAAGGGTTGAGGGTTTGGAGAAGAGAAAGGGGGAAATTTATTTCGGGTGCCAACAGCCGGCAGAGGTAGTCAGCTCAAATGTTAAAAACCAACTTCTCCACCTGCAAGATGGACACCTAGAGTTTTATAGAGAGATGTTCAAGGGGGTACAAGCAAGAGAGCAGGCAGGGAGCACCTGATCATGAATGGGAGTCTGTATGTGTTCAGCCCATGATGGTGGGCACAGAGGGGGATGTGTGGGGTATGGTCTTCTAGGCATTCTATTGCTATCAGGCTTTTCTGGCCCAGCAGTTGGAATGTTCTGGTCATTGCCAAACACCTTTATCAGTGTGTCGTGAAAGTTCAATGAGAAATAACTGTTGGCGGGGCGCCTGGGTGGCTCAGTCAGTTAAGCGTTTGACTCTTGACTTCACCTCAGGTCATGATCTCACGGTTTGTGAGTTCAAGCCTCACGTTAAGCTCTGCACTGAGGTCCTCACCCCCTCCTCCCTTGTCCCACTCTCTGTCTCAAAATAAATAAATAAACATTTGAAAAGAACGAAAGAAAGAAAGAAAGAAAGAACTGTTGGGATCTATACTTGAACAAGAGAGTTCACTGACAAGAGGGCTCTCCACCTAACTGAAAGATTCCCTTGTGAGGATAATTTGGTCATGAAATGGTTTACATTAGCTCTAGGTCACCCATCAACCGCAAGAAAAGTTCCATGCAGTGGGGTGCACTGTAAAATATCACATAATTTCCAACCCTGCATCACACCCCTTTTGTCTCTGAGAGACCCAAACAAGATTAAATGAAAGAAATAGGATCTTCTAACCTAGAGAGTTAACTTCACCACTTTCTGGCGCACCTGCTTATTTTGTGTCTAAAAACTGTAGTCCCAGAAGCTATTCATGACTACAAAAATGGCAAAATCTTATTAATCTTCTGGATAAAACAAATAGAATGGGACACCTATTCTAGCTTTGGGAAGCTCCCAAAGGGCTTCGAGTTGCCAAAAGAGCTTCATTAAAGGATTTGTTACAAAAGTCTAATGAAAAATTAAAAGATACACAAGTACCTAAAACAAAAGCCAGTTAAGATTGGCATGATTCCTACTGCCCCCTATACTTTTCTTTCCCTGAGTGCTCATACTTTACTAACTCTTTGTCTGAACCACCTTTCCACCCTGGGGACACTATTAAACAGTTACCTTTTAAAATAAAACTACCCCAAGGTTGCAGGAAATTGTCCTCAGACATCTTTCACTTCCTGGTCAGAGGGCAAACTTCAGGCCATACTTAGAGAATTTCCTAAACCTGCGAAAGACCCCAAAAGTTTTCTGAAGAATTTAGTCCTTATTGGGAACTGTGATCCTGGGCTGGCAGATCTTTATCAGGTTAGGGATATGGTGAAACCCAAAAACAGATGCAGGAAGCAAAATGGCCAACCCCTGAAGATGTTATTTGAGATTCTCAGTCTTCAATATGTTCTCCTTGTGGATCAGAAAAAGGTGGCAAAATAGCAACTGATCTTTTTACAAGCCATTCCTAAAGTCTTGCCAGCCTGAACTGATTGGTTTGTTATTCAAACATACAAATAAAAGAGAGAGAAATCTGTGGCAGACTTAAAAAAAATTTGTTTTAAGTTTATTTATAGACTTTGAGAGAGAGCATGTGAGTGGAAGGAGAGGCAGAGAGAGAGGAGAGAGAATCCCATGCAGGCTCCAGGCTGCGCGGAGCCTGACTCGGGGCTCAATTCCACGAACCACGAGACCGTGACCTGAGCCGAAGAGTCAGATGCTTAACTGACTGAGCCACCCAGGCGCCCCTGTGGCAGACTTTTTTGAAGCCCATTTGAAAGCTCTTTTCCTACAGCATTCAAGTTTCCACGCAATAAATAAGGCCACCCAACCTTCTCTAACTGCTCTATTTGTAAACGGATTATCTTCTGAGATCAGTGGATTGCTAAAAAGGCAGAAAATAGGGTAGGAGGCCACCGGCCGATTCATGAGCATAGCTGAGCACTTTGAAAAGACTTTAGAACAAAACCTTAAACAAGGTTTCTTTCGCCAAACTATTGGCCTTACAGACACAATAGCTCCAAGGCCAGGCACCTAAAATAACACCTGGGTCTTCCACAGTGCACCCTTCCAGGGGTCCATTACCAAAATGGAGGACCAAGTTGTAATCAACTGGGACACCGAAAAAGAGATTGTCCTCAAAGGCCCAATATAAGTTCTGTCACATTAACTGGAATGCCCCCATATCAACCCTCAAAGGAGGGTCCAAATGGGTCCCTCCCAAAGTGGATGGGGCTCTGAGGGATTATCTGATAAACTGTGATGTTATTCCCTTAAACAGCTAAGGGGAAACTAAAATTAAAATTAACAGGGTTGTTTGGGGGCACCTGTGTAACTCAGTTGGTTAATTGTCTGTCTTTGGCTCAGGTCATGATCTCACAGTTTGTGGGTTCGAGCCCCACGTTGGGGTCTTTGCTGACAGCTCAGAGCCTAGAGCCTACTTTGGATTCTGTCTCCCTCTCTCCCTGCCCTTCCCCCGTTCACACTCTTGTCTCTCTCTCTCTCGAAATTAATTAAACATTAAAAAAATTATTTTTAATTAATGGGGTTGTTCAGTACTACCAGAAATATCTACTGTTTGTCCCAGCTGAAAGCTGACAAGATACCTGAAAAGATGGAATAGCTTTATGAGCAGGAATTTGTCCAAATCGGAAGCTGATATTTACAGCCTGGTAGGAATTTGTTTTGAGACTTTCTCCCCTAAGCTAAATGTACCTAGAGGGAAAGAAAAACACTTTATCCCAGATGTATGGATGTATCAGTTCCTGATATCATTTGGGCAGCAACCCAATCCTTTGAGGAGTTAAAAACAGCTGTCCTTGCCTTACAAATCTAGTCTTTGCAGGACCAGAGATACAGATCCTACGACAATTCAGTTTCTCCATCCTTTTTGCAAATCCCCAAACCTCCCTGTTTATCTTAAAAGAGGTGTAGGAACTTGCATTTTTTCCCTGTGCCCTTGAGATGAAAATATTCTACCCAGGGTCTTCTCCACCATTCTTACCTAGATCATGGAAACTCAATGTGCAAACTTCAGAGAGATAATTCTTATCAAAAGAAAAAAAACAAAAGGAGGAAAGTCATTTGGAACTTGACTTGTCAAGGACAAATGCAAATCTTAAGTGTCTTCTCCACAAATATTAATACAAAAAGCTTTGTCGTCTGAGCAGGTAACCTTAATTTATTTCCTCAACCAAGAGACAAGTTAGATCTAACTTCTCGTGCAGCTGGTGAGTTTTGTATTATTGTGCCTGATCTGTGACGTAATTTTTAAACAGAAGCTATAAGTTCTCTGTTTATACCTGTATGTTTGTGTATGTGCATGTGTATATACATGTATGTGTGTGTTTTACATATATGGATATTTCTTTTTTTTTTTTAATTTTTTCTAATGTTTATTTATTTTTGAGACAGAGACAGAACATGAACGGGGGAGGGTCAGAGAGAGAGGGAGACACAGAATCTGAAGCAGGCTCTAGGCTCTGAGCTGTCAGCACAGAGCCCGACGCGGGGCTTGAATTCACGGACCGCGAGATCATGACCTGAGCCGAAGTCGGACGCTTAACCGACTGAGCCACCCAGGCGCCCCTACATATATGGATATTTCTATATCCAGATAGTATTGCCAAAATTAATTTGTAAAAGAACTCTATTTAACTGGCTTCAAGAAAATTAAATGTTTATTATATAAAAGGAATTCTCAGAGATATAATAGAAACTAACCCAAATGAATTTCAGGTTCATGTGACCTGGAAAAATATTTGGTATCAATGGTATTTTAAATTTGCTGATTTCATTAAAATAGGCCTATCTTTAGAGTTATCAGCATTAAATATAATACTTTGATTCTACCTAGGCTTACTAAGTAAAGGTCAAATGAGTTCATGTTATCTCTTACAAAATTTGTCAGCAAGAAAAATAGCGTGGGATGGTGGCTGACTTCGCCTAATGTCTCATAACATTTTGTGGGTAGTCTAAACATAATTGCTAAGAACAAGTAAATCAAATAGATGAAAGTAGGATAAAAAAAAAAAAAGGTTTTCGCTGAACTTTTTAAATAGTTTCCCTAAATCTTAAGTTCATTAAATATCCAGGTCATTTCTAAATAAGATATATAGTTTACAACACCTTACTTCTTAGTTTTCACTGGAAATTAAAGGTTTCTGAGGGTTAAAAATTCCAATGTATGTAATGAAACCTAGAAATAGTAAGGGAAAGAAATTTTACATACGGTCAGGATTGGCTAAGACTAGAATGAATTTTTAATGAAGTAAATGAGTATTCATATCACAAGTTAAGTCCGTGCAAAATTAGAATTTGGTTTTCTCAGTTAAAAGCACAAAATATTATTGGACTACCAGTCTGTTCTTAAAATAAGAGACTACGAAAGGTTTTTCTTCACCTGTTAAGTAATCGGCTTAGAAAAAACAGAGATCTTGTGTTTTGTCAAAATAACCACCCATGTTCCTTGTTGTTCTTATCAGGGTCTTTGATAAGTTAAGCAAACCTAGTCGTGTCTATACTAAAAGAGCTAAGTTTTGCTCAGAACAATGTCACTTTCTATGCCTGTGAAGTCTTTAGTTGCCTCTTTGGGTAAATGGATAACTAAGAATTGTTTCACAATGACAAATGAGCCAAGTGTTCTAAAAATTCCATTATTTTTGACAGACTTTCCAAAATTGAACTCTAAATGACATCTTTCTGACCTTGAAATAACTTTGGAATGTTTCCCTACCACATCTCAAAAACTTTATTTTCTCTCCATATAAAAAGGGAGGTGTTAAACTCATTAGGTACATTCAATATGTTAAATCATGTCAAATAAGCCTCCCTTACATTGTATTTGGTATTTGTACAAGTATATGTTATAAGTGTTGCAGAAATTATCTGAAATTTCTAAAATCTGATATGTCCTGGTATAATGTTATCAGTTATAATTCCAGTTATTTTCTTAAAATATTGTGTTATAGAAATAACCACATTTTTTTTTATGGTCAGTTCCATTATAATGAACTCTCATCAGATCTCTAACAATGGACATTTTTAAGTCTTTTGTCATTTACAGTTATTGTTTTACTCTGACCCTTTGCAAAGGTGTTCCTGCAAAAGTATTTAATTTTCAAGGAGGTTCAAGGAAAGGACTTTTCTGATAACTTTAAGCTCACAAAACTGAACTGCGTAAGAATTTCCAGAAAGCTGGATTCAAGTTGGAACAAGAATCATTTACATGGGACTGAATGAATCAAGGAAGTTGATTTTACATTTTATAACTTCTTGTTTAAAACATTGCTGCTTCTTTAATACTTTGTTTTCCCAAATTTTAAGAAACCTTTTTCTCTTTCTCTTATGCAATCAACAATTTGGTGAGACATAAATCTGCGAACAGAGAGGAAACATTTACTTTTTCTTCCTACTTGATCCCTCCAGATTTCAGAACCTTTGAGTATTCTTGTCATGGATATATAGCTAGCTATTTATGTAAGTTCAATGAGAATCTGTTCTTGTAAGAGGAGACTTTTGGAAATATTGATTTTATTACCCAGACTTTGACTGTAATGTCACATCTGAGAGAAATGTGCATAGACTCAGATATGACCAGGCAGTATTATAAGGGGCTAAGGTTGACTTTATGGAGACAATAAAACTCCTTGGAAAAATTGACTTGTTACCTTGCTTACAAGGATATTGAAAAAACAACCTTAAAAAGAGCTTATATGGTCAATCAGTATTTTACTGCACTTATGTAAATAATCAAGTCAAGTCTAACACAAACAAATCAGTTCTACTGTAACTAACCTTGGGGGGAAATGGAGATAAATAGGTTTGCACCTTTGTCTCTCTTAGATCCTAATCCTGTGAATTGTCTTTGAGTTTCTGTCACAGACCTGTAAACTGGACTAGATCCTGACTCCTTCTGGTTTCCTCAAATATCTGGCTGCAACTCAGTAAACCGATGTTTCCCAAACCATTCTTCTGATCTGTAATCACTAAGAATTAAAGACTGCTCTTGAATCTTCTTTGAAAAGACCCTACCAGGTCCTTGTTACTACTTGGGAGACTTGAACTTTGAGTACACACCTCACAGCCAAAGAAGGCTCCAACTGAGACCTGGTCCTGGGCAAATGCTAGAGACCTCCAAGTCAAATTGGCTGGTGAGGAAAGTAGCCGACCTCTAGGTGGACACCTCCCAAGACCCCAGATCAAGACTTCACACCTTAATCATGAAACCCTTTCTTCTTCCTTTTCTTTCCTTTACTCTGGCGTTGGCCTGGAAAAATAATGTCGTCATCAATATCTCTCTGGTTATTGCTAAGGAAGCAACCTTTGAAATGTAGAACAATTTTTTTTTTTCAGGCCAAGAGAAAACCTAACTGACCCTTGGCTTGAACAGGCAAATGCAACAATCCCTATGAATGACTTTATTAACAGTACCACCTTAACAAGAATGGTTTGTGCCACAACAGGCTTTATGGTTGTCTGTGTGGTTGATGTGGAAAACAAAGGCAGAAGGAAACAAATAAATTCCCTTATAGCTTACAGCCCATTGGCAAGTCCTCGAAATAGGCAGAGTGGCATCCCTCTAAGAACTCAGCTGCACTGATGATGACACTTTGCTAAGGGCAAAAGGCAGTTTTAGTGCCCCCCCCCACCCCAGGATCCTGTAAAGTCTACTTTAACACATAAAAATTCCTTTGGAAACTTCCTTCATTTCTATCTGTGCCCCCAAAAATATGTGTTAGCGACCATACTCCAAGCTTGCGGCCCACTTATATACATCTAAAGAGTCTCATGACTGAGTTTCTTCTAAACAGTAATAAGTGACATTTTCCTAACAGTAACTAGTCCCCTCAAGGTCCTGGAAACCTTGCTTCCAAAATTCCTTAGAGACGTATGCTATCCCTAACCCGCTCTCAACTTGAAGGTATGTAATCAGTCATCTGTCACAACCCCAGTGCAGCTCTTTCTGCCCATGGGTCCTGTCCTTGTGCTTTATTTAATAAAACCACCTTTTTGCACTGAAGACATCTCAAGCGTTCCTTCTTGACCTTCAAGCTCTACATCAGTGGTTATCATTCGCCGTGGGCCTATGAATGCCTAGATACCTGGCACATAGCTGAGCAATGCCCCTTAGCTTACTGTGCCCCTAACTTTTTACAAACAAACTAAGACACCTCTTTGGTCGACAGTGCTGAATTTACATCATCAACTTAGAAAGAACCTACCAGGAAGTTTCCGTGATTCATGATCCACTTCCTTTGGCAGGTCCCTGGACAGGAGTAAGTGCAAATGAGGCAATGACCAAAACTCTCTCCTTGGGGCACCTGGGTGGCTCAGTCTGTCAAGTGTCCAATTCTTGGTTTCAGTTCCGGTCATGATTTCACGGGTTCATGAGATTGAGCTCCACATCAGGCTTCATGCTGACAGCACGGAGCCTTCATGGGATTCTCACTCTCCCTCTCTCTCTGCCCCTTCCCCCTCTCAAAATAAATAAACATAAAAAAACATTTTTAAAAAGAAGAAATCTCTCCTTAACTCTCAAAAATATTGCAGAATCTGCTGCAAGCGGGATTCCTGCCCAACAAAAATCTTTAGACTCTCTGGCCAAAGTTGTTGCAATGGAATAGCTCTCGATTATCTCTTAGTTGAGCAAGGAGTTGTCTGTGCTCTAGCCAGCACCACCTGCTGAGCCTGGCTTACCACTTCTGGGGAAGTTGAAAGTCAGTTACAAAAGATCACTGAGCAAGTTGCTTGATTTGAAAAGGTAACTCCTTCCGTGGGTCTTTTCTGTGACTTACTTGATTTTGTTTTGTTTGGGCCTTGGGGACCATGGCTCTGAAGTACACTCCAAACGTTGTGAATTATACTGCTTAGCGTAATCATAGGTGCGTTATATTCTCTCAAAGGCTTTAAATGAATGTTTGCAGTCGCTGGCCACCAAGTAAATGACCAACTGAAGAACTGTGAGCTGGAAATCATGATCTATGAATGCCATAGAGATTCAACAAAACATATTGTGACCTATACGTATCATACAGAGGATCAGTAAAAGCCACGAGAACTACAGAGTGGTAGCTTAGAGTTGTTCAAATGACGTCAATTCTGATCACATGTCTCAGCCTGACAGTCTGATCCAAAGGGGAGAATTGTTCAAACAACCAAAGAAACAAACAATGACTCCAAAATAGAAAGACTTGTTCCCATGATTAACTGCAGAAATATGACCTTCAACCAGTCAGTCTGCAATTTCCTGATGGGCACCAGGGAGGCCATCTGCATGATAGACCCCTGCCCCGACCCCAAAGGAGAGTGACCTTGCCTGACACAGTCTTCTTTTCTTTTGCTAAGAACTTCTGTTCCACACTATTTCTGTCCCTGGAAATCTTCCATTTTGTACATCTCCTCACAGCTACTTTCTGTCTGCTACATGGGATGTTGTCTGACTCATGAATTGTCAAATCAAGCCAATTAGATCTTCCAATGTACTCAACTGAATTTCGGGGTTTTTTGTTGTTGTTGTTGTTTTGTTTTTTTTTAATTTTTTTTTTTTTAACATTTATTTATTTTTGAGACAGAGAGAGACAGAGCATGAACGGGGGAGGGTCAGAGAGAGAGGGAGACACAGAACCTGAAACGGGCTCCAGGCTCTGAGCAGTCAGCACAGAGCCCGATGCGGGGCTCGAACTCACATACCGCGAGATCGTGACCTGAGCCGAAGTCGGACGCTTAACTGACTGAGCCACCCAGGCGCCCCATGAATTTCGGTTTTTAACACCACAAATTCTCTAACTTCTTCAAAATCTCCCTCCACCTCAATGGTCTTATTCTTTTCAGTAACAGGGAATTTTCTATTCACATTTGATTTTCCTATAAATAAATAAGAGCTCAGCTGTTTTTATTATTAGAGTGACCTTTATGGACATGAAATGTTACTGTTCACTAAGATGTCTTCCCTCAAGGGTTGGAAAGTTTGGAGAGGTCAGAAGCTGGGTTGTGTGCCCAAATTAGGTTCCTGGACCCAGTACCAATGTGGGGATCAAGGGGGGAGCTTCCCAAACAACACCAAGCAATTCTTGGACACAGGGGTATCCAAGAATCCAATTCAACTCTGACATTATCTACCCAGAGATAATGTCAGATTCCACAAGTTAAGGGTTCAGTCCTGTAATACTGCTCTCCCTTCCACTTCGGATGCCAGTCACAAATCCAGGTTGTGCATTATATTCTCTCAAATATAAGCCTGGAAGTTTCAACCCTCTAATCACTTGGTTGGTTCCACTGGCAACCAGACCCATCCTTTGCTTCTGAGTGAGAGGCTATAGATTGGGAGTTCCAACAACTCCCTCCTTGGGCTTCAAACACAGGTTCAGGTTGTTGCCTGTAGTTCTGACCTCCTGGCTATAGATCAGAGGTTCTCATGACCCCCTTTTCAGGTTCAATTCACAGAACACAAGAAAACATTTTACCTACTAGATTACCTGTTTATTATAAGATGATATAACTCAAGAACAGCCAGATGAGAGAGATGCATTGGGCAGGGAATAGGGAAGGGACACAGCTTCCTTGCCCTCTCCAGGCATGCCACTTTGTCTAAACGTCCACATGTTCATCAACCCGAAAGCTCTCTGAACCCTGTTCTTTTGGGGTTTTATGGAGGCTTCATTACATAGGTATGATTGGTTGAATCATTGGCCATCAGGAACTGAACTCAACCTTCAAGTCCTCTTCTCTCCCTGGAGGTCTGAGGGCGGGCCTGAAAGTTCCAACCCTCTAATCACTTGGTTGGTTCCGATTGCAACCAGACCCATCCTTAGATGCTGTCCAAAACTCACCTCAATAACACAAAAGACACCTTTAAGCTCTCTAGCAAATTCCAAGAGTTTGGGAGCTATGAGCCAGGAATTATGGACGAATCAAAATGAGCAAATATATATTTTGTATAAATCCCAATATTGCAGTACCCTGTACTGTATTCTCATGGTTTCCCATGCTTCCATTGCTCTGTCCTGCACACAAGCACCCCGACATCAACCCCACAGTGCAAGCATTCTGTATTCACCTCGTCATCCCTTGAGCCCTGTATAACCTCCAGATTAGCAGGGGAGCACAGCACAGACACTGAAAAGTGCTGATTGAAATGAAGCTAAAATATCTGAAATGTGCTGTCTGGCCGTGTGACTTTCAGCTGGTTACAGCTGATATGCCCAGACCGGATGCTGATCTGTAGAGTAAGTCCCTCTGTAGCTTTCGTCAGCCAGTCTCTCACCAGGCTGTCCTTCATCAAAAAACTTCCCTCCCATCAAGTTAAGCTCAAAAATAAGCAGATTTAAGAAATGAATGAAAGTGAGGATTGATGGCTAAAGCTGCACTTTTTTTTGGCATCTTCGCTGCTCATTTGTGCTGGGGAAACACCTTTATGCTACAGAACAGGTCCCTTGGTTCGACAACAGGCAGGGAGTATGTTAGGGAAACAACAGAATCCTGGAGCCAGATTGTCTCTCGCTTGCTCCTTAAGCTCTTCTTCTTTGGTGGCCATTCTTTTCATTTTAATTCATTTCCTATTTAGAGCTTCTTCATGGGCAGGCCCTTAGGGCATCCTAACGAATTTGTCCAGCAAGCACAATTACTTCCTTTTTTGTCAGCCTCATATATCCTCATCATTTTTAACTCTCTCTTCATCGAACTCTTTGAAATCAAATTGCACCATATCCAAAAGCAGTCTTTCGTTTATCAGTACAGTTGAAAAATATACCACTTGCTGAAAGACATATGATTAATTCCACCTGACTTTATAATCACCCTTCAGCGTGTCTTGTTAGCATTTATATTCCCAGCATCCCCCTTCAACTTGTTAATAGTGTGAGTGGTTGATCTCCCCAGTAAGAAAGCAGGCTTTTGAGAATAGGACTACGTTGTGTTTCATAATTTAAAAAAATTCCTACTTGACAATATTTTCCCACTAACGTGCGCACCATTCCATGGGTCTATGCAAGTGATGATTTTGCGGTGGATTTAACCTGACCCTGTCATGAACCAATCCTGACCTATAAGGGCACTCAGTTCAGTGTGAAGTCACCTGTATTCTTAATTAAATCATATAATGATCTACATGTTGTAAATGCTGAGTACTGCCTATTAGAATATAAAACAGTATGTGTACGTATCACGTCAGATGATTGTGAAATGCGTTTCTCAAGTGTGTATACTATTGGGTATTAAGGATGACCACAGAGGAGTTGAAAGCTATATTTGATAACATTGGAGAAAATCTAAGTGACCTCAGGTTTGGCAAATGACTTTTAAGATACAATACCAGTAGCATTATGCATGAAAGAAAACATTGATCCGTTGGATTTCATTAAAATTTAATGCATTACTCTGTGAATGACTCAGTTAAGAGAATGAAAAAAGACAATCCATAGACAGGGACAAAATATTTGAAAAACCTATCTGTTAAAAAACTGGTATCCAAAATAAACAAAGTACTATTAAAATCCAGCAATAAGAAAACAAACAATCCAATTTAAAAATAGGCAAAACAGGGGCGCCTGGGTGACTCAGTCGATTGAGCGTCCGGCTTTGGCTCAGGTCATAATCTCGTGGTTTGTGAGTTCAAGCGCCAGTTCGGGTTCTGTGCTGACAGCTCAGTACCTGGAGTCTGTTTCGGATTCTGTGTCTCCCTCTCTCTCTGCTCCTCACTGTCTCTCTCTCTCTCAAAAATAAATAAAGATTAAAAAAAATGGGCAAAACATCTGAATAGACACCTCACCTAAGAAGACACACAGATAGCAAATAAGCATAAGAAAAAAATGTTCAACATCATATGTCATCAGGGAATTGCAAATTAGACAACAAAACATTACTATATATCTATTAGAACAGCTAAACAAAACAAAGCAAAATGAAAAAACTGGCAACATCAAATGCTGGTGAGGATGTGGAACAATGAGCACTCTCACTCCTGGCTGGTAGGAATGCAGAATGGTACCGCCACTCTGGAAGATGGTTCAGCAGTTTCTTCCAAAACTAAACATTCTTTTACCACACAATCTAGCAGTCATGCTCCTTGATAGTTATCCAAATGAGTCGAAAAGTTAAATCCACACAAAAACCTTCACAGTGGATGCTTGTAGCAGCTTTATTTACAATTGCCAAAACTCGGAAGCAATCAAGATGCCTTTTAGTAGGTGAATGGAGAAACAAACTGTGGGACACCCACACAATGGAATCTCAGTGCAAAAAATAAACGTTATGAACCATGAGAAGATATGGAGGAAACTTAAATGCACATTGCTAAGTAAAAGCAGCCAATCGAAAACGCCTACATATCCTATGATTCTAGCTATAAGACATTCTAGAAAAGACAGAACTATGGAGATAGTAAAAAGATTAGTGATTGCCGGAGGTCTAGGGGGAGGAATAGGGGGAACACAGGATTTTCAGGGCAGGAGAACTATTGTGTATGACACTATAATGGTAGAGATGTGTCATTATATATTTGTCAAACCCAGAGAATGTACAACACAAAGAGTGAACCCTAATGTAAACTACAGACTTCAGCTGCTAATAATGTACTGGCTCATCAATTGTAACCAATATACCACACTAATGCAAGATACTAGTAACAGGGAAAACAAAGAGGTGGGTGAGGGAGCCTATGGGAACTCTGGAATTTCTGCTCACTTTCTCTGTAAACATAAAACCACTCAAAAAAAATAAAGTCTATTAATTAAAAAAATTAATGTGCATGGTGTCTGGAGCACAGGCCACCCTCGATAAATAGTAGCTGTTGTTATTCACTGTCTCCCTGGTGAGTGGTGTACTGAGCATTATAGGATCTTAGTAGCATCTGCTCTCTTGGCTGGAGAGAACCTGCTTTCCACCGCCATCCCCACCTCCCCATTCCCATCCTAGGACAACCAGAAATGATTCCAGACCTCGCCAAATGCCCCCTGAGAAGAACAAAACCACCCAGGTGAGAGCCCCTGCAGTAAGTGCTTCCGAATAAAAATCAAAGGGCTCCAAAGATCTTCATCTGTACCACTGTCACATTAGACAAGAGTTTCCAAACTCTAAATATAAAATGTGCTCCACTAGAAACAAATTATATCCGCTGGGGATTTTTTTAGTTCGTGATTCTGGCTTTGGGACCAAAATAGACTGGGGCCAGATTCTAGTTTGCATCACGTGAAAGCTGGGAAGCTGATCATTCTCTGCTTTTGGAAGTTTCTTTCCAAACGGATCCAAATACAACTAAAACCATATGGCCAGAGCAGAGATAGGATGCCCACCTTTCCCCACCTCTCGCTATTTGAAATGAGCACAGGGGCCAAGAGTGGCAAACCCCTGGCCAAAGACCATGTTCAGCCTGGTTTTTTTGTTTTGTTTTGCTTAGGATATTTTGATACCTTCATGGCATTTTCCTCCGGAGAAAAAAACGTTTTCAGATGAGTAATATTTTTCTTCGCTAATCTCACTCTTAGCCACTAACCCTCAATCAAAGGGTCTGGAGAAAAGCAAAAGACCCTGTTGTTTGTTATTTGTTAGGCTAACAGGGGATTTTATATGGGTACCTTAATTGGGTCGGATACTCTATGACTATCTTATTGAAGTTTGAAAGCTGGGAGTTTCCAGGATATGTGCTAAACTTGATTTGCCTGTATGAGTTTTTGCTTAGGTACCAGCCAAAAGATTTTATTTATTTGTTTATTTATGTGAAGAATGAGGGATTTCAGCACTCGGCCTCAGTCCAGGGGAATTCATGGTTCAATAAAGACTAACAGCCTAGACAGGGCGAGTTCTTACCCCACTTGGTTTCCCCAGACTCGTTATCAAAGGAAAACAGGCCTTCTAAGAAAGAACTTCAAATGAATCATTCCTTCTTGCTAAAACTTCTTAGCACGGCTGAAAAAATGCTCTAGCAAGTTCAAGGAAGGAGAGGGAGAGGGTCGGCCGAGGGCAAAAAGAAACACGTACCAGATAGAGGTTCAGTAAGATCCATTCTCAGAGAAGGCCGCAGGTTACCGGACTGCCCAGCGGGGCCATTGCTAACATTGCAGAGCTCCCGTGGGGTTTAAAGGCTGTTAGTTGTTAAGAATGTTGAAGGTTATGGCTTGAATACTAGGCCAGCACTGGATGACAGATCCCAAGCCCCGAGCCACTCATGTGTTCTTCAATATATTTATTTTTTATGTGTGTGTGAAACACTGGACACTTTAATGTGCAGGGCCCAGCTGATTCTCACACTAAATAAATAGAGAACATCAGTCATCTAAATCACAAAAAGACAACTACTCCGAGATTTTGGTGAAGGTGGCAAGCGACCAACTCTGGCTGAATCACCTGTGGAGTTTTTTCTAATACTACAGACACCAACTTCTGCTCTAGCTTTTCTTAATCACATTTCTGGGGGTCAAGTTCAAGCATCAACATTAGTTTGAGGTTGTAAGCCAAGGTTACATAGGCCATGTGAAAAACAGTAATTACAGAACATCACCCAACTATGTGCTCCATTTGGACACCTGATGAGTACCAGAAGCATATGTCATGCCCAGTCCTGGTGAGGACACCAAATGGAGAACAAAGGGTGCCTTTCTTCCCCCGCTCACCTTCGATGGCCGTTGCCTCACACTTTCCAAGTCATGTATCCTACTCTCTGTAAAACTATTACCATATTCCACTTCCTGTCTGTGCTTAATAAATTGACCAGTGAAGACAATAGATGCCTTATTCCGTTGTCCAGGTCCTTACTCCAGTTTTCTCAGTCAGAACCTAAATAAATATGAAAAGAAGCAACACAAGTTTGAGATTTCTGAGGGATCTGAAATAATTTCCTATGGGAAAAAAAAAAATAGTTCTCATAGGAGGTCATATGTAAAAAAACCTGAAAAAGTCCTGCCAGAAAGTGACCTTTTTAGGGAAAAGTTGAGCATGTTTAGGATTTTAAAAGTGTTTGTATGAAATCAAATGTTTTGTGTGAAGAAAGTGTAAACTTTATGTTCAAGAAGATCAAATTGAAACTGAATTATGGACATTGCATATTAAGCAAGATCCCTTTGGTCCAGTCTAGGGAAGAACTGGAGGAGCCATCTTGTAGAGCTGACAGTAGAACTAGCCAGCATGGCTGCTGATTCTGTGTTGCTCTTGGCTCTTCCCATGATGCACTCTGATCTCTGGAGTTCAAAACCCCACGAGGCATGGACAACTTTTTGATGCTGTCTTGTAGAAGATATGATCTTCAATGATTGAACTTTCAGATTCACCAGTGGGCAAACTCTACCTCTCATGGAGTCCTGAGTGAGGGACAAGGCCTTGCAAATGGGCACCTTGAGAGTTCAAAGGTGAAATTTAACTGTGGTGAAAAATCATCTCAAAGGTCAAAGCACAATCAGATGGGTAAATTGTGAGTCTGCCACTAAATAGCCCTATGTGAGTTAATCAGTTCATTTGTTTGTTCATTCATTCATTCATGTACCAGTTATGTGCCAAAAGGTGTCTCAACAGAAAGTGATACAACAGTAATCAAAGTAGAGAGCCCCATGCCCTTGCCTGGTGGGGAGACACACATGAAACAAAGCATTGCACAGATACATGCAGAAAACGTACAAGGTTTGGGAAGGAATGGTGTAACAAGGGGGTCCTTCCATTAGATGAGGGGTCAGGGAGTACCTCTCAAGGTCCTCAAGGTCTCAAACTGAGACCTAAAGGATTCAGACAAAATGGTGTAGGAAAAGGGTACTAGATATCAACAACAGCAGGTGTGAAGGCTGGTGCTCAAGAGAGAGTTTTTGGAGAGGTAGGCGTGGGAGTTACAAATATTTGCCTCACAGTCATGAAAAGGACAGGTTCTACATTGGGCATGAAAGGAGAGGACAGAAGGAGGAGCTGAAAGAGGAGAGCGAGGGGTGTGTTGGTAACCTGCCTATGTCTGATGAGATCGGAGAGTTGTTGGAATGAAGGAACTAGGGCTTGCGTCTAAAAGGATAAGGTTTTTCTCTTTGGAGAAGTTCTTGTTTGAACTAAAAATAGAGGTGGTGTCCAGGAGGAGGCAATGGGAGTGGAGGACTAGAGTGGAGTGCAGGAGAAATGTATGAGCAATGAGAAGGTCATAGAAAAGAGACCGTTGGTCACTGGGCTGTATGTTGCATGGGCCTCTGGATATTCATTTCTTACAATAAAGATTGGTGTAGGTGTTAAAGTCCTCACTGAGTGAGGAGAAGTGACCAGGAGGCTGTCAGACAATCTCTTCACTATCCTGGGGAGCCCCTAGGACCTTTGCTGTAAACAATAACAACAGTCACTGTCTTCTCAATTCTGTCAACATTATGGAGAACATGCTAGACCAAATCAGAAAACTGGGGTTCAAGTTCTAGCCTATGACTCTGTAGATGCGCCCTTTACTTTGGCAATATCACTCTTAGCTTTTGAGTCTGGATTTCTTCATGTGCTGATTACATAAATGACCTTCAGAACATTGGTGGGAGGTGGGGAAAGAATGACATGCCTCCCTAGGGAAGTACATGAGAATTTCTAGGGCAGTGGTTTTCAACCCTCCTTCACATGAGAATCACCCCAATTTGGTCTAAGTTGAGCCAAGCTTTGGAATTTTTGAAAAGGTCCCCCAGTGATTCTAACGTGCAGTTTGGGAACCACTGCCCAAGGAAAACAGATTTCATTTGAGAAGTATATTCAACATACACCACTAGAAAAAGCCTCATGTTTCTGTTTTGTTCACTGAAATTACCCTAGTGCCCAGAATATCTGACATACAGTAGTCACTCAATAAATTATATTTGGGCAGTGCCATGGTTACAAAGCAAATCAGAGTATTGCCCCAGAGATATAAACAAAGTAAAAATTGTCACTGAATTTCTTACTTAGTTACTTAATTCTCTGGTCAATTCTGGCCACAGAACTGGGGGTGGCCTTTCAGCCCCAAACATAATTCTGAAATACTATGTAGGATTTATTTACATACAATGACCTCCTTCCAAATGTCCCCCACTCTACCCTAACCCCCACCTCCACACACACACAAATATGGCCTCAGTCTTACAAGGGGTGTCTGTATTCGGGGAATTTCTTCTCATCACACCACCAGGGAGACTGAGGCATCTTTTTCTCTCTGCTCCCATTGTACCTCAGAAATCACAGAGTGTAGAGATTGTTTATTTGTAAGCCTGTCTCCTCCCTTTACACAAAGTTCCCCCAAATCAGAGTTGACATCTTTCTTGTAATTTCAGCACGTACTGACGATGATAACAACGATGATGATGACGTCCCTGGCATCAGGACAATATTTTATCGTTTCATTAATAAATTCATAAACTGTCTGGAACACCTTAAGGATTTTCTTGCATTGCGTTTCCCCTCTGACAGAGAAAGAACCAGGATTAGACTACAGAGGCCAACCAGAAATTGAATTGGTGGTCAGTGGTGGAATAACTTAGATATTTATACTTTCCTGGAACAAAAATAAGAGGGAAGGGGTAAGGAAAGCTTTGGTGGGCTCTGGGACCTGATGATGGCCTGTGGGCTCGGGTTACTGGTCTTTTCCCAGCCAGTTTTGGGGACGTCAGCCGACCTTGACAACAAAAAGAACATAATGGGGGGAAAAAACAATAATAAAGTTTATAATGAAGTTTGAATGAAGGAGAGCCTTAATGGGATCAGAAAGAGGTGTCCTTAGGTGAAAATTCTTCCACTGTGTGGTCACCCAAAAATAACTAGGGAATGGAAATTTGGAAACTCAGTCTCCCGTCTTCTCGTCAACTGGCTGACTGATATTGGGCATGCTACTTAACCATTTTATGGGGTAGTTTTTCATCCATAAAAAGAAGGGTTAAAAATTGTTGCCTTACCCACAGTGCAGAAGCAAAAACAAAAATGAGGTAATATATGTAAAACCTTTCTATAAAGAAACTCTGTGCTATACAGAATAGTATAGATAGGAAAGCATTGCTCATACTGTGTTAGTCACTTGGGTGCCTGGGAGTTTGCCCCATAAGACCCATGGAGCAACACTCTTTTTTTTGTTGTTGTTAATGTTTATTTATTTATTTTGGGTTGGGGGGGGGCTCATGAGAGAGTGCACGGGTAAGGGAGGGGCAGAGAGAGAGAGAGAGGGAGAGAGAGAATCCCAAGTGCTGACAGCTGACAGTGCAGAGCCCATGAGGGGGCTCGATCTCAAGAACCATAAGATCATGACCTGAGCTGAAATCAAGAGTCGAACACTTAACCAACTGAGCCACCCAGGCGCCCCAGAGCAACACTCTTATGAACAGCTTTCTGCTCTAGTACAGGGCTTGAGAGTAGGTCTGGTGAATGGGTTGTTGCCCATATTGCCTGTCATTTTAGCTGTAAATGGGGCTATTGTCTTTCCCAAGAACAAGACAAGAGCCCATTGGAGCCAACGGAAACTCAGACTTTCCAAGATATTTCAAGCTATCTGTTCCTTCCCCGACCTGAGCCCACCAGCTGCAAAGTAATAACCAGAGTGCTGGTGAAAATGTTGAAGTACCTGCCCAGGCCTGCTAGACCTCCTACCCGTGGATGCCCAAGCCAGACCTGTGAGGGACCCTAAAGGCCTGGGATCACCCACAAGGTCCCCTGCCTGTCCTTGCCCTTTGCAGCTACACTTCCACACCCACTTTTGCACATGATGATAGCCCACAAAAACAATTCCTCTTTCTTAAGAGACCCATCCTTGACCAACTCGTCATGAAGCTGGCTGAACTTCTGCCTACTCCCTCCTGCTCAAGGTCACTTTCCTTCTCCACTTTAGAAAGCTCCTCTGGAGTCTTCCCATGCCTGCCATTAAGTACATAAGTAATTAAAGGTTGTAAGTAAAGGTTGATGTTAACGGTGTTCTTCTTATTTTTCGTCCTCTGCTCTAAGGGACCTAGATTCTGTTTTTATGGCAAGTGGGTGCCAAATAGGGGAGACACAGCATTTCTTATTTTCTGACTTCCTTCCATAGTCAGAAAAACAAAACAAAACAAAAGCAGTCACGTTTCCTCCTCTTCTTGCTGTTGTGATCATTTAGACACGTTTGAGTCTTCTCAGGGAGGGGGGAAAATGTTTTTTTTTTTTTCCTTCTACCCATCTTAGGCTCTCTGGGACACTATAAACTGAACTGACAGAAGACAGGTTAACAAGAGAAAAACAAACAGAAGCTTATTGACACATGCATCATACTTACACACGGAAGGACTCAGTGATGAGTGACTCAAAGGAGTGGTTAGAACTTGGGGGTCTATGTATCTGACTTAGTAGGAGAAAGGGAAGGGGGAGAAAGGGCACCTACGGGAAAAGCAAATGACTTTTTGGAAAGATAAATGAGTGCTTAAAGGAACAGATGGGAGACATGATAATTTGGAGGACGATTGTCTTGGGTGTGGTGCTGATTTCTTGGCTCCCAGAAGAAAAGAGCAGAGTTGTTTCCGGGAGAGGATGTCTGACAATTGAGTCCTTTGGGGAGGCTCTGCTTTTAAGCAGATAAGGGATTTCAGGACTTCAGATGTCTTTAGTTCAAAATAATTTTTAGGTCAAAGTAGGGTATTTGGGCATGGCATACCCTGCTTCTCTTCAACCTTTGTTACCAAATTACTCTACTTTGTATTCTAGGGTTGACTTTAGGACAAGATAGAACTTTGGCCTTGCTTTGGGTAGGGTTGGGACTAAGTTGAGACAAGCACTCACCTTGACTGCAGAATTTAAAAGGAGTGGCTGAAAACTCAGTCACCAAGATCGTTGTTTTATTGTAATATTTTTGAAAATAAAACCTAATGCAAAAAAAAATCCAGGATGAGCAAAACATGAAAATTTGAAATTAAGCTTGGATTACTACTATTGAATATAGGCCTCTGGCCTTAGGGATCTATTTCTAGATAGTGATTTGTACTGCCTACTTCAGAGGCACCTGCCTGGATGGCTCAGTCCATTAAGTGTCCAACACTTGATTTCAGCTCAAGTCATGATCTCACCGTTCATGAGTTCAAGCTTCACACAGGGCTCTGCGCTGACAGTGGGGAGTCTGCTTGGGATTCTCTCTCTCTCTCCCTTTCATTCCGCCCCTCCCTCATCCATCCTCTCTCTCTCTCTCTCAAAATAAATAAATTATAATTTTTTAAAAACAATTTAAAAATTTATAATGACTACTTCATTGTCTGGAGCCTGCTTCCGGTGGGGGTTTTCCTAAGCCACAGCGTCCCCCAAAGTCTCCGACACACTCCTGTCCTTCTGTCACCTGTGATTCCATCCTCACGTGCTTCGTAGCAGGAGCCAACATTTCTCAGTCACTTGCCAGGCACTGAGTCATGCTCTTCACATTCATTACGTCGGGTGATCCTCACAATTTTCACAGGTACCAATAAAGCAAGTCTTGGTAGTATTCAGAGTCTACGTTTATGTTTGAGGTTGAGAAAGCCTCAGAGAGGCACTACCACGGCCACGGATGACACAGATAGTACACAGCAGGGCAGAACCAGGACCCAGAGCCCACTCTTGTCCACCCCTCTATACTCCTCCTCACAGACTCAGTCTCCGTCTCGTCTGTTCTTTGTACTGGCCATGCATCGAGTGTAGTCACTATCCCCTTGGCGGGACCTCCCAATTTTTCTTTGTAGGGGCTTCATATTGAATGAGAAGCTTTGCTGAAATTCATCTTGCTAAAATGTAAAGCTGGAAGGGACCTTACAGAGAAAGCAATTAATCCAAAGCATTTCATTTCCTCAAGATGCAAAATCAGAAACTTGAGTCTTGGAAAGGCGGTATGATTTGCCAGGTGTACATGTTGGTAATACTCTGCCTTTACTCCTTCCACTGAACCCTGGTTCCTTATCCTACTGTCCTGTCCTGAATATGCCCTCAAACAACTGCCCACTGAGATTTTTCCATTAGTTTCCAGGTTGTGTGCTTCTTTCCCGAGACTGCTCCAGTTTTTTCCCCTTCAAGCCCATTTGCTGCTTATACTCCAGAAATAGTCACTGATCACTTCTTATGTGCAAGGGTTTTTGCTGATATTTTAGGCAGCACTCTAAATACATACATACATACATATGTACATATGTGCCTGGCTCAGAATAAAGTTGTAGGGCTGGAAAAACAGGGATGGGATGGGATCCCAGCTTCAGAGAGAAAATCAGCTCCAAACTTTATAGTTTTCATTTACTTCTGAGTACAGTTCACGAAGCCAGTCACCATCCTTAGACTAGGACCAGTTCTGCATGGAGAGGTCTTTCAACATCCAAAACCTCTCTGTCTCCTGACTCACCAGTTCCCCTTCACTGTGTGAGCTGTTGTGAAGTCATTAGGGTCAGGTGGTTGGAGGGGGAGAGGGGCGGGGGAGGGACTGCTTATAAGGCTTCATTAAAACGTACCCAAATTTCCTTTCTCTTTTTTTAAGTTTTTATTTATTTATTTTGAGAGAAAGACAGCATATGCACGGGCGTAAGTCAGTGGAGGGGAGCACAGGGGGAGAGGAAGAGAGAGCATCCCAAGCAGGCTCCTCACTCAGCACAGAGCCTGACTTGGGCCCAATCTATGAACCACGAGATCATGACTTTAGCCAAAATCAAGAGTCTGATGCTGAACCAACTGAGCACCCGGAATTCCCTTTCTCTTAACCCCAGAAGCTCATTAATAGATTAGCTGTCAACCTCTTGGAACACACCTTGGAAAGAAAACAGGATAGTTGTAAGGAAAATTTCCTCCGGGTAAAGGCATCAGCGCCTAAGAGTAGCCCCAAATGGCCCAACTTGTTAGAGATTGGCTTTGCTGCCTCACTACCCATGGTTCCCAAAGTCCATCGTGGGGTGGGTGAGGGGAACAGTCTGAGATTTGCTCAGAAGGGCTGCTTGCTGAGAATCTTCACGCTTGTTCCACAAATGATTAGTAAGTTGGGAAAAAAGAACAAGAAAACTTGTTATAAAACATTCTATAAAAATGTGGTTAAGGGAGTGAGGACCACATCAAAACAGAAGGAACTGGCTGTTTCAAGCTGATGGCGGTCAGGTAAAGTAGATGTTTCAAAATATTTGATGGCAAACTCTAACCATCAACCAGCGATTTGGCATCATCGCTCCAAGGCAGGGGCAAGAGGTGAGTGGGAAGAATCAGCTTCTCTGAATTGTTTCGGGCACAGCAAGAAAGAGCTTTCCCCTCCTTGTCCTGCTCTTGTCCCATCAGCTCCACGCTGGGGCTGCTGGGGGGCAAAGCACTTTACAGTTACACAGAGAGTCATGTGCAGGGAAGATAGCAAAATCAGTGGAAACTGGATTGAGCAGACCATGTGCTTTCCCAAATCCAAAGTCAAATCCACAGCCACACATAATGTCTCTACCCCTCACCTTGCTAGGTAACCAGAGTGCACCAAAGAACCCCTGCTGAATCATGCCTTAGCTCTCATCTGAGCCTTCCCAAAAAGCCCATCTTTGAAATCCAAACTTTCCTTCCGGGGCTATGGCATTTTAAAAGGATATTTTTGGATTTGCTTTTTTAAAAATAATGTTTGTCTTTAGTTTTTAAGCAAAAATGCTCGTGATAGAATTTATTTTTTCTTGACTCTACTTTTGCATTACGTGTAAGTGATATTCTAGGTTACATAGAGATTCCTGTGGCTTGCGGGTTCCAGACCGAGCCTTTGGGGCTCCCAGAAAAGTGCAACCAAAGCACAGCTCCACAAGTGAGAGCCCCCCCCCGCCCCCCCCGAGAAACCACTGCCTAGATCTGGGACATCTTCTTGGTGAAAACCACAATATGGGTTTGAAAAGTACAGAGAAACCTAAAGAAGAAGAAGAAAGAAAAGGAGAAGAAGAAGAAGAAGAAGAAGAAGAAGAAGAAGAAGAAAAAAGCTCCTTATCGTTTCATGGCTTTCAACATTTTGATTAAAATATATTTTCATCAATGCAATAGTGGTGTCATACATTTTAAGGAAACATCTTGATTCTCAATGGAAGCCCAGGGTAAATGAGGCCGTAAAAATTGAGCACTGTGCCATGTTGAAAAGTGAAAAAAAAAAAATGGACTTGAAAAGCCACGAGGGTGAAAAGAAGCTTCTAAATATAACAAACTTCCCAAAAATGCAATCTCACACCTAACTGAAGTCATACTATTTTTGAAAGTGGAAATCCCCTCCTTCACCACACAACTCCGAGGTCAGCCGTCTAAGAATTAAACTTCTGTGCGGGTGCTAGGACAAGCCGGTCCTTCCGTGAATGCCACGGTCACTCCTCTTCCTTCCTGCGATCCAGGGCGTCAGTAGCCAAAGCCATCAGTTAAACGTGACACCGTGCCTACGGGCTGAATTCCCTGTGCTGTGTGTGCAGCGCCTGCCGGAACGGATGTTCCTTAGAAGCACCGCTCTTGGGCCCTCATTTCAGTTCTGTGCTGCTCTCTGGACCTTGGCCAACACTTCTCCGTGAAACAGCTGGTATTCGCTGAAATAAAAAAAAAATAAAAAAATAAAAAAAGAGGCAGGGATTTGTATTTTGGAAAATATACTTCGTGCGTGTCTCTAATTTTTGGCGTGGCCTGAAAGAGAAATGTAGCCCTTTCGTTCTGCAAATTTTAGATATTGGAGAGGTATCAGTCACTCCATGGAGAAAGCCACGCTCTTCCATTTACTGACACTCCCCCTCAAAGTTCATGCCCATGTCCAATGTGAGCTGGGCTATACTGAGGGTGGGTAACGGGATGGATGCCCGATCCCCAACAAAGCAAACTGCTTTTGTCCTCTACCTCTTTTCTTTTTTTTTTTTTTAACATGAAATTTATTGTCAAATTGGTTTCCATACAACACCCAGTGCTCATCCCAACAGGTGCCCTCCTCAATGCTCATCCCCACCCTCCCCTCCCTCCCATCCGCCATCAACCCTCAGATTGTTCTCAGTTTTTAAGAATCTCTTATGGTTTGGCTCCCTCCCTCTCTAACTGGTCCTCTACTTCTTTAAAACAAATTTTTTAAAGAGAACAATTTTAGGCTTAAAACAAAATTAAGACGAATTTACAGTGATTTCCCATATACTTTCCAGGCAATTTTGCTATCTCTTTTCTCCACTTATTTTCACGGCTGGGCCCGGACACGATATAGTAATATCTCAAGGGCCCCTAAGTGTTAAGAGAAAACAGTTAACATCACATTTTACCTAGCTGGAAACAGAGGTCTCTCACTGCTTATTCATGTTCCTCATTATAACTCCTTACTTTTAAATATGCTGTTGTTAGGTTGACGTTCCTATTTTTTCAGGCAAGAATTCAGACACAGAAGCAGTAGGAGTGAGGTGACCCTCCAAGGGAAGCAGAGACAGCCTTCTTGTCCATCCTGCATACTTTTAAGCATTAACTTTTGTCTTCTGATTGTGTAGGTAATTCATGTCTCCTTGTAAAATTTGGAAATTATTAAAAAAACAGAAAGAGGGAAATAAAATTACCAATATAGATCATTTCCCCAAAACTGTCACTCTAAACATTTTGGGAAATATTCTTCTAGCATTTTTTTTTATACTTATTAGCACATCTTACCACCCTCCCCCCTCTAGTTGGGATCATGCTAGCCACAGTTTCATAATACACTTGTTTTTCACCTACTATAGTATAATCATTTTCCTATTATTAATTTTGTATACCTATTGTTTTATTAGTCATTATAAAAATCCAGAGAAGTAGCCAAGGCAGTTATTAGCCCCATTTTAGGGATTGGGAAAACGAGGCACAGTGACTCTGTTAAGCCACAGAGCAACTCAGCCTAGGTCTTCCAACTGCCAATATAATGTTCTTCTCCCTCATCTAATTAAAAGGACAGAAAAGCACAAAATGAGGGATCCTTAATATTTCTTTGCAAGGATTAGAGGAATTAATGGTAAGTAGTTGCTACAGTGACTTCTTAGAAAAGACTAGGTAGTAGCTTAGTATTTTATCTGTAATGATACCAATGCGCAGATGAGAATAAATACAATGTGTTCCGAAATTTAAAAATGACTTGGGAAATGTTGGTGAAGGTGTGGAATTCTCATCCATTGCTGGTGGGTATTTACATTGGTAGGACCACTCTGGAAACTGGCAAAACATAATTAACATACAATTATCCTAACACCTAGCATTTCCCGTCCTAGGTATATACCTAAGAGCAGAGCAAGGCTCAACTGACTATGGTCTACAGGCCAAATATGGTCTTTATAAATCAAGTTTTATTGAAATATGGCCACGTCTATTTGTTTATGTATTACGTGGGGCTGTTTTATACTGTAATGGCATAATTGAATAATTGTGACAAAGACCCTATGACCTGCAAATCCTAAAGTATGTACAATCTGACCCTTTATAGAAAAAATATACAGCTTGCCTGCCTAAAAGGAAAAAGGCACATATTCCCAAAAGAACATGTGCAAGAATATTTATATGTACAAGGCATTTATATGCGCAAAAAGATACACGCAAGAACATCTTATATACAATTGTCAAAAACTGAAATCCACCTGAATGTCTACCAATAATAGAAAAAAGAAATATTTTATGCTATGTATATTATATTCTATTGTATTTGTACAATAGAACACTGCACAATAACAAAAAAAGAAATCTCTATTGCTATCTATAGTACCACATCAATGTATCTCGTGCACATAATGCTGACTAAAAGAAACCAGGCACAAGAGAATATCGACAAAATGATTCCATTTATATCAAGTCCAAGAACAGTCCACATTAATCTGTGGTGATAGAATTCAGAATAGACTGGAAGGATATATAAGAGAGGCTTCTGGGATGCTGGAAATCTCTATCTTATTCAGAGTGATAGATAAATGGATGCCTCCATGGTTTAAAACCCATCCAATTCTACACTTAAAAGTATGTTCAACCTCAAAAAAATTATGAAGAAAACTTGCAAAGTATGAGAAAGTGTCAGAAGAACTTGTGAAAGGAATACATTGCCACTATATTATGAGAGAGGCCTCTGATTAGACAGAATAAAGGGACAGCGGTTTGGTTAGAAAAATGAATGGAACAACATCAGCGCAATGAAAAAAGGTCACGTTAGCAAGAGGTAAGTTTGTTGGCCTTGCCTGGTAAGTAAGTGGTCCTCACTGAATAATATGAGGGACTTAAAGCTTTCTCCAGGAGTAGGCAAACTCTCCAAGCTCCATCCACAGCTTCCCAGAAAGGACTCTGAAGGCAGGCAGAGGAGGGGGAAAAAAGCAAGGAGACAAGGGAGGGAGACCAGAGAAAAGGATTCACCAAAACTATTCAAACTGTTGTCATTCCAGGAGGTTCTGTTTGGACTGATGGGTGACTTTTTTTGGAAAAAATAAATAAATCATTTGCCAAAATCTCTGGACTCTGTAAACATGCGTGATAGAGCAAAAGTAACTCTATCTTTCTGAAAGCTGACAGGTCAATACACCCTCCCAGACATTATGGGCATAGGTCCTATTAATTGAATATGTGAATAAAGAAAGTCAGCAAAAAGGAAACTATAAACCTTGGAAGAGAAAAGCTCATTCTCTATCCACTCTTCTTTTATCAACTTCTTGTTGTTTTTTTTTTAATTTTTTATTTATTTTTGAGACAGAGAGAGACAGAACATGAGCAGGGGAGGGGCAGAGAGAGAGGGAGACAGAGAATCCGAAGCAAGCTCCAGGCTCTGAGCCATCAGCACAGAGCCCGATGCGGGGCTCGAACTCACAAACCGGGAGATCACGACCTGAGCCAAAGTCGGACGCTCAACCAACTGAGCCACCCAGGCGCCCCTCAACTTCTTTTTTAATTGAATTATATTTGACATATTGTGTATTCTTAAGATTAACAACATGTTGATCTGGTACATGTGTATGTTACAGTATGATTGTCACTGATGCATTAGCTAACACCTCTATCACATTATATAATTATCATTTCTTTTTTGTGGTGAGAATAATTAAGATCTAGTCTCTTAGCAAGTTCAATGTTTATAACATAATATCATCTATAATTACCGCACTGTGCATTAGATCTCCAGGACTTATTTAACTGTAACTTGCAAATTGGTACCCACAAACAACATTTCTCTTATCTTTCTACCCTCCAGCCCTAGTAATAACAATTTTACAAGTTTGCCTTTTTATATTTGCATTCAACCACTTTTTTAAAAAAATCTATTTGGGGGCGCCTGGGTGGCGCAGTCGGTTGGGCGTCCGACTTCAGCCAGGTCACGATCTCGCGGTCCGTGAGTTCGAGCCCCGCGTCAGGCTCTGGGCTGATGGCTCGGAGCCTGGAGCCTGTTTCCGATTCTGTGTCTCCCTCTCTCTCTGCCCCTCCCCCGTTCATGCTCTGTCTCTCTCTGTCCCAAAAATAAATAAATGTTGAAAAAAAAAAATTAAAAAAAAAAAATCTATTTGTATGTATTTATATTTACACTGGCTCTTTCCTGGAACTTTCTTCCCCTGTAAACATCTGAATGGCCACATTCCCATCTCAATATTGTGGATTTTCCTTACTCTGCTGGGTTTTTTCCATTGCACATATCATTTCCTTATATACGATGCAATTTACTTATTTATTATGCCTCCTGTCTGCCTCTTTCCCAATAAACTATGAACCCCATGAGAGCGGAGATTTATTTCTATCTTATTACTTCTGCATTCCTGGCATAGGGATAAATATATGTGGCCTAGAATAGTGAGTAAAGATGGGCAACAATCTTTTGTGACACTACTATTTAGCATTGCAATGATCCATAGATTCTTTCCAAAAAGAGTACAGTAATTTGTATGACCAACTAGTAATACATGAGTATGCTTATTTTTCTGTATTTTTATGAGCAGTGCATGTTATCAGTCTTTTTAATTGCAAACTATTCATCAGAGGTGAATACACTTCACTGATCTTTTTTAATATCGTATGTTTATTAATCATTTGCATTTTCGCTTCTACGATTGCCTGATTGTGTCATTTGACCACTTTTATTTTAGAATTGTCTTCTTTTAACTTAAAGGGATCTTGTATAAATTAACTTAATCCCTTGTCAATCAGAGATAGTCCAAATATTTTATACCATTCTCTCTTTGTGTTTTATACATTTGATTTGAAACATTTAGATGTTCTCTCTTCAAAGAAGTGTAAGAATGTGAATGTTCCCTTTTATTATCTAAATGAAATAGGGGCGCCTGGGTGGCGCAGTCGGTTAAGCGTCCGACTTCAGCCAGGTCACGATCTCGCGGTCCGTGAGTTCGAGCCCCGCGTCAGGCTCTGGGCTGATGGCTCGGAGCCTGGAGCCTGTTTCCGATTCTGTGTCTCCCTCTCTCTCTGCCCCTCCCCCGTTCATGCTCTGTCTCTCTCTGTCCCAAAAGTAAATAAAAAATGTTGAAAAAAAAAATTTTTTTAATGAAACAAAAGATGTTTATTTTATAGACAAACTTTATGGTGTCTTTTTTGCAGGAAAGGATTATTTTCATGGATCAAGGCTCAATCAAATTTCAGTAGTAGTAGTTAGTAGCAAGGACAGGAAACCGTCAGCAGACGACTTTGCACAAAATCTTGCCTTTCAGGAAAAGGGAAAAAGAAAGATAATTGCTAGACAAGGTTTAATCATTTGACAAAGAGCAGAACTCTTTGTACATCAATGAGAAGATTCAAAGTTCCTTGTTGTTGCCTTTTCCTTTGTTTTTAGTAGAACAGAAAATCCAGTTGGGTCCCTAGATAACTAAGCCATGATTCTGTGAGCAAAGAATAAAAACTATACAAAATAATACATTTCATTTGTATAATGATTTACAGTTCCAATGTGCTTTCATAAATATCATTTAATTTAATCCTCAAAAAAAAAACAAAACTTTTTTTTACAAAAAAGTAACCAGAAGTTCATAAAGGTGACCAGGACTCTGGTGACCAGGTGACTAACTCTGGTGACCAGGACTTCATTGTGTTGATTCCATGGCAGAACCAGACCCCATGGCTCCTCTTAGAATTTCCTATGCAACTGATTATTTAGAATTTTAATAAATAATATTAAAGAAAATTTATTAGGATATTAAATTGAACAGATTGGGCCTAAAATAGCTTATTTCTTCTCTTTGTTTTACAAAAAATTCCAGGTTCTCATGTATCTCCTTCTGTCTAGCACAAAAACAGTGACATCTATCTGGTGCCTATTCTTGCCCGGGGTCAGTATTTACAATTCAAAGAATACAAGTCAACAGTGTCATAGAAAAAGGCTTCTGGCAAATATAACCCTATTGTTTTATAATCTCTTAAATTTTGAGGGCTTTCTTTCTCTACTATACATTCTTCTTGGTTCTGTAGGTTGAAGAGATTTTTTTTTTAAAGATGCAAAAGAATATTGACAACTCTTTCGATCATAATCAATGCGCTGTTAAAAGTATATGAGATGACAAAGCAAAGCCTATAAATGTACTTGAAAGCTCTTCAGTCGTAGTTAAGTGTAGATGGCAATTTTATGTTACACACCTTTATTTTCTTTTTAGGAAAGTCATAGTAAAGACCATAATGAAGTTAAACACAAGGAATACTCCACTCGATTTACCTTCACAAATATTCCTAGTGAGGTGTTAATTAATACCCAGAAATGAGCACGTAGGCTACAGAATATATTTCTAAGGTAGGGCTCATGTATATATACACCGAAATCACTTGGGCTCCCTTAGTTTTATAAACTAAGCTTAAATCCCTGTCTGCCCACATATTCCTCCCTCAGCTGGCCCCTGCCATTCTTAATTAATCCAGTTTGTTCCACATATTTTTAATCTTTTATGCCATCTGTTTCCAAGCACTGTTTTGCTCAAGGCCTGGCTGGGTTTCCATATCATTCAACCTTTCCTATTTTAGCTTCTCAGTTTTTGATTGCTGTGTTTCAGAGTTTGGTTGCATGAACGTAAGTCATGAGCTCAGCAAAGATACCAACACTGCCTTTAATTCAAATAATTCTGGCCCTGGGCACTTCCTTAGTGTTTAATCTGAGAATGAGAAGACCTTGTTGTGCCTGAAAACGGAGATGGCCAGCCAGGCTGTGTATCAACCTCAGTCTAGAGACCTATTCATATCATCATTGCCTCGTGCCAATAAACCAAGGACTTCAGGCATTTTGAGGGAATGTTTTTCTTGTGCTGTTTTTCTTGTGCTACAAGTGAAGAAGGGACTTTTGGCTTGAAACCCCATGGGGAACTTGCTCACAGGGATTTATTCCAGAATAACCATTTTTCTACCAGTAACACTTCACCAAAAAAATAAAAATAAAGATCTGTAGAGGATACGTCTACACAGGATGCCTATTCACTTTATTAAAATAGACTTCTTGCATAAACTTGTTCATGCTTCTAGAGAAAATTTGTTAATCCATACATTTCTGAATTGTAGCTTGACTCAATACTCATCCCAGGCAACAGAAATTTGTCTGGGGTGATAGCATGGCAAGAATGTTGAAAATAATACTATACATCTGCCCCTTGAACAACATGGGTTTGAACTACGCGGGTCCACAGATATGTGGATTTTTCCCTGTAACTACAACACAGTACTGTAAATGTATTTTCTCTCCCTTATGATTTTTATGTTTTTATTTTTTTAATGTTTATTTATTTTTGAGAGAGAGAGAGAGCACGCACGCGGGGAGGGGGTGGGGGAGGAGCAGAGAGAGAGGTAGGCACAGAATCCAAAGCAGGCTCCAGACTCAGAGCAGTCAGCACAGCGCCTGACGCTGGGCTCCAACTTACAGACTGCGAGATCATGACCTGAGCCGAAGTCGGTAGCTTAACCCACTAAGCCACACAGCCCCCCGCCCCCCCCCAATTTATGGTTTTTTTTTAAACAACATTTTCTTTTCTCCAGCTTATTTAATTGTTAAGAATATGGTATATAATACTTATAACATACAAAACACGTGTTAACTGACTGTTTATGTTTTGGTAAGGCTTCTGGTCAACACTAGGCTATTAGTAGTTTTGGGGAAGTCAGAAGTTATGCAAGGATTTTTTACTATTCAGGATATTTTACTTGCATTGGTCCAGTCAACGGTAGTCTAAAAATCAACTTTATAGCTTACAGCATTAGAGCTTTCCTTAACCTAGGTCGCTGTTATCTGCCTAGGATTTTCTTTTCTTTTCTTTCTTTTCTTTTCTTTTCCTTTCTTTTCTTTTCTTTTCTATTAAACATTTATTTATTTTTGAGAGACAGAGCACAAGTGGGGGAGGGGTAGATAGAGAGGGAGACACAGAAGCCCAAGCAGGCTCCAGGCTCCGGGCTGTCAGCACAGAGCCCGACATGGGGCTTGAACCCACAGACTGAGAGATCATGGCCCGAGCTGAAGTCGGATGCTTAACCGACTGAGCCACCTAGGCACCCCTAGGACTTTATTTTCTAAGGTGGGGACCATATCTGTTTAATTTTCTTCACCTACAATTTGCCCCGGGATAATATGTGATGTGACATTATTGACTACTCACCCATAGGGGCCCTGTATTTTACCAATTTGATGAACAGACTTTAAGAAGTCAGGCGAGAAGAAAAATGGGATGTATATTCTTCTCTCTCCTTACAATATAACTCCCTCCCAATCATTGTCACAGATCTTTTCTCCCAGCATTTTCCCCTTCTTGTCACTTTTTTTCTTCCCTTATGCAAAAGAAAAAAACCATAACTCAGATATCTCCTTCCAGGAGTTGGGGAGGGGGGAGGAGGGTGTTTTACCAAGAGCAGGCCCACCACCTTTTGGGCATTAGCTAACAGGCCCAGGTGTTCTCCCCGCCTCCCCCATCCCACCCACTTTAACTCATGCCTCTCATGTTAGAATGGGCCCTCATGCTGTCTTCGGGCATCTACGAAGAAAAGACACAGAACCCAAGAGCCTTATATGCAATTCCTGATCCTACCAACTAACTCAGCTTTCTGAGTTAGCTCTGTATATTAACTCTGTATACTAACTTTGTATATATATATTGTATATATATATATATATATATATATATATATATACTATATATATACTTTACATATACACACACAATATGTGTGTATATATATATGTGTGTGTGTGTGTGTATATAACTCTGTATATATAACTGTATATTAATTCTGTATATTAACTTTCTGAGTTAACTCTATTACAGTATAACTCTGTAATAACTTTGCTGAGGTTTTTGGTGGTTTTGCTGAGGGCGAGAGCCTGTTCGAATATCTATAAAAATAGGGTAAGTGCCCTTTCACTTTTTCTCTTCGTTGAAATGGATTATACAGCCTGAAGTCGTTGACCCCATGTGCTCATCAATAAATCATCAGTGTCACAACTGAGACTTCTTAGTGGTTTAGGGGGACTCCTCCCACATCTTCTCTAAACCTTATTTTAGAAAAGGGGACCATAGGGGAATTCTGGTTATTACACCCCCTGCCCCCATCTCTTCCGGAAGCTGCCAATGGTACTATCTCTAGAAACCTCAGGCAGGTCTGAGAAACCCCTGATCCAACACCCTTGCCCAAGTTTCAAAGGGCTCAGATAGGTCAGGTCGTGGCAGAAATTTCCAGTTGCTTTTTGGACTGTTTGGGTTTGAGCGAAATCACTAATAAATACCAGTTCGTCCTCATGCTGTCCTCACTTTCACAATTGCTGCTATGCTGTGCTGAAAAGAAATGAGCCAGAGTTTCCACAGTTTCATATGCTCCTAAGAGAACTTGAAAAGCCAGGATCCCTTTGGTGGACTTCTCCTGAAGAGAGTTCAGGAACCAAGGAAACGACATACCCCAGATATTTAAAGATCTCTCATTGTTGGAGGCCACTGGGGCACAAAAGGTATACTGAAATAAAGTAGGTAATTCCATAGAGGGAATTTGCACATACACTCACATTCAGAAGATTTGGGGGATGACGCGTTCTGTTTAACTATTAGTTAAAATATACCTTGTTGGTTAGAATATTGGCTTGGCTGCAGTCACAACGAGACGGAAGAACAGTGCTTTAGAAACAGAGACTTTTTCTGTGTCTCCAATATAAAAGAGCAGTTTGTCCGTCCAGGCTGGGGAGGGAGATCCGCAATCCTGAGGCTCCTTTTTGTTGTTCTTTCATCCCCAGTAACTGGTTTCCAGCTGAATGTCTATGGTTGTTGCTTTGGACCCCTCCACCACACCTGATTCCGAGCCGAAGGATCCTTCTTTTGAGCTCACAGAGCATGGGAGGCTCACCATGGTGAGCAGAGACACATTGTACCTCTGTGCACACAGTCACCTGGCCCATGCCCATAGCTACACCTGTCTGTAAGCAAGGCTGCAAAATACACGCTTGACCTGGGTGACCATGCACACTTTTAAATGGGAGACAATGGCTGGGGTGGGGTGGGGGAGGCAAGTGGTAATTTCTGCCACAGCCCACCCTCCGAGGATTAGGATATAACATCTACCGTTAATACAGAGAATGGTTCTGACAACTAAATTCCAACCCCTTCCAATCACTAAGGAATGGATGAAAGCCAGAGTCTCAAGTTACCCTATTTTCATTGTTTTGACTCCAAATATGTTCCCTAATCCTTTTCTGCCCACATGTTTTATAAGCCACATTGATCTAAAAATACATAGTCATTCCTTTACATATTTGTTAATGTGCATTAATATTAAAGGCAGATTTTTTTTTTTTTTTGCCTTGGTCTAAAACTTATACATGTTCAATTTCAGGTAAGTCTCTTCATCAACTATATTCTGCAGGTATTGATGATTCTGTTTATATGGAAGAGAGGCAAACTGTGTATGAACTTTAAGAAGGCAATTGGGAGGGAGACGCCTGGGTGGCTCAGTTGGTTGAGTGTCTGACTTGGGCTCAGGTCACGATAACACGGTTTACCAGTTCAAGCCCCACATCGGGCTCTGTGCTGACAGCTGGGAGCCTGGAACCTGCTTCAGATTCTGTGTCTCCCTCTCTCTCTGCTTCCTGCCTCCCACCCCTGCTCACGCTCTGTCTCTCTCTCTCTCACAAATAAATAAACATTAAAAGAAGAAGAAGAAGAAGAAGAAGAAGAAGAAGAAGAAGAAGACGGCAATTAGGAGGGAGGTAAGCACTGTGGAGGTAAGAGTCAGATTTCTCTCTATCAAATCTCTGCTCAACTCTTTACTAATTGCCCGCTCTTAAACAAGTTATTTTTACCTCTCTGAGCTACGTATCATTTTTTGGTTTTAAGTATAACAAGCATCTAGCACAGAGCCTGCTATGCATCAAACGCTCAGTAGATGGTCATTCTTTTTGCTCGAGTTGTGTATTTATGTATATACGTCATAAAATTCCTTCATCTAGAAATATTTTCCTTCTCTCGCAGCTCTGTATCATGGAGAGTTGAAGACAGCCTTGACTTTTTGGTGACTCAAGCACCACTTTAAGATGGCATATTGTCTAAAGAATTCTTTCCCAGAGTGCAGAAACCATTTCCTGTGTGAAACCCAGCCTCACCATCTCTTCCAGTGCCTTCCCAGTAGTTACAGGGCAGCTGTGTTTTGCAGGTGAATTGTTTCATGCCAACCATGTTTGAGCTAAATGTGCTCAGGCTAGACAATATCTACTTACCAATTTGCATCTTTTTTTTACAGTTAATTTATTTTTGAGACAGAGAGCAAGCAGGGAAGGGCAGAGAGAGAGGGGCACGGAGGAGGATCCAAAGCGGGCTCCAGGACGTCAGGCTTGAACTCATGAACCATGAGATCACGACCTGAACCGAAGTCAGACGCTCAACTGACTGAGCCACCCCGGCGCCCCAATTTATATCATCTTTACCTTTAAAAAGAGTTTTCAGGCAGCTTATAAACATATATCGAGTACCGTAAGATAAAACTAGAAGGCAAAACTAGAAAATGAAACGAATGGAAAACAAAGAACGGGGCATACACCAAGCCAGGGATGAACTGAGCCCTACGATGCACACACCAGTTACAGGTGCCTCCCTCTGCCATTGGACTAAACATTATGCATTATTTCACTGGGCCTCACTCCTTGGCCACCTTCTTGTTCTCGTGACGTTCTCCCTGCGCATGTGCGTACAGATTTCCCTTTCTTACGAGGACGTCAGTCATCCAACAATGAGGTTAAAGACCTCACTTTAGCTCCATTGCCACTGCGAAGACCCTGTCTCCAAATAAGTTCACGTTCTGAGGACTTCAATTCAGCCCTGGACACATGGTTTCTGATAGAACAGACTATGTTACTTCACTGTATTGTGTGTTATAGGAGTTTCCCCAAAGATTTTTCTAAATCTTGCTTCAGGCTTTCACAGCGTCTTTGGACGATCATTTAAACATCAGTTCCTAGGGCGCCTGGGTGGCGCAGTCGGTTAAGCGTCCGACTTCAGCCAGGTCACGATCTCGCGGTCCGTGAGTTTGAGCCCCGCGTCGGGCTCTGGGCTGATGGCTCGGAGCCTGGAGCCTGTTTCCGATTCTGTGTCTCCCTCTCTCTCTGCCCCTCCCCCGTTCATGCTCTGTCTCTCTCTGTCCCAAAAATAAATTTAAAAAAACGTTGAAAAAAAAAATTTTTTTTTTAAATTAAAAAAAAAAAAAAAAAAAAAAAACATCAGTTCCTACGCAGAGGGCTAGAGAAACCCTCCTCATGTGGGTTTAGGGGTCACTAGGATTCTGCTAAAAGGCCACTTGATGCCCTTTGGGTGAAATACACTCTGAGGGCAGCTGGTAATGGAGGCTTTGTCAGATCCCTTACCCTGTATCTGTTTCCTCCACCTCTAACTGACATAAGTCATACTTTCTTCCATTATGTTCCATAGTACTCTCTGGAGTTCATGACTGTATCTGCCTTCCGGTAGTTTCCTAGCGGTTTTGCTGAGTGCAGTAATCTATCAAAATATCTATAGAATTTGGATCAATGCCTTTTCACACCTCTGAGAGAAAGGTCAGAATTCAAGAATCCGTCTTCAAGCCCAAAAGACAAAGGTGTTTGCCTTTTTAGATTTCCTCAGTAAAAATAACGAGGCCTCCATCTAATCTCTGTGGCAGTAATGCCTCAGCCTCCATGTTTGAGAGAGAAAGAAGGTGTGCAAATCACTATTTTAGAGTCAGAAGGCCTTAAATATCATCCTTTTCTCATTTTCAGGAGAGAGAATGCAGGCCCAGAAAGGAAGTCTCCTGGCTCCCTATCCAGCCATCTTTCTATTAAGCTTTCTTATCTTTGTCAGACCCAAATACAAGTGCGTCAGACACTGCCTACGGATGGGACTGGGATGTGAGAACACAACTTAGGTGCCTTTTATCTGAAACCCTTGAGGCCATATGTGTTTCCGAATTAAAAATGCGTTTGCACTTCAGAAAGGCAATTCAGAGCATATACCAGATTTCCCATAACATTTCCTTGTGGGGTTTGGGTAGCACCTTCTAATCAAACACATTTAATAAACATTTTCTGCAGCAAACTGTGTCAATGTTCACATTACCTACAATAAAAAAGGGTCACACATACCTTCATGGTACTTCGTGGGTCATAGTTTGTGCCCCAAATGAGTTATGAAAAACTTACAGTTTTCAAAGTTTTCAGTACTTTCTGGATTTCAGGATTGGGGAGAAAGGATTGCTGGCTCACTTTGGTCTAGAAGAGAGATTCGTCGTTGTGTGTTTCTTTTTTTGTTTTTGTTTTTTAACGTTTATTTATTTTTGAGAGACAGACTGCGAGCCGGGGGGGGGGGGGCAGAGAGAGAGAGAGGGAGGCACAGAATCTGAAGCAGGCTCCAGGCTCTGAGCTGTCAGCACAGAGCCCGATGCGGGGCTCGAACTCACGGACTGTGAGATCATGACCTGGGCCGAAGTCCGACGCTTAACCGACTGAGCCGCCCAGGCGCCTCTAGAAGAGATTCTTAAGCTCGGTTGTGAAAAGGAACCACGCCAGGTACCCACACCACCACCCCCCCACCCCCCGCCACCCCCCCAGAAGCAATCATATTCTGTGGGGTGTGGCTCGGGAATTGGAACTGTGGACAAACAACTCAGATGATACTGGAGTAGATGGCTGGGGAAACGCAATTCACGAAACACTGCCTAGAGCGCAGTGTTACAGCATGAGAAACAGGTGGGAACCGCATCTGGGCTATTTTTAGCACATGCCTCTCCCAGCACCTCCCTGTGACATGGGTTTGACCCTGCAGTCAAGTTTCACAGAATTTCTCCATGACATTTTGATGGGAACTGGGTGTCCAAAGGGCATGCGTATGTAAATAGTAAAAGGGATGGGAGAGAAAAAGAGAGTCAAATGAAGAGGAGAAAACTGCTATTCTAAGAATGCTCAAGGTACAGTCTGGTCACCAGATTAAGTCACATGTATTCATTATTTATTGAGCGTCTACTATGAATTAACCGCTGGTACAGGTATTTGCACAACCACAGGATAATTCTATGCCAAATAACGCCATTCTTATATTTTTTTGCAATTCCCCTGCTCTTTCCCCGTAGGTCTTCTGGTTATTGTTTTTTTTTTTTTTTCTTTTTCTTTTTTTGAGGGGTGGGCGTGAGCCGTGGGAGCATATTGAGCCCCTCCAGGCTGTAGCTCCATCTGCTGGAATATAAGGAAAGTAACCAGTGTCTCACGATTCTTTCATATAGACGATTCTTTGCACGTGTATGAAATCATAATTCATTTTTTGACCATGTCAGTTGTGCTAAAGGAAGCTTTTTGTTTGTTAGCTGTAGGTAAGCATACGAGAGAATTATCTGGGAGCCCCATCGGAGAGCATTAGACTAATCTACATGGTTGAGAAGGCTTTAGTGTTAAATAGGTTAACACCCAGGGAAACTTCCCTAATATAGCCTGCACTTGCTGGAGATGAAGAACTGACCTTCTTTGCAAGAGTCTTACTCTAAGCCTGGGCTCCTGAGAAAAGCTCCCAGCCATGGCTCTCACCACCTCTGGGTCTTGGCAATAGGTAATGAGCTAGGCATGGGAGCACAGAATAGCACCAAAAGCTCATTCGTGGACCTTCTGGGGTTGGCATCTGTCTGGGGGAGCCTGAAGTTGTTTTCCTGGTCACTCATTTCCCCTCCCCTTTATCATTATTCATTTACTCTACAACACCCATTTTCTCCTAAATTCCCTCTTCTGTTTTACCCGCCAAGGCTCATGTTTTCCTTCTTCCTCTGCTGAAGGTCTGTCCCTCTAAGTTTGTCTCTTTGTATCAGTTTACCTATGGACATCTGATGGTCCCTACAGGGGCTTCTATGTAGATGTCTCTGCTTGGAGCAGATGTCTGCAAGTATATGTGTATCTCAGGGGGAGCGGGTGGAGGTGAGAAGGTGATGCTTACGTCTAGTTCCATCGGCAGCTCACATAGGGCAACGTAACAGCTGCTGGTTCTACACTGCTTGGCTTCTATGGAAATAAAGGACTTGAAAAGGATTTGAAAAGTAAAGGAGAGGAAAGAGGTTAAGGAGGAAGAATGAGCATTTTTGGAGGTGGAAATGGACATGACCCATGAGAGGGCCCATGAGAAAGTGAGGAGAAAGATCTGCCTCCCAAAGGAAACTCGACAAAAGCAGGGACTTCACCTGTTCTGTTCTCCGGAGTCCCTGCAGGAGGCTGAACAAGACGTGACCCACAGCAAGCGCCCAATATTTGTTGAACGAATGAACGTTATTGTGGTGGTGGTTACTGGTACCTAGAAGAGTACCTACAGGTACTTTGTAAATTGTAGAGTGCTTCTCAGTCAATGAATATTTAGGAACATCTGCGGTGCCAGAAAAGGGTTGAGGAAGGAGGCATGAGTCAGCTGTAGTTGGCCATGAGTGCTAGACTGGAGTTCTGAAGTGGAAGAAGCTTCCGTGGTAGTCCGACCTTCAGGAAGGGGGCTTCCCACGTGCCAGACTCTGCAGGACCCTTCGCAAATCCTGCATCGGTAATCATCACTCAGCCCCTTACTAACTGGGTGACTTGGGAGAGGTTTCTTTTCTCACATCTCTGGATTCTCCTCTTCTGCCTGACCTATAAATTATAAACGTTAGGGGTCCTCTATGCTTATGACCTGCCTTCTCTTTAAGTGTATTTTCTCCTTTAGGCCAATGGCTGAAACTACCGCACATACGCAGATGATCCTATATTTTTATCTCTAGCCAGACTTCCGATGCATGTATCCTAATGTCTAATTGACCTCTCTTCGTTTGGATGCCTGCTCATCTTTTTTTTTTTTTTTTTAACATGGCCAAAACGTAACTCTTGATTTCACGTCTCATTTCTTTTTCTCAAAACCTGCCTCAACTCCAGTCCTCCTAGCTCAGTTCTTGGCCCTGACATTCACCTATTTGCTTCAGCTAGAATCCTATCTTTGGGTCCTCCCTTTTCCTGACTTTCCTCCACGTCTACCAGCAAGTTGCAAAGACTCTACCTCACAAACAGGCCCCTTGTCCATTCACTTTTCTCCATCTCTACTCACTCCCAAACCCAAGTCCCCACCATCTCCTGCCTTCACTGTTGCAGTCGCCACCCTCCTGGTTTCCCAGGGTTCCATCATGCATTCCTTCAAGGCATTCACCATAAATGAACCCAGAGAGCTATTTTCAATTTTAATTTGGACCACTCTTCGCACTGCCCGAGTCTCTTCGGTCTTCTCACCGGATTGGAATAAACTCCAAACTCCTTGCCATGGTGCACAGGAATCTCCTCTTCTTGGCCTCTCCCACTCCATTTCCCTCAGCTCCCCCAGCCCCGGCTCTGCTTGTCTTTAAGTCTCTCAACTATCCAGCCCCTGCTTGTTTTGAGGCCTCTGCACTCCGCCTCAGGGCCTTCCTGGTCGAATCCTTTCTCATCACTATGTCTCAGCTTAAATGGCACCTTCAAGAGAAGCTTTTTAAAATTATTCTATCCAAAATAGGCCAATACACCTGTTACTCTGTCTCACAAGACTCTACCGTTTACTTCACAGGACTCTTCACAGTCTATACTTATTTCACTTGTTGACTTGGTTATTCCCAACTAGGAGATAAGCTCCTTAAGACCAAAGATGCTGTCTTATATCCTGATGGGTCTCAAGCTCTTAGAAAGGGTCCGGTATAGACTACGCATTCAGTAAACATTTGTTGAATCAATGCATGAGCCTCTGTAGGCTTCATTTTTTCATTCTGTGACCTAATAATAATACAACCTGCTTCAAAGAGTTACTATGAGAGTCAAATGAGAAAATGCTAAGGGATCAATAAATGTTAGCCATAATTATTATTACTATTACTAGTGGTAGTGCCATTATTCTTTTCAACAACACTCATGAGGTAGTCAAAATTAACTGCAATTTGCAGACAAGGAAATGAAGATCAGAAAATGTAAATAGCCTCCTTCAACTCACTTAGCTCGTACCAAATAGAGTTTGAATTTTAAGACTGAAGAATTGGAAATTACTACAGATCTCAAGCCAGAGTGATTGAAGGAAAGGTATTTCCAATAAAATAAAAAAGTTTTAGACAGAGGTGGCTCCAAGGGGAAGATGTATTATGCTCAGCAGAGAGCTGGATACCCAAAATTTGATGCCTGGTAAACTATTGGAGATACAGAACTTTTACCTGGAGGAGAGGTCAGGGGTTTGAGATTGGAGCAACAAAAAATATAACCTCACCACTTTGATCACAGTAGCATATCGGGAAGGCTATGTGTGTGGAGTCTATAAGCAGAAACACACACACATACATTCACATTTCTTGAGACTGAAGAATGGGTCATGCTCCTCATATGGATACAGGTCTCTCTCTCTCTCTCTCTCTCTCTCTCTCTCTCTCTGTCTTTCTCTAATCCACCCACACTCCTTCCTACCCACCCTCACTGGAATCCCCTTTGCTACTTCTGTTCCTAGACCTTTCCTCACATCATCCCATATCCATTTTGGAAGCTCCCAATGAGGTCCTCAAGAATTAACTTTAGGACTCTAAAGTAAGTGTTTACCGTTACTGTAGGGTCATGCTCAGGTAGGGTGAATTTTACTGAATGGAACAACAAAGCAAAACATGACAAGAAAACTCTTTCTCTTATTATATTAAGGTTTCTAAAAATAGCTAAGATTTGTGCCAGGAACTATTCTAAGCACTTTATACATGTTAACTTTTTTGTTCCTTATAACAACCCTATGAAATAGATGATTTACTTTCTTTTTTTAGAATAGATATTGAGACACAGAGTGGCTAAGTTTGAGAGCTGAGGTTCCGACCCATGAAGCATAGTTTTAGCCTTGTTCGAAAACCATCAGGCTACACAGTCTAATGTGGGCTCTATCTCTCTACTCCATCTTTCCAAAGATGCATTTCCTATCAGAGTTGAGGGGAAGAGAGCCAAGAGGTAGAGAGAAAGCCATCTTGCCACAGAAATGAAAATTCTATGCATAAGTCCCTGAAACCAAGCACTTCAAGGAGGAGGTAGTCAAGAGTATCAAAAGTCTTAAATTGGGAGAAGAAAATTAGGTTCACATATAACTTCAGAGAAGTATTCTTTTTATCTTTTTTAAGTTTCTTATTTACTTATTTTGAGAGAAAGAAAGCACAAGTGGGGGAGGGGCAGAGAGAAGGAGACACAGAATCCCAAGCAGGCTCCACACTGTCAGCACGGAACCCAACGCGGGGCTTGAACTCACCAACTGTGAGATCATGACCCGAGCCAAGATCAAGAGTCAGACACTTCACCAGTTGAACCACCCGGGTGCCCCCAAAGAAGTATTCTTAAAAAACAAAAAAGAATAGAGAGAGAAAGAGAGAGAAGTGTTCTTACATGGGAGGGGATTTCGAAACCAGATCACTAGCGAAGTGGGTGATAAATGTAAGTCAAAGGTAGTCTCTTCCACATATTTGATAACAAACAGAAGTAGGCAAGGACTATCATTGCTAGAGAAGACAGCAAGGTAAAGGGAGATATTTGCTAATCAGGAGGCCTAAACATGCTGAAAGGTAGAATGCATGAAACACAAAGAGTGGGGAATGAAGATGTGAAAGAGGGAGAGGATAAGGGAAGAAAAGAACTTAAAGACAGAGACCCTTCAAACCACCACTGTGAAGAGAACACGGAAGAGGCTCCCTCAGCAGAGAAGCAACAGGTAACGTGAAGAGATAATGGCATTGTGGCACCTGAATCTTCATTGGGCCAGGACTTCACACTGATTGGTCCTCTTACAGCCGTGCTTCATAGACAGGTGGAGATGGAGGGAAAGTTGATGGAGGGTGATCTGCGGTTGGGTTGGACTCAGGAGGGTCAAAGAAAGAGGACGTGGGTCTCCATGGAGTCTAGTGTTGTGGTGCGGTTGGTTAGGGAACAAGCTGAGTAGACTCGGAGAGTGGGAAAGAAGGCCAGTAAGGAGGTTGTAGTTTGAGAAAGGAGCATTCACAACTGAGACCCCACATGTGAAATAATCCTTTGGGATCTATAACTCTTAGGCACGTCAAAATATTTCCCATTCAAATATAGGTTTCCTCTAAAGTTCAATGAAGTTTTGTGAAATGAACAGCAGATGCAAATTTGCAGATCGATCACCAGACATAGCTCTATTAGCTTTTAGGCAAGTCCCTTTGTGGATCTCCAGGGCTGAGTGTCCTCATTTACCCCTAGGAAGGGACTTGCCTGGATAATTTCTTGTGACTTGTGTACCTGAACAACTGATCTGCTTGTTGGGTAGCTCAGCCGCATACATCATCAAGCTAATAAAAATATTCTTCCTTAGGATAAGTTATTTCCCGTTCTTTCCCCACCCCAAAATATTTTAATGCCTTCTCTTGCCTCCATGTTCCCATCCCCCAAATGGCGGTAGCAATCTTGATATTAGAAAGAGGCATCTTTAGGGGAAAAACCTCAAGGTTCCCATTTGTTTTCTAGCATTAAACTAGCAAAAGAGTTTACCGGCAATCCACTTAAAGAGATGGAGACTTATTAAAACCAAAAACACGTCGCTCATGGGAAAGCTTTTGTGCACTTAAGCATAACTCCTCATTTGTGTCAGCCAAAAGTCGTACTGACTTATATTGTCAGGCATTTTAACCAAATTAAAGTATCACATTATCATTACGAGTTTCACAATTTGTATCCTAGAGTTTTCTTCTTCTTTTTTCTTTAACCGAAAAGTGGAGTTTAGGGTAAAATTTCAACCTGCAAAGTGAACGAGCTCACCTAGCACGCTGTCAGCTGACTTGCTTGTTTCATGTTAAATGAAACTAACTTTGGCTCTCGATTCTCCCTCCTCTCTTCTCCTCTCACCTACTTCCTGAAAATGTCATTCAGGTCAGAGGTCTCAGATGCAAACCAGGTGCCACAGCGCTGGGGACTCCGTAATGGTTAGACACGGGTTTATGAGTGAGTCGAGTCTAACGACAGAATCTTCTGTATCGTGCAGATCCCACAGAAATCTTGAATTTCTTAGTTACCAGTGAGCTTGGTTATAAAAGTAGAAACTGTGCGTGTGTTTGTGTGCATGTGTACACGATATATACATGCACGTATAGGTATATATATGTGTATGTGTGACCATCCCACCAGCTTGCAAATGAAATCTCCTGAAATACAAGAGAAACCTTATTAATCAGTTCCTCTATTCCTAGCAAGAGCAGTAATGATTTATACTATTCAGTACATTCCCACATACGCTTAGGAGGTATTCTTCACAGTAACCTTCAGAACTGTGCAGAAGGTGGCAGGGCATTCGGTCAGTCACCTGTCCCATCTTGTGGGGGAGCAGAAGGCCAAAGTGCCCACTGAGCCAAATGGTCAGGTAGTGTGAGGAAAGGCCAGGTACTGACAGAGGTCGATTGTATCCGGGACTCGGAAGGTCAAGAAGCCAGGCGCAAGGGGCGCAGCCGTCTCCGTCACAATTCATGTAAACGATTCACACACTGGAGCGAACAGCACAAGATTTACAGGCACCTGACAGCTGGGCAGGGTCAACACTGTTGCAGAGCCAACCCACGAGGCGGGCATTCGTGAGGGGCAGCTTGCTGGAACAGCATATTCCCACTTTGTCGGGGAGAATGACCCATGTTTAGCCTCAAAACATCTTAAGGACCCCCCCCCCCCACCGCCCAATGCTAATCGTTGTCCTCTTTGTACCTGTGAATTGAGAAGTACGTAATGATAAAACATCAACGGGAAATCACTGAAGCTTTGAAATAAATTCGTGCTTCAGAAGTTTCAGCAGTACTCTGCCCGTTTTCAATGCATTGCCTTCAGTTCCAAATTCCTTCCACAGCTGCTCTACACACATGGATTGAACCCTTAAAGCATTTCTCCTTTACAGTGAGCACAATCTCCCTCTTTGTTAGTGAGGGCATGGCTGGAACGACATCGGCAGGAGGGGAGCTTCTCTTCCCGGTTTTGGTGTGCTGTGTTTTGCTTTTTCTTGCTCCTGCTGCACGATTGGTTAGCGGTGCCACGTGTGGGGCCATCTAGTGGTGCCCTGCCCCTGCCACAAGCCTCATGCCCAGAAGTACAGTCTCTCAGCCGCTATTCAGCCCCAGCCTGGGCCTGTGCCCACCTTTGAATTGTCCTCCAATGTGGGTGTGCTCCAGGCTTCACATCCACAGGGACAGCCAGCTCCCTCCATGCACCCTCTTTGTACAGCTTCTCTATGCATTCGCCCACCAGCCCCAGCTCACCTGTGCCCTGGAGGATGGTTCTCCACGGCTCTCCTGACACATACACGGAGCTCTCAGTTCACGCTGCTAGAACAGAATACATAGATTGGGTGGCTTAAACAACATTTGTCTCTTACACCTCTGGAACCTGGAAGTCCGAGATGAGGGTGCACACATGGTCGAGTTCTGGGTAAAGTACTTCTTCCTAGTTGATAGATGGCCAGTCTTCTTGTAGACAGGAGAGAAATTGGGAGAAAGGTCTAGCTGTCTTCCTGTTCTTGTCCCATCCGTGTGGGGACACGGGGCTCCACCCTGATGACCTGATTTCTTTCCAAAGGCCTCACCTCCAAATACCATCACATCTGGGCCTAGACATATGCACTTGAGAGGAACATAAAATTCAGTTCACAGCATGCACCCCTCACCTGCCCACCCACAAGCCTGCTTGCCCAGGCTGAAGGAGGAGGTTGCTTCCTGCTTGCCCAGCAACTATGAATCAGCTTCGGTCCTGGCAAACAACCATCCTCTCGGACCTCCACTGGGTTGTAAACACACCTTCTCCAGCGAGAAGGAAACCCCAGCTTGAGAAAGGAACACCTCTTTCCAAGCTATCCATCCATGGGTACTCTTCCTCAGCCCTAGGGTACTTTTAAAGTTCTCTTTACATCTTTATATTTATATTTATATTTACTAAACCTTCTATCACGGTTTAGTAATTCTTTGTATTAAACTTCCCCTGTTTTACGTTACCCGTTGGTTTCTGTCTCTTGATTAGACTGAGGTTAATATAAGTTCATCTGGAAAAGCAACGATACATATGTGTTAGCGCTATCCCATCTCCAGGCAATGTTTAGAATATGAAAGGATTCTCAAATCCCTTGCAACTGCTACCTGCAGTCTTCTGAGTGTCCACAGTCACCAGGTTGGGAAACCCTGGACTGAAACTGCCAGGAACCAAAGCACAAACCCTAACGTGGATATAGAGCTGTTGGGAGACGCAACCCATTTTCCAGTCACGCGTGTTGCACTTGTAAACTGGGTATTCTTGAGCAGCTTACCTAATGCCACCCCTGCCTTGTATCCTTACCCATCAGATGCTTAACAAATGCCGCTGTCAGCTGTACCCTCGTCTCCCCAGCCTTTCTCAGATCTTTACGATTGTGTTTGCTGTTGTCTCTCCTTCCTAACCTGCAGGCTCTGTCCCAGTCTAGCTTCCGAGTGCATCTTGATCGAGAGTGGACCCAGTCCCCTTCACTCATGGCTTCAATCCAAGACAGATTTAGTGGTTAGGATGTTCATAGAGTCTGGACCAAGAGGAGATAGGGCTGATATGATCCACACCGTTTCCTAACACTCAAAACTCCCTCAACCCCCAACCCACAACATTCATCTCATCCCCCCATTAACAACCATTTCACAGGGGCATCAGAGAAGGTTACATGGCCTAGCTCTCCACACACAAATTCAAATATCCCAGTATGACTTGTTTCTTCCACCTCCACACTTTGTATCCAATTGGGAGGTTTGCCTTCCCCCTCCAATTCTTAGCCCAGCTGGCCCTAGGCTTTCCCATTCCAGGATCTTTCCCCAGACATATAAATCTCTCTTCTATTTATCACCAGAACAATTTATTTCCACCCAATCCAACATCTTCTTAAATCATATGTTCACATCTAGACCCTCAGCTAAAGAGGGGCCCTTCAGATATTAAGACCACCCATTAGAAGGCAGCGAGGAACTGTAAATAAGAACAGAACTCTTTCACAATCATATCTCTGATTGTGCTTTGGCATTCTACTATTTCCAATAACTGTTGTCTCTTTGTGTTGTTCAGATTTTAGAAGTTACATAACCAGGATGTGTTATAGTAGCTTTGTGGTAGTGACAAGTGTCTGTGCAAATTATGTTGATTGAATTGACTCTGAAGCTGATTTATTTTGTCTTTCAATGACTAACTTTATAAATTACTTAACTACAATACATGGTTTGCTTCATGGTGCTTCTCAATGTTTTATTTTGAATTACTTTAAGTTTTATTTGAGAGAGAGAGAGAGAGCGCATGCACATGCATGGAGGAGAGGGGCAGAGGGAGAGAGGGAATCTCAAGCAGGTGCCACACTCAGCGTGGGGCCTGACACAGGGCTCAATCCCACAACCCTAGGATCATGACCTGAGCCAAAATCAAGAGTCAGTCACTCAACCAACTGAGCCACCCAGGTACCCCTCAATGTTTTATTTTTATTTTTATTTTTTTTAGTATTTTATTTATTTTTTTATTTGTTGTAAATTTTTTTTAATATGACATTTATTGTCAAATTGGTTTCCATACAACAATGTTTTTTTTTTTTTTTTGGTTTTTTTTTAACGTTTATTTATTTTTGAGACAGAGAGAGACAGAGCATGAATGGGGGAGGGTCAGAGAGAGGGAGACACAGAATCTGAAACGGGCTCCAGGCTCTGAGCTGTTAGCACAGAGCCCGACGCAGGGCTCGAACTCACGGACCGCAAGATCGTGACCTGAGCCGAAGTCGGCCGCTTAACCAACTGAGCCACCCAGGCGCCCCTCCAATGTTTTATTTTTAAAGACAACTAGTCTAGGGGCGCCTGGGTGGCTCAGTTGGTTAAGCGTCTCACTTCGGCTCAGGTCATGATCTCACAGTTCGTGGGTTCAAGCCCCACATCGGGCTCTGTGCTGACAGCTCGGAGCCTGGAGCCTGCTTCAGATTCTGTGTCTCCCTCTCTCTCTGTCCCTCCCCTGCTCATGCTCTGTCTCTGTCTATCTCTCAATAATAAATAAACATTAAAAAAAAAATTGTCTGAAGAACAGTTGAAAAAGTTGTCTGAAGAAAAAATAGAATAGAAGACAATATTTACAGTAGCATTTAAAAAAATAAAACACAGAAGTGCCTGGTTGGCTCAGTCGGTTAAGTGACTAACTCTTGATTTCAGCTCAGGTTGTGCTCTCACCGTTTGTGGGATTGAGCCCTGCTTGGGGCTTTGCACTGAGAGCATGGAGCCTGCTTGGGATTCTCTCTCTCCCTCTCTCTGCCCCCCCTCCACTCATTCTCCCTCTCTCCCTCTCTCTCCCTCCCTCTCTCTCTTTTTCTCTCAAAATAAATACACTTAAAAAAATAAAACACATTGGACAAAAACTGAGCTGCAAACGTGCAAATTTATTTGACAAAAATTTTCAGGTCCCTCTGAAGAATGCAACAATATACTCTGAAGGGGTTTAAACTATGCCACCCAAAAATATGCCATTTCAACAAGTACTGTTTGGGGCTAAAGCAATTAAAAAACAGAAGACACAAAAAACTCTGTTCTACCCCCTCTACCAGGAAGGGCAGGATGTTTCTTAATAACCAGAAGCAACTCTAGACTCTTCTCAGCCCAGAGACTCTACATAACAAACCTTACTAACTAGCCCTTACCTGCCATTACTTTTCCCCTCACATTTATATTCCCACACCCTGCCACCCCTAAAACACTAAACCCTCTTTCTTTTGTCTTGTCCCCTCTTAACAAATTTATCGTTATTTTGCTAACATGCTATATAAGTCTCAGTTTCAACCACCTTCTTGAATTCTTCATCACTGAGGTTTCTCCGCCATGAGCACAGCATGTGTTAATACACTGTTTTTCTCTTGTTAATTTGTGTTTTGCCACGCTACTTTGCAGGGCCTCAGCTGAAGAACCTAGGGGACTAGAGAGGGAAGTTTTTTCTTCCCCTACATTCTAAATGAATATAAAGACATGTCTTGGATATTGTGGATAGGGAGACTCAATAATGAAAAGATGTCAGTTCTCCCTAAGTTAACTTCTAAATACAGTATTGTCCCAATAAAAGCAACACCATACAGTTCATGTGGAAAAATAAACCAATTTAAATAACTGGAAAAACTAAGAAAAAAAGGAATACCAGGAGCTTCAATTTACCAGATAATAAAACAGGTCACAAAGTCTTATTAATTAAATGTCTGGGATTGGTACATGAACAGAAAGACCAGTGGAATAGAATAAAATCTTCAAATATTGACTCAAATACATTCAGAAATTTGGTATATGATAAAGTTGACATCCATATTAATAGAATAAAGATAGATATTTAGATTAGTGGGACAATTGGTTGCTCATTTAAAGAAAAATAAGTTTGGGTCTATGCGTCACATTCTACATCAGGAGAAGCCTTTAATTACATCAGATATTAAAAGTAAAAATAAAGAATAAGTTAAAATGGTGAAGAAAATATGGGTGAATTCCCTGCTAACCTTGGCGTAGAAAAGGCTCTTACGTGACTGAAGATAAAGAAGCCAAAAGATTAAAGAAGGTAAATTAAATGATATATTTTTTAAAAAATCCATTTGCATGGCAAATACAGATAAACAAAATAAATGACAAAATGATAAGTTGGAAAGAAATTGCGAATCCTATCAATGACAAATACTGTTATCCCGAAGAGATAATGTACTCCTTAGGAGCTCCCAGAAATTAAGAAGATTAGGAATAATCCAGTAGAAAAATGAGCAAAACACATGAATAGACATTTCACAGAAGAAGAAATATTCATAACCAAATAGAATAGAAATTGATATGATCAATACAAATGAAAACTACATTAGCACGAAGGAAGAAATGGTCCAGTCCCTTTGGAGGAGAGTCTGGCAATACTGCCAAAATTATGGTCGAGTGTTCCCTGGACCCAGCAATCCCACATCTGGATATCTTTCCTACAATCACATCTGCACACATAGTAAATGAAAATCTACAAGGCCTCCTATTGTGGCGGAGCTTGGACAGAACCCAAAAAAAACCATGGCACATTTACATAACTAATACTATGCAGCTGTAAAAACATAATGAAAACCTTTTCTATACTGATAGAGATCTTCCGGCGATATATACTGTTAGGTAAGGAAAACAACATACAAAACAGTATATATTATATGCTACATTTTGTGTAATAAAATGAAGAGGGTAGGTAAAAATATATTGTATTCTTATCTATTTGCATATGCATAAAGAAATAAGAAATAAGCCAACAAGCCAAAACTAATACAAAGAGTAGGGAGTTGAGAGGATAGGACAGATGGGGACAAATGTGGAGTGAACTTTTCTGTGTGTACCTTTTATATAATTTTGATTATTTTTGAATCATGTAAATGCGTCACCCACTTGGAAAAAAATACTGTGTTCTTTGAAACAAACGACTGTTTTGCATTGCAAATAAGATGAATAGCAGGGCCTTGGACCCAAACAAGAAAGTTCTTAGTTTCCACACTTTAAACATGACTTTTTCAGCAGTTTTCTTCTTTGGAACATGACTTTTTAAGCTTTTTTTTTTTTTTTTTCTTAATGGCATGAGTCATGGCAGACTTTTACATTGAATCTCAAAAGGTTCCCCTCCTCGCACACACACCCATTCAGCCTTCACACCGTGCCCCAACCAGTCAGTCCCCGCCCCCCTCCCAGTCATGTCCCCACTGCATCAGTGAGAGCCTTCACCTGCCAACCTCCTCCAGAGCTCTGAGGCAGCTGCATTCATGCTTTGTCACACTTGTGTTCAGTTTGTACCAGACTGAACCTAAAACATTGAAAGCCATCATTTGTCATTCTCGTACGTGTTCAGGATACAAGAAAAAGGAAAATGAAATAAAGCTTCAATGTAACCAAAATACTTTGACAATGACTTGGAAGAAAATTGTGAAGTGAGGGTTGTCAATGATCCTCCGCCATTTCCCTTTCTAAGGGTCACCTGCCATACTGTGCTGTCTTCTCCACTAGGGTGCTCAGCCCCCATTTGCTGCCCACTGCCATCCTGTAACCCAACATTAATAGGAAGAGTGCCACTGTGGTGGGCCCAGCATAAGGTAGCTGCTATTTATTATGTACTGATTTCTTCTCTCTTTCCCTTAATCCAGATACTGCTTAAGAAAGCTGGTCTTACTTTCCACTTTTGTAATGTAACTTGAACCTGAGGCCCAGAGAATGAAGTCCATGCCCAAATTAATATTTCAAGCACAGTTGACCCTTGAACGCTATAGGTTTGAATTGCATGGCTTCCTTTATGCCGTATTTTAGCCTTTACCACATTCTTAGAAAGTAGGAATTATTGTGACTTTCATTTTATAGATAACGACATTTAGGCTCGGAGGGCTCCAGTGCATGAAAGAGCCTTCTTAATACTAGTCTAGGCTTTCCATCCCGGCATACCTCCTCAATCCCTGGGCTAGCCTTGGTTCCCCTGAGATCAGACGTAAGTTGAGTTCCTATAGTGGATCAAAGACTTTCTTTTTCCTTAGGTCTCACAGAATTCGTGGTCGATCACTCCACAGAAATCCTACCTCCATCCAGACAAGTTGCATCGTCTCACTATCCAGCCCGTCAGCACGTCCCAAGGTCGATTGGTCCTCTTCCAATGTTTTCTTTCTTTCTCTCTTTTTTTAATAAAATCTTTTTTTAACTTTTATTGATATTTTAAGTAATCTCTACACCCCACATGGGGCTCAAACTCATGACCCCAAGACAAGAGTCTCCTGTTCTTCCTCCTGAGCCAGCCAGGCGCCCCCTTCCAACTCTTTATAAGTGTAGTTTTCCCGGTTGGTCAGAGAGAAGTTGTACAAATAACCCCAGGCAAGCATTTTCTCAAGAATGTTCCAGGGAACTTTCAGTCCATAAGATGTTTTGCCCCTTTCCCCAAAGTGTGAGTTCAATATTTTGGGAAAGAACCTGTAATAGAATGATGTCACCCATGCATTTTGTCTTACTAGAATTTAACTATACTCATCTTGCACACAAAAGAAGAAGGAGGTGTGCATGGGGGGGGGGGGGTCCTTTATGTCCTCTGCTGCTCTCCCCCCATTTCAAACTAGACTTGGTCTCCACCATCAAAGGTGGAGGTTCCAAGGAACAGAGACATCGCCACTAAAATGCAAAGGAAACAAAAACATTTACTCTTTGCTGTTGTAAGTCCTTCAGCCCAGCTATATTGTTAAAGGTAGTTCCCCTCCTTGTAAGCAACTACTATTATTTGAAGGGTCATTTTGACTGTATACTATTTATGCCTCTTTAAAATCTCTTTAGTACAGGCCATTCTCCTACTTCTCTAAATTTAAGCTTTCATTGGAACATAGCCACACCCATTTGTTTATATATCATCTGTGGCTGCTTTCACGCTACAATAATAGAGTTGAGTAGTTGGGACATATACCATATGGCTCATAAAACCAAAAATATTTACTATCTGGCCCTTTACCAAAAAAAAATAAATAAATAAATGGCAAACCCTTGCTTTTTGGAACATCACCCCCTACAAGATGTGACCCCACTTAGTGGTTATGGGTTTTATGATAGAATCAAAGCAAGAATTTGAATTAGAATCTGGTGCCTCAGTTTTGTTGACTGGGCTTTTAGCCATGCTTCTTAACCTCCTCTAAACAGCTTCTTTGTCTTTAGAACAATGTCCATAAGAATAACACTGGCTCTTAGGGTTGTGAGAATTCAGAGAGCTACCCCACAGCACACACATACTACTAAAGAAAAGGAGCAAGTCCTCAAAGTATGTTATTATTGTCAATATAATGATTGATATTATTATCGACATTTTATTTAAGATTAATGGGCACATTAACATAGTTAAGAGTCGAGGAAGAATTTTATTTTTTTTAATTTCAAAAAAAATTTTTAATGTCTTTATTTATTTTTGAGACAGAGAGAGACAGAGCATGAGCGGGGGAGGAGCAGAGAGAGAGGGAGACACAGAATCCGAAGCAGGATCCAGGCTCCGAGCTGTCAGCACAGAGCCCGATGCAGGGCTCGAGCTCAGAGACTGTGAGATCATGACCTGAGCCGAAGTTGGACGCTCAACCGACTGAGCCACCCAGGCGCCCCAGAGGAAGAATTTTAGAAATAGAAAGTTTTACTTTGTTTACTCTATCATTTCCCAAATTTCTATGACCAGAGAATGCCTTTCCGATACTCTCCGGTGACCCTCCAGAGACACGACCCTACCTCTAGTCATTGGAGGGAAGGGTCTGTCTTCCTCCAGGACTTGCCTCTCCTCTTTGCTCTTTACCTTTCTGCCATGTCTTGCTCCTCATTCTTTTTCCTTCTGTGCTCCAGTTCTTCCTCTGAAGTGCTTAATATTTCAGGCCTCAATGTTTTCTTAGCCCTCATTTCCAACTCCCAGCTAACTGAAAGCCAGCCAGTGCGATCGAGGAGCTAGTCCTTGCTAATAGATTAGTGTCTGAGGACGATACCCCTTTGCATTCTAATAGGGCCTTCTGGACACATTAGTGTCTTTCCCAAAGCAATCATTTCACACTCAATCCCAGAACCTCAGGCATCAGAAGAGCCAGGTAAGAAAAAGATGTTAGGGCAAGGGGCCATTCAGCACTTTTCCAATACATAGTGCACACCTGCCTATAAAAAGACTAGTCTCAGCTGCTAAAGGAATATCTGGACATTTGTCTGATTAAGGAAGGTAAGGAAATGACTTGGAAAAAAAACCCCACCCCCACATGGATGCTGACACCCGCCCCCTTCAACTGGCTACTGTGTTTCCCCCACTGTCATAGCATTTCCACAAATTCTGTATTTCTTCACGCCTGTGCACCCCTGCTAGACAGTTACCTCCTTTATAGCGAGTATCACGTCCTGTACATCTTCGTGTCTCCACATAATAGAGATATTTGTGGTAAGTAGGAAGGAAGGTATAGAAGATGGGACAGAGAGGGGAAGGAACCTTTTTACTAGCTTTGGGACTTTCTCATCACTGTGTTTTTCTTTACTTAAAGCTTCCTTTGACTTGGTTTCATTTCATAGCTGGGCGAGGGGCTTTGATGTGAGCGGATATTTGACACAGATGGGATAAATAAATGGCAATTTAAAGTTCTCGGGCTTGACCAGAAGCTGGAGGAGAGGCATGCCCTCGAAGGGTCCTGCGATCCAGGATGTGAAATGGCGATTACCTCCCTCTGCAGTCAACCCTTGATGTTTTAACCATATGGGCATCTCATCCAACCTGGGCTTCTCCTTAGGAATTTGAAACTTTGGCGGTAATCCCAAGTACTGACATTCCATTGGCGAGGAAACCAAAACTCAGAAAGATTAAATGCCTGTTCAAGTTCCCACAGTTAATAATGTGGTAGACCTTGAATCCAAATTCAAATGTGAGACTCCAAAACCCCTCTCTGTTTGCTACAAACACTGTCTCTTAAAAAAGATTATTTTAGCCACTGCTGAGAAGAAATCAGGCTCTTTTCCCACATTAAACCCATATCCAATAATACAGGCACTTTAAATGTCTGTGATAGGAAGACCAAAGCATGGGGAATGCTCATCTAATGAATTCAATAATTTATTATGATCTTGCCCAATTCTTATAATACGCATTGCTCTAGAATTAACAAAAAATGGAGAGGCACCTGGGTGGCTCGGTCAGTTGAGTGTCCGACTTTGGCTCAGGTCATGATCTCACTGGTTGTAGGTTCAAGCCCCGCGACGGGCTCTGTGCTGACAGCTCAGAGCCTAGAGCTGTTTCCGATTCTGTGTCTCCCTCTCTCTCTCTGCCCCTCCCCCACTCATGCTCTGTCTCTGTCTCCCTCAAAAATAAGTACACATTAAAAACAACTTTTAAAAAATGGACATCCCTGCCCATTCTGCATCAGAACCCTGTATAGGCTCATTTTTCCGTGTCTATGCACCTGTACTAGACGAATAACCCCTCTGAAGGAAGGATCATGTCCTATGTTCCCGGGGCTTCCTGGAGCAAAAGCAGAGCCTGGCCGTATTTTCCTTCCTTCTCTTCTACAGGTGAGGAAGTAAACTATATTCACCCGCTAAAAATTCTTATGTTCCCTCATTTGATGGGCCTGACCTGTGTTTGGAACACAACCTAAGAGAGGAACTAAAATATATGAGAAGCGGAACAGGACACAGGACTAAATAGCTCAGAGGATCAGAAAAGCTTTATTAAATGCTGGCTTAGTGCTGGAGACACAGAGAGAAGCAAGAGGACTGTGCTCACACTCGAGTTTCTGGGGGGGATATATAGAGAGGTAAAATGAGAATTACAGGATAATGAGAGAAAATGATTTGGGGTAACACAAGGGTGCCACGGTATAGAGCAGCAGTCTTTGAATTGGAGTGTGTGCCCCCAGGGGGTAGCAAGACTTCTAGGGGCGTGTGGACATAGTTCAGAATAGATAGTCAGATTCTCAACGTCCATGTTTCTTTCTTCTTCTTAAAGTTGATCTGCTTGAGAACCTCCTTTTGGTGAAAGTAAAATGTTTCGCTTCTTTTCAAACACGAACAATATCTCACATTGAGAGGAAAAGCTGTGGAGATACTGAAGTGACTTTGGAGGGCAAAAGAAAAAAAAGGAATTACAGTATATAAAACTCCCAGTTGTTGAAGAAAAGCTTGCCCTTGTATTTTTTTTCCCCCAAAGGATGATGATGAGAGCTGCCGATAAGATGGATACTTAAGCTCCGTATGTATCCATCATATCACGTTTTAATTGAAACCTGCCGTTTATAATACATAAGAAACTACAACCTTCGCCACGATTTAAGTTTATGATGAAAAGTTGCAGAATAGCACATGGAAAACACACAAAGCAGCACATGGTTTTCAAATGATCTTAGGCGGGGCGCCCAGCTTCTGTTTCGGGCTCAAGTCATGATCTCACAGCCAATGGGATTCGGCGCCCCCCTCAGGCTCCGCGCTGGACGTGACGCCTGCTTGGGATTCTCTCTCCCTCTGCCCCTCCCTCCACTGGTGTGCTCTCTTTCTCTCTCTCTCCCTCTCTCTCAAAAATAATAAATAAATAAATAAATAAATAAATAAATTGACTTTAAAATGATTTTAGGTGATCAAAGCAAAGATATTTGAAGATCATGCTGGAAAAGGATGGATATCTACATTAACCACCAGGATTGGGCGACGAACGGGAAGGAGTACAGTTGGTAAAGGTGGACCGGAGGAGACGGTGACTGAACAGCTTGGAAGGGCGAATGGTGGCTGCCACGGCGGAGCATGGGAGAACTTTCTTGAGGGGGACCAGCATGTGCCACACCTCAGAGGCAAAGGAGAGCCTGGAACATTTAGGTAGGACAGTCATACAGCGTAAACACAGGCAAATGGTGGAAAATGAGACGGGGAAGGATGGGAGAGATTCACCTGAGGAAAAAACTACCTACCTTAGCAAAGCCACCTCATTCTCTTTGTCACGAGTCCGGGCTCAGGGTGGTGGTTGAAATGGGCTTGAGCCCCGTGAACCCCAGCTCCATTCCTATTATCTGCAAAACAAGGAACGTTCTGGGTACTTACTTCATAGAGCTGTTCTAAAAATTAAATAAAGAAAACCTACCATAACGCATTCGGCACGGTGACTGTGAATATAATAAGCACTAGGAAAAATTGGCTGTTTATATTATTTCTAACACCTTAACCTGATGCTATCTATCATCCTGTGCTTCAAATCTTTGAATTATTACTTTTTGCCTTCAGTCTACAAAGCCAAACTCTCTAAAGTTATCTGAGCCTCCCCCTCCCTATTTTTTATTTTTTTTTTCAACTTTTTTTTTTTTTAATTTATTTTTGGGACAGAGAGAGACAGAGCATGAACGGGGGAGGGGCAGAGAGAGAGGGAGACACAGAATCGGAAACAGGCTCCAGGCTCCGAGCCGTCAGCCCAGAGCCTGACGCGGGGCTCGAACTCACGGACCGTGAGATCGTGACCTGGCTGAAGTCCGACGCTTAACCGACTGCGCCACCCAGGCGCCCCATCCCCCTCCCTATTTTTTAGTGGAAACACCTATCCCGCCGTCTCCCCAGAAAAGAAGTGAGAGAAGTGATGAAGTAACATCCCCATGAGCAAGTTAAACTGTCACAGATGATGCTGCGTGAAAGGGCCTGGTGACCTCCTCTAAGTCAGGAAATCAGGGACTCTGTCCCTGCACCCAGCTCTGTTCCTCCCCCCCCCCCCCCCCACCTCTCTGCTGTTCCAGTCTCATGCTCCGTACAGTTAGGGCCTGGGATGTCAAATCTTCGATGAACTCATTCTAAAATGATGCAGTAAAGAGGCAACATCATCCAATTCTGAAATGACAAGCCTTTACTGAGGGATACTCAGTACAGTGAAATAGAGAGAGGGAAGTTAACAAGTGATTTTGAAATATGTGGTTGGAATTGCCCCAGTCAAAATATCTTTTGGTTCCTTTTTCCTCCTTTTTTTTTTTCTATTTTATTTTATACTCTTTGAGGGAGAAGCTTTTCAGATGGGAGCAGAGCAGCCATTATCATTAGACTTATCGTATGTTTCAATGTTGCCTCCCTACTTTCCTCTCTCTGCTGGCAGGGAGGAGGCTACTGGCTTTGTCTCACAGATGGCTAGAAGGCCTGGAACCTGGCATGTGTAATGTCCTGACCCTAATCACAGTTCTCTGTGTGTATGCTCAGGCACAAGTGTGTGTGTGTGTGTGTGTGTGTGTGTGTGTGTGTGTGTGTGTAGGGAGGGGTTTCCGTGGAAAGTGGCAGAACTCATCTCTGCCCCAACAAACTTCATATGTCACCCATGATACTCAGACTATGACAATAAACACGGAGAGGCAGAGGACACGTTTCAGATACATCTTGGGAGTCTAATCTAAAAAAAAAAAAATAATTCCCGATTAAGTGAAACAATCAGGGAAAATAGATATCTGAGAAAATGCCCATATCTCTAGCTTTGGTGACTAAATGGATAGCTATACCATTCACTGAGACAGGAATTATGGGCTTAGTGATTTAACTTATATATTTGAGGTCCTTCCACAAGATAGTTAAATGGAGAATGTTAGTAGGCAGCTGGATATATGGGTCTGAAGAACAGGTATGAGATCAGGGCTTAGGGTACTGAATTGGTTGTAGTTAAAACTTCTAGCTGTTGACAAGCTTGCCCAGGTAGAGTAGATGGTGTTGAGAAAAGAAGAGCTAAGACAACCCTATGAAATTGCATCATGTAAAGATAAGAAGCCACAAAAGAATCGACAGAAGGTTAGAGTGAAAACCCCAGAGAATATTATCTGAGTAACTAATAGAAAAACGACAGTCAAATGTGAAAGAGGTGGCAAACAGGACTCATTCATTCACTGATTCATTCATTCATCAAACAACGGATGCCTAATATGTGCCAGAGATTGTTCTAGATGCTGGGGACAGAGGTAAATATGAAACCATCTTGCGCTCAGGGAACTTTGTTTATTGAGTAAGACAGAAAGGAAAATAGACACTTACAATATAAGATATAAGGAATAAATGAGGGTGTCCTGTGATGACATGAGCACGACTGGGCCTCAGGGACAGCAGTTTCAGTGGAGTGACAAGGGCAGATATAAGCTTACGCAGCTGCTGCATTTAGGAAACTTGGTTCTCAGCAAATAAGACACTGAGAGTGATAACTAAGGATGAACACGGGTGGGGAGAGGTGTTATTTTTGGAGATAGAAAGAAATAGCGTGGGTTTATTCGGGAAAGGGAGAGATAAGAAATCAGAAATAAGGGAGAGGGCAGGTGGGGAGGAAATTGGATTCCAGAGTACAGGTGGACCGAGTAGCCCTATAGGGAAGGAAAGCCTGTCTCTCTTAGAGATAGCTATCCGGAAGAGAATGGATGGATGAATGGACAGATGGATGGATGGATGGACGGGCTGGCAGATAAACTTTGAAACCAGAATGATTGTGTTTTAAGTGCTAGAAATGATCAATCAGTAGATAGAATTATTAATCGCATCTTTCCTCCCCCCCATTCATGAAAAAAAAAAAACCAGTGAATAAATGGATTGACTTGAATGAGCCACCTCAAAGACCTTTCAAAGAATCTCATCAACTTTGCTGGAAATACTTTAATCAGCAGCCTGATACATGGGAACTGGGTCTGTGGGGCTCTGCTGGGAAGTGTTTGACTGCCTGGGCCACAGTTCTCCCGAAGAGGGGGGCTTTCTCATATCAGCAACCATGAGGCACAAAGGTCACCAGGCCCGAGGAAGCAATACATCCCTTTCCTCCCCACACGTTTCCTCTGTCACATTAGCAGTCAGCCCTTCTGCTGCTACTGCTTCCTCGAAACTTGTTCCTTGAAGGTCACCGATGACATCTTTATTGCTAATTCAAATGGCCTTTTCTTCCACCTTATTCTCATCATCCCCCATAGTCTATTGTTTATCCAAGTCATTTCAGTGTCTCTGACACAGCTGACCTCTTTCTGAAACTCTCTCTGGCTTCCATGATACTGCAGTACTGTGATTTTCCTCTGACTTGTGAGTAAAGGGTAATTCCTAGAGGATGGAAAAATAACGTTGGCAGTGTAACTCAATGAAGGATGTATTTGTGCTTGTCCTCGGGATGGTTGCAAGGCCCAGCAAGATCTGACCTCCTCTTCGGCGAATCTGCACTCGCTCCATCCCAGCCACACTGTCCTCTCTGTCCTGCGATCTCAGCAGACACACCTTTAGCATTTTCTCTGCCTGCTGTGCTCTCCTGTGATAGCCCTGTGACTCACTCCTGCACTTCTGTGTATCCGTTTCCTACATGTTTCTGAGACTATTCAATTCTGCTCAGAAAGTTATGAAAACCAATGAGAAGGCTAAAACTCCTAAGATACGCTAAGTATAGTAAGGATCCTATGAGACATGTTAAAGATAAACTGAAAGTGAGATATATGATTTTTGAAGCATGGGCTGATCAAAAGTGTTATTTCTACAAAGAAAGGGATGGAAGGACCAAGTAGCCAGGTACTGATCATGTCACCTGCAGGTTGATAGCTACGTAATCTCAAATTGGCCACCCCTTGGCGATATGCGTTATGGTCCCCACTCTGGCTCCACATGTTTTCTGCCCAAGAGAACCAGAAAAAGCTCATCACTGCTCAACAGGCTAGTACATGAGCCATAGCTCTTGGCCAAGAATACTTAGTCCGGAGTCTCTCTGATATTGGTGCCAGGCACTTTCTATCTGCTGAGGCTCTGGGTTAAGTTCAAGTGCGGTCCTTATAACCTCACTCGGAGAGAGAAGGCTTCCGGGGGGAGGAGTATTAATATTGCATAACCCGGGACTCCCATATTGTAAGCCTCCTACCTTTATACATTTCCGTAAGTATGTTAACCTATACCATTTCTTTCCTTCTGCTGCTTTCCATGTGTTTCACTTTGATCTGATAATTTAGATGACTGAAGCATCTGAATTTGGCCTGTGAACCTTTCTGCTCCACCACAGAATAGCTGCCCTGGTACTTGCAGGTTCCCACCGGGTCAAGGTCATTTCCCACAACAACCGTCTCCAAGTCTTTGTTTAAATGTCACCTTCTCAACGAGGCCCACCCTGACCACTCTATTTAAAGTTGCAGTTCCCATGACCAACCCCCTTATTCAACTCTCTTGTTTCTTTTCCCCTTAGCAGATAGCATTTTCCAATATTTGTCATTTACTTATTTATTATGGTCATTGCTTATTGTCTGCATCTCCCACAGAATATACATCCTGTTGGGTTTTGTCTGTCATTCAGTGATAGACCGCATTCATAAAACAGTGCCTGAAAAATAATAATCACTCAAAAACAGTTGTGTGGAGTTGTCACATACCAGGTACGAGTTAAGGAATGGTGTAAGTGCTGGGGTATACAGGTCGGTGCTCACAAAGGTGTGAAAGTCAGCATCAATGGCAGTGTTGAGCAACAACCACGATGACAAGTTTATAGCGCACAGTCACAGGAAAAGGCTAAACAACCAAGGGTAATTTCAGTGGAGAAGACAGGAATGCAAGGAAAGTCTAATAACAATCTTTGGATGTATAGGAAAATGTCGAGGGGAGGCCTAGCTTTTGTCTCCTCTATCTAGTGGACTACTAGAAGAAACAGTAGATTTATAATGGGTTTTATCAAATTAATTTTTTGAGAACACGTCTTTCTAAATTTCGCTGCAATGCCACCGCTCATAAGGGCTAAAGGGACAATTAAGCAAAGCAAGAGGAGGGCAATAGAACAGGTCGAGGTATGGATCTTGCTGAACTGGAAAGCCCCCTCGCCCATGAAGAGAGACAGCAACCCCTCCTTGACTTCAGTCAAAAGTTGAGATACAAGAACGTGGGCCCAATGTCACCATATTCAGACATGCTAGGAATCCAAATTCTTGTGGTTTTGTTTTGTTTTTTTTTTTTAATTTCTTGATTTGCACAACTCTGAGCTGGACAAAACACACTATTGTGGCCTGACAGTGTAGGACATCTGGATTATATTCCAGACCCTCTGCCTCCCTTCCCGACTGATGTGACTCGTTCTCAGCATGGGTCATCCGCCCCTGTTGGCCCCCTCTACCCTGTACTCTCAACACCTTCACGCAGCCATGCTGTTCCTCACAAGATGACCCTGGATGGAACTGAACCCACCCTTGCCCTTCTTTCTATCCCATCTCTCTAGTTCTTCATTTCTTAAAGACACTCAGGTCAAGACCCGCCATACCCCCAACAATTTCTCAATCACTCTGCGCTACAGCAATGTGTCTTGTAATGTTTATGGCTTTTGAAATAAATCATCTACAGCCTCGGGACATTAGACACCTTTCCTATGTACCTGTGTTATTCCCCTAACTAGATCCTCAAGGGTTAGTGGCTGGCACCAGAGCATGCGCAGTTCTTGGTGTTGGAAAGATCAGGTTTAATCTGGCCTTTGCCACCTACTATTAATGTGACACTGAGCTAGTGACATGAACCCTCAGCCTGTTTTTTCACCTATGGAATGCAAATAATACTTCTTCATAGAGATCCTGCAAATTTTAAATTAGATGAATAAAAAGTGGACATTCTCAATGGATAGAAATGTGTCTGGTACATAATAAGAATTGTTCTCATTTCTATTAAAAAATTTTTCTATTGATGTAAATGTCGCAGGCACTTTTATTCTGTTTCAGTCATTTTTCTTCTCCGTTTCACCAGAATGTCGGCCACAGTCCCCACGCACTGTTTCCATGGGCCTGTGAGTCTTTATGAACATCCCTAATCCCTAAAGAAACAGGTGCAGGGCTGGGCCAAGCCCTTGAGGCCAGCAGGATGGGGAACAGCACATCATCATCTTTGGCGAAGTTAGCAACCACTCCCATAAATCAGATTCTCTCGAACTAACAATTTCTGATAATTGAGTAGTGATTTTCTCAAAAACATCTTGTTCTTACTGTACAATGGCAAAAAAAAAAAAAAGTTTTCCATGACATGCATGTTAACTATAACGTGGTGGAATTGAACATGCTTGAATATGGAAGTCAATTTCAAGATGCTCTCTACAAAATGACTTGTGAAAGAACTGTACCAAGAATATTTGTCAATGGACCTTTTATTGGAGGTGCAACCGACACTCATAGTCATCAAAAAGAAGGGAAATTGCTTCCACTAGTTCATCATTATTATTTAAAAGTAAAGGGCGCCTGGGTGGCTCAGTTGGTTAAGCGTAGACTTCAGTTCAGGTCATGATCTCATGGTTCATGGGTTCGAGCCCTGTGTCAGGCTCTGTACTGACAGCTCAGAGCCAGGAGCCTGCTTCACATTCTATGTCTCTCTCTCTCTGACCTTCCCCCACTCACGCTCTGTCTCTCTCTCTCCCTCTCTCTCAAAAATAAAATAAACATTAAAAAAAAATTTTTAAGTAAGAGGGAAGAATTTTAGTGATGTAGGTACTTATAACATTGCTAGTAAAATGTTAGTGATTTAAAATGAAAATCCCTGGGGAGCCTGTTAAGGCATTATATAAGCGTCTAACTCTTGATTTCAGCTCAGCTCATGATCTCATGGTTCTTGAGTTCAAGACCCACATAGGACTCTGCATTGACTGTATAGATCCTGTTTGGGATTCTCTTTCTCTCTCCTCCTCTGCCTCTCTCTCTCTCTATCTCGCTCTGTCTCTCAAAATAAATCAATAAACTTAAAAAAATTAAAAATGGTAATGCCCAATAATGCCTTTTGAATATTTGAGGATGCTTTAAAAATGTAAGTTATCTTCATGAAAAAGTTGTAAAACTCATGAACAATAAATTGCTGTGGAAATCTCAAAAATGAACAAAGAGTCTTACTGTTTTGTACACTCTATGGTGCCTGGTATAAGTTTTTGCTCAACAGAATAGTCACAATAAATTTATGTTGATTTGTTCCATACAGAGAACATTAACCTGGCTCTAATAAAGGCATTTATGCCTGGATTTAATACTTAGAGATTTCTCACAGGGATTTGAAGAACACACATTTCTCTGATGATCCAATGTGAGTTTTGCTCATAAACAAGACACCAAGATGAATAAAACTTTCAGGATTTCCTTCATTCCTGCAGTTAGAGTTTATCTAGAGCACTTGTTCTCGTATGGGACAGTGAAGACAAGTTTGCTCCCCCGGAGTCACTTGGCAATGTCTGGAGAAAGTTTTGGTTGTCACAACTGGGGACACAGTACAGGAATTTAGTGAATACATGCCAGGGATGCTGCTAAATATCTTGCAATGGAGAGGACACCCTTTCGCCCTCCCCCTCCCCAAAAGAGAATTATCTGGCCCACAATATCATTACTGTTAAGGTTGAAAAACCTCAACCTAAAGATTTTCAAAGCTTGAGGCAATCACCACTCCTACAATCTCTCCCTTTCCAGAACTCTCTGCTATGCCAAATTCATTAGACAAAGGAGAGCAAGTAGCTGGGGTTAACAGTAAGCCAAGTAAGTAGTGGGTGGTCCACGGAGAATCAAAGAGCCAACTCTAAAAGAATTCTTCTCAACTCTCGGACTCTAAGGAGTGCTCAACTGGTGGCAGGCTTTTCATTTCTGCGGCACCAAGGCATTGCTGCCTGTGTGTGTCTGATTATTCTCTTCTTGAATAATCTTTTATTTCTTCACTCAATTAAACATGGAAACCAACGTGTGAAACCTCTTTGAAGGATACTAAATAAAGTCCTAAGTACAAGCTGATAAGTATGCTAATGTAAGACTCACTTAAAAGGACTAGAGCCCTTTGTAAAATGTAAATTCATTCTCATAGTTTCCCAAAGAGACAGATGCTTTTATAAGAAGGTCAAATGTCTATCTTATACTCACACTTCAAGGCTGTGAATAAATGTGGTTACAGCACTGGTTTCCTCTCTCGGAAATTTCCTACATCGGTTGCTTGGTTGTTTCCTTTTCTTTAGTTAAATATAATCTAGCTGAATGTGGCCTTTTTTCTTTGTTCTTTTCCTTTTCCCTTTCATGGCCTCCCTTCTCTCCTTCCCTCCATCCCACTTCCTTTTTTTTCTTCCTCTGTTACTTCCTTCCATATCCATTCCTTCTTTTCTTTTCAATTATAGGAATAAGAAGAAAAATTATTAGCTATGGTTCCTTTCTAGCTCTTTATCTTCTATCGAAGCTCTAGAAGCAGGAATTAGTCATCCACTTAAAAAACAAAAAACAAAAAACAAAAAAACATTGTGCTGCCATCTTGTGGTAAACTGAGATATTCAGCAAGTCAAATAAATGTAAAGTTCAGAATTAATGAAATACCTAAAAATGCACAGCTGAGCTGTTGGGGCTCTAGTTAACTGAGATTTGATGTATCTCATCTCATGGTTTGGTAGTGAGGGCCCCAACCTAAGGCTGCCTCAAGCCCTATATTCCTTACTGCCCTCAGGGCCTGTGATTTCTCCCAGAAAGAAGGCAAATTTACTGTTCCTAGACTGAGCCTGGAAAACACTGAGTATAGAAGAAAACCCTTTACATAGGTTTATGGCATGTTTTTGGTCTTTAGAAGGAACTTCTCAGGTATTGAGTATTTGAGTTCTTTTCTCTCAAGCCGTCCATGGAGATTTAAGACCTACTGTATTAACATTGGGGGATTGCCCCGTTTCGTCAGGATGTTCACATTGTAACCTAGATGAGTAACCAGGAGTCAAATGGTTTGGGAAAGACAGAAAACAACCCCAAAAGTTAGTGAGATATTCTAAAGGTCAAAATAGTATCTGTTCAATGAAACAATGCAAATGATATTGCCTTATTGTAGCAGGGGAGGCACACGAAAAGTTGATATTTAATGAAAGCTCTAAACAGTATGGATCCATCAGGTGATGCCAGGACCTCCAACTCAGCAGATCCAAAATGCAACGTATTCATCCATTTCCCCAACCCAAGCCCTCCGACCCCCATCACCACACACACACGCACACACAAACACTGCACCTAGAATATCTCTTTAAAATACAGATTTGATCATGTCCCTATCCCTAGAGTCCTTCCTTGGTCTCTCTTGTCCTCAGATTAAAGTATGAAATCTCCAACCCATATCTGATTCCCTGTCCACTTCTCTAGCACCCTATGCCATTTATATTTGTCTACCTTTTTTAAATGTTTATTTATGAGAGAGAGAGAGAGAGAGAGAGAGAGAGAAACACGGAATGTGAAGCAGGCTCCAGACTCTGAGCTGTCAGCACAAAGCCCGACACGGAGCTCGAACCCACAGACCATGTGATCGTGACCTGAGCTGAAGTCAAACGTTTAACCGACTGGGGGCGCCTGGGTGGCGCAGTCGGTTAAGCGTCCGACTTCAGCCAGGTCACGATCTCGCGGTCCGTGAGTTCGAGCCCCGCGTCAGGCTCTGGGCTGATGGCTCAGAGCCTGGAGCCTGTTTCCGATTCTGTGTCTCCCTCTCTCTCTGTCCCTCCCCCGTTCATGCTCTGTCTCTCTCTGTCCCAAAAATAAATAAACGTTGAAAAAAAAATTAAAAAAAAAAAAAAAAAAAAAACGTTTAACCGACTGTCCCAGTATTTGTCTACTCATCTTTTCAGCGCTGTGCAGTCTGTCACCAGGTTGCTTCCCCTTCCCAACGGCACCTATAGTTCTCTCTTTTTAATCATCCTTACACTGGCAATTCCATTTTTTATCCCTATTTTTCCTGTTACAAGAGGGTAGGGGCTATGGGCATTTTAGTTGCTACATATTGAATGCTCAGAAATATTTATTTAACTTCCCTCTGAACGTGGTTTTCAGCAACAGTGAAATAAGGTAGGACTCTAGAGTGGGGAAGACTAGATCCCTTGCCACAGTTTCCAGATCAGAAACAGGCCCAGTGAGCCTGAGAAACTTGAAGTTCCCCTCACTTGTCTAATGGCAGACCTAGAATCAGAATCCAGTTATCCCGACAAGCAATTCCTAGGACTATCCGGGAGAAGAGATGGAGAGGTGGAGTGCTTCCTTTGGCATAAATATTGAGTGTGATAAAGAGGTTGAGGAATAAATGTATGTCTGGTCTGTGATGCCTCCATTAGTGCAAAGCATCTCCTATCTCCCTGTGCTCTGAGAGTTTACACTGAGTTCTGTGGTTCTCTTTGGTCAGAAGCTTTCAGTAGTTCAATTCTAAGAGTGTATTGTTGGAGAAGTTCACTTCAGAGTGATTCTCATGTGGTCTGGAGAAAGGAAAGAAAGCAACCATGTATGTTTTCAGTTGTTACGGCCCCTTGATAAAACATTTGTCACTCTCCCCAACACAAAGATGAGGAAATTTCAGCCCAGAGAAGTGAAATGACTTGGTCGGAAGCCCTGTGGGCAAATGAGCTGTGATGACTGAGGCCCTCAACAGTGGCCGTCTTTGTCTCCAGTCCTCAGAGCTGGAACTCCGGGTTCTTAGGTAACCCTGGGGGGATACAGAAGACATTCCTATTGTCGACTGTGAATTCACCCTTAGGAAAGAGCTCAAGTGGTGGTGTCCATTCCCCATCTGTGATATTGTGATTTATAATAAGAAATCTATGTATCCGGTCTTCCTCCCTGGTCCTGACACCTGAAACCCTTGTAAATGTTTGTTCTAAGAAGGCATCTTTTGTTCTAGGGAGTGGTTCTGGGAGGCCTCCTGGATGGCTGCTGGATGGAGGCTGGTCACCAGAAAGACCAGGCCCTGATTAGAAGCTTGAAATTTGTAGTCCCATCTCCTGCCTTCCACAATGGGGAGAGGGGCTGGAAATGGAGTTAATGATCCATCATGCCTACCTGAGAACGCTCCCATAAAATCCCAGTAGTAGGGGGTCCAGAGAGCTTCCAGGCTAGTGAACACATTCACACCAGGTGGGTGACACATCCCCAACTCCACAGGAACAGAAGAAGCCCCTGTGCTCAGAACCCTCCCAGACCTCGCCTTATGTATCTCTTCATCTGGCTGTTCTTCTGTATCCTTCATCTTATTTCCTAATAAACTGGGAGGTATAAGTGTTTTTCTGAGTTCTGTTAGCTGTTCAAGCAAATAACTGAACCCAAAGTGGGGAGGTCATGGGAACCTCCGATGTGTAGCCAAGTCTGTTGGAAGTTGTGGGTAGCCCGGGGACCTACTACTTATGGCGGGAGGTGGGGTGGGGGCAGTCTCCTGGGACTGAACCATTAACCTGTGGGATCTGATGCTATCTCTAAGTAGTGTCAGAATTGAGTTATATCGGAGGGCACACAGCTGGTGTTACAGAGAATTGCTCAGTGTGGGAAAACTCAACACACATTTGGTGACCAAAAGTGTCAAGTGTTATGAGTGTGGTAGTCATGTGAGAGTAAAGGAGACATACAGGAGAGAAGACTGGGTGGTTCTCGTCTTCTTTTATTTTAATCTTTTTTTTTTTTTAATTTATTTTTGAGAGAAAGCGAGCATGCAAGCAGGGGAGGGGCAGAGAGAGAGGGAGAGAGAGAATCCCAAGCAGGCTCCGCATTCTCAAAGCAGAGCCAGACACAGGGCTCAATCTCACGAATTGTGAGATCATGACCCGAGCCGAAATCAAGAGTCCACGCTTAAACAACTGCGCCACCCAGGCGCCCCAGACTGGGTAGTTTTCTAGCTCACCATCACAGGCAGGAGCCAGACCATAAGGCAAACCATATTTATACAGACTTTGTTGGATTCTAGAAGCTCCGTAGCACGCCAATTTTAGTTATCTGTGATATATTTATTTGTCTTATATATTTGTGAGACACAATAAATCTTTTAAAATCACGGGGCGCCTGGGTGGCTCAGTCAGTTAAGCGTCCGACTTCAGCTCAGGTCACGATCTCACAGTCCGTGAGTTCGAGCCCCGCGTCGGGCTCTGGGCTGATGGCTCGGAGCCTGGAGCCCGCTTCCGATTCTGTGTCTCCCTCTCTCTCTGCCCCTCCCCCGTTCATGCTCTGTCTCTCTCTGTCTCAAAAATAAATCAACGTTAAAAAAAATTTTAATAAAAATAAAAAATAAAATCAAAACCACCTGAGGACTTAGCTTCAGAGACGACTAGGAAGGGAGGAAGCTGGAGAGGAGGTAAGGTGGCCTGACCCTCAGGGGACAGTAGGGATCGGGAAAGCAGGCTGAGTCACCGGAGCCTACAGTAAAGGAAGAATGAAAGAACCCAGAGGGACATGTGTGTCTGAAAAACAAAAAGCCTGGTCTGAGTAAGAAGTGGAGAAGCTGTACGAGGTTCTCTGGCAGGTGCAGGGTCAGTGATTGTAGAACTAGGGTTCACACCTATTGTGGGAACAACCAGTAAACCTCTCACAACCTGTTTCCTATAAAGGGACGCTTGGTGGATGCCAGATCTGCTACGTGACTGGTGTACTGACTGTAAAGGGTCAGGGTCATCTGAGCGCATGGTTGCTTCTGTTCAAGGCCACAGGGACGGTGACATCTGATACAGTTGCGGCAACCTGTCACTAGAACTCTTCAAAACTGAAGATTGCCCGTCTCCCAGCCTGGATGACCGGTACAAGAGTGAAAGAAAATAACTTTAAAGAAAATAACTTTTGAGGCACTCCAGTATCAACCTTTCTGCTACCCCAACCTCCAAGAAAGCCATTAGAACTTGGTCCCACAACACGGCCTCCCCTCTATAGATAAACCTCCCTGCATCTACTCAGTGCCCATGCCACTTTCTCTCTTCCTTATGCTTCCCTGGTAAAACCCAATCCTGGTTAAATCCAACCCTCTGTCCCTCTGTGCCTGCAACCCTGCAGCTGCACATGGCTGGAAAAACCACTCAACGATGGCTGCTGATCTTATTTTAAATTCACGGCAGCAAAGGTCTAAGGTTCTGTTAGGCCCATAGTAGCCGAAGCCATTCTATCGTATTTCCTTAGCCAGCTCACCCTTGGGACCTTTTAGATGGCTGTCGTACCCCTCCTCTTCTCTCTTCAACCTTCCGTCACATTCTCCCCCTTCCTGATTCTCCGCTGAATGCTTCGTTTCCCATTTCATAGTGCAAGTTGAAGTAACCAGAAGAGAAATCCCACACGCTGCCACTTGTGCATCCACCCCCCTGTTTCTGTTCCCAAATACTTTGCCTCCTTCTGGAACTCTGGGTGAACAGTCTGTGGTCTGATCTAAGGCCAGCTTGTACACCGTGTCCCATGTCTTTTCAGCTACTGGAGAACACCATTATCCCTTTATCTTACTCATCGCTCACCTCCTACCTCTACTGGATCAGTCCCATCAGCATTGACACACGTTGTCGTTATCACTCCTGTCGTGCACACACACACACACACACACACACATTTTGAAATTCCCTTTCTCCTCTAGCCATTATCCCATTTCCCTTCCTTCTTTTATAACAAAATGCCTTAAAAGCATTTTTAATACTTTGTGATCACTTCCCCTCCCCTCATCCTCCCTGGAACCCACTGCAGTCGGGCTTCTGCCTGACCATTCCATTGAAACCACCCCTGCCAAGGTCGGAAACTTCCACGTGATTAAGCTCAATGATCACTTCACAGTCCTCTTGTCTGATCTGCCAGCCG